>NC_083354.1:76394385-77604385 GCF_030254825.1 Meriones unguiculatus | reverse complement strand
ACAGCAATAAAACACTAAGACACGAGGCTTTGCTCACCCAGGGAGTGGGCCAAGCAGGTGCTGCTTACCGCTTTTGGCTCCTGCTCTAGTTTCAGCGGCGAAGCATTTCTGCAGAGAGCAAGGGGATCAGATTTACTTTATCACTTAGTAACTACGATACCGGCAACATTGTTACCCACTCATAGAATGCTTTCAAGTCCTGCCTGCTATACTTGTGCGTAGGTTACATGCTGCTCTGCTGAGCTAGCAGCTCCCTCCTTCAGTTCTCTTTAAATACTTCCTCCAGAATATCGCATGGAAGGCTCACTTCAAACCACCGTCTACATGTTAGGCGGAAGCATCCCAGGATGGCTCACTGACTTTCTCTCTGCTCGTTGTCTTGAGTTCTTTCCCATTCTTCCCACCTTTAAAAGTGGGAAAAATTTCATCAACTCAGAGGGAGTCTCCCACAGAATGTGCAGCAGACCTCAGACAGAAATGGGAGAATCCCCCATCCCATCTCTAACCAAGAAGCAATCTGCAATTGATACTTTCCAAGATGTTTGTCTGTTTTGAGTTTCATTTTTGTGTTTTGATTTTTGTTATGTTTTGATCTTATTATTTTTGAGAGAGTGCACGAACATAAATTTGGGCGGGTAGGGAGGTGAGGAGCACCTGGGAGGAGTCAGAGGAGGGGAAAGGATAGGATCAAAATAATTGCACCAAAAAAAATTAAGTAAAGTTTAAAAAAAAATGAAAAGAAAAGAAAAAGAAATGAGAAAATCCTGCTTCTGGTCGTGACGCACACAGAAGGGGCTGTGCGTAGAGAGGACTAGTAAAGGGTGTCCATGAAAGCAGACAGGGAGAGGGGGGCATTTCGGCCTTTATTACCCTTTACCTAACCCCATCGCCTTGGCCTTGGCACCATCAGTGGCCTTCTTTGTGACTTAACTGTTGGATTTCTTTATGGACCTTATGAATAAGATGTTGATGTTTGTCTAAATTTAGAGCCCACCCAACCAAAAAAAAAATTTTTTTTTCTTTCTTCTCATCCACTGCCTCAGGTAAAATAAATAAATAAATAAATAAATTCTCTTCCCTTTTGATCTTCATTTCACGTTATTCAAAATGTATGGCTGGCAGCCTTCAAAGGAGTAATGCCAGCACCAGATGTTTTATTCAGTGTATCTCTGCTCTATCCTTTGAGTAGCTATTCAAATTGCTGTGGAAGATCCTGAAAGGTTGTCATGGATTTTGCCAGCAGTAAATGACAAGAGGTAATATATGGTGAATGCTATAGGTGTCCTGGAAATTTCTGTTGCCCTCTCTATTTCATGCAGGTTTGTTTCTCATGTAATGCTACAAGATCCGCCTAAATTCTTTAGTCAGAGATGTAGGTCCTATCTCACATGTAATGCGTAGAGTGGAAATAATTTAGAATGCAATTACTAGTTGAAGATGTATTTTTTTTTAAAAAAGCATACAGTAACTTTTAAAACAGATTGTTTTTAATAATTCCATGCCTTTGGGACAAAGCGACATTCCCTTTTTATGCCCACCCCTTTGGAAGTCCACTTTGTTTTTCGTTGGCTGCAGTGAAACTTTTGGAGATCATTACCTTAGTGCCCCCTAATGAAATGTAAATAAAATGAATGATTACAGCTTGATTACGGGTCCAGTATTTATGAGGCTTCTGGTAACTCGCTGCATAAATTTAAGTGTGTGAGTAAATTCTCTTAGGGGCAGTCAATGCAGAGTGGGTTTTTTCTTTTCTATTTTTTATGATGCACTAATTCTTTTTACCTCTAGATTCTTTATTGTTGCTTCTGCCTAGGAAGAAGTAGGATTCTGGAAAACATTATATATATATATACACACACACACACACATACTTTTTTTTTTTTTTGGATGATGTTTCTGGTCCCTGTAGAGCTCAGATCAAACCAAAGTGGCTGCCAGAGTCTGACCTGTCAGAGGAGCATAGAAAGAAAGGAGCCCTGCTTTTTCTGTTTCCTCCTCAGAGTGTGCCCATCTCCCCACAAAGAAAAAGGTCTTAGCATGTCTGTCTTTCTGTTTCTTATGAGCCAGCCCAATTCCAAGTGTATACTCTGATGACAGCACAATGTGATGGGTTAACAGTATTTTGTGACTAGTTATAGTTCAAGTTAGCCTGCTCTCAGTTTAATGGCTCGGCACTGTTTCCCTGCCGACCCTTTATTCTAGAATTGCTATTATTGTGAACTGTTCATAGTTAAGACTCAAATCCTTGCTCAGCCTGCCAAGCATCTCTTGCATCAAGAGGTAGAATAAGCTTTGAAGCGTGATAGCCGTGAACATATCCTAGTTGGAAGTTACGATAGCTACATGTGATTATCAGCTTCTCACGGGGGAAGAGGGAAGAGCTAGTGAAGAATTGCCTCCACTGCATTGCCCCGGGGACAGATTTTGGGGGCATAATGTTTGTCATTTATAGATGCTGCCCAGTCCATTGTGGGCAACGTCATTCCCTAACAGGGATGGACATGAAATAAATCCTTTCCTTTCCAAATTGCTTTTGGCCATGGTGTTTCACAAAGCAAAAGAAAGGAAATGAACAGACAATATGCCTAGACTCCACTGGGGAGCAAGTCGGGTTGTACTTCAGCTTTTAGATCTTGGATAGCCTTCAGGGTTTGTTTTGTTTTGGTTTGGTTTTGGTTTTGGTTTTTTAACACTTACAGGATATATTTATTGTCAATTTCTTTCTCTTACGTTTATATTTTGAAACTTTTTTGAATTAAATTTTTTTATAGTAGTTACAGTTTATTTACTTTGTATCCCAGCTGTAGCCCCCTCCCTCATTTCCTCCCAATCCCACCCTCCCTCCCTCATTTCCTCCCAATCCCTCTCTAAGTCCATTGATAGGGGAAGTCTTCCACCCCTTCCATCTGACCCTAGCTTATCAGGTCTCATCAGGACTGGCTGTAATATCCTCCTCTGTGGCCTAGCTAGGCTGCTCCTCCCTCGGGGGGAGGAGGGAAGGTCAAAGAGCCAGCCACTGAGTTCATATCAGAGACAGTCCTTGTTACCCTTACTAGGGAAACCACTTGGATACTGAGCTGTCATGGGCTACATCCAGGCAGGGGTTCTAGGTTTTATACATGTATGATCATTGGTTGGAGTATCAGTCTCAGAAAAGACCCCTGTGCCCAGATATATTTGGTCCTTGTGGAGCTCCTGTCCTTTCCAGGTCTTAGTAACTCCCCCTGCTTTCATATGATTCCCTGCACTCTGCCCAAGGTTTGGTTATGAGTCTCAGCATCTGCTTTGATACACTGCTGAGTAGAGTCTTTCAGAGGTCCTCTATGGTAGGCTCCTGTCCTGTTTCTTGTTTTCTCCTATTTCCAATCTCCATCCCATTTGTCTTTCTAAAGGAGGATTGATCATCTTACCCTGGGTCCTCCTTTCTGTTTAGCTTCTTTAGGTATACAGATTTTAGTATGTTTATCCTATCTTCTAGGTCTAGTATCCACTTATAAGTGAGTATATACCTTGTCTGTCTTTCTGCTTCTGGGATACCTCACTCAGGATGATCTTTTCTAGATCCCACCATTTGCTTGCAAATTTCATGATTTCCTTGTTTTTAATTGCTGAGTAGTATTCCATTGTATAAATGTACCACAATTTCAGTATCCATTCCTCTGTTGAGGGACATCTGGGTTGTTTCCAGCTTCTGGCTATTATGAATAAAGCTGTTATGAACATGGCTGAACAAATGTCCTTATTGTGTACTTGAGCATCTTTTGTATATATGCCTAGGAGTGGTATAGCTGGATCTTGAGGAAGCACTATTCCTAACTGTCTGAGAAAGTGTCAGATTGATTTCCAAAGTGGTTGTATAAGTTTACATTCCCACCAGCCATGGAGGAGGGTTCCCCTTTCTCCACAACTTCTCCAGCATGTCTTGTGACTTGAGTGTTTGATCTTAGACAATCTAATGCGTATAAAGTGAAATTTCAGGGTCATCTTGATTTGTATCTCTGTGATGGCTAAGGACGTTGAGCATTTCTTTAAGTGTTTTTCTGCCATTCAATATTCCTCTATCGAGAATTCTCTGTTTAGCTCTGCATCCCATTTTTTAATTAGATTACCTGATTTGTTGCTTTTTAACTTCTTTAGTTCTTTATATATTCTGGATATTAGCCCTCTGTCAGATATAGGGTTGGTGAAGATCTTGCCCAGTCTGTAGGTTGTCGTTTTATTCTGACAACAGTGTCTTTTGCTTTACAGAATCTTTTCAGTTTCATGAGGTCCCATTTATTGATTGTTGCTCTTAGAGCCTGTGCTGTTAGTGTTCTGTTCAGGAAATTGTCTCCTGTGCCAATAAGTTCTAGGCTCTTCCCCACTTTTTCTTCTAACTGATTTAGAGTATCTGGTTTTATGTTGAGGTCTTTGGTCCACTTGGACTTTGGTTTTGTGCAGGGTGATAAATATGGATCTATTTTCATTTTTCTGCATGCAGACATCCAGTTAGACCAGCACCATTTGTTGAAGATGCTGTCTTTTTTCCATTGAATGGTTTTGGCATCTTTGTCAAAAATCAAGTATCTGTAGGTGTGTGGATTTATTTCTGGGTCTTCTATTCGGTTCCATTGATCCTCCTTTCTGTTTCTATGCCAATACCATGCGGTTTTTATAACTATTGCTCTGTAGTACAGCTTGAGATCAGGGACGGAGATACCTCCACATGATCTGTTGTTGTACTGGATCATTTTGGAAATTCTGCTTTTATTGTTTTGTTTTGTTTTTCCATATGAAGTCGAGAATTTTTCTTTCAAGGTCTGTAAAGAATTGTGTTGGTGTTTTGATGGGAATTGCATTGAATATGTAAATTGCTTTTGGCAGGATGGCCATTTTTGCTATGTTAATCCTACCGATCCATGAGCACGGGAGATCTTTCCATCTTCTGATATCTCCTTCAATTTCTTTCTTCAGAGACTTGAAGTTTGTTTTCATACAAGTCTTTCACTTGCTTGGTTGGAGTCACCCCAAGGTACTTTATGTTATTAGTGGCTATTGTGAAGGGTATTGTTTCTCTAATTTCTTTCTCGGTCCTTTTGTCTTTGGTATACAGGAGGGCTTCTGATTTTTTTTTTTAGTTAATTTTGTATCCAGCCACTTTGCTGAAGATGTTTTAGGCTTCAGTTCTTAATGTTAGATCTCCAGAATGCATGTCTATAATGCAGTTTCATGCAGTTAAAAGATTGAAGCAGAGGATCAAGAGTTCAAGACCAGCCTCAGTTATCTAGAAAAATGCAATCCGGCTTTGGGATTCTGATTTAGACCTGGTAGTTTGTGATGTGTGATCTACAAAACGAAGAGGCAGCATGTAAATTCTGCCAAAATACATACTCATTGCTATTCAGCAATATTCATTCAACTCTCTCGTGTAGTCTAGAGATTTCTTCAACTCTAATGTATCTCCCTTCTAAACCGCAGAAGAAAATACAGCATCAAAACAACAGGGGTTCTCACGCATAGAATTTAAAGCCAGTGGTTCTTCCTAATGCTGTGACCCTTTAATGCAGTTCTTCATGTTGTGGTGACCCCCAACCATAAAATTATTACATTGCTACTTTATAAGTATAATTTTGCTACTGTTATGAATCATAATGCAAATGTCTGATTCACAGAAAAACTGATATGCGACCCCTCCCAAAAGGGTCACAACCCACAGTTTGAGAATGACTGTACCTCAGCAATAGTCCAGTGTCACAGGGCCTGTGGCGTCCCTACTCATGTTAGTAAAGAAGGCAGTAAAAAAGGAGGCTGGGGGCTCATAAAATATAAGTCTAGGCAAGCTCAAGAATGACTTCCCAAACTTCCTGGGCAGGTGGAGAGGAAAGACAAGGACGAGAATGAGAACGTGCGGCTGATTCTGAGTTGGGTTCCCTGTTACGGGGACCAAAGTCTCAGTTGTATTGGGTCATGCTAGGAGATATGATATGATTTCAAGTTTGAGATGATCTGAGAAAGACCAGAGTGTCACTGTCATCACATTCAAATCCTGGCTAATGGAACCCGGATTGGTTTTGAGTAGATGGCTGCTATTTGATTAGACAAGCATCAAAATGTGTGTTTTATAATTCTGCCTCCCTGCTTTCTCTGGATGCCCAAAACCTCAGCAAAGCATTCCAGCCCTTCTCAGCACAGTGCATCCTATTCCACTGGACCACGGCACAAGCTGTTCCTGACTGAACAACAGACTTTAGAGATTACAAAAGATTAGTAAAAGTGTGCGAACTATTTGTAGGTCATAATCCACGATAAAGGGAAGAACACTGAGGATTATCAGAAAGTCTCATGGTAGAATTGTTGAAGAAGGAAATGTTAGGGCTTGGACACAAATGCGCCCACAAAGAATGAGTGTGTTTCTCAACTAGAATAATAACATCTGAGTTCAGATTCTGAGTGTGAGACGGAGTCTTTTTATTAGAGCATGTTCTGGAGAGAGTGTGGGTGTGGTGTCATCTTCACAAGTATCCCACTTGTTCTCAGAGCAGAAATAGTAAGGCTACGGATGAGACTGGATCTGAAGTCAGTGTTACACACCACAGATGTAGGCTATATTTTCTACCGCACCTTCTATACTTCAGACAATTCATCAAATTGGTCCTCTTCGACTAGAGAAAACAATTTCAATAATCTGTCCAAGGCTTACCTTTTCTGGTCTGTTACTGGGTATAAAGGATATTATGAAGGCATAGACTTAAGTGGGTGAAACGGTAGGATCCCTGGACGTGTCATTACCTCAGGAATATTGACACTCAAGCATGCTTTAAAATGTCCTCATCTGGGGCTGGAGAGATGGCTCAGTGGTTAAGAGCACTGTCTGCTCTTCCAAAGGACCCAGGTTCAATTTCCAGCAACCCACATGGCAGCTCACAACTGTCTGTAACACCAGTTCCAAGGGATCTCATACCTTCACACTAATGCACATAAAATTAAATAAATCATTTAAAACATGTTCTCATCTATAAGCCAAGAGTGATGTCACATATCTATAATCACAGCATTCAGAAGATGGGCGCAAGAGAATCAGAAGTTTAAGGTCATACAGAAACTCTTAGGCCAGCCTGGGACCCATGAGACCAGGTCTCAAACAAACAAACAAACAAACAAACAAAACTTTTCATGGTTGGTTGACCTTGTACTAGTAATTCCCTATTTCTCTGTCGTTTCTTCTTCTTTAAGATAATATATGCTAATAGGTTGGAGTAGCTGAAGTTGATATATATAACCTAAAGGGAGGGCTCATTTTACACAGTCCTAGCAGTTATAAATGCTCAGATAGATCCTACAAAACACAAATTCCATAAATAACATTTTCCTGAATAAATTTTCCCTAGAAAATTAAAATGTAATTAGGGGATAATAACCCTCTTGAATACTATAAATAAAAAAATGTTTGATATTCTACTCGGGGGAAATTGACAAACCAACCTGTGTTTTTCGGCATCTTTGTAGAAAGTGAATTTAATTTTCCATCCCTACTTCTGCCTCAGTGAAGACTTGATCACGTGGCGATATCTGCTTCCCGTAGGTTTGGCAAGATGTTTATTTCAGTGTTTCCTGCTGTTCCCAAGAAGGCATTACATGGGAAGATCATAATTTTATTTTGCTGTTTCTGAAGAAATGGAAATTGAGTAATTGTCCACTCATTAGAAAGTGGTATTTGCGGCCGTCTTTTCTTAGGGACCTTTTCTTCTTTGTGTTTGTGATGCCAGACAGGCCCAGCTTATCTCTGTACTTGGGAAGGAGCTGTTGCAACCTGTTTGACCATCAGGAAGATGGAGAAGAATACAGCACGTTCTTCTCAAACCTTTAAAATGTGTTCAGACAGAGATGAGGAGATAGCAGATCTAGGAGAGCTTGCCATGGCCTTGTATTGCCTGGCTATCGAGAATCATCTGAAAGCACAACCTTTGCTTTGCTGCTCTCACAGAATACACAAAATCCAAGTGTTAACTCTTTTTCTGTCTTGTAATTTATCTGTTCTATAGAACTGGGAAGAGAAGGATAAAAGTCTAACCAAAAATTATTATTATTATTAAGGCAAACAGGTTTGCTCCAACTTTGCCTTCACTTTCTCCCCTCCCCCTCTCATTTCCCCAGAATGTAGCAAATAGAACCTTTTTAAACTGGGAAACGCTAAGCCTTATTGTCTTAGTATTTGGCTTACATTGGCACCCATAGTATTTACTAAAGGAATGATGGTTAGCCAGCATGGGATATTTGAAAAAAAAAAAAAAATGGCATTTGTGTTTTTTCACTGTGCTAGTATCCAGGCATGAATGGCATCTAGTCAGGGAAGTCTGGCATTTTTATTCTCATGAATTCAAACAGAAACACACATGGAGACTTTATTAATGTAGGTTGTCAGGTCACCGTGGTATTTATAACTGGGAAGCTGTGCCTGATGGGGAATTCTGTGGAATATCAAGGGAGAAGAATTGCAGGAAGATGACTTTTATAGGGAAGCTCTGTAGTGGTGATGTCGTCTTCCCCAGCCTTCAAAACCCAGCGTCCATGTATGTTACCGATGACATTTCCGCAGTAGGTCAACTTTGGCATGTGGCTGTTCCTTCTCACTGCTTGTCAGCTCCGTGGGTGTCTCTGACGTGGGATGTTCAGAATGTGCCTTGACCATGAAGACCAGTCATGGCATGCTTGGGGTGGGGAGGGGAGAGAGGAATGCCGCTCTGCCTTCTATACCCAGCCAGAGTCCTAGAGGATGAGCAGTTTTGCAGTTATTTTTGACAAATTCTCACTAATCAGGCATTAAAGAATGCTCTTGTATGATTCAAAACCTGAAAACTGAAAATAATTGACAGGTGTTACAATGATAACCTGTTCTTGGAACCTTTTTTTCTAATGAAGGTTGCTCTGCTGCTATCATTTGGGCTCTTTAATGGCAACTCTGTGATTTACAGTGGATGGACCTGCGTGTAACAAGGCATTCAACGAAAATGGGAAATATCCACCATAGCTCTGCTCATCTATGAGAACAGGAGTTGGACATCGGGCTACCAAATATGGAATAGAAGCATTTTCTAAAAAGAATCAGTTCTGACCTCTGAAAGGTAGTTGGCATTTTTAAAGGCTTTCAGAAGTCCCGTATCTTTTGATTTTACGTGGCACCCTGAGTTCTTCAACACATGTACTGCTTACCCTCTGGATTATGTATCTAGTCCATACAATTCGAAGTGTTACTCAAAGTAAATATTTTGGCTTGAGTTAAGTACATAGCATTTGTTACCTAGAAGAATTCTTTTGGAATCATTTTGTCAAACATAACATGACGTGATCCAGAAAGCTGTATTTTGTAGCAGAAAGACTGCACCATATAAAGTAAGAAAATCTCAGGTTGAAGTTTATGCACTCCTTGTGTGATTTGGAGCAAGTATACTGATGCTAGCCACAGACAGCTCATTCAGGGTACCCCTTTGGGCATCTTATGTTTTCTATATGCCTAGATTTTATGTCTTTTTGTTTTAGTATTGTTGCTTTTCATTTACTTTTACTTCTGTGTTGCTTATATTGATTTAGCAAGAAGTTCCTTAGCAGGTATGTGTGTGTCCTTATGTCACACCTGGCTCTGGAAGGATGGTGTTTAATATAAATATTATAAAGAGAAAGGCATGTAAGAGAAGCCTAGAGGCTCAGAAAGATTACAAGTAGATTCTGAGAATTTTGGAATCTCTAAATCTATTAAAAAAATTGGGGGTTTTCACAAATGTTGCATGCCCATGCAATTAGAACTTAGGAGAAAAAAAAAAGATACGATACAGTGTAGATTCATGGCTTCTGTCATTTGGCCTCCCTCTCCACCCTTGACTTTATTGCCAATCCTGACGTATAAGCCTAGAAGCAGAATGATAGACAACTAGTCTTTCTTTTTCCTCGTTTCTTAGTTTCTTTTTTAAAATAGTGGCAAAGTATGTGTAGCATGAAATTTCCACTTGATCCACTCATTTGTAAGTATACAATTCTGTTATATCAAGTACATTCACCTTGTTGTATCACCATCAAAACTACCCATTTCCAGAACATTCTCATGTTCCCCAACTGTGACTTTGGACCATTAAACACTTACTTTAACATCTTTACTGCTGGCCATTAGCAGTGACCGTTCATTTTCTTTTCTTTTTTTCTATGGATCCGATAACACTAGATGCCTCAAATAAGTGATAGGAGTCTTTATATCAGACAGCAATAATTATGTTCCTGTTTTCATTTCTTTGAGGTGTACACCAGCAGTGCGATGGGTTCGTTCACAGGCATTCTTTCTTGATTTCTGAGGAATCGCTATGGTCTCTTAGCAGTGGCAGGGCCACTTTATTTCCCCTCAGTATGTTATTTCTATTAGTTATTTTTTCTTCTGCTGTGGTATGTGATATCGCATGACACTTAACTATAGCTCATTCCATGTATTTAGCCATTTTACCACTGTTGGCTCTCTTAGTTAAGAGTTTCATTGCTGTAAAGAGACACCATGACCAAGGCAACTCTTATAAAGGAAAACATTTAATTGGGGCTGGCCTACAGTTTTCAGACATTTCGTTCATTATCATCATGGCAGTGTCCAGGCAGACATGGTGCTGGAAATGGAACTGAGAGTTCTACATCTTGATCCACAGGCAGCAGAAGGAAACTGTGTGTTACACTGTGTTCACCATTGGGTATAGCTTGAGCATATATGAGACATTAAAGCCTACCTCCACAATGACACAGTTCTTCCAACAAGGCCACACCTACTCCAACAAGGCCACACCTACTAATAATGCCATGCTCTCTGGGCCAAACGTTCAAACACATGAGTCTGTGGGCCCGTACCTATTCAAACGACCTCAGTGGTCATTTGTGGTGAATTCTAATTTGGGGCTATGGCAAACAACACTGCTATTGAACTACATTTTTATCATTAGATGTTATCTTTTTGTAGCTTTTTATTTTTTTAATATGTCATTGGAAAGAAAGTCTTAAAAAGAAGATAGTTATGTGCTCACAAAGCTTTCTGATTACTGCATTTGGTAATCACAGTATAGCAGCTAACAATATAGCCAGCCGACACTGGCCTAAGAGAAGGGACCAGTTGTGTCAAGGAATCAGAAAGTTTGAGGGTGCTGCTTCTGGTATGACTTGATGCATGACTAAATAATTAACGTCAAACTCTGGTCTTCTCTCTGTTCATTCTGCCTTATTAGCTGTTGTGGTTACCAGATTTGTGATCACAAGAGAAAGACGTTTGCCCTCCCATCTTGAAATGTAGCAGGAAAATAATGTCCTGTCCCCAACCTCACTTGAATCATATACATATCCCTGAAGTAATTCTTGTGTTCAGAGAACTGCTGCCACCGCCTGGATTGGCCCGCAGTTTGTACCTAGAGCGTTTATCAGAGCCAAAGCCAGTAAGATGAAGAAAGCAAGGAGGGGCTCCCAAACTAACCTAGAATACAGTCGCCACATAAATGAAGGAAAAGCACTACACATCTGAGTTCAGGGTGTGAGAAGGTCAGCATGATACATAGTTGCTGATACTGTTAGTCCACAGCTGTCAGGAAAAAAAAGACTATAATTGAAACTATAGAGTTTTACTGAAAGTTGAAGTCAAAGAGTGTCTTAATGGCAGGTTAGAACTTGAGGTACTCAACATCCCCATCTCTTGATATTATAAGACAGAATCTTACTCTAGTCCTGGCTGACCTTGAACTTCTGCTCTTCCGGCAACCGCCTTTCCAAATGTTAGC
Source organism: Meriones unguiculatus (assembly GCF_030254825.1). NCBI lineage: Eukaryota > Metazoa > Chordata > Mammalia > Rodentia > Muridae > Meriones > Meriones unguiculatus. Next base: position 77,592,617 of record NC_083354.1, on the reverse strand, counting down.
GTTTTAGGTGTGAATCGCTGTTGCCCACGCATATTGAGAGTATTCATTTCCCTTCCTTTCCAAGGACTAGTTTGCATTTTGTTTGCTTGCTTTCATTTTCCTTCTGTTTACAAAGGCTTTATTCACATTGATTATGAATGACATATTGTTGTGAGGGGGGAAAATCACTAAATCTGAGGGATGGAAAGGCTTTGCTTTTCTCCCATTTGAAAGATACCATTGTGTGTAGCTGAAAATGATAGATAAAAAGTACAAGGATATTAGATGATGTTTCAATAAATGCAAGTACAGTAAAATTCAGAGATATGGCAAGGATACTGGCAGCTAATCCTTCTCTTTAACATTAATTTTATTCTTATCAAAATACAATATATAGAGTTTTAGAAATTAAATAATGGTACTAGCTTTATGAAAACCAGGGCCCCTGCCTCCCATACCCACCCTCCAGTCCTACCTCTCTTTCAGCTCTTTAATAATATCTCCATATTTTTCAGTAATGTATTTTGTTTCCTCTAGAATCACTTAGTTTCATGCTTTACATATTGACTTCATTTACGATACAGGAAGGCATCATTCTTCTGCTCCCTCATTCCACATCACCGTGTTTTCTCTCTTCTCTGATTTCCCAGTCTAAGGATAGCAACCGTTAGAGTGTGATTGGTTGTTGTTAAATCAGTTTACAGTATTTATGCTATTCCAGGTATGTTAGTTTCTTATTGCTATAGTGACACTTGACTTCAAACTTAGTGTCTTAAAAAAGCACAAAGTTACTGTCTTACAATTCGAGGGGCTAGAACTCTGAAATGGGTCTTATTTGGTAGAGTCAAGAGCCATCTTCCTTCTCCCCTTTAGAAGCTTCTAGAGCTCCTGAGCCTTGGCTGTATCACCTCAATATCTGCTACTACCATCTCTCCAGCTCTGGCTCCTCCCTCTTCTGCATTATAAGAATTCCGGGGGTTTTGCTGATGCATGCCAAAAGTGCAAGATCATCTTCTTGCCTCAGCATCCTGAATCTGAAGAACAAAGTCCTATCTGCAGTGTAAGATGATAATTCACAGATTGGCGTAACAACAGCATCTTTAGGGGGCTGGTATTCTCTACATAATGTGTTATATGTCACCCTACTAATCATGTTTCCATTTTTCTAGATAAATATGTTTTTCATGGAGCTGATCGTTGGGCTGCTCTCCCTCGGCCTGAATTGTACTTGGCTATCACGAATCCTTTCCATATTCTCCTACAGAGCTATGAAGTCATCATTTGTGCTCTGTGCACTCTGAGTGGCATCAGATAACCTCTCATTGTGTCCTGTTTTGAAGCTGCTTCCTAACCCCTCAGCTCTCTGGCCCAAGTCACCTTCTATGCTCTTGTTACAGCAGCAACTTCCTTTGGGGATTCCTTCTTGCTGGTGATTGCCAACGCCCTGGTGATTCCCTTTGCCTTTCTGTGTGTGCTGCCTTTTCCTTGCTCTCATGCATTTCCCCTGAATGATTTATGTCCCCGTTCAGCACATCTTCCAGTAGGTGATAATAAACCGAACACCTTAGATTCCTTAACACCACTTTAGAAGGCGTGTAGACGGCAGGGATAGGCCTTGTCTGACTGGCTGAAGGGCCTCAAGAGAAAGAGCTAGGTGCTCTGTCCTGACCTTCCAGGTTCCTGTGCCAAGCTTAGGGATGATCTTTTCAAAAGTCTTACACACATGAGCCAGAGGACACACATACTCAACCTCACATTAGTTGCCCAATGAAGTTGTAGAGAGTCCTTATCAAGGATCTGTTTGAAGAATTAGCTCCATCTATTAAAAGTTACCCCTCCCCATAAAACCTGTTTCTGATATCCTAGTCATGAAGAATGCCAAACTTTAATTTTTCTTCCTGCTTCTCCAACTGCTAATAATCTTCAGTACCTGCAGCCACACACTGCTTACCTTTGAATCCTCCATAAAGCCCCTGACTGTCCGTCATGAAGGCAGGCTTCGTGATAATCATCAAAGGAGCCAGTCTTGGTCCAGTGCCAGAACCCCTGTATAGATGTGCCCACCCTGCTGTGCCATTCTTTTCCAAGGTTTGTGTGAGTTGATAGCATTAACCTGCCAGGGACCCTTACACCTGACTGAATCCTCTAGTCTGACCAAAGACACCTTCTAGCCCTTAACTCTTTGTCAATCCAAGATGCCGATAACCCACTGCTATCAGAAACCATCTTGTGTATGTCCTTATTCAGTTTCCCTGGTTGACAACCCTATGGATAGGCCTTTTGATCTCATCCATTGTCGCGTCTCTTGCATCTGGAACAAGCACAGATAAACAGAAGTTTATTAAATGAATGGTGATACTAGCTAGTATGAATCTGTGTTAATGCCTTTATCTAACCCTTACTATATTGTGTGGATATTAAAGGGAAAGTACCGGTCATATGTGTCATCTTTGAAAGTTTTCTTCAGCTCTTCTCTCCTTGGAGGGATCTATAGGTAGCTGAGCATCCATCAAGAGTGGTGAGTGGTGGTCCCTCTGCATCTTGTATCTTCCTCATAGAATCCTGAACCTCAGGAAGAAAGAGAATATTAGATTTTGCAGATCTGTCCCACAAATTTCACTAGGGAAGCCAAACTATTTCGTTTGGACTCCTCTTGGCCACGTGCCTCAGATGCATATATTTGGGATCACTACCAGGTAAGCGTCTTAGCCTTGCCCTCTGAGAAGCTGTGGAGAGCATTTTTCATGCTGTTGGGTCTCTTGCTCAGCAGAGTTTTCTTTCTGGGTTGCTGTTCGGGAACAGCATGGATTCCTTGGTAATTAGGTTTCTGTGACTCAGAAGGACTTCTGGGGCTCTGGCTATAAAAAGCCATTCCCCTTGAAAACAAAACTAAAGTCTCCATATACTTTCAGGTTAGCTATATTGCCGAGAATCAGAAATGTGAAATGAAATGTGAAACAATAAGGCGGTCACTCCTACCTCTACCTATGCTGACTGCTGTGAAACCCAAATCTAAATACTTAAAACTGGCCCTTGATGCTAAGCACCTTGAAGATCCCTCTCGTCTCTTCTTCGTCAGGGTCTCCAGTACAGCACTGGTGTTTGGGGGCTGTGGGGATGGTGTTGTCTCTCTTTATAGGAAGCCTAGCAACATCCTGACCTCCACCTGCTAGACACTGGGAGCAGCAGTCCTCCTCCGTATCCCAAGACTTGAGACCAAAGCTTCCCCCAGGCATCGCAAAATCTTAGTGATAGCTATTATTCAGGAGATAATATAGAATGATCCAAGCGTAAGCCATGGCACTGGGTCTGTTAAAAATGCATGATGTCAGGCCTGTGCCTTTCCTATAACAAGAGAAGGCTCCTGATCTATGCCCTCGGAGTCCTTCCAAAGCAGTGTAAGCCAGTGACCGTGCCACTCATCCTACCGAAATCATGTCTCCCAGCTCTAGGATAAGCCTCATTTACTTCCACAATGCAGAATCACTCCGCTTCCTCCTCCTCCTTTTCTTCCTCTTTCTCTTTTTCTTCCTTCTGGATCTTGTTCTGGGAGGTTAATTAGGTGGCTGCCCTTGGCACTGGAGATACACAGAGCCACAACGCATGTCCCACCTACATTCTAGGAGTCCCCAGTCCTGTGGGTAGACAATCAAATACAGAAGAGATCAAGTGGTTTTGGGTGCTAAAGAGAAAAGTATGTCAAGATAAGGAGAAGGACGCACTCTGTGTGGGAGTGTTGCACATCCAAATGAGAAAGCCAGGCGGGTTATAAAGAAAGTTCAGAGTGTCCATGTGACAAGGAGCACGGTCATGAGGGAAGCACCTCAAAATGAGGGAGGGTCTGCTCTGTTCATTGTTTCAGAGGCTTCAAATGAAATCATAGTAATCTGTCTCTCATGCTCTGTGACAGTGGAGAGGCCCTCATCATGGGAAAGCAGTGCCAATAATCTCATGGCATCCAGGAAGCAAGGGAGGAGAAAGAACTGGGGTATCGTTGCTCTCTTCAAGAGCATACAGCCTCTACCCTAGCTTTTTTTTCCGTTGGGCTTAACCTCAAAGGTTCCACCTCACCCCAAGCGGCACTTCAGGTTGGGGACTGACAGGTGTTGGGGAACCTTTAAGATCCAAACTGTAACAAGAGAATAAGTACAGAGGGAAGGAGAGAGATGTGAATGAGGTGTTAGTGAAGGCTTGGGGAAGGAACAGGTAGCTGTGGAGCTTTGGATGCCAGCTTTGTCCTTATCCACTTTATCACCCAGGCTCTTCCAGAGGTCCTGAGTTCAATTCCCAGCTACCACATGGTAGCTCATAACCATTTATAATGAGATCTGCCATCCTCTTCTGGCCTTCAGGCAGAACATTGTATACATAATAAGTAAATAAATCTTAAAAAAAATAGCAGTAGGCCACAGCCGACTTGATAGCCTCTCTCTTTTTCTTTACTTTATTTGGAACCAAACCCTTATGTGTGTCATGTTATATGTAAATATTTTTATGTACATCTCTGTAGATAAGGATTTAAAGGTGATTATCAGATATACTGAAAAGTAATTGTTTTTTACCAAATATCCCCACAGTATCTACATACCCTGAAGGTCATTGTTAATTGTCAACTTGATAAAGTTTCCAATCAATCAGGAGATGAGCTTCTGGACATGCTCGTGGGGGGTTATCTTGCTTGTGTTCATTACTTTGGAAGGCCTGCCCACTGTGGGCGGCATCATTCCCTGGCTGGAATCCTGGGCTGTCTAAGTAGAGAAAGGAAGCTAGACAAAGGCATGCATTTATAAGTCTCTGCTTTCTGATTGTGGGTGTGAGATAAACAGCTGATTTAAGCTTTTTCCACCTGAACTCTCCCCCTGTGGACTTTATCTTTGATGCGTGCATCCATATAAACCCTTTCTGCCTTAGAAAGTTGCTTTTGTCAGAGTATTCTATCAAAGAAACAGAAAGAGGACTAAAAAATGTATACACATTTATACTTACACTCCATATGCATTTAATATGTGTATATAAGGCCTAGATCATATTGATTATTTTTGAAATGTTTAATTAACTCTTTTTAGTTTCTTTGATATCAGGACCCACAAAAGGTTCATGGGTCTGGTGGTTTGAATGAAAATGGCTGCCATAGGCCCACAGGGAGTGGCACTATTAGAAGGTGTGGCCTTGTTGGAGTAGGTATGTCACTGGGAGTGGATAGTGGTTTCGGAAGCTCAAGTGAGGCCTGATGGTTCATTGTCTCCTTCTACTGCCCAAGAATCCAGATGTAGAACTCTCAGCTCCTTCTCTAGCACCATGAATGCCTGCATGCCACCATACTTCCCGCCATGATGATAACAGACTAAACCCCTGAACTGTAAGCCAGCCCCATTTAAATGTTTTCCTTTATAAGAGTTACCATGGTCATGAGGTCTCTTCACAGCAATAGAGACTCTAACTATGACAATGGGTTATCGTTAGTTGCTATATATCTTAAGCCTTTTTAGTCTTATAGGCTCGACTTTTATTTCTTTCCTCCTTACTAAAAATAATTGTGTAAATAATTACATAAAATACTCATATAGAACATACCACTTTAGAAAACCTCACATTTGTTTTGACTTTTACGTCTAGCTTTTGCTGGTCACATCTCTGATACTGTTTAACATGTTGTCTCTTTACTTTCTGCACATTGATGTTTTGATATAGAATTTGGCTTTCTCCAGGGCTCTGTGACATTTTTGCTAAGACTGGGTCTCATTGCTCCCTCAGGAGACATGCAATGTCCAGTGCAAATCTATCCATGTGTCAGCAGTCATCAGTGCTCACAGATTTATGAGAGCTTGGAAAACAGTGTTGTGCTGAGCCTAACATCTCTTCTCTGTTTGCCAGTTGGGAATGCTGTATAAAAGAATGACTTCCCTATATGTACCATACAATGCACAGGAAAAGAAAGGTGCTTGATTCTGCTTCCTTTTCAAGATGCTGAGAGGTCATTCTCTAGCATCTATCAAGGTGGCCCTAGCTACCTTCCTTCCCTCCTACCCTTCTTCCTCCTTTCTTACACTCTTGACTTTAGACAATTCTTATATCATTGCTTCTATTGACACCTGACTATCTCATCTGGAGCCAAGTGTGCTTGGTGTTTGACTCTTATTGTGAATGAGAGGGAGGTTATTGGAGCTTTTTTTTAAGAGGGGTGACCTGCTCCAGAAAGCCACTTTGGATTTTCAGTGGTGTCTACAATAAAGAGGGTACCTAGGAAAAATGCTGGGGAGGTCAGTTGAAGAAATTAACGCAGCTAAGGAACCATGTTCCTGGGATCCAGGTGGGTTTGGAAGAAAGAACAGTGAGAGACCACACAGCTGGCATTGGATGGGGGCATACATGGGGTTGGAGAGTTATGGTGAGTCCAGCTTTGAGTATGTTAAAGTAGAAGTACTGAAAGGAAATACTAGTCCTTTGGTATATGGGACTAAAAGTCTCTTGAGAAGATCAGTATATAGAAGTTTATTGAATTGAACTGATAATTCCTTAAATAAAAATCGCCCATTTAAAAAAAAAAACAAAAACTAAAGGATTTCACAATATAACTATTTTTACCATAGGTAACTGATTTTTTAAAAAATCACCATTTTTAAGTAAAATTGATGTCTTATTGGTCTATAATTCTTTATTATTTCTTCTTTTTTTTTCTTTTACTAAGTTATAACTGCTTTATACCCTTCCTTTGTACTCTCTATCAAGACAATGGTAATCCAGTAGATTCACTTTCAGTATGGATTTGATGCTTCTAAAAGGTAAGAGGGCTGGCTACTGGGACCCTGAAGAAGAAATTGGTGACTAGTTAAAAATCAACAACTTTCAAAGAGACAATTGGCAAATAAAGGGATCCGGTGTGGTTCTGGAACAGTAAGTAAATTTCTCTTCATCTGAAGTCAGCTCCAAAGAGTTGCAAACAGTTGCTTCAAGAAGGTAATACTGGGAGAAATTAAAAAAAAAAATGGGTAAAGCCAAATGGAGTCAGATGTATTGGGGAAACATTCATCCTCTGCTTCCCTTCTCAGCTGTTTGTAGGGGATGTAATCTGAACCACAGTTACCCTGAGGAGAATAAACATACCAGCCTCTCACCTAGGCACTGCCATGGTCTGTGTGCCTCACCTGCTTCTCCTTCAAAAAGATGGAGTATGGCCTCACAGTCTCAGACTGTCGCTGTGTGAACACACCTCCTTACCTCGGGCGGTGTGCTGTGCGCACGCGTGGCCTTGTCGTACTTGAAAAATTAGAATTCTTGGTGAAAAGAAGTTAAAGTTGTTTTTTTTTTTTTCCTTCTGGTGTTTCTTTTCAACCAACCAGTGGCTGCCAAACCTTAAAACATTTTAAAATGCATCAGAGGAAATGACTCAGATACGTTTCTCATACAGGACAATAGAAGTACGGTTAGTTCCAAGTTTTGAACACTGTGAAAAAAACCTGTTCCCTGAGTAAATACAGGATGAAGCTTTCTGGCTTGTAAAAAGATATGCTGTCTCTTTCCTCCCTAACTCATATCACACTGCTGTCGTAAAGGATGGTGCACTGAGGTGTTCTTCCAGACCAGCTTTTCGAAACTAAGAACACACACTCCTGTGTCTCACATTCTTAGTTGGTACTTTCCCAGCACTGCGTTGTGCCTGCTCACGTAAGTCTCTGCTTTAAAACAGAGTTCAACTTCCCCCAAATTAGCACAGTTAGTTTATTCCTCTTTCTGGTGATCGCCATATATAGAAAAAAAATCTAATTATTTCCACCAGGCACCGTCCCTCTTCCCTTGTGGACTATGAAGGGATGCTGTTAGCTCCAAGGAGAGAGAAAGCGCGGCTTTCCCAGGGTGGCAAATTCAGACCCCGAGTGTCACAGGGTTGCTGTGTAGGGAGGGGCAATTGACGTTTTTTTTTGCTTAATGAACTCTCTTATGTATGATACTGTTGCTTTATATTTTCCTCAAGTCCACACTGTGAAGGGGACTCTTTTTTTTCATTGAGGTAAAAAGTGGGTCTGTGAGTGTAGTGACTTTCTTTAAAAAAAAAAAAATCAGAAACCAATTACTTGATATGCAGAGCTGCGAGCCTCATTCCTTTAACGAAATCAGTGCAGCTCGCACCCACAGTTAACCTGAGGAAAGCCGCTGACAGCTCTTGATGCTGCTGGAGGTGGAAGGACCCAAACTTACAGGATTCCCCCTCCCCCTTGAGAGGTTGTTAGTCCAGTCCTTTAGAGAGGTTCCTTTTGGCTCTCTGTCATCACCGGGACGCTGGCAGAGAGTGTGTGTCATGGTTACAATAGAGCGTGATAACATATAACAACCATGAAAGCCCAGCGGGAAAGACTGCAGATTCCGGGGCTGACCTTGGAGTAAGTATTGTCTGTCTTTAATATTTTAATGCTTTCTGCATGGCACTCGCTTTCTCTTTCCGGGGACCAATAGCTATTTAGCATTTGTTTGTACTGACAGCCTCAGAGCACTGCAGTGTGAGGTAGAGAAACATGTTTTAAATGCATGGCATTTGGTTCCAGCTGATGTGCAAACCCCAGACCCAGCGTTTTGCATTGCAGTCGGAGGGAAGGTGCCGCTGCATATTTAAAGTTGCTGAGCCTCAATTCTGGAAACATCTTAACAGCTCATTGTGAAAGAATGCATCAGTAGGCCGTGGTATATCTGTCTTTTTCTCTTCTCTTACTGTTTGTTATGCTCATAATGCCTGCTTCTGAAGAAAGGCCCCTGTCTGCATTGAATAATAGAAAACATCAGGATGGATGAGCGTGCAGGAGAAGGGTTATTTGTGACAGTCATTAGATGTGATCCATGCCTCATCAGTGCAGCAGAATATTAATGAACTGAAGAGCATTTTGAATCCTCTCTGCAGTCTCCAGCCATGGGCATGCAATGTGTTTACCTAGTTGAGGTCTGTGTTTGCTCAGCTAGTTTTTTTTTTCTCCTCTTCCTTTCTTCCTCATTTTTTTTTAAAACCCATTAACGCATCTTACTGCCTTCTGATTTGATGCAGCTACGTGAAAATGTCCACATCAAAATTTGTGGCGCAGAAGTTAGACATCTGTGATGCAGGAAGTGTCAGCAATTTTTTATTTTAAATCTGTTAGTCAAGGATGCAGACGCTGTGAGTGAGTCTGCGCTGACACACTTTAAAGGATAAACGGTAAAATAAGAATCTGGTAGGAAATGTAAATACCTACGTCATTTACAGCACAGATAGGGGGTTATATCGTCGTGAAATCTTTATATCCCCTGCAATATCATACCAGACTCACTTCAGGAAGAGAGCTACGTCCACCTCTGAAGTGTCCATCATCAATTGTCCGTCATTCCCCTTGAGCTCTGTAGATGGTCCATGAAAGAGGAATTACCTCCTAAATTAATCCATCAGTGAATGTACAACATCTTGGTGAATACTTTTTATGCCAGTCCTCCCTTTAAAAAATCTGTGCTTATTTTCTTCAGATAAAATGCCCACTGATAAAAAGTTGGAGAGCTCTCACAGCCTTCTTGCTAGGTGTAACACTTGCCATAATGGACGTGCAAGTAATAACTACCCATTGCCATAGTTACTTTTCCCACCTGACCCCTGAATGACAGTCGCATTAAGTTTCATCATCATGTTGCAGCTTAGTGATAGGTGGGGATTGCTCTGCCTTTCCCTCCCTCCCTGCCCACAGCTGCAGGAGTAGAACCCAAAGCACTACCCTTCTTCAGGAGCTGTGCCCCCACCCCGTTTGTCATGCACCCTAGCTCCCTTTGAATCTCAAAAACCTTACTTCACATTAAGCCTCTCCTTCCTTCATTTTTAACGTCCTGTCCATAATCCAAGGAGACATTTAAAGTAACTTTAAAAACTACATACAATTGGTTGTTGTGTGTGTTCTGTTTTGTTCTTGAAATGCTAAGAGGCTGTCACAGTTTTCCTGAAGTTGCTCCCAGGGACACAGGCCGCAGGAATCAGCTGAGTATGGGGTTCCCTGGACTGTGATTGGCTATCAGATGGCTCCTCCTTTGGCCTGGCCTCTGTGTGGTAAATGCCACTGTGCATCTAGAATGCTGCTTTCACCTGGGGAGCATAGACAGTAAAATACAGGAGCATGCCTACATGTCATTGCAGTATTCACACATCATTTACTTTCATTATTTTGTTTTACCTTGGAATGTAAAATTGTAATATACATAACTAGTTTCACATTCATTCATGAGAAAAACTAGCCTTTGAGTAAATTCAGCATCTAGGCACTGTGGAGAAATATTAAAATATTTTAATGAAGTCTTAACTCTGACACTATTAAAAACATCCATAATGTATATAATGTAATTATTTGGAGACCACATGACAAGGTCTCAAATCACAAATCAAATAAGACTAGAATAGCTTTGGAATGCTGTCTCCTGAGACAATCTGACTTCCTTTCAAAAGAGTGTGTTCCCTAAGCATTGCAGCTATGGAATATTACAGGAGCATCCTTTATACCCTGTAGATTTAGCCCAGAATCTTCCAATAGCACAGGGACAGTTTTGATTCCTATTTCTTAAACGTAAGTTCTAGATGTGAGATATCAAATAAACACATTTTTAAAAATTAACAAATTGTAAGTTTATACAGAAATTTGTGACAACTTTCTACTTCCTATACAGTCATTTTGTGTTTGTAAATGTCACCTCTGCTTCATAAAAGTGCACAGCACTCATCATGTACGTTTCTGTCTGGAGACAGCATGGTGTGAGGGCCCATGCATGGCTATTTTAGGGCAGGGAAGGATAGATAAGACTCTGTGGGACATAGACAAAATGAGTGATGTATCTCAGCATTCCTGAGAGGTTTCCAATGAGCTGGTAAGTTCAAGTACAGTACATTTTAAAACAGTAGCTTCTGAAGTGCTCTGACAGCAAAAAGATTCCAACTCCTTCATCCACCAACCTGGAGAATGTTTTTTAGAAACTATCAAGCTTCGTTGGAAAGCCTCAGTAACTAGATGGAAGCATTTCTGAGCAATGTCATGCTTTAGTTTGTGACACATGGAGCCAACTCTCAATTATACACACAATGGCCTCCCAAAGATAGGATTAGAAATTTTCAAATAGTAGTAAACTTAAATTTGGCTACTGTTTCCAATTCTCTATGCCACCCAATGAGGGGTGCAGCTGGCTGGAATCATCCATTATAGAGCTTCATTTCTGGACCCTTTCCTCTAAGGTGAAAAAACACATGATGTCATGTAGAACCATGATCCAGTAAAGAGGCAGTCTGTGTGTTTTTTAAGAAACCCGTACTAAAACAGGAATCGCTGTTGCTCACTTCCACATAACAGTTAGTAGCAGAATAACTAACTCTCTGTCTGATTTTTGCCATGCAAAAATAATTGGGAATCAACAAGGATCAACACTATTTTTTTTTTTAATAAGATCTACTGGTAAAATTGTTACTCTCCTACCCAGGGCTAGGGAGATGGTCCAGGAGGCAAAGCGTTTGCTGTGTAAACATGAGGACCTGAATTCTGTTCCCAGAACCCATGTAAAAGCCAAGTCTGGAGGTACATACCTAAAACCCCAGAATGGTGAGGACACAAACAAGGGAACTGACAACAGGGACTGAAATGGCAAGTTCTGAAATGAGAAACACCGCCTCAGAGAAGTATGGTGGAGAGCTATGGAGGACTACGTCCTGAAGACAACCTCTAGCTTCCACATGGGCAAGCAAACCTGCACACACATGTACATACATTCCTATCACACACACACACACACCAAAAAAAAAGTATGTGTTTTTACCTCTCTACTAGTGAACAGGCATGCGGCCAGAATCACAAAGGGGAAATGGATTTTTTCTGACCACCTTGTGATGAATATTTGAGAGTTGGCTACTAAAAATGTTTGGTGGTTTGGATGAGTTTGGGGAGCAAGCATTACAATGGCCCAGTGATTATTGGATTATTAACAACAACAAAAACAAAAACAAAGAAAGAAAGAAAACTTCTCTGATGTATAAAATAGTCTGCAGCTACATTTGAGAATTTTTTTTAAGTTTTTGTTTTTTCTAAATTGTGACTATAAGCATGAGAAGCCTTGTTACCATTGCCCTTGAGGAGAAAGAAAGAAAGAAAGAAAGAAAGAAAGAAAGAAAGAAAGAAAGGAAGGAAGGAAGGAAGGAAGGAAGGAAGGAAGGAAGGAAGGAAGGAAGGAAGAAAGGAAGGAAGAAAGAGTAAGAAAGAAAGAAAGAAAGAAATACTGGGTCATTGCCATGAAGAAACATTGCTTGTCTTTGCATACTTAAGAACACATCTGTCTTAGGAGAAAATGTTAATGTCTGCTTTTTGAAAGCGTCACTATTTAACCTGTTTATCTGCATTGTCTGATCACCACTTCCCTCTTGTTCTGCTCTAGATTCGTCAGTGATTCTCAACCTAGAAAAGCTTACGTTCAATGCACAGTCCATATAAAATAACATTAGATTGTCTTTGGTGCAAAAATCACTATGGCACCATCAGACAAGTTGTTTGTGAAAAAGCCAAGGCTCAAATAAAAATGGCAGCTGCAGTTTTTAAACTGTAATTTTCCACAGAAAGCCACCTTCCTGTTCTGTATTCTAGAGCTGAAAAGGGCACGTGATGAGATGATTACCTGAAGCTATTGGGAACCAGGTCCTGGAGATGTGGGCCCAAGGGGAACACTGTCCCTCCCCTGAGCTTTGCTATTTGTACTGCAATCATTTCTCCCACTCGGAATGATGTTATTTTAACTTTCAGTCTCACTCCGAGGAGCCTGAGTCCAACCCCATCCAGCCCGGGCAGCCCTTGTAGTCCTCTCTTGGCCTTTCACTTCTGGAGGTAAGCACCCCAGGGCCTGTCAGGACCGCTCTCTCTTTGATTCCCCAGTCCTGGATCAGTCTGCCACCCAACGGGAACCTGCTTTGGATTTGGTGCCCTCAGGGCACCCTATGCAGCGAGGGAACTGGTGGACTTTGCTTGCTGTATTGCTCATTCCATGTATGCAGCTCAGGAACATTGTTTGGTCTTGGGTTATTGCTTGCCTGACTTCTGTATGTCTGCTAGATTTTCCATAGGAAATGACTTGGATGAGGGGTCCTATAATCTTAAGGAAGAAAGTAGAATCAGTCTTGTGGTTGAAGTTAACTTTCAGTTGGGAAGGGCAGCTGAAATTATTCACAATAATAAATGCTCTATTTTTTGTATAATCAATTGAATATAAACATTGTCATTCATGGCTAGTGCCTTGAAAGTACTTAAAATCTTTAGGTGGTATTTGCATAGATGTACATATATTGGGGCTTGGTCTGGTACACTGTGTATTCATATGCTGATTTCTGTGCCCCCAAATCTGGTTGCAGTCTGGATATGGGCATTGTCATGATCATTGATCAATCTTGTGTAAACATTGCTCCCCAGTTATCTCTAGCTGGTTAATAAAGAAGCTGCTCAGCCTAGAGCTGGGCTGGAGAGGACAGGAAGCAGGACTTTCATTCCCAGTCAAGGGGTCTCAGATAGGGACCATGAGGAAAGAGAGAAAAAGAGCAGAAGAAAAGAGAGCAGAGAGAAGAGGAAGAGAAAGGATGTGGCCATGAGGACTGACCTGATGGAGCATAAACAGCCCTGGCAGAACCAATATAGCAAGTAATTCAGGGCATGTGGCTGGGAAGCAGCCAGGCTAGCACAGAGGGTTGGAATAGATGAGTATCTGCTCAGCTCTAGTGCCTTAAAGCTTGTTGAGTAAATCTATAGGTCTCTGTTTCATTGTTTGGGAGCTAGAGGGAGTGATTAGAGACTCCCTAATTGTATGCTGTCTTTTCATACATATTTGTTTCTGTCCTAGTTCTAAAATAAAATTGAATGGAAATATATGGGAGAAATTGACTAGGGAGATGAATTAATGACTTTGAACTTTGGTTCTAGGATGCTGATAGGATTATATTTATGATTGTAAACGTGAGTTTTAACCCGGAAGTTATATGTAATAATTCTTATAAAGCATCATCTAGATACTAAAACATGGGAAAATGTTCTTGTCTATCTGGAGAATTCCATTGCTCTTATAATAGTGAAGTTTCTTTTGGGTTCTCGTCCTTCTAAGTGTCTTTCCTACCTCAGTGTGCTCTACGAAGTGCAAGCAAACAATGCTGTAGTAGCAGAGGAAGGAGCTGTTCTAGTGGTATGGGGAAAGGGTTGATGGAACTAGTATGTTTCAGCTGGACCACGAGACACCCTGGAGGTTTAGCCTTGTGGGTATGGGATGGGAGGCAAAACAAAACAGAAAAAAAAAAAAAGCAAACTCTAGGAGGTGAGAAACTGTATTAATGTTTGTGCTGGGCTGATGAGGCAGGTCAGAACATAAAGACACTGGTTGTCAAGTCTGATGACCTCAATTTTACCCCCAGGACTCATAGGATAGAAACAGAATTGACTCCTGCAAGTTGTCCTCTAACTCCGACATGTGTGCTATGTCTTGTATATACACACATCCACACACAACACACACACCCCCACACACACACAACACACCAATCTCCTTTGCCCCCCGCCCCAGACTCACACATGCTCAGAGAAATATAATAACAAATTTTTAAAAATCATGAGCTGATAGACTATTAGGAGGGTGGAATGAAAGAAAAAGAATTATCAGTAGAGAGATTACTAAGGATTGGAACTTGATTGCAGGTGGGACCGAGGCTGTAGCTCAGTTGGTAGCGTGCTTACTTAGCAGCATTCTTGAAACCCTGCATCTGTTTCCCATCACCGCATAAAACTGGGCATAATGGAGCAACCTGTAACCTCTGCCCTCTGGTAGTGGAGACAGGAGGATCAGAAACCCAGAGTTGCTCTCAGCTCCGTAACAATCTTGAGGCCAGCCTGGGATGCATGAGACTATCTCAAACAAGAAATTAATTTGATTTGGGACCTTGATATGTAGAGCCTTGACTACTAACCTAGAACTTTTCACTCATTTCCATCTAGTGCTGTCGGCCACAAGGGAGGGCTGCTTCTGTCTACAGATAAAAATGCTAACAGACAGAGAGATTAAATGGCTTAGGCTCAAACTGAAGTCTCACATCCTTCCACTGTGAATGACTTCAGACATCCACGCTGCTATGAAGTCATTAACATAGAATTTTAATTATCTGGTGTAGGTAGACCTTGTGACCTCCATTTAGACTCTTTTATTTCCCAAGTGCCTTGCTCAACACATGGAATGCAGTAAACATTTGAGTAAGGTTTGTTAAAGAATAGATGAATGAACGAGAAACAGGGATGTATTAACTAGTGTGCCGCTAACAAGTCAACCACCCAATAGAAGAACAGCTTAAACACAAAGAATTGTGTCTGTCACCCACCATCCTTGGATTTTGGAAAGGATCTGCTCCATCCAGGGACCAAGGGTGTCTGTTACACATACCTTCAAGGATGCCTGGGGCACAAACACATGACTGGTGGATTGGAAAGTTTGTAGAGAATGGAGCACAATGGATACCATTGAACATCCCATCACTGGACATGTGTCATTGTGTCGCACCTAAAGAAATGGGGCTCACTTGACTTTAGGAAAAGGAACAGACAGGTTTGGTAAAGAGCAGACTTTGTCACAGAAGTTGATGGAAGAGAGGTGTGTATTGTAGGTAAAAGCAGGTAATTTTCAATGATTGATTGAAGCTGAGGTTTCCAGCATGAATGGCCGGACTGGAACCCAAGGAAGTAGATAGAGTTAGGGAGTCAGGACCATGTAATAGTGATGAATCATCCCTAGAACACATAAAGATTGTTCTAGAAATGGTTATATAGTTGGCAGCTTAGCTATGTCTCTGATAGTGTGCTCTGAAATGATGGTCTGTTATGATAAGTTGAAAAGTTGTAGGAATCTAAATGTGTTTATGCAGTGTGTGTGTGGGGGGGGTATTTATTGTATCTTGGCACTGATGACTTTCTTCTCCCTTGGGCTGCAATGGGTCAGATTTCTCTCCGGTGCCTTTCTTGTGAGTGGACGTGCAGGTGGAGGGGAGAGTGACAGTAGTGGCCTTTCGAGGTGCTGACACAGACTTTCTAAATGTGGTGGTGGAAGATTCTGCTCCTTTCATGGTGAAGCCCTGGAGACAGGCTGTGCTGACGGCTGAGTCAGCTCTCCATCTGCAGCAGGTCCCTATGGGCTTCCCCCGGGTCAGCCTTCCAGGGGACTGGCCAGAAATGAGAGCTGCCGGCTCTAAGGCTGCTCTCCTGCCGAGCCAACTTTCTCTCTGGGAAATGAAGGCCTGGAAGTGCCATGCCCAGGTGCCAGCAAAGTGTCTTGGGGCTCTGTGCGAGAGGAAGATGTGATGTGCTCGCTCCCCAGGCTGTCAGTTTCAGGGAGGCTAGAAGACCCCATACTTGACAAGCAGCAGAATACAGCTGTGCACTAACAGAGAATATGAAGCTGTATATTGCAAGAGGCATCTCTGTCCTCAAATTCTGAACTTTTTGCTGGATTTTTGTCCCCCACCCCTCCTGGGGTAATACCAGCAGACATCTTATTTCATAAACAATTGAAGTATGTATTTAACTCTGAACGTTCAGTTTATCAGCTCCCTGTGTGAACAGAGAGCACTTTGAGGATGTCACCTGGCCTTTCACATGCCTACCCTCTGCACGTCTGAGGCAACTAGAGCAATTCAGAATTTCCCATGATCCCAGGGCTGACAGTATCCTATTTCTTCTCCTTGCTGCTCTCAACTCCTTCGTCTCTCTCTGCCATGACTAGAAACACCCATGCTTCATTCGCTGTTCAGCGTAGCGCTAGTTCTAGAGAACTGTGCTGCAAACTCCACCAGGAGAACACAGTTTGTTTCCTTGTTCACACATATCTTCATTAATACTCCATGGCTATGATATATACAGGAGAGGCTCCATAGAACAGGTTTTGGATGAATGAGTCACTATAGGAGTGTTATTGCCTAGGACTTGAGTCTAGTCTGATTTTTACTTTTTAACCTGTACTCAGGACATGATATACTATTCTGTACCAAATGTGTCTGACACCTCAAAACAGAGAGCTTGAATTGTGGTTCTTTTCCATAAATTATAAGCTCCAGCTGTCAAATAGATAAACACTGGTAGGGGAACAGCAATTATCGATACAGAAAGAACAAAGTAAAGAGGTATGATTGATGGAAGGTAAACACCAGACTATCTGAGAGACTGTGGCTGACTAAGGTGAGGGGGATAAAAAGTGTTCCAGAAATCAAGGCATGACGCACTGAAGAAGAGAATTAGAATACACACTCTGGAGGAAAAGACCCGTCTGCCTCACATTTTACCACCTAGCACCCAGAACAGCACCTACCGTGAACTGACAGTCCCCATCTTACAATGGCTCCACTTAAGGGGATATTGAATTTTCCATGGCACAGGAGTGGATGTGTTCAGTAGAAGCCATACCTCAAGTCTTGGATGTGTGTGACCTTCTCTTTTTGTGCCAGCCAGCAGCATGGAGCTGTGGTTTTCAGCCAGCCCTGTGATCAAGAAAGAGAAAAGCCAAACTGATACTGTTCCTAGGCCATGGGGATAGTTGGTTCTGGGCATTAAATGTGGTTTTATGGAGACATTTTAAGTTGAGGGGCATCACTACTAAATACTAAATAAAGTCCTTGGTGTTAAATGCGGTTTGAAAAAGTAGAGAAGGGTCTGAGAGGTGATTCAGTGGGTAAAGTATTTGCCATACAACTTTGAGGACCTGAGTTTGAATGTTCACAACTCTTATAAGAACTGGTCATGTAAAGCCAGGCATGGTGGCACATGCCTTTAATCCCAGAATTGAGGAGGCAGAGGCAGGTGCCTGTCTGTGAGTTCAAGGCCAGCCTGGTCCACAAAGTGAGTCCAGGACATGCGGGCTACACAGAGAAACCCTGTCTCGAAAAACCAAACCAAACCAACCAACCAAAGGAACAAAAAAACTGGTCGTGTTGTGTACATGTCTATAATCCCAGCATCTTTTTCAGGGGATAGGAGAGGGCAGAATGCTTACCAGCCAGGTCGTCTGGTGAAAGAGGTAGAAAAGCATCCCTGAGACCCTGTCTCAGATAAGGGTGAAAGCGAGTAGTGGTACCTGAGGTTGTTCTCTGACCACTATGCATTCACCATAGCACATGTGTGCCCATATTCACATGCACACAGCTGCATACACACAAAAAGAAAAGAAGAAGAAGAATTAAAAACAGACAGCTGTGACTGGAGGGATGCTGAGCTTCCTGTAAGGGCCCGAAGCCCTTCACTGATATATGTTTGCCCTGGCTGTATTTTACCTCTGAGTGACTCACTGCTGCCCTTTGTCTGCAGGCTCCTTTTCTCCAGTCCTTTGCATGCATTACTTCACTTCATTCAGTCATGTCCTCTGACTGGAGGCAGCTGAGGTTTTGACTTGGAAGACTGGGAAGGTGCTTGAGTTTTGTTCAGTGCCTCTTAGCCTCCCAGCATGGTGGCTTCGAGGACACTGCGAACTGTATGTCCAGTCTCTATCTACAAATCACCGACCTCTGTGGCAACCGAAGAACGGTAGCTCACAGCGTTGAGAGCGATGTGTGCCAGCAAGGACACAACCCGTGTTGTTTCTGGGAGTGGTGGGCAACAAAGGCAGACAGTGCCTTAGCAGCGTGGGCATTAAGGACAGTGCCAGCTAATGCAGTCCTTCTGAGAGCCAGAACATTTGTCTTGCTGCTGGAAATGTTGCTGGGTATCCACAGCCGCGCGGATTCCCTTCACTTCACTTGTTGCCATGGTGAAGGGCAGACATAGTGTTTGCCAAGCGTGCGGCAGTATGTTCTGATTCTGTGTCTCCTCACTGGGAACCTCACTGTGTCCCTCTCTCACTGGAATGTCACCTGACTGCAGATCCGCCGCACCCTCTCATTTCGCTTTGGGGAGAACATTGCAAAAAAGAAAAAAATATATATATCTGAGAAAGCTGGCAGCAGATGGGGGTTTCTCTGCGCTCTATGATACAAGTTCCCGTGCTTTTGTGAATGTGATGGTTTGATGAATCGCCTTATACGCTCCTGAGATTCCTTTCTGAATTATTCTGTCGTACTGAGCCTATGTAATATAGCCACTCTGTGCAGAATAGCTCTGCCAGGCAGAGGTGCACGCCAGCGGTGCACACTCTGCCGACCTTGTGGGTGCGGCTCAGGCAGAGATGGGGGGTTGGCAGCCTCAGACGTCATAGAAGAGGTAGCAGTGTGGACAAGCCGGTTAGTGCTTCTGCTGCGCCATCCTTACCACCTCTCAGCTGGTGTCTCCACTGGGAGAACGCAAAGGAGGAACGGCATGCTCTCTGTGGTCCCCTGGAAGGGATGAGTGCAGGGTAGATTTCGCCAGGCATTTGCAGTGGGTGAGCATGCATAAAACACAAATGGCTCCTCTCATTCTGCTGCAACACAGCAGTGTTTGTTATTAAGACATGTCCTTGCAATAGAGTCCAGGCTGTCCCTGAACTTTTGAAGTCTTATGCTTCAGAGTCCTTAGTGAGGGGATTACAGATGTGTGCCACCACACCTAGCTTAACTATATATGTATATATGCACATATTTATATATTATATGTTAATGGCTGTCATGACCTTATAAGCTTATCTGCTGTACAGTCACACAATCTAATTAGGGAACAGTCTTATGAGGTCAGGTGGCAAGCAAGGCTTTTGAGGACAGAGGGGTCCCAGGAATATGTCAGTCCTTGCACAGCCTCTGTGTAGGCATATTTCTGACCCTGGGAACAAACAACTGGTCATATGTCCCAGTAATTATGCTTTCCAATCCCTTGTGTACATTTTCACATTTGTTTTTCTGTTTACTCTACCAACAGTGGACAGTGGTTAAACTCCAAAATCAGTAATCCAGGTGTTTGCATGTGCCCTGGCTTAATTTCCAGCGTTTATAGAGAGAACGTGCCCTGTGCCTGGTGCTACCCTTGGTGTTTCACACATATGGACACTGTGTCTAGGAGGTGGGAACTGAATTTGACAGATGAGGCGTCTGAGGCCTAGGGAGAACTCGTCTGCGGGGACACATTTCCCACTTCGCCCAGGTCCGGGTCATGTTTGCCTTCGTAGCGGTGTAATTGTAGCGCTCTTCTTGCACTTTGACAGCTCCGAATTAGGACTACACATTATCACTATTTGCCAGTGTGCAGTGTGTGCTCTCCTGTGGTCCTGGCTTCAGCACCAGCTACGGGACCTCATTGCTCTTCTGTAGCATGTACTGTCACCTCTTCCCACCATCTCCACTCATAGTCACCGTAATTATGCTTTCAGAATACAGTATTCCATTTAGAGAGAGGGAGTCCATCATTAGGGAGAAACCCTCTGCTTAATTCTAGTGCAGTCTTCCATCTTCTGCCCCCTTTGCCCTTTTGAGATGATTTTAGAGAGCCTAGATGATGTAATGTGGGTCAAGTTGGCTTCATTTGGCAGCCAGGCCATGGGTCCCAGAAGCTCTAAGACCTGTGCTGTTGCAAGCTGAGCAGGATGAGCCAGCTCCTTTAGCTGGGAGATGGCCTCCTGCTGCCTGGGGTGGCAGTGTTCTCACCACTGCTGTGACCTCTGCAGGGCCCTCTGAGCCCTATTAGGAGAGTGTCCTCCTCATGACTGAAGAAAGAATGCTAGCCCATTTGCCAGGGGCCGGGACCCTTCCTTTGTACCACATACTTTTAACCCTTCCTTTGGCCCTCGCAGTTCTGAGTGTCCTTTATTGAGCTCTCTTATGGCCCAAATATTCTGGCTACTCCACCGAACTTGGTTTTTGAATTTGGGTTTGTATGTTGAAATTACTATATGGAGCTTTCGTCATTATCTTTTCTAGTTGTTCTTATAGTAATAAAAAGAGAGAGAGAAAACAAGAAGAGAAATCTACTTTGTCAAATGTATGTATCCATCCAGGTGAGTGAGTGTGTGTGTGTTTGTGTGTGTGTGTTTGTGTGTGTATGTGTGTGTTTGGGTGACTGTGTGTATTGGGCTCAAGGCTCTGCCCCATGTTCCATCTTATGACTAGAAAAATGGCAACCTACATCATCATCATCAAAAAAAAAAAAAAAAAAACTGTTTCCTACATTTAAAAAATGTGGATACAGCCATTAACACCCACCCGTGTTGATGAGAGAATGAAGTTGTGATATTCTTTGAAAGCACAGAATGGTGATACAGTCAAGCACAGAGGTGTCTCAGCTAGAGAAGTCATACAAATGCAAAACTGAAGGGGAAAAAAAAATCTCTCGAGTTTCTCTAGTCGTAGCATGGATAATAATACCTCTCGGGGGTGTGGTGAGAATTAATTAGGGAACATTTGCAAACTGTTCCAAGAGGAGTGCTCTGTCTTAGCATTCTCGGCTTTGCGTTGTTCTTGGAAACCCAGCATTTGAAATGAACTACAAAGTCCAGTCTTGCTATGGAAGATGCTATGTATCCTAATTGCATGTGGCAGAGAATAATGAGCTTTGATGAGCTTGCTATGGTTGCGCTGATGGCCCCAGGTAGAAAGGGGGATGAGCTGCATTTTATGGAGTCTTCTGCTCTTCCGTTTTCTTTTCCATGAGATTTACTCAGCTGAACCATCACTGGTTGCAGGCAGTAAGACATTGTAGAGACACCTCAGAATAAGAGGGACATTTATTTCTCACTGTGGTATTAGAATTGATTTTTTTGTTGGGTGGGGGTGGTGCATGCCTTTAACCTCAGCACTCAGGAAGCAGAGGCAGGCAGATCTCTGTGAGTTTGAGGCCAGCCTGGTCTACAAAGTAAGTTTTAGAACATCCAGGGCTACACAGAGAACTCCTGTCTCAAAAAAAAAAAAAAAAAAAAAAAAAGATTGAATTTTCACTGTTATTCATGTAGAATACAAATTTGCCTATACTGACCTTAGACCAGGTTCTAAGCCTTAAAGTCATTACTTTTATCAGTTTTGTTTATTCTGGTTTTTTATTCATTGTTTTAAATACAGGGTGCTACTATGTAGCTTTGGCTGGCCTAGTACTCATTATATAGATCAGGCCAGCCTTGAACTCACAGAATTCTCTTGCCTCCATGCTTGGCTCAAAAGTCATCTTTAACTTCTTGCATTGGAAACTTTCTTGTAGTGTGCACATGCATGTCAGTGAGGGTCTGTACGTGGGACTGGCGGGGAAGTTCTGTTATGGTTAGCTTTGTCAACATGAAACAGTCCAGAACCATCGGAGATACGTGTGGTCCGACTGAACTGTGTGTATGAGACTGAGAGAACTCAGTTAGCGGGAAGTCACGCCCTCTCTGGATAGTGCCACTCCCCAGGCAGGGGCCCTGGACTGTGGAGAGTGGAGAACATGAGCTCAACACCAGCATGCATGCATTACTTTATTGTCCTTTGTCTGGTCTTCACTATGGATATGGTAATGACCAGTTGCTTCACGTTCCTAACTTCCCTTGACTTCCCTTAGAGTGATGGACTCTAAGAGGAGTTGTGAGCCAAATAAGCCCTTTCTCCCATAAGCTGCTTTTTGTCAGGGTAGTTTACAACACATGATGAAAAATGAAAATAGTATGTCCTGCCTCTGCTATGGACTTTCCTCTCCTCTACAGTAACCACCGTAGTCCAAGCGATTGTAACAAAGCCACAGATTTCTGTAGTAACTTCAGCCAGCCTTCCTGCTTAGTCAGGCTTCATCCTGCATTTCTATCTTCCTCCAGCTCTTTTGGGACTGTCGTTCACTCTCTCCTTAGCTCAGAACCTTCTGGCAGCTGCCATGTCCCGTTTCCCGCCACCCCTCATTCATTTTCTTGGGTCCCCTTGGACGGCTTCTCTTTCTTTTAAAGATTTATTTTTATTATGTATTTTATGTACATGGGTGCTCTGTCTTCATGCACACCAGAAGAGGGAATCATATCCCATTCCTGATGGTTGTGGGCCACCATGTGGGTGCTGGGAATTGAACTCAGGACCTCTGGAAGAACAGCCAGTGCTCTTCACCACTAAGCCATCTCTCCAGCCCCCTGAACTGCCTTTTCTTGACTATCCTAAGCAGGTTTCTTTGATGTAGGTAATGATTTTCTCCTCCTGGAATGGTTTTCTTCTCTTATTTCTTCAACTAAAAAAAAATTCCAAACCTCCAAAAATGCTTAAATAGTGCAGTCAACAGCTGTGATCTACTCGATTCGCCAACTAACACTCGCCATGCTTGACTACCTACCTGCTTCCTCCCCTTTCAACTCCTATACGCATTTGAGAGTGATTTCCAGACATACAGATGTGTAATACTTGAATACTTTAGCATGTATTTCCTATGAGCAAGTGTGTTTTCCTTTCTAACTTTAGTGTGATTATTTTAGCCCCCAAAGAGAGCATTACAGCGATGCTGATGTCAAGAACCTTAGTGTGTGCCTTTATCAGGAGGTGCAGCTGTCTATGGAAGTTCTGTTGTTGTTTTGTTCTTATTTCTAGTGATCCTAGGCATCAAAAGTTGGAGCGTATTAGGAAGATGCTCTACCGCTGAGGCCTGAAAGTTGCTTTTTGTTTCTTTCTTTGTTTGTTTTCTTAATCCAAGACCCAATTAAAACTCAAAAAATTTCATTGACTGGTTGGATGTCATTAACTCTTTTAGCTGGTAAACTCATCCCCCCAACCCCCGTTCTCTTCTTTTCTGAACATTGGCAGTTTTGAAGCGTGCCTCCTGCTCTGTAGTGACACTAGCCACAATACACTATGCAATGGTTGCCTTCTGCTCAGACGCAGGTGACACTTGGTGAGAGAGAGCGGGTGGAGATAACTC
Organism: Meriones unguiculatus; assembly: GCF_030254825.1. Classification (NCBI taxonomy): domain Eukaryota; kingdom Metazoa; phylum Chordata; class Mammalia; order Rodentia; family Muridae; genus Meriones; species Meriones unguiculatus. The sequence goes on along the minus strand of NC_083354.1, from coordinate 77,568,852 downwards.
CTTACCATGAAGCCTGAAGCCCAGTACCTGGCAAGAACAGGTGGGGATGTTCTCTCATGGCCTCAACAAGAGGCCTGAATCCCTGTGTCTGAAGTTCCCTAAATTCATGTCCCTTTTACTTTACTAAACATTCCTGTGATGATATTTTTATGTCATGTGAATATCTTTCTACCAACAAAAAGACCCACACTGGCTTTTACATTCATTGAGGACCTTTTTTGGATGAGTTTTGTACTGAAGTTTGTCACAGTTTTCTGATTCATCAGCTAAGGAACTTTCTCTCTTTCTTTTTCTCCCAATTTTAGGCATGTTGCTGTTGACTCATACATTTTTTTAGACAAGAAAATAGAAAACAAATATCTGTTTTGTGTATTAATATACACCACCATCATGGATCTTTCAGGCCATGGCACTGTCCTGAGATTCATCATTGGGAAGCCATTTAAGCTGACTCTGGGTCCTTCTGACATGACCCTATTAGTCTTTGAGTATGTCCTAATTTTCCAGCACAACAAGATGTTCTAGCTGTCCGGAACAGCTAAAGGAACACCCACACGGTGCCCACGTGGTTCTCCCCCCTGCCGTCTGTACTGACTGTTACTGCAAGAGAACAGCATTTCCCCGGGCACAGCCTGAACCCCTCATCGCCCCCTTTCACTGCTGCCTGACACTTCCTGCCACGAATATTCTCACCTGATATATATCCTCTGTTGTTCTTGTTTTCAATTGTTTCAACAAGAGTAAGACATCCAGGTGAGCAGGGACTTGCCTGCTTTGCCCATCACCTGGTCCCTCGGGTGTGACACATACTACTACACTCTGCACAAAGGTCCATGGGTAAGATGAATGAGTTGACCCATTTTGCCAGCCCACATCAAGCTTTTCCAGATTATCTGTTGATGAGATGAATCAGACAGACGGCAAGAGGCTTACAGTCATTTGTGGGGAGTCCATTGTGATTTTGAGTAGTTCCCTGACTTTGTCTTTCGGGGTTACTCGGAACTGTTACTAACCATACATTACAAATGCCACTCACTCAAGCAGTTGGCAGTTGACAACGGAGCATTAATGATGAGAATCTTCTTCTCCAGCTTCTCTGAACAGAAGGTCTGGCTATTTTAAGAATTAAAAAAAAAAAAAAAATTGAAGAAGAATAAGAATATGTAACACTTGACTATGTTAAAAAAATTTTGCATGAGATCTAATGTTGGTAACTAAAAATTGAGTACAATGAGGGATTTCTAAAGTGAGCTGGTGGTGTTCTGTACTTAATGAATTAAAAAGCCTTCTTGGGACTTTTAAAGTCTGAGCTGTACATTGACTTGAAAGAATTTTTATCCCGCTGAGATGTTAAGAATTAAGCAGAGGATGTGGGGTGGGAATCACATGGTTCATTTAATGTAGTTGATTTCATGTCAGAGGTGAATGGTGGTCCCAAAGATACCAGATCCTAACTGAAGGAACCTAAAGATGGTATCTTACATGAAAAAAGAGCCTTGGCAGATGTGGTTGATTTAAGGGTTTTGAAATGAAGAGATGAGTCTATATTATTCTGTAGTCCTTCAGTCTAGTCACAAAGGTCTCAGAAGCGAGCAGGGAGGGTCTAGGGAGATAGGCCCATTGGTAACGTACTTGCTGTGCAAGCTTGAGGATCAGTTTCTCACAATTACGTAGGAAGCTGCGTGTATGTGACAGCAGGTTTAGTCCCAGGGTTAGAGAGACTGATGAGGACCCCAAGGGTTTGTCTGGCGAAATCGGTAGCTCCAGATTCACTGAGAGGCCTGTCTCAAAAAGTGAAGAAAGGAATAAGGTGGTGTCCAACTGAAGCTCACTGCCCTTCACACACATGCACACATGGCACACAGACATGTACACATGCACAGACGTTCACAGCCAGAGTGGCGGAGAAATTTAACCCATTGAGAAGCTAGAAGAGGCACGGGACAGACTCTGTCTTAGGGTCTCCAGTGGCCATGGCCTGTTGTCACCTGGATCTGGGCTTTCTTGATACTACTTTTTGGCCTCCAAACATGCAAAAATAAATGTTCACTTTTTAAATCTGAGTTTGCAACAATGTGTTACAGCAGCCTGGGGAAGCATGTGTGCTGGTGTCTGGACCCTTCCTCTTATTGTGACCATCAAGTAGACCCACTGAAAGCAGCACAGTGCACTTCCCTCTGTTGGTGAGGAAAGAGCAAGGGTTGAGTCATGTGACTATGTACTTAGACTAGCTTCTCTATTCTTAGCCTGGAACTCCACTCGCTAGATCACCCAGCCTTCTTCTGGAAATATGAATGCTCCTAGTGACGGTTCAGAGATGCCTCACCAATCACTGTGGTTCATGGACAGACATAGAAACTGATGGTGCTTTGGAAAAAATAGATATTTACAGAATGAGAACATGACCAATGTGCCAGCTACAGTCCAGGCCTTATTCTCCGTTTTGACATTGGCCTTCTATGACCTTCCAGAATTTAGATGCTATTCAGCCTGTGCATGGAGAAATGCAAGCCTTGCTATCTCAAGGACAGTCCCTTGGTGCTTTTCTCAAGGAGCCACAGTTTTTTATGTGCAGTATAGCCTTCTGACCTGTTACATGCAAAAAGGTAGATAGACAAAGTAGCATAGACCCCCAGGCCTCTCGTGTTGCAGGCTCGTGCTGTAGGCATCATGGCCTTGCCATCTGGGCTGCTGCTGCCAACTGTTCTTGCCACGATGGGCCTTCGTGAATTCCAATTTACTCAGCATTCCTTCTGCTGCGGAGAGCGGGGCACAGTGCTGTGGAGAGGAATATTGAAAGGGCTCCGTCTCTCTCTCTCAGAGAGCTCTCAGATGTGTCTGGAAAGTAGCCAGAGAGTCAGCATGGCTGAAGTGTGATAGCCAGGTACGGCAATGACAGTCACATGCTGTGCTTTGTGTCCACGCGGTGGGAGAAGAGAGCATATGTTTAATGCATAGAACTGATCTCTCTCTTACAGTGGCATCTTGAGAAACACTAGTGACTGCATTGGAACTCAGGACCCTCTGATGTTCCTGTTTCTATTTTCTGCCTCTTAAGGGGCTTCAAACTAGGTTTTGTAATTGTGTTTTGTATATAATTGGTTAAAATAATGTTACTCTAAAATCACACATATATGAATTTTTACAATGCTTGCTTATTTTGAAGCTAAATTTTGCCGGACCACTTTGTAAGTTTGATCATGAATGAAAATGAGAGCTGTATCTTGCAGTTATTGTAATCTTTTTAACATAGTGACAGACTCAAATAATTTTTCTAGTTCAATAAAATGAACCCCTCTTTTCTCTTTCTCCCACTAGAAGTCACACAGTTGCTTAAAAACATCCAAGGTTGGGGACCTCTCATGTGAGTTGTAAGAGAATTTAGCACCTAAAATGGGGCTTCCTGGTGGTCTAAAACTGTAGCTTTTGCATTCTTTGTGAAACTCTGTTAGCTGAAGTATATCAGTGAATCTGAAAACAAAACAAAACAAAAACAAATGCTTTCTCACTCAATTGCCAGTAAAGAAGTATGAGGAATGTTTTTAGTGTGGAAAACTTCAAGCCACTGAGTTATGTTATGAATGTCCCATGAGTGGTGTCACTAGAGAACAGCAAATTCTGGAGCAGGATTTGAAGCTGACTGTGAAGGATGTCTAGGGAGTAAGTGGAAAGAGGAGAGCATCTTTGGGAATGAACAAACATGAAGGGGCTGCTGGCAGCATGTTCAGGAAGAGAGAACAAGCCACATCCTGAGGATTTTGCATGATGCTACAAGAGAACAGAGGGGGTCCTTATAGAAAAGGAAGGCTGGGGTTGGTCTTATACTGTCTCATATGCCGTTTAGGAAGACACTTAGAAAGGGCCTGAAAGTTCTTAAGCTGGGAAGCAGAATGAGGAGCATGATAGCCCAACAGGATTTTTGTACTGGAGAAGCTTGCTATAGATGGGCTAGAAAAAGGAACACATGGGAAAGCCCAGAGAACTGAAAGAGAAAGCATGAGAAGAGGCCTGGGCACCACAGAGGGCACTAGGAAAAGTTAATAGGAGCCACTGAGACATGGCATTACAGCCTGGGAGAATTGTGACATCCAGACAGAAGAGACCAAAATCAGTTTTAAAGATAGATAATGGTTTTGCTTTGAGTGACGTCATTCCTATGTCTGGTGGTCAGGCCAAGTGGAAATGTACTGGTGCCTCGGCATGAGCTGAGGATGGTGTTCTAAGACGAACGAAGGTAGGCATCAGCAGAGACCTGTTGGCCCCTTTAAAAGTGCGGGTCAAGAGGCAGGTGCTCTGCCAGACCTGTGCTGCTCCGCTGTTCCATGGTTTAGATTTGGAGTCAAGAGAAACCGCTACCAAGGACCCGGTATTAGCTGGAGGACTGGCAGAGGTGTGTTCAACTGTGGTGCACTAAGAATGCTTGAGTCCAGCTACAGGGAAGTAAGCCTAATGCTCAGAAGGCTGGAGCTCCAACTGGGGCCTCTCCCTTTCAGATCCCTCTGGACACATCCCAGAAGTAGAGAAGGATCCCTGGTTGTGGGTATAGGGACTTAGTCATTTGTATTTTCTACTATTAAGATTGAGCTGTTGAACTACCCTTGGTCACGTGACATTGAAGGCTGTTAACACGTCAGGTTGACTTGATTGTGGGAACCTTTCCGTACCTGCGATACTGGACTTTCTGTCAATAATGTAATCACTTGGATGGTGCATTCCAGACAATGCCAAAAATTGTCTTTGGGCTTTGTGAGAAAGGGTTGTTAAAATTCAGCTAACCCTGAAGCATGCAAAGCCATCAAGAGTGTGAGAATGTGTATATTTAGACTGCATTCAGCTTAGGACAGCTTGCAGATTATGAATACAGGCAGTTGTTATATATTATACAGCACCACATTGGAGCATTGTCCTGTTTAATTTGTCAAGGGTAAGTTATTGTCATGCACGGTGATGGTGGTGAGGTGTGTGTGTGTGTGTGTGTGTGTGTGTGTGTGTGTGTGTAGAAGTCATTTGAGGAGAAAAATGCCTCCCTGACCTCAAGATACTTGCTGGGTATGAAATTCTACTTAGATTTAAAAGAAAGAAAAAAAACCTGTTTTATCACATCTGGGTAGCCAGATGTAAATGAGTAGGTCTGACAGCACTTCAAATATACACATCTGGCACAGGTCAGTGCCCTGTGTGCCAAGGCTGCCCTGGTAGCTATAGTCAACTATAGCACAGTAGATGACTGAGTTGTATTTAAGTCTTAGGCCCACTATATATATATATATATATATATATACTGATATATAACCATAAACTGATATATAACCATATCAGTTTGGTTAAAATGAAGGTGAACAAGAACTTGAATTTTTATCCAGGATATTTTTACATTTGATACTTGAGTAAGATTCCTAATGTGAATATTTCACTGAGAGTCTGAGGTTCAGGGCGACAGTGAAACACTGTTGACCCCTTCAATGAAAGAAAACATTTTGGTTTCGGAGCCCTGTTAGTTTCTCCTTTTTAAGGATCGTGTGTCAGTATGTAGCTCTAGATGGCCTAGACCTCACTATGTAGGACATGTTGGCCTTGGACTTCTGCTTCTGCCTCCCAAGTACTGAGACTAACAGCATGTACCACCACCCCAGGCCTTCCATGTCTTTTCTTGATTTGGAATTCATAAGAAATGTTTGAGTTAATGATTAATGACCTTAGGCAACCACCAGAAAATATGACAGTGTCATAGAACATGGTCCTTGTTGCGGTGCCACAGTAAAGAGCCTGAGTTCTATATTCATGTCTAAAAACACTGCTTTTCATCAGTGGCTTTATAAAGAGCTAGAACATAGCGAATCTTATACCCAGCATACTTTGCCACGTCTTCCACATACCACTCTTCTTAGCATGTATTTTTTTTTTTTTAATGCTTCCAGTAGGGCATGGTTCCATAACAAAGGCTCTCTCAGTTCTACTTTGAGCTGTTTGGGGAAGTTGAAGAAAAACCACTGCCATTGGTATTAGGAGCAACCCAAGGAATTCTTGCAGATAACAGTGTTCCTCATCCAAGGAGATGGATTGTAAGGTATGTTTTGGCCAGGCTGTTGGTTAGTTGTTACTGTTCTGTGGTTTCTCAGGAAACCACACTAACTAGCTAGCACTTGGCTGACACTTTAAGATGAGTGCACACGAGTGTGGGAGATGTTATTTGGTTATAAGATTCTTTAAGCCGAATGCTGGAATCCACTGTCTTTCCCATATAGCTTAGAACATAGAATGCGTGGCTTGGACAAACACTACTTCTTTTTTAAGCTTTTTAATGTGAGTGACATACACAATGTAAGAGAATGGTGGAATATATTGATTTGAGAAATAAAATTATGTTACAGTGTTGTTTTTAATCCTCTGAAAGTAGAAAAAAAGTTTCAGAAGGACGCTTGAATGAGCACAAGCTACTTTTTATTCTGAGGACTGCAAATGGTAGATGCTTCCCTTTGCTTGCTGTTGGATAGATCCACTGAGAACTCTGTTGGTAAGGGCTCTGAGGCGCCATTTTGGACTCAGCGGCGTTTACTGTGGTGATGGCAGGGAGACGGTGACCTTCACACCCTGCACAGCACCTGCTCTGTACATCGTTCTCCCAAGTCAGGACTGAGATGCCCACACAGAACCCAAGGAACTGTACCAATGATAAACGTCCAATCATATTGTCATGGACGTCCAGAGGATGTTCTCGAAATTATTCCCACTTCACTATGTGTAAAAGGGATATGCCCATCACTCCGTGAAATGATTTGTGTGGTTAAGAGGAAATGCAGACTAGGGCCAGGCTGATGATTTTTTTTTTCTTCCTATTGAAATCTGGGGTTTTGGTTCTCCAGAGAGACTCTCTGACCCACTTAGAATCTGAGGACTGCCGAGTGGCAAGGCTCCCAGAGATGCAAGAATCACTCCAAGGCGCTGCCAAAATCAATTTGGCTCCATAATTGTGAAGCACTCTCCAGTTGAGACTCTTCCCACATGCTAGCTCTAATGCAAATGCCGTGAAGGCCCAGTGAGGTTGTTTTTACTGTTTGTTTGTTTGAACTCTGCCCAGTCGGTTGTTCGTGGCGTTTAAGGCAGCCAGCAAAGTGACTTGAGGCCTCCACATTGAGAGGCTAGAACAGGTGGAGTTATGTAGTGGTGGTATCGCGAGCATAAAGATGAGAAAGCTGCCTTTTTGAGGAGGAAATAGCCTGTGAGAAGAATTACAAACTGGGTAGTAGCCAGGCCGGGGCCTGGTCTCTTCTGTGACTTTGCACGTTCTTAGCTTTCGGTTGGTGAGACATTCTTTCTCTCCCCACACCGCCAACTATATCCCATTCCGAATCATGGGTGTGTTTGTGAAAGCATCCGCTGGCCTCTATCGTCTCCATCTCCTTTCATGTCAGGAGACTGAAACTGATTCTACCGAGGACTCAGTAAAGTACCTGTCTTGCCTGAAGGGTTGCTTAGCAATGCGCTTGAGTGATAGGAATTGGTCCGGACACTGTTACCTGTCTTCCGCGCTCATGAAAGAGTAGTTGAGGGTGACAGGACATTTCTATTATTTATCAAGGTGAGAGCATCTGAAGCCATCATGGAAAGTGAGTGGGATTTCCTGTTGCTAGTCAGGGATAACTAGTAAGTCCTAAAAAAAAAAAAAAAAAAAAAAAAAAGACATCAATAAAAATCACTTAAAGAGCTGACATTTAGAAAGAAAACCTGTGCTCCCCTTGAGAATGTCATATTGCAGTGAGGCCTGTCCCTGGGCTGTCTTGGCATAGTAGCAGCATCTTTCTTTGACAGCCTCTTGTTCTCCCTGGCTGGTATTTTGGCGGCAGATATCATCACATCAGTTAATGCGCTTTGCCTCCTGTAGGAACTGATTTGACTGCAGTTATGTTAGCTCGTATTTTCTCCATCATTAAAGCACCTATCTGCGATTTGTTCAAAGGAGGTAGGCTGCCTACAACCACTGTTGGAGCCCTGTGCCCTTTCGCCGGAGATTAATTTGCCTGACTCCACAGAGTTCACCGCCTAGTTAGATTTCATTTTAATGTCAATCTGAAGTACAGTGAAGTGTTTGTTGAGGAATGCTATCCCATTCATCAGAGAGTTACGGCTTTTATTTAGTACACAACCTTCATACAGCATTTCTCCTCAGTGGTGGGTTTTGCCTTGGCCATGAGGCTGGAATCATTGTGTAAGGAAGGATACACAGTCCAGTGGTCCAGTCCTGCAGCTACCAGTGAATTTGCCATGTGCTCTATGTACCTGCATGTAGCTTCTTCAGTAAATGACTTTGAAAGGGTGTCTGCGGTTTGTATCTTGTGGATAAGAGCTGTGGTGAAAACCTAAGGTGTAGAATTTGCCTAGAAGGTCATTATCAGTCATCTGTGAGGTCTTTTTTTCCTCCACGTTTACAGATAGCCATATTTGACTGCAACTTCTTGTCCTGCCTTTTACAGAAGCTGGAACTGAAGAGGCTGTCTTAGAGGTGAACTGAAAGTTATTCGGCAGTTGAAGCCTCCTCACTCAGACCTTTTGAATAACCTTTCATTTTTGTTTGCAAGAAACATTTTTTTTTCTTAGACAGGCTATATCCATGTTGTTGTTTTTCGTTTTCTTCCTTTCTTTTTTTTCTTTTTCTGAGACAGTGTCTCTCTATATGTAGCTCCGACTGTCCTGGAACTCACCAGGCTGGCCTCCAGCTCACAGAGATTCACCGGCCTCTGCCTCCTATATGCTGGAATTAGTGGTGTGCACCACCACGCCCAGCTGTAGGTTCCTTAAAATGATCATTGTTCTTCAGACAGGGCATGGGTAGGCAGTCATTAACTTTCACACTTCCTTCTTGTATGGCCTTTAAAACTCAGAAAGTGACTATAAAGCTTAGCGACAGCTCTGTGTGACGAACAGGGAATGTTTAGAGTGAGGGCTGATACATCACATTGATAATATCGTTTAACAGCTTTTCCCGAGCCAACCCTGCCATTCAGGAAGCAGAATGAAAATGGTAGAATGATCAGTATAAAGAGCCACGGTCTTTTAGAAAAGGATCTCTTGCTGCTCTTTTGAGGGACACCATCTCCGGGATGTCACTGTAAAAACCAGATCCCCGACACACTGGCAGAATCGAGTGGCCTTGTGTCAACATCAGGGCATCTTTCACTAGGAATAAGGAAGAGTCTCTAAACTCACAGAGGTGTTTCCCCCAAATCAATCCAACTTATATTTTGTATAAAACTTGGTAGTCCAAACTGTGCATAGGCTGGACATCCACGGTCATCAAAACTGCACATGCTTCCATCCGTGTCTTCAGTTCCTTCGGGTGCCTGTGCCTGGGCTGTTTGGCACCTTTACTCTCTTTTTAAATTTATTTTTGTTTTATACATATGGCTGCTTTGCCTGTATGTATGTCTGTGCACCACATGCACAGAGCATCCACGGAGATGATGACGGTGGAGCTCACAGAATCAGAATTACAGACCACTGTACCACCAAGTTGGTGCTAGGGATCGAACTCTGGTTATCAGACTTGTGGCATGTGCCTTCCTCTTCAGAGACATCTCTCCAGCCCTTAGCATTGGAGTACCAGAAGAATAAAGAATAAATGTCAGGTACAGAGAAGATAGTGAGTGAGTAGTTGCTATACTGTCAATAAAGAAGGGCCAGGAAGGCTGCTGATATTTCTCTTGTACCATGTTTTGAGTCCTTGGCAGAAAGAATATCTTTATTGCATGTCTACTACAAAATATTATGCAAGATGGAAATCCCCGGAAAATACAAAGGTTATTTTTCCTGTAGTATCAGCATGTGGAGGTTACAGTGTAAAATATAATTTGTGTGTCCGTGTGTGTGTTTATAAAACATAATTCATATCTGTGTATAGACAAAGAAGCAGGAGAGAAGGCTTGGACCATACATCTTCAGCTTTTTGTTAAATGTGTTGGAGGGTGACACAAGGAAGCTGTGCTTGTGTCCTGACAGCCATACAGCCAAGAAGTGAGTCTGAGAACCTTCTAGCAATCAAGGACGCTGTAACAAATGGAATAGAGAAGGCCTCTGCTCCTATGAAACTCACATCATTGTGGGTACAGAAACTGAGGTTACTGATGTGCCATCAATATGTTAATGACATATAGGAGGCAAAAGTGCAGCAGCTAGAGAAGTTTCAGGTTCTGAGAACTGGAGATGTGTGAACCAGAACTGAATGATGGGAAGACCAGCAAAGAGCTGCATGGGACTCGCAACCCAGAGACAGATGTGGTGAGTGCAGCTTGCTGAGAAGGTGAAGCAGGGCCAGGTTGGAAGTCTGAGGAAGCCAGCTGAGCTTTCCCTTAAGCTAGGTAGTGAGTGCTTGACTTTCTTCCACAGAGAAATGATGCTCTCTGCCTTGCCTTTGGAAAGTTTCCTCTGCCTGCTGTGTAGAGAGCAAGGCGAGATGGGAAAGTGGTGTAGACTGAGGGTCCACGCCGCTTAGATGATGCAGGAGATGCAGAAGGATGCAGGCTGTATTCTAAAGATGTGAAGGAGTTTGCCTGCTTTTGTGTTGGAGTAAGGCAGGGAGGAGAAGAACAAAGTGAAAGGTAACTCTAGCTTGTTGCTAGACTTCTAGAAGATGGTGAGTCTCTTGAAGAGGTCAGAAAATCTGGTGAGGAGGAAGACTCATGGAAGGAAATTGGGGCATGATTTTGTTGGTGTTAAATGTGAGCTTTAGTAGGGGACACTGTGGCAGGTTTGGGTTCCTGGGAAAGGTTAGGGCTACAAAACTGAAGGTGACACTCCTGGCTGGGTGTTGGATGAAGTGGCCTCAGGACAGATTCCTGAATCACTGCATATGGACACATCATACATAGGAATTGGAAAACAGCTGGCCAGGTGCGGAAGGGAGACCAGGCAAGTGGATTCAAAGCAAACTGAAGATAGAGTTTTGAACATGAGTAGAGTGCCTGAGAACTCAAATGTACATTGCCGCTCACTGAAGGCTATTGACGCCAGTCTCAATAAAGGCTTCTACATTCAGGAGCTTTTTAGAGGCCAGAGTTGAGAAGGGGGAGAGGCTTGCTTTTCAATCAGATAGAAGAGAAAGGCTTCTCTCAGAAGGACAGGCGGCCTCGTGATGTCAGCATGCCACAAGGATGTTGATTTGTCCCCTGGGAAAATTGAAATGCTCTTGTCTATTGAGAATCCCTGAGGCTTGTCCTGTGTGTGCCTTTTCTCCCTAGTTACCTAACCAGGTTAGTCTTCTGTGGCAGCCTTAGGTGAACGGTATACCTGGAATGGTTTTGCAGCACATTTCTTTGCCTTCATCTTTTTTTTTTAATTTAATTATTTATTTTTCTTTTCTAAATTATTTTTTAATTAATTACAATTTATTCATTTTGTATCCCATCTGTAGCCCCCTCCCAATCCTACCCTTCTTCCTTCTTCTCCTCCCATGCTCCTCCCCCAGTCCACTGGTAGGGGAGGACCTCCTCCCCTTCCATCTGACCCTAGCCTATCAGGTCTCATCAGGACTGGCTGCATTGTCTTCCTCTGTGGCCTGGTAAGGCTGCTCCCCCACTCAGGGGGAGGCGATGAGAGAGCCAGCTGCTTTCATCTTATAATCGCCCTGTGTATAATGTCTATGTAGTTGTAAGGGGCCTTTAGAATAGACAAGAGAGCAGGCCCAACTTGGTTAAGATGTGGACAGCTGAAATAAGACAGTAACGTGTCCAGTAAGAGACTGGGGTATGGTGGAACTGAGGCAGAATTGGTTTCCAATTGTGAAGCAACTTTTCCTATATCATTGAGGTGGAAAAAATATCAGCCATGAGTTTTAGCTTGTAAGCAAAGACTCCAGTAAGTATTCCAGCAGCTGTGAAAGCCTCAGCTTCCTTTATTTCTTATATCCTCCCTCCTTCTAAAAAAGATTTGAAGTCATCTATCTGTAGACATACATTGTTGAACTGCTTATTCATCCTATCAACACACATTGATTGCCAATAATGACCCAGTGGTAGAGCCTGGTCTCCCCGTGACCTTCCCTTGGGGAAGACAACAGGAAAGCAGTTAGCTCTAATATAATAACAGACCAGGAGAGAGAGAATGAATTCTGTCTGATTCGGTTTCCACAGGATGTAGACAGGCAGAAGTTGCTGATCAGGAAGAGAAGAGGCACTAGAGAGGGGAAGCAGAGGGCAGAGCGGGGACAGATGTGAGCACAGCTAGGGCCACGGCCTAGGAAACTGGTGTGCCCAGGAGCACCTGGTGGGGCATGAAGTGTTTCTAGCTCAGGATAGAGAGGGAAACATCCTGGGGGGGGGGGGGACGTTATGCTGCCATCAATAGAGAACCCAGGGCTTTAAATGGATACAAAACTGATCTTTACTGTTGCATCAGAAGTACAACCTGGTAGATCATCTAGCCTTTCCCATCTAATTTTTCCACTCTGTGGAAAATGCTGAAGATGATCAATTCTGAGGTGAACTGTCACCATATCGCATAAACTGCTTCTAGACCGCGTGTTCTTCCCTTTCCAGTACTGTCTATATTTTGTTCCACCAAAATGTGCCTGTGCATAGGTGTGCTCTCTTCGCATCTCACAGTGTCTTAAATGAGGATGAGATGATATGGAGTTATTATATCTTTCATGGCACTGTGTGAGAACATTCAGAAACGTTGGGGTCACCCTTTTTAAAAGTAAAATATGCCTACATGTTTGAAGTTGATGTGAAAGAAGCAAGAGAACCTTGTTTAGGAAGACCTTCTTTGTCTTGAAGGTGACATGTGTTAGCCTTTGTGTGCTTTTGTGAGAGGCCAGTGAGTTGTACTTTCACAGCAATCTGGTAGACCTTCCTTCCTTCCTCCTTGAGTCGCGTGTGATACACCCTGATGAGTCAGATACAATGTGCTTTTCAAGTCAGAACCTTTTAGAGGAGTCAGACACTGGTGTGGCTGAAATGGTTCAGGACAGAAACTGCTAAAAAAAATAACTTCAGTAACTCTGAGAGAAAGGCCGACTCCCTTTGTAATGTTTTCCTTATGTCACAAATCTGTAGTGAAAAATGTGAGCTTTTCTTTCCTTCTTGTTTGCCACCTCATACCTCTAAGAAGTTAATGGTTTAAGGAAAATGCTCAAGCCCAGCAGATCATGTCAAATATTTGGCTTGGTAGGATTAATATTTTACTGCGATGTGACAGTAGGCGCGCTGTCCTAGTTTTAGGGATGATTATGTAAACTAATGAGCCTCATCCATTACAAAAACTTAGGGAAGCAAAAAGCTATTTATCATGTGGATTACTTGCCTGTGCTTGGAGGACACTGAAGTTAAGTATTAAGCACTTACAATGAGGTCGCATTTAATTAAGGTTGCTCTTTCTGTGACGCAGAGGTTCATAATACATGACACTGTGGACATGTTTAATACTGCTTTATTCTTCAAAATCTCAATGCTTTGTTTTCTTTTGCCTTGCTCCCATTGGCTTGGCATTGACTTAAGTTTATCATCCTCTGAGTTACTTCCATTGCCAACAAATTTCAAGAATTAGTAGGTTGGTGCCAGCAATATAATTTTTTACCTCAGCCACTAGAGGGAAGTGACTCTGGTATTTATTCTGGGGAAGGACAAGATACCAAGCACCTCTGACCCTGTCTCTCCTCATTGAAGAGTTTGACCTTTGCCTTGGGGTCACTTCTGTATCTCTCCTGAGGAGAATCATGAGGGGGAAGGAGTAGAATTAAAGATGTTGGTCTAGGATGTGAAATTGAAGGTCTCTCTATTTCCTTCAAGACAGCTCCTAATGAACTCCCCCCACCCCATCCCCTGTGATAAGACACCATGATCAAGGCAACTTACAGGAGAAAGTTTATCGGAGCTTGTGTTTCCAGAGGGCAGGAGTCCATGGTCAGGCAGCACAGTGTGGAGTAGCAGACAGGCAGACATGGTGGTGGCACAGGAGCTAGGAGCTTACAGCATTATCTGAAAATGGGCAGCAGAATCGGGACTGGTGCCAGCTTACCGGGAATGGGGAAGGATTTTCGCATCCTCAAAGCCCACCCAGTCCCAGTGGCACAGCTCTTCTCTAACAAGGCCACACCTCCTAATCCTTCCCAAACGGTTCTGCCATCTATGGACCACACATTCAAATGTATGCGTCTATGGAGGCCATTCTTATTCAAACCACCACAGCCACCTTTCTTTGCTGAGCCCTTCTGTCTGCTAGGCGTCTTGTGACTCCCACTGGTAGACCATTAAGCACTGTTCTAAATGTTTATGCTAGTACCATAACCCTAGTTGCAGCCTGAGAGGTTATTTCTATTTTATAGACCAGGAAAGTAGAGTACTTAGGGGGTAAGCAACTTCCCCAAGGCTCAGTCTGTTGTTATGAACCCAAGCAAGGGCCCCAGCAGCTGTGTCCTTCACTGTGATATGATTTAACACCGCCTCCCTTCACACCAGTTCCTCAGGCATGAAGAGACATTAGCATCCACAGAGGTGTTACATTTGCAAACAGTTTTCATCTTACATCTTTGCAGCCTTCCAAGGATGTGTGAGGACTGTGAGATGTAAAGCAAAGAATATTAAATATAACACACCTTACCGGGAACAGAAGTACACTTGATGTGGGATGCTGGCGTGCTGTGATGCTTCTGGCTGGACGACGGGTGACGCTACCAGAGGTCTGACCTGTTGGACCTCGTTGTTTTTACATGGCCCCAGGCTCTGCCTTCTCTCTGATGCTCAGCCCCACTCTCTGCACAGACCCCCCACTCCTTATTGTCCTTGTAGGAAAGCACCTCTCCTCTTCAGACCCGGAAACAGTGCTGACCACGTGAGCGACCTGCTTCTCACTGATCAGTTGGAGGTCTCACTGTTTCATTCTGGGCAGCCACATGCTTCAGTAAATGTCAACAGTTGCGCAGCCTTTGGCATCTGGAATCAGATATGTAACCTCAGCACAGGTGTCAGAGCCTGTGGTATGTGGGAATGGATGCATGACCTCTGTGTGGAAGGGAGGGGGGTGATCAAAATTCCAATCAGCACTCAGGGCTAGTCCTGAGAACATCTTGTTTCATATGGTGAAGCGTTATTTACTCTCCTCACTGGCCTTCTAAAACCAGTTTCCTTAATAAAAGAAATTCAGCTTTTAATAAGCTTTTACAGGAACGTCCCAAACTTACAATAAGAAACAGTAAACCAATATTTTTTTCAACCAAGGGGGAGAACATTTTTTTTTTTATAAATAAATTTTGACATGATGGATGCTTTTAGTTAAGATAAAAGGAATTTCTAGGCTCTTTCAAATCTCTATCCTAAATATTTTTTCATGTCTTATTTTTATCAATTTGAAAAAGAAAAAAAAAACAAAAAACTTTGATCAGTGCCAGGATATTTGAGACCGCATACATGTGAAACTAAGAATTTTGCCTTTGTAGTTTGATTCTTGCTACAGTCAGAAAGTAAAACTGAGACTCACAACGTGCTGCTTGTTGACAACTCTCTGGAGGATTCAGGGTGACCAGAATCAAGAGCGTTCCATAAACTGAAATCTATAGATGGTGGGTAGCTTTTCATCCATACGTATTCTCTGTAATCAAAGAAATAAAACAGTGGCCTATTTTTTAAACAATAGTATATGCCCTTAGAAGCTACCAAGGTCTTTTTGAAATCTGTTTATTATGTCAGTTTCAAATTTAGATTTCAAGAGCCATATGGCCATCCTGTATCACTTCTTCTCAGTTGATGATAAATATGACTTGCCATTTTTATTTTATTTTATTTTTTTGAAAATATCTCTTTTATGTGTGTGTGGTTTTTTTCTCTGTCTCTATTTCTCTGCCTGTGCATGCCTAAGAATGGTTATGAACCATCTTAGTGGGTGCTGGGAACTGAACCTGGGTCCTCTCAAGGCCAGCAAGTGCTCCTAACTGCTGAGCCACCTCTCAAGCCTCCTGGCCTGTATCTCTCTGTGAGACTTTCTCACCAGTCACTAAGCTGGACTTGGAGACTTTCAGGTGGGAATGCATTCCAGATTATTTTTAAATCCGATAAATTGATTAGGTGAGAAAGAGAATAGCATTTTACAGATTTAGTTTCATCTTGAAGTGTTGATCCTTTGGATAAAAAATAAATAAAAATAAGCAAGGTGTGAATTTGTTTCAGTGGCAGCACAGTGTAGCTGTGAGATACGGGGACTGAGTTTGCCTCCTCATTCAAGCAACTGTGCCCTGGTTTGTCCCCAGGTATGTGTGGTTTGGGAGAAGGGATGTAGGTAAGGCCTGAGGACTGGCATGGCCTTCTGATGCTTATTGCACAGTTATTAAACATCTGTTGAGACTGTAGAGATGGTTCAGCGATTAAGAGCCGAGGATGCTCCTGTGGAAGACAGTATCCATGCCAGGCACTCCATCTGCAGGGGATCTGACACTTTCTTCTGGCCTCTGAGAATATCTGCACTCACGTGCACAAGCATAAAAATGACCCTGTACACATGTACTTAAAATTAAACTTTTTTTAGGAGAAAAAGATAAAACTCTCTCTCTCTCTCTCTCTCTCTCTCTCTCTCTCTCTCTCTCTCTGTGTGTGTCTGTGTGTGTGTATGTGTATGTGTGTTTGGCTTGTGTACTCTTTCTGTTCATCTGTTTGTTGTTTCCACCTTTTTGCTCTCTGCTTCCCTGGAGTCTATGACATTTTTAAAAAGTCAGGAATTAATGGCATAGCTTACATTTATACAATGCCACAAAACCTGTTTTGACCCTTGTCAAAACTGTCCTTATGTGCGTATTTACATATGAAGTGATGGGTGTGAGCCATTGGTGACCAGCAGTGGGTGGGGATCAGATCCACCCAGAAATTCCCTTCACTTCTCTCTGGAGCGTGGCTGAGAGATTTGGGGGTGGGGCCAGGGCCCTTGTCACACACACACCCGCAGTAAACTAAAAGTAACTAATAGTCCACCCTTTGAGATTCGCAGTGGTTTGCTTTGAGTCTGTCCTAAGAGTCACACGTGATTCTTGGGTGATGGTGAGATATGTTGGAAGCCCTCACAGGCAGCCAGAAAGTGTCAGTGTGGTTCTCACGTTCAGCCACGTTAGAATGCAGAATGCCTCCTGAGGAGCGCAAGCTCAGCCTGACTTTCTGTTTCATCATGCAGCCTCTCTCTTGTGCATACTCCTCCTGTGATACCTTGAGCAATGTTGTGATGGAGCAGGATTATGTCACCAGAACT
The DNA here is from genome assembly GCF_030254825.1 of Meriones unguiculatus. Lineage (NCBI taxonomy): Eukaryota > Metazoa > Chordata > Mammalia > Rodentia > Muridae > Meriones > Meriones unguiculatus. The sequence continues at coordinate 77,551,635 of NC_083354.1, read as the reverse complement.
GAGCAGAAGCTAATGCTATGCTCTGCAGCTTCCAGAACAACCTCTTCTCTTCATAAAGGGCCTGCCCTTGAGAGTTGCCTTATCGGAACAGAACACGGACTGATACAGTCTTCTGCTGATCCCTGGCACCTCACTGAAGTAGCACAAGGCCGTTTCTGTGACAGAATTACTGGATGGATCTATTCAGAAAGGACTTTGACAGTAGTGTCTGATACCATTCAAGGTGGCAAATGATGATTATCTTTTAATTTCTGGCAAATGAAAGCTTAGTTTCTTGATCAGGTGAAGGTAGCCCACACACCTGGAGACAGCCTGGGTCTGCCCACTTTTCTGTGGCTTTTACGTCAAGCAGTATTATTTGAAAGTAGTTGGAACTGCTTCAGGAAAGATGAGTTGGGAGGTATGCGTGATGGCACCTGCCTTTAATCCTAGCACTTGGGGAGGCAGAGGCAGTTTCAACAGAGGTGAGTTCGAGGCTAGCCAGGTCTACAAAGGGAGTCCAGGACAGCCAAAGCTACACAGAGAAATCCTGTTTCAAAAAACAAAAAAGAAAAGAGAAAGAAAGAAAGAGAGAGAGAAAGAGAGAAAAGAAAGAAAGAAAAAAAAGAGAGAAAGAAAGAAGAAAGATGGATGATTATTCAGGCTAACTAATGGTATCAGTTGCTAAGCACCAGAAAACAAGTTTGTTTTCTTTTTTTTCTGTTTCTTTCTTTCTTTTTCTTTTGACAGTCTAACTATGTAGTCCTGCCTGTCCTGGAACTTACTATGTAGACAAGACTGGCCTCGAACTCACAGAGAGCCACCTGCCTCTGCCTCTTGAGTGTCAGGATTAAAGGCACATGCTTGGTTAGGGAACAACATCTTAAAAAATGTTTTAAGATCCATGAAAACCGTATCAAGAATCAAATAATTAATTTTTCTAGTTTTTTTTTTTTTAGACCCCACAGATCTTTTCCTGTGTGTACATAAGATTATTATGGCAAGCACAGCACAATCCTTTTTTCACTGGAATTTTCATGGAACAGTTTGCTGCGCTGCAGTCCTGCTTCACAGGAGCTGTTTATTTTGCTGACTGCATAGTTAATAAATAAGTCCTCAACCCTTGATGACTGAGGAAAACAGTGTCTGCATCAGTGAAGAGCAACCTCTCTGTGTGCCTCATTCTCATACCTTTGCTCCAGGGGAGAGGAGTAGAGAAGAGAGGGGTGGGGAGGTGGCGTGAGGACTGCCACCTGTTGGGAAGCTTGTCTGCAGATTCTGAAGCCTCTGTCACAGAATTCAGATTCTGCAATGGTTAGTGGACTTTCCCCATCGCCAACACCCTGTGCTTGTCTCTCAAACTTCCAGTTCTAAATGTGACCCCAGGGGATGGTTCACATCTTCAACGCGACCAATTAAAACATTACTTCTTAATTAAAACTTCAGGTAAAGATGTCTAATGTTAGAGTAAGTAAAGAAGATGCAGGAATGGCCATCTGCTGGAGAGGCAGTGTGACAGGAGAGGATGCCTAGACAGTGCCTGAGAGGCAGAGCACATTGGAGTCAGGCAACTTAGTCTGCTTGCCTTTGCAGCTTCTCTTAAACGAGGTGGAAGAATTTTTAGTGGAAACTGACCCACGAGAGCCAGAAGGCCTGGGCTGTGAGGCTGCAGCCAGCGGGTTGCAACCTGGAGCACCATTGATATGGCTTTCTTGAATTCTCATCTGCTCTCTTTTGGAGCTGTGTGTGTTGGTTGTGTTCCCAGCGAGATTGAGTTTCCAACCTCGGAAAAAGGTCACTCTGCCCAAGCTCCTGTTTTTATTCATTCTTTCAGGAGACAAAATAAAACTGTATTTCAGCCATTCTTATTGTAGAGGAGAATTAAAAGCTACTAGAAGTTTAGGGTTCATTTAAAAAATAAATAAAACGTTAATATCTGTTAACTGTCACTGACTTAAATTTGTATTGCCATTTTTGATTCTCATTATGAAGACTGTCTCTAATGACAATGCTTAAAAGGAAATTATCCATGGGAGCAGGAGAGATGATTCAGTGGGGAAGAGCACGTCGCGCTTTTGCAGAGGACCTGGGTTTGAATCCCTGCCCCCACTTAGTGTCTCACACCATCTGTAACGGCAGCTCCCATGAGGTCCAGTGCTATCTTTTGGTACATACATTCAAGCACTCAATCGACATAAAAAATAAAAATAAAAACAGAGGTAGAGAGATGTCTCAATGGTTAAGAGCGCCAGCTATTCTTTCGAAGGACCCAGATTCAACTCAGTATATATAGTGGCTCACAACCATCTGTAACACCAGCTCACAGGCATCAGGCCCCCTCCTCCTTCTCAGGCACTAGGACTGTATGTGATGCACAGACATATATATAGTCAAACTACCCCTACACATTAAACATTTTTTAAAGTGTTATTTTTAAAAATAAAAATAAACTTTTTTTTTTTTTTACATGAAAGAACGACAAAGCAGTCAGCCAGTTGACAAAAGGCACAATGGTTCAGAAGTGTCGCCTCCTGGCTTTTATGTAACAGCTGGAGAAATAGGAAATTAACAGGCTTGGGTTTTTCTTTTCCCCAGAGGCTTAGAAAATAATATGTGTACATCCATTCATCCCGAGTACCCACTTTGTACTTGAGACATCCACAGACGGATAGAATCTGCCCTTGTGCTTGGAGAGCTCAAAGCCTAGTGGGGAATTAGACCTGAAAACATATCACCTTGCTGCAGAAGAATGATTGCTAGACAAGAGGCATGCAATGCATAAATTCATCGGGGAGCCTGCGCGAGAACTACTTACGTGTGCAGGAGAAGTCAGGCAAACTTTGCTGGAGGGTGACCTTCTAGCTCACGCTTGAAAGATGAATGCAAGTTTCCCAGGCAGAGGAGGTGGAAATTCTAGAAACGGAACAGGATGTACAAAACGTGTGGCCGGGGCTTATTCTGACCAAAAGTAAAGGGAGCCAAAAGTAAAGTGTGTTTCTGACGAGTGCACGCTTTACAGTTGAAGCTTAAGCCACGAGAAGACCCACGATTAGGGACCAGGCAGGAGAGATATAATGATGGGCATCCCAATAAAATATCCCTTCAGAAGCGATCTTAATTTTCTTGAGACGTACCCCCTCACACTGTACAGAAGTCCCCTGACATTTTGGTGTGAAATGGATTCCTCAGCTCCAGACTCAAATTTTGTGAATCATTTGTATTAGTGCACAGGTGATCTGCTGGTCTGCCCTCAGGGACCTAGCAATGTCTTATGTCATCACCTGCCACCACCTCTCTCTTTCTCTCTCTCTCTGTGTCTATCTCTGTCTCTTTCTCCTCTCTCTCTTCAGGCCCTCCTGTCTCTTCCCCCAATAAACTTCCTCCTTATACCAGCTCTGCCCCATCATTGTATTTCATAACAATTTGTTGTACAGATGAGCCCTAACTCTGCATTTTTTTTTTCACTTACCCGGAGTGAGTCAGTGGTAGGAGATAGAAACCATCCTGGGAGAAATCCCCCGCAGGCTGTTGATGAATGTGTTTCCTGGGTAAATGATAGGACCACAGGCAGATGTGAGGGCTGGCCAGGTTGTAAGCAACAGTTTCACAGTGGGAGTAGGGAGACTGGGTAGGGAGTGGACTGTGTTCATCCTGATGTGAAATGATGGCCGCTATCAGGTGAAAGCAGAGGCATGATCTTGTTTCACTTGGGAGGCAGAGGCAAGCCCACCCACCAGGTGAGTTCCAGAACAGACAAGACTACACGGAAAAATCTGTCTCGAAAAAATAAACAAGCAAACAGCTTGTTTTGTTCTTTTTATCATTTTATGTACTATGAAAACTCTTTATCCCCCCCCCCCCCATTTTCCTGTTACTTTAAGAAGCATTTCTCTTCAGTTTTCTTGTTCCTGTTGTGTCCATGGCAGCTGGGTTTTCTAGTTGATATCTTTTCCTTAATATACTAGCATTCTTTATAGTTTTGTATGTACTTGATCTCCTAAGGGCCACCAATGGGGACAATCCTTATTTCGCAGAAATTAAATACTCACTCTTCGTCCCCTTGCTGCCTTATTGGTTGCTTTTAGTGACTCTTGCTATAGTTCTCATTAACTGAAATATCTCTTTAAAAAACATTTTGTGATCATCGTGGTGCTTATTTTGAGTCTTTCATAACGTCTTGGACAATATATCTACTTAAAGAACATTTATATTCTTAGCACCCAAAATCTGTGCTGTTCATTTCCTCACAGCCCAACAGTGAAGTCTGAAGGTCACAAGTGTATGTGCGCCTAATTATAGCCATTCAGTCATTTCGAGGAGGACCACCAGGTTTTGCTTATACTTTTCTGTATAATTGTTTTAGTGACTTCCTTTCATTTCTAAGCAGTGAAAGAAGAAAGTGTGTGGTATAATGTGGAGAAACAGGCTTAGAATTCAAAACAGTTTGCATAAATGCACAGCTCTACCACTCCTCAGATAGCCAATGCATGTATTCAATGTAAAACAAAGCACTGTGTAGATTTATAACCCATTTGGCTTCAAAAATACCCAATTTGCCCAGTTGCCACAGACAGTTAAGGATTTATGCCTGGAAGACGGAGAGATTCTTCTTTTTTTCTTCTTCTTTTTTTTAATATTATAAAATTCCTGGGAGTAGGAAAGACTTCTTTTTAAAAGCAATCTTAGAATTTACTTTCAAGGCATCTTATCTCATGTGTCAAAAACATCAATTGCATCTTACAAAAATGTCGGCGAGTGCATGTTCTTTCTTAATTTTGTAAACTCTTCAGAGCAGCCTCACATGATGAGCCTTCACAGTCCTGGGGGTGGGGAGAGACTGCCAAATGTGATGGTTTGGGAAACTGAAATTTTGACTTCTTTAAAATTAAAAGTAATTAACTTTTGAACTGGAGCCGCTCAGTTGGCAGTATACTTAGTTATCCTGTAAGAACTCCTGGGTTTGACCTCCTGAACCTCATAAGCCAGGAGTGATGACTCCTGCCTGTGATCCCAGCACTTGGGAGGTAGAAGCAAAAGTACCAGAAGCTCAGGGTCACCCTTGTGTGTGTGTGTGTGTGTGTGTGTGTGTGTGTGTGTTCCTCATGAGACTAGATAATAATAATCTTGATTAAAATGTAAAACGGTTAAAGCACTAATCATAATCTCAAACAGATATTTGCTGAAATGCTTTATTTTTATAACATTTTAAGCCATTCTAGAGCTTCTGCTTTATAGTATTAGTGTCTCTCATTTCATCCATACTGTGAAAACTTTTTTTTTTAGCTTCCTCTGCAACCACTTAGGACAAGCTAAGTAAGTGCTTGGGGCTTCATATATTCACTCTCTTATTGTTTTAAAGGTCAAAAGCCACTTCCCCTGGCTTGAGCTGAAAGTGCTAGCCTGGAATCTCTCCCCTCATCCAGCTCTCTCTAGCCACATTCTTCGCATTCCTGGGTTTTTGTCCCTATCCTTTTTCTGACTGCATTAGCATCTGACATAAGCCTCCGGTTTCTATCTCCCTCTGCCCTTTTAGAGAGATGGTTGAAAGTGCACCTGAGGGCCATGTGGATAGCCAGGGACCCCTTACTTTAATCAAATACTCAGAATGTCTCCTGCCAGGCAGGTACCCTAGTCACAGGTTCTCCAGAGTTCAGCCTGGACAAGCCTGGGATTTATCATCCAGGCTAACATCCTGGTCTGTACTGGTTTTCTTTTCTTTTCTTTTCTTTTCTTTTCTTTTCTTTTCTTTTCTTTTCTTTTCTTTTCTTTTCTTTTCTTTTCTTTTCTCTTTTCTTCTCTTCTCTTCTCTTCTCTTCTCTTTTCTTTTCTTTTAATTTTATTTTATGTACATTAGTGTGAAGGTGTCAGCTCCCTTGGAAGTGATATTACAGACAGTTGTGAGCTGCTATGTGGATGCTGGGGATTGAACCCTGGTCCTTTGGAAGAACAGACAGTGTTTTTAATTACTGAGCCATCTTTCTAATTCCTTGTACTGGTTTTCTTAAGTTCCAGTTTCTAATCATTTTAGGACTGAAGAAGAATTGCCCTTCTTTTGAACCTTCAGAAAACTCTCTCTCTCTTTCTCTCTCTCTCTCTCTCTCTCTCTCTCTCTCTCTCTCTCTCACACACACACACACACACACACACACACACACACGATTACAAGCAATTCTGAATTGATTTCCATACCTGAAAATCTTCTTGTACACGTGATGTAGAATGTTCCGACATATATTGTTAATTTTAAAGATGTGAGGAGAAAGGCCACCCACCCAAATCATCATGGTTAAATTAAATAAAACAAGCAATTAATTATTAATTTGTTAATTTATGTACATGGGCTGCCTCACCCTGAGGCAGGGTTCAAGATGTCATCGTTGGACATGGATAAGATAAGGGTTTTTTATAGCTGAAGGGTAGGGGATTTCCAAATGGGGGATTTGGCAGGCAAATAGGGATGCAGGAGAAGAATAGAACAAGTGGATCACTGCAGCCATTTATAAAGCAAAGACATGGTTGCAAGGTGGGACTAACAAGGGAGTCATAACAAAGTGGTCATAACAACAGGTGGTCATAACAACCTTTTCAAAACAATGGCATGGTTGCCATTTCCTGGGACAGCCAGTACAGAACCATTTGTAGTTAAGGTTATAAGGGGGGCATAGCCCAATTCCTGAGAAACAGAGGCTTACACAAAAAAACAGGAATGAACCAAGTTTGTCTTTACTATAAGATGGCTTTCAAGCCTAAGAGGAAGGCACACTTATTTGTCAATATGTGTTTCTGTATATGTATACATATGTTTATTTTCATCCTCCAAATTGCTTCTAGAATGTTGGTATAGAGTACTTGTCTCCCCGTGCCCTTGCCGACATTGAATACAGTCATTTTTTCATCTTTGACAGTTAGGTAAAAATGGTATCTGATATTTTAAATCACATTTCTCGGATAGCTGTTCATGACTGACATTCTGTTTATCCCCCTACGAATTAATATTTCTTCAAAAACTTCTATTGGCATAATAATGATGTGACTTAATGATGTGACTTAGAAACTCAGCTGAAACCCTGCTTGAAAACTGCTTGGCTAACTTCCATGTCCTCACTGACATGTTATCCTGCTTTGTGACAGCTTGAATCAGCTTTAACAATAGAATAAAATTCTGCTCATTGCAGAAACCCCATCTCCACCTCTGTGTGCATGCTTCTTTGTGGTACATTGATCACAACTCCTTCCTCTCATTTTAATGGGATAATTCCCTATAACCATGGTTATCTGACCTGGAAAAATAGTCAAGAAAAGATGAACTTATAAATTAACCATAATCTTACATTACAGAAAGGCCTTGGTGTCATTTCTAAAGGGCTAAATATAACCACACTGACCCACTTCAACCAAATTGTCACTTCTTATAATTGCACTGTAATTCATGCTCGGGAGCTGAATTAAAAATGATGTACCTTGGACCCAGACTTCTGGATCAAGTAGCACCCGTCCTTGAAGTTAACTCTGTAGGAGATGCACTCCTTACTGATGATCAGTGTTCACTGTTACCACAAAAAGGAAAAAAAAAGAAAGCACTTAGCTTTTCATCTATAATCAGCCTTATACCTCCACCTTTCATAGTTAAGTGCATATGCACAGGTGCCTATTTTGTGGCATTTTCAAGCATGAGATAGTAGATGTTCTTACCAGATACCATACGCATAAATAATGGAATGGACTTATGGATCTGTGAAGCTCACATAGGGGTAGACAGAAAAGCTTTTAAAGACACAAACAAGGTCGTTCTCAGGCTTCTGGCAGTAACTGTGCTGTTACTGCCTCTTTACCTGGGAACAAGCTCATTCTCACTCCCTTCTTACCCTTGCTGACCCCTACACTTCTTGATCTTCACCCCTCAGCCATTTCTCTGTCTTTGCTTCTCCTTCTCCTTTGTTTTGACATTCAGCTCAGTGATGACGTTAAAAGACTTAAAGATGAAAGGAATACAGCCCCAGCCTGCAAGGAGCTCTTTTCTAAAGCAGAACTGATCTGGAGCAAATCTGGATATTGATAATGGCTGAATGAACCCTTGTTTGCAGGCACTGTCTGGGATAGAGCCCAGTAGGGAGTTACCTAACCTGCTGTGTGTGTGTGTGAAGGGGTTGAGGGGTGAGGCTTACACAAAGACTACCTAGAACAAATGGCTGCAGAGTTCCATCTCAAGGCAAGCAAGATCTAGTCTTGCTTCCTACGTGTGAGAAGAGGGTGTTGACCTCTAGGAATTACCCTGTGCTCCATAATTATTTCGGTCCATGTGTTTGGGATTTGCTGATGTATATTCAGAGCCACGAAGCCCGTTAATCTTACTCTTCTTTTGCTGTGAAGAGGTATCACGACCAAGAAAACTTATTAAAGGAAACATTTAACTTGGGGATTCACAATTCCAGAAGGTTAGAGTTCATGATCATCATGGCAAGGAACATGGCAACAGGCTGGCAAGCAAACTGTGCTGGAACCATAGTGAGTACTTTATCTGATCCACAAGAGAAGGCTAAATAGGAATGAATGGACAGGCTCTTGGAGTCTCAAAGCCTGCCAGCAGGGACGCATTCTCCAACAAGGCCATGCCTCCTAATCATTCCCAAACAGTTCTATCAGCTGGGTACCAAGCTCTTTCAAATATTTGAGCCTACAGAGGGCATTCTCATTTAAATCACCACACCACTCAGCTGTGGGTCTCCCAGTAGTCTCCCTCTTATGGCCTTTTCTGGTAGCATGCCTTGATCTTCTCTGGGTGTGGGCTGCTCTGTCCAACTCAGTTGTGGCCTTTTCACAGGACACAAGTCTGCTTGACAGAGCAGAGAATTGCAAGGGTGTTCTTCCTAGAAGTGCTTCCCTGCCTGCTCCCCAGGCCTGTCCCGCCATGCTTATCCATCATACATGTCAAGGGGTTACTTGGGTAAAAAGTCCTCATTTCCTGTATCTGTCCATTCCCTTCTCTTAGATTTATTGAAGTTTCTGACTTTCTGCTACCTTTCTGAACTCTTGCTTCTCCTGAGATCAGTTTGCCCAAGGACCATAATACAGTCTCTTTTCATTTTGTTCCATTTTCATCCTGTCCTGTCAATATTTAGAAAAATTCTTCACACCAACTATGAGGATTATATAGTTCTCTGATTGACTATTGGGAAAGAGAAATCATCTTTTTTAAAATTATTTATTTTACTCAATAACTTTAGAAGTCTGCATCTTACCTTTTGATACTGCTTTTTTTTTTTTTTGTACTTTTTCTAGGATGATACAACCTGATTATAGTCTGCAATGGGTTTCAGCCTTCAGCTGTATCCCTACCAGTTTATTATCATTTATCTTTTTTTTTAACATTTATTTATTATGTATACAATGTTGTCTGCATATATACCTGCATGCCAGAAGAGGGCACCAGACATCATTATAGATGGTTGTGAGCCACCATGTGGTTGCTGGGAATTGAACTTAGGACCTCTGGAAGAGTAGCCAGTGGCGCTTAACCTCTGAGCCATCTCTCCAGCCCTCATTTATCTTTTTAAGATTTGAGTCTTGTAGGCACCCATTTGTTTGCTGACACTAAGAGAGTCTCCTATCAGCTGTTCATTGTCTTCTTTGTTCTTTCTTCATATTTTCCTTCCATATTTTTTTTCATTTTGATACCTCTTCAATCCTATTTCTTGTAGGCTTCCTCATTTAGAAAAGTCAGTGTGCTCATTAGACCTTCACCCTTAAGTTCCGGAGGGCCTTTGGAGGCTGATCTAATGGACTAGTTAATGTGGACAACCTTGGGAAATAGTTATTTTTTTGGTGTTGAGCATCCTGGTAGACAGGCCAGGTGAGTTCCCGCCGTTCTTGATGTCCTCCCTGGACGTCGATACATAGGCACAGGGTCTTGCTCAGAGAGTTGAAAGCTTTCCCATCCTAACACCTTGGCTGAGAAAAAATTAGTGTCCTTATAGTACACACGAAAGTATTCGTAAATATTAACATTTTAGTACTATTCTGTTTGGGCATGGCACATCTGGAGGGAGAGTAAGAAGTCTGCAGAAAGGACGTTTAAAAATATATGTGTGTATGTGTATATATATATATATACAAATGTGTATATATATGTATATGCATGCATATGTATAAATGATATATATGTATGTGTATATATGTGTGTGTATATATGTATACACATATATATGTGTGTGTGTCTGTGTGTGTGTGTGGGGGGAATGAATTGTTAAGGAATAGACCTAGACCTTTTATTTTGTACCCATTTCTTCCAGAGCTAGCCTCCCAGCAGAATGACCAGCTTATTTTCCCATCTCATTTCCCTTCCTTGGAAGAGCAGTGGATGATAGTGACATTCTGATAAATGAATGAGCAGCGTGGATCCCACACCATCCCTATTGTTGTATTGGCTTAATGGTTGTCCAGTAAGTAGAAAATCCTGTGGAGTGCCTGTGTGGTGGCCTAGGCTGGCTCTGTAAGAATTTGTAAGGCTCAGTCTCTTCTTGGTTCTGCAGTCACAGCTCTATGGCAATTGCGACTCAACTGTGCTTTCCTTTTCTGTCTATATAATTATTTTGTCTGTAGGAAAATGTCAGTAGTTCTGACAAATTTAATCCTGTGTTTACTGACTGCCTTGTCTTCTGAATCATAGGTTACTAAATCAAGTCAAACAGGTTAGAAGGCAGGTTCTGCTGGAGTGTCACACCTACTCTTATCATCAGTGAGTGTGGGAATCTATCAAGTAGTTGCTCTACATTAGCTAATTCCTCACTAGCTGCATGTGGACTTTACCTAGTCTTCTGTTTTCAGTGTGGAAAAATCCAAATCTTCCCAAACCCTTTCAATGAAAGTAATAAAATATCTTTAGTTAAAACGATTAGTGTTGGGGCTGGTGAGATAGAAGAGAATGCTTAAAACCATGTACCATTCTTGCAGAGGACCAGAACTTAGTTCCCAGCACCCATGTTGGGTTGCTCACAGCCACCTGTGACTTCACATCCTGGGCATCCCGTGCCCTACTCTGGACTTTTTGTGGATGCACCCCACATTTCATATACATAATTTAAAAATATTAACAATAGCTACTAGTATCTGAGAGTTTCAGATAGTCCTCAAAATGGAGAACAGAGCTGGTGAAGTAGAAAAATAAAGGTTTGATTATATCAATGTACCCATTTTAGTTGCTGCCATCTTCATAGGCAGTGCCAAATAAATGAACTTTTCTAGAAGGACGAAGAATATGAGAGAAGGGAAGTACAGACCTCAGGTCTTAAAACTATCCAGAGCTGAATTCTCATCCTGTGTATAGCCTCCAATTTGTGACTAAACACCCCTCTTGGAAAATTGACTCTCTTCTCCTTTTCCCCCCCACAGATGCAAACCTAATTCCATACAGTCTTTTTAATATTCATGGTCAGTTGGTCAAGCTATTTCTTATCTCTCAAGTGTTCTCTACTTTCAGCAGAGAGATACTTGAATTCATGATTTTTGTAGCACAATTTCAAATCCTCTCTCACCATCTTGATTGCTCTTCTCTGGCAGCCTATGATATGTAATTACCCCTCTTCATCAAAAAGCTCAGAAACTCTCTGCTTTGTCTGTGGAAAGTGGAGATGGTACTCAAAGGGGACTTTTCCTTTTGTTTGGCTGTGCTGTTTCCTGAAGCCATGCTAGGACCTCAGGGATTTTAGCTGTGCTATCCTTCCATCACTTGGTAACAATGACTCATAAAAGAAAGTCTTTAGAACTTAATAACATTTTCATAAGGATATTGAGAATTCAGGGTTCTGTGAGCGTATATTTTTAATATTTATTTATTTATTTTATGTATATGAAGACTGTTTTCATGCACAGCAGAAGAGGGAATCAGATTTCATTACAGATGGTTGAAAGCCACCATGTGGTTACTGGGAATTGAACTCAGGACCTCTGGAAGAACAGCCAGTGCTCTTAACCACTGAGCCATCTCTCCAATCCTGAGAGTATTTCTTTAAAGATTTGTTTTATATATCTATGAGTGTTTCTGTCTTCATGTACAACAGAAAAGGGCATCGGTTCCCATTACAGATGGTTGTGAGTCACCATGTGGTTGCTGGAAATTGAACCCAAGACCTCTGGAAGAGCAGCCAGGGTTCTTAACCTCTGAGCCATCTCTCCAGCCCTCTGTGAGAATTGATGGATCTATTCATATTGTGCATCATAGGAGAAATAGTAGATATTTGAACATTGGAACTGTCTATTCAAAAAGCATCTTTAAAAGTGTCTGTGTAAGGTTGGGGCTGTCTGGTTCTAGAAATACAGCGATCAGTATAACCTGGCCTTAGCCTTGAGAACCTCACATACTAAAAAGGAAGGCAGCAGTAAGCAGTCAGTTAAAGTACGGCATGGCTGCTCTCTGGGCAGACCCACTCTCAGGGCACTGGAGAGCACAGAGCATGCTGTAATGCCCTTTGCTTCAGGCTTGCATCATGGAGTGAAGCTTTCCTGTAGGTTCTTTGTATTATTATCTTATATAGTCAGCATTGACTCACTGTATTTGCCAGACATTACACAGAGGGGTGTTATATGTGTCATCCCATTTGTCATTTACGTACACCAGCTCCCAGAGCTTGGTCCTGTTATGGACCCATATTATAAATAGGGAAGGTGGACAGAGAGTAAGTGACTTGCTTAAGATTAGATTAAGTGTTGAGTCCAGAATTAAAGACAACATGACACCTTTGTCAGCGGGAGACATTATCTAGAGCAGTGGCTCTCAACAAAAAGGCATTGGCAGTGTCTGCAGACATTTTTGATTGGCACTTCCACTATCTAGAGGAAAGTCTGGGATGCTGCTGCCAAATGTTTGTCAAAATACAAGAAAGCCTCCAAACCAAAGAATGGCCCAGGCCGCAGTGTCACTAGCAAGAAACCCTACTACCGCGTGGGAATTACTTTATACCATTCAGAGTGGTCCGTCATCTCTCAGTATCGATGGGTAAAATTCTAGGATGTCAAAGCATCCCTTGGGTCAGGGATACTCAAGCCTCCTATAAAGGGGGGTAGAGAGATGGCTCAGGAGTTTAGAACACGGGTCTGTTCTTGCAGGTCAGGTTCCCAGCACCCACATTTAGCGGCTCACAACTGTCTGTAATCCCAGTTCCAGGGGATGTGATGTCCCCTTTGGCTACTGTGGGGCACCTGTATGCAAATGGAGCACAGATAGACGAACACATGCACACAGTCATACACAAATAAAATGAGTAATATTTTATAAGCTTAACATGTTATTTAAGGAACGAGAACAAGAAGAGTTCCTCCACATTCACTAGTCACACAATTTTACTTGCAGGGTTTATGGCTGCTGTTGTCATTTCTTCGGTTTTATGTTCTTGTGACAGGCTCTTGCCATGTGGCGCAGACTGTCCTAGAACTCAGGCAGTGGTTTCCCCGAGTGCTGAGAAGCCACGTGTGTGCCAGCCATCCTGCGTGTGCACCACCACACCTGACTGTTCTCACACTGTTAGTGTGAGCATGCTTGAACCTGCCTATGCAGAAACGTGACTGTACTACAAAATATTAAGAAGCCAACAAGGTATGACCTCAGAGAGGGCAAAACCACTGAAACAAACTTCTAGGATCTTGGAAAATGAGTCTGTTTTACTGCTCATAGACTCAGTTCCTCCTATGTAAAATTGGGTGGAGTCTATGATTTTCTTTTATTTCTGTGAGTCTCAGAGGTCTGTGGAAACTCCAGACGAAAGTAGGATTGTGGGAATGAATGCCTCATACAAGGATTGTCATCTAACCCTTTTTGGAGTCTTTGGGCAAGGAAATATTTCTGTGGATCACAAGACTTAATAATTATGATATAATATTAAATTAAAAGCAAATAATTTAAATTTAATTCTTTTCTTTATATACTTTTGAACAAACATTTTGTGGTTTGGGCAGTCATTTAAATACCATGCTTTTCTTCAAAATGAATAACAGTTAGATTCAGCCCTTCCCGTATTCCTCTCTGTCAGACTAACTTGCTGGGAGGAAAAGGAATTCATGCTGTTAAATCAGGACCAGGCATTATATTTACACGTAATAGGCGATCATTAACTAGATTCATCTTTCCAATCCATTAGGCCAAACAGGTGTGCACTGCAGTTATCCATCAATTGGATATAATCGTGAATTTTGTGTCGCTGAGGTGAGTGTGGTGTGCGTGTGTGTGCTTCTCCAAGACGACAGGTCGCGTCAGCTCGGGAGTCATCAGGGACTTCCCTCAGAGCGCCACAATTGTGCCAGGTCCTGTGGTGAATCACCCAAGCCTTCAGGTGTGCACAGCACACACTAGTGTTCCTGTGCAGCAGCTGGACTTATTTATTTATTTTGAGGGACTGATCCATTTCAGGCCCTGGGATGGGGGAGCTGCGAGGATGCTCCAGCCCTGCGTCTGCTCCTGGGCAGAGTACACCAGGGGGGCCCCACTCTCTTTCCCAGGAGGCCCAGCTGGGGGCCGAGCCAGGGCCGCCTCCTTACAGCTGGACCCTACACGAAGGTGTCAGATTCAAGTACTCCCATAGGCCAGTTTTCTAAAAGTGCTTTCAAGTTTCCATGGTGGTTTTTTTTTTTTCCCTTGAGAAGGGGAGGGCAAAAGAAGCTTTTGCGTTCAAATTCTTTTCCTTGTATGTAGACGTTAAAAGGAAGCTTTGCACTGGGCATGTTCGGATGTGAATGGGTTTGCTGATAAGCAACAGCCTCCCGGAACCATAGACTTAAAATAGTCCTCCTCCCACCACCACCCCCCAGGAGCTGCAAATGGTATCTGCCAAACAGATGACAAAGTACCTTGGACTGAATCACAGGGAGACAGCATTTTGAGCAGAACGCAGGCTAAACTCTTGTAATTACTGTTTATAGCTGGCCGAGGCTTCCTCGGAGAGGGCAAACACAAGAGGAAGTAAGTTTCCTGAACATTTCAGATGGCTGTGCATTAATTAAAGGCCAGCGCAGGACGGGCAATTCTCAGACAGGCTCCGAGTTGTTCCTGAGACCACAGTTCACCGCACGTTTTCTCTGGAGGGATTGAGTACTGGGATTTTTTTTCCCCCTTTATTTTTTCTCCCCATCTCCGTTTTGATCTCATGGCCTTGAACTCGCAGTGAATTGAAGAAAGAAAGAAATGGATATGTCTGACCCCAATTTCTGGACTGTGCTCTCAAACTTTACTTTGCCTCATTTGAGGAGTGGGAACAGGCTCCGGCGCACACAAAGGTAAAAACGCGGGATCTTCGCGCTGGAGTGGGAAACGCTTTCTCTAGCAGAGGCTGGGGGCTGCCGGAGCCCGGCCGCCTCCGTCGTTTTGTTTGTTGGTGACAGTTTGAAAAGTTTATGCCTTGCTAGGGCGAGTCTGTTTAGGTGGTTCCCCTCCCCGGTGGGGCTTCCTGGGGCTTCCATCAGTGCGCTGCTCAGAATTCTTTTGCAGTGTGTGTAATCAGACATTGCCTTGCCACGGGGTGCTTTGTCTCTGTCCATTTATCTACTTGTATTTTTACCATTCATTCACCCAGAGCTCGGCCTACTGGCATTCCTTATAGAGCTTCCAGAGGCTTGCCCTATGTTAGATATTCCATCTGTCACTTACAAGATGCGAATCTGTGTGGCAAAGATAACCCAAGTGAGCCGATTTCGCACTTAATGCTTTTAAAGAAGATCTTTCCAACTTTGGCATTTTGACTTTTTATTGTTTTCCTGACATTTATTACTTACATAGGGCCAGCCTTTCATTTGTAATAGATGTACATATATGTGAGTGTATAATATATATATATATTTATATATATTTGACAGAATGGATTGGGTGGGGTAGAATTGGTTGAGAGTCGAGATGGGACTGACTGCAGGTGAAAGAGAGGTCAGAGTTTGCAGAGAGCTGGAGTGAGATATGATTTAAAGGAGGCTCACGTCTCATTCGCATTTCTGTCCGAAACAACAAGTCACACTGGTGTATTTTCAGAGAGCTACAACCCCTGCATTGTGTAAATACAGATTTTTCTTTTCAATCAAAAATTGGCTTGGCATGTGCCTGTGAATGTGCTTGAAACAGTCTAGCTAAATAAACAGGATGCCAGCTATCAGATTTGGAACTTTGTAACTCTGTGTTCTGCTGTTGAGAGAGCACAGGAAAGTTGATCTTTTGGCGGAGCAATACCTGTAGCTATGTATAGCGTAAATGCAAATGAGAAGAACTTTCAAACAGTCGTTTTCTTTTTTAAGTTTGCCACGGTATTTCTTGCACTGTAGAGTACATCTACTTCATATATGCACATCCACAAATCACATGTTCTTGTGTGTATGTGTGTGTGTTAGACCCAGAGAGAGATCTGGAAGGCTTTAAAATCATTATTAATGCAGCTTGAGTAATGCCGATGACCCTAAATCACATAGCATTCATTGAGGCATGCGGCTGTTTTTCATGTTTTGTGGTATGATTGTGTTCAAATCATCTTAGTTTTGTCAGACCCCGCCCCCATCTTCCCATACTGTGCCCTCAGTGTTCCAAGTTTTCAGCTTAGCAAGTAAAGTTGAGGAGAAATACAAAGTCTCCATGGACAGGCCCTCGTGCCCTGCCATGCTAAATACTAGGGTTCCCACCTGTTCAGTCTGATTAGAGCATTTTCTGCCTCCCAGTGGGCAGCCCTGGCTGTCCCGCCACTCTGCCCTGATCTGGAGCCAGTTCAGATCAGGGCAGAGAGAGATAAGGAGGCCCTGACATTACCTGTGTGTCTGGTCCTGAAAAGCAGGCAGAACCTTTCTTCCCGATCCCTGCCCACCTGTTGCTGGTCCTATTGAAAGAATCTGGCATGTGAGGAATTCTCAGGCTGGACAGGCCTGAGTTTGAGGATAATAGCTGATCCAGCCTGCTCACTCCAATTAAGTCTGATGGAGCCTGGGACAGGAGAGTTGAGGAGGGCTGTTTCCACTCTCTCAGTCTCTCACGTATGTCTTCAGTTCAGGAAGGGGGTGGGATGAAGAGTTTCTTCTTTCTAGAAGTGCGGAGTTTGGAAATGTGCCTGAAGACATCTCTGCAGCCATCCATTTAGTTATTGTCTGTGTAACAGGCCAGCCTTCCTTTGTGCTTACTGGTCTAGTATCCCAGATCCAGAATGCTTAGGAACAGTTTATTTTTGATTTCAGGTATTTTTTGGTGTTAGCATCTTCTATGAGGAAAACTTAGCTCCAAGCTTGTGAATGGGTGTCATAGAGCTCACTAGCAGGCAGGATGCCCCACTCAAACAAAAGAGCGATGGGATGCTTCTTCATTCTCACCTTCAAAACCTGAACTGTGACAGATGCTGTCACCATACAAGCCAACATCACAGTTGCCTTGCTGGCCCAGCATGGCACTGGCTTATTGGTTCCTCCTCTCACAGGAAAGCATTTAAGGTGTCTCTTCTAACTCGGAGTCCTCCCTGGCCTGTAACTCATGGAGTGCTTGAGGAGAGGAGCTCACAGATTAACTTTTGCACATAGATCTTTAGGATTGTACCACAATCCTTGTATAGCACACACGGCACAGCCATGGGAGGGATGGGTTGTCTGGATAGATGCCAACTGTTCCTGCTTTGCCTTAAAGCTCAGAGAGCCTCTTAAAAATGCTTCCTTGTGTAGCTGTCCTTTCCCCCTCTTTCCCTTGGCCTGCTTCCTCAAGGCCATCTCAGTAGCAGTGTTCTTGCTTCATTGAAGGAGACAGAGCTGGACTTCATAGACAGGCTCTTCCCAGCTTCTCAGCTTAGAATGGAGTAAGCTCTGCGCACAACTTTAACTTCATAGATCTGTAGCTATGGAATTCGTTGAGAGTTCCCTCACAGCAGAAAGGACCTACCTGTGTCCCTGATGGACCTCTAGTCCAGTGGGTTTTCTTTTCCATTGGGTTAAGAACCTGAGGAGGAGGAGGAGGCCAGGCATTCTGCAGCCATATCTTCTCTGGGTCACACACCGCTGAGTTTCTGGGTGGGCTTTTGCTCGACGTGAAATGCTGCTCTACAGCAGCGGTTCTCAGCCTTCCTAATGTTGTGACCCTTTAATACAGTTCCTCCTGCTGAAGTGACCCTCCCAATCATAAAACTATTTTCGCTGCTACTTTGTAACTGTAATTTTACTACTGCTACAAATGGTAGCGTAAGTATGTGATATGCGGTATGTCAGATATGTGACCCCTCTTAAAGGGTCTTTTGACACCCGCCCCCCAGCAAGAGGGTTGTGACCCACAGGTTGAGAATCACTGCTCCAGAGGGCCTGGAGGTGCTTGGATTTTAACTTTCATCTGGAAACAATGTTGTCATCGGCTTAAGTGGTAACCTCCCAATCGGAGTGGCGGCCCCTCCTCACCCACATCACTAAAACCTTTATCCATGCCAGTGCTCAGGCTGGTTCTCTTGATCACTTCCAGCAAATCTTCCGATTGTATTTTCCTGAGGATCCCAACTTGTAAAAATCAAAGAATAAAGGAAGTTTTGTTTTTACCTTAATTTGTTTTCTGAATTTGCATTACTTAGGGTTGTTCTGAGTAGCAGGTACATGCAAGGATTTTTTTAACTGACATAATTGTCAAAATGTATTGACTGTTTATGAACATCACACCCTCCCGTCAGAAATATCTGTAGTGTTTGTTCAGTGAGTTTTTCAGTTTGTTTGGTTAAGTGTAGACGAGAAAGATGAAAATGGACTTTCGTTCTGCCCTGACTTACGCTCAGGGTGTTGGTAAGTCTGCACTCACTTCTTTTGTTGCCAGTCCAGTTACATCAACTTCTCTTAAGCACTTTTTATGTACCTGGGTAAGTGACTCAAAGGCAACAGTTGATGTGGTTCTGGAAGATAAGTTGATATTTCGCAGACAGCAGAGCGTCTTCCCAAAGTGGATAGAAATGATGTACACAGAGAAATGATGTGGCTGTGGCGATACAGAGGTCAGAGAGCACTTAAGTACATCGCTGGGGCATTGTTGGAGCAAAAATGTAAAAAGGCAATGAGGAGGAGGGTGGCTCTGAGCTCAGCACACTGGAGTTTAACGCTGCGATTTGGGCAAGTTCACTTTCTTGAACTTCAGTTTCTCCATCTTTGAAATAGGGATAAATAAGTTACTTATTGAATTATTACGTGTGTAAGCTTCATTACTGCTTCCTTTCATCCTTGACAGGGCTCGGCCCACGGCTCTCTCATCTCTCGTCAGCTTCAGCTTGGCTAATGCGCCTTTTATTTTCCTAATGCAATTACCGGTGAATAAAAACTCTGAATAAATCGGAGCTGTTGACATCACCGCTGTCATTACAACATGGGAGCGAGTAGTCAGCAGTGTGGTTGAGGGGAGCTGAGGGAGCATACCCTTAATCCTGTGGGGAAAAGGGGTTGTCTGGTGGCTCTGGAGAGATCTGGAAGTAGGGTGAGCTCTACCCACCACCACTCAGCCATTAAGCCATCGTGGCAGCCTCGCTGAAACTTTTTTTTTTGTGTGAGTTTAAAAGAAAGGATGGATGGCTGTGAGAGAAGTTAAGGATGGGAAAGTTGATGGGAGCCAGTGAGCCTCTGGCCCTGACCACAAACAAGGATGCTGTGACGGCCCTGGAAAGTGTTTTTGGCTTGAGGGCCATCTGGATGGTAGTCTGGACTCGCCAAACGTGTGAAAGTGGGGGATGGGAGAAGAGAGGGGAGTGTGGTAGTTGGAGTTGCTTCTCATATTCCCAGATAGTGGAAACCACTTCTTTGGAGTTTTGGTTAAGTCCTACGGACCCCAGGGAGCTCCTTCCTGCCTTCAGTTCACGCTGAGACATGGGATGCAGTAGTGAATAAGACAGTGTGTGTCAGCCTCCCCAGTAGGCAGATAGCTCAGACAGCCCATTGCCAAATCCAGGTCAGTGTTCCGACAGCTGTAAGCAAGAACTCAGAAGCGAGAGTAACCTTGTGGGCGTGGAGTGGGGGCTGTTTTAAATACTGTGGCCAGGGAAGGTCTCTTTGAAAAGGTAATATTTAAAGGGAGACTGAAGACTGCGGCAAACATCTGGTGGCAACTGTCTGGGATCATCAAAGGCTCTGAGGAAGGCCAAAGAGAAAGTCCCCAGACAGGAAGTTGAGTTTAGGTACAGGGCATTGACCTGGAAATGATCGTTTTTACCGTGGGAGGTGTAAATTAACCTGGGAGAGCAACAGAGCCTCATTGAAGGAATGGGCAGAGACGAGACAGAAGAGATGGCTTTCAGGAGGGCAAAGTTCCCTAAGAATGAAGGGTGCCTGTATGTGGGTGTGCTATCCCTGGCATGTGGAGATCATCAGTGCCCCTCAGCTTCAACACTTGTCCGCTGGTGCTCTGAGAGGGCGTTTAACAAGCTGGAGCAGAGTGAAGAGGAAAGGCAAGCTGAGTGACCGCTTTCCGTGGGCAGCCAACTGCAGTGATCACATATCAGGATACCAAGCCTTCTCCACTGTGGCAGCCGAGGAGCCTTCTGCTTGAATCACATCCCCTTACTCACTCTTGCTCACTCCATGGCTACCTCATCACCAGAACTGGCAATGACAGAAGTTTTCTTTTCTCATCCTCCCTGGAAGCTCAAGTTCCTCCCACCTCCTGTGAGTCTTTCCTCCCCTCCTCGCTCACTGTTGGAGTTTCTCTTTAAAGCCTTGACTCAGCTGGGTGCGGTGGCCTACACCTTTAATCCCAGCACTCGGGTGGAACAGGCAGGAGGATTGCTGCAAGTTCAAGGCTAGCTCGGTCTACATGGTGAGTTTCAGGCTAGCAGGCCTGGGTAGTGACAGCCTGTCTCTGAACACACGTAGACCTACACAGAACCCCACCTCTTAGTGTACGTAACTCCCCTCACCATCTGTTAGCTCCCTCCCAAGCCCTGGCACCAGCCCTTCTCCCTGCAGCTGGTTCCACAGGTGGTTGAAACCTGGCCCCACGTGTTGCTCCTCCTGGCCTCTCCAGGCCCGACCTGCGGGCTAGGCCCCTCCCTGAGTCCCTGTGCCCATTTCCGCCCACTCCTTGCCTTGCCCAGGCCTGTTTCATAACTGCTTCCTTTCATCCTTCTCCTGTCTTCATGTTCTCCACTGTACCTTGCCTATGGCTGCCTGTGGTCACGCCCTGCTGTTCTCTCATCCGCAGTCATCTCCAGCTTGGCTAATGTGCCCTGAAGGTGTCTTGTAGTGCTCTCCCCCACACCACACCCTGCTCAACCTTTTCGTGAATACTCCATCCAGGGAGGAGAGGGCTCTAGTCCAAGACCTTGGCATTTAAGCCTCTTAATGCTGTGTGATGAGGGCCTGGGCTTGCACACAGGACAGCGAGTTTTTCCAGCCTCTGCAGTTCCCCCTAAGGTTGCCCAGATCCCAACAATGCAAAGACAAGAGTTCAAGGCCAGCCTGGCTTAGAAGAGGAGCTCCCAGATAGTCTGGGTGCCCTGGAATGCTCAGTGTATTGAGATGGGCGAAGGAGGCACAGGGTGGAGAGGAATGTGTCAATGTAAAAAAAAAAAAAAAAAAAAAAAAAAAAGTAGGATTCGAAAGAATCGGTGTGCAAATAAGTCCTGAGAATGTGGAGCATGTGCTTTGAGGGGAGGTGTGAGGTCTTCACCCCGTAACTGGGAAGCACTCAGTACTGCGTCTGTGCTTCTCCCGGCTGTGTGACTCTCGGGGTGCTGCATCTGGGAGATAGGATATTGGAAGGTCTGCAGGTGCCATAGAATGTATCACTCTTTTATGGCTTTGTTTGGTTTTCTTGATAGATGTATGTTGGTATCGGGAGTTTAAATGATATCTTTACAGCAGGGCAGTCATAAGCTTTGAGGTAAAGACTAAAAAGCTGATAGATACTGGTATCAAGAAATTCTGAGTCCCTCTGTGGAGATGACCTATAGAGGACAAGGCCTGGAATTGGGCAGAAGCTACGTTAACTCTGTGAGAGTCTTCTCTGTATTGGTTAGTATAGAAGTAGCTCTTCCCTTAGAAAGATTCAGAGTGGAGGTCCTGAACCCGCATCAACACCGTCCTGTCCATACCCAACTCTGGTGTGAGCATACACAGAGGTATCTTAACCTGACCTATCTTCACCAGATGTCACCTTGTCATCTGAGTATGACATCATGGTGACTGATTAATCTCTTTGAAAGTTAACTAGGAGAGCCAAGATATTTAAAAAAGGGCCTGGGGCTACCAGTTTGAAAGTAGATGAATGGTGTGCGTAACCTCATCTATTAAAACCTGTCACTCTCTGTCAGTAGAAGTTGGCTATATATTAATAGTCACAAATGTGTTTTTCATGACACATGGGTACATTTTGTAACCAGAGAAATCTCTAAATAAAAGTTTCCATGGGCTGTTCATATTTGTAGTTTGGATCCTTCCTGTTTTCTTTGCGCCCTATCTGCCTGGAGATTAGGGATGGTCCATCAAGAACTTGGCTGTAAATTCTAAAATTGTTGACCTTAATCTTTGTTACAGACTAGGAGGACCTGAGGAAGTTTTAGCTAGACTAACAGCTATTGGGCATGCTTATTAGAGAAGGTAACTACACTGATCTCAAACTGAACAGTCATATTGTTTTGTCTTAAAGAAAAAGGGAAGATAGTGCAGGCTTTAGGCTTTCATCAGCACTTGAAGGTAAAATGGATCGCCGAGAGCAGGCAGCTGTTAATGTGGCTTGCTTAACTACAGAACCCTGGGAATCTCTCCATTCTGCTCCTGGTTTGGTCTTGGATTTTACCAGTGCCTCTGGCTTTTGTCTTTCATCTACTGTGACTGCAGACAAAATGCAGATCTCACCGTGACATCTCAACCTCCTGGGAGCTGAGGACTCTGGAAGGTCTCTAACCCGCATGGAAGCTCACATCCAAAGCAACTTTTGGAAGAGTGAATTTAGGTTCTGGGCAAATCACGTGGGTGGAGAGAGCCACTGGATGGATCATATTGGAGATCTTGCTGAGGTCTCCTGTGGTCATGAGGTTAGAGGGAGGACAGCCGACCTCAGCAGGCCCGTTTTTCACTATGAGTATTGTAGAAGCTTTTTAGGCCGTGCCTCGTTCTAATTTTAAATGTTACATGTTTATGCCTCAGATCCGACTGTGTCACCTCCTTAGGAGTCACCCGTGGAGGATTACCTACCCAGTGCCCAGTTTCTCGGCTGTTAAACCTGAAGGAAGTCACCGCACCTATAGCTTACATAAAATAAAGATATGCCTCACTCACATTCAGCATGTGTCTTGTGAAATGCAGCGTGCTAGGTGTCTCTACCTTGGAAATTACAATTATTAAATGTTTTATTTTATAGATTCATGGAGGGTTGGGGTAGGGAGAGTATGTTTGTCATGGGAAAAAGCTACCAACTGAATAAAGCTCTCTAGGAAATGCCAAATGAACTCTTTGTACTGTGAAACAATAGCTATTAAATGGCTATTATGTAATGTTGTTTCCTAAGTCTGAGTTTGATGGCTTGTTGATCTTGGACCTTGAGAACGAATTCCTGTAAAAGTATTAACTTTTACTTGGCTAAATTTTAGACTTTTGGTGGAAAAAATCAAAAGCATTTTTTAAATAGGTTACCTGAACCAAACATTAGATAATGATAGACGGAGTCGATTTTATTTTTGCCTGTGAGTTATCTATTTATTATCCTTCACCCTAATGCCCATCCACAGGAACAGAGAATTCATTCACCCCAAACTAGTGTTGTTGTACTGCTCTAGAAGCAGGCAGGTGGCCAGTCATCTGCATGTCACCTGCCTCTGCAAACTGAACAAATGGTTCAATTTGCATTTCCCATACATGGTAGTTCCCTGAATGGGGAGCTAGCTCCTTGTCTCCAGGTGGCCAGGGTGACAGATGGGCATGTAGGGAAGTTCAGACTGCTTTGGATAGAGTCTGTTGAAGAGGCTCATGTGCTTATGAATCATAACCCTCTGTGTGTTTTGGGGCTTCACGTCTGAGGTTAGGCCATGGCTTTAGTATATGCTGGTTGCTATATTTTTACTGTGCTGCCTTACTTCTCAAAGATGTCAGTTGAGTAAATTAGCCATAGAAATCAAGAGTTCTTAAGCTGAGAATACAGTGTTGGTTTTCTTTAAAAAAATTTTAATCAGTTAATTGGTTTAGTATGTTCACATGCATGAATGTATGTGTGTGTGTGTGTGTGTGTATGTGTGTGTGTGTATCAGAGGACAACTTTCAGGAGTTCCTTCTCTCCTTCCAAAATGTACTCAGGTCCCAGGTACTGAACTCAGATCTGCAGTGCTTTTACAGAAAGCCATCTCACCAGACCAAAGGTGCTTTCTTAATAAGAATTTAGGCTCCGGTTGGAGGCCTACTCCCTTTAGCCCAGTTCCTAGATCTGATGGCTTTGACAGGCTTATGAAGACGGCTTATTCCTTGATTTCATCTCATAGGAGCTCTCTGTGAGTAGTTTGGAGAGTTCTTCCCTGTTGAGAAGTCATCTTACATGTTAGTCTTCCAAGTCACACTTGGGATAAACTGTGAAATACTACACAGGCACTTTACTTGTTACACGTTAGTGTGATACCATACTTTCATGACATTCCTAAGATCTACACACATACGTGGAATTCCCAGGTTGGGAATCCATGAGGGAAAAGGGTTCTGACTCTTGGCACCAAGAGGCCTTCAGAAGTATTGACTCTAAGCCAGAGTAAATATATGTGCCCTTTACACTTTTCTTTCAGTTAGCAGAAATCCCTTCTAAACACTTACTTTGGCATTGAGGAAGCTCGTCATGACCTATTGTTCCAGAGAGGCTGGGGCCCTGTTGTAAGCCAGCGCTTTAGTTCCCATGCCGGCGACACGCTCAGCCAGGAGCTGAAGAAATAGCCTCTGCTTTGCAAACCTGCCATTCTTAGAGGTGTGTCCAGCAGGCAGTGGCTTGTAGCTGCTCCTTCAGCCTCTTGCACAGGTTTGCTTTCAAATCTATTTAATAGAGAAACTAATATGGTTGGAGGGTATTCATGGCCCAGCATGCACGGCCTTCGTTGGGAAGTCGCAGGTGTGTATACATCTTAAACGCTTTGTTAAAGCTGGTAGGCTAAAGAGCTTTCGGATTTGCTGTTGCTTTGTTCTGTTTGTCTTCTGGTTACAGATGAGGTTTTCAAGATGTAATAGGAATTAGATTGAGCAGGGTGGCTGAGGCCAGGTAGCTCCCCTTGCAGCTTTACAAGCGCCAAAGAGAAGCCAGATGTTTCTAAACTGGGCCAGAAGATAGCGAAGCCAAGCTCGGAGGAGTTACCTTGGAAATATGGGAACTTAATTACAGTTAAAAATACTTAGAGGGGATGACTTATGAGTCACACAGCTCTGTGTGACCCTTTTACTGCTCTGGGAGATTGCAGATGAGCCTGAATCACCCTCTGAAACCCGATAACCTAATAACCTAATTGCACCGTTTGACTTGTGTGGATGCCGTCCAGGGCTTGCCACATTGCCACAGTTTTTGTTTTCTCTCCCCAGTACTCATCCAGTGCCTTTTACACCAGGGCTGTGATAACCATCTGGGAACCAAAGATAGTGTATGTCATGGTCCTTTTAATTAAGTAGCCCAGTTCAGTGGGGTTATGAGGAAATGTTGACAAATAATCACAGTAGCATACAATAAGCAGCTGAGATCTACCCGCGTCAGCCAAGGAGCCGGATGGGGAGAGTATCTTTTGAGGGAACCTGATGTGAATGGTGCTAAATCTTCACGATGGTGCGGTAAAGGTGACATTATTAGAGCGGTGATGCAGGGAACAAGTGGGGACTCAGAGAAATGCAGTGGTCCCCAGGTCTCACCAGGATTAAGTGGTGAGTCCTGACGGGAACTTTGCTCTCCCAGTTCCTATAGAACTAGGCTCCAGCAGCAGCCTAATTATGTGAAAGTAATGTTTGTAAAGCAAGGCTAGAGTGTGTTAATTTTACGGAACGAGCATTCTCTTGGCGATTGGAGAGAGATTTGTGGAGCAGAGAGCTCCGGTAATTTTGATCTTTGCTATAGAAATGCCACCTGCTGTCTGAGGGGCGAGAATGAAAAATAGAAGTAGGCTTTGCTTTTGTCTTAAAATTGCCACCTGCTGCTTCTCTTTCCCATTAGTGGAAATTGTATATGTATGCTCCTGCAATCTCCTCATCTTAAAGCATCACAGTTTAGAATGGTGTTTGAGTGGGCTTGTGCATTTCAAGTGAAGCTTTACTTAGGGCGTAGCTCTGAACAGCTGCTGTTTTACGGCCTTTTGAATGAGGAACTCCCCACTGCATCCAGGCTTATTTTTCTGAGATTTCCCTCTATTGTAAAGGCCTGTGCATTCGATTGAGCGTGGGTGTTACACGAATACATGAAACCCATGCGGATACGGCAGTGCATGTACTTCGCGGCCCAGAACAGACAACAGTTCTTGCATCTTATTTGGCAGTTACCAGGAGAATACAGGATGAAAACAAAAACAGAAACCAAACTCTTCCAGGAGTTTTTAGAAAGAATTTTTTGTAGGCTTCTTTTGTTTTTAAAAAGTACAGTAATTCCATTTGTTTATACTAGGCTAATTTCTTAAGAGGACCATGGTTGATGACATTCACTTAAATACAGCTTTTCCTCTGAGAAAATCACTAAGATCTAAGAGGTGACTACTCTGAAATGTAGAAAACAACTCTGTCAGAATAAATTATAAATAGTCGACAACATGCAGAAGACACAAATATTGTGTCTAGAATTTTCTAAACCAGTAGAAACCCTTCACTGGTTGCCTCCGGATTCCTGTGTTGTAACATTTGAGCCTTTTCTAAAGAATTACTGCCCCTTTCTTTTTGTTGTTTTTGTTTTTCTTTGTTTCTAAGACAGAAAAAGGTAAACCTTCAGGGCACTCTAACTGTTAAATGTGTTTTCATTACTACTGACCCAAGTCCAAGACTGCTTCAGGTGGCTTCACATAAGGTCTAAAGCTGGAATTAATTTACTGTAGAGGAGAAAGTCCAGACAGCAAAGTGTGTTTCCTTTTGTTCTGAAATCAGGTATGTTAATACAGTTTATAGATGGCCAAGTTTGCTTTTTATATATGATGTTACCTAAGTTTTAACAATTAACTGTCATGTCACTAATTTCAAAACGAGTATGTAGAATGTTTCTGTTACCTCAACAAGTTTTAAATATTTTAATGAAGTGATCATGTTAATATGAGATTAGAATGACATTTTTATTTTGCCCCTATACCCTTTTTGTCAATGAAGAAA
This sequence comes from Meriones unguiculatus, assembly GCF_030254825.1. Classification (NCBI taxonomy): domain Eukaryota; kingdom Metazoa; phylum Chordata; class Mammalia; order Rodentia; family Muridae; genus Meriones; species Meriones unguiculatus. The sequence goes on along the minus strand of NC_083354.1, from coordinate 77,524,416 downwards.
TTTTTTTTTTTATTTTATTAAACTTTTAGTTTCTTAGCCAGGTGTTTTGGCTCATGCCTATAATCCCAGCACTCAAGGCTGAAGCAGAAGGATTACTAGACTGTAGCCAGCCTGGGCTACATAGTGAGTTTCAGGATACTGTGGGCTGGACTACACCTTGGGGCCCTGTCTCTGAAACAACAATAATCAGTTTCTCCACAAAGGTCCTTTCCTCCTCTTTCAGGCTCTCATCCAGAGTACCCTGCTACATTTACCATCCATTTTAAACGTAATTCTTATAATACTATATGGTTGACATGTGGTTGATAATATCAAGAGAAGTAGCAAGAATATAAGGAAGAGTGAGTCATTTTTTGAAAAGGCGTAAATTATGAATTCATGTTGTTCAACTTGTGGAATGCCCCCTTTGAAGCAACATAGATGAAGTTACTAGAAACCGACAGATAACCAATTTGGCAAGTGGGAAAGGTTTGGCTTAGATATGGGAACAGGATCGCTAGAAGCAATTTTACTTACTGTGTGTGTGTGTGTGTGTGTGTGTGTGTGTGTGTGTGTGATGCCTGGAGTTCGAAACATAGACCATAGGTATTGGGAAGTTCTGAGGCCCAGAAGAAAGCCTGGAATTTCCAGAGTAAGAACAAAACATGCATCTTAGAAAGGATGAACTTGAGGTGCCTTCTTTGCTTTTGAACAACCACGTCTTTCCAGTATTTTATTGTATTTGAAGTTCAGGGAATCTTATGTAGCATTTAAGTGTTTACTGACACCTGCCCTTGACCAAGAATGGGGAAGATAAAAATGACCCTAAAGAGGAAAATTACCTCCAAAGCCAATGCTCAGATAAAACCACTGTTAAAACCATGTAGCTTTTGTTTTCCTCTCTATTTATACAAATGAGTACACATATCACAAAACAAACACCTTATTCTACCTCCTGTTTTATTATCTGCTTTATCCCTTTGAGCTTCTTTTTAAATACCCATATTTACAGCAGTTAGATTTCCAGAAGACTTGAATGGTATCTGTATGATGTGTGACTGTATGAAGAATGACTGTGAGAGCCAGGCTTGGTGGTCACTGGTGAAATCCCAGCCCACTGGGTGACTGAGACATGAGGTTCACATGTTCAGTGCCTGCATGACATACAGAGTGAGTGCAAAACCAGCTCGATTAACCGAGTGAAACCTCATGTCAAACTGAAAAGTCAGAATATGGCCAAGGGGTACAGCCTGTTGGTAGATGTTGGCCTGGCGTGTGCAAAGTCAACCCCAATATACTGAAAAAATCAAATACTTCAACCCCAAACACTGAAAAACCAAACTAAAACAAAGTAAGGGATTAAGAAAAGGAAGGGAAAGAGAGAGGGAGGAGGAAGAGAGGAAAGCAGATTGGGGGGAAGAGAGGGAGGGAGGGAATGGTCCAACCTGGGTATGGACCATTCCAACCTGGGGTATGTCCACAGCCACTGTCTTGGTATCCAGCTGTGATGAGGGTGTCTCTCACTACCCTCACCCTTAAGGCCTCTCATCTTAGGTCCTATTCTTTCTTTCTTTCTTTTTTTTTTTTTTCTTGCACTTGGGTCTCATGAAACACACTCTTAGGATTTCTAATGCTAACTCTGATTCTAACTGCCACCTTCCCAAGGCTTAAATGTTACATTTCAAGATCTCGACTTTATCCCTTATGCCTGTGAGCAGGCTTGCCAGGTGGCAGGGCAATTAGTACATATTTGTAAGGGGCAGAAATGGTTTTTCTTCATGGGGGAACAATGATTCCATCTGCTTCATGTATGTATTCCTCCTCCCCCTACCCCCAACTCCATCCTTTGTAGAAAATCATCATTTAATTTTCAGAAATAAATTATGCAACTACAAATGATAGTTTCTAGTTTTTTAATCATGGAAACTTTTTTTAACTCTTAATTCTGTTATATTTTAAAATTTATGGACATCTAAGTTCATGCAAAGGGATTGCTTTTTTTTTTTAATTTGAGAGCATTGCATTTTATGTTAAAAAATGAGCCTGCCAAGAAGATAGAGTTGACACCCTCTCTCCTGTAAGAGAAGAAAATTAATGTTTAACTACCAAAACAAGTGACAGAGATGGACTTGAACCTTGTCTTCAGGTTTCGAATCGCACAACCATGGTGAAAAGAGAATCTTTAATCTCTCAAGGAGTGAGGGAAAAGTCGGGGGTTGGGGAAGGGAATAGGTTAAGGTTCACTCACAGTGCCTGCTTTGCTTCCTTTGAGTTCCAGGCACTAACCAGTGGCGCTCAGTTTCTCTTTGCCCTTGAAGTGGCAATTGAGAGCAGTGGATAATGCTCACCTAGTTCCTCTGCCTTCTCTCCAGTCCGTCACAGAGTCCAAAGACCAAGTGCCACACCTCTTTCTCACGCACATAAATAGTTCATTGCGTGGCACATGTGAAGGTCAGTGGGGTTGTGTCACAAAATCTTAGAGTGTTAAAGCTCGGAGAAGCTGACCACATTTTCGTGTTGCCATAATCTACCACAGGATGACAAAGAATTTGATGCCTTTCCCCTAGAATAGGAGAGTTCACTAGTGACTATTTCAGAAACCTGGGAGGAGTTTTGCCTGTTGCCCTGTTCCTCTGCATTTTTTTCTGCTTTTCTTTATAATTTTTTTCTTCTTCTGCTTTTACATTTACTTAGGGGGTGTGTGCACTCCCAAGCTTGCACGCACACAGGCACGTGTGGCATGAGGCATATGTGGAGGTCAGAGGACAGTTCACAGGGGTCAGTTGGCTCTTTCTACCATGTGCGTCCCAACTTGTTCCAACCCGGGCTCTCAGGTCTGGTTGCAAGCCCCTTTGGCCACTGAGCCACCCCACCCACAGTAACCAGCGCTCCTTGTGTCCTCTCTTTTTCGTGACAGGTGGGCTTTGCGTGGGTGCTGTGAACTGGGAAGGATGTGGGATTGCCATCCTTTTCACACAGCAGACTCCTCTTCGTCTGGGTTCAGCCCTGCTCTTAGGGTCGAAAGACTTAGGCCTTGGGTTTGGGTAGACTTTGGTTGGAACCTGACTCTGCATCATGTTAGGGACTTGGCCTTGGCAGGGCCACCGCACCTCTGAGGAAAACAACACTTTTCTGGGCCCCAGATTAAACAATTTGCAAAGGCTCTAGCCAGGAGTGGGCAAGCTCTAGCTTGCATGCCTGGCGTGGTTTGTAGATCACGTTTATTAGAATGCAGCTTCAGCCATTTGCTTAGCGATGTCTGTGATTTCTTGGTCCTCAGAGCAGAATTGAAGCGCTCCAGCGTAGACTCAGGCCTGCGATGCCAGAGACAATGTGGACCTTTTCTGAAACCGTAACACACCGTTCACCTTGGGCGTGCCTCACAGATTTATGTGCTCAGCAGATGAATGCTTCCCCCTCTTCCCGTTGCATATTATGAGTTCTGTCGTCTTCCGTTTTCTTTAGCCGTTCAGTTCAGAAGAAAGAGAGCGGAGGCAGGGCCTTCTCTATGGACCTTCCTAGAACTTCAGCACTGTTCTGGAATAACCTGAACTAGAACCACTGCACAGGAAAGAGCTTGTCAAAGGAGGCTTCTTCATGGCTCTGCTACACTATGGTAGCATGTGTTGACTTGAAGTGGGTGCCATGCTTGCTGTAGGAATGGAGCTTTTGCTAATCCAAGTGTAAGCAGAGGCAGGCCTCATAGATTGCAACACGCCCGGTTGAGCTGAGATTATTTCTCTTTATAGATGACTAAGTGTGCCTCATGTCTCTTCCTTCAAAGGCTTTAAAGCCCACCTCCTAAACGCTGAGATTTTCCTGTTTGCAAACACACTATAGTCTTGAGAAATTACAGAGGCCGTATTTCACAAAAGACTTTGTGCAGCTTAACGCCGGAGCTCCTGAGGCGAAGCTGAGACGTTTGAAAGAAAACATTCTCAAAGGAACAATAAGGATTTTTCCTGTGCTTATTTTGTTTTGCCTTGTAAGCAAAGCGAAACTCAGAATTCCTCAGCAGATTTAATTAGGGACACCCGTATCTAGTACAAAACCCAGACTGGGAATAGAGTATGGTGGGACGGATTTGAAGTGTTCATGATTGCTCTCTACCTCCCCCAAAAGCACAGGAAGGACAGGCATGGGTAGCTATACTTAAAATGAGCTTTTCTTTCTTTCTTTCTTTCTTTCTTTCTTTCTTTCTTTCTTTCTTTCTTTCTTTCTTTCTTTCTTTCTTTCTTTCTTTCTTTCTTTCCTTCCTTCCTTCCTTCCTTCCTTCCTTCCTTCCTTCCTTCCTTCCTTCCTTCCTTTCTTTCTTTCTTTCTTTCTTTCTTTCTTTCTTTCTTTCTTTCGGTTTGGAGTAGCTGGTGAGATGGCTCAGTAGGTAAAAGTGCTTGGCACAAACGCCCAGCCACCTAAGTTCAATCCCCGGAATCCACATAAAGTCGGTGAGAAAATAAAAACTTCTGTTAAAACGTTGTTCTCCAGCCTCTGCATGCATGCCGTGGCACACTCGCCCTACATACATGTCACCCCCGCCAGCCCCCTCAACTAAGAACAGTTTGGTTTTTAAGGACTTAGAGGCCACTGGGGGCGTGCTGCTTCCTATCCAGCTAGTGTAGACCATGTCTCAAACTACAAAAAAAGTGGACTGCCCCTGAGTACTGACACCTGAGGTCTCCTGGCTTTTGTATGTACATGCACCCTCACATATGAACACACACACATCATGGATAATGAGTTTTCAGGAACAAAACATATAATATGCTATGGAACATGTGCCATGGAGCACTTGCAGAGCCTGGAGGACAATTTGTAGCCAGGCATTGTGTACACAACTTTAATCCCAGCATTCGGGAGACAGAGGCGGGTCCATTTATTTCTCTGAGTTTGAGATCACCCTGGTCTGCATAGTGAGTTCCAAGCCAGCCAGGGTCACACCATGAGACCCTACCACAAAACAAAACAAAAACGGACAAGGAAAAGAAACAGAAAGAAAGAGAAAGAATAACAATGATAAAAATGATGTGTGGGAGTTTATTCTCTTCTTCCATCATGTAGTTCCCAGGGATTCAAGAGGACCTTATGCGTGGAAGCAAGTGCCTTTACCCTCTGAGCCATTCCACTGATCTTTATTCAGTATTTTAACACGAACTTGCACCTTAATATACTATGAAGACATGATAAGATCCCCCCGCCACACACACTCCGTTTTTACTGCCTTCCTCCAGTGTATCTGAGTAGCTGTGCTTCTGGGAGATCAGTTCCCCCTTAACATTTATCCCAGCACATTCTAGTGCGACATATGCTTATCTGAATTTTCATCTGATCACGAGTGTCTTGAGGCACCTTCCTTATGCCAGTGAAGTGCCTGCCACATAATAGACACTTAATAAAGCTTTATTGACTGAAAGCACTCCTCAGTGAACACACTTAGACATATCGCTTTTTCTGTCTTTTGGGCTGTTTCCTTAGGATAAATTCCCAGAATAGAGATTTCTAGGCCAAAGTGACGTGAACATGTTTATGGATCTTAATACTTAACGCCAAGAAGTTTTTATGTCTACTTGAGGTGCTTCCAAGTTTGTGATTCTGATCTTGCAACGATGCACTATTGCAGTCTGGTGTTCCATATTTTCTCAAGTCAAAAGTGACAGTGGGCCTGTCGTCACCAATCCAAGTCTGGAACGAGCACTGCATATGCTTTAAGATGAAGCCCGTCTATGAAATGTAAATTCCTCATGTAGCGTAGAACTTGAGGCAGAGGGCGTGGTTAGCAAAGGCCAGGTATCGGATGAAAGGTATGGTCTAAGGAACCACGACCCCCTGGAGTTTTACTGCTGCTCTGAACTTTTCTCGAGTAGTTCAATAAAGCAACTGCATATGTATTTTTTTAATTCGCCTTTCTCTCTCAACACATTTAATGTTCAAATGGGAAACATTGATAAATGCAAATTGCTGTTAATGCCCATTCCAAGGTCTGCTTTTATCAAAGTTTGGAACTGTTTGTCTAATGTATAATGCATTTCTATCTTCAATTGATCTGATTTGTGTGTGTGAAATAAGATTGAGCCTCCATGCTGAGACCTTGGGAAACACTCAGCTTTTTTGTTGTTGTTGTTGTTCCTGGTTTGATATTTTCACTTCCCCCATCTCTTAGTATTTGGCAGCTTCATAAATTACTCATGATAAATAGCCATAGCCATCTCTTGGTGCAAGTGTGTTATTGAGAAACACAGTTACTTAGATGACATAGCACATCATGTAGTGATGGTGGGCAAAACGGCTCAAGAGCGCTGCTGTGTTAAAACTAAGCATTGGAGGCTTAAGATCAGGGTGGATAAAAAGGCTCCATGTGTATTCTGAAGAATTATGACATATGATTGCCCTAAGATATAGTCCATTGTGTGTATACTCTCTGCCAGCTGCTTTAATCCGCCCTCAAGGTTGAAACTTAAATTTTTAGGAGAGAGCCAGATGACAGAGTTAACAAATCAGATAACATATATATATATATATATATATATATATATATATATATATATATATATATATATATATATTTTTTTTTTTTCTTTCTTTCTTTTAGAAAACTTAACCCTGTGGGCTCTAACCTAATTAAGTATGTTTGGGAGACACTTAAAGGAGTCAGACAGTAGTAACATGCTAACACATGCCCACAAGTCGGGTACCCATGCTGTCAGCTATCAGAATTCTGTGAGCGACGAAATCAATGTTTCTGTGTCTGTCCCTTGAGGATCTTAAAGTCCTAAGTGACTGCTGGAGCATCCAAATGAGGGCTGAGGACGCCTCCCCATGGATCCTGCATTCTGTTACCCAGACATGGCCAAGTGTCCTTCCTTGGTGTTCGTTGCAAGGAAGGGATCATGGGGCCAGGAACAGATATCCTCCTAATCCATCCTTCATCTGAGAGACTGGGTCATTTACAAACCCACGGGAGTCAGGGAGGATGCTGGGTAATGAGTCTGTGCTATCTAGGTGTCTGGAAGACAGTTTGGGATAGGTCTGTGTGCCAAGTTGCTTTGTTTTCCACAGTCATCTCAGTTTTCTGGTCATTGCTTATCCTCGGTGTTGAGAACATTCACCCTGTACATCTGAGCTCCAGAACTGCTTCCATGTTGCAAAAGAGAAACCCCAAACTTACTAAATAACACCTTCTTTTTTTTAATGCAAAACAATTCTTTATTCCTGCAGCATATAAAATGTATAAGTGAACATTGTAACATATTTAAAGTTTAGAGGAATAACTTAATATGAATTTCACCAGCCTTCTTCATAATATATATATAAATATATGCTTGTTTGTTTTTGGTGAGTATATAATCTCAGCTTTTTTATGTACCTTCGGTGAATACTAAAGGAAAGGCAGTTCTAAATACCAGTGACACTTTTATAGATGTTGATAGTTACAGAGAGATCACTGTCAATTTTGATTGACCTAGTTCACTTTTCTTTAGAGAAAAACTTTATTTTACCCTAAAAACTGGTGATATTCACAGCATTGCTGAAAGCACTCTAAACAGCCATTTCCATTTTAATCGCTGGGTGTGGATTATACCCTTCAATCTGAAAGTCTTCAACTTTGAAATCATCAATTGTCTCAACTTTTCAGAGGATTCAGAGCTTTGGGAAGGGTCTTAGTTCTTGCTGAAGCCGAATTTTCAGTGGCTCGAAACGATTCAGGTAAACATGTGCATCTCCCAAAGTATGGACAAAATGGCCTGGCTGCAGGTTCATAATGTGTGCAGTCATGTAGGTGAGCAGGTCGTAGCTGGCCACGTTGAAGGGCAAGCCCAGACCCATCAAAACCAATCTTGATGACAGAAGAATCATCACGTGTGCCTGGAACCCAAAAGATCTTCCCCTGATGGCACTGCCTCATTGCCATGCTCTCTGTGAGTTCTATGTGGTGAATGGAGAGGTGTCTTGCAGCTTTACCAGAGGTCAGGGTCTGGTGTGCCCTTTAACATTGCCAGCTATGCCCTGCTCACCTACATGAGTGAATAACACCTTTTTATACTAACCCTTTAGCAACTACCTTTCTGCACGTATGTATTTGACTCCTCTAGTACTTCCCGTAAGTAGACTCATTCAGTATCTGTCTTTTGGTGACTCATTTTTTTTTCATACATTGCCTGCAGGTTCTTTTATGTTGTAGCATGTGTCAGAGCTCCTTTTAAGGGCTGTGTACTATTCCATTTTGCGTGTGCATATGCCACAGTCTGCTTCCTTAGTACCCCTGCATATGGGCAGTTGGTTTTGTTCCAACTTTACCTGTGATGAAAATTGTGCTGCTATGAATGTGAGTGTGCAAATAGCTCTCCAAGAGATATCTGTTTTTAGTGTTTTGGGGTGTGTACCGTAGAGATGTATTGTTAGAGCATAGGAAGATTCTGTTTGAGACTTTTGAAGAATCTCTGTGCTGTTTTTCACCATGCCATTTTACATTTCCAGCAATGATGAACAAGGGTTCTCATTTCTCCAAATCTCCACCAGCATCTATTGTTTGTTTGTTTGTTTGTTTTCACTCCTACTTCTCCTCCTTATTCTTCTTCCTTCTCCTCCCCTCCTCCCTCCTTCTCTTTCCTCCTCTTCCTCATCCTCTTTTTTTTTTTTTTTTCTCAAGATATTTCTATTTTTTTGCCCTGGCTGCCCTGGAACCTGCTCCTTACCCCAGACCAGCCTGAACTCAGAGATCTGCCTACCTGTGCCTCCAGAGTGCTGAGATACCACTGCCTGGATCATTTGTTTTCCTTTCTTTCTTTCTTTCTTTCTTTCTTTCTTTCTTTCTTTCTTCAATATAGCCATTATTGAATATAAAATTCAAGATTTTTAATTTTCATATGAGCATGTGTTCCTTCTTAGCTCCCTATGGCAAATGAAGGAGACTTGAGTACATTTTCTAGGAAGGATTGTGGCATCTTAAAATATTGCTCAGTGACATCATTACAATTTCGAGCTAGTTGGAAGTAATTCTCTTTGATAGAAAAATAAGTGAACTGGGTTTCCGTTTCCTGGATTTTAATTTTGTGATGCATGCATCAACACCAAAACTTGTTTGGGGCGCCTTGAAAGAAGGCGAGTGGGCCAGTGAGAGAGAAAATAAAAAAAGGACAGGCAGAGCCTGTGGCAGGGTGCGTTGGAGCGCAGGGCCTCTCAGGATGCCAGAATATATGTCTGCTTGGTCTTTCTGTGTGGCTTCTGGCTGAGTTTGCTGCCCTGGCCGGGATTAGCTGATGAAAAAGGTGTGACTCAAAGGAGCTTGTTTCTAGTCACATTTCTGTAATCAGCTGACTGTGTGACACCGGTTCTTTCTGTGTCCTCTCCAGTGTTCTTTTGTTTTTGTTTTTGTTTTTTTGGTTGTTTTGTTTGTTTGTTGTTTTTTGGAGTGTGACTGCTATTGGCTGTATGGGTATCTTTTCAGAATAGTACTTTTTTAAAGATGTATTTGTTTTTATTTTATTGGGGAGTGTCTGCCTGTTCAACAGCTGTGGCCTGGTGGTCATGGAGGCCAGAAGAGGTCATTGGATCCCCTGGAACTGGAGTTTCAGGTGGTTGTAAGCCGTCTGATATGGGTGGTGAGAACTGATTCCGGGTCCTCTGCAAGAGCAGCAAATTGTCTGAACCACTGAGCATTTTCACCAGCAGTTCCAAATAATATTTTTCAGTGCATAAGATGAAAACCAAACATCTTTAAAGTTACCACAACCATATCAAAATACTTGTGATATATATGGTTCTTTAAAAGCATCTAGATGAGGAGCTAGAGGCGGGTCTGGAAGTAAGCGTGACTTTGAAGTGATGGTGTATAGGCATGATTTTCCATGTATCTGCCACCGCATGTGAAGACATGCAGGGTTTATCTTGGTGACAGGAACACAGTGCTACCAACACAGGGGGCATCCAAGCATTTGTAAATAGGAGAAATGTCATGACTCAGTTAGTTACATTTTGTTTAGTAACAATATAGCTTTTAATTTGTTCGATTTTTTTTCCCTTTGATTTTGTTTAACCAGTCTAACATCACGGCCTCAGTGAATTCTACTAGTATGCCTCTTTCCAAGGCCGCAGACTCTAGTTCAGAAATAGCTGGACCCAAAGCTTCTTGGTAGTACTGGGTACTTTGAGGTTACAACAGACAAGGCTTGACACAGATGGCCTCTGGGCTGTCCCAGCACTGGCTTTGTGAGCCAGCAGAGTGAAGGGAGGCAATGCCAGCCATGTAACCAGAGATTCATCTGACCTGGAAGTGAGCAGTCAGAGGCACACTGCCATGCTGCTTGTATCTACCACGCGGCTAGGAAAGTTTGGAACAAACTCAAGATTAGCAGAGGCAACACCCTCATCCTTTGACTTTGGAGAGACCCAAAGCCGTGTCTTGTGGGAATACATGCACAGGAACTTATGTTTTTGATGTCATCTAAAGAAGCCTTTATCTTTAAGTATCTTCCCATGTGTTTGCTAGAAGCACAGACTTCCCTACAGTTGAGTGGAGCTGAGGTTGTATAATACCAGGTAGAGTAACTACCCCCTTTCCAGGCTAAAAAGAAAACTTTAGAGGGCTGGAGAGATGGCTCAGAGGTTAAGAACACTGGCTGTTCTTCCAAAGGTCCTGAGTTCAGTTCCCAGCAATCACATGGTGGCTCATAGCCATCTCTAATGAGATCTGGTGCCCTCTTCTTGTCTGCGGGCACACATGCAGGCAGAATACTGAGTAATAATAATAAGTAAATAAATCTTAAAGAAAACTTTAAATTAAAGACTGACAATGACAAGGTACTTTTTGTAGTTGTTTGAAGCAAGGACGAGCTTTGTAGCCCAGGCTAGACTAAAAGTGTCAAATCGCCCTACCTCAGCTTTGCCATCGCTGGGATTATAGGCATGCACCACCATTCCCGGTGCTTCTGTTAGTCTTAAAGTCATTGTTTCCCCTAGAGTTTATAAGTACTTGAATACTTATATTCTTGAATACTTATATACCTTGAATGGTCAAGGTCCATGTATGTTCTGAATAAGAGGAGTAGCATGCAGCATACAGCCTACCCCGTTCAGATGGGAAAGCCATGTCTCCATCACTCACTTACCCACTTTATATTTGGAGAGGGAAAAATGAGAGAAATGGCAAAGTTATAAATTCTTTGGATTATCGTAGTATATGCTTATTTATTACAAGAACATATGTGATGTAGATAATTTATTGATTTGGGGTTGTTTCTGTGTACCTGCTCTAGCTCCCAAATTAAAGAAACAGAGACTTATTATATATTAACAAGCTTTACTCTCACTAACTGGGCAGATATGCTTTTATACTAATTCTCTAAGCTAGTCTGGCTACTTCCCAGCCACACACCCCTATTTACTTGCCATATTGGTCCTGTCTGGGTTGTTTCTGATTTATCAGGCCCCATTCTTTCTCTCTCTCTTCTTCCTGCTTCTCTCCTCATGGTCCCTACCTGAGAGCCTAAGCCTAGGATCAGAAGCTTCGCTTATCTCTCTTCTGCCCAGCTATAGGCTGTCCAGCATTTTTAATTAACTAACCAGAGATAATTGGGGAGCAAAGTTTACACAACAGTTTAGAGTATGTGACAATACACTCATCTGGACTGCAACCCGATCTCAGGGCCCAGAACCGCCCAACACATCTCATGGTCATTTCTTCTAGAGTGGAGTATGTATACCTTTTTGACTGCACATCAGCCATCTGGGTTAGTCTAAATACCTGCTACCTGATAGACTGGACAGAAAACGTGCTGAGCATGCTGTTTGTGCATCTCCTTGTGAAAGGTAACGCCCGTGCATTAAAAGGGATGCTTTGTAAACACAGAATTAATTCAGGTTAAAAGGTCCTCTTCCAAATTAGATGGGAGGCTTAAATTATAGAGGGCAAGCATTTTTTTCCTCTTCTCAGCTGCCCCCACAGATCAATATCTTCTATTGACTCTTCCGTTCCTTGCATATAATTTTCTGTCATGGTCATTTATGTTAATCGTTATGAAACAGAATAATTTTACATCATATTCCCTTAGGCAAAATTTTTCTTCCTGTAATACTTGAGACTACAAAATTCTGTTCAAAGGAGATATAAAAAAAACAATCCATTATTTTCAGTGACAGAGAGGTAGGTGGTAAGAACCCCCTCCCTCCTTATCTCTGGGCTTCACCTTCTGTTTTAATCCTGATGCAAATGTTTGTGATACCCTCAAAAAAAAAAATCAGACTTAAAAAGGCCAGTTATCTTTTTTGGTGAAAATCTAAATATGTCACGATAACTGTAGTATATCTTACTTTTGATGTTTTCTTTTTGTTTTGTTTGTTTACAGAAGATTATTAAAAGTTGCCTTCATCAGGAAGGCATGTTTGTGTCATTATTGTAAATTAGCGCTGTGGTTGGCTCAAAGTTGTATATGGGTATTTGCTATGTACATTTTTAATGACACTGTTGAGATAATTAGCATAGAAAACAGCAGTTTTTCACCCTAATGTTGTGCTAAAATAGATGATTTGATCACCACTTACATTTATTTGTATTGCAGAACTTGGTGAAATATACAGTTATTGAAAACACAGAGTAAACTATGTGTATGTTGTTCATAGAGCTGTGCTTTGTCATCTCCAGAGTCCCAACTGTGCCGTAAAAGCAGAGTGGCCTTTAGCTGTACAGAAATCCCTGTTTATTCCCACAGGTGCATGCAGACTTGCATTGAGTGTATGAAATCTGGGGAGGGAATGTAGAAAGAAGCACAGTTTACTAGTAAGGTCTGGGACATGCCCATAGTTCATGAAATTGTATCAAAGATGTAAGAGCATCCTTTGACTTTATTTTAATAATCCTAAGTAGAGACTTGCCTTGCCATAATGAAAGATAGTTGTGCAGTCTGTAACGGTTGTTCACCATCTTGTTTGTTTTATGCAACTGAGAAGAAAAGAAAAAAAAAACAAATCTTACCTCTAACATTCAAGAAAATAAGTGACTAGCAGGGGAGATTTCTCTGGGAAAGAGAGGCTCAGAGTGTGTGGAGCTCCGTGTGTTTGGCTCTCTATCTCCTGTGTTTATTTGTCACTAATTAAGTTATCTCACGTGGGTACTTTCTACGTGTTGGACATTTTGCTATGGAGATCATGAGGAGTTATGGCTTCTAAGTCCATGGAAGTGAAGAGCTTCGTGATGGATGTATTGAGGATGGCATAGGTACAGAGGAGTCATAGGAACTGAGAGAGACAGAAACACACACACACACACACACACACACACACACACACTATGCACTATGCTTTCTAGCTCTTCCATGGTGGTGGAATAGAGAGGGCTCTGAGAGCATCCAAGACGTATATAACCCCAAAGTAGGCCATCTGATATGTTAATAAGTGACAGCAGAGTCGGTGGAAGATGGGAGAGAATACTGCAGGCAAAGAGAACACCAAGCTATGCGAGGATGCTTTGGCTGAAAGTTGAAATCCTAGTCTAATGGTAAACGATGGCCTCCCATGTATTCTGCAGGCAAGGGAACCACTGGGGAGTTTATGCTGGGCATCAGTAAGGGCACACAGAACGATTCCTGGCAGGATGACTAGAGTTGGGCAGTGGAGAGTCCCAGTTAAAGCACACATCACACCCTTCTGAAAAGATAATGGATGAGGTCATAGGCAGAACCCTTGGAAGTAAAGGTAGATACTCAGGAAGTCAGATCCATAGGATTAGGTGACTAATTGGGTGATTTAATGAGGAGGAACCCCAGTGTCGATTCATGCTGTAGGCTAATGACTAAAGCCAGTAACTGAACAGAGACTTGGGAAGCAGGGCAGGTTAAGTGAAGATAGTAACTTCAGTTTGAGACTCACTGAGCTGAAGCTTTTGCTGATATCTGCATGGAGATGTTTGTTGGCTGTGTGGGTCTGAGTGGAGCATGACAGAGAATTCCAGGTTGGGGGATGGGTCATCCTCACATAGATGAATGAGGAGCTCCAAAGGTAATAGTGTTGACTATTCCTTTTCCAAGAGCTGTTGAGAGCTAGAACTGAATCTGGTCTTTCTAGTCCTCTTGATCCAGAAGTGGAAATATGGGGGTGGGAAAACAACTTTCCTATGGTTTAAGTAGTCAATTCTAGGATGGACAGTCACAAATGTAAAGCTATCTAGTTATGTTCTCATAGGCACGTGTATTTTGTTTTTGGCACACTGTTTGGAGATTTAAACAACTTTGATCATAGGAGAATCTGATAGGAACTGGAATGTTGTTTGTTTGTCTGTCCTGGCTGTCCTGGAACTTTCTATGTAGGCCAGGCATGCCTTGAACTCACAGTGATCCACCTGCCTCTACCTTCCAAGTGCTGGAATTAATGGTATATGCCACCACATCCAGCTCAAAACTGAAATTTAATTTAACACTCACATTTTCCTTGGAGTAGGTTAGAAGTATATGAAGAAAGTTTTCCTCACACATTCAGCCTCCAAGAAACAATGAGGTAAAGGTAGAGGATGATGGGAATTGAAGGCTCAGTTTTCTATGGCAATGTGATAGTTTTTTGCTTGCTGGATTTTGTTGTTGATGTTTACGGGGTTTTTGTTTATTTGTTTGAGTTGATTTGCATCTTTTTTTGTTTTTTTGTTTTGGGACAAATTCTCACACTATACCCCAGGCTGGCCAAGGACTCCATGGTAGCCTAGGCTGGTCCTGAAGTCACTTAGTTTCTTCTGCTTCAGGCTTCCGAGTACTTGGACTATGACCATTATAGCCACTTTGTTTTTATTTCGTTTTTTCTACTTTTCTTCACAAGGACAGAAGGCATTTCCTGTTTAAAAGCCTCAGTTGGCTATATGTTTTCTGTGTCCTTATAAAAAATGAGGTGGGTAGACTGATAGGATTTTCCACGATAGTTCTGTTTCCTCATAAGAAACGGGTGAGGAGGAAGGGAGACAGGTGCACCAGCTCACTTCCGTTGAGCATGTAATTTATCAACATCACTAGAGTGGCTATCTGTGGGCTTGAAGGTTGTGCTAGTTGATCTGAAAGTAAGATTAATTCATTATTCTTAGGAATTCTGATCCTCTCTGAGTTTACCTACTGCAGATTTTCATGTAGTGAACTGGTTTTATTTACATTAAAACCTGGACATATTTAAAGTTGAAATCTGTCAATAGTAAATGTTATGCCTAGTCAAGAACATCTCTGGAACTGTAAAACTAGATTTTCAGGTCAAATAACTGTTAGACTGGATTACTTACGAACCTGCAGTCCATGGCGTCTAACGGTATAAACTTGCTTTCTTCTTTGAGCTCTGGCTTGAACCAGGTTTGTCATGGCAAGAGTTCCAAGATGAGCATCTGGTGGTTACTAGATCGCTGTTGGGAAATGACCTGGTCATCATTTTGGTAACCATAGCACTGGAGGCTAAAATAGATCATCTGGTGACATTTTAGCTAAGAAAATAAACACTTATTCACTCCTGTAAAATGTTATTCCAGAGTATTCTTTAGGCAAATCAGAGCACCGGGGAGGGATGGTGCATTTTGTAAGACCTGTTTTGTATCAAAAATGAGAGCATGACCGGAAGTTGTTTGCTTTTCTGTGATTGAGCACTCAGGCCAAAAGCAGCTTGGGGAGGAAAGGGCTCACCCTTGCAGGTGATCGGCTCTGAAGGAAGTCAGGGCAGGAACTCAAGCAGAACCCAGACGGAAGTGCTGCCTGTTAGCTCGCTAGTTTGCCTTGCTTCCTCATATAGCTCAGGCCCACCTGCCCAGAGATGGCACAGCCCACAGTGGGCCCACATCAGTTGCCGGTCGGATCTCTCACAGATACGAGCACAGGTCTGCCTGATGGAGGCAGCCTTTCAGTTGTGGTTCCCTCTTCCCAGTGACTCTGACCCGTGTCAGTTAACACTACTCTCCCCCTGTTTTGTTTTTCTTTGTTTTTAAAGTAAGTTTAGTCTGAAGCCTCGCACTGTGTGAGCATCATATATTGGGGTGCCTACTGCCTTTTAAGTGTTTCATAGCCCTCCAGTTTCCTGTCTTGGGTGCCCATGTCACTCTTCATAACAATGTCTCATTTTACAAAGCCTTAGGTATCTCAAAAACTGTATTTTTATTTAGAATCTTAGTTCAATAGAGCATTGTGCTAAAGAGGACGAGGTCATGGGTGTTGGTCCCGTGCCAATCAACGGTTACAATGAAAATAGATTTCCTCTTCTCTGTCACTTCAGGGATTGTTTTAGGATTTGCTGATAACACTTGGCGTCTTCTTTTCAAACAATGAATGGTGCTGCGTAGCTCATTAGCTGGGCTGGGAAAGGCAGGCTGGTGTCAGTGGGTTCAGTGGTGCCAGAGAAGGTATGTGTTTGCTCCCATGTGAAGGAGGGCACTTTAAGGACTGCCTTGTGGGGTGGTTGTACTGGAGCGAAGCATATATGCTTTTACAACAGAGCTAGGTCATCTGCGTTCCTGGTGGGTAATGACCATCCTTTTGCATGTAACCCAGGCCTGTGTCCTCCACAGACAGACGCTGTTGCGGTCCAGGCACTCCAGCACAAGACACCAGGCATCTCCCATAGCCAATGACCTCTCTCCTCACTTCCCCAATCTCATGCATTGCCCTTCAAAGTCTTAATAAGGACATCTTGAAGGTTCTGTCTGGGGGGCTCTGATCATTCATGCGTTGAACTTTAAATAAGTTGGAAAGATTGGCTGGGCCTTATTTTCATAATCTGATGATGAGTGCTTGACATTTACAGTAGCGTGTTCCATTTGTGCTAAAATAAATGCATTTGTGTTTAGAAATACCATGCCAGGTTTTCCTTCCGATCACACTAAAAGCAGACTTTTGTTTTTTTCTTCCTTTGCATTCAAAGTGAAATGCTAAATATATATATTACATACCCAGATTGTTCAGGTGTACATGAGCTGGTGTAGCCCCATTCAGCCTGACTGCAGTGACCCACTGGCTGAAGAAAGAATCACTTCCCTTCTCTGAAACTACAGTCCCACCTGTCAGTTTTCAAAGCCAAGCGAGGTTCCTGTTAGGCCTTGTTTGCAGGTCTGGAGGGTAGCCCTTCCTGCCGGGCCATTTGCAGTCTGGCTGTTTTCCTTGGAGAACTGATCTGCACAGCCGTTCCAGGTGAGGCTCTAGGTCCCCAGTGTCCCTCCCTACACTTACCATGTGGCAATGAGTCAGTGGAAAATTCACTTACTCACCCTGACCTACTTCTGTCTCTTGCACGGAAGGTGTGCTTATTTGTCAAAAGCAATCTGTCCCCCTTCCAGAGCCCCACACTCTGTGGTCGGGTTAACGCTTTAGTCTATAGATGGTTTTAGAAGACTTGAGAGTTGTCTGCACTGTTTTATAAACAACACTGCCACACCTGTAATCCATTCTCAAGTGAGCCCCTGGGAGTCAGGAGAACCTGACTTTGAATAATTCTCAGCAGAGCCAACGCTTCCCAATGAAGGGGCTGTGATTTTTAGGAGAAATTGCAAAATGGGAACTTTGACCAGTTTAAGAAGGGAGGAATAAGGAAGGGTCAAAGTCTATTATGCTTAAATCCCATCATCCCTAGTTTCAGAAAACAAAACACCCTCCCCTCCTCATTTTTATTGGCTTTCAAAACTTTCAAATGGGCTGTCAAGCCGTGTATTGTCTTGTGCTACTCAAGGAATAAGAGGTGCATAGTGACAGGGAGCCTACCGTCTCTCCTGGGAGAGCGATGGGGAGCCATTCCACACCCAGGTTGTCTGGATATGCCATTTGACTTTGAAGGAGGGGAAAAGAACTCCATAGCAAAGCCAACAGGAACTGGTTACTGCTTGTCTAGCTTTGCTGTTTGTTTGTTTAGCATCAAAGTCCTATCCATACCTTCCATGTGATCACATCATGTGTGTCAACATGGGAATAGTGATCACCTTTTTTGAGAAGAACAGAGTTTGAATCCAGAAAGAAGAAAATGATGCCTTATGCATGTCAAACAGAAACACACAGCCGTGCTGAGTTAACTCCAAATAACTAGCTGCTTGGATTCACAGTCGTTTATGTTGTGTATAACATCACGCAGACAGCAGCGCGTTAGAGGTAATAGTTGCCTTAGTGTACACACACAAGATGAGTTGCTGGCATGGAATAATCAGTAAATAGTTTTGTCCTCGTCTAACTGTCCTTACAAAGACTTTGAGCTTAAGGATGAGTCTAGCTGGACGTAAACATAGGGGAGTAAATGAAACCCCTGTCTAAAGAGTAGAATAGTATTCTTTTGAAACACCAGCTCACTCTTGGCAGCTAATTAGTTCTTACTGTGAACAGCTCACCCTTAAAAAGAAGAGCCCCAGCTGACATTGTGGCCCTGTTTAAAAGGTGGCAACCACCAGCGTTAAAGTGTCGGCTGACTAAAAGCCTTGTAGGCATGCCTTTATTTGGCTCCTGATTTCTTTGTGCGCCCTCCCACCCCTACCAAGATTGTTACAGATACTTTTCCTTTCTAAGGAGACTACAAATGAAAGCTCAGGGTCAGTCTGAGCCACCCCCACAGAAGTAGTACATTGCAGCATGGACAGGGTTTGTCGTGTAGAAAACGTTCTGTGCTTTCTGACCAACAGAGAGGCTTCTGGTCAAAGTCAGAAGTGGGGGTGCTGTGGAAGCAGTGAGGTGTGGAGCTCTGTAAACTTTGCTAGGACAATCGAGTTTTCGCCACAGAAAGGAAACTGATTAACTTGGCGTCCGCTTTGGGAACACAGCCTCTGTTCAAGAAAATGAATTTGTTTCAAAGAAAAGCAACCAGTTTATTGTCACACAGTACTGTGGTGTGAGTTCACATCTGCATTTGATGTCCAGATGGAGATGCATATATGTTCCAGAATGACATTTCCCTCTAAGTATATAGTCCTGCTCATCTAGTTGGTTTTCAATGAGGGATAGCAGACAGCAGCTTTCCCTTCACAGCAGATCACATTTCAAGCATGAGATTAGAGCCAGTTGGCCAGTGACTTAAGTATGAAATGTCTTATTTGGCTTTGCTCAACCTCTCCAATTGAAGAACCCTCCTAAGTAAAAAGGCTTAGGTCTTTTGTTGTGGTGTCCTTAGAGGCCACACCTAGAAAACCCAGAGCTATTCCTTACGAGTTTCTTCAGATGTAGGTGCTGAAAGCCAGCCTATCCTTTCTGGGGCTTGAACTCTAAACATGATCCAAGCACATGTTCTCTGTCACTACAGAAGCATGGCATTCCAGCAGCCTTTGGAAAGGGCTCAGGCAAGAAGTGGGTGGGGCCCATGCCAAGGCCACTGCAGACATTTGGGTGGGTGGAAGTTACAGGGCCAGGATTCCAAAACCTCAAGGCTTTGCCATTTGTTTTCTAATGCTGGCTTCCTGGTTGATGGCTTTTGCTACAAGTTCTGTAGCCCTAAATTCTGCAGCCAAAGCTGGGTGGCTTCCAGTGCCAGGTGCTGCAGGGACAGTGTATAGCTCCAGGCCTGGGAACTTTGTCTTTCCTTACCATGGGAGAATATGAATCTAGTTACAGTATCCACAGTGCAGCCTCGACTCTGTTCATTTTCTGTAAATTGAATGTGAGACACTTTTTTATTCTAGTGCAGTATGGTAATCACGACCTAAATATAAATTCAGTAATTAAGGCTCCAAACGGATGAATACATTTAACAATAAAACTGGGAAAAGATGACGTCTGTAGAGTTCTTCATTTTACAGTAGCAGATTAACTCAAGCACTGTAACAGTTGCATACAGAATATGAGCGTTCTAAAGGGACAGTATTTTCATTAGGAATGCCCTCATGTAAGCTAGGGGGTTAATTTACAAAGCACAAACGTCAACAACAAACAAATACCAGTAACAGAAAACCTGGAAGGTCTGTTGGCTCCGAGTGAACCCTAAAAAACACCCACAGTCAAACTCTGTAACCCAACTTTTTTTTTTTTTTGTGGGGTAGCTGTGTCTTTGGCTTTGGGGTATTTGGGTTACCTTTTGAATAATGGAGACTTTTTTTTTTTTTCTTTTGGCTTCATTTCCTCTAGAGCTCAGCTTGCCAGTCTGGCTATATCTCTCCACTATATCATCAATACCTGTTAGAATGGGTCTGTCTCAGCTCTGATTCCCACCTCTATAGCTATGTACCAGCATCTATTAGGCTGCAAACAGGTTTCTTCCGGAAACACACTGTAGACTCAGTTCCCTGAGCTGTTTCTGTCTTTAGATTTTAGGTCAGGTCCTTAAGGAGGATAGGCTTTTTCTGAAATAACATGACATAGATGGACAGTTTCTTGGGCCAGGTAGTTTCCTGGTATTTTCAGTAGCTGTTGAGTAAGTTAGGGCTAGCTACTACTTCTCAGCCAAAGGCAATTGGGCCTTTTTCCCCCCTACTGTAGCTGCTAATTGTAGCCTTTATGGTGTGGTCAGGTGTCTTGGACTTAAGGAATTGCGACCTAGGCAAAGACTCACAGTCATTTGTAGCCCAAGCCTTCATGCAGTGATGCGGCCTGTCTAAACTGGGTTGTGATTGCTCCATGGTGAAGGTCATGGGCAGGATCCGCTATAACTGGCATTTTCAAAATGAGTGTGACTTTCCTGTTCTTAGTCTATGCCCTGCTCTACTCTAAGTCACACTCAGACCCCAGGGCCTCTTATCCTCTGCTTCTTGGGGTTCAGCATCAAAGTCTTGGTCACTCACACATTCAAATGCACAGACAGACCTCACCGCCTCCCCCTTTACCTACCCTAGTCTAAGAGCTGTTTCTTTCTCCTGCTTGGGCTGTTCTGCCCACTGGCCTCCCTACAATTGTAGCTCTAGGCAGGTTGCTCTCTCCATAAGGAAGGACCTGGGGCTTTGCCCTTGGGCTACCTCCCAATCGCTATGTCTGTTCCCAAAATTGAAACCCTGTGAGGATCTTCCAAGGCCCAGGAACCTGAACATGAAGCACAAAGGCTTCTTAGAATATGAGAAGGAAAAAACAATCCTATTCTCCTCTAAGAGACAGATTACCACAGATGAATAGTTTAATAAATAAGGTAGTTACAGTACACATTGTTGTCCATCTCTGCCACTCTCCCTTTCTTCTTAGGGAACACAGCTAGCAATATTCAAAGCGATGTCATTCTTGCCTTATTATACACATATTTTCCAGGTTAAGAGGTTATAATGATCATGAGTTTCTGAAAACACATGTGTGCCTATCTTCTGAGAAGTCATTGCTATTAATATTTATGAACCTCTACTTGCAGTTGATTTTTCTCTGAATCCTGTGTGTTTTAAACATGCATGAGATCATGCTTTCCTTCACCATTTTCAGCAATGTTTTTCTGTACATTGGGGATTTATATAGCTTGGGGATGTAGCTGCTTCTTTTCACAGTGTATAGAAGACTCATTTTTTTTTTATTTCTTAAAAATAAAAAAAAAGGTTGTGTGTATGAAAAAGGTCATATGTAGGAAGCTGGCTTGGTAAGAAATAAAGCCTGGAGGGAGTCATCATTTCCAGGGAGGAAGGTGAGTGTTTGAGAGGAACAGTGGGCCTACAGGTTTTGCCTCTCATTTCTCAAGGATCTCAGGCCAGCGCCTCTTCTAACTGGCTTTCTCTCCCCCATTCTTGGTGTTCTCATCCTTTCATTTTGGCTAGTGTGACTCAGAGACAGTGTGGTCTTGACTATGGGCTCGTTTCTTGTTTCTGTAAAAGCATAGTCCATTTTGCACATGCAAAGCCTTTGGTGGCCAGACCAAGCAAACAGCGAACTAGGATAGAGAAAAGTTATTTGTCTACCATCCATTTCTGGATCTGTCCAGTTTTTTAAAAAAATGAAGTATAAAGATGGAAGAAGCGGTTTTCTTCATTTCTGTATGAACTGATTCAGTCTTTCTCCAGGAAGAGCTAACCCTTTGTCTTTCTGAGGTAAAATCAAATCTCAGAAGAGGGAGGAGGAAATGAATCTAAGTTGTTTCTCTAAGAGGAAGTTTTTAACAGTTGAAAATGACTAATTTGTGGAGCAAGGCTGTAACCATGAGGGCCAGGAGGATTGCAGGTGAGAGTTAGCCTTTATACTTAATTATTAATACACAAATATTCATTGTTCTACTGAGGCTTAATGTAATCACAAAATTTTAAAAGTTTTTTGTAGAAAGATTATATATTGTGTTTAATGGTGTATTAAAGACACACCTTCCCAGGAACCTCTGTAGCCCCCAACCACCCTTTTTCATTTCTCCATGTTAAAAAAAATTTACCCTTCATTAATCCTTTTTCCTTTCTGTTCCACTTCTAAAAGTGGCTTAACCTTAAACAGGAACATTGCTTAGCCTACCTGCCTAGTGAAATCTCTCTCTGCCCTAGATGACTTTATGTGACTTATTTTCTTTTTGCCTTTGGTCACTTACTTAACAACAGTGGCTACCTAGTTTCTATGAAAACTGGGGTAGATTGATTTTTGTTTTATTCATCTATCTTTCCCCCTCCCCATTACACAAAGTCTCCTAACCGAACAATAGAGGTCTTTTAAAATGCAGGAAATCTCCCTCCCCAGATTTCCGGATTGCTAGGCTCTCAGATCCTGGTACCAGCCCTCCTCAGCCTGGGGCAAGGCACTCTTTAGAAAAAAAAAAAAGGTCAGGGATTTTTTTTTGGTGAAGTAACAAAAGCTACACACAAGGCAGAACAAACAAGTTGAGTTAAAACAACAGGTTGTTGCTGTGTTGTGGAGGTGGGTGGGAGCCAGCTTTGCCTTTACAAGGCTGTTGAGCAACATTGCTGCCATAAACCGTCAGGATTACCTGTTGCTTGCTACTATCTCCTCCTCTCCCCTGCATTTAAAAATTATTAATTGTTTTTTCCTTTTTGGAATTGTAAAGATCGATTGCAGGGCCTTGCCTGTTCCAGGGCAAGTTTCTTATTACTAAACTATATCACATAGCCCCAAATATTGACTCTTTTACATGCAAAGAGAGATAATAAGATATTGTATGATTCTTTTTTTTTTTTTTTTTTTTTTTTTTTAGTAAAATTATTTATATATATATTTTATTGTTGCTACTAGGGTTGAATGTGTGGTCACATGCTTGCTAGGACAACACCCTGCCAATGACTGTATCTTCAGCCTTTCTTTTACCTTTTATTTTGAGACCATGTCTCACTAGATTGCCCTGAACTTACAGCTCAGTCAGGTTTTGAATCCTTCATGGCATAGTAGAATAACTGAGATCTTAGGCCTGTTTTCATCAGGCCTGGCTAAGAAACAATTTTCTGTCATTGATACATAGAGTATCAAATATTTGTTGTACCGTTCGTGAGGCAGGGTTATTTATACCTACTTACATTCTTGCCCTGTAAGAAACAAGACCTGTACTCTGTAGAGATAAATTCAAGCTGATGGTAGAATGGGACGCGGACATAAAGAAAAAAGCAGAAATGGCTGGTGTGATGTTTTGATGTCAGGCAGTGGACTTTAAGGTCCCTGACAGTGAGAAATTCCTGCCTCTTTTCCCATATCAGACAGTGGTGCTCCCAAGAATTGCAGTCTTTGTACTACTGGTTCATGATGCAAACCTTTATCTAATCCTTGGGCTGGAGATTGCCTCCCTCTCTGATCATGGGCTCAGTCACATAGCATTTTGCAACTTTCCAACTCACAGAGAGCTGTGAGGCAGGCGAGCACTAGCTGCCAGCTGGTGAGAGAGGGGCCGAGAGTCGCCAGCCTCTCTCTGGCTCTCTGATGAGTTCTAAGCACACCCAATATGAAAATGGACTGTAACAATGTATTGCTCACCTTAACATGTCATTCTCCATGTTCGTAAACATGGGCTCTTAGTAAAACAGGCAGTCATTGTCACTGTTTCTGAAGACCAGGCCTGCGAAGAGAAACCTTCAATTTAAGACCACAGAAAATGTTCTTTGTTACATGAATGTACCCTATAATTTCATGATTATACTGTGAATGAAAATATGATGTTACCACAAAGCCCAAGAAATGGTTTACTTGGTGGCTCTTGACAGGCTTCATTTTCAAGATGGATTTATCTATGGTATTGTTTTCATTTGCATTTTGATCTTACATTAAGAATTAAGGTTGATTCAGAAAATAATAAGCAAAAACAGGCAGGAACAGATCTCACATTTTCATTTCCTTCACGGATCAAGGACTTGTTCTCTTTATGTTGGGGAATCCTCATTCTAGGCTTGGCACTGTGGCTTATAACTTAATTCCACTTCAGTGAGTTATTCACAACCCCTGTCATTATGGAAAGCATACATGGAAGGGCACCACCGCTCTACACAGTTGGATTTCTACTTAGACTGTTTCCATGGGAAGGTCAGGATTCCATAACTTTGATAAACAGGAATCCAGGGACACAATGAACAGGAACTCTGAGTCAGTGCAGGGAATACAGAATGAGTTTAGGTTGGGTGTCTGCTGAGCCCAGTGAAGAGGTGGAATCAGTCTGTTTTCCTGGAGCTCAGGGTACTTACTAATAAGGACCAAATCCAAGAGTAGGGATGAATGAGGTCAGCTCATTACACACAAGGCTGGGCCCGGGAAAACAGGTGGCCATGCCTGTAAGAAGCAAGCCAGAGATCCGAAGGAGGCTGCACCAGAGATAAACTTTTCCTTAGTAACCCAAGCACACCATCTCACGTGAATTCCTTTCAGCCTTTATGTGGATCACATGATTTTTTAAACACAGATTTCTCACATACATGTTCCCTTTGAGTAGAGGCAAGAATGAGGAAGGTAAGAGATGGAATTACATCTTGGATGTATATATGTATGATGGGTTTATATATATTTATATGTGTAACTTGAGACAAGCCAAAGCCACAATCCTCCATGCCTTGTCTCCACATACTGGGATTACAGGAATGCCCTCCTGAGAGAATATACAAGAGAAGGATGGAGGATTTGGGTAAGGCTGTAAGAGTTGTGAAAACGTAGAGTTTATATTATTTACTTATTTAATTTTGACTTACATGTGAATACTTGACTCTTAAAAAAATTCTCATCTCATTTATTATAGTTAGTATATGTTATGCTAGGCTTTTGGTCTCCTTTTTGCAAATTTGCTCGTGAATGTGGCAGTTAATATTTTCTCCAAAGCTGGCTCATAGATGGATACACAGTGAGGTCCATTGTACACGTCTGTTATCGCAACACTCAAGTCGTTAAGGCAAGGAGTTCTAAGCTAAATCTGTAGTTTAAAGCTAGCCAGAGCTGCCTAGCAAGGTCCTCTATCAAAAAGAGTAGGGGTTAGAAATCACAAACCTGTTATCTGTGTTCTCTTTAATATTCAGAGTTAGTTCTCTGGAAATGAGGAGGCGAACAAGCCAGTCTGAAGAGAATGGGATCCAGATGTGTATAGATTGACTCGACAGCTGCCTCAGAAACAATGGGACAAGGTGTCTGGCACACGCTGTGTAAACACAGTTCTTTCCCTGGTTCTGTCTAGACCAGCTGGTTTGGGCAGGGACAAGGATGATGCATGTGCTGAGTCACCTACCTGTGGGTATGTGAAAATAGACTGCGGAGGACTGAGTGCCCAGCAGCGTACAGGCCTCAGGTGTGTGCCCACCATGGGTCTGACAGCACGTGTGACCCAGGATACAAGCAATCCTGCATAGTGACATTTAATAGCTGTTTACTGGAGTCGGGCGTATGACCTCCCAGAAATATGATCTGTTGTGATACTCGGTGGCTCGCTCCACCTCCTGTAGAGACAGTCCAGCAAACACAGTTCAAAACACGGGCTCAAAAAACGGTCTTGCCCAACTTAGATGCCCATTCTGCCACCCTCTAGCTGGGTGATCTTGGGCAGGCTATGGACTTTGTCAGTTCTCCAGTTTTCACATATATAAAGTTATAGATTAAAGTAAGTCCAATGTATAGAGTGCTCTGGAAAGTTAAACAAGTCTTTAGAGTATACTGAACACTTGGTCAGTATAAATTTGTTTTTGTTAATGTTCTTGCTGTTCATTTCAGGGTAGAGGGTCTCTGTGGACTTGCTCAAGATTGTTTGGAGGGTATGGTAACCTAGGGAAAGATGTTGGGTGCCTTAATGGGTAAAGGCTTCGGGCTAAGCTGGGCTGATGCTCACAGTTTTGAAGCGCCACCTTCATTCTGCCAGCCAGCGCTTGGGTGGGTGCTCCACACCAGAGCTTTGGTTTTTCTGTCTCTATAGGCAACAAAAGCCGCTTTTTATATTCTTCCTATACCAGGTTAATATTTACATTTGCTCAAGCCTTGCTGCCCCTGAGCCGGCCTCTTTAGTTCTTGCATAATTCATAGTTTTGATTCAAAAAGGTAATTCTGTGGGCTATGGTACACTTCTTGTTCCAAGATCCTTGAAAGAAAAAACAAAGTAAAATTCAAAGTAGGAAAACACACACAGGAATGTGTACAAGAAGAAAAGGCCAAATGCTTGTTGATTTTTTCATATTACTGTGTGTGTGTGTGTGTGTGTGTGTGTGTGTGTGTGTGTGTGTGTGTTTGAGAGAGGCTGTCACTAAGTAGCCCAGGTTGGCCTGACTTAGAAATACCTGAGTTTTTTTTTTAATTGCTAATATTCATAAAATATAACGTCTTTATATAAGATATAATTTCTTTACATGTATTATTTTTATTTAGTCTCTATGTTAGCAGACACTTTTTTCCTCTTCTTTTTTTTGAGATAGAATCTTATCCTGTAGCCCAGGCTGGCCTCCAACCAAGAGTAATCCTGCCTCAGCCTTCATGAACTACCATACCCAGCAGATAGTTGTTAATCTTAATCAGCATTCCACGGATCAATAGAGAATGAGTTTAACAGGCTTGGAATTAGCAACCATATCTGCTGCTTGTAAACCTTGTTTTGTGAGTCTCTTGTTCTAAGAACTCCATTATGTCAAAAGTAGAGTTCTCTCTTGGTGCTGTGTGAAAACAGTTACACATTTAGCTGGGAAGTCATTAAATGTACCCCTGTGTCTCAGGCCTTGGTTATAGGAGCCACGTGGCTTTCTGTGGCTGTGTTGACACAAATGGGCAGTATGGTCTTCATACATCACTAGTCCTCTTTCAGACCCCAGATTCTTTTACTGGGTCTGCGCTTGACAGCACCCAGGAGCATCCATCACCCGGTCTGAATACCAAGCAGTTTGCAGGCCAGTATCTTCTGCTATCTCGCCAGCAACAGAATGGGTTTCTCCTGGCCAATTCCATCTTGGCAAAAGAAAAGAATGACTAAGAAAACATCATTGGATTCAAATGAGAAAAAGAAAAGACATCTGTCAAGTTAATTAAGGGAAAACATTCCCTTGACCCCTTGTTTTTATTAGTGTTTGTTTGTTTTCTGTGCTCTCACCGAGGTGAGCCGTTCTTCTCCCCTTAGGGGGCCACTTCCCTTTCATGTTGGAAACAAACAGAAAGGGATGAGTGTGAAAGCACGGGGCAAGCACACAGCTCATTTTAATACTCTGTTGGCACTTTTCCTGTTGCTTCTCCATTTAGGATACGTTTTTTCTTTTACTTCTGCCCATTATCACAGCTTTGACATTCATGTCATTAACAGAATGTCATTTTGCAAGATTCTGAATTAGGAGCAGCCAGCAACAAAACACAGTGAGCAGGAAGAGACTGGCGTACGGCCACATGACTTTGTCTTGCAGAAAAGAACTGAGCGGAGCTCTGATAGGACCTCTGCATGTTTGTGTTTGTGTTCCAACGGCAGCAGCACATGGAATCAGGGCAGTTCACCGGTGGGCAGAGCGTTATGCCAAACTGCTACAGAAAAAGCAAACCGCCTTCTAGCTGGAAGTTGTTAGGCCTCCAGGCTGTTCATTCAGGGTTGAAGTAACTTCTGTTGAGTGTCATGCAAAAGCTACTCCATGATTCCAGAACTAAAACTCTCTCCCTTCAGCGGCTCAGAAAGGACCAGTCCTGGGAACCACAGGGAATACTTCTTATTTTGGGAAGTGTTATTTGAATATGCATCTAAAGTATACTAACGGGCTAAAAATTAAATATCTCTGGTGACAACAAGTTGAACTTGGGTATTTGTTCCTAGTATGGGAATTGGACCTAGGGCCTCACGCATTCTGGACACTCTGCTTCTGAGCTTTAGTCCCTGCCTGAAATTTAATTTCCATTTGAAGAATGGTAGGATGGATAGATCAGTATTATACTTCATCCTATGATTCTCATAGTCTCCAAATAAGATTTAAAGATCAGAACACTTCCCAAAATAATGGGGAATGATTACTTTCTTTCTCTTTCTTTCTTTCTTTCTTTCTTTCTTTCTTTCTTTCTTTCTTTCTTTCTTTTCTTCTTCTTCCTCCTTCTCTCCCTCCTCTTCCTCCTCCTCTTTCTCTTCTTCCTCCTCCTTCCTTTCTTCTTCTTCTTCCTTCTTCCTTCTTTCTTCTTTCTTCGTCTCTCGACAGAGTTTCTCTGTCTAGCCCTGGCTGTCCTGCAATGCTCTATAGCCCAAACTGGCCTCAAACTCACAGGGATTCATCTACCTCTGCCTCCTGGGTGCTGGCATTAAAGGCGTGCACCACTACCACCAGGCATTTCCTAAAACCATTATAAGAAAAGAGTGGTGGATCTTTGAGTTCCAGGACAGCCAGGGTTACACAGAGAAACCCTGTCTCAAAAGACAAAAACAAAACAGAAACCATTATGAGTAGATGACATACAGAAGGAAAATAAAGGAGGACCAGAAATCTAGATTTAAACTATTTGCATTTATTATAATTGTTGTTGTTGATGACGTTACACCTACCACATTCTGAATTTTATTTTTCAAAGGTTAATTCTTAACATGCCTCTTTTACTAATTAGGATAACTCAATGCCACTCAACTCACTGTAGTCATTTTTATAGTAGGATTTGAACTTGCTTTTCTGCCACCTAGGAAAAGATACATTAACTTGTAAGATTGATCTTCTCATGGTGTGTACAAGATATAGAGTTAAAAAAAGAGAGAGAGAGAGATAGAGAGAGAAGAAGAAGCTAGGTATGGTTCTTATACCTGGATTTCCACTTGGGAAAGTGAAATTTCTCACTTGGGAGAGTGTGGCAGGAGGAATGGGAACCTGCAGCATGCATACACAGGCTAGGAAGGGTCAATAAGTGGGTAATTAGTGCTTCGTGTAGTTTTCCTTAACTCCCCAGCGTGTCTTTAGAGTTCTCCTCCGTGCTGGACTTCCCTATCAAAAGCTTGGGTGTTTGTCCCCTTGCAATTTGATTCTGACCTTTTCTCTAGTTAGAAAACTGGCTCCACCAGGTCTACCCCTCCCTCAACTCTTACTCCTTGTCACTTTGATGGCCCTGAGGCCAGTGGGCCTAGCCAAGTGATAACATCTCTTTATTTTGGCAGGACAGATTAGACCTTTGGAGTCTGGAATGAGCCCTTAGGTAATTGTCAGCCCACTGAGCATTTTCCCAAGACACTGGACAAGCCCTCCAGCTCTTATATCAGAGATAATAATTATCTGCCCTTGTAGCCCTCTCTTCCCACCCTCCACCCAACAGTCCTAATTAGATACCTTTAATCTTTACATCATAACCTTAATCCAGAAGTCTTGTCAATCATCCGACCTCCCAGGCTCTCAAGACCCCTGGATAATGATGTGAGTCCTGGGGGTGGCATGCAGACTAGGTAGGTACCTATGGCCGAGAACTGCACTAAAAATCTCGAGGGTGTTGAGACTTCAGCCTTTCTGCTCTTGTGCCATTGAATCTGCCTGGCTCTACAGCCATCAGGTCCTTCACATTTCTACTTGATTGTGCTTGCCCTCTCTTTTAATTAATCTGCAGGCCCCACTGTAACGCTTTTCAGAATGATGTTCTGTAAGGGGCCTCCACAGATGTGTGTGTGTGTGTGTGTGTGTGTGTGTTTTCTTTGTCACATGCTTAGCCTGGCTCCCTTCGGTAAGAATGTCCTGCATTATAATATCAGAGTAGATCAGTTTAGTATTATACATTTGAATAGTACTTCAAATTAGTTTATAAACGACCTCAAGGCAGGCACTGCTCCCTTAAAATACCTCATAGCCACATGCATGCCTTCAATCTCAGCACCCAGGAGGCAGAGGCAGGCAGATCTCTGAGCTTTAGGCTAGTCTGGTCTGCATATCAAGCTCCAGGACAGCCGAGGCTACATAGTGACACTCTGTCTCAAACAAAACAAAACAAAAACAGAGCTGATGTACTGTTGGCTACGGTGTAGCATAGGAGAGAGACCATGTGTCAAGAGTATACCTGACCTGGATCCAGGCACAGCATGGCCTCCACCCAGCCCACATTTTCAATAGGTCTCTATTTAAATCATTTTTATTCTCTCTATTTTCATAGATAAGCAAAGGGATTCAGTATTATAAAAAAAAATATGATCTTCATCCTCAGGGAATCCTCATTTCTCCAATTTAAGCACCATGTTGAATACCTGGTTCTAGTGTTGAATGAAGATAGGGTCCCACAGGGATACTCTGTTTACTGTGGTTGCTGTAATGAGACACCAGCAGATGTTAGCTACTGTCAGTCACGTGATAGTAGTGTAACCTCATAGCTCATCATGTCAGCCATATCACAGTAGCTGTACTGGCCTGTCCATCTTTGAAGTAGCTATAAAATGGAAAGTAATTTAGAAGACCTAAACTTTTTATATATCTTTACTTTTATTTATTACTGTGGGCCAGGTATGTAACACGGTGCACCTATGGAAGTCAGGGGACAGCTTTGTGAAACTGGTTCTCTCGTTTTGCCTGTATGTGGCTTCCAGAAATTGAACTCAGGTTGTCAAGTTTGCATGGTTAGTCGGCAAGCATCTTTCCCACTAAGCCATCTCACTGGTCCAGAGATTATAAAGGAAATCCTGTGACCCACTGGATAACTTGCAGTGCATAATATACTGTATGCTACAAAGGATTCCAATGTTTGTTATGAAAATATATTTAAGAGCTGATGGGTAATTCATCTCCTACCCCAGATTGCAACATGTGGCTGTTTATATCTCTTGTCTATGCTTTGCCCTAGAACACCAGTATTCGTGGGTCAGTCATCTACTTGAGGCTTAGAGAACATTTTCCTTTTCCTCCTCACAGTGTCTTATGCGTAGGAAAGATAACTTGTTTCCTCGGGCAGTGCCTTCCTAACATCTATATGTTCATCTGTCTCTCTTTTCTGGGAAGACAGAAAATTGGGCCCAACCTCAGTATAGACTTACGTTAATGGATTAGTATTTCTAAGAAGCACTGACTATGGTCATATATATATAGTGTATGCATACATACACATATATGTAAACATATGTAAATTTTTTCCTATTTCTTCAGATCTTTTGAAAGCTTACTCAGACTCTCTTGTAGCTATTGGAATCTGTTGACATTATTTGCTCATAAATGAAGACAGTAGGAGTAGTTAATCATTTCTAATGTGATTCGTGCCCCTAGGAAGAATTTCTCTGCTAATGGAAAAGCTTAGTTCGTGTGTCAAGATGGTCAGTCGGGATATCCTCCTCATAACTATGTGTGGTCGTTGTGCCGATGCAAATACTAAAGGCCTAAAGCCCGTGGCTTGGTCCTATCCCGGCATCCACACTGGCCTTCTCTTCAGCATCCTGGAGGCAGGGGCCAACTAACGTACAGTGCTCTCATTGAATCAGCGGCCATCTTGCTCGGTTCTAAAAATGGCAATGTTATATTTTAAACAGGAGTTACAAAGCATGGAGTGATGGAGTGTCTAGGATGCACATTGGTCTTGCTTCCTAACTGCTCACCCTGCTTTCCCCTTCACCTGTTTCAGCTTAGCATCAAGAATGATTTTCTCTAAAGGCTGATTGTGCCCATAAACTTCGACAGTTTTCCGGAAGTCAGACTCCCTGTACTGTGGTCGCAACCCTGATCCCTGCATTGTCTTCCTCCTCCTGTTCAGCTGCCTAAGCTGCTCCTCTGTTCATTGCCCACTTGGCATGTTGGCATGCTTCTGTTCTTGGAAACTCCTTGCCTCAGGGCCTTTGCTTATCTTATTCTGAGTGCTAACTCTCTCACTTCCTGGTCTTACCAAACACCACCTCTTCCGTAGGGACTTTCCTGAACATCTACTTAAAATTGTGACCTTCCATACTGGTATCCCCAGACACAGTGTCTGTATTACTTCCCCTCCATCATCATCCTACACATGATGAATGTTACTGTATATTGTGTGCATTATTTAATTCTACTCTAGAAGGAAGCCAGAGATTTGTTCAGAACAGTGTCTCCCTTACTATAGCTGCACACTCAGCAAATAGTTTGGTGAATGAATTCTCAAAAGCCTAAGAACCTGATTTAATGAGCTGCAAGGAAGACCCCAGCAGGTATATTATCTTGAAATGAGTGACAATACATATATGGAGCAGAGGAAGAGATCATAAAGACCTGCTTTCTGCTTCTTTTAGACAAGAATCATGCTTACCCAGCTACATCATGTGACTTTGTATTATTGAAGAAGTGCAAGAGATTTCGACTGAAGGTGCCCAGGAAAGGGCTTGCTTGAGTCACGAGATAAAGACAAAATATTTATGGGAAATGTCCACAGAAGGGAGGTAGGAATAGGGCTTAGGGTGAGGGAAGCAGTACCAGGATGCAGGGGGGAAAGAGTCCAAAGATCTTAAGGAACATTTTCTTGGTGTTACATATTTTTCCTTTAAATACCTCTTCAAGAACTTTGCAATCAGATTTTCAAAAGCACAGAGTCCTACATACTCAGTGTCAGAAGGAGAAAAAAAAAAAATGTCCACTGTATATAATTTTAGTGCATTTAAAAGTCCTAACATTTTCTTCAAATGGATATTCTTAAAAGTAAATGAATTAGACCCATATTTATGTTGCCATGGATAAGGCTCAAAATTACAATGTTGAGTGGAGATGTAATTTACAATATATATATATATATATATATATATATATATATATAGTGCATATTGCATGCTAAGCTATGGCTTATCTCAAATCCAAAAACATGACTGTCACACAAAGTGAACATATTCAGAGATTTTTTTAAATTTAATTTATCATTTAATTAGAGCAGCAATAACATGAAGATACACTCTATGAGTTTTTTAAATAGACATATATCTATGTCCATTCAGGAACTATGAAACGAACTTGCTTGTAGATGCAAAACTGCTTTCTGCCTTACAGGACATTGAATACCTGAAGGCACCTTTCTGTGGAGGAGGCCAGTTGAACTTGGAGCAGACAGAGTATCCGTTCAAGGACAGGAACCTTTTGCCTTGCTCCCAGTTCTTCACGGCTTTCACTGAAACAGCGTTTTACCGTGCAACAGGCAGCAGGAAGAATGGGATGTGGATGTCTTTAGAGCAATCTGTTCACCTCCTTTGTGTGCAATTCCAAGTGTTCTTTGGTGATTTTTTCCCCCTGATATCTGAAAGCAATAGTGAAAATGTAAAATCATAACATGATTCCGTTAACAAAACACATATATACATGTGTGTATGTATGTATATGTACATGCACGCATACAGTGGTATTACTGATGAATGGGGGCTGGGAATGACCTCATGTTCTGGAAGCCCTGGGTTTGATTTCTAGCAACACGTGAACCAGAAGGCTTGTCATGAGCCTGTATTCTCCACAGTTCACGCTTGGGAGATAGAGAGGGTCAAACATTTGAGGTTGGAGAGGTGGGAAGAAAGATATTTAGGGAATGGAAACTTTTCTTTTTTAAAAAATATTTGAAACGGATACAACAAATGATATAATTATCCATCCCAGAGTTGTTGGATTCTTTATCTCCCTATTAAAACATTTCTTGGATCTAGAAACTAGTGTCTTACTATTTTGTGGACAGAATATTCTTACTGTTTTGTGGCCTGTATGTGAACAAAGCTTTTGATTTTAAAGATGTGGAAGCTGAAGCCCTTCTTGGGTTATATAACAACAGTAGTTATTCAGTAGTTTGCTAGACTAACTTTGCCTCCTGACGAGGCCATGCTCCACCATGTCAGCCTTCCTCTGTGTCTGAGGAATATTCAGATGGTCGGATCCAACCAGGGCGTGAGCAAACAGCAGGTGTTTGTACAGCTCTGGTCTATAATTGGTCTCCTGTGCAAACTGATCCAAATCTTTATCAAGGTAAAGCAGTAAGATGGAGCCAACACCTCCGCTCTCTTCTTGGTCTGCTGTGATTCCTGTCTCTCTGCGGTGGTCAGTGACAGGTTGTACTCGGTGTTGGTCTTTCCAGTCAGTGGCAAATTAAAAAATTACAGCCAGGGGGCAAGCTCAGTTGGCTTAACATCATGAGACAGGCTGAGAACAGGGTCTAACTGTAAATGTAATTGAAATTAAGCTAAAATCTAGCTACTTGGAATAATTGAAAGCAGTCAAAGCCTGTCAGACTTTCAGAGACCTGGCGGGTGAGGGGCAACAGCTTCTTCTGCCGGGAGGCAGGTGACACACATTCACTGAGCCCTCAAACCTTTCTGAGGTAACGAGCTTACAGGCAATTTGGGCAGGAATGGGGTGTAGGCTGTGGGCCAAAACTGCCTTCCTTTCCCAGTATCAGCCCGATAACCAGATGCCTCTGTCCTCTCAGAGTCTGGTCTGACTTAGATAATGAAACCTTTGAGCACTTTCTTTATCATCCAAACAAGTGGAAGGCCTACTAGCATTTGGCATCATTAAGATGCCGAAGCTTTGTGAAGGTCTTGGTGGTAGCAAGAGTGGCACCCTGTTCAATCTTCATGTCATATACCAGGACAAAACTCATGCAGCGCATCACAGTGTACTGTGGCCTCACATCATGCCATAGTTTGCCCTCAGCTACTATCTAAAAGAATGGCATCCTTTCTTAGACATGGAATTCTGTCTTTTGTGTATGCCTCCCAGTGTTCAGTGGCCAGCCAGCCCATCTCACTCAGAAGTTTTGTCACCATTTTTCCATCATCTTGTTCTTCCTAGGTCACAGGTCTAGTGGGCAGGGTGCACGTTCTGTGCCCTTGGTGTGTGTGTTAGAGTCTTCTTTCTGTATCTTGTCCTTGTCCCTGGGTAGGTCTTTCTAGGGAGGAACCAGGGAATGAGTAATAAGAGTGCTGACTGGGAAGACCAGCCTTTGTCCTAATCCACTATTTATCTCTGCCTTTGTCTCAAGTTGTATGCAGCTGTCTTGCTAAATTCTGGCTTTATGGGAACAAATCCCAGCGTGCTGTTGTGTGAGAAGAACAAGGACAGTCACCTCTTAAATTCTTTGGGGCCAACCAAGCATACTGTGTTCCGGGAGAATAAGCCTTCTTTTGGGTTGCTTCCGCTGGAGACCTGCAGTGGAGGTGCTTTGAAGGCGTGAACACTGGCTAGCCTATTAGGCAGGAGTCTGGGCAGTGTCAGGTAGGAAGCGTCACATAAGAGGAATGCATTTCATGGTGGACTAGATGCAGCGTGAGTGTAGTTCTTTCCAGGCCTGTGTGTCTGAGGATCCAAACCAGAAAACATCTAGCAAGGTCCGGTTCTGGGATCCAGATGAATTATGAGAGATTTGTGCTGAAGAGAAGTGTCCTTACTGTTTTACTTGGTAGGATATGCCTGTTTTCCCCCTGACTGGACTACTTGGGTAGAAGTCAGAAGAACTTAGTCACACCGGTGAAGTGGAAGGAGTCGAGTGAGTGTGTGTGTGTGTGTGTGTGTGTGTGTGTGTGTGTTCGTTCGTGCACTGTAGATGGGGGGGTCAAACACACATGTGCTTCATGTATTTCAGGATTCAGTTTAAAGTAAAATGCCTCTTTTTACGTTTAATAATCGTAGCAATAAGTTCATTGTGAGGCCATAATCCTGTGTCCTAAGTATAGAGGTTTGTCTTGTGCACACATGGGAATCTGTTGTGACCTGTGTTTCCTCAACTCTGTTTTAGCACATCAGAGCAGCTTATTTTTAAAGACTTCCTTTTGGATTGTTGGGAGAGTTTGGAAAGTCCCTAGTGTGTTACAATTTTAATATCTCCAGCCTCCTGTGGAAGGTGTCAAAGGTTATAGAGGACACTTATATTACCTTGTGTGTGACAAGATAGGCCTCTCATTATTTCAATAAAAACCATTTTCAGGTTTTACTTACAGGTTTCTTTTGAAAGATTAAATCACCCTTTCACTGCTTGCTGATAGACTTTAAATAACTGTAATTGTGAGGGGTTTTTAATTTTTTTCACTATTTTGCTTGCTATAATAGTAATCTACTATTATATAATACATGTAGACTGACTAGTCTATATGAGTCTTAGGAAATTTTATTTTTAAAGTTTTCTTTAAGAAATAACCTCTCGGCCTAGGCCCCCTGCTCAGATGTAGCCTGATAGGCAGCTCAGTGTCCATGTGGGTCACCTAGTAAAGGGACCAGGGCCTGTCTCTGACATGAACTCTGTTGCCTGCTTTTCGATCACATCCCTCTATGAGGCAGCCTTGCCAAGCCACAGAGGAAGAGGATGCCTGCAGTCCTGAAGAGACTTGATAGTCTGGGGTCAGTTAGTAAGGGAGGGGGCTCCCTCCTTCTGAGGACTAGGGGACTGGGATAAGAGGGAGGAGGAGAGGGAAAGAGGAGAGATGAGGGAGGAAGCTACGATGGGATATAAAGTGAATAAATTAATTTTAAAAATGTTTAAAACAAAAAAAGAAATAGCCCCTCTTGGCCAGGCATGGTGGCATGTGCCTTTAATCCCAAGCATTCAGGAAGCAGAGGCAGAGGCAGGCGGCTTTCTGTGAGTTGAAGGCCAGCTTGGTTTACAAAGTCAGTTCCAGGATAGCCAAGGCTACCCAGAGAAACCATGTCTCAAAAAAAAAAAAAAAAAAAAAACGGAAAGAAATAGCCCTTCTTAATTTTTAGTTTTAGGACAGTTACATTAATATGTGCCATTAATAATAATTAATATTGACATCCATAACTAATATACTTACTAGGTTAATGATTGTGTTGACACACATTTCTCATTCATTTTATTTGCATATAGGAAACACTAATAATTAACCATGTTGAGAACTTCTTTATGAATTACATAGATTAAATACCAATGCCTATTTTTGTAATAACTAATCTGAATTTTAGTTAATTTGCTCAAGTAAATTTGCTGAAATTTCCAGGATATGAATTTATCATTTCTAATTTCTTTGATGAGCATTGACAGATTAGTATAGTTAATGGTCCCTTCCTGAAGTGAAAGGTGGCATTAATTTGAATTAGCACTACATGGATTCTGTGGTATCTTTTAAAAACAATCAGACTATCTGACTTAATGATTATGAATTTAATAGCTTGAGAATACAGTTCTTGATAGATGAGCTGATAATATCGCAGTCTACCTTCCTAATTAACTATCAGGGGCCTATCATTATTCAACAGCTTCTTTAAGGCTAAGTAAACATGATGTTAATTAAACTCCCAGATAATGCTAGGGGATGTTGATTGCTGCAACAAGGAAAAGAAAACCATGCAGCCTGACCTTAGCAAATGCTAAGAATGGAAATGCTGGCAACGATAACACACAGCAAACCTCACGTGGACTGACTCCCCAGTCTGTGCTGCTGAGAGAAACTGGTACAGGTTTGAAATGTGTTCTTTGAAGATTAGGAATAGACCTTTCAAATAGTCTATTTTTTTTTTTTATTATTGCTAGGGATCTCTCACATGCTAGACAAGCACTCAATTACTGAACCATTTCCTGAACCTTTTTTGTAGCTTTTTAAAAATTTGAGACTGGGTCTCACTATGTTGCGTATGCGAGCCTTGAACTTGCTCTCCACTCCAGGTCGGTCTTCTATTTGTGATCTTCTGCTGTAGTCTGCAGTGTAACTGGGATGTCACCTGCATCCTCACCAGATGAACTGATGATATTGTACACAAACCCTGAAATGTCAAATCCAAATGTTATTTGGAGGCTTTCAGAAACCTGGCCTCACCGGGGACCTCTTGTGAATGAAGATTGCTTACGAAGGGGAAAAGTGCCTTCCGTGTAGACTCAGGGTACCCTGAACATTTCGATGTCAAGGAGTTGTCACCTTGGATTCATTACTCTTTCTGGGTTCTGCCATGAACAAGGAGAATATATGGTTAATGTGTATTGAAGGAAGGCAAACAAATGTAGGAAAATACCAACTTCATAATCACTGGGTTTTGTTTTTTCCTGTAGTCTTTGATGTTTGCGCATGTTAGTTTGAAATCCAGTTGTTCACGTGGTAGCTTCCTACTGGCAGAAATGGAGAAAAGTAGGTGCCTTGTATCCATCTATATTAATGTATTTACTGGATATTCAAGTTACAGCCAATAGCTAGGTGTTTTTAAACCCCGGAATCTTTTTTTTTTCCGGTTTTCTAACATGCTCCTTAATAAGGAATTTGAATGTTGTATACAAGATGAAAAATGACTGAGTGGTGAGCTGCATTCATCTTGGGCATCGGCTGTTTTATTGACAAAAGGCACAAATATGAAATTTGTCTAAATAATTAGACTTTTAATTAGTGCATCATTGTAAGATTAATACCATTCCGCTTCAGTGCGTATGATTTCCTATTAGAAATCTCGTGTCAACCAAGATTCTACCTGGGGTTTGCTAATCAGAATTCTTAATTCATCACTTGTGTATATGGCACGGCACATATTTGTAGATGCCGACATGAGCTAAGAGAAGACGTTTGATTATAGCTCTGCTGGGGTGAGGAATATTGATGGTGCTATGCTGTATGAATGTATTATGGTGTCTCACATTAGGGGCATAGGTTTCAATCCCACATTAGTGAGAACACAGTAATTCTCTGTGCTGTTAGCAGCAGCATGAGGAAATCCGGGCGGGTGTGCATCCTTGTGTCAGCTTTAAAGATGCCCAAATATTATTGGTGTTTTTCTTCACATGGTTTTTTTCTTTCCTTTTGACAGTTGCCGGACAAGCAACCGGAAAAGTTTGATAGGCAATGGCCAGTCACCAGCTTTGCCTAGACCACATTCACCTCTCTCTGCTCATGCAGGTAACCAGTGACTCTGCCTGGAGTCTTGTCTTGTTGCTTTTGTTGTCCTTTGAAAACAAACCCAGGCCCTTTGAGCCCTACATATGTATTTTATGCCTTGGTTTTCCAGTTATTTTACTACTAAGTTGTTCTTTCCGAGATAACAAATTAGAATTCTTTTGTTTATCAAGCTCTTTGTAATTAATTCTTCTCTGTTGCTAATTTTTTTTAACACACCCAGACCTATTTATCCACTAGGAATATCTTTAGAGGTTACAAACATAGCAGTGTGCAGAAGAAGAGTATTCAGAAAGTTTTAGACTGCTCCTCCTAAAACTGAGCATCATGCATATATTGAAATAGCTAGTCATTGTCTAGACCAGGGTCTCTCACCCTTCCGACTGCTGTACCTCTTTAATATGTTCTTCATGTTGAGGTGACCCAACCATGAATATATTTTGTTGCTACTTCTTAGCTGTTATTTTTACCATCCTGATGAATCGTAATATAAATATCTGATATTCAAGTATCTGATATGCAACTCCCAAAGGGGTCGCAACCCACGGGTTGATAACACTGGTCTAGACCAGGAAGATAAGGAGAGGTTGGGGGTTTGAAGTCCTTATAGAACCATTAGGAAGGTAGAAGCACACCACTATGACTATTCAGTGGAAACTGTCTTATATGCTTTTTATTTCAAATCTCTGTCTAAAGTGATGCAGTGGGGAGAAGGCTACTTTTAACAGAAAAGACCAGAAGAGTTTAAATAAACCACTTGGCCAAGATGTTGAAAACAGCTAAGATTTGGGCAGGGGAGGTAGCAGAGGGATTTAAAAAAAAAAAGGACTCTCAGGAGGAAGCTAGAGTTTGGAATGGTCATGCTTGGTATCTGCTAAAGAAATAGGAAAAGAGGGCACCTGTACCCACATATAGTAATTGATTTCTAGGTATAGCAATGGCTCAGCATACTTGTGAGAAGATGCCATTAACTATTACTTTAATGTACGGATCCACTTTTATTAATCTGGAACATGCACTTAATGAGGAATGAAGTTAGTATTCAAGATGAAAAATGATTTGCTGAGGCACAGAAAGATGGAAGAGCGGGTGAAGGATGAGGAGTGGAAAGGCTTTGGGCTTTGACTGCCTTTTTAGGACGTGGAAGATGATCTGGGCTGTATGTTCAGGATGGATTTCTGAATGAGGCGGTAACCCTGCTTTCATTGCACCAAGTGGAAACTGTAATTTGATGCCAGTGAACCCTCCGATGATCTTGGTTTCAACACTGTCTCGCTGTCGAGCAGGTAGATCTTGGCTGCACAGGTCTTTGCAGTGCAAGATGGAGCTGCCTTTATGGGTAGAAGAGAAAGATGGGCAGATGGTCCTTTGGAATGACACTTTTTCCCCCTTAATTATGACTAGATCTAAAAGGTGTCAAAGGGTTTGTGGATAGCCATGGTGCCTGTCACCAAGCCAGGTGACCTGGGTTTAACCCTGGAGCACACGTGGTAAGAGAGATTCAGTTGTCACTATGTGCTTTCTGACCTTCATAAATGCTTGGTTGCACCCACGTGCTGTGTGCATGCTTGCACACACACATTAAATGAATAAATGTATAAACCAAGAGCAAATTTAAAGATGGCTAAGTGAAAAGGTAAAAGCAAATCATTAAACTCACCCTGTACGTGTCTACAGGGATGACGACAATGTTCAGAAACATCTCCTCCAGAGATGGCTCCAGAGGAGGGGCGTGTACACAGGAAGGCAGTTAAACTGCAGCAGTGACATCCTTCATCATTGCTCAGCGTTTCAGGCAGCCTAATGCTTAATCACTTGGGAAATGGATAAATGAACTATGATCCAGTCACACAGAGAAAACAAATTAACTAGCCCTGCACATGTCTACATGGATGAAACTCAAACTTTGTTAGGTAACAAAGGCAAATTGCGAAAGAATATTGCTTCACTATTCAACCATTCACGTGAAATTAATGTGACGCTATGGGTATTGTTTTATTTACAAACATGTCTGTGTTCGTGTGATGTTATATAATGTGTAATAGTTGTAGTAAATGTTTTATATATATACACACACATACACACACATATATGCATGTATGCTTATAATGAGAGATTGGAGAAATTTTTATTTATTTTTAAATAAAAATATATTTTTCATACAGTAATTACAGTTTCCCTCATCTCCTCCCATATCCTCCCCCACCTTTTCAACTCCACACCTAGTCTTCTTTCTCAATCTCTTTAGAAAGTAAGCAGGCAAATAAGGAAACAAACCAGAATAAACAAACAGAAAGGGTATGAGAAGTACAGACATGCATGCTCGTACCCCCCTCACACCCACATACTATAGAGACACAAACTCAAACCACAGTATACAAGCAAAAGACTAATAAGGTTAAAAAAAAAAAAGAACAAAGCAATATGAACAAAAACCATCTACAAAAATGCTATTGAGTTTATTTTGTGTTGGCCGTCTTCTGCTGAGGATGGGACCTGCCCTTAAGCATGGTTTGTCAATTTCATTGGAAAAAATTATAGATGTCAATTTGAGAGAGCTTGTTGGTTAGGGATGGGAGCGAGTGTCTGTATTTTCCGCTTGGTGCTGGGACTTCAACTGGC
This sequence comes from Meriones unguiculatus, assembly GCF_030254825.1. Taxonomy (NCBI): domain Eukaryota; kingdom Metazoa; phylum Chordata; class Mammalia; order Rodentia; family Muridae; genus Meriones; species Meriones unguiculatus. The sequence goes on along the minus strand of NC_083354.1, from coordinate 77,482,860 downwards.
TTGGACTTGTGCATGCAGCCTCAGTAATTTTTTTTTTTTTCTGGTGTTTTGAGACAGGGTTTTTCCATGTTGTCCTGGTTGTTCTAGAACTCTCTCTTTCTGTAGACCAGGCTGGCCTGAGCTCATAGAGATCTGTCTGCCTCTGCTCCGTAAGTGCTGGGACTAAAGGCTTGTGCCACCACTGCCCAGCAGTCTTTATGAGTTCATATGTGTGTGAGTCCTGTCGTGTCTAGAGGACACTGTTTTCTTCAGCATAATCCATCCCTTCTGGCTTTTACAATCTTTCCACATCCTCTTCCATGTAGTTCTTTGTGCTCTGAGGGGAGGGATTTGATGAAGAAATCTCATTTGAAACTGAAGGTTTTACGTGGTGATGAGAAATGTCTAGTTGGAGGGTTGCCTCTCCCATTATTTGGCGACTCTATTTAAAAGAAATCAGGTCAGTTTAAGGACTAATTTTATGATCGTTACTTTAGAGGTGTGAGTTGAGAGAGAGGCATGTAAGAAGGAAGAGAATGAAGCAACTGGTAATTTTGCATATTTCCAAAGCTATGTAATGAATAAGTATGCAATTATTTAAATTATTACTATTTATAATTGTAATGTTTTTCTTTCTTTGAGACAAGATCCCACTATGTAGCACTGGCTGGCCTGGAACTTGCTCTGTAGACCAGGCTGGCCTTGAACTCACAGAGATCTACCCACTCTCTCGAGAATGCCAGAATTAAAAGTGTGTGCCATCATTCCTGGCTGGATTTTAACATATTCATTACATGGTTGTCATGATAGTTGAACCCTAGAGAGAGGGTCAGTAGAGGACAGATTTCCTGGGGCCTGGAATTGTGTGTAATAATGCATTCTGTTCCTCTTGTGTCCACGCCAGGGCCTGGCAGTCTTACTAGGTGCTAACTGAAGGATGGATGCTGTTTAAGTATAACTCAACAGTGATTTTAAGCATGTGATCTTCTTCCTCTTTGTGGTTTTGATTTTCACTTCCTAACCTTTCTGTGTCTGTTAATTAGACTTTTGTTGCTTTGATTTTCTTCAGTTCTAGTATTGAGAAGAGAGAGTCTATGGTTAAAACTTTAATGATCCTTTAATTCCTTTTCCTCCTTCTGTATTTCCTTAGCTCTGTTTGTTTGTTTTTGAGGGATCTGAGCAGGGAGAGGTGTGTTGCTGAGGGTCGGAGTGGTTTTCTTTGTTACGGAGTCGACAGGTTGTTACTCAGAGGAGGCGACATCTGTCAGGCATTTTTGTGAGAAGTGGCATTTATTGCAATCTGCCAGATCCCTATTTCTGGGTAGTAAAAAGGAAGATGTAAATGAATAGAAGGCCAGTCCTGGTGTCCTGCTAGTGCGTGTGTGCGGTCACCTCCCATGGCTTACCTCTTGTTTCTTGTCGACTGTGTTTGATCCAGGGTGCTTGGTAAGGATGGCTAGATGCCACCATGAAAACAACAGAAACCTGCTGTCTTTCAGGTCCTAGAGACAGAGCCCCACCCCTTTGTTTTACTAAGGGGGGGGCACATGTTTGCTGACCATTGGCACCTGAGTCTTATATAGGCATCCAGTGCTGATTATCTGCATTAATTATTTCTATCAGGGGCATTCAGCAGAAGAGAAGCATTCATGTGATGTTTCAAGGAGCCAGAGGTTCCTGAAAGGACAAGGAACAGGACAGTCATTAAACAAACAAACAAACAAAAACAAAACAAAATAATAGAAAAATGCCAGGCTTCCAGTTCCAGAAAGATTCAAAGCATTCACCATCATTCAGAATGGAAGATACGGGTGAATACTTTGTAAAATGAAAAGTTCTGTGTAATAAGAGAAGTTGGAAAGAAAACCTGGTGCAGAATGTATGTTTGTCTGTAAGGCATTGGCCACCTGATGGTTTAATGTACAAAGGGCTGGTGCAGATGGGTAGCAATGGCTAAGAGTGATAAATGGGTGAATGGGCAAACAGAAAGTGGTGCAAATAGCCCATTATAGGGGAGGGGAGCCCCCCAAATTTGACCTGTAATGTCATTGCCGTCCTGAAACAGATTGAGCCACAAGAGTGAGATGGTATCATTTACTTAGAGTAGGCTACCGTTTTTCATTTGTTAGACCCAGCAACAGTGAAGATGGGAGGAAAACAGTCCATTTTTCATGTATTGATGTAAATCAGCATAACTGTGAAGTTAGTGGCTTGTAGTTTTGTTTAAAATGTGAAATGTATTTACCCTTTGACCCAATAAAAGTATACGTGGGGATGTCTCTTACTTACATTCCCCTAGGACAATAAAAATTATAAGTGTTAGCAGTGCTTATGATTAGTAAAAACAGAAAAATAAGTTGCTGCTATTATTTATTTTTAATCTGTCATTCCGTGTTGAGCTGGTATATAATCAGGTCTATAAGCCAGCAGATATTGTAATAAAGAAAACAGTAGGCTTTTATGTAGGGTACTGAAAAGATGTACAAATAAGTGAAAAAAATGCATGTTGTAATTTCATCTGTGTGCCTCTTTTTGTGCTCATGTATACACTCTTGTGTATTCGCACATGTTCATAAGGATTTGAAAAAGAAGGTGAAATTTGTGAGCAGTATTTATTTGCAGGGAATAAGAAGGTTGGGAAATTAGCATATATTACTTTATAATGAAAAAAAAATCTTTAAAGCTAAAACCAAAAAGGAAATAAAATACCTACAGTCATTTTCTGCTGCCATGCAACAGATTACCAAAAATTCGCTGGCTCAAAACAGGATGCATTTTTTAATCTTGTGGTTTTGTGGAGAGAGTTGTCTGGACAGGTTTGCTGAGGCTCTTTGCTCGGGGTTCTGTAAAACCACAATCAGGTGTTGATTGGGCAGGGCTGTGACCTGAAGTCTGGGAAAGCGCCTACTTCAGGCTCATACAGGTTGCAGACAGATTTAGATCATGGCCATCCCGGGCTGTTTTCAGCCACAGCCGGCCCTGCTGCACTGGTAAGCCAGCTGTGCTGATCTGGTCATCGTCCTGCTTCAAATCTGACTTCTGTTTCCATCAGCTCCGGGACACTCTTTCTTCGTAGAGGGCCCATCCAGATAATCCTCCATTTTAAGGTCAGCTGATGTGGGGCTTTAATTACAACCGCCAAATCCCTTAGGAGTAGTACCAGCCTATTGGATAACCAGGGGATAGGAACCTTGAGGAGACCATCTTGAAAATTCAGCCTAGTACAGCATCACTCCACTTACATTCTGATTCAGAAGTGTAACCCGTGGACCCTGAGAGTGCTGCTCAACCCTCAGGCTAGATGAAGGCAAACCAGGAAGACCTAGGACCCCAGCGTTGAGAGCACCGATGTGGCAGCTCGATTCCTCTTGGCCCAAACGCTTATTCCTGTGTTTCTTCTGTTTGTTTTAGTGAATTTGCTGGTGACTTTAACTCACTTATAAGAAGAGAGTTTCTGTAGGAAAGAAATGGTTATCTCTTTCCAGTTGGGCAGCTCAAAGAATTATTAGTGCTCTGCTCACCTTTACGGTTCTGAGAATGGAACCCCGAGCCTCTCAGGTGGTAGTCCAGGGCCTGTCAGTGTACCTCAGCTCTCCAAGCATTTCTGAAGTCTCAATTGACTTATAAATGCATCATGGCGTGTTTTAGACATGTAACTTTTATGTGTGGTACATGTATATATATATATATGTAGTTTGTGAAGGAATTTCACTTCTCATGGATTAGTCACCTTGTATGAGTCAGCTCTGTTTGCTGAGCACACTTTCAAAGTTGTACCTGAGATAAAAGAGGGTCAAGGAGTGAAAGTCAGAGAAAGTTTGCAGTGGGCACACAGTGGTTACAGGGAAACATCCTTACTCTATTCCATACGGTCACTGTGGACATTTTGACATGCATACCTTGAATGTCTTCACTTTCCCATTCGTGAAATCGGGGTGAGAAAAACTTTTAAGACATTATGTAAATATTTAAAGTTACGGTTTTCGGCAATCATGAAGGCTTTCCTCCTTTGGATTTGGTTTTATATCTCCCTTTGGGCCATGGGTGAAAATCGGCTTCTACTTACTTGGCTCAGCTCTTACTTGGGCTTTATCATTTCTCACCTTCACCACATAACTCACTCATTAGATGTTACACTACATGGCTGGGGGTAAGGCAGGGTTATAGAGACAGCTGTGCTGCTGCAGATGATTAAAACTCACTCATCTAACATTAGGGCTAAGGACAGGGCAATGACGTCTAAGATAAACCAGGCCAGAACAGGATAAAGAAAGAATTCAGTGTGCCAAAGATGTCTCTTGGGCCATCACTGTGTTATCACTGCCTTCCTCGATGTCAGCAACACACCTCATATTAATCCTGCACCAAAGCCTTATTAGTTAGAGACTTAGTAAAAAAATTTGGGCCTCCAATGACAGCCAAATACCCTCTCCTTTTCCTTATGTGTATTTTTATCCATGAGTGATCTCTAGGTTTTTGTTGCTGTTGTTTTCTTGGTTTAGTAGACTGTGCATTTTTGAGAAGACACCTTCCATGCTCCCTTGATTTTTTTTTTTTTTTTGGGTTTTGTTTTGTTTTTTTAATTCAGCTAAGATGGATCACGGGGCAAGGGTTCTCGCCACCAAGCCTGACCACCAAAGTTTGATCCCCAGTACCCATAAAGTAGAGGGAGAGAACCAATTTTCAAAAGTTTCCCTCTCGCTTCATTGCTCTGTGTGCAAGTAACATAAATGCTCATGTTTTGAAATGAAACTTTCTGTACGGATTTATAAGAAATGAGACATTGACAGTAATTCTTTGTAGTCTCGCAATGTTTTCTTCAGTTTGCCATTTGTCCTTGGCCATGATGCTTTTGAGGTCATCTCATTTCCCTGGTTTCAGTTTTTTTTTATAGTCCAACCTGATAGCCTTTTTATTTTTTTCTTACTTCTTCCATTTCTGTTATAACACGTAATGTTTTTAAAACAAAGTCTCATGTAGTACAGGCTGGCTTGAAACCAACTTTGTAGCTGAGGCTGGCCCTGAATTCTGATCCTCCTGCCTTTACTTTCCACATGCTACGGTTACAGCCATGTGTCACCACACCCACTGCCTTCCTCTGTTTGTTTGACCGATTCTCAGGCTATCAGGCTTACGGAACAAAGCAATGGTGTTCTCAAGTGGTGGGTGAGTTCTTGAGCCCCAGAGAGTTTTCTGACTCTGTTTATAGTTTAACCTAGGAAGAAGGGAAGATTGCGAGCGAATCAGGCATTTAAACAATCCTCTCTCTCTTGTGGCGTGGCTAGCCACACAGCTATTGCTCAGGTGTTTCTGGTACCTCCCGGCTTCCCTGCAGCACGCAGAGGGGAGGCTCTTACTTATAAAGTACAGACGGCTGGGGAGAACAGCTTGGGCGGTAAAGGTGCATGCCCCTGCAGTACCAGTGGAGATAAGGTGAGAGCAGGGACATAGCCTGAAGGCTGGTGGTGCCTTTGTTTTGTGATTTCTTCAGAGGCATGCAGCAGGTTTTCTGGGCATGAAATATTATTTTACCAAACTGTTTGAACCTACTTTCTAGATCGTTTTTAAAGTGTTCACACAGCAAGTCAGTGACCTCCTTTGGCTGCATAGAAGTGCTTGCCCAAGAAAAAAGCACAAGTGCCTGTGTTCCTTTGCATGTGGAGAACAGGCAGTGTGAGACGCTGTGTCCCAGAGCCACTGCAAATTGATTGCTGCTCAGGCTAAGAAGACAGTTTCTTGGTACCCAGATAATCACTTTAAAAAATAAACTGTATTTAATTTCTGGCTCCGGAGGGATATCTATTTATGCATTTATGTTACCTTTGTGAGTGTGGACACATTCATTTCATGGCGCTTGTGGATATCAGAGGATTAGAGAGAGTTGTGCTCTACTGCACCTTTGTGTGGGTTACAGGAATCAAATTCAGGTGGTCAGGCTCACACCACTCCTGCTTTCATCCACTGAGCCATTTCTGCAGTCACCCAGAGGCATTTGTGCTGTGTCCATTCATTGTCATTAAATTTTAAACCTTAGTCTCCAATCTGGGATACCTTGAAGTCCTCCCATACAGTTTCACTTAATATTGGTTAAAATAAATCAATTTTGTGACTGTAGCCGGTTGGTTCTCATTTTTTTTTAATTTAAATTTATTTTTATTTTATGTGTATGTTTGTCTGAACACATGTATGTGCACTGTGTGCATGCCTCATGCCCTAAGAGGCCAGAGGGGGACGTCCAGATCAAGAGTTAGAGATGTTTGTGAGTCGCCATGTGAGTGCTGGGGACTAAGCCCAGATGAGAGCGACGAGCACTCTTGACCTCTCAGCCTTCTCTCCAGCCTCAGTCTGTTCTCTTAATTACTATTAGTGGATGACCTTGAACCTATTTCATATTATTAAAGCATTCAGCAAGCCCCGAAACAACACTCCTTATTTGTTGCTTATCTGAAGGTTGTAGTTTTACAAAGAACCCCTTCTTCATTTCAAGTGTTTCATAAATACATTTCTCTGACTTGTGGAAAATGCCACCTTTTCTAGTCCATGCTGCCCTTAGAGTTTTTTGTTTTGTTTTGTTTTGTTACTCCTTAGCCTTTGTGTAATGGCATTTGTTGGCTTGAGCAATGACATCTCTTGCCCTTCCTGCTTAAGGAAAAAAAAAAGATAAAATCAGATGGACTGACGTCAGCCAGTCTGTTTTGCTCATTTTTGAATATTTCTTTTTGTTGACTCACTAATTGGGTGTGCAAACCCAAACCATTATGCTTGGTTAATTCCTTCAGGTAGACCCATCTGCCCTTTGACCTGCATTTGTCGCTCTGGCCCTTCGAGCAAACTGCAACCTTTACATGCTTCTATTCTACTCTAATAATAGTTTAATGACTAGCATTTTTCAGATTCCCTTAATCTGAGAATAGGAGTAATGTCACTATGATGGCATTTGTTTTGCCTCTCCTTCTCTCCTAAATTACAAACCAAAGCTACACGAAGTTAAATGTTGTTTTCAGCTCTCTTGTACTATCAAAAATGGTTGGGCTGTTTGTGTTAAAAGGCTGAGACTCTGGGCAGCTACTTGAGAAGATTTATTTTTCTGTCTGTCATAAGAGGTCTTTCTGTTGGGTGGTGGTAGTTGATTTTTTTTAATCAGAATTTTCGTCTCTCTTTCACACACACACACACACACACACACACACTCTCTTTGAGTGTGCACATGTGTCCATGTGCACTTTTACATGCACATATGTGCTTATCAGCTGTGTCTTGCCTTTAGGTTTGGTTGCTGAAACCCCAGTTAGATCTTAATTATATATGTTTCAAGTTAGAATTGGCAGCCCTTGGTGAAAGATAGGCTGTAGGGGGAGAGGGAGTTGATCAGAAGGGGCTGCCAGATGTCCTGCTGAGTGTATGAAGGGGTATAAAAGTGGTTCCCATGATAAAGGATACAAGAAACAGACTGGAGGTAATAAGCAAGTGTTTGGTTTGAGTTGGAAGGCCGTGAGACATCTAAGTGTAATGTAGAGCTGTGCCTGGGAGACTGAGTCTATGCCATGGGCATTGGCTTGGAAGTCATATTCTTAGATGCTGGGTAAAACCTTGAGAGGCCAAGAAATCACTGCAAGGAGAGAGTTTGAAATGAGAAAACAGAACCCGGGCTGGGCCTGTAGGGCAGAGGTCCTGAGAGACAAACGGCCATGGGGAGTCTGAAAAGCAGGAAAAACAGGGACAATGTAGCAAGATAGAATTCACAAGAAGGCAGGGAAACAAGGTGAGGAAAATTGGATCAAGTCAGGTACTTCAGAAATGTTTGCTGGACAAACAGCTGCCTGAATAAAAACGCTTGCAACTTTAAAGTCTTAAGACCAAAAATGTAGCATTCTCCCTGATGAAAGGTGAAGTTTGGCTCCCTCCCAAACAGGGAGTCTTCCCGGATGTTGAGTTCCACACCAGGCTCCACATAGCACCCTATCTTAATTGTTTGTTCTTTCCCGACAGGGTTTCTCTGTGTAGCTCTGACTGTCCTGGAACTTATTTTGAAAGAGGTTTTACCAAACTTTTCCTTTGTTCCCGATGTAATGTCTCACCCTTGGTAAAAGGCCTATTGCCTTTCGAAGGCTTTAATAATTTAGTTGCTAAGGTGATAGGCAGCACCTCACTTAACTAAGGATATCTGAAACTGTACTTTTGTAAATTTTATACATTTTAGTCAGAAAGGTTTTTTGTTTTCCTTTTTTGTTGTTTTTTGTTTTGTTTTTGAGACAAAGTCTCGCTATATAGCTGTGTAGCCCAATGTGAGTGGGAACTCACTGTGTAACACAGGCTGGCTTTGAACTCACGGTGACCCTCCCACCTCAGCCTCTAGGCACCAGATTTAGGCATGCATGAGGATGTCAAGCCTAAGGGAGAATTTTCGAGAAACTATAACCTCAAAACGCTCAGTTTAGGCAGGGGAGATGGACTTGCCTCAAAAACCTGGCAAATGCCACAGTGACAAGCATTGGTCATTCCAGAAAGCCTACAGCAAGATGGAAGACTCAATAAGAGAACAGGCCCAAAGCTCCGGGGCAAGTTAGCTGGAGTATGCAGTGCAGGGACGGACAAGAGAGAGGCTGCTCGGCAAGGTGGAAGAAAAGAATCCAACAGAGTCCTCCCATCAACATACGAACACTGTGGCAGACACTTACACACACACACACACACACACAGACACACACACACAGGGCCATTTAAGAAGGAAGGGAGGGAGAGCGATAAGAGAATACATTTTTTTTAAAAAGGTCCATTTTCATGATAGTCTTTAATTTCAAATTTTATAAAATGTTATAGGTGGAAATTAAAATGATTCAGCATGTGACGTCTTGGATTACATTCAGTGTGTTGGATGGTATGAATCGACAGGTGTGACTGTATTTTCTAAGTTCCTGCAAGTTCAGATATTCAAATTTGAAGAAATCAGCTCTCCTGGTCTGTCAGTTTGCCAAGGAAAACTCCCCTCCTGACATGGCTGCGTCTCTTTTACATGAAGAACGATTGCTCACGAAGTCAAAGCTACACTTAAAATCCCCGTCTCCCTTCTTACTCTCACAGTTCCTTCTCAGACACAATGGCTGCAGAGCCCACGGCTTTGCAGCCATCACAGGGCTTTGGCTCTCGGGTGTCTACCTCACCCTTCATCTGATCCTCTCCTAGAAGCAGAGTCAGGAATCTATAGCTGTATGCAAATGCAGACTTCTGGGGTGAGAGTCTGTGGACACTTGCCAACATCCATATAACTAACTGCTCCATAGAGACCAAGTCCATAGGGGGCCAAAGAATTTGACATGAAGGCACGGATTACTGAGGGGCATGGCCAGCTAGCTGTCTTTAACTTTTTTCTGACATCTGTATGCCCAGTACAACCAAAATGCCCATACCTGCACTCGCTGGGCCATCAGTACAGAAGTGCAAAAGTCGGTACTTTAAACTGGAGTACATGTGTTAGCAAACCCTTTTCTATTTCTGGCATATTTAAGTATCATATACAGCAGTGGCATCTCTGACTTTGAACTCATTCACTCTGGCGTAATTACAATTCCAGCTTTAATGATGCTTTAATGCAGGTTTTTGAGTTCACCACAGTAGCATGTGAAAACCATCTACAAAAGCCATGTAAATTGCAGGCTTTTCAGAGTCTTAGCTTTTATGTCAGGAGCAACCCTGGGTAATTACAGAGCTGGTGATGAAACGCTCAAGTATCTAAGCTCAGAGGTGGGAACCTTGTGTAGTTTAGAGGTCAAGTGTGGGCACGAGGAGCCAGGCACACCCCTCTCCATCCAGGCCTGGGAGCAGGTTTTAGTTCCCTTCGACTGGGGAGGAAACGGATGAAGAAAGGTGTACAGTTTCAGAAGGAAGAATTAACCTTCATTTGCAAATACCTGAAACGTTTATGTATATTTCAAAAGACCTCTGTTTTCTGTTTCTAAAAACTGTCCGTGCTCATTGTAGAAAATTAACAAGATTTGTGAAAATAGGTGATGTAAAACTCATCAAAAGTCTTAATTACCATACAAATCATCTACTTAACATTTGGGGCATATACGAAATATAGATATATTTTAAAACATTTATGTATATATCCACATATGCACATATTACACATACAAGTGTGAGATCATAAATACAGTTTTGTACTTTTGTATATTGTTATTTTTGGAGTATTTTTCAGATCATGAAATCTCCTTAATACTCCATTTTATGAATGTGCTATGACAGTTCAACTCGTTCCAGAATTTTCTGTTCTTACAGGAAACATTATGATGGGTAGCATAGTACATAAATGCTTATGATCAACAGTTAACTAATTTGTTGGCTTCATCTGGGACAGTGTCATTTAAAGTACTAGCCTTGGCAATGCTGTCTGCGAGTAAACATACTTGTTGACAAGTTTTACAAGCTCAGTGTCATTCTTGGGACCTGCAAATTGTTCTCTGACCTCCACATGTGTACCCTGGCATGTGGTCCCCCCCAAAAAAATTAAATATAAATGTAATAAAAAATTAAAAACTGTAAAGTTATAACATTTTATTAGCCTATGTTTGTGATGTTGGGAGCAGTCATTATTGTCCTGATTTTCTGAGGCCCTAGAAGCTAGAAATTGTATCCACAGGAAATGTTCTTTAAGGCTCACTGCAAATGACATTTAATAAGCATCAGGAATGTGTTGTAGGGGCACCAAAATAACCCGATGCCTGCCTAAGCACCTCCTAAGTGTGTTCTCTGTAACTGAAGCAATAGCTGGTTGTACTAAACTTCCAGGAATTAGGTGCCCAGTGACATCACAGTGTCCTGGTGGTAGAGGAGTGAAGAAGGCAGTGTTTCAGGAGGTTACAGAGCTGTCTTCCTCCCAAGATGGGGGACCATTCAGTAGAAACCTAGAAGTAAATGATGGCTTACGTTTCCCCCTTTGATTTAAAATGATACAATAATTTTCTCAGCATCTTTGCCACAGTCTTTCCACAGTCAAATGTGGCTTTGACTAGGTCCCTTCTGTCTTCAGACTCAGGCTTAATTTGGTTTTCTATTAAATGAAGGTGATTGGATTGTTTATATTTTTCTAATGTTATTTAAAGCATTTCTTCTATTGCTGCATTTGCATAGTTTTAATGTTTTAAATAATTTGTTTTTTTTTTTTTTTTTTTTTGTCTTTTTGAGCCAGGGTTTCTCTGTGCAGTCCTGGCTGTTTTGGAACTCACACTATAGACCAGGCTGGCCTCATACTCAGAGATCCACCTGCCTCTGCCTCCCAAGTGCTGGGACTAAAAGCCTGTGCCACCATACCCAGCTTTAAATGATTTTTACAAAACAAAACGAAACAAAAAACCCCAAATGTGAAAATAAATAAAAAGGCACAACAAAATTAACCAGGCCAAATTGTAGACAATTTTATGAATTTATATAGAGGCTGGGAAGCATCACATTAAATTTTGTATTTTCAGTATCAAAGGTATTTTATACTCTTATCCACAACCAATAACTTTTTAAAATTGTTCTCAGCATTAATTTATGCTGGCTTTGTATTCTTTACTGAAGACATGATTTTTGCATTTTAGGATCTGATGACAGTTGACATCATCAATACCTAAAATAAAAAGATGGCCAGGCACAATGGAGTACATCTTTATTCCCAGTACTTGGAGGCAGAGGCAAGCTGAGCTCTAAGTTTGAGGCCAGCCTCGTGTACAGAGTCAGTTCCAGGACAGCCAGTTCCAGAGAATTCACAGTATATTGTTCCCTTTGATCTCACGACTTAACTAAATTGTGCCCAGATGTACTTTGTAAACATTTTAAGATGGTAATTTTCCAGTATAAAAAGCAGCAGTGATTTCTTTATATGTCACAAATGAGAATTTAAAAAAATACTTTGCACAGTAGAGAGTAGAAAAATTATAGATGTAACTATATTTTGAAATATAAATATTAAAATTTAGCCAAACAGTGTAAGAATAACTGGTCTCTATCTCAAGAATGCTGATTAATTATGAACAAATATTAAAACATAGCAGTGGACCAAATGCTTGCCTATGATGCTGCAGAAGCACCTGATAAAATTTGACATCTATTTCTACTACAAAAACTCTTTAGAAAATGAGAAGGAATGGAGAATTTCATAATCCAATAAGCCATCTAATTTAGACTAACGGTCATTATCTTATTCCAGTGAAATACTAAGAGCATTTTATTAAAATCTCTCCTCATTAATGTCTGACTTTACTCTAGAAGCTCTTCATAGTCAAGTAATACATAAAATTGAAATGAAATGTTTAAGTCCAAAATGTTAGAAGTTATTATGTTTATATGATAGAAATAATCTAGATAATCCAAGAGAACTATGTACCTATGTCTTAAACTTGCAAGTGGATGAGATAACTTATACAAGACAGCAATGCAGAAATTACATTTTTATATATTACCGTGTATAAGTAGTTCAAAATAACCATAGAATAAATAAATGATTTCATGACAGTATTTTGTGTTCTTTCCCATACCCCTTTATCACCCCCTTCCCCACCAAAGAACAATAAGTAGGCTTCATAAAAACCGTAAGGAACCTTGAAAGGGATTGTTATGAAAACAAAAAACAAGAACGAAAAGCAGAACTGTATTTGAAATCTGAGTTATCTTGAATACTGAAAAGTCATGCTGTTCTCATTGAAGCACTGGCTAGATGTTGTGAGTTTCCATCAGTTTTGTGAGCATGTATTGTATATCCATGTATGTCTGACCCTTTTATCGCTGAAAGCATAGAGCTTTCAGTTGAAGGAAAGCCACAATATGATAGATCACAGAATATTCAGGAAGACCAGAGTGAGTACCGGGAGGCTGTGCACCCTGGAGCAATGACAGACTGCAAGATAGCAGTGTGCAGAGGGACTCACAGGTACTTCTGCTCAGGGTTCTGGGTTCTAGAAACTCCAACAGTAATGCTCCGCAAGGGCAACAACACACAGTGACATCATCATCTTCTCCTCCTCCTCCTGCTCTTCTTCATGTGTGTGTGTTATGAGACAGGGTTTCTCTGTGTACCCCTGGCTATCCTGGAATACACTCTGTAGACCAGGCTGTCCTCAAACTCAAAGATTTACCTGCCTCTGCTTCCTGAGTGCTGGGATTAAAGGCATGTGCCACCACTGCCAAGGAAAACTTCTACTACCCTTTTGCCACCAAAGCAGATTCCTTCGGCAGACCCTTATACCATCATCTTTGAATCTAAAGTCACTTGTAGACTTAGCCAGACACAGCTGTGCCTGTCTGCTAAATGCAAGGACATCTGGAAGAGTGAGTGGAGATATCAACTGCAGGAAGGCAGGACTCAAGCAAGACTGGGGGAATTCCTCCTAAGGAGGAGGCTGCTTACCCAGGACGGAATTACTCCTGGGAAACCGGTGTGGAGAGAGTTAACCAAATAAACTCAGTGAGTCTGCCCTGACTCGCCTTAGATTAACAAATGTCACAAAGTGACAGTGACCCAAGGGAACATTCAGGTGTCATATGACATTGACAGGGATTGATGATGAAACTTCAGAACCGCTGACAAAAAAGTATCAGTGTCCCCAGGATCATTTGTTGATTAAGCCTATGAGAAATAATAAAATGAGCTTCCAACACACTACCTATAAAACAGTTTTCAAAAGTAACCTCTAACAGTTAAACCCTAAAATATACAAATTAATACATAAACACTTAATATAATAATTCTTTCATGTGTAATGTAAATTATAAAGTTGTATACTTTCTTCTGTATGAGAGAAATAATTCCTGAGCATGATAAAGCAGGGAAAATGCCTGGGTAGAAAAGATTGACTATATTAATATATTAAGAACTTACGGGCTAGTGCAGTGATTCTCAACCTTCCTAATGCTGTAACCCTGTAATATAGTTCCTCGGGTTGTGGTTACCCCTAACCATAAAATAATTTTCATTGCTATGTCATAGCTGTAAGTTTACTACTGTTACGAATCATAATGTTAACAGCTGTGTTTGCTGATGGTCTTAGGCAGATTTTATGAAAGGGTCATTCTTACCCCAATAGGGTCATGACCACAGGTTGAGAACTTCTGAGTTGGCAGGATGGCTCAGCAGTTAAGAATATATCCTGATCTTGCAGAAGGCCTGAGTTCGGTTCCCAAAACCCAGAGCAGTGCCTCACAACCACCTGGATCTTCAGCTCCAGGCGATTGGTGCTTTTGGCCTCCATGGTTGCTGGCAGTCACGTGCACATTGACCCAGCACGCCAGCACACATATCCACATACATATAATTTGAAGAATAAAACATACAGCTTAAATAGATTCTTTAAGTTTAAAAACGCTACAAATAAAATTAAAGCATTCACATGTAACTGAGGAAATATCAGTAACAAATATAATGGGAAGACAGTATTGGTAACTTGTAAGACTGTCTAGGATGCATGCGTGAGAGACTCCAGAGCCACGCCAAGTAACTGCACCGAGGGCCTGAGCAGAGAGCCCACAGAGGGAAGGGAAGGAAGCCATAGAAACAACAGGTGAACAAATGAAAACTTTAGTCCCACTAATCAAATGAATATAAGTCAAAAGGATGAGATAGCAGTCTCACTTGCTTTGCAAATATTAATAATTAGAAGATAAACATGGCAATATTCATTTTTAATGATGGTATCGTGAAATGGATTATTTCATGCATCGATGTCAATTTGGTCATTCCACAGAGAACCATCACCTTTATAACAAGAATCCTAAAAAGAGTTCATATCATTTAGACTATTATTTGCATTTTAGGAAGTGTAATATAAGGAGATGATATTGAAGTACTCTAAAATCTACATTTCAGGATAGTGGTTGTAGCAGCATTTCTGCTAATACAGAGCTGAAGTTAACCGAAGCATCGACCAGTGAGAGGAGGGATGAGTAAACTGTTGCCCTGTACAGTGGCACAGTATGTACCTGTATAATTCACCATTTAGGGCTAAGGGGTAGAAAGTGCCCTTAGCATGTGTTAAGTGCAGGACTAGATCCATAGCATTAAGAAAAAAATTTAAATATCCTTGTATATGAATATTTACACTATCAAAAATAGGTTAGTAGAAATACCAAAATATATATATATGAAAAGGATTAGTGTTTCACCTTTATTAGTTGATGCATTTTCCAAGTCTTCTATCATGATTGTGCGTTACCTTTCATAGCACATTTTAAAAGGTTATTTTAAAAGTGAGCAGTTTCTTTATATGGGTTTTGAATGTTTTAGCTGCAGAATCCCATGTGTGCTTGCTTCCCCTCTCACCATCTGCCTCCTGTTTAACAGTTAAACAGTTTTATGGGCGGCATTTCCCCGCACCAGGAACAATGCTGAGCTTCCCCTACGGCTCCATTTCGCTTTAGTCAGCCCCACGGTGGGGATGCACAGATGCCAGTGTCTTCCACCTAACGTCCACTCAGAGCACGCATCTGCTCCAGGGTAGGGCAGTGTCCCAGCCAGGGCCGGAAGGGCTTTGATAACATCTATTGCTGAATAAAAAAAACCAAAAAAACAAAAAACAAAAAACAACTTTTTTTTTTTTTTTAATGTGAGCTAATTGCTCTGGAAAGCATCATAAAACAAATGAAACCATTTCCTTTTTTTTTTTTGTCAGAATGTTCTATAAATTTTTTGCAGTGCGTGTTGTATGTATGTCTAGAATATCACGTGGAACCACATTAGTATGTATGTATAAGTTAATGTGTGTTAATCAGAAGCCAGCAACCCCAGCACTTGAGAGGTGGGGCAGGAGGATTTTTAATGTGAGGCTAGTGGAGGCTATGTAGAAAAACTACGTCATTAAATAAATGCACATATGCATTCAGGTATTTATATTTGTTAATCAAAGCTAAGATGCTTAAACGTTCCTGATTAAGCTTGTTCTTTGAAAAGATTACAAGCTTGTAACTCCGCTGAGCTAAGGGAGAAAGGTTGAAATCTTGTGTTTTCAGGGTGTCATAAAATGTAAAAGCTAACCTCTCGCTTAGGAATTATCCATTTTACAGCTGATAGCACAGTTTAAATACAGGGTTTTAACATCACACCATGGTATCATTAACTAATATAACATTTGAAGTTCCTTACTTTGAAATTGTAGCTTAATTAATAACCAAATGTGGATGTTGTTAT
Organism: Meriones unguiculatus; assembly: GCF_030254825.1. NCBI lineage: Eukaryota > Metazoa > Chordata > Mammalia > Rodentia > Muridae > Meriones > Meriones unguiculatus. The sequence goes on along the minus strand of NC_083354.1, from coordinate 77,466,722 downwards.
TCATTATCTTGATTATCTGTCTTTGAAAAACAGTCATCAAGTCCTTTTCAAACATCCTGGGAAGCTGGTTCAGATTTAACATCGACCTAGATTAACTGGTGGTGGCACGGTGCTGGGGCTTCACACCTGGGTCCTGGGGATCTCTTGTAGCAGACCCACAATCACCCCCCTGTGGCCACACACACACACACACACACACACACGACTCAGCCCCAGACCAGGAGTCTTTATTTTCTCCCTCTGTATTTACCTTTCTGTTTCCTAGCTCAGTGTAACTGTTCGAATCCCTCGAGTCACTTACCCTGTCCATACACTTTTCCCACATGTGCTTATGCACCGATCTTTTCCACAGTCTTTATCTCTAGCTGAGAACGTTCTCCTCAGCACAGATGCTTGTTTCTGTTTAGGCCATTCTCCACCTGTGGCCCCCAGCACCAAACTTACCACCAAGTCTGACTACCCCATTCCTGTCATCAGCAACCAAACTCACTCACTAACCCAGATTAGAGTTTTCTCTCTCACTTTGATGACAGAGTCTCACGTAGCCCCAGCTAACCTCGATTCTTTTGCTTCCATCCACCAAGTGCTAGGATTACTCATGTGTGCCACCATATCTAACTTCCTTCGCTATCTCTTACGACGACCATCCCACTTTTCTAAAGAGCATTTTAGACCTAGGCTCTCTGTCCAGAGCCAAAGCCGATGATTCAGGACTTCTGGAATAAATAAAAACTAGGATTCCTCTTCTGCATGGCCTCATATCCCGTGCCCCGCCTACATAGACTCTCTCCTCTACATTGAAGTTCTTTAAAAGCACAAAACCAAAACAAACCAGAGCTTTATTTTGTCTTTTAACTCAAGCAAAACCTGCATGACCGTGACATGCAGCGGAGTAGTTCCCACGGGGGTCCTCGAACCGCAGCCGCAGCAGGAGCTGGCTACTTAGAAATACGGATTGCCTGACTGCCATCCCAGATCTAGGACAGGAGCACGAGGGTGCCGGTCTGTCTGGGTGACTGTGTGCATTTGCGGTGAGAGAATTCCTCCATCGTGGGGCCTAAAACCCGGCATGCACGAGAACCAACAGTAGACGCAGGCCCCAGACCAATTAAATGAGGAACTTCAGGTGTCTGACCTGGCGTTGGTGTGTATCTTTTAAAAGGCTCTCTAGAGGATCTCCATACATTGGAAGGCGGGAGGACAACTTAAGCTGTAAAAATCTACCGTTTTCTTAAAGCAGAATCTAAAACGGCACTCCGGAACCTGAACGCACACCGAAATCACCTGGGAAGCCTTAAAGAATGACGGATGGTCGCCGGCACCTCCTCCCTATTCTCACTTAATTGGTTTGCAGCGTGGCTTGGGCCTTGGGGCACCTCAGTTTCCCCAGGCTATTTTAATGTGAAGCCAAGGTTAAGATCACCACCGTTCAAAGGCTGAGATTCCAGAGGTCCGTGGTACCCAAGAAGCACCTGGGGTACTTGATAAAATAGGAGCTTCAGCCAGGTGAAGAATCACCTGGAATTTGGCCCTGAGGACCTTTCCAGCTGGCCCCAGTCTTCATCCATCATCTTCTCCTCACCCTCCCTTGTCTGACCTAGTGTTCTGTAACTGTGGCATTTAACCATGTCCCGTTCCCTGGTGCCCCCTGCTTGATTTGTTGGGAAAGGTATAGATTACTCAGTCACTGTATCCATTCTTTAACCATTTGAGAAGAGGTTACCTCGGCTACTACCCCTAGTAGGAGTATACCTTATACCAGGTAACGCTCATAAAGGTTTTTAAGTGGTTTTCTTGTTGTGTGTTTGTGATCTCACTTTGTAGCCCTGGCCAGCCTGGAACTCACTACGTAAAGCATACTTTCCCCTGCCTCTGTCTTCCAAGTGCTGGGATTAACACCTGTGCCACCATGCCTGGCTTTTTAAATGTGCTTTTAAAGGAACCACACAAATATGAGGAGACAGTATGGATGTATTTAGGAAACAATTTTCGAGTAAGGAAAGTCTCTCCAATGTTCAAAACGTAATAATCACAAAGAAAATACATAAGCTTAATAAGGTTTTCTCCAGGGAAGTTACCATGAACACATGAAAGGACAAAGAGAACTGAGAGAAACACGGCTTCAGTGTATGACAGGATTGCTTCCATGTGGAAAACAAGAAGTGAGAACTCCAGCGGAAGAAGGAACGAACCAGGGGCTTTGTACTACAAAAGGAGGCCAGACAGAGAGCTCAGCTACTAAGGGCACTGGCTACTCTTTCGGAAGACCTGGGTTCAATTCCCAGCACATACGCGATAATTTCCAACCTCCTTTAACTACCAGACCCTCTAGTGCCCTCTTCTGACCTCCTCACGAGGCATACAGACTGTGCACAGCCATAATGCAGACAAAATACCCATAGGAGCAAAATAAAATAAGAAAATAAAATAAGAAAAAGGTCGGCATAGTGAAAGGTGACTGACCTCACTCAGAATCACTTAAAAATGCTAAACAAGATGATGCATATGTTAGTAGCTTTCATTGTGACGACCACATCATATATAGACCTATAAATACAATATAAGACATATATAGATATATAAATACAAAACATACATAGCATCAATATAATTTTAGTACTCTACCTCAGCAGGTCTGAAAAAAGAAATAGCTACTTCCTGACAAAAGCTGAAAATAACGTCATAGTTGGGTAGCTCAGGGGGTAGGGGACTGCCCTGTGAAGAGGAGCATGGCTGTAGAAACTAAAATAGACAGCACACCTACCCTTGACCTGCCGCTTCTGCTTCTAGGAACTTAGCTCTGGGATACAGTCACAGACCTTCAGCAAACACTCAGGAAACTATCAAAACATTAAAATCAGCGCAGGTATCCACTAATAGGCTGAGGCATATATAATATATAATGTAATATAAAATATATAACATATAAGCTATATAATATAATAATATATATTCTATTACATAGAGTAATATATAATATAATTTTCTTTGGTACTAAAAAAATGATGGGCTAAAGCTTTAGAAGGGTTAACAAAAAGTTACTGCTAGGTTATTAAAAACAAGGTTTAGAACCTTTAGAAGTTATAAATGTCTAATGCCTTATATAAAACGCTATACTCTTTGGAGTAAATTTTATGTGGGCATTTCGTGTTGGCACACACATATGTACTTCTTGTACACGGAAAGAGGCTGAATGTGTATAACAGCGGAGTGGCTAGGCCCAAAGTCTAGAAAAAAAAAATCCTGACGTGCCTGAATGAGAGTCTGGGCTAGGAGGCTGGCTTAGGGGATTCTGGGTTGTGAAAGGTTTTGTTTTTTTGTTTTTTGTTTTCTGTTTTTAATCTTTTTAAGTATGTGAAATTGTTTGCATTTTCTTCCCCATGTGCATTTAATTGCTTCTGTAGTATAATTCAAACATTAAAAAAAAAAAGTGCTGTTACCATTATAACTGTCCCTTCCCTTGCCTCCATGGCCATTACCTTTTTTCTTCTTTTTTTCAAAACAGGGTTTCTCTGTGTAGCCTTGGCTGTCCTGAACTCACAGAGATCCGCCCTCCTCTGCCTCCCTGAGTGCTGGGATTACAGGCACGGGCCACCATGCCCAGCTGCCTCCTCCCTTTCAATTGCTTTTCTTACTGCTGTCCTTCAGGGCCTAGATTGAAGGCCACACTTTGTGACATGACCCAACAGCCTCCTTTTGAATTAAGGGCTTTGTACTTCTTGTCTTGAACACAGCCTGTTATATTCCCGCGGGTCTGCTTTCTGGGCCAGTGTAGGAGAGCCCCATGGTCAGTGTTTGCAGCATGATAGCCCGGAAGAAGGAAATGTGACAGAGCTTTCATTGGCTTTCCTGCAGCCATACCTGACTGGACACCCAGAGATACTGCTCACGTCCTCTTAATTAAAAATGTGTATTAACATTCATCGTTTATATGATAAGTATTCTAATGACATTTCACTCAATGCTATCAGGTACTGTGAGCACACAGTTGCTCTCCATAGCCCTCTCGTAATTCCTCCAGGCCTCTCCTCTTTTCCACAATTACTCCCTCCTACTTTCATGTCTCTTCACACATATGTAATGTATGTCCCATGTATGACATAAAACATGCAATATTTATTTTTTTGGAGTCTTACATATTTTGCTGAACAGAATAATCACTATTTCTGTCAATTTTCTTTCAAATCATATAATTTTTTTTCTCCTTGTGACTTACTAGAACTTTATTGGGTATATAAACACTTTTGTTTTTAAAGATTATTTTTATTTGTAAGTGTGTGTGTGTGTGTGTGTGTGTGTGTATACCACATGTGTAAAAGTGCGTGCAGAGGCCAGGAGTCTTTGCATCTCCTGGAACTGGAGTTAAAGGCAGTTTTGAGTCAGGAAATATGGGTGCTGGGAACCGAACCTGGGTCCTCTGCAAGAGCAGGAAGTGCTCTTCACCACTGAGCCATTGCTCTGGCCCCCACCCATGTTTTATTTAACTACTCATCAGCTGATGAGCTTGAGGGCTGATTCCATACCACCACTGTGACAACAAATATGGCTGTGCAGTTATCTCTGTGGCGTGCTGACTTCGATTCCTACACATATGCAGAACTGGGCCGTGTATAGTTAGTTCTACTTCAGTTTAATGAGGAACCTCCGTCCTGAGTTTCATAGTGGAGAGAGTGATTGCCCTTCACACCAGTAGCATGTCACAGCCCCTCCTGGCCTCATCCTTGCCAGCATTTGTTGTTTATTTTCTTAATGATGCCCAGTCCGACTGAGGGAGATAGAATCGTGGTGTACTTTCAATTTGCATATCCGTGATGACTAAGGATATTGAACACTTGTTCGTATATTTTATTGATCCTAACATGGGCCATTTTTTGGTCTCTTGATTATTTTCAGAATTCAAAGCTCTGGCTTAAGCCTTGTCTCCGGGGTTGTTAGTATTCCGTTGCTGCCAGCATCCCTTGTAGGGAGCCTTGGGAATCAGTGCTCCTTAGCTGTAAGAATTTAGCAGTGTCCAGCCCATGTCCACTCCTGATAAAAGCTCTCAACTAATGTAGATAACAAAAGATGCACTTGTGTGTTCTTTTCATTTCAAGGAGGTCTTCAAGATTCCAATATGCCTTTTATATTATTTTGAGATTATAATCACAACATTTCTTCCCTTTTGTCCCTCCCCTCTCTCCTTCATGGCCTCCAAATTCATGGCCTCTTTTTTTTCCACTAATTTGTTATTGCATATATACATCCCCAAATATAATCTGCTCAGTTCCTATAATGTTACTCATGTGTATGTTTTCAGGGCTGACCATTTGGCACTGGATAACCAGTTGGTCTACAGTTGCTTGTAGCTCTTTGTATAGGGTGGAGGCCTCCTGGGCTTCTTCCCAGCCACTTTGGGATGTCCCATCCACCAGTGTCCATTGGTATTGTCCTTGATCAGCTCATGTTTGGGCACTCATGTTGGTGAGAATTTATGGCTGTAGCTTCTGACATTACTAGGAGACACAGTCTCACAGCAAACCCCCTGATCTGGCTCTTACAGCCTTCCTGTCTCCTCTTCTGCAATGCTCCCTAACTAGATTTCATGGTACCTGAAGGCACCATGCCAGCTTTCAGAGGGGAAAGGCAACCAAAGGCCTCCCCAGCTTTGGTGCCTGTGAACCACATCAAAAACCAGTAGCACGTCATGATAACCCTAAGGGTGAAGTAGTGGCATGCACAATGTGGTGGTAACCAACAGTTCTCTAACTGGACTCAAGCCCTGGTCCACAAGCGGGAAATGATGCCTGCTATTGGAAGCCGAGCTAGCTACTCAGTGCTGGTGGAGGGGCTAGCGGCTGCCGGAGGGGAATCTATATTCCATATATCTTTTAAGAGGGTGATCCCAGCTTCTTCCCCTGACTTGTTATATCGCAAAATACCTGTAAGGCTTAACATACACCACAAATTCAGAGCTCAACAAGTGATTACTGCCTGTGAATTCGTAAGACAGCATTCACAAAAGATTAGTATTCGTGTGTATAGAGACTCACAGGTGTGTGTGTTTTTAAACCACACTCATCAATTATTTTAAGGTTCTTTACTAAAACGGCTATGGACTGACAGTAGTGTGTATGGAACATAACAGAATGCTGACTGAGCATATATTTCTCTATAGGCATCATTCCTACAAGAAACAAGTTGATCATTAGCTTTGCTTCCAACAGTCATTTGTTGAAACCAGCTGGATGGATGATTTTAACTGTCCTAGTAGGTGTAACTATTTTAAATATCCTCATGTCGTGGTAACCCCCGACCATAAAATTATTTTGTTGCTTCTTCATAAGTGTAATTTTGCTGTTGTGTATCAGAATGTAAATATATGATATACAGGATATCTGATATGCAACCACCATGAAAGGGCCCCTTGACCCTCGCACCTCCAAAGAGGTGGTGAGCCACAGGTTGAGAACCACTGTTTCAGAGGCAGAAAGAAATTATAGGTGTGTGTGTGGGCATATGTAGAAAAGAATCTCAATAGTGTATGTCTGGGGATGTCATCCCTTCCCTTAGCCATGGCTTTGCTTTCTGTGGTGAACTTTAAATAGTTAAAAAATATTAAACAGAAACCCGCAGGTAAACTATCTGTAGCTTCCTCACTGGCACTTGAAGGAGTATGATGACATCATCGCTGTTCTGCCATATCCTGCCTAAGACATCAGTGTGTATGTCCTGTCCATTAATACTAGTCGTGTCCCTTGGCACATCATTGCCTGAAACATCATAGGGCATCTCTCTCTCTCTCTCTCTCTCTCTCTCTCTCTCTCTCTCTCCTTTTTCTTTTTTTGTCTCTACAAACATTTTATTTTCTTCTTTTTTAAAATTTATTTTTTATTTGTTATAATTTATTCACTTTGTATCTCAGCCATAGCCCCCTCCCTCAGCCCCTCCCAATTCTGCCCTTCCTCCCTCTTCCTCTCCCATACCCCTGCCCAAGTCCACTGACAGGGGAGGGCCTCCTCCCCCTCCATCTGACCCTAGCCTGTCAGGTCTCATCAGGACTGGCTGCACTGTCTTCCTCTGTGGCCTGGTAAGGCTGCTCCTCCCTCAGAGGGAGGTGATCAAAGAGCAGGCCACTGAGTTCATGTCAGAGACAGCCCCTGTTCCCATTGCTAGGGAACCCACTTGGAGACTGAGCTGCTATGGACTACATCTGTGCAGGGGTTCTAGGCTATCTCCGTGAATGGTCCTTGGTTAGAGTATCAGTCTCAGAAAAGACCCCTGTGCCCAGATTTTTTAGTTATGTTGCTCTCCTTGTGGAGCTCCTGTCACCTCCAGGTCTTTCTATCTCCCCCTTCTTTAATAAGATTCCCTGCACTCTGCCCAAAGTTTGGCTATGAGTCTCATCATCTGCTTGGTTACCCTCTGGATAGAGTCTTTCATAGTTCCTGTGTGGTAGGGCATCTCTTAAATGTCTTTTCTTTTCCTCAGTCATGACCCCAATTTAGATAAGTCAAAGAAAAGCTGAAAGTGTTTTCTTTATGTAAGGCCAAAGTCCTGTGCTTAGTAAAGAAACAGCAACAATTAAAAACAAAACAAAACAAAACAGGGCTGGAAATATGGCTCAGAGGTTAAGAGCATTGGCTGTACTTGCAAAGGTCCTAAGTTCAATTCCCAGCAACCACATGGTGGCTCATAACCATCTATAATGAGAACTAGTGCCCTCTTCTGGCATTCAGGCACACATACAGTCAGAATACGGTATAAGTAATAAATAAATATTTAAAAAGAAACATACACTGCAATAGATGTGATGGTGTTTATGTTAGTCATCTTTTCGTTAACTGTGACAAAATACCGGGGAAAAAATCACTGTAAAGGGGGAAACTTTGTTTGGTCTCAAAGTTGCAGGGATTTTAGTCCAAGGTCACTAGACCGCATCACTAAGGGCCTGTGGTAAGCACAACATCTTGGCAGAACCATGGCAGAAGTATATGTCGGAGGAGAGCTGCTCAGTTCGTGGTGGAGTGATGGGAGAGAGGAAGAGAAGAAAGAGGGGAAGACGGTGAGTGAGCGAGGGAGAATACGAAGGAGACAGAAGGGGGTCAGCATAAGATATTTCCTTCAAAGTCACACCTCAGATAACCTACTGTTGCCAAATAGGCCCCATCTCCGAATAGCCCCTTAAGCCGTGAACTCATCCATGAATGAATCTCCCGATTAGATCGAAGCCTTTATGGTCCAGTCATTTCTCAGCAGTGCCCCCAGCTTGGAACCAAGCCTTTCTATATGCGAATATTTTTGAGGGATACTTCATATCTCAACATTGGTAATCTGTTCTGCTACCCAACTTGTAAATTAAATTATATCATAAGGTATGGAGGAATAGGAAGGAAACATAGCATATATAGTATCTGTTCTGTTTGTGACTTCAGGATCCCATGGGGAACTTGGAATCCATTGCCATACAGGAACACTGCCCTGTCTTATTAAGCCACGAGAGCCCCTGTGGGCAGGTGGGAATGAAAGTGCTGAAATGGCAAGATAGTATTTGTTCGTGTTGATAGGGAAATTTTTTCTGGTCTAACTGCCCTTTTGAGAATACTTAGAGGTCAGAGGGAGGCGAATATGTAAAAGGGACATTGCATTAATATACCCAAGAGTAGAAAATTGAGTGTTAGAGAGAAATGGGCAAAGGAACGGAAATCTAGGTATGTCCCAGGAAGAGTTTTAAAAGGGCAAGTACATAAGCAAATTCTAAGCTGTGTTTCTCAAATCCAGGCACCTATTATGGTCCTCTTGCTCAAGGGGACTGGGGTAAGGTCTGGGCATCAGCGTCTTTAAGGTTTCTCTGTTGGTTTTAGTATGCAGCCCACAGAGAACCCTTCCTTCACTGATCTAAGGGGATGCAGAGGAGAAGTGTGAGAGACATTATCGAAGGAGCGAGAGTGTCAGCACCAGGGGCGTCCCATGATCTGTATGTTTCTTAAGAACTGACATTGAGAGTGCTGACTTGTTAGACTCTAGGCTTATTCCACACTATTTTATTACAAAGGAATAGGTTAGCAAAATTCTCTAAACCAAGTGATAATTATTTCAAAGAAAAACCCTGGCATATATCTTGCTGCATTTGGTTACATTCTTACCCACTGGCTTTCATAGGAACATTTTGAATATGTTAAATAGGAGCAGCTTAGCTTTAGTATTCATTCTTTAACTAAAAGGATCTAAAAAGGAAAAGGTTTATAATGAACATCACCTTTGCAGTACATTTAGGAAGCCATATGGATGTTCAGCCTTTCATTAAAATGCCTCTGTTCTGACTAGAAATTACTTAGCAGTCGAAGCTAACAGTCTAAGAACCAATTTCCTGATAACGTCCCCCCTCTTCTAGGAATAAAAGGGAAGTTCTTTGTATCTAATTATGTTAAGGAATTGAAATCCCTTCCTGTCAGATAGAAAAAATAATAACATGCACACACTGCCAGAGTCTTTAACGGGGTCCTACCCAGATTCAGGGACTAATTAGTTATCTAAGATTAACAGCCCTAATCAAGTTCCATGTAATTGCATGGAAGTGAGGAATATCTGTTTCGGTGATGTGTTCTTGCCTCCCATTCCTTGACCTTACAAACACATCTCAGGAACTTTAAACAAGGGTTGAGAGTAATCTCTTCTCTATTGCCGAGAAGATGAATTACTGAAGATGGGAGGAAAACATGCCTCTAAAAATCAACTTTCTTCATCACTCTTACCGTTCACCAGTCTTTACCTGGGATCACCTTGAGATGTGACATCAATTCAGAGTAATAAGGAAGGGTCAATGAAAAGCTAAAACATTCTCAAGAACCCATTACAGCTCATCTCCAAGGGATCTGTGTCAGTGCCACTGCCTTTCAAATATAAGACACAAATTCCAGAGGAATGGCTTCATGATGTGGACAATAGACTTCTGTGAGTCTCATGACGCAGGATTTGACCTCTTATTGGGTCTCTCTTCTGTTCTGTATGTGTCTTCCACCCTATAACTTCATCACTCACTCCTTAAAAAAAAAACATTACGAATGCAAGAATCCTAAGTGTGTTGTCAAACTGTACGTTTACTGTAATTTACCATCATTGAGAGATTTTTTTTAAAAAAGTAATTTTGATGCATGTAAAAGCTTTGATTTAGGTAAATGTGCTCTTCAAATGAATAAAGCTCCAGAGTGGGATTTGCAAGATGATCTAAAATGGCCATATCTGCTTCTGTCAATGGGTCATTGGCTGCTGCGTCTTGTTCATCTGTTATCTGTTCTCACAGGGAACTCAGTGCACCAAGCAAGAAGAACTTTAAACTAGAAGTCAAAACACACCTTTTGTGCATATGTGTATTCAGCTCTGGTGGTGGTTCTCAACCTTCCTCATGCTGTACCCCTTTAATACAGTTCATCATGTTTTGGTGAACCCCGAGATAAAATCGTTTTCATTGCTACTTCATGACTAATTTTGCTACTGTGATGAATTGTAATGTCAATAGTTTTGGAGATGGAGGTTTGCCAGAGGGGCCGGGACCCACAGTTTGAGAACCACCGGTCTAGAGCTTACTGGCACTGGGGACTCTGTGCTTATTGGCACTGTTTTCTCTGCTAGCATGCAGTTGTTGCAGTTTGCTTCTTGATTTAGGGGTGGGAACTGCACCCCTCTCAGTGTGGACCCTATCTGGCCTGAACCTGTGCAAGTCTTGTGGGAGCTACCGCAGCAATCTCCTTGAGTGTGTATGCACATCACTTCTGTTGTGTCTAGAAAAATCTATTTCCTTGGAGTCACCCATGACCTCTGGATTTTGTAGTCTTTCTCTCTTCTTTCCCACACCAATCCCTGAGGCTGAGGAGGGGCTTTAATGGAGACGTCCCATTGAGGACCCAGTGCTCCGAAGTCTGTCACTCAGTATAGTCCGGTTGTAGATCTCTGTGTTAGCCCCATCTACTGCAAGGAGAAGACGCTTTTCTGATGATGACTGACTGAGACTCTGATTGTCAATCAGTTATAAGAAGCGTTCTTAATTGCTCACTTCCCAGCTTTATTCTACTTAGACCCACTTTTCAACAAACCCCATTGGTCTTGTAGATTCTACCTCCCTAAGGTCTGCAGTCACTGGTCCCCTGGTCTGTGCTGGCAGCTTCCTGACATATCTCCCTGCTCCTGCCCCGGCCTGTGTGCAGCCCATTGGTCACAGAACAGCTGGAAACAACTTTATCATGTCCTTCCCTTCTGTTAAATAAAAAAGAACATTTCTTGCCTGGATTAGTCAAGCAGTGGCCAGTGGTTCTGCCTATGTCAGGCTTAGGCAGAGAAAGCCCACATTATAAGGAACCGTTAATGCACTGGGAATAATCTGCTCTTGACAGTATATTGGTATCCTTTATACACCATCCCGCGGTGAGTACAGCACGCTTTTGCCAGGCATGCCACCACTGTCAGCCATTCCAAGATAGCCCTTGGTTATTTAGGGCCTAAACAGCTGCCCGGGTTTAATTAATATTCCACAATTATATCTGGACAGGAGCCAATTTCGGAGACAGGTGTCTAAGTGACAGGGAGATCTCTGACTTTCCTTCACACATCACCTGTTATGGTCCAGCGGGATCCACTTAGAGTTTGCTGGCAACTTGAACTGTGATTTCACATGGCTCATTCTGTTGGAGGCTCCTTTATAACTCTTGCAGGTACCCACTCTCTGCTGTCACTCATCCTGCAGGAAGCTCCTAAATTCAGTTCTGTCCAAGGTGGCCCGAGGCTGCGGTTATATGTTGCTGAGGGCCCACGAAGCCTTCAGAAAACACCATACTGATTGTTATGGTGCAAAACGTCACAGCTCATTTAAGGGGTTCATCAAGTAATGAGAATGAGGATTCAAATGCAGGGCTTACTCTTTGATCCACCAGGAGTTTCAAATGGCAGTGGTCATTAATTCTTGGATTCCCTCTGTCCTTAAAGAAAATTGAGGCATCAGAAACTGTCATTTTGTGAACAGATAGCTATTAAAAGCACATTAATAATCTATAGTGGGTAAAGCATATGCCTTTTAAAAAGATTTGCAGCTTGCTTCTCTGTGGCGAAGACGCGGGACTTCTCCAGCCTAATTACAAAGCAATCAAACAATTTAATTAATCTGGAAATCACTTTCTTCACAATAACTGCCTCCAAAATGAGGCACCCCATGTAGTGCCGTTAGGTAAAGCATGGCTCCGACACACTGCTTGCATCTTAGCCGTGCCTCTCTGCCTTACGGGGATTGTGGTGTTAATTACCTACCCAGTGCCCGGCCACCGCTAAGGCACACTGTATCGGGTCCGAGGAGCATCAGCAGCGATACTGCCAGGCCATAAGTGTCCGAGCGCGCAAACATCCAAGAGCCAGCAAATCCCTGGAGCAGCAGGATGTGAGCTACAAGCTAGGGCTGCACATATGGGCAGAGAATTAACTGGCACCGGCTTCCATGCGAGAGTCTCCCAGGTATTGCTTTGCAGATGGGTGGATGAATTCCGAGAGCCATGTGCGAGGAGTGAAGGTCACGTGTAGGACTCCAGTTTCAATCTATCTCGCCGTCTCTTCACGGGAAGCGCCACTCGTGGGTTCCACCGAGAACACTTCCCAGAGCCTGGGTGGCATGAATGCTAACCCTTCCACCCTGAATCTGCAGCATTTGGGACACCATGTAACAAAATACTGTATTGCTAAGTCTCAGGGGACCAAAAAGAAGTCCTTTTTTGTTAGTACAAATAAGAATAAAACCTTCCACGACTGACTTCCACCAGTCTAATGTGCCGATCTTAAGAGTTTCCAGGGAAAATTGAATTCCATTCGGTGAATGACGTATTTGTCTATATGGTGCTCATTTACCCTTTCCGGGGTTAGCACCAGAGCCCCGCCTACCTCTCAAGATTCTCTGTCAGTGAGTTATTGTCTCGTGTTTTCCCGCCAGCCTATCTACAGTGGCGGCACCAGTCTCTCTCTGTGTTCGCTTGTTTCTCCAGTCCCTCTTGGTTTGCCCACAGAAGTTCTTTCTCTTGCCCTTGCATGTGCTGGTCCATGCAAGGATGGGTCTCCTTTGGTGCACCTGAGCATCTCTAAAGCCTCCCACTATCTGGTACCAAAAAATGTCGTTCATGGGACATTGGCTCTGCCGCTCTGCATTTGCTATGGCTAGAGAGCTTGTCTCTGGGACCAACTCGGTGTTTGTGACTGAGTTGTTTGTGATTCCCTGGAGTCCCAGCCACCATCTTACCCGAAGCTTTCTGTACTGCCCTGCCATTGAGTCCCTGTCCTTCTGCTATCTTATGATGCTTTAGAGAACTTTAGTGATAGTACAGTTATAACAGCAGCACACAAAAGCATTCCAATTCTTTCTACAGAAATCCCTGGCCCATTTTTTTCCTCCAGTAAATCTTGTCAGTGTTGTTAAAACATGGGTAGACTGTACGTACAGCTGTGGCCCCAAAATTTTACATCATGTGCTGATGGTTATTGTCATCTTTGTTGAAATTCGCTCTGTGATGTGCACACATTGACAAAAATGCCTGATAACATCTCTCAGAGCAGTCTAGTTCTTAAGCAACACATGACTTTGTGAATGTTATATGCATTTCAGTTCAGCTTTTCAACCTACATTAAAAAAGTAGATCTGCAGAGTTACTAAGAAATGTACACGGTCCTCTAGTCTTGAGTTTGAAGAGAAAAGAATCTAGGGGTTGGCTTTATGGCAGTGAAAGAGCAAGTAAGGAAGGGGAAAAAAAATGACGTTTTAGTCATACCTAGAAAGGCAGCCCGGGCTGTGAGGCGGTCTGGGGATGGTTAGTGGAAGCTTTGGTAATGGCATCTTTGGTTTCTTTGAAGGGCAGAGTTAAATCAGCCTTTTTAGTCTGTCTCTGTCTGTTTGTCCTCGAGCTGAAAGATCATCATGTGCTGGTAGAATCTTTTATAAAACGGTCTCTGGCTTCCTCAGGGGCCTTTGAACCCCCAGCTTTAGTGTTTCTGCACAGAGAAGACAGGCTAGGGATCAGGCCACATTCCCTTGTTCTTACTTTATTCTTGTGAACGAGATAGAAAGGATTGCTGTCAGAATGTCTTGGCCTCAAATAAGGAATTGTTTTTGTTACAACTAATAATTTACTGGTGGTTTGTTCTCCATGATGTATGAGCAATATGAGTATATCCCCAAACTTTGAAAACAAACACAAACAACAACAACAACAAAAATCCAACCGCTATACAGTGATTCCAGGCATTAGATTATCCCCCTTAGGAAGCAAGGGCTCTTAGCCATCTTGAAATTACTGAGCTCTCTTACAGAATGCAGAGCATGATACACAAGCTAAATTAGGAGTGGGCGAGTGAATGCTGTTGAGAGAAATCAAAATAAGTTAATTTGCTGTGTAGATAAACAGACAAAATGAATCCTGGATTACTGGACGGCAAAAGCAAAATCTATTCCTCCAGGGTCCCCCGGAACAGCAGATGCAAAGACATGATAAATTTCACTGTGGCAAGGGAACCGCTCCTTGCCTGGTTTTCTATAAAGAAGCAGCTTTTCAGAGCTTCCCTGTTGAATGGCTTTGATTGGGCTGTCATAAAGTTAATAGCATCTGTTGAAAGACAACACTATAAAATTTGCAACCTTAAGTTAATTGAAAAATTTCAGGAGATGTAACCAGTCTAAGAAGTCCTCCAGGTAACACTAAACTTAACCCCGTGAGGCGTTCAGCTGTTCTTTTAGCACACTAATAACAAATTGTTTACGTCTATAGCTGGGCTTAAACTGAAAAACTGTAGTCCTTACGGCTGGCTGCAGTGGTCACCCTCACCCAAGAGCCAATGCTGGGACAATGGCCTTGCTCTTGGGAATGAAAGGCGTCTCCCTGATCTATTTTTTCACTTTATAAAAAACAAAAACAAAAACAAAAAAAAAAAAAACAAAACAAAACTATAGGCGACTTTGCAGCCTTTTCTCACCTCCTTACTGAAACCAGCTCCATTCCCAAGCAGTCCTCCGACAGCACTGTGCCTCTAATTAAATATGCAAGGGAAGCAGCGTGGTCTGGAGTGTCCTGAACTTGCCCTCGCCAGCTGCCTGCCAAGCTTTGTCAATGATCAGCAGCAGGTTGAGCAGGCTAATGGAGAAAGTAACAAGCCCCCAGGGAGCTGCCCTCCTTCCGGCTAGCAATCAGTGCTCTTCTCTGCCTATGGAGGACTTGAGGAGAGACACAGGCTGCCATCTCCTTGTGGCCAGCTCCCTGTAGCTTTTAGAGTCTGCCTGGCCAGTCACGTTCCTGCTGCTTAGAGACACAGAGCTCGCTGAAGGAAATACTGACAAGGGGTAATCCTGCCAGGTTCTTCCAGCAATGCTAAGAGCCTGGGACATTTTAGAAATAGGTCCAGATGGCTGGATTCTCCTGATATTTTATTACTAGTTTTGACACATCTATCTTTTAAATGTATACTTTGGAATTTAAGCCTTTATTTCAAGACTTTTTCCCCCCATACGGAGGCTGCCTGCTCCAAATAAAAAGTACCACCAGTGAAATCATGAGGAGTTTATCATCCACCTAAATGTTAGCTTCTGAAGACATCATACAAAACGTATATATATATATATATATATATATATATATATATATATATACGTTTTATATATATATATATATACACTCATTATTCTATAGACCGAATGCTTGGATTATTAAACCCTGGAGGGTTGGGGCTTGGTGGTAGTGCTGACTATATATACTCATATGTTTGGCCCACTTGGAAAGCTATGCTAGAGCTCAGTGTCCTCCCACCCCCACCCTACCCCCACCTCCACCACTTCCCAGATCCCTGCTTGAGGCAAAGCTAAAGCATTATTAGAGGAAATGACATTTTGTAGAACTGTAAAGAAACTGATTACCAAGAAGAAGATTCTGGTTGTGGATAATGGTACAAAAACAAAATTAGGTTGTTCATTTCTCTCTTTCCCTCCACAGGAAATAGCCCTCAAGACAGTCCAAGGAATTTCTCCCCCAGTGCCTCAGCCCATTTCTCATTTGCACGGAGGTAAGGCCTGCGTATGAGTGGGGCAATAAAGGGGCTCCTAGGGAACCCATTTCTGCTCTCTCCCCGCACACCCCTCCCTCCTGCTCTTCCAGGGTTGCGTCTTGTGAGAGCCTTTTCATTATCATGTAAAGCCTTCTCCAACCAAAGGACCTTGTTAGAGAGAACACATCTGCTTTAACAGTTTTCAAGATGACTTCTGCCTTGTGTTAGAGTTGGAGGGTACCTTTTGGTCCCACTGAGGATAGGAGGTTCTTCTCTCTCTCTCTCTCTCTCTCTCTCTCTCTCTCTCTCTCTCTCTGTGTGTGTGTGTGTGTGTGTGTGTGTTTCCCATGTATGCATGCACGATTCAGCCTGTACAGATTTTTACTGAATTTTTTGAGGTGTTATTATACAGCCTCTATTTATCTATGTCCTGGTACAAGTTTTTGTTGTTACCGTATGTTGTACTTTTTGAGAAAATGAGGCTCTTGATTACAAGGTATGAACTTGTAAGCATTAACCAGCAATTGAATGACAGATCTGACATTGGACTGTTGGGAATTTTTTTTTTCCAGACAAGTTTTTCTGTGTAGCCCTGGCTGTCCTGATGGTCCTAAAACTCACTACGTAGATCAGGCTGGCCTTGAACTGAGAGCTCTTCCTGCCTGTCTGCGCCAGCATGTCTGGAGCCTTTTTTCTATTAATGTTGTACTTAGAATTAGGCAGCAAATGGTTATAAGCTTTGCCTCTCCTCGAGGGGAACTGAGTTAAAAGGAAGTACCTTACTCAGAACCTAACACCAAGCTTTCCCAGCCTGGTCCTCGCTGCTGTGGCCTCAGCCATTTCTTCTGGATTCTGAATCAGTATGCCTTCCTCAGTCAGACATCCAGTCTCCACTTCTCCTTCACCCCTCTCACATATATGTCTTGCCTCCGCCACCCAAGCAAGACAGAACGCAAAATGCCCCTTCGGGTCTCCAAATATTCACAATAAACTCAGTTTATGATCTGGACATCCCATCTATTTGTAAGACTTTCTCAGGGACTTAATTATACCCTAAAGTGAATTCAGATTGCACTTACTAAGCCATATAGGTATGTTTAAGAAAATGCGTTTCTTCTTGTACACATTACTAACAACACACTTGTAGTGCTTGTGATTACTAACAAAACACTTGTCAGCATGTGATTAATATATTTTATCTTCTAAAATCCCAGGAAAAGGAATTTCAGCAGCATTATGTATAATAATTAAGATTCCAGCAGCATTTTCAGAACTCTGTATGATTAGGATTCTACCGTAGGTCCCAATCCAAGAACAAATGTTTGTTCTTTCATCACCGGAGCCATTTCCCATCATGTGCTCAAGTCTGCTATGAATCCCACTGTGGGAGGGCACAAGATGAACAAGATACATCTCAAGGAGCTTGCTGAGACCCATTCCTGGATCTTCTCTAAGATCCAACTTATTTTTTTTTTCAGTTAAGATTTTCTTTTAACTATTATACTACAAAAGAAATGCAAAAGCTAACTGCCCTAGGAAGTCCATCTGCCCGTGACTGTCACTTCAAGATGGTTCACTATGCCAGGTGGGCAGGGATGCTCTGCAAGTCAATAAACAAGTGCCCTCAGTAGTCTAAAATGGAGGGTGTGTGCATTCAATTACTCTGAGAAATAAGTAAGTGCAAATCTCATAGCAGCGTGTATTGAAACATGACAGAAGCCACAGTCTCTTAATCCTGCCAGGTTTATAAAGATGAAGAGTATCTAATAATTAAGTGGGAGACTGAAGGACAGATGAATCTGGCTTTTGCGCTATGAAAAATATGTGTAACCTCCCCCCCCCCAAGCATGTTAATTTTTGACAAATAAACCATAAACCGTGACAGGGGATTATCGCTGGAGACCTCCAGTTCGAGTTGCATGAACTGCCAGCTGGGACTCCTTCCACACTCTTCAAAAAACATTAATTTTGATTAGAACATGAGTGATCGTTGTGTTCAACTTTTATTCAGGTAAATAGAATCTTGTGTTCGCTGGGAGACTTCAGATTGGCACTCTCTACCTAGCGTCTGCCAACCCCTTCCATTTCGGAGATGGTTTTCACTCAGGAAACACAGACCTTTTGCCTGGAGTCTCCATTGCCTCCTGTTGGCTGTGTGTCACTGTGCCTTTAAAAAGTAATGCCAGTTTGATATACTTGCATTTCATTATTTTGTAATTTACCCCAATACAGTAAACATAGTTCTGTCTTTGAGATCATTCTGGGGTGGAGACACAAAGCTTAAACTTCTAACCTTACTTGTTCAACATTTTCTTTTAAACTTTTAGTAATGTAATAGTCCGGTATGATGACACATACTATATTTTCAAATACCGACACAAGAGTAAACCTACCCAGGTAGTTTTTAACCTACTGAGTTTATGAAGAGAAATAATAATCATTACCATATTGCATTTTATTTGAGACAAGGAAAACATTTCACATTGCTAGTGAAATGTAGCATATGTAAAACCTAATCTGAAAATCCAAGATCCAAAATATTCCAAAATCTGAAGCCCTTATATTTAAACTTTCTGGCTGTTTTTCTCTCTTCTCTCCTTCTTTGTGTGTGTATACATACACACGTGGGTGTTCCCTCATGAGTGTGCCACGGGAGGTGTGGCTTCTAGGTGTTCAGGTTTGCATAGAAAGTACTTTTATTTACCGAGCCATCTCATTGGTCTCCAAACCTGAAACTTGCTGCGAACTATTGAAGTGTTCTGAGCAACAATGGGATGCTTAGAGAAGTCTCAGATTTAGCATTAAGGATGTTCACCAGGTTTGGAAATAACTTTTGAAAACAAATAAAAAATTCTAAGCCTAGAATGTTTCTGGTCTAAAGAATCTTGGGTAAAGGAGACTCAGTGCACACTCAGGGCCCGTCTGGCTATGGATTGCTCAACATTTTTGCCTAATGGTAAGATGGGCGTGATGATGTCATTCATTTGCCAGAAGCTAGGGTGTTGACACGTTATAAATTGCTTTTCTTTTCATTGTCAGCCTAGTGCCCTTTAGTGCTATCAGTCAGCATCTCCTAGTTGCCTAGTCATTATTTGTCTGGATAAATCCCAGAATACATTTTTATAAGCAAATTACTAGGAAAAGTTTGCCTTCTAACTTTTAAGTCTTCAGACCCTTGAATACCAGTAGGGTAAACTCCTATTAGTGTTATAATTCCTCCTTGAGTAGATTTTAGTTGTTGGTTGGCACGGCTTAATTTGACCCAACAGTGTACAGTTTATCGGTCCAGGTGGCCATAATAACGAAATGCATGAGTCTGTGCTCTCTTCATACAGTTAGAATCCCCAGGCCAGGATCAGAGCAGTTCGCTCTGCTTTACTGTGCACAGTGTGAATCTAAATGTTTTGTGAGTTTGACCCCCCCACCCCCAACCCCCAATCTGTTTGTGTCCTGCTCTTGAAGACGTCATCGGATGTTTTCCTCTCTTCTTTCACTTGATGTAACATTGAGTTTTCCATTCTCAAAGAAATGATTCTTTTCAGAAGATCCTTGTTGTCTTTGGATGTTGCCTTATTGGTAACTACTGAACAGAAAAGACAGCGTTGTTAGTCAGATCCAAATCATGCCCGTGTGATGGCTTCCTTGGAAAGGGGGCACTTTCTCCATTCCGTACTACATATAGCATATGCTGGAACTTCTGATGTGCGGTTGTCATGGCAATGGAAATGAAATGGTCCTTTTGCTCCATTTGAGTAAACAGATACAGGCAACTTAGGGAACTTTATGAGACATGAATTATTTCTGGTCTGTGGCTGTACCAAGGACTGAGCACATTCTTGTTTAAACATCTTTCTAGTTGTGTGTTTTCTAGACTAAGCAAATGTAATTTATGCTTCAGAACTAATAAGAACACGACTCCTCTTGGAACAGCTCATCCATCTGAAATATGTCCGTGGATACCTGGGGGAAAGGAGAGTTAATGAATCACAAAACAAACCATGCTGGGAGAAATTGTGCCCCTCACTCGTTTCAGAGTCTAGTTTCTGATAATTGCTATTAAATGGACTGAACA
Organism: Meriones unguiculatus; assembly: GCF_030254825.1. NCBI lineage: Eukaryota > Metazoa > Chordata > Mammalia > Rodentia > Muridae > Meriones > Meriones unguiculatus. The sequence continues at coordinate 77,446,618 of NC_083354.1, read as the reverse complement.
AATTTTTAAAAAATCATATCCTTTTCTCTTCTAAATTGAAAAGTGGTTAAAATACAAAATTTAGGCATGGGTTTTAAATATTTTAATAGGTGGCTGAACATAAGATCTACCTGTGTCCATTTAACTGGTGCTTCTATCTTTTATGTACATACTATAAATATTTTCCCCAGAAATTTCAACATTTTCATTTATATAAAAACGTTCTTAAATAAATACATGATCTAATTGCCCCAATAACTTTTCTCTGGTACATTTATAAACATCTTCTTTTGCTTCTTCTTCTTTTTTTTTTTTTAATACTTGATTCAATTGTACTCCCATCATGGCCACAGAAATGACAGGTAAATTTCACTAAAATTTAGCATTGTAGTCACTCTGTGATATGTCTGCTTGACCTCCATCTTGTTTCTGTGGACCATTTGCATTTATTGGAGGCAACATCTGTGGTAGCCTAAAAGACCTCCCTTTGGCTATCAGGCTACAGTGGAAGATTTCCTTATCAACATCTGATTGTGGTCTCTAAAACTCAAGACTGACGCTTTTTAATTCCCTGACTTCCACTTTCTGTGAATGTGTCTTTGTTAGACTGTGTACATTGTTGTCTCTCACTTGGTAAATTAACAAAGTCGTGAATTACAGAATGTCTCCACGTGGTCCTGTAGCTAAGATTGCAGTGCTGCTCTTTAATAACATGTTTTTCCTCTTTTGCCCCTTGGAAAAATTTGCATGTGTTCTTTTCCCTGATGGTTTATGATACAGTGTGATCTGAAACTTTGAATAAAGATCTAGAATAACAAAAATCCCTGAAAATTTGCTGTGTGGTAGCCCCTTGCCCTACCAGCAATGTCACCACCAATAAGTACTACTTCAGTTCACTTCGGACTCCTGTAGTGACCCTGACTTAACCAACAGTCCAACTTAGAAAGCCACCAGTTAGCCACCAATCGAAAACGAAAGCTATTCTCTTTAAGAAGCCTCATGGCTTGGGCTCTAAGACTGGAGGAGGCAACTTTACTCTTAGTGTTCGTTTCATTATGAGTAGAGGAATTTCCTCCAGCCCTTAGGGTGAGTGGGCAGAGCTTGCCGCATGCACGTAGACTCTGCTGGTGGCCTTTGCTCCAATGCTTTATGAAGCCGGAAGAAAGCAATAACTCTCCAGAGCCTGAGCTTCAGGCTTTCTGACTCTGAAGTTATATGCCACCTGAAAGTGTGACGTAACCAGCAACCCAGTGCTCCCTCAGCCCCTGTTTACAATAAGGAAAACTCTACCCTTAGAAATACGAGGTGGAATCCTATTGAAAGCCCTGAGCCTGCCCCGGGGGCTCGCACCCTGATGGAGTCCACGTGAAATCATTGGTCAGCTGTCAGTTCTCACATAAAACGTGTTCCCTCTCCCCTTTCTGCTTGCATCGCTTTGAATCTGCTGAGTCCGACCGTTGTAATTATCCCCAGTATTCATTTTGTCAAAGTGTATTAGTGAGAGATCAATACTATGGATCAACCCATTCACTTTCTACTTGTTTGGGTGTATTGATTCCGCTTAAATAAAAGGCAACCTGCTGTATAATGTTTGTTTACCCTAACCCTGGCCAAGCATTCCCGCATCCTCATAGACTATGTTTATGTCATTTGTTTGATTAAAGATGCCCTCATTCCCCGGGGGTTCTCTGGGGTATCCTGGTATCAGGGCTCCACAGTTGGCCTAACTGAGCTCCCTTTGTCTGCAGGACGGATGGGCGCCGCTGGTCCCTGGCTTCGCTCCCCTCCTCGGGCTATGGGACAAATACACCAAGCTCCACCGTCTCCGTAAGTGCTTGATTTTTTTTTTTCCTTTTCATCTCGGAACCACAGAACTAATCTCTAGCCTGTGTTTTTCTCTGGGTGTCTCCCAGTGGGAAGGAAAAGATGAATTCCACATATTTATCTCTCTGTATAAGATCTATGTCAAATGATGGCCTACCAAGTAGAAAACCGGTCCACTCTTTCTGCAGGCTTCCAAACGACAGGGCATAAATGTCTGAGGCTCAGGGTGACCAGCTTGAAGGAGAATGAGAGCCTTCACTGAATACCGTTTGGGGTAGTTTGGGGGAGACAACACAATCTGGTTTTACTGCTTTCCTTCCCTGCCAGTTGTACTCGTGCCAAAGATGCCATTAAACTTTGATAGACTCCATCTTTTGTCCTGTGTGGTTGAGATGGAAGCTTGTTTCGTTTGCTCTTTCCTCCAGAGGGTGCCCCAACACGCGCACACATCCACGAAGCCATAAATTTGTCTGTGCCCTAACAACTTAAAAAAATAAAACAGGTAAACAGTGTAATAAGTCTGTGGAAAGTGATAGAGAAATAGGAGATTCTTCCCCCAAACAATAACACATCAACCCCAGGCCTAGCAATTACTGGATACTGTTCAGTAGATTAGATACAAGCATTCCTGGTTTAAGTCAGAGGAGTTTCTGTAACCACAGGGCTTTGGGAACCAGGTCATTGTTTAGAAAGGCCCAGGAAGTCACACAGTATCCAATGAATGCCTAATGAGGTGGTCTGGAAGCCCTGTCTCCACCAGCCCACAGGGTGGACCTGTGACTCCAGAGTCATTTCTGATTCAGTGCCCTCCTCACTTTGTCAGAACCATAGTGTGCTGTTTAGGACTGTCCTTCCACAGCACTGTGCTAAGCATGCTGGGACCAACTAATGTTCCAACTGATAAGAAACTAAAACCTCTTAGATGACCTAACTAGCGCCCCTCCTCCATACGTGTGTGTTTCCAGAAGCTTGAGTATAATGAGGGGTTTTAAATTGTTAACATCTGTTGGGCTCACTTTACGTCTCCTTAGGGTAGTACACTGGACAGAGGCCATTTATTCTCCGGTCTCTCTCCCCATTTGTTGTGCTTTGTGAGTTTATTGTCCATTTGGATCATTTCTGAGCACATCCCTAACAGTTCTGAGTAGGTTCTGTGGTATGGCAGCCTCACATCCATAAAATCCTAGATGTTATCAGTGGTAAAATTGTTACTAAGTACCAGTGAGGTTTTCCTTGATTATTATGGCGACAGCCATCACTGGTTATTTCAGATGTGAAAATGTGGAACCATACTGCAAAAATGAATGGTAAACTGACTCCATATAGGGTAATTTAAAACGCCTCTCCCTGGACCCTTGGGAGACTTTAATTAGAACCAAGCCGCAAGAAAACAGTACAGATTCTTTACCCTGTGACTTCCTTACCCACACTCCCATTGAATCCTCCCCAGACTAAAAGATAAAATTCATGGGGTTTGGCCATAGATTCCTGTATTTTCAATGGCATCACCTTGCATCACTCTCATTCAGTGTTAATGACAGTTCAGGTGACAAATCTTTCTTTTGAATGAGAAATACAGTACAAGATGTACCTTCTTTTTCTAATAATCACACATTTTCTTTTTTTTTTTTTAAGATTTATTTATTTATTATGTATACAGTGTTCTGCCTGATGTGTGCCTGCATGCCAGAAGAGGGCACCAGGTCTCATTGTAGATGGTTATGAGCCACCATTTGGTTGCTGGGGATTGAACTCAAGACCTTTGGAAGAGCAGCCAGTGATCTTAACCTCTGAGCCATCTCTCCAGCCCCACACATCATTTTCTTAAAGTGAATGTATAAAGGGTGAATACAGACCATTTGGTCTAAATAATTTTTTAAATTGTGTTTTTATAAAGTAAGTAATATCATATTATATTATATATAACATATGTCTATATATAATATAATAAATAATATATCGTATTATATTATAATGCTTATTTTATAAATTATAAAGTAATCACCAATCTGTTCCCTACAATGTGTGGGGCTCACTTCATGCTGGTGAAATATTCTGTGACATTGTTGCTGTTTTGTCCCCTTCATTTTATGAATCAGAAACTTAAAGTGCAGAAAATTATTTGAGGGGCTGATTACCCATCTCTTTATTTTATCCATCCAAATACAGCAAGTAGTCTAGGCCCTAAAGAGCCATGGCTCTTCTTAGACCATATGAGTGGTGTTTCTTTGGCTTTGTAGGTGACTTACATGAAGGCTAATGTCTCTAAAGTTCATGTGTCTAAAACAAGAAACCCTGAGACCATTTTTACACACACACACACACACACACACACACACACACACACACACACACACCATTTCTAATGGTTTTTTCTTACACATTTATGTATTGATGGAGGTGGTGGTTGGCAGTTATAGGTCTCAAATTCCCATTTCTTCCCTTCAGAATGAAATTTTATTTTCTATAATTTCTCTTTTTGCCAAAAGCAAGGACTTTGGGGTCTGGACTGTGCTCACTGTAGCATAGGTCGGCTGGTTTTTTTCTTTGCTCTTTTATAGGATGGACAAGGGAAAGCTACAAAGCTCTGGTTTAGGTTTCTGTCCTTGTTCTTCAAATATCAGCACAGTTATATCAGCTGGTGACTCAGAGTTTCTGCTTTCCTATTCCTAATATGAATGTCTCTTAGAATTCTCATTAACTTTAGATATTTAGCCAGTCAGAGCTGTGCTTTTTTTAAAAAAGGGGGACAAAATAGGTTACATACAGAAAAAACTAGAAGTGTTTCCAAAACACCATTTTAAAGTTCACAGATAATTGTGTTGTTAGCCAAACTCTAGACCTGTTCATGCTGAAATGTAAATGTTTTTAATATCTTTGGGCTATTACAGACACGTCAATATTGCCAAGTGTTAAAAATGTTATTTTCAAAACTGGAAAGATTCTTGTCATATACAGTTAGTCTGTTCTCCCAGAGAGCATTTAGCCTTGTCAGTTCTTTAAGTGTGAAATTTTGCAGTGGAAATTAATTTATGGAACTTCCGCAATATAATAGTCACATCGTAATTTTTAGTTTTGAAATAAGCAATGTGGAATTACAGTAGCAGGGAGACATTCCTCCATACATTTTTCACCAGATAAATTATTTTCTGCTAAGAGAAAGACTGGAAATAAGAATATAAATACCTACAAATATGAGGTATGTGTATTAAATCATATTACTTTTAATAATAACAAGTAGGAATTTATGCATACATATGAGGTCTATCCTTTACAAAGTGGTTGTCTTGAGAGATGATGTTTATTTGAGTGATATCATTACATAGAAATGTATTTGGAGTCTAACTGCTTGGAGAAGTAACAGCAGCTTTTGGTGTAACTCTTCATTCTTTGAGAGTAGATTTGATTCATGGTGTCATCAAAAGTCATATGCAAACTAGTTAGGTAATGAGACTCCCTAGCCCCACACTAGGAAAAATAGGAAGTAATGAAATTTAGTATATTGTAAAACACCTACATTAAATCTTCAAGCTCTTCTAAGAGTGCTGATTAAGGAGGCTTTGCTCAACAGAGGTATCTTTTCTTGAGAGCCAGGTGGTGGCTCACATTTGTAATTATAGCTGCTGTGGAGGCTGAGGCGGGAGGGTCACTAGGAAGTAAGCCCAGGCACCAGAGCAAGACTGTCTCTCTCTCTCTCTCTCTCTCTCTCTCTCTCACACACACACACACACACACACGGAAGTGAGGTTGTGGGGATGGTGCTTGCTCCTATGATCACACTAGCACCTGGGCAACTTAAACTTCAGCTTCCCTGCTGTCCAGCAGGCCACACTCTGAGGACACATTTTGAGTCAGCTACTGGCTGCATTTCTGTTTGTTTCCAGGTGCCCTCTGCTCAGCCAAGGGTCCTTTGTGATTGCCCACTTCCATTCACACTTTGCTTATTTTCTCTCCGCGATGCTTCTGGCCTCCTTGTTCCTGCCCTGGGGCAATTGACACAGCTGTTCCACCATTGAGCCACGTCCTCAGCCCTCTGTAAATCTCTTCCATTTTCCCATTTGTTAATTTTCTCATCTTTGCTGTTGCCACCTCTGCTGCTCTCCTGCTTGATTTTTATGATTCTTTTCCAGAGTTTCTGAATTGATTTAGTTCATGTGTTTTATTTCCTTTTTTTTTCATAGTGGAAGTATTTTAAGAGTGCCTGTTTACCCCAAATAAGGCTTTGGTTTATCTCATAATTTTTTCTTGTGTTCTCATTTTTATGGTTTATAAAATAATCTCATTACATTATAAAAATCCCTGCCTATCTTACTATGTACTTAGGAAGGCGTTTTATAATTTCAAGGTGTCGTGATGGTTTCAGCTCCGGTCATTAATTTCCAGGGCTACTCCACTGCAGGGCTTTTCTATTTATGAAGGGTATCCTCTCAGAAGGACAGGTTTTGTTGTTGTTGTTATTCATTTTTGTTTTGTTTTATGAAAAACTCGGCTTGACTTGACATTTTCAGATGACTGGTGCCTTTAAAAAATGTGCTTATTCTAGCCGTGTTTCTGTGTGTTCAAAAATTCTCAATCTCTCTCATTAGCATTGATTCACCGAGTTCATCACCCCCCAAAAACAAAGCCAACAATCCCTTCATTGCACAGGTCCCAACATCAGGTGTTTAAAAGTCCCCTGTTTTAGCTACTTGCCTTCCCCATCTCATTCCAGATGCTGAGTGATAGCTTTCAAGAAGTTAATCTAGAGCAAGGGAGAAAGCCAGGACCACTGAAACTGTTTAGTAGAGAAAGGATACTTTTGCCCCATCCCCAAACCCCCACAATAAAAGAGGAAAGAATCACTTCAGATCCAAATAGCAAGGTGGTATCACTCAGAAAAGCCTCTACTTTTCTGTTCTCCCCTTGTGCCCATAAAACACGTGGGTGGCATTTGCATCAAAGAGCAGCGTGCTTTGATTGAGGGAGGTTTCATTACCTTTGTTTATGATCTCACAGCACATAATCGTGTCATTTACTTACAAGTCAATGTCTTTGCTGGCAACAGCTGCAAGAGTCTCTTGAGCAAAAGCTAATCCATCATGGCCTTCTCACTCCAGAGGTTGCTTTCTCTTCCTTGGGCTTTAGCTGGCTTGCATCCATTTCACAGGTTTGGTTTTTACCCAGGAAGGAAACTGTCTCGGGGAAGCTGCAGGCGAATGGATATCGAGAAGGCATGTTGAACGCTCAGCGAAAAGTTACTTCATACATGTAGACTGTAGTTGCTGTCACGGATTCAAAGCAAAATGGCTGACACTGATTCATTCCCAGGGTTTTTCTGGAGGCCGTCTCCTAACTTTACTCTGGTTTGTTTCAGTCATCCTGTTCCTCCCAGGAAAAGTTGCACCAGTTACCATACCAGCCAACACCAGATGAGCTGCACTTCTTATCCAAACACTTTTGCACTACAGAAAGCATCGCCACCGAGAACCGATGCAGGAACACGCCCATGCGTCCCCGTTCCCGAAGTCTCAGGTTCGTAGACCCAGCCTAACCGATACTTACTTGAATTGTTTGTTCTTAACCATGTCTCTAATTTGTATGTGTGCGCTCACTGCTTTGTGAATAGTCATAAACAGAAGTGTGATATTCCATCTCTAGATGACACTCTTAATTACCACAGAAAGTCATTATATTTCTTTTAAATTTTCAGTGTGCTAATTGTTGCAAAAGCCTTAGGGACTATCTATTTAAAAAAAAAAAAAGTCTAGCCATAGGAAGTTCAAGGTCAACTAATGGTGTTGCAAGAGCAGTTCATATTTTCATATGAGGAGGGAAGGGAATAGATGGAAAGATATTTTTGTTATAAAACCCATCTTAGTCTTCTTCTTTCGTCTTTCCACGTAAGTCTTACTTTCTCCAGGATGATGAGCACATTCTTAGGACTTGTGGCTTCCGTGTTTTGTGGGTATCAAATGCTCCCCTCTGGGGCTAGTTTCTCAAGTGTAGGTTTCACAGTACTGTCTCCAGATGGAGTTTCCCCAGCCAGAAGGCTTGTTCAGATGTATAGGAAAGCGCTCTGGGGATTCTCACTGATGGAAAGAAATGGGGGAAGCAGACCTGGGCAGGAGGATAAGTCACAGCACAGTACAGACCCATCAGCCTCGGCCCACCTTGGGCCATGATCCCTGTAGACTGATTGGACCTCCCTCCATTCATACCCTTGCTCCAGCTAGTCAGTCGTTGGCCTTTTTTTCAGAAGCATCCTGGGAAGGTTCAGTCAGTCACATTAGGAAGTTCCTTCCTGTAGCTGAGGCTGTCCTAGAAGACACATAACTGACTCTTGGCTTCTGCTGATGGCACACTCAGCAGCTAGCAACAGCTCTTTCTTAGAAGAGGGAATCAGGGCATTGTGTCTCCTCGTCAACATGACGTCTTGATGGGCCAGAATTGGTACGTGTTGATCTGTTAAAGTTTTAGTGTTTAAAAACATTAGCTGGCTGGGTATTGAGTTCAACCTAGAAGTTTACTAGGAAGGGGTTTCCCTCTACATCTTTTGTGTTCAGCTACTATCATAGACTAGTGCCAAAGGAACATACACTGGGTAACTGAGGGATGTGTGAATTTATTTTGAGATCTAGAGTAAAAGAAACAACTTTGCCCCTTTATGAAGAGTCACCGTGGTTTGTTGCAAAGGTTCTATTTTTAATTTTCTTTAAGAAGTACCCAGGGCATCTAGCCTAAGCTATATCTATCCAAGAATATGGCTACCCCCAAACTGAGCAACTCTTGCCTGAAAGACACAAAGTGGCAAACATACTGAGGTACGCAACAGTTGTATGCCCCTCACTTTTTGTTGTTGTTGTTATTTCTTTTGCTTTTTCGGTTTTGTTATTATTATTATTATTATTATTATTATTATTTTGTTGTACATAATGCCTACCTCAGCGTTCCAAATAAATATTTGTTAGAGTAGAAAATGGATTTCACCGCAACACCTGTGCCATGGAAGGCTCTCCGCCCTCCCTGGTGGTGTGTGGCAGAGCGCAGGTGTCTGATCCAAGTATGAAATTGCACTGTTAAACATGTCTTGGCTGTTGACGATAGTGGCCACCCCATTTTGTTTGACACTGCAGTTCATGGATCGGTTGCCACAGCTACACAAGCCCATGCCAGGGGCATGACATAGTGTCAGTGCAAGGGACTCCTCTGCCTGGGCACCATGACTGTAACCACCCTGTGTCATCGCAGTCTTCCGGCCTGCGTTCTGAATCCATTCCTTGCGTCTGTGTGTTTTCCTGTGTGTGTGTGTGTGTGTGTCTGCATGCATACGCGCGGGCTTACGGCTGCTTTGGTGAGATCTAAGACAGCTACTTTTCATATGAGTGTTACAAAGTACTTCTGAGGCAACCGAGTGTTTATAAATAAAAGGCTTATTTTCATCTCACGCTGTGGCAGGTTTAAAAGGGTAATTTGCTTTCCTTGCAGCCCAGGACGTTCCCCCGCCTGCTGTGACCATGAAATAATTATGATGAACCATGTCTACAAAGAAAGGTTCCCAAAGGTAATGGATGGAATTGAAGATGCCTGGCATGTCAGGTTGTGGGCAACATAAGCTTAACCTCTGCGAGGTGGTTTTGTTACCAGAGGTGAGGGCCCAGCCCAGTGACGACTTCCACTGAACAGCACCGTAGCCTCCTTAGAAGGAGAAAGCAGCTAACCAAGTGTGAAGCACACAAACTCTGTAACATGAATGCAGCCAGCATGTACCCCATAGCAGGGGCCCTGGCAGGTACAGGAGGAGGCCCTGCCCTCAGAGGCACACCATCCTGTGTGATTGTCAAGGGCCGCAAGGTTCTTCTCTCGAAAGCAGAGTGTGCTGCGGTCTGAAAACTGTTTTCCCTCTTTCCCATCTCCGTTTCTAAACCTCTTACTGTAGAAGCAGAGGTATGCTGTTAACGTTTGGCTGCTCAACTGGTTTAAAGAAACAAAAACAGAAACCTTAGAATTAAGCCAGAGTGCAGTGTGTGGAGGCTTGCTGCCAGATCCCTTGCTCACCGGCAGCTGCTCTATGAGGGGCCCCTGCACTCACCTCAGTTCCCAGTTCTGTTCCTCCTCACCCACAAGGCTCCACACGGCCTGGCAAAGGCCACCTCCCTACGGCACTTGGACCATCGCCTGCTGCCTTTGTTGCTAGAAGCATGAGAACAAAGGGTATTCTTTGGGTTCATGGACCAGAGGAGGAGTACTTAGTATTTGTAATGAACCTAATGTTGATGGCATTGATTAGCCCTGTTTTGCCTATTTATCACATGTCCCCTGCCCACAAGGGAAGCCGGTATTGACTGTGCCTAGTTAATGAGGTTCAATGTGGAGGGGCGGAGGGAGCTCCCTGCCTGTGTAGCTCTTGTAAGCCAGGAGTATTGATTAGCCAGTAGGCAATCACAGGGAAGAAAATGAAGGTTGGAAAGGAAATTGTGGATCTGTTTGTGAGGGGTATCCCCTTGGCCGTGTGCTTAAAGTACAGTGTTTAGAGTTAGTGTATGTTTGCTCTCGGCACGCAGAAACCGTGCCACGAACTCTGGCATAATCTTGAGATTTGAATAACAACTAAAGAAATACTTCATATTTTTTGATAACCAATGTGAAAGGAGCCTATGAGCTAACATGACAGCTCAGCCCTCCACACACATTTTTAGGATTATTTTAAGAGGGGCTGGAGAGATGGCTCAGCGATTAAGAGCACTGGCTGCTCTTCCAGAGGTCCTGAGTTCAATTCCCAGCAGCCACATGGTGGCTCACAACCATCTATAATGAGATCTGGTGCCCTCCTCTGGCGAGCAGGCACACACTCAGGCAGAATACTGTGTAAATAATAAATATGTAAAAAATTTTAAAAGAATTATTTCAAGAAGTTAAACATGGACTATCTTGCATTCAGTGAGGCCTGAGAGAGGGGAATGATAGCCAGAAACACACCTTTTCATTTAGTACTGAAAAGGTTTATTATCTGAGCCTCACGGGGTAAGGCAGTGCCTCTCATTCTCCCTCTTCCCTTCTCTTGATTTTTTAGAGCAGTGTTAGCTTCCGAGTGGAAGGCTCGGGATTTTCTCTCTTGCTCCTGCCCCTCACGTGCACACCCTCCCGGAGTCTCAGTGTCCTCAGCGGAGTGGTGCATTTGTCAGTAGCTGCTGGGGTTCACAGGTGCAGCATCTGCATCAACAGGCAACATTCACACTCCTCCTTGGTGCTGTTCAGCCAGTGGGTTCAAACCAATGCACAATCACACGTTTGCACCATGATTATATCAAGAAGAAGTGAAGTTTCTTTTTTTGAGGTGTGTGTGTGTGTGTGTGTGTGTGTGTGTGTTGTTGGAAACTGAACACAGGGCCTGCTGCTGTCTACCAGTGAGCTACACTCCAGCCTCCGCACGAGGTTGCCTTCAGAGGTGCTCCTCAGGATTCCGTGTCCCCCCTCACAGCCTGTGAAAATGAAAGAGTGCTCGTTGCATGGCTCCCGTGTGTCTTTCTGTGTCCCGAGTTCACGCACGCGCGTCTCCTCCGAACAGGCCACGGCTCAGATGGAAGAGCGTCTGAAGGAAATCGTCACCAGCTACTCCCCAGACAGCGTCCTCCCCTTGGCGGACGGAGTGCTCAGCTTCACCCACCATCAGATTATCGAGCTGGCTCGAGACTGCTTGGATAAATCCCACCAGGGTCTCATCACATCCCGATACTTCCTTGAGTTGCAGCACAAGTTGGATAAGTTGCTACAGGAGGTAAGAATGAGGTGCCGCAAGCGCAGGCGCACGCAGATATAATTTTCTGGTTTGTTTCGCACTTCCCTTGGCAAAATATTTTTTGGGTGGGGGTGGGGAGATGGGGTGTTTGCTCGCACAGCACCTGTGCAAGCAAACCTAACTGATTGCGACTTGGTATGAGGCAGTTCTGGTCATTATGCATAGTAATAGAAGGTGAGTGTAATCACCTTTACAGGGACCTTGGGATCCAGCAGTCTATGTCTCTAGGATAAGGGGATTGTGAAGGATTTTTAAGCAATAATTCCCCCCCAACTTTCCCCATAAAATTAAAAATTGCCTGAGTGTATGTGTGGTATTTGATGGTGCTATCTAATTTTAATATCTAAAAATGCTAAATGGGAAATTACTGGTTGCTATTAGGCTGTGTGTCCTATTAATTAACCTGCATGTGGTACTGGGGAGTAAATTGGAAACTTCTATATCCCTTAATATCACTTCTTATTCTAACAAAATATCCAATTTCCAAAATGACAGATAAACACAGGCCCCTGTCTGCCCAACACACTCATGCCTGGCTCCCGATAACGCCTAGGACAGGCGGGGAATGTCTCCGGTGGAATAGAATTAGTGTCTGATATAGCTCTTCTGGCTGGAATTGAATTGATTGGCCGAAGCCTACATGAGAAACCTCGTTAACCCGTATGTGGGTTTATAGTGTTTCTGTATCTCATAGGGCGTAAATTATATCCGTGTAAATGAAATCATGGTGGGTTTTTTTTTTCTCACTCTGACTGAATATATAAGTGATCCTACTAAACTGAAGGAAAATGCTAATCTAACATCCCACTTTTGAGAAACGCATCTGTCCTTTCCCCTGCATGACTTAGTGCTCTCGGGTAAGAGGGTGCCTTTCCGGCTGGCGGCTGCCAGCTCCATTTTTCTCCTCCAAGCTTCCCAACAGCATTTTCCTCGTGGTTCCCATTTCTCACATGTCACTAGGAAAACAGTGTTCCTAGATTGTCTCTGAGGGTGAACACGTACATACCTTTTGGGTTTGGTTGGGGTTTTTTTTGCTTGTTTTGTTCTGTTTTTAGCTTTACAAGACAGGGTTTCTCTGTGTAGCCTTGTCCTAGACTTGCTTTGCAGACCAGACTAGCCTCAAACTCACAGAGATCCGCCTGCCTCTGCCTCCCCTAGTGCTGGGATTACAAGTGTGTACACAACACCCAGAATGAGTTTTTGGTTGTTATTAATTTACCATTTGCCGTAAACTAAAGTGAGAAGAACTGTGTAGGAAAATGGTCACAAACTTGAGTATCCTCGCTTGTGCACTTGCTGGGAGAGCTGTTAAGGCATACGCTCTGTGGTCGTACTGAGCCCACCACAGGACTGATGGTAGTGCCCTGACTGGCGCTAGTCCATAGACCACACTTCACCTGGAACATAGGGACTCTACAAAGGCATACATTTTCTTTGTACACCTACAGTGACATACAGCAGGTAGAGATTCCAAATGTTTTGTCCCATGAGTGGCTTCTGAGCACATCACACAGGACTCACGGCTGTCCTGATCATTGATTCCACCTTTGGTTTACTGGAGCAGGCCCTTTTACTGCAGCACCTAGCCTGTGTTTTCTCTGAGTGAGTTTTCTCCAGTCTCATTGTGTTCCTCTGCATCTCCTCCGCTTGCTGGCGATCTTGCTGTCTGTCTGGATAACAGTCCTTTGGACTTCAGTGGCCTTCAGTACATAGCTCAGACCAGCAGCTCGCGATAAACTTGACATTCCCATGACTGCCTGCTTCTTGTATATCTTGGCACTTGGCTAGCCTGCTGGGGCAGTGGTAGGTAGCCCCAACATGGGTCAGGTAGACTTAACATCTTCTTAACCAGAGCTGTGAGCACTGAGGACTCTGCTGCCATCACTACCACCACTATAACCCTATCACTCGCTAGGACTCTGAGTTAGGATACCCCCTTTTTCTACGTCAGGCAACCATTCACAACTCCTGGGTTTTTTTCCTAGGTATTCTCCAACTTTTCTCTCCTTTCCTGTTATTACCTGGCTCAGATCCTCATCTGCACCAGTCTACTTATCTCCAAACCTAGCCCTTCAAATCCATGCACCTGTTCAGCTCCGAGAATAACTGAACACTTTTCATTGACCCATTTGGCTTAAGACAAACACCATAGCATGGCCTGTGTCTATATTCCTCACTTGTTCTGTTTATCCGTGGTACATTCTAACAAGATTTGAGGCAGGAAGAGAGGGAAGCCTCACATTTCTGCAGTGAGCTCTTTGAAGACCATGGGTCATCTCTTACTCTGTGGTGCCTAGCTCAGTGCTTGCTATCTGGTATTCATGGATTCCTCAGTTACTTTGGAAGGGAGAGAAGAAGGAAGAAAACATAAATGGATGCATATCAAAACATTTGATCCCTGATGGTATAATGTCAACTATGGGATCCTGCCGTTCCTTTGCATCATATCAGCATTTGTGCAATGATACACTTTTGAAAGAGGCAGGCCAGGGGAGTTCTGTAGTCACTCTTCCTGAATTCCATAGAGCCACTCAAGATTCATCATAAAGACCAGGTTAGTCCCATGGTTTTGTCCTGTCCTTTCTAGGCAGTTCCTTAAAGGGGGTAGAATTGATTCTGAAGTTGCTTATATGGAAATCTCCCCTATATTTTTGTTGATGTATGGCAGACATGGCAGATTGTTTTATGGCAATTAAAAATAAATCTTACTGTTTCAAGGATCTTCTGTGTGGGTGGTAGTGAGAAATTAAAAAGGTTAATTTTTTAGGGAAAATTCTCTTTGAGCCAGAGAAGGACATTTATTAATGGCCCAAAGGTCACTGTTGGAAGGGATTAAGAATGTCTTCTGTGCGTCTTCACAGATGTGCTGTCTTTTGGTCATTTCCAACAATCCAGTCTTCTTTTAGAGGCACATTGCCAGTATCCGTCCAGAGCCTGGAGCACACATTTCTGAGAGGAGCCACTTGTAGGGACAGCAGAGCCGTAGGAGCATGCTGTGGTTTCTGTGCCTTGCAGCTGTCCATTCCCAGATGTGACACTCTGAGCCCAGCAAGCCTGCCTCCTCACCACTTTTCCATTGTCAATCATTTGCGTAACCCAAGGCACAGATTCCCTCATGGGTTGAACAGCTTGATTTAACAGATGCCTTTTAAAGTCCCAGGGTCTAGGTCAAATTCAGAGGAATGCTTTTATGTCTACGGTGTCTTTTTCACCGAGGGTGTATTTAGCCAAAGAAAATAAAACACAAAGGAAACACTAACGTAATCTCAGATCTGGGTCACAGTCTCTTTTAATAGTAGCCAACACTTACAATACAGGCTCAGGGACTCCACTGGTCCCTTTGGAGCTAGCCGCAGAAAAGGGGAAAGCCACTTCCTTCTCTTGCTGTGCCATTTCACTAGTAGTTGTTTTTGTGAGGGCTGCCTTCCTTCACTAGTTCAGCAAATAAAATATTCAAGCTAAATAGAACGCATATGTCTTGGAGTAAGACATAGCTGGTAATTGTTAGAAGTTGGAATGTGTCATCATTTTTTATGGTCTTTGAAATGAAGTCTTTGCCATTTGAACTGACTGTTCTCTTTTGCGGGGAGAACAACAAAGTGTACGTCAGTATTTTAGATACTTCTGCTAAACAATTATTATTGGAACATGCAACTCAAAATGTCCCCAAGAACTTAGGTAGGCTTTTTGTTTTTCAATTCACCTTTAAAGATTTGTACTTAGCAATGATGAACTACAAAAAGAATACAAGTTATTTTTTTCTGAGCATTAATTGTACTTTCCAAACTTTCTTTTCCTCACAAAGCAAAGGTTAAAAAGAATATTTAAAGATAGCTTGTGTTCGAAGTGTGGGCTAATTTTTTTTTTCCTAAAGATGTAGAGCCTATCTTATGCTACAGTTATTGCCTTATTTTTATTTTCATGCAAGCTGTATCTTGGGAAACAGCTTAACACAGAGGACACGATGAAATCATTTTTCATAAGTTTTGTCTGTAAGTGCTTCTGGAGGTGGGGCTTGCCATTGATGAATGCCTCCAAGAATGATCAAACGTGTTTCTTAATGATTCTGAAATGACATCCTATAGCACCGGCAACATGTTGCTTCTTTTCCTTCATCCTTAGGAAAGTGTACCATAAAAACCGTAAAAATTATGAAAGCCTTAGGAAATCCACATGAAGTGTCTATCCAAATTTTTTGGTATGCCAGCCTTCCTACTGTATTGTCAGACTTCCTCAAGAAAATATTTAAAATGTCAGTGACTATTAACAAGTTGAGCTTTGCTGTTGGAATATTTATTGTGTTTAGGTAACACGTCAAATAAAGTTTAAGAAGTATTTAAGCCGATTCCGTTTTGCTGAGCTAAGAGCTTGGGTGTTATTCAGTGAGTGTTGTTGAATCTACATGTGTATCCGAATACAAACAGCACGTGCTTAACATTTGCACGAGCACTGCATATATCCCACAGGTGATGAGATGACTTGCGGGCTGGTCATCCTGTGTGCGTGAACTACATTTCACGTGTGTTAGAGGCCTGCGTTAGAGCCTCAGGACAACAGAATCAGTTCATCTCTACCCTAGCCACAGACATCTAAAATGTGCCACCAGCCAGCTCCAAGTTCTTGTTCAGCTGCCTCTGCTGGCACCCGGCTCTCAGTGGATCATAAAGTTAATATCTCCATCATTCGTGGCTCACATTAACAGTCCTCATCCTCACACTTGATTTCTAAAACAGAATAAATCAAAGTTTGGCAATTAAACTTTGGCTAATAGAGCCATTTTGTAGATGTCTGATAGTGTCCATTTATGTTAGAGATAATGCCTGGTAAGAGTGTTTTCTAAGTCACTTAATTTGTGATTTTTAAAAAATTACCTAATTAGCATGCTTTGCTGATTTTCTTTTCCACTTAGTGGAGCCCGCTCCATCATCTTTCTGCTCATTGCTTTTTCCTAGGCTCATGATCGCTCTGAAAGTGGAGAACTGGCGTTTATTAAACAGCTAGTCCGAAAGATCCTAATTGTTATCGCCCGCCCCGCTCGGCTATTGGAGTGCTTGGTAAGTTGCCTTTGGATGTGACTACATTATTTATTGTTAAACCGTGCAAAGCAGCGGTCAACGGGAGGCTCCAGTTTCATTTGACTTCAGCCATGGGTGCTAAATGGAAAGAGTCAGGAGGCACCACGACATGTGAATGCTTATGATGGCGTCCATATGTGGCCTGTCTTCTCTGATTTTGAGAAGGAATTCTGGTGCTGGTGCTGTTATTAAGCAGTAGTCATATTGTATTCTGGTCAAGCTTGAAGAATGATCATGAAATAATATGCTTGACCTTATTTCAGCATAATAACCTTATGCCAGAGCTAATTTAAAATGCTTACTGTGCCTCATGTTTCTTGAGTTGCTAAGGTTCAGACAGAGGGAAGTCAGGGGTATGGTGACCCGTGGCTATAATTATTGCTGTTAACATGTGCTGTGTTAGAAATAAGTGCTAGTTGGCAATCTATAGCAAGTCTGGAGGAATGCAGCTGGTAGACATTAGATACTTTTATTGTTTGTATCTTTTTGGTCAGTGATCATTTTGTTGTTGTTGTTGTTGTTATTCAAAATTTGGGTTTTATGATACTCTGAGATGTCAGTCAAAATTGTAAACAAATTTGATGCTGTGAGCATAAGGATCCTTTAAGGGCCAGGGAATTCACTTTCACTTTTGCTGACTACTAACGCCTCTCCATGTGTAACGGCTTTCAGCATCGCTCACTCTACAGTCACAGGTGCTTTGGTTTTATCCTTACTTTAATTAACATTCATAATGTTTTATGAAATGGAAATATTCATAGCTCCATAAATACATACAGTGCCTGATGAAACACAGCAGGGGGAGAATTTGGGGAGAGGGCGAACCAAGCTGGGCCTGGTTCCTCCGAAGACTGAGGGGGAAGGTTCTTCAGGTGCGGAATCTGAGGCTAGTCTAGACAACAGACTGAGTTATATTACAAAGAAATTGGAAAATTGGAAGTAATCATTTCCTTAAGGTTACCAATTATAGCTATGTGTTACCTTGGAGTGTGAATGGGCTTCAAATATGAAGTGAGAATTTTATACTGTGTAAAGGCATTTGCCTCCTTCCTTCGCTTGCAGCTTTCAGCCGCGCCTGCTTTGTTGTGAGACATTCAATAAAACCTCAGCCCATTTTGACTCCGAGAACTATTAATCTGTGCTTGTCCTCTGCCAGGAATTCGATCCTGAAGAATTTTATTACCTCTTGGAAGCTGCAGAAGGCCATGCCAAAGAAGGCCAGGGAATCAAAACTGACATTCCCAGGTACATCATCAGCCAGCTGGGCCTCAATAAGGACCCTTTGGAAGGTGAGTGCCGGTAGGGCTGCCCTTCCCTTGCCCTGAGCCCTGACTGTGGCATCCAGAAGAACATCATGATGAGCCTTTACGTTCCTTATGTTAGCTGTCTCTGTGAAAAGGCCCCTTTTGGGGGAGACTGGTTAGTATTGGAAAGAAACAGCTCAGTACAGAGGAGGAAGTGAGCATGCCCCATGTGTGTCAGCTAGAGAATAGGGCTGGCTTCGCTGGACTAGAGGCCTATAGGAACAAGAGGACTTGAGATCCCCAGGAGCCCTTGTATTTCATCCTCCCTCTGTTCTTCTCTTGCAAAGCTCAGTGGGGTCCCTCCGGAGAGCACTTTTAATTTTCAGAGTGTTGCTGGAAATCATCATTCATTTAAAATTGACATTTAATTTTAATTTAAGAGTAACGCAGCTACAGGAGATGACTTTAAATGGAGTGCAGCGTTGGCAGGTACACTTTTAGCTCACTTGTTTGTCTCGAGTAAGCGTGAAGACGGTAACACATAAAGGAGAGCCAGAGGTAAAGAAGGTTGCTTTTTCAAGGCTTTTAAGAGGGTACATGGTTGCTTCCCACGAAGAAAGATACAATTCTATTAAATACAGAGAATAAGAAACATCCTATAGCCATTTTTCAAGAAAAAAAGTTAATATTGGTATTAATATGTCTTTTTCTGGTTTACTATCTGATATAGCTCTATACAACACTGGGGATCTACATCCCCCCACCCCCACCCCCAAAGACTCACAAACCATCATTGATTTCCTCATTCCAAATCATCTTCCTGCTTCATTAAACTAAATTTGCAGACAGTGTTTACCCTGCTCAATTCTTTGTGGTGGAGGTAAATGTTGGCGCAAAGATTTTTTTCTTTTTCCTGTCCTAAGCTCGGGAGCCCTCTGCTTTCTGTCCCACTCTTTCCTGTTCTCCCTGCTTTGTTTGCTCTTTTGGACATCTTATCTTTGCTTCTGGTGAAATGATGCATGCATTACTGGGAGATAATGCCAGATAAATTTACTGTACTGAAAGCAACACCACAACAGATTCGTCACTCACAGAGACTGGTGGCTGCTTTTCTGAAAAGTCCCCTGGGGAGAGATTTCCTCCCATGGCTTTTAAATTACCATCTTTACCTTTTTGAATCATGAGTCTTCAGAAATGGTTTAAATCAATGAAATAAAAAGGGCAGATGTTTATTGGTATTTTGATGAGTTTTAAAAAAATCTCTTCAGGCATTACAAAATGATGGCTTAGCTTCCTGCCTCAAAAGCTGACTCCTGGTTCCATCCCATTACTACCCACAGCTTACAAATAATATGGATTTCCCAGATAACAGTTATTTAGCTGAAATTCTATTTAAAACAGAACCATCTTTTAATTTGTTTCTTTTTTATGAAAATAATTGGAGAGGGCAGGCTGTCAAAGCATGTTAGGGTGACTCTTCACGCTGATACAGTTAAGGCTGCGTCAGCCTATGAGCTGTCAACCCGTGAGCCCTGTGCCGTTTTCTTCTCTGGCAGCAAACGTCACTATAGGCAGAACTTTGGAACATGAATAATGTGATGCTCTCTCATAGATCTGAATAGATTTTTTTTTTAAAGTAGTGATCTTTGATACATTTGAGTTGCATAGTGAAAATTTATCACTGGAAATTTTTCTATACTCCTAATAGTTTTCTCAGTTCATTCTGAGAATAGATAGAGTTTCTCTGTATAACATCCCTGGTTGTCCTGGACACACTTTGTTAACCAGGCTGGCCTTGAACTCACGGAGATCTGCCTGCCTCTGCTTCCCAAATGCTGGGATTAAAAGTGTGTACCATCACATCTGGCTTCAACCTTGTCAGGCTTATTTTAAATACTTAAAATGTGACCTTTTCAGGTAATTTAATTACAGACTTGGAAATACTTTCACTTTGCTTTCTTGTTAAAGTCAAAGCAGACAAACTGACGCCTGTCCTTTGGTACATAGAGTGAGGTCTAGGCCGGGCTGTGACCTTGACTGTGCAAAGACATAAGCCACTTTGTTTCTCTATAAAATTAAATAAGTAAAAACTCACAGATGTAATCTTTGTGATGGGACAGCACAACAATTCCTTGTCAAATAGAAATGTCTGTTGCTGTTTTTACACAGTATCAAATACTGTTTCATTCCTTGAAAGACCCTCAAGCCAAGTAGATGTCAGTTTGTCAATATCTCTGTATCCAAGGTGCTGGTCCCTCTGCAGGTCTACATCACTTCCATGACACCAAGCAAGTATTTATTCAGTTTTACTCAGGAATTTCTCCTATATCTAAAGTAGGGAAGTTTAGTGCCACTGTCCATCTCTTCCAGAATCTGAAATTTATACATTTTCACCTAAAGGCAGCACTCAGTGTGTTTTTTGCCTTCTCTTTCTTATGAATAATAACTGCCCCCCAAAAGAAGGCTATGCTTATAGGAATACAAACATACGAGATAAAGGCCCAAGGAGCAATTTTAAATGCTTACGAAACTGCTAAAATCTATAACCCTTTGGGAACACTTTCAATTTTGAAAAAAATTTAAAAATGCTTTTGAAGAAAATCCTTTCATATTCTTTATTTTAAAATGTTTTGCTGGGTGGCGGTGGATCACGCCTTTAATCCCAGCACCCAGGAGGCAGAGGCAGGTGGATCTCTGTGAGTTTGATGCTGGCATGGTCTACTGAATGAGTTCCAGAACAGCCAAGGCTACAATTAGACTTTCTCATTTACTTAAATAAACTCAGTGATGCTCTCCAAACCATGGGCTGAGCAATTATACATTAGACATTAGACGTCTTTGTCACTTTTAAGTAGACCACCAGGGAAGTACTTAAGCTTGTGTCAAGCTTGTGGCATTCAGCCCAGAACCAAGGACTCTGTACAATGTAATTAATAAACAACAATCAACATTTAATGAGCACTTAATTCTTATTAGTGAACATGCTAATTGTTTTACATGCATTGGCGTGTGTAATACTCACAAAGACATAATATTGCTTACATCTCTCAGAAGAAGCTGAAGTTAAAAAGTCACTCAGCTAAGAAGTGATAGCCCAAGTGTTTTTATCCCCTGGTACCCACTACCCTTACTGCCTCTGGCAAATTACACATTCTTTGTTTCCCTGCAAACCAAGAATCATTTTCAAAATGTAGCCAATGCATCTTCGCTGTGTGTCAAGTCCAGGGAAGACTTACCACTCTTGGGTTGTAGACAAAGCTGCTAGCTCGCTCACCCAAGGCTTTGCAAACTGGACTGCACTCAACGAGCCAGTGGCTTTGCCCTCATTGGAGCAGAGGCCCAGCGTCCCTTGTTCCTAGATCAGGCTGTTCATAAAATTGGAGCTCCAGAGAAAATGTCATTAACCATGTTCAAAATGTCAGCCGTCAGTTCTTGACTTTGGAGCTGCAAGAAGCGCACATTGGTGTAGAAACTGAAATTTTGTTTCTCTCTCTTTAAATGATGATGAGAACTATTTCACTTGTTTTGGCTTTGTCTTATATAATTTCAATATTTTTCTTCTTCCTTTTTTTTTTTATTTAATTTAGAAATGGCTCAGTTGGGGAATTACGATAGTGGGACAGCAGAAACACCAGAGACGGATGAGTCAGTGAGCGTGAGTATTTTTTTCCTGATGAAATACGATGCTGGTTTCTTCTGTTTCTTAGCATCTGGAGATTTTTGACTACGTTAATTACTTTATTCCATAAATGTTTATTGTCTTTCTGAGGGCAAGGCACGAGGCACCCAATTTTAGTGCCTCACTCCTAAGAGAAGCAGAAGTTTACAAACTGGCATCATACATTCCAAAATAGCATCCATGAATAACATCCATGAAGAAAAGATGACCACAAGCTAATAGATCATTCCATAAGCATATTTTTTTTCTGAGTTGACCAGTCCCAGAAAGATTTTCTAAGGGCATGCCATTGAGTTAAAATGGGAAAAATGAATAGGACATAAAGTGACAAGGGATCACTCCAGATGGCAAGATGTGTGTGAGCCCTGAAGCAAAGAAGACTCCAGAGCTGGAGAGCACGGAGGAAGCTAGTCAGCAGGGTCCTGCTCATGCTTGTCAGGGGAATGGAGAATACCTGAGCAATGGAGGAAATGGAGTATGAGAGAGGAGGGAGTGAACAGGGAGACGACCTGGCCAGAGTCGGGGCTTGAAAGCAGATGGGATACAGAGAGAAGGCCGAGTGGGCCCAGGGAAGTCAGTAAACAGGCAGCTTCAGTGGCATTGGTGAGGGCCCTGCTGACTGGGGCCATTCTCCTAGGAAGTGAGTGCCGTCTGAGAAACCAGGAGGTTAGGAAGGTGGACCCTGTTATATAGTCTGGGCTTGGAGAACTCTAGGTCCAGGCTGCCTGGATTTGAAAACTAACTCTACCTCTTACAGAGTGTGCTTTCTAGTCAGGGGAGGGAGTTCCCTGAGCCTCAGTTTCTCCATCCGGATGAAAGCTAAATGAACTACTTCATGTACAGTGGGTGGGAATGTGCCCCATGGTTAAGTGCTGATGGTTGCTATGCTAATCTCATCATCATAACTGTTATCATTGAGATGTGTTGAAGCCTCAGTTTCCTTTGAAATCTCTAAGAAGAACCATCAGACTAGCGATTATAATCTGTGATAGTCAAGCTCTCAGAGGAGGAGTTTCCAGTGGAGCGCTCAGAGATTTCATCATCCGTGATACAAAGGGAGAGTTAAGGAGACAAGAGGGCTTGTGCAGAGCAAGCAAGTGGTCCCTGACTTGAATTGTTTCCAGAGATGAAGCCATGGAAGTAATGTAGTAATGCAAATTGGGTCCTATGGCCAGAGGTCAAGGGGAGGTAGAAGAGAAGGCGGCTGTTTGAATTGAGGAGCTCAGGTAGCTCTGGGGCTGGGGACTGGTTGTGTTTCCCGTGTGGGGAGGATAGGATGGGGAAAGAAAAAAAAAAAAAGAAGAAGATGAGGAAAGAACTGAAGCAGAGAAGAAGGAAAGGAAGTTGTTGGCAGAGATGACAACCATGTCGGGAGAGACTCGTGTGCACCTTGGCATCATGGGCTCCTCCAAAATGATGTGGATGGAGCCAAGCGGCAGCTGAGATGCATGGGGCCCGAGAGCCTGTTCATCAAAACAGTGAAGTTCTTCCTGTTCACTAAGCTAAACTTCTTAGAGAGCTGTCATTTAGAATTTCGGTATTTAATACATAGTAAGATTTCTGGTATAGAGGTAAACACCGAGAAGCATTCCACACCTAAGAAATTGTCACCTACCACCAACAGAGTGCCACAGAACGAAAAAGATATGGTCTGGTCAGGCATGGAGAGACTGTATTCTCCTCACAGGCCTGGTGATAGCTGGCCTGGCCTCGTTCTTCTGAAAGCAGAGGGAAGGTTTGGCATTGTAGACTTGACGTATTAAAATGTAGGGCCAGGATGAAGCTGAATTTCCAAAACCTTCCTGCGCAGTCTCTTGGCAGCACAAGCTTGCTTAAGCGCAGCTGATAGGGAATCATTAGGAGCCACAGCTCATTGGAGCTGAGGCAGCGAGCTCCTTGGAGCCGATCTAGGTCCTCTAGCCGGAACCCCATGCCTCACTCAGCAGGTTAAACAGCATGTTACAGTAATTTTCTCAGAGTCTAAACCGTGTTTTAACTTTCGCATTCTGATCCCCAGAGCTCAAATACCTCCCTGAGACTGCGAAGGAAACCCCGAGAGAGTGATTTCGAAACAATTAAGTTGATCAGCAATGGAGCCTATGGGTGAGTATGCACAGAGCTCGCTGCCTTACTGGAACACACCTGAGAACAGCCTTTGGTTTTCAGTTCTTCCTTACGCTCAGTACGTGCTGTGCAGGGGCTGCATTTTAGAAGGCAGCTTCTTCCCCTTTGGGCGTGACATGCAAGCAGAGTCACCTCTTCTAAACGCCCACCAGCCCAACAGAAGACAAGGTCAGTGAACCACGGCTTCTTTTAGAAGACCGGAGAGGAAGATTTTATAAAGTAAAAGGAAAATGTTCTATATTCCTGTCTCTATCGTGTGATCTGAGCTTGGAGCTGAAGGGCATTAGGCACTTGCTTGGAATAGAGCATGTGTTATACATTGTGTTTATTTGACTTCATACACTAGCATGTTTATTAAATCGAATGAGACACTATAAACACATTGCTAGCATTCCCTCCTTGATCCGTGTTTACTCCTGAAGGAAGAGAGTTATATTATACATTCATACAGGTGTACACATTTTAGGATTCCAGAGGGCACTGAATTCCTGTCATTTTTCCTTTTTCCTTTATTAGTACTTCTTTTCATCATGGATAAAATGTGTTTGTTTTTTGTTTTGTGTTTTTTTTTTTTTTTTTCAAAAATTTTGAGACAGGGTCTCATATAGTCCAGGCTGACCTTGAACTTACTGTATAGCCAAGGATGACCTTGAATTCCTGCTTCTAGCTGCTGAGTGCTAGGACTAGAGGGTCGTGTGACTACCCTTTTGTTTTTTGTGGTTTTCTTATCTGTTGACATTTACTGCACATGCTTACCCTGTATGTTTCAGTACCTTGTAACACAGCACTATTTCAATATGTGTGTAATGGTGACATCAGAGTTAGTGTTTTCATTTCTTTAAACATTTGTTATTGCTTTGTGCCAGGCACCTTTGATGTTTCTCTTGTTGAATTCCTTGATCCATTTCTATGGACACAGTTTTCTTCCCAGGGTATAAATAGTGACATTAGTAAATTGTAAATAGTAAATTCTGAGTTACCAATAAATAGTGTGGAAGAACAATTAAACATGCAGACTATGACCTAATCCATTTACACTGCCCAAGAATTCTATCTTAATTAAGTATTAATCCCAATTCCAGCTGTATAGGAGAGCAATAAATAATCCCTGAGACATTTATTGCCATTTATCCACATAGGAGCAGATGAGACAGTGATTTTTGCTGAGCCACAAGGGATGTTTTTCCTTACTGTTTTTTCACCTCTAATATTTTCCACACCATTAACTTTGCAAAGAACTTAAATATTTGTGATCCCTCTCTATGCCTCACTGGCTTTCAAGATTATGTCAAATGGTATGTTTCCTGATGCCACCCGTAAATGCTTTTAGATGTTACCTTTTTTTGCAATGTGGGCTTTCCTGTTGAAAGTTTTCTACCATGCAATTATTCCTGCCTTTTGTTTGTTTATTACCGTTTGTTTTGTGGTTCTTCATCCTTCTGGAGATGACCCCAGACATTCTTAGTAGAAGGAGGCCAGCAGGTTGATCTCACAGGCAAGGGGCTGGGGCACTTGCTCAGCTCTTTCTCAGCAGTGGAATGAATTCTAGAACGAGATGGTCTGGGAAGCAACACTTTTGTAAATCTTGGGCATGTATCTTAGCAGTGTTTGGAGTTCTAATTGGTTGAGTAAACTCATTTGTAGTGCAATTAAAGCACCGTATAGTAGATGGGGTATATCACACTTTGGGGAATGGCGGGGAATATACAAGAAGTTAAACAAGCTGTGAATCAGTAAACACCCAGGATACAGGCCAAGTCATTAATGGGCTCACAGGCTGCCTGTCGGAGCCTTTGCTGATCAGCCAGAACCATTTTCCTCTCTTCTGTCCTCCGATGTAATATCTCATTACATTTCTGACAGATTCTCTTTCTATCTGAATTATTTTTAATTTAAAATTGGAATGGAGCTGCCCCTGTCAGTTCAACCAGCCATGATGCTGTCTTTAGGCTAGCTGAACAAATAGACCCTTAGATGGGTAGGAGATATAGGCTCTTCCCACTGTCTTAGGTATCTGTGTTGCTGCTTACATCAGTGGCTCAGAGGAACACAAACTCTGTCTCCCCACATGCTGCTGCTGCTGGCAGCTAACCCTCTCATTAGAAAAGCTTGGTGAGACACACAGCCCTGGGCCTTGCTGTGCTTCCTGACCATACAACAGTGTGGGTAAGTGTTGACTGGTCTCCGGATGGAAGTGAAACATCTCTTTATAGCAAGTACTCTTAGTACTCTTACCAGACTGAAGCTGGCAAGTCCACCATTGTCCTGGCCTCTTTGTGTTCTCGGCTTACGAGCTTGGGTGGTAGCTGATACCCTCTGCACTTGTCTGTGGAGGAGGAGCTCGGGTACATAGGGCTTCTGGTTTCAGGCAGAGTTCTCCCCTCCCTACATGATTACAGCTTCTTGTCATCCCAATGGAGAAATAAAAACTTAACTCTTCTATTGAACATTGATTAGATTTGTAAGCTGTAACCTCAGATGTTTTTAAAGAGATTTCTTCTTTTTCTCTTTGGATTGCGTGGGTCGAGATGGGGGTCTCCTGTAGTCCAGGCTAGCCTCAAATTTGTTATGTAGACTAGCTTTGAACTCCCGATCCTCTTATTACAGGTATGTACCCCTACAAGCAGCTAAAAGAATAACACTGACTCAGAATTAAAGCACTTGAAAGTCGCAACATTTCTTATTAACTTTGATACAAACTATTCTCTCACACCAAGGGCCCAGAGACATTATTCGTGAGACCCATGAGTGTCACACCCTCATTCACACATGCTAAGGTCACCTCCCCACCCCGCCCCCCCACCCCACTCCTACTTATGGATCTGCTGTCTCACATTTGTGCACTGGGCTGTCAGAGCGTCTTAATTTCATATGCACTGGAATCATGCTTCCAGTGGTGGCAGGTGTTCACAGGCCTTCAGCCTCCCTTTCATGTACCTGCCTTTTTTTTTTTTTTTTTTTTTTTAATTTATCTTGCACAGGCAGAGAAACACCTGGCTCCCAAGGGCAAGGGTCCCCAATTGCCTTCCTACCAGGTCATTTTCTGCTCTTGGACTTTCCTGTGGAGCAAGAGACAGACTAGCTTTTCCAACAAAGCAATGCCGAGAAACGAAGACATAGACAGTGCAGAGTGGGGTCATTAGGACATCCGTGGTGCATCCAACAGTGTTGGTGGTCCATCAGTTACTCTGCATCTGCTTTTGTTCCTGCTCTGGGTCTCTCTCTCAGTGTCTTGCTCTCTGCTGACATAAGTAGATTTAAAACATTATATAGGCAAAGGTGAAAGATATATTTGGTAGGTGCAGTTATTTATTAAATAAGTTTTAGCATTAAGACTAATGCTCCAGCTAAGCAGTGGTGGCACATGCCTTTCATCCTAGCGCTTGGGAGGCAGAGGCAGGAAGGTCTCTTAAGTTCACGGCCAGCCTGGTCTACAGAGGACAGCCAGGGCTACAGAGGACAGCCAGTGCGACACAGAGAAACCCTGTCTTGAAAGACAAAACAAACTAACAACAAAAACAAACAAATAAAAAGATGATGATACTCAAAGCAAATAACTAAGCATATAACAAAGAACAAACTAGAAACGGAATATATAACCCAGTGGTAATCACTTGTGTTCAGTGCTCACCCACAAAACATTTGGCAACAGCAAATCCCAATTTGGAAGTCTAATCCATTTCAGCACCTTGATCAAGTCTTGGTTGAAAATCAAAGCATCAACCTTGTGATTATTTCAGTGTGAAATTCATCATACGGGTCAAAAGGTCCTCAGCACTGAACTTAATGTGAAGTACTGAAGGAAAAGATAGGAGGTGAGTTCTAACCCAGCTGCCTTTGAAGAAGAGGCAAGCAATTATAAAAAGATGACATTTTCATGGTGATACTTTGAATTCCTAATTCTATTTAAAAATATATATCTCCAGTTTCATAAATTCATTTTAGTGACAGTTATTTACCAATATGTATCTTATATTTGGGGGTTGAACAGATTATTTTTTTATACTCCTTTGTGAATATCTCCGTGTCTTGCTACCATCATGATTAGAAGCAGCTTTCAATATCTACAGAGTTTTAATTTCATCCTAATCAGTGGTTCAGTAAAAGGAAAATACAGTAAAAGCTTTCCACCAGAGATAGAAATATGTACTAACCAGCTAATTAACTTAAAAGTTAGTTTTAATGGGAAATCTTTGGGAAAATGTGTCCAGTAGACATTTAGGTTTAACCTACATGTCTTTAGTCTTGAGGCCTTTGAAGACAGTTGCCATGAGCCATACTTAGGATGTGTGATTTCTGCTTCCCAAGTTTAAAGGTGAAACTAAATCTTGAAGAAGTCTGAATATAGGTCTCCAAATGTTTTTTTTTCAGCTTTTGTCTGGAAAGCTCACTCCCACTAAACCAATAGGAATTTTATTTAGTGGCCTGCATCTATTGAAGTCTTTCACAACACTTGCTAGCATCAGAGCTTCTCGTTGTCATTGTGACATTTCACTGGTTCCTTGGTTACTCGTTGCTTTTCTCTTTACTGGGATCAAATAGAAGAGGAGCCACCTGAGGGAGGAAGGATTTCTTTCTCTCCCTGAGAGGGGAGGTATGGGGGACTGGAACTCCTTCCCTATTGGCAACTGTTAGCAGCACACGTGTTGCATCTTGCTGAAACGAGGAAGCAGAGACCACCCCCCCCATACACTCACCCAGCCACCCTCTTTTTCCTCACTGCTAGGTCTTTCCTAAGGCTTCAAAACCAACCCCCACACTACCACCTTTTTGGGACGAGGTGCTCAAGCACTTGAGTCTGTGGGAGACACTTAACGTTCAAGTCATAACAATTGGTTTAACTATTTATTAGAATTAGCTACTTTTTTTTGGAACAGAGTCTTATGTAGCCCAGATTGACCTCTGATTTGCCATATAACGAAGGATGACTGTGAATGTCTGATTTCTGGCACCTGAATTAGTTCATTTTGATATCAAGCGTAACCAGGAGAACAGGTGTAGGAATAGACATAGTCTATAGGAGCCCAGCATGGAGAGTCTTCACTTAGCATGTACAAAATGTCCAGCTGGCTGACCCTTGTGTGGCTTTGTTTTATGGTGAGAATCAAAGTACTATGCTACTCAGTAAGTTACTGTGAGTGTCATGAAGAGACTTTCCTTTGTACTATACAGTGAACAAAAACTAGAAAACCAAAGAAACGAAGAAAGGGAGCAGGGAGGAAGCAAAGCCAAAGATAACGGAGAGAGAAGTGCAAATGTGTGACACTGTGAACAAAGAAAAGAGAGGGATACGATGAAGATATAAAAATGGATTGGAAAGGAAAAGCAATCCCTAGTTGAACACTTAAGTGAAAACGTTAATAATGGGTTAAGTCAGACTTGAGTATACCGAGACTTACATCAGATATGCCCTGAGCTATTGGTTCAGCAGGGAACAGAGTGTCCCAGCCTGCCTTGCAGCCAGCCACTGATTGCTCAGACACACTGAGCAAACTAGTGGAAAGCATATCTAAGTTCACATAGCTCCTTGTTTTAGAAGGCATACCATATGTGAGTGTGTGTGTGTGTGTGTGTGTGTGTGTGTGTGTGTATTTACCTTGACCAGTGGCTTTTTAGATAAATTATTACTTATTTCATCAATACCTTTGGTTTCAGGGCACAATATCCAACCTGTTACCTGGGTTAAGTGTGTACAGCTTAGTGGCCCTTTAAAGGCTTGTTTATTTGATCATTGCCTTCTTGGAGGCCCAACCTGTCTTTCCATGAAAACAACTAGTGGAGTGACTTGGAAGGAAGGGGGCCATCTAAGTCCTTTGCTTGTTGCTCATTTCCTACTGGGGATTTTAGGACTTCTGCCCCTAAGTTCTCCATCTCATCCCAACCCTCAGGGAGTTCACTGTCTGTCTCTAGGGAGTATCTGGGCAGAGCCATAACAGAGACTGAATGTGACCTGGGCTGGTCATTTTATACTGTAAAGTTGCCTCATAGCTTGGCCAGGAGGGAGGGAGCAGCTCTTTGGCTGTCCCCCTCCCCCCATCACCTATTATACTGAGAGATGTGTTGCTGCTGGAGCTCATAGAGCATGTGCACGTGGAGGCTGCAGTGAGGAAACATGCTACTCTTTGTTGCAGAACGTTCTCAGATATCCTCACCCATACCTCTCATTTATCTGGAGATCCCTTGCGAAGTAATTACTCTCAATCGGAAACCAGAGACTCTAAGAAGCTGTGGTCCTCTCTGCAGAGCCCAAGGGTATCATTTAGAAAATTATTGCTTTAGTCAGTCCAGAAAACGTGCTTAACATATGTCTAATGCTAGAATGGATGTCGTCTGTGATCTGTATGTAATTTTGTTAATTCCTCCCGTTTCTGATTTATGTATCGGATTTTGTTTTGTTTGTGGAAAAACTGAAAGCATCAGCTAGCTCTTGGGAAGTTGCTCACTCTGGGACTGACTGTCTGCCTCCTTTTTGGGGCAGTAAAAGCAAATTTGATGCTTTACGTATGATCTTTATTAAAAAGTTTATATTTTTTAAGTCAATTTTGGCTTGGAATAGGATGCTTCTAAGTCACCAGTACAGCTATAGGACCTTAGCTTAGCAGTCACAAACTCAGAGTGGTGCTCACGTGGTTTGTGAATCCCTCAGCATCCTAACCCCCTTTCTCCCTGGGAACCCGATACCTGTGCTCCATTGCAGGGCCGTCTACTTCGTTCGGCATAAGGAATCCCGGCAGAGGTTCGCCATGAAGAAGATCAACAAGCAGAACCTCATCCTCCGGAACCAGATCCAGCAGGCCTTCGTGGAGCGCGACATCCTGACGTTCGCGGAGAACCCCTTTGTGGTCAGCATGTATTGCTCCTTTGAAACGAGGCGCCACTTATGCATGGTCATGGAGTATGTCGAAGGTAAATCGGTCCCTCACACAGAGAGCCCGGCACCGGTACCCGGCCACGCCGCATTTATTCCACACAACAGCGCTATCTACCTAGGAACCACAGCCAGCAATGAGATGGCTGAATTCCCAGTCATTATCTTCAGATAATTGCTTGTAAAATGCCTGCTACTACAACAAAGGGAAGATTAGTGTTATTTGAGAAAAGGATGTTTTCTTTTTTAATAGCTTTTAATCCTGACTACCTCCCTTCAGTTGGTCATTAAAGTTGGAATATAGGTGATGGGGTTTCTTTTTCCTACTTATTTTTTATCACATATCATAAAATGTGTTTATTATAATTAGTCTTCTCAAAAAGTGAATTTAAACATATCCTTTTTAGCCTATGTTAGGAAATTAAAAATCCAGCCAGTCTTCTCCATCTTCCCTTCTTTTTTTTTTTCTTCTATCTTCCTTGTGAACAGTCTTCCTTTGTAGCCAAGCAGGTCCCAAGCTTTCTAATTGTCCTTCCTTGGTCTCTAGGAGTGCTGGGGTCACCAGCATGCCTGGCCATGCCCAACTACCTCCTCCTCAACTGTTGGTGGTGTGCCTTTTAAATGTTTCAAGTAATCTCATTTCTCTCTCTCTCTTTCCTCATTAAATTTCTGAGACTTTCCATCTCCCTGACTCATTGGCATAAAATTACTAAAATGAACAGATCAGCAAAAGCCCAGACCATCTTCTCTTGGTGCAGTTTAGGCTCTTTGGAGAGAAACTCCTCACTCTGAATCTCCAAGAAACAGCAGAGATTTTTAAGTGGACTGACAGCCAAGAAAGGGAGCTTTAGTGAGAACTGCATGGTAGATAGGGCCCAAAACAATTTGCTTGAGTTCCATCCATTACTCTTTCTACATATCAGCAGTTTGTTTCTGAACTATGGCCGTGATTACTTCAATAACAACTTTTATCACATTGGGTATGTATCAGGGAAGGTCCTCCCACCTTTACATAGGATGAACCCCAAATAATCCTATAAAGCAGTGGTTCTCAACCTTCCTAATGCTGTGACCCTTTAACAAAGTTTTTTACATTGTGGTCACCCTCCAATCATAAAATTATTTCATTGCTACTTCATAACTGTAATTCGGCTGCTGTTATGAACAGCAGTGTAACTATGTGATATGCAGGGTATGTGACTCCTATGAAAGGGTCTTTTGACCCCCCCCAAAGGGGCTGTGGCCCACAGGTTGAGAACCACTGCAGGATGACATTATGTCTAACCCATTATTGCAATAAAGTAACCGAGACCACCATACTCATTTGCCTAGAGCCCTCAGCTGCTCAGAGGGCCGTCTAATTCTAGCATCTGTGTTTTATACTGATACATTATAAATGAGTACTATCACCCCAAATTATGCTGGAGGTTCCTCGGAATGCAGTTCACTTCAGAGCCAAGCTGCTTTCTTCACTCCACATCTTAATTAGAAACATGACGACTTAACATAGTCTCCACTTATGAATGCGATTCTGCTTTGAAGTTCCGTGATCGACAATGCTAGCCTTCACTAATCCTGCTTGATGCTATTCCTACTAAATTTGTTTCCTGTGTTTTACAGGGGGAGACTGTGCGACCTTAATGAAAAACATGGGTCCTCTCCCAGTCGATATGGCTAGGATGTACTTTGCTGAGACGGTCTTGGCCTTGGAGTATCTGCATAATTATGGAATCGTACACAGGGATTTGAAGCCGGACAAGTATGTGCACTGACAAAGCAAATGTCTTCTTTTACCTAACACTGAACATTTTCTTCTGTCTGTGAAATGTTTTTAAGGCTATTTGCACATTTCAAAAATTCTTATCATAAAAAAATGAGTTATTTTAATAGTAACTTAATGGTATCTTTTATACATTTCTTGAAAGACTACAATGCTTACAGTGAGAACTTATGATAAATAGGGAGAAATTATTCTAAAGCTAGAGTTAATTTTCTCTTCAGCATATAAATCTTTGAACAGTGACATAGAATGGTGTTTTTTATTGGGCATCATACTTAAGGTGAGCTTTACCTTTCCATGGTAATATACGTGATATGGTACTCTGTGTCACTCATACTTTGTTAGCTTGGAGTTCATGGTAGGCTCTGATTTGAGATATGGATAGAATTTCCCCCAAGTGGCTAGCCGTTCATCTTGACATGTATGGGATACTTCAAACTTTCTGCACTAATGTGAGGTGCTGCTAAGTGTGCTGAACAGCATGAGACAAACTAAGATTAGACTCATCAGAAAGCTGCGAGAACACAGGGAAAGGGAAGAACAATTTCATACACAACTATTAGAACTTGGGCATAATTCCTTCTGTAGCCTTGTTTGTTTGTTTGAGACAGGGTCTCTCTCCATAGCCGTGGCTGTCCTGATACTCACTCTGTAGACCAGGCTGGCCTCCAACTCACGGAGTCCCACCTGCCTCTGCCTCCTGAGTGATGGAATCAAAGGTGTGCGCCACTGTAGCCTGGCCTTCCTCTAGTGGTTTTTGAAGAATCCGATATTGCTTTAACTTTTTACTTGATATAATGCTATTTTTTTATTTACAATGAAATACTTTAATATATTCATATGTAAATTGTTTTGACTGTGTAATAAATCCTGGCTTTGTGCTTAATGAGTTGAAATTCAAATCAAAGCTGGAAGTGGAAATATGGAAAACTACGTTTTCCTATCCAGGTTCTTTTATCTACGTCTTGTTTTAACACAAGTGGATCACTCATATGTATGCCATAGGACTGTCAGATCATTTCTTCTGTTTTCTCATTCTTAAGATGGAAAGAGGCAGCTGGAAAGGTGGCTCACATCCACCTCTTGTCTCCCGCTCCCTGGGAGCTTTTCTGCTCTCTGCTGGACCTGATGGGCACCCTCATTCACATGTGCACATGGAGCCCTCCCCCACATATACACATAACTTTAAAAAGAACATAAATCTGAGAGCAGGCAACAATCAGGGAGGGTGGTGTGCCCATAAACTAGACAAATAAGAAAATGGAAAGGAATCAGAGTTCCATACTTAAGTTTTTAGAGTATCTAAGGGTTGCAAAAATAATAATAATTATTAAAAAATAAATAAATAAATAAGCTAACACTTTATGTGACTGCTCCAACAAAGACAGTGGAGCCTTAGCTCAAGCTCTGACTTCTGAATTACATTCAGCTGTCAAATGCAAATCCTATACATCTTTGCATGGCTCCCTGGTCATTTTGCTTCATTTTGTAATACTGTTGATGTTTTACAAACTGAAGGGGGAAAGAGGGAGACCTAAAAACAACAGAATTTGCTGTAAGGTAATTGTCACGCTTTTTGTCCTTCTGTCTCCCAGCCTGTTGGTCACCTCCATGGGGCACATAAAGCTGACTGATTTTGGATTATCGAAGGTGGGGCTAATGAGCATGACGACTAATCTCTACGAAGGTCATATTGAGAAGGATGCCCGAGAGTTCTTAGATAAACAGGTAAGCTTGGGGGTGAGTGGCTCAGTCTGTGGAGAGATGCAAAGCTCCCTGCAGCCAGTGAGCTCAGAACCCACCTGGGCAGGCCGCCTCCACCTGGTGCTGGGGTTTGGATGTCTGTATAAGCCTCGCCTTTAATAAACTGCAAACTGTTCCCATTTGTCTCCCTGGGCCTCTTTGGACTGTCCGATCCCTCTACATTCCTCCCCTAGCATTAAGGTCTATTAGCAAGATGAACGGTCTAATTGCGCACGAGTGAGAGGGTGAGAGAGACAAATGGAAAACTGTTTTTGTAAGGAATTCAGGAGTCTCAATAGAGTACTCATGAAACTCATGATGCATCGCACAATCTCAGCTGCTAGAATCGGAGCTATGGCCCATTTCCTTTTAAGCATGCCTCATTACCATGTGCCCACAATCTGTTCATTGTGAAGTTACTTAAGGTAAACCCATCTCAACTGCCATGCCTTCCTGATGTCGCCACGGTGAGAGTCAGTGTGGCCATCTAAACAATTGAACTCCCTGTAATAGCGACAGAGTAAATATGCGCTATTATTTTGCAATGTAAAAATAGTTTTTAGTATTATATAAAGCTAGGCACGGGATAGGTTTGCAGTTTGAAAGTAAGCATAATAGATACGTGTTAAGTTCTTTGTCGTTACGTCTGTCCTCAAGTTCTTTGTCCACGTGTTTCCGTGTAGGTGAGCAGGGGTATTTGTGGCAGAATAATTGTTTAGCCATCTTGTATATTTTAACTCATGTCTAGTAGTCCAATTATTCTAATATTGCATTTCATTTTAGGTCTGCGGCACACCTGAATACATTGCCCCAGAGGTGATTCTGAGACAGGGCTATGGAAAGCCTGTGGACTGGTGGGCCATGGGCATTATCTTGTATGAATTTCTGGTTGGATGTGTGCCTTTCTTTGGGGACACCCCAGAAGAGCTGTTTGGACAAGTCATCAGTGGTAAATATCATCCAGGCTTATCTTTAAGCTACTGCTGGGAAACAGCTATGTAATGCAAATCTGTTGTGTGTCACGAAATGTTAACCTTTGTCAAACATTTGAGCCAACAAATTAAAAGAACTCACTTGTCATAACACACAACTGATTCTTGCATTCTCAAGAGAGTGATGTGTTGAAATTGATCTGCGGAAGTTATGTTAACTGCTAACGTGGAGTTTGGAAATGGCCTGGTGATTTGTCCAACTTGCATTGTTTTCCAAAAAGAAATCAGTGTGGGATTTACAAATGCTTACATTGTTATCTGGCCTTCATTTTCATAATAGGAAAGTTGCACCAGGGAAGAAAAGGTTAATGTGGGTAACATTTACATAAATGGGAAAAAATGGCTAATGGCACAATGAAGAAATTAACAAAAATGTAATAAACCCTAAAACAAATGTCTACCAAATAATAAATAATGAGAATGGGAAGGCAGTAAATTGAATCCGCAGATTGTTAATGCTTTCATTGGTAGTGGTGATGTGTAATGTTATTTCTATAGCAGCTGTTCATCTTCCATTTAAAATTCAATAACCTTTAGATCTTAACCTTCGAGCTGACCCTAACTATTGTCATGCAGCTTGCAGCACACCTAAATGATAATTAAATAGGGGCCATTGCTTCCCTCCCTGCTGATTTTGTAAACTTCCCCAATGCAAGGATGACAGAAAAGGCTTCTCTACCTGAAGGGTTGTCAGGCCCCACCAGCCACCTCTGGTCCTATCCTGGACTGCGCTTATGGCAGATGGCAATAGATATAGGGGAAAATTCAGTGTGCTTATGGAGAGTCCTTAATCGCACTATTATTTTCTGACATTGGCTTTGCAAGCCAGGCGTATTTGTAAACTTTAACAAAGTAGATTTGTTGAATAGCCTGCAGTGTAAAGCCCCTTATATAATATCTAAGCTGTTTATGGATTTATAACTAGGCTGTTTTCTGACAGACCAAGGCCTGAATGGCAAGGGGAATCAACTGTTTAATTAACACAAGCAGCAAATGCTGGCTTTGTTCTTGATGCCTTACGGCTCTGATGCATATTCATGTTTTATTTTCCAAATCAGATTTAAGCTGCAGCAGAGGAAGCTAGAGGCAGGCACACACAAAAATAACTCATGTTTTTATTGCATTTCCATACGCACGAGCATGCATACCTATCTCCAGGCGAACTCCTTTAGAATGAGCATGTAGTCTAATATCTCTGACAGACTTTAAGTACTCCCATTACTATGATTTCCTTGGGTGGTTCTCCTTCTCCTTCTTCTTCTTCTTCTTCTTCTTCTTCTTCTTCTTCTTCTTCTTCTTCTTCTTCTTCTTCTTCTTCTCTCTTAACATTTCAGACTTTACCTTTTTCTCTAGAAATAATTACTTTTGTAAAATAAGCTTGGAGCTAAAGAACTGAGCAGCCATGGCCAAACTCTCAGTTGAGGCTTAGTAAGAAAATCTTACACTTAGATGGTCCCCAGTGGGTAGGCTCTTGACACAGAGCTGTTCAGTTGTGTTCTATTAAACCCTCCTAATACCTACAAGGAGTGACTTGTTAGGAGACTGTTCTGTCAAAGGAAAAAAGTGAATGATCATCTGTCAATGAAGAAAGTAAATAACAGTTCTATCAGTGAAAAAAAAAGTGAATGAAAAGTGCTGTTTATTGAAGTAGTTTCCTCTTAACCTTAACGGTCCTCTTAATGGTGCTGTCCATGCCCTGTGCCATAATTCTGTTCAAACTTGACTGCATAGAAGTCGATTGAAGATCTGAAAATGTGGGTTTTGTTTCTGCATTTCTGCAATGGGGCCCAGGATTCTGCGTTTCTAACATTCCTCCTGGGTTTGTCTGGGCTGTGGGGAACTAGTCCATCCTTCCAGCAATGAAACTATAGGCAACTTTTCTTCCTTCCAGATGAAATCAACTGGCCCGAAAAGGATGAGGCCCCTCCTCCCGATGCTCAGGACCTGATTACCTTGCTCCTCAGGCAGAATCCACTGGAGAGGCTGGGAACAGGTTAGAGAGCATGCGTGTTGCTTTTGCCAATATACAAGAAATAATGTCCTCTGGAGCAGTCTGAAGCTTTTGCTAATGTTTTCTGTGTAGGCAACATCTGTTGGTTGATGTCGGACATAGCTACAACACATTAGAGCAATATTATTTGGCTGGTGCATGTGTGTGTGTATGTGTGTGTGTGTGTGTATGCACACACACGTGCGCGCATGCTCCTGTGATTTAGAACAGCATAGACACTAGAATGAGTAGTGTTTGTTTTTGCATTTTGAAACTCTTAATTTGCTTCAATAAATGCATCTCCAGGGTATGTGCCAATCTTCTGTCTTGAAAGTAAATATTTGGAAATGGAAAATCAGATATGTGGAGCTCTTTTTGGTTATGTTTTTAATATACGTTCCGTGAGAATTTAACCCAGCAGGCTTCTACCCACAGCCTTTGAAATAGGTTATCAGCTCTGAAACTGATTACTAGGAGTGAGGGCCTGGGGCCAAGCCATGCTGTCCTGTCGTGGTGATCAGCACCATGACCCAAGAAAAGGAATGAAACCATTGTCTTTGAAGATAAACGAGACAGTCGATTTGTTTCTTGCTGCTATTTTCTCCCTCTAGTTTTATAGCCAGCAGGTATGTGCTTCCTTTTCTTTCCTGTATTTTGGATAGACACACTTAAGACATTTCTTGGGATAGCATCAGGTCAACCTAGGTGGATTTGTTTTAGTGAGACTAAAACATTAAATGTAAATGCATATACTCTAGACAGCAATTAGTGGTTTCATCAGTGAAAACTGTTGGCTTGCAGGGGTCACGTATTCTGATGTTTCGTTCTATGCCATTCGTAGAAATATCAGTAAAGACCAGAGCAACCATTTTCTCTACCATTTTTCCCATGACAATTATTTGTTAAGATTCCAAATATTTCCAGTGTTCTTCACATTGTTCCACAGATTCTTTTCTAGAGTGTTGTTGAAAATAAACTGTATCAGGCTAGATAGCATTTATTATTAGCCCTATGATTATTACGGCAGTATTATTTAACCCGCTGTCACAATCAACAAGATACAGACACCAGTTAGGTTTTATAATGGCCTTATTTACCTTGGGCTGGGGCAGAATTTTCAGCCACACCATCTCTTATCTTCTAGCCCCATCCCATGCCATCTGCCCTATCCGTTCCTATCTGGGCTACCCTTCAGCCATAATCCCAAGATACTTGCTTATATTCTTCATCTGGGCCTGTCCACGCCATTATTGAAGTCCTTCCTCCCCACCTCTGTGGTTCCTGCTCACACTAACCTATTCTGGCATCCTTCTTCCTTCTCTCTTCCCTTATTTCTCTCTCCCTCTCCTTCTGTGAATCTCCTGTCCTCAAAGCTCAGGAACTTTAGCCATGTCTACCTCCTTCTGCCCTGCCTAGGATAGGCCTTTTTTATTAACCAAGAAGGAATAATGTCTTAAGCAAGTTTACACAACAAGGACAGGGCAGTAACCAGATCCTGAGGACCAGTAATTAACATCAACATACAAGCATCAGACCAGCCCCCAACACCACAGTGATCTGTTTTTGTTTATATGCAGATTGCTGTAGTTCAGACTCAGTGGCAAAAGCCTTGAGATATACTGGCAGAAGGACCAGGAGATCAAGATCATTCTTGGCTACATAGTACATTCAGGGCCAGCCTGGGCTACATGAGAACCTGTTTCATTAAAAAATAATAATAATAAAATTTAAAAAAGACCACTAAATTACACTAGAGCTTATGATAATAGATTAAATCAGGGGCCAGAAATACTGTGGTCTGTAGGCCAAATCTGTCTGGTTTTCTGTTTTTATAAATAAAGATTTTGAGGCATTTACACAGCAATGTCTTTTCATGAGACATATCATCCGTGACTGCTTTCCTGCCACAACAATGGAGTTGGGTAGTCATAACAAACTGTATAGGCCACAAGCCTAACTACGGACTGCTCAGACACTACACAGAAATTGTGAAGACCCATGTTACTGAATGCAGGGAGGCCTAAATCTGGCCTGACCTGGGAAGTACCTCAGAGCTGAGCCACCTGCTGGAGTTCCTTGTTTCTCTCTGCCCCTTTCAGTGAATGACTGTGCCCTTACGTTGGAAAGCCTCTGCAGACCTGGGTGAAGGGCACAAGATAGAGGCAGGTGGCTAAACCTCGCTTGTGTGACCAAGAGTAGGCTTTGTTTGGTCATCCGACGTCAGAGCATCGCTGCGAGGTGCGAGGAGGCTACCCAGGAGCCGTTCTCAGAAGCAGACCAGGTGTGGTGCTTTTGGTACTGCATTTAATCTCCGGCTTGTCGAGCCCCGATCCTCCCTCTTGGGTAGGAGCCATGGTGGTGCTGTGACCTCCTTGGAGCCCACGGTTCTCTTTGAAATGTTTATATTCCCACCGTATCTGCTCCTCCACTTGTCTGAACTGTCAAACAAACCCGTTACTTCCCTCCTTCTGTGACCTGCAGAGAGATCCGGGTTATGGTTCGAGAGACAAGCGTGGCTGTCAAAGAAACGGTGTCAAGACTGTGGGGGGGCAGATTCTTAAGGAAAGATTTTTTTTCTTTTACTCCATTGGGTCAGATGTGGGAAACAGCTGCATTTCAAGGTTGCCCTTCCATAGCACAAACATCTATTTAGATTCCCCATTCACCTGACCCAGAAGAAGGGCTTCCATGACTGACTGAAAAATGTGTTTGAACGGGCACACCCCTCCAAAGGAAGCTCAAAGGTCTCCTTCCCTGCTGCCCCTAGGGTCCAGTTTGGAGTTCTTCCACTTGCTATTCTGTCCTCCCCCTTCTCTAAGAACACTAGGATCTTTGATCAGGCTTGACCTAACAAGACAGGGCAGAGACTGTGGTCAGCGCATCCCAGAGTATATACGACATGCTGCAAGTTATTTCTCTGCACATTTCCTCGTTGACTGCTGCTGCCAGTTTTGACAGTTGTAAGAGCAAGTTCTCTAGGAGAAGCCCAAAAGAGACACTTAAAGGTCCCACTCAAGCTCTTAGAACAGCCAAGAAGTGATTGCCAAAGCGACAGGGCTGACGTGATGGGTCCCAGTAGGGTCTCGAGAATGACGTTGCGGATCCTGCGGGCCTGCCATGCTCCTTCCACTGACAGCATCTTGGGTTCAGTGCACACTTCGTGGGCAAAATAATGCACCATGAAAATATGTGAATGCACATTTGCCTGAGAGACCGGAGAGGCTGAAAAAAAAAAAAAAAACAACAACAAAGGGCTGTAAAGAGCATAATGAATGTTTAAGAAGCTTCCAGGAAAGGAGAGGATCTCAAGTGAGTTCAGTAGCACCAAGCTAGAGCTTGCAATAGAGGACCTTATTCTATACTTGCACTATATGTGCTCTTGAACTTGGAGAGAGCTGAGCGGCAGCCTGACTCGCTGACCTTAGAGCTGTTGAGATATGACTGCCAACTCTGTATCAGCTGTGAGCTCCTAAGGCTGT
Organism: Meriones unguiculatus; assembly: GCF_030254825.1. Taxonomy (NCBI): domain Eukaryota; kingdom Metazoa; phylum Chordata; class Mammalia; order Rodentia; family Muridae; genus Meriones; species Meriones unguiculatus. The sequence goes on along the minus strand of NC_083354.1, from coordinate 77,406,066 downwards.
CTCTCTCTCTTGTCATCATCCTTAGCTTCCTAGTGTATAAAAATGGGCAGAGTGACCATCTCAGGATTTTTGTGGGGACGAAATGCAATGATGTGCGTATGGGGATCTAGTACATGAACCTAGTCACACACCAGAGGATCAAGGCAGTTTCTTGCCCTTTGTTTCCCTCTTTCTAGCAATGGAAGCTCTCTGAGCATGAACAACACACACACATACATACACACACATCCATGTGCTTTGCAATACTGCCAATTACGCTTTTCAACAATTACGCCTGCTGAGAGCGATTTCTTCCCAGTAAGGCCCAAAGGGCAATGTTAAGAGATCAAAGCTACATATTGCATGACTGTATTTCACTGGGACAACCCGCTTGTCACTGTCCACAGAAAGGAAGCAGAGTTCTCATCAGCTTGAGTTCCGTAGATGGGTAAATGGTAGTGGATGAGAACACTATTATCTGGAAGTTCGATGTGAGTCATTGACCTTAGAAAAATTGCTTCTCTTGGTAGAAACAGCTAGAATTTCAGAGTAGTGTCACTGACAAGGTCCCACAAGCAGCAGCTGCCTTGATGGCCATGGTACTGGAACCACAGCTGTTCTAAGCATCCAGAGATGCCCGTCACGGAGCACTCATCAGGGCTTGGTCCCAAGTCTCACCATAGTGTGTGTGTGTGGGGGGGAGACCAGGAAAATGTGTGATCCATCTTGGCTTTTGTGTTTTACTCCTCCAAATAAAAGGAGCACTAGAAGAAAATGGTCCTGGCCAGAGTTTAAGAGAGGATGTTAGTTGGCAGCTAAAAGAGAAGCAAGGCACAGTGGGCTGAAATGGGATGTATGGGGTTGCTGTAGAAAGACTTGCCAACTGGCTCAGATACCTAGCCTGGGCAACAGTAGATCCATTTCAGAGCCATGCAGGAGAAACAGTGAAGCAGAAGAAACTAAAGCATGGCATCCCATGTGCAGAGGCAAGGCTATGTTGCCTCTGGGTCTACATTTTTTTTTTTTTAGAAAGACCTAGGTGTAACCTTCTTATTCTTCTTTTCTGGAGGATCCTAGGCCAGCCTGCTGTGTTGCTTTTCTGTAGTTTCACCATCTAAAATTGGAGTTGATAATGCCGACTCTATCTAGGGGTGTTTTCAGTTATTTAGATGAAGCATAGAACTTTAGCACTAACTGCAGTACTATCAGGCGAGATGACAACTAAGGAGTTCCTACATGGAGATGGGATCCTCATTTGCACTGCATCAAAGGATTTCAGGGTAAGATAATATGAAGCAAGGTTTGGGCCTACTGAGGAAAGGACAGTGCCCATTCAAAGGCAGAACCAGGGTGTAACCCATAAGAAGGAGACACGAATCCTAACAATAGCTATGATTTTGTGGCTCTGCAAGTTAAACACTCAAAGGCTATAATTTATAACCAGACTCAGAGATTAAGTAAAGCTTTAAAACTTATGAGCTGGTTTGCTCATTTTTCTCTGAGAATTACCCTTTATGGCTGAAATTACAAGGTGGCTTATTAGATGCATTATTTGGGATTATGGATGAGAGAGGGGTGCAGTAAGGTTCAAATCATAGGGTGCAATTGTTTAAGACATGCATTTTGGCCTTAAGCATGGTTTTGTTAGCTGCTGTAATACTTTCTTTTTTTCTTTTGTGAGCTTTATCTAGCAAAGTAAGTATTTCTCTTTGCGGTCTTTAACAGAAGTTTGGATTTGTCAGTTGAATGGAAAATCTTGACCCTTAGCCAGTAAGAAACATAAAACAGATACTGGGGGTCGAGAGACTCTTCGTTTCTCATGCTCCCTTCATTTCCCCTGTGTTCTCCCTGTCTTTCTGTCGACCTCAACACTCAGCACAGAGCTAGCCCACAGCTCAGTTGAGAAACCACTGGTAATGTAGTTTCTCAGTTTGGATTTGAGCTTGAAGCCAGGAAAAGAGCATGCACAGAATCTTGGTAAAGACTGTCATCCTTCTGCCCTATAAAACCCCGTCAGTTGTCTCCTCTTGGGGTGATTTATCCCACTTTGTGCTTTCCCCTCCATCCCAGTGTTTTCACAACACCTGGAACATGTACTAGAGGCATCCCTCGGGAACAGATAGCATCCCTGCTCCAGCCAGGATCCTCAGCCCATCTTCCTTCCCCCTGGCCTTTCTCTTTCTGTTCCTTTTGCACCCATAGGAAGGAAACAGGATGAGATGCATGGGTGACAGTCTCAGAGAGAAACATCAGTACCTCTCCCCTCCACCCCCCAAAATAAGAAAGCTTGAAGGAGAGGCAGATTGGACCTCTGTGTTTGTCTTTTGAGAAATCTTTCATCCTGGTGCTTTTTTCTTTTTAGGCTCCTGTCTTTGTTATCTATAGTGTGTGGGCTGGGATAAGGCGGGGCCTGCTCTTACCATGTGACTTTCTTCTCTTTTAGTGAGATGTTGTAAATACATTTTCTTCAATGGGCCTTGCCCTTCAAAGCCAACTGTTTAATCAAATAAATAAAAACCTCTCACCAAACTGTGCTACTACAATTATCTGGCAGAAGCCTCAACTTTAGCCATGGTGACTGATTTCTGTTAGATGAATTATAAATCTGTCTAACCAGTTTGTCTGTTCCTTAGTTAAGGATCTAAGCCATAGAATCTAATTCCTACCTATCTTAATGAGCAGTCCGATAAAACTGAACAGTAACCATTCTATACTATTTAGGAAAAATTCTATACTATTTAGGAAAAATTCTATACTATTTAGGAAAAATTCTATACTATTTAGGAAAAATTCATCTTCCCTCTAGAAGAACTCTTGCTTTAAGCACACTTTGCACCTTGTTAGAATTTTCTGGGTGTGTAACGAGTGAGTCTGCTTTGGGCCAACATGTCCCCAGGTTCGGTATAATGTGATTTTCAGTGGCCACGTCATTAACCTTTGAAAAATGGAAGAAGCTGTAGAAAAATTAGCAGGAAAAAGCTGTGCAACAGAAACTGCTGTTAGCAAAATCAGATTTCCTGCTGATAAATTACAGGATTTTTGTTTTTTCAAGTTTTGGTTATAGAAGGGTTGGGGCGGGGAGTATGGACTCCACAATTTCTTTATTTCTCTGCTACTAAATATCTGAAGTTGTTTGTAAGCCCTGGTGCTGACTTCCTCGCAGGTTTCTCGGAGCGTGGCTCAGCCTCTCTGCCTTCACTCTCTCCCCATCCAGGTGGCGCCTACGAAGTGAAGCAGCATCGATTCTTCCGCTCTTTAGACTGGAACAGTTTGCTGAGACAGAAGGCAGAATTTATTCCCCAACTGGAATCGGAGGACGACACAAGTTATTTTGATAGTATGTGCATTATCTGACATCCTTTGGCCTTTACTAGATGGAAAAACACTTTGTCTCCAACTTGGAGCTTTCCGGTTTCATACGGACTGTAGAGCGCCTTGTTGTGTTGTTCCAGGCGCTCTTAGAGAAACTGTCTCTGTTAACAACTGAAACTTTCCGAATGACCCAGACTGTTCCCAAACCTTCTCCTGCAGCTCGGTCAGAGAAATACCATCACATGGAAACGGAGGAGGAAGACGACACAAACGATGAGGACTTCACCGTGGAGATAAGGCAGTTTTCTTCCTGTTCACACAGGTTTTCTAAAGTAAGCGGGGCGGGGCATCAGCATTCAGAATCTGGGGGTATCGCCAAGAGCTGGTACCCAGCTCAGCTGGACCAGACTGTAAAAGCACCCGCGCTTTGTGGGGCGCAAGGCCGCCGGCCTGGTCGGCTGGGGAGATGGTCTCACTTTCTTGGTAAGCAGGGTTTTCTACCCTGTAGATGTAGCCACGTGTCTCTACAAGTTAAGATCTGACTTGAGGCAAAGACTCCAGCTCTTTGTCACCTTTTCATGATGGTTGTCAGCTGGTGAGCTTGCTTACCTGCCCTGAGGTCTAGCTCAAGAGCTGGGCTGTGGAGGCCTCCCTGCTCCACTTCTTTTGTCATGTGAGGAAGAGGGCGAGCTTCAGTGTGTGCAGCAATCTCTCTTAGTGTGACACAGGGAACAACACAGTCCTCAGCATGAGTACGAGTCCTTGGGGACAGTTGACTGTGGGATGAGAAAGTATTTGGATCTGTAATGTAATAGAGATTATAAGTGAAACGGCAGTAGGAAGACCACTCTAGAATATTAGAGATGGTAGGAGATAATAAAATTGATTCTGAAGAAAGATGTCTTTCTATAAACTCAGGTAAGATTTACAAACAAACAAAAAACCCTTGTTTTTTGGCAGGATAGGAATACAGGAATAATGGAAATAATCCCAGAGGGCACCCTGCCTCCCTTCTGCTGCTTTCAGTTGCTACATATTTGCGGTTGCCATGGCATTTTGTATGATAGTTATTTAGGAATTCTGTAGCAATTTGTGATTTTAAAGCACTCTGTACATTTTCCTGAGTGATTCCCCAGAATGCACCTGCAAGTCAGCCGGTGCTGCCCCTCTCTGTCTACAGGACCAACATGGGGGTGAGGATTTCCCTGGAGACTTGTGGCAAGTGTGTCCTGAAGCAAGTTTTAACTAACATCTGACGGGTACTCGGAGGATAACTAGCCTCTGTGCTCTCAGAACCCACCTTAAGCAGTTTGCTGCTTTACTTTGGAAGACATTTTATTTCTCCCAGCTCCTGCTCTTTAACCGAACCCTTCTCTTAAACTCTATAGATAGTCATTGACCCAAGGCCCACTTCCATGAGAACAGTAAATAAGCTGGAGGGTAACAATTGGGTGTTCTCACTGTATTGGGCTCTCCATACTCCCATTTTTACTTCCTGTGCTTCCTGTGAGACTGTGGCAATTCAGAAATGGGCTAAGAAGGACGTGCTTGCCTAAGCTTTATCCTCCTGAGCTGGCGGCTGCCTGGCTGCTCTGTAAGACACACCTTGTAAGCTCCCTCCTTCACAGAACCCCGCCCCGCTCGAAGTACTGAAACAGCTCATCACTTATTCTTCTGCTCACACTCCAATTTCAGTTTGTTTTTCTCCTTTCTCCTGACTGGTGGCCTTTAAGCTACCCCCCCCACACACACACACTTTTTTTCCTGAATTTTCTCTTTCTGGTTACTTTTTGAGCATGAATCCGGTCTGAGATGTGCATTGATCTCAAAACCAGTACACCCGAGTGCATCTGCGATTCTTTTTTGCAGAGACAGAGTTCGAGAGATGTGGTGAAAGTAGTGTGTCAGCTCAGCTTCCCACTGGAAAACAATGTGTCTGTGCCTTGACCTTTCTGTGGCTTGCACACAGCATGGCCAGTATTTCCTGAAAACATGGCTCCAGTTCGCACTTGAATTGTATATTCAGGGTTTTGGTTTTTTTTTCCCTAAGACTTGGATTTTTTCTGACAAGCTCTTTTCAGATGTAGTTTGTAAGCAACAGTTATTTGCCTCCCAGGTTTTCAGCAGCATCGATCGAATAACTCAGAATTCAGGAGAGGACAAAGACGGCTCTGAGGACAAGACCAAAAGCACAACTTTGCCATCCACGGAGACACTCAGCTGGAGTTCGGAATACTCTGAAGTGTACGTGAGAACCCTCCCGAGGGGCCCCATGGGCCAGTGCAGTGTGTCCAAGACCCACGTCCAGAGTTCCCCGCCACAGTAGATCTCAGCCCCTCCTGTGTGCCCTGCTTGTGAGGACATGCCACCCACCTCATAAGAACCCTGCTCTAGACGTGCATCTGTCAGGGTTACCCAGCTTCCCTTTCCACCTGGTTCCTGCAAGCCTTTGCCCGTAATGGTTTCCTGGGGGTGTATGTATGACTTGTTCTTATTTTAATTAAGGCAACAGTTATCGACATCCAACTCTTCAGACACTGAAAGCAACAGATGCAGACTCAGTTCTGGCCTGCTTCCCAAGCTGGCAATCTCCGCAGAGGGAGAACAGGATGAAGCTGTCCCTTGCTCTGGAGACCCCAGAGAGGAGCCAGAGAAACCAGTCCTTCCTCCTGAGGAGTGCACTCAGGAGGAGCCCGAGGTCACCACTCCCGCCAGCACCATCAGCAGTTCCACGCTGTCAGGTAAGTGACGGCTTGTGCCTGTTCTGCTCGGGCACCATACTGCCAAGTGGCGCTAAGTACTGAGTCCCAGGCCTTACCCAGTCAGACCACCGGGGTGGGTGTTCTCACTCATCTTAGACTCTGTCCGTGGTCCCACTTCTTTAGGGACAAGCCCCTAAGAACCCAGGCCAGCTGTCTTAGCTGCATCCTCAGTGCCAAGCCACACAAAGCAGACTGAGCTGGCTTCAGTTGGTGCTTGGGTTTTCTACCCTGTATATGTAGCCATGTGTCTCTACAAGTTGAGATCTGACTTGAGGCAAAGACTCCAGCTCTTTGTCACCTTTGTGGGGTCCTCTGGTGGCAGACAGAACCGGCCAGAGGAGTGTGTTCTCGACTGCTGATGCAAAGACACAGCTTATAAAACTGTATCCAACTCAGGATGAGATACAATGTCACGTAGACCAGCCATCACAGTTAACCTAGAAAATGGCTCCAGTCATCTCTCAGATGAAGTGTGAAGCTATCTTTTCCTCCAGCCCTAAACTGCATGGTAGCGTCTTTGAAGGTGTTAGCCCTGTCAGTAGGTCATGTTGTACCAGACACACCTTGTTGTCCTAGTCCCTGGCTGCTAACCTCGCACAGTGGGTAGCAAAATACTTAATATAGTTCACAGGACACAGGGTTCCCAGAACACCTGTCAGGGGAGTGAGACATCCCACCATGCCTCCCCCGGTATCTGACTGCATCTAAAATACTGCCTCTGCATAGGGCTTTTCTCAGTCTGTGGCAAGTGGCGTTAGACATTGCTGAAGCGTCTCTGCCTGCTGGGGTGGGGTCCAGTGTCTGGGCTTCTCTTTGACAGCACTTCTGCAGCTTTGTGCGAATGAAGCTACCTGTGTCCACAAGCATTGTCTTCAGATACATTTAAGGTCCTCGGTAGCTCAGCACTGTTCCTCAAGCGTACCTTTGACCTTAGCAGTGGAGGTGTTTTCCTTAGCCAACCAGACTTCAGATTACTTCCTTAAGGTCATGCACTTAGCTTCATGTACAACATCATTTGGTTTGTAAAGGTTGTACATCAGCTCATCCCTCTGCTAAGCAGTGTGGGTGCATGTTTTTTGGTTTTAAAATGAAAAATGGCTCTGACTTACAGTGTCTTTCAGGCTGGATTTCAGCCTCCCTAAAAATGTTTGGATCTGTGGAGCTGCATGCATGCTTATAGTTGACCTGAGCAAATAGTACTGGCTTCTCTCTCTCTCTTTCCACCTCAGTGCTGTTTCTATGATGGGTAGCTCCACTTATTCTAACCATGAAGTCAAGATAATAACATTGTGAAAACAGTACAGTTCCTGGCCATGCTTATCCTACTATTCATATCAAATGTAGGGGTCTTGGTATCTATTCCTGGTTAAAGGGGGTCTCTGTTTAGTTCTCAGTTGCCTTACCCTGAATATAGAGTCTATTTGTTCATTTAAAAGGTCATGTTTACCACATCTCAGTATCCTGAGCCTTCTGACTATCTGAAAGTTAGGAGGCAAAGGGAGGGAGGGAGGGAAGAATCGGTAGTGTCTAAGTACTTGATTGATTACTTTCATAATTAAAAATATCTGCTGAGGTCCTACCATACATTTTGATTAATGGAGTCAACCCACCTTTTCTCACCCTGTCTCCCCCATACACATACTAAAAATAATCAAAGACCTCAGGGGCTGCACAGAATACACAGCTGAGTTGCTTACAGCCAAGGGTAATTGAGGACCCTGGAAAGCATGGCTGTGGTAAAATTAAATTTGTTGAATTTTATATCGCTCCCCCATCAAAAAGAAGGAACCCTTGACATTTAGAGAGCATTAAGGTGACATTACCTGCCATTGGCAGAAAGAGGTACTTACTTATACGCAGTGCTATAAAATGAGGTAGGGGAAGGAAGCAGGAGGGAGGAGAGGGGAAAATATTGTGCATTTATCCTGACATTGGGGAAAGCACAGGTTGATATCTCTTTCACTTCTCTCTTTGACTACACTGTACTCGAATCCTTGAGAAGTAAAAGTTGTGAAATCAGGGCTGCAATGCTCAGATGCTCTCAACAAATTATTCACTGTAAAGAGACTCAGCTTTTTGTTTGCACTTTTTCCCTTTTCACTCCACCCACCTGAACCCACTCAGAAAGGAAGTGAGTCGTCTGAAGTGAAGCGCAGTTTAGAGAGGAGAGATTCCTGGCTAGTGGAACCGTTTCTGATCAAGCCCTTCAAGCAGGTTGTTCCTCTGAGGGAATGGAAGAGTAGATGAGACTGTGTTTCCAAAGGCTGTTGATACCTGCTGTGAGATGTCCTCATCCATTGGTGCCATGGAGGTTATGCTGGAAGCCCAAGAAACCTTCCTGTTTGCACAGCACGGTAGTCTGCCACAAGGCGCATTACATTTGCATCTACTCTCTTTGACAGATCCAAAAGATATGCCCCTCCACAAACCGGCCCTCAGACGGGGGCTGTGCGGTTGAGTGGTGTGCTTGTCACAATGCTTTCATTTAGGCCAATTCTTCCCCAGGCAGAGAAGGCTGTGTGGTCAGCACTCTGAGATGAGCTGGCCTGTCATTCAGAAGATCATCTGCAATGGTATCACATACCACACGTGCTCTACTGATCTATGACAAAACAGGATGCTTAGAGTATAAAATTATAGAATTTTATATTGTATCTCAAAAGCAAAGAACGTGAGATGTTTATGAGATCTGAACAGAAAAAAAAAAAAAGTGTGATTGGGTGGTTTTAAAACCAGAAGACTTTTAACTTGCTGAGGAACAGGAATGAGTAACATGAGTGAGTCACTGCTCAGTTTGTTTCTGAGGGACTCCTCACGTTTCTCTACCAGGGAGTTCCCTTACTCTCAGCCTCTGTGATTCTCGTCTCACTACCCTCCTACATGTCCTAGTCTTGGGAAAGAGTCCTAAGTTTTAACATAAAAATAACTCTACTGTATATTAGAGGTTAATAGACAAACAAAGACAGGTATGTCTTAGAGCGGGTGGGGAAGGGGATGATGTCATGAAGGACCAGCATGGGGTGCAGTCTAGATTGAGAACCGGGAAGGAGGAGCTTGCTACGAAATAACGTGCTGAGCGGTATCTTGTGTCTTTTGCTTTGAAACTTAGGAAGAGCTTGGAGTGAAAATAGGCGCAGAAGGAATCAGACATTTTGATTCTTTCTGCGTGTTACATTCCTGGGCCCATGGTGTCTTAGGAAGCTGGAGGGGGTGACAGACGTGGCCTACAGAGTGATTAATGGTATCCCCAAGTCAAAATTATTAGCAGCATTCTTGATAATCACTAGCATCAACATGAGGGGGGAGGTTATTAGGTCTATAAGGTGGACTCCTTGAGGGCCCATGGCAGGAGACACTCAGAGGGTTCCGAAATATTGAATGATTGAAAGGTGTTCTCCTGGTTAAGTAAAATGGTTAGGAACTTACCTAACTGTGTACATGTAAACAAAGCCTGAGCATAGCTCCTCTGTCCTTTCCTCCTCCACAGCATCTCTCTCAAGCCAGTTCTTCACATGCAGCCTGGCACATTTGGACCTGAGAGGAGCATGGAATTAGCTCCCAAAAGTTGGCCATCCTTTTCTCTCTTCCCATCTCCAACTCTCTTATCCTAACTTTTCCTGAATGTGTTTCTTCCTTCTTCTTTGTACAGTTGGCAGTTTTTCAGAGCACTTGGATCAGATAAATGGGCGGAGCGAGTGTGTGGACAGTACAGATAATTCCTCAAAGCCATCCAGTGAAACCTCTTCTCACATGGCCCGGCAGCGATTAGAAAGCACAGAGAAAAAGAGAATCTCGGGGAAAGTCACAAAGTCCCTCTCTGCCAGTGCTCTGTCCCTCATGATCCCAGGAGGTAGAGAGACATCAACTCGCATGAAACTGTGTGGTTTGTGCATGTGCTTCCTCGTGTCCTCCCCCGTCTGGAATGCTGATTGAAATGCAGAATTGCATGAGACAGTCACGGGTGGGGTCCCAGGACGGCTCTCAAGAGCTTCTGCCTCTGCAGCTGTGATCTTCCCCCCTGGAGCACCCAGAGAGCATGGGCATATCTGTATCAGCTCACATTCTGTATCTGGGGAGGAGACAGGAGACGTCTCCTTCCGATGGAGGCGGATTTCATTTGTTTTCTTAAAGCCTTTCCTCCTCCACAAGCTAGCTAATGAGTCTCCCTCCCTGGGATAATTCTTCTGTAGACCCTGTACTGTGTACGTACTTTACAGAGCTGTTTACAGCCTGTGTGTTGGGGAGCTAGGTATGCTTTGCCTCATCTAATTAATGAGGAAACAGACACAGAATGTAAGCTTCACATTCCTGGAGATGGCAGAGACTGTCTTCACAGGAGGTATTGAAATACGATGTTTTCCCAATTCTGTGGACTGAGCGTCACTTTCTCTCTGCTAATCTCTGCCCTGTTTTGGAAAATCAGACTTAATTATGGTTTTGTTGGATTGCTGTGTTTTCCTACGACTTATTTCGCATCTACTGAGCAGTAAGTCTGTAGCAATTCCCCTTGCAGATAGGAAATATGCACGTGGTCATGATATCACTCAGTGAGAGAAAGTAGAACTGGAAATTGAATTCTTTTATTGGGAAGAATACATACTATGTAACATATCAACAAGATTAATTAACTTTTTTGCATTTTATTTGTGCAAAGAAAAAAAACTTGATAAGGCATAATGCAAACTCCTTTGCTAGGAAACATCCCATTGAGCCCATAAAGCAGACTCCGATCTCTCTTTTCTGTATGGCCAAACATACTTCAAAGGTGGCCCGGGTGGCCCAGGTGCCCGTGGGCAACAGGGAAGGGCAATTCAGTGCAGTCTAGTCCATCTGTACAAGCAGGTAAAGTCGCCCACACTTTGGAAAAAGAGGGAAGTTATACCACTTGTAGAAGAAAGGGAGACCAGCATGTGGTTAAGGAGGAGGATCCCAGCCTTCCCACACTTGAGTCTTGAGTGTCTGACCTGTCCTCTACTCACATGTCCTGAAGGTCTACATCCACCAACGATCTCTTTTCCTGGCCTTTGGATTACACAGAAAAGTACCAGTAAAGGGAATCAGTGTGACCCATGGAGCCCAAGTGAAAGGACACTAGCAGAAATATGCTTAGCTTTAAGGCTCTGAGATGTAGAACACATGCAGTCTGGATGCTTTCACCTTACCGCCACCACACTGGGTCTTGCCGTGTCCTTGTGATGCTCCGGTAGCACCAGGTACCTGGTCCTAACCAAACGCACATTAAAACCTCAGCGTGCTCTGTAGATCATTACATCTTCTCAGAACACACACACACACAGTCTCACGACTACTTAAGGGCTGTATGCATTCACATGGAGCGAGCTTGCATCCAGCTTTCTCAGGCCACTGCAGTGTAACACCTTAACGCTCGGGTAGGTTCTAAACAGTAGGAGCCTTTGTTTATGGCTGAGACGCCCACAGTCCAGGCACAGCAGATTCGGTGTCTTGTTCCACATAGATGGCGTATCTTAAAGATCCTCAGGCTCTTCCCAGAAACACACTGCTCTCGCCAGAGGCAGAGCCCTCATGATCTAGTTCTTTTCCAAATATTTCTCTCAATACCATTATCTTGGGGCTTAGGTTTCAGCCTTGGGGAATGCAAAGACCTGAAAACAGATGTTAGTGTCTGAAACAGAGTAGAGATGGTATTTGGGTACGTGAGCTGATTCGCTCTTAACATGTATCTGACCATCCTTACCTTTGAGGAAACATTAGTCTATGAAGCTACTGTGTAAAGAGGCGCAGTTGTAACCATAGCCATTCTTTTAAAGCCAAGTTTCTCGGTTGAAATACGTTAACCAGTACTGGTGCAATAATGTTACAAAAAGCAGCTGGTAATTGATCATTGTTTTCCTGGCCATGTGTTTGGAGAGTCATGTTAAACTGTTGAGTATACAATTTGAAGAATACTATCTCTCATTATACACTTATAAAAATACACTATACTATCTCTCTTTATACCCTTATAAAGATACACTATAAATATATGCATCTATAAACTACTTATCTCACTGAAATAATTTAGAGACACCATAACCAAAAAACCTCTTTGTATAGCAAAAGTAGAACTTCTGAATTTTAGGGTATTGATTGAAACACTAGTTAAAGCAGAAACTCTTCTGATGTCCCCTGGACAGGCTTGAGTTTTGCATCCGTGCCAGTTACCGACATGAGCATTTTCTGCATTAGTTCTCATTTTGCCATTAGAAATAAAGGGATTCGTTTTATGACCACTCTTTGTTTTCCTGGTTGTGGTGGGCCTCCCCATGGGAGGGGTGGCTGAGGGTGGGGACCTGCTTTGATGGTGGCTTCTTTGTTGTAGATATGTTTGCTGTGTCTCCGCTGGGAAGTCCGATGTCCCCACACTCCCTGTCTTCAGACCCCTCCTCTTCCCGGGATTCCTCGCCCAGCCGAGATTCTTCTGCAGCGTCTGCCAGTCCCCATCAGCCCATTGTGATCCACAGTTCAGGGAAGAACTATGGCTTCACCATCCGGGCCATCCGCGTGTACGTGGGGGACAGCGACATTTACACAGTGCACCACATCGTCTGGGTAAGGACGGAGCGCCTTTCTTGTCGGCTCTCCTTTCCAGGCAGCCGAGTGCACGCTGCTGGTGGAAGCGGCCTTGGCGTTGACATGCTTTCTGTTCCTGTGGCACCGGGGACCCACTTTATTTTCATTTTAGTGCTCTTTTCTCTATTTCTGTGGTAGAGTGGGGTATAACCCGAACTAGTCATTTTTCCTACTTCTGCAGTTTCTGGAATTGCTTGCCCCATTCTTCTGTACCAATCTGGTGAACATAAAGGCCATCTCCTTCGTATTCCCTTATTGTCTTAAAAAAAGATTTATTTTATTTTTAATGATATGCATGTCTGGGTACAATTGCTCACAGTTCAGAGATGTTAGAGAACCCAGAGCTAGAGTTAAGAGACAGTTGTGAACCACCTACCATGGGTTCTGGGACCCACATTCAGATCCTCCGCATTCTTATCCTCTTTACTGGAGCCATCTCTCCAGCCCCTGTCCTGTGTGTGCATTTTCTTTCTTTCTTCCTTCCTTCCATCCTTTCTTTCTTTTGTTTCTTTGCTTTGTTTTTCAAAAGTCATATTCTCACTCACTTGGGTTTTTTTTTTTTTTTTTTTTTTAAGGAAACATCAGAATTCTCCTATTTAAAACAGTATCAGAATAGGAGCCATGCCTCTTTGAGTTCTGATTAGGAACCTAAGGTCATTTACAAAGCTCACTTAGAATATCCTGGCAGAAGAAACAGTTAAGTATTGGGGTTATTCTATGCTCTTGAATATGTACTCTCCTCTTGGACTGCAGAATGTAGAAGAAGGAAGTCCCGCATACCAGGCGGGACTGAAGGCTGGGGATCTGATCACGCACATCAATGGAGAGCCCGTGCACGGCCTGGTCCACACGGAAGTCATCGAGCTCCTGCTAAAGGTACTCTTTTCTTGTGTCCTGGCCGGCCAGGGGCAGCACCGTGAGATCAGGTTCTCGAGGCATGCCCCAGTAGTCACTCCCACCGCTGGGAGGGAGAGATGGGATGTAGCGGTCAGAAGTCTGACATGAGGCCGAGCTATCATGACCTCTCAGGTTTCATGCTGTGAAAAGGTGTCCTTGAACCTGCATTCTTATTACCTATGTTTGCTCCTTGCTACCATTCCTACAGAGCATGACTTCTCTTTGTTTATATGCCTCATAGAGTGGATTCCACTTGGGAACCACCAGTTCTGAGGGAACGTTAGTAGGTGTTATTCCAGTGTAGGAGGAGACAGGCACTGTTTAGCTGTGAAGGCGGATATAGAGGATTCAAGGGTTGGTGCTCCTTTTAAAGACAGAACTTTAGATGTATTTACACTCGTTCTAAATAATAAGTGGAAGAATCGGCCCCAGCAGTTAGGAGGCTCCTCTCACTCTCATACACGTATCTAAGTTAAACTTCCACGAGGATCGTTTCCTACTTAAAAGGAGCGTCGAATGGAGCCTGTGGCACCAGCTCCCAGAGAGCAGGAATATAAATGGAGAACAGTTGCACATTTATCCTCTCAGCAGGTCTTCTGAGAGTCTCCATTTGCTTCCTGCTCACTCCGGAATATAAAAGTCAAACATACAGGGATAGTTGAAATTGAATTTGATTAAAAAAAATTTTTTTTTTTTTCAGGAAAAAGGCTGCTTTATCTGGAATGAGAATCATAGTTCCCTCCCCCCTTACACAATTTTGTACAACCTCTTACTCAGTACTAGTCAGAGAAATTTGAGCATAAAAAAAAAAATTACGGAGACACAGGATAAATGTGTACAACTGTAAACCGCTATGCATGGTTTAAATAACATTTGAGGCCGCCTCATAAATGTTGTTGACAACAGGGACTAAGGGATGCTCTTTGCTCTCAGAGAGTACAGGACATGTATATGAGAAAAACAACTTCATTATCCCAGTGGAGCATATAGGGGAACACGGTGCTTCTGGAGAGAACATTCTAAGTAGGGAGAGGCACACCAGGGGAGTGGCAGCGGTGTGGAACTTGAAAGAAAATGAGGAATTTAAAGGCACTAGCACAGGAGTGGGTGTGCAAGTCTTTCAAAAAACACATGCATTGAAATGCCTTCCCTCCTCCCTTCTCTGCCATGCCCCAGACTCACACAAGGAATACTTTTCAAAGGACTCAGAGTCCGGTCCAGGGTCCAGAAGCGGTAGTCTTCTGCATCCTAACATCCAGGGTGAGCTAGTACATAGAAAGCTTTTTCTCTTCATTAATTCACTCTGTTAATAAAAATTTGACCTTGGGTTTAGGGCTCAATAGATTTATAGAATGAAAATGAGCCACGGCGTTCTTCATGTCCAAATGCGGCAGCAGAACAGGACCACACAGCTACCTTAGATCTGAGGACTTTAGTTCGATGCAGCCTCCTGCTTATTTAAAATTATCTAACTAGGATGGGATAGCGTCCCTGACTAAGCATCCCAAGGTGGGAGGCTGAGCAGAGCTGCTCACTTTTGAGATCCCTGGGCTGTGACATGCACGTGGGACTGTCATAGACCACCTTGTCAAGAAATGTAGACCGACAAGTCTCATTCCCCTCTTCAGCCACAGTCTGGGACCCTGAGGTTCTGTGTATCTGTGGATGAGATCCTGGGATGACTGTGGAGTTTGCCTCCTATATTTTTGTGGCGACTATGGGATAAGATGCAAGAATGATCATGGCCACCATGAGCTTCCAGCCGAAGAAGCTCATTGTCTCCAAGGTTCTTTGGCCCTATCTAGGCGCTCGCTTGCGACCTTTGGCCCTGTCTCAGTGTAACCTGTGGAGCTGGTGAACAGTTCTCAGCTCCCATCCATCCTACTTGTGCCTTAGATCGATGGTACTTTTGTTAAGCTAAAGAAAAATTTTAATTGTTTTTTTTGAGACAGGGTTTCCTCTGTGTAACCTTGGCTGTCCTAGATCACTCTGTAGATCAGCTCATAGAGATCCACCTGCCTCTGCATCCCAGAGTGCTGAGATTAAAGGTGTGTGCCACCACTACTCAGAAAGCTAAGGGAATTTTAAGTTATAAACGGTAATTGTCCAGTTGTCTTAGTTTGCCCCCTATTGCTGTGATGAAGACCATGATCAAAAGCTCCCTGGGGATGAAAGGGTTCAGTGTGGCTCAGAGTTTGCAGTCCATCATGAGGAGTTGTAAGAACAGGAACCAGGAAGCAGGCACTGAAATAGACCATGGAGGACACTGCTTACTGGTTTGTGCTTCGTGGATTCCTCAGCCTTCATTCTTATATGCCCCAAGACTATCTGCCCATGGGTAGCATTGTCCCTGCTAGGCTCTGTCCTACCATGTCAGTCAACAACCAAGAAAATCTCAGGCCAATCAGATAATGCCAATCAATTGAGGGTTCTCCTTCCTAGATTACCCCAGTTGTGTCAAATTGATTAAAAATCCCAATTAACCAGCAATCTATATGTATATATACATATATTATACCACATTCTTCATAACAGTAGTATGTTATGTGAAAAACAGCTTCTACCTCAGCCTGTGTTTATTTCATAGCATTCAGATGTTTATGGAAAAAGAAAAAAAATAAGTTGAATCGATTTTGTATCGTAATATGATTCTGGATTTCTAAACCTCTCTTCTCACTTCTCTGAGGTTGGATATGTAGTGCCCCCCCCCCCCCCCCCGCCACACACACACACACAAAGGCTTCGGAAATGTCCTTATCGAACCATCTGGTCCTCTGTGTGAAGCTTTTGGCTCACCTGGTGACTTCGATCACCTCCTACAGCTCTATCGTTGGGTCCAGTCGCTGTGGGTCACTCAGACGGTGCAAGCGAGGTGGAGCGTACCTCTCCTCGGCACCCTCTGGAGCCAGAGAATGCTCTGTAGCCCGTCCAGGCAGTAGAGCCTGCCTCTGCTTCATAGAGGAAGCACTCAAGAGCAGTAACTAGTCTAACGACACAAAGAGGACACAAGGGATTTGATTATCGCCCCTGTGAACTGTTTAACCACGCAGTTCTCTTCCAGATTTAACCAGCAGTTCTTGAATAAAGAGTGTAAGCGACTGGCATCGGCAGGGGGCTGCTATGGCTGGCTTTATGCTGGGGTGCCAGCTCTGTTAACTCTTCTTGGCTGTCATTCCCATGATCTTTTAGACTTGCTGAGTATTTACAGCATCTCGTGGCATCCTTAGAAGATGATGGGGAGATCACTTGTAGGGCTGCATGTACGTGTGTAGAAACCCCTGAACTACAAATATACCTACCTTTTGGACTGAGAACACTGAACGCAGCTTCTAAATTCCATTGCTGCACATTTAGTCTCATGTTCCCTTACAGCTTCCGAGTGGACCTGCTATGGAAGCTTCAGCTTACATGTGCAGGTAGACGGGTCCAACAGAAGTCAGCAGCATAGACTCATGGGATAAGATGCGAGGATGAGCATGGCCACCGTTCAGCTCCCTCATACCTTCCCTTCCTGAAGAACTTGGTCACAGGACAGCATTGACCTTTCTAAAAGAAGGTCACGGCTTTCTTTACCCTTCAGTCACAGATGGAGACCACGCTGTCCAAGTCTCGGCCCTTGCTCAAATGAGAACGTGTCAGGCTGGACCTCTGCAGTCAGGGAGCTTTCCATTCAGTCAGATTGCTTGTTAAAATTCTTGGTGGGTAAGAGACTAGGCCTCACCAGCAATTGTTTGGTGATTTTCCTTCCATGAATTCTGGGGAGGTTCTCGGTTATCGATGAGGGACGACAAAATGGTATGATTGTCATCCTTCCACGAGATCCTGATATATCCAGAGCTTCGGGCTAAATATTGCTAGAGTCATCTAAAAACAACACAGAAAAGTAGCTAATGGGACAGCTCAGAGTGTAGTTGAGTTGGTAAAGTACTTCCCTTGCAAGCATGGGGATCTGAGTTGATCCTCTAGAGCAGTGGTTCTCGACCTTCCTAATGCTGTGACCCTTCAGTACAGTTCCTCATGCGGTGGTGAACCCCCACCATGAAATTATCCCGTCTACTTCATATCCGTAGTTTGCTATTGTTATGAGTCGTAACATAATTATCTGATATGCAGGCTATCTGATATTAGACCCCCAAGGGGGTCATGACCCACAGGCTGAGAACCTGCTCTAGAACCATGGGGCAATAGGAACCTAGGTTCCATGGCACTTGTAACCTCACCACCAGGAAGGCAGAGACCAAAAGTATCTCTGGTTTTCCTGGCGAGCCAGGTTAGCTTACTCGGTAATTTCTAGATCCCGTATCAAAAAACAAGGTAGACAGCACTAGAGAAAAGTCAGCTAAGGTTGCCTTCTGACCTCATGTGCTTACACACACACACACACACACACATACAGCTAATGAAGCAAGAGTACTGGGCGCCTGCCAGGCCCTGCTGTCTTTTACACAAATTCATGTAAACCCTCAGTTATTCTCTGAGGTAGGTGCTATGAATAGAAATGTCCCCATTTTCCAGACAGACAAACTAGAGAGACATGAACAAGGCAGCCACAACCATCTGCTAGGAAAGTGATTTCTATCCCGGCAGTGTGATTCAGAGGCTGTGCTTTCACCGCCTCCCTCACACTGCTCCAACACATGCATCTAATTACCAGTACCACACAGTCTAATGCTCACAGCAGGAAGGAGTGGCAACACCAGGCTATAATCAAAGTGCTCAACATAAGGCAGATGACTGTAAACATGGCAGAAGTTCCGAAGAAAGAAAGACGGCTCTCTCCCAGCATGCACCAAAAGAGCACAGGAGAACTGAAGGTTAATCTGTGATGGACTTACGAGATGGTTGGAGATTTAGGACATGGAAAAGTAGATTTGGGATAGTTCAGGCAAGGAGTAGAAATGCAAATGTGGGGTAGGTGGGTGGGCGGGCCTCAAGTATCATGACATACACACTGAATCTGGTGGGTTGAAACCTTGGTTTGTGTAGGGATAAAGTGTGTAAGCAGGCTGGAGCGAGGGTGGAGGATGAGAGTCGGGACCGCCCCGGAAGATCCTGTCCCCCAGCTGAGCTTTACAGAGAACATCAGAGGGAAACAGAGTCAGCTAGTTGACAGCCAGACTGAGACCTTGACAGCCTGATGTCAGCTGTTGAATTCAGCTCAGCCTGCCTAAAAATCATTTCCCTCCCACTGTGGACCAGTCACGGAAAGAGCTGCAAGTAAAGGTGAATTAGCTGGGCACCTAGCCGTCTGCTTGCTTGCGTGTTGTCCTTGCTGTTGTGTTTCAAGCAGTCAGCACAGAATTTCTCTAGGAGTTCCCTCATTCATCCAGATCCTTGTAGCTCTTGCTGTAGCTAGGTGGATCCACTAGATGGCGGGCTTCACAGGTAGTGCCCAGTTCTTTTTCTCACTTCCCATTCCCGAGTCTGACGTGTTTGCACGGCGCATCTTGTGTGTTTCTCATCACAGGGGCTGCCCTTGGTATATGTATATGAGCCTAACAAATTGCTTTTTGAAAAGTCATATGTAGAAACAACGACAACAGGAAAGTAGGTTTAGTTTGTGTTGAAGGAAACATTCATTCAGAGCCTTCTGACGAGCCCCTGCTCCCCTCTCTCTTCTCATGAGAAACACTCACGGTTTCTATTGTATTTGTCTTGCACGGTTTTATCATGCTTGTGCCTCCTTCATTCTCCGTGATCTAGTACTTAGAGCGTGCCGCACATGGCATGTGACCGTCTTGCTGTGATGAATACAAGCCATGCACGTGCCAGGCCCTGGAGATCGAGAGGGACCAGGCACCTGCTGCCCACATGAAGCAAGGTGGGAAGGAGGAGTCTGGTGGTGGGTGAGGGACAGAGAAGCCAGGCTTTCACGGTTCCACTTACCACCACGGCTCAGAGAACAAGAACCCCGGGCTCCTTGAAACCACTGTCATTATCTGCCTATTGTCCCAATGAAGACAGTCCTTTCTCACCTCCTGAGTGGTAACCCGACCCTCAGATCTTGATTATTAAAAAAAAAATAAAGACTAGACGTGGAAATGGCTTTAAAGCTAAATTGTATCTTTAAAACACCAGGTGGCATTATTAGCCCCTTACAAAGTTATACAAGGCTGAGCCCGGTGTGACCGCTCGCAACCATCATTCTAGCCCTCTAGAGGCTGAAGGAGAAAGACCGACACGAGGTTGAGGCTAACTAATGTGGGCAACATTGTGAGTTTTGGGCCAGCCTTCACTACAGTGTTAAACTCTGCTTAAAAAAAAAAAAAAAAAAAAAAAAGGCAATGCTGAGATGCATTTGAATACAAGCCCAGTGGCTCACGGATAAGACAGTGTTCATAGGGGAGTGTCTGTGTGTACACTCACTGTAGGGAAGTGGAAGAAAACAGACGCATCCTGGCTGCTTTGTTGCCCCTTTCATCCGTCGTGTGTGTGGGAGGGGGGATGAGTTTGATGTCATCGTACCATCAGGGGTTCATTCAATTTATGAAGACCTCCTTCCAGAAGTCTTCAGTAGTGAATTTTCCATTTGAAAAAAGAATAATAAGGCCAATCCCTACCATTAAAGTAAATGTAAACATTTTAAAGTTTTGTATCCACATGTAAGGCACATGATTTATCTTTCTGTTGGAATTCAGGCTCCACCTGCCTCAAATATTTTCTGCAAATCTATTATTAGGTGTGAGGCAATACTTCAAAAATGATATGTAAAGCACTATGAAGGGAATAATAAAATGCTATGTCTTTTCAAAACTAAACTAGAGGTAAAACATGAAAAGAAAGGTCCCTTAAAGCAGCGGTTCTCAACCTGTAGGTCATGACCCCTTTGGGTTCGTATATCAGATATCCTGCATATCAGATATTTATATTAGGATTCATAAGAGTAGCAAACTACAGATTTGAAGTAGCCATGAAATAATGTTATGGTTGGGGGTCACCACAGCATGAGGAACTGTATTAAAGGGTTGCAGCATTAGGAAGGCTGAGAGCCACTGCTCTAAAGAAATATAAATAAGAAAAATAAATAATATAATGGACCATCAATTCGTAGAACTTAAAATCAGTACAAGAGTGAGGAGGTTATCCGTAGGCAGCCAGTACAAAGCATGTCCTTAGAGAGTATCTGATGTATTTTCAGATGTGCGAAATGAAAAGAGAAAGCCACAAACATAACATTGAAATTGTAAGCTACCCATATATCTGTACATGTTCAGGAGGAAGGCGACTGTGAGATAGGGATGATGCAGCGTTGCAGTTTACTGCCAGAGTGCTTGCTTAGCATGCGCTGAGGCCCTAGGTCTGATTCTCACCCTTCCTCCTCAAAAACAATTAAAACTCAGCAGGAAGTAGATTGAAATAGCACCAGTTGTAGCAGAGTGGAGATTCCAATGATTTTTCTTTTATCTGTGCTTTACCATTTTCTTCTTCCCAGTAAAGGGAAAGAAAATGGCTATCAGGGAGGCAGAGCTGCTTGCCCAGTCTCTGTCCTTTCCCACAGCAGTTAACTTCATTGTTCGGCGTGACTTAGAACTCAGCTTCTCCGTAATCGTCCTGGTGTTTCAAAATGCTCCTGTTCTTGGCCTTCTTGGCCTTTCAAGTTTTTCATAGCCACCTCTGACTTCGAAAGAATGTAATTACCCCTGGCTGTTATGCAACTCAAGAAGAGAATGTGGGAGCCCACCTGGCCAGGCACCCCAATGAATGCCTGGCTGCTGACTTCATATTCACCTTCATTGCTAGGACCTGCCTAGCAAGCCCCATCCCGTGATGAAGTGAAAGGACACAGAAACCCACCAGGAATTATGTCACTGCCCATGACCTCCTTAGAGAGCTTTCCCCACGGGCTGGCCCATACTCCCCAGCTCTGCAAGCTGACAGGTTTTTATGACAATGAGAAAGGAACCTTCTAACATCATTACAAATAAAAGTCTCATTCGGTTTTGTCACCTTATGATTTCTAGGTCAAAGAAAAACATGAAACAGAGAAAGAAGGAAAATATATCAAGGGAGTCCAGACAGCTACTGGGCACGTTTATATTTAATACATATGGATGAAGAGAGCTGATATTTATAGAGCCCTTTCCATGTGTCACCCTCAGTGCTAACGGCTTTGCAAATCTCATTTACTCCTCGGCTGAGCTCAGGAGATGGCAGCGTTCTGCTGGCATCCAGTACAGTTCAGGAGAAGCCTTGGTAGGGCGAGCAGCCCTACTGAACTAGTGCTTGACTCAAATACCCTCCCACCCACAGCACACTCACTAAGGACTCTTGTTCCTTCACCTTCTACCCCATCTGGATTGGCAGGACTTCACGGATAGAGGCATTATTCAGCAGCGGAGGGCCCCTTTACACGACGCACCTATGTTTTTACTTGGCTTTGAGTCTTTTAGTTCTGACCTTGCTTCTTCGTGGCACTTCTTTTTAATACGACCTCATCTTTTTCTTTCTTTTTTTTTTTTAAACAGAGTGGGAATAAGGTGTCAATCACCACCACCCCATTTGAAAACACATCAATAAAAACGGGACCGGCTAGGAGAAACAGTTACAAGAGCCGGATGGTGAGACGGAGCAAGAAGTCCAAGAAGAAAGAAAGTCTAGAAAGGTAAGTTGGGCCAGCCTTCTGTGAAGGGTTGCTTTGCTCTCCACCAGTGTTTTCGTAAAATGTGTTTCTCATCAAATACAAATGAGAAAGGCACGTTTCTCTGTGTGTGAGAAATGTTACACCATGTTCACGGTAGATACTCAAGTTCAATGTCATTGCACGGATAGCAGAAAGAGTTGCTTGGTCTTCCTGTAAAGAGATTGCGATTGTTCTTCAGCGTGTGTGGACACCTTGACAAGTCCTTCACTGGTTTAAATGGACATTTATGTTTTCTGTGAATGCATATGGTACACACATGCAACAGTGCACCCGAGAGCATAGGATAACTTCTGGGAGCTAGTTCTTCCTCTCCACCATTGGTGCAGGGGATTGACCTCAGGTGGTCATGCTTGAGTCCACCTTTCCCTGCCACACCATCACCAGCTCCACTGTATCTCTGTTTCTCTTTGTTTTGTGTTGTTTTTGTTTAAGCCTGTAGACATCCTGTCAGGAAAGTTGGATCTGACCCACATGACCGTCAGGCAGTTTTCCACATGAAATCTGCATTTAAAATGTCCTGTATGTGATTAAGAAGGCCTTTTTTGCCTGTCTGGTTGTAAATGTCATACATCAAAAAATAACTGCGTCTTTAAACCTTTCAAATAAGTACAGAAATAAAAGGGCTCTGTCTGCCTGAGATCTAACGAGGTGACACACAGTGACAGATGACGGGGAGCACCGGAAGTTTGACATACAGACTAAAGCACAAGGGAGCCTGTGCTCTGGGAAGGGTATTTCTTTTCGGTCTGGGTATGGCTCCTTTGAGCCGACGTAGTCATGATCCTTTGTTCACTTGAACCCGAGAGCCTCATCATGCTAAGGCCTTGGATAGAAATGTAAAAGAAATGATCCAATAAAAAAGTGCTTTATTAACTCCAGGAGAAACAAAGTTATAGAAGCAGGAGAACCAATAGAGAGCCCAACTGAGGCTAAGGACAGTGCAGGAGCCATACCTGCCTTTAGTAGTCACATTGGCAGAGGGTTGGGCCGTGTGCTATTAGAAGGTAGAGGTGACTTGGTGAGTTTAAGTTTATGGTGATGCCTTGGAGTTCTTTTGTTTAAGTATGGCGGACAGGGCCTGGCCTCATGTACCTAAGCAAGTGTTCTACCACTGAGTAACATCCTTAGCCTTTCTACTTTTTGTTATTGCTTTGTTTTGCGATGTCATCCTGGCTTTCCAGGCTGGCCTTCAATTCTCTCAGTAATTTTAAATTCACTCTGTAGCCTAGACAGGCCCCAAACTTGGGATGCTCTGGCCTCAGCCTGCCAATGTGCTGGGATTACAGGCCTTCATTTCCTGACTCATCTTCTCATTTTTCATGGTTGGGTATCAACAGATAAGCCCAAGCGTGGAAACTAAAGTAACTGTCTAAGCACATGAATAATAGAGTTATATGCACTATAGAGACGGAAGTAGAAGCAGGTAAGAGAATAGTAGATGGCCATCCTGCAGTCCAGGAAGACAGCAGAGAGCTTCTTCATAGGTTTCTAGAGACATCTGGCTTCTTTGTATGTGTAGGGGGGCTCTGCCCGCATGTATGTGCACACATGTACTTCCCCGGTACCCACAGAAGCCAGTGCAGAAGATGGCAAGTCCCTGGAACTAAAGTTACAGATGGTTGTGATCTACCACCATGTGGTTGCTGGGAATCAAACCAGGGTCCTTTTGAAGAGGAGCCAGTAAGTGCTCTTAACTGCTGAGCCATCTCTCTAGCCCCACATGTGTCATGTTATCCTAAATGCATTTATTTTCCTTACATACAAGTTCTAGGATCTCTGGGTTTTTTGAGGGGGCACTTTGTCTTCAGGTTACACAGGGGAAAAAAATGTTTTAATGTTCAGCATTATAACTGTTTAAGCTTACCAGGGCTGGCTGTGTGCAGTTTCTACACTGATAAGCCTTGGGCATCCGTACATTTTCTTTATCATGAACTCATTTAACACTGAATGCGCATTTGTATCGGCTGCCCACTGATATGACAGCCTCAGCTTCACCTTGCTCCGTGTATCAGTGGGCAGCCGATACAAATGTGCATTCCATGACTGTGTGGGGCGTATTTAAAAGTCCACAGTGGACCAAGCACCGCGATCAGCCCTTTGCAGATAAAATCCTCTGCTGCAGACCTCTTACCATCTAGTAAGTCTATACCCAAGACAGTAGTCATCGGAAGAAAAGCTCTTATCTTTGATTACGTCACATCAGTACCTACAAGGCATGAATGTACTCAGCAGTGAAGGGTTTTACTATTTTATAACTTTCTCACTTTACTCTCTCTTGCTGTTTGGCACTAAGAGAGTCTTCATGCATACTGTCAGTCTCCTAAGAAAGTTGTCAGTACGGAAATGGCATGCTACCATGTAGTAGGTCAGCTGTCGGGTCACTGTGTGGCTGAAGATGTGCCTATCATGAGGATTGTTTTAGGTAGGCTCTGACCCATTCCTGTCTCCGCTCAGGAGGAGATCTCTCTTCAAGAAGCTGGCCAAACAGCCTTCTCCTTTGCTCCACACCAGCCGAAGTTTCTCCTGCCTGAACCGATCGCTGTCCTCTGGAGAGAGCCTCCCGGGCTCCCCAACTCACAGCTTGTCCCCGCGGTCTCCAACACCCAGCTACCGTTCCACCCCCGATTTCCCATCCGGTGAGTGGCATGGAAGGCATGAACCAGGCAAGGCTGAGGAGAGCAGGCGGAACTGGCACATGACAGACAGCACTCACAGAGAGGGCACAAGTGGGGGCGAGCCTGACCATCAGAATAAAGCGGGTAATAGGGCTGTGCAGAGGCTTATGTGAGAGATGACCTTCCCCAGGCCAGGATACGGCAAGTGTGGGAAGAAACAAAAAGGTATCTGTTTGCTCACAGTTCAATGTTCCTCACCCACAGGTACAAATTCCTCCCAGAGCAGCTCCCCAAGTTCAAGTGCGCCCAACTCTCCAGCAGGTTCAGGGCACATCCGGCCCAGCACCCTCCACGGCCTGGCTCCCAAACTCAGTGGGCAGCGGTACCGCTCCGGAAGGCGGAAGTCAGCTGGCAGCATTCCACTCTCCCCGCTGGCCAGGACACCCTCTCCGACCCCCCAGCCTACCTCTCCCCAGCGCTCACCATCCCCACTGTTGGGGCACTCACTGAGCAACGCCAAGATCACTCAGGCCTTTCCTGGCAAGATGCACTCCCCGCCCACCATCGTCAGACACATCGTGAGGCCCAAGAGTGCCGAGCCCCCGCGCTCCCCGCTGCTGAAGCGCGTG
This sequence comes from Meriones unguiculatus, assembly GCF_030254825.1. Lineage (NCBI taxonomy): Eukaryota > Metazoa > Chordata > Mammalia > Rodentia > Muridae > Meriones > Meriones unguiculatus. The sequence goes on along the minus strand of NC_083354.1, from coordinate 77,380,640 downwards.
CAGTCCGAGGAGAAGCTGTCGCCCTCCTACGGCAGTGACAAGAAGCACCTGTGCTCCCGCAAGCACAGCCTGGAGGTGACCCAGGAGGAGGTGCAGCGGGAGCAGGGCCAGCGCGAGGCGGCGCTGCAGAGCCTGGAGGAGGCCGTCTGCGACGCGCCGTCCCTCAGTCGGGCCCGGCCCGTGGAGCAGGGCTGCCTGAAGCGCCCCGTGTCCCGCAAGCTGGGCAGGCAGGAGTCCGTGGATGAGCTGGACCGGGACAAGCTGAAGGCCAAGGTCGGGGTGAAGAAACCGGAGGAGAAGCGGGACTGCCACCAGAAACCTCACAGCCTCGGCGGCGGGGGCGGCGGCGACGCAGAAGGCCACGCTCTGCTCCGGCTGGAGGAGAGAGAGAAGAAAGCGTACCCGAAGGGGTTGGAAAGGGCAGGCCATTTCGAAGGCGCGACGGCCGAGGCCCCTTCGGCGGGCAGCCTGCTGAAGGACACGCTCCATAAGCAGGCCAGTGTGCGGGCCAGCGAGGGGGCCGCCGCCGACGGCGCCCCGGCGTCCGGGGAGCACGGCCAGCCTCTGAGCGACCTGAAACGGGCCTCCGCTTCCGGCGTCCTCCACGACGGCGGGTGTCACCTCCCTGACAGGCCCACTCCCGGGAAGGGCGAGTACGCCGAGAAGGCCTCACCCGCCAAAGAGCTCCTTCGAGGTGAGAAGCTAGACGGCAAGCTGGCCAATATCGATTACCTCCGCAAGAAAATGTCCCTGGACGACAAGGACGATGGCCACTGTGCCATCCTCAAACCCAAGATGGCATCTAACCCCCACGAGGGCCTGCCCGGGAACGCCGTGCGGCCCATGGCTGGGCAGCAAGAGGCCCTGCCAGCCTCGGAGAGCCGGGCATTCATCAGCAGCACCCACACATCTCAGATGGGTGCTGTTTCCTTTGTCCCCCTCAAAGCCTTAGCTGGCCGGGGAGAGAATGGAGGGGACAAAGCAGGCTTAGTTGCCCCGGAATCCCCCGTCAGGAAGAGCCCTTCCGAGTATAAGCTGGAGGGCAGGTCAGTTTCATGCCTGAAGCCGATCGAGGGCACCCTGGACATTGCTCTCTTGTCAGGACCTCATGCCTGCAAAACAGAGCTGCCCTCGCCGGAGCCCACACAGAGCCCCAGCCCAGGCGTCGGCGCCACCCCGTCGGCGCCAGCAGCTCTTCCGGGGAGCAGTGGGAAAAAGGGTGACCCCAGCAGCCTGAGGGAGCCTCCTTCCGCAAGCTTAAAGGTGAATAAAGCTTACCTGTTGGAGCCCCGGTTCCTGCCCCCAAGCCGGGGTCTCCAGGACTCTCTTGCGGCTCCGGGGCCAGAACCAAAGTCGAAGCAGGACAGAAAGGTCACTCACCCTGTGGCCAGGAGCACAGTAAGCGTCATAGAGAGCACCCCCACCAAACACCAGGACCGCTCCTCCGACACCAAGGGTCTCCCTGGCTCAGGGCAGACCCCACACAGTGCGGGCCCGCCCAGGCCGTGTCCATCTGTCCTGCTCCCACCGGAAGAGACCCTCTCCAAGGAGACGCCTTGCCCGAAGGAACCGTCCGAAAAGGCGAAGAGCGAGTGGTCTGCCAGGAGGGATGAAGTACACAGAGATCCCTGTGTGAAGCCGTGTCCTGCAGAGACGGGTAAAGCCAATGACAGCCTGAAAAACCTCCCTTCTGGGGGAAGGACCCATCCTGATTTCTACATGCAGACCCAGACCACGGAGAAAGCTTGGGCTTGTTCAAAAACAAACCACAGAGATGGCCGAGAGGAGGTGAGGTCCCTGGCCAGGGAGGACTCCATGCACTCCGCTGAGCTTCTGTATGAAAAGGAGGTAGGCAGGGCAAGAAAAGGCACAGAACCCAGACCCCCTGTTCCTGCCGCCAGGCACCCTCCTCAGCCATCGGGAGTCGAGGGTGAGAAGAGTGAAAAGACCTCCTCTGTCCCAGCTTTGCAGAAACAAGCTCCCAAAGAGCCTGAGAGGAAGGATCAGGCCCTGCAGAGGCCTGGAGGCAGTGGCCCTCAACAACCCCCACCCACCAAAGAGCTGCCCAGCTCAGCAGCTTGGCAGCACTGCAGTTCTCCGAACCACGCTCTTCACAGAGAAATGGGGACCAGACCCGCTGCCGCAGAACCAAGCACCAGCCTCCAGGACACTCCCCGATCTGCTACTGCCACCGCCACGACCACTGCCACCGCCGGGGCCGGGCACAGTGACTGCAGTAGCCAGAAGTCCCGCCCTGGCCCTGACCCCAGCCCTTCAAAGTCGAAGCACCCAGACAGGTCCCCCTCCTCACAGAAGCCGAGCGCCGGGTCGGCAAAAGGCAGAGAGCCTGTCTTTCAGCCCCTTGGCGGCTCCCTCAGAGAGGGGAAGGGCGGCAGCAAGGATCCATCAGACACGCTCCCCGCCGTTCTCGCCACCCAGGGCAAAGCAAACGATGTGCTCGGGCAGGGAGAAGGGAGGGTCACGGTCACTATCACACTCCACGTGGAAGGGAGCCCTCTAGAGGCCAAACTGAAAACCACCAGTGGAGGGTGTCCCCCGGAGATGCAGGAGAAGCCTCCCAGACAAGGGCATCCAGGGCTCAGCGAAGCAGTAAGCCAGAAGGTCCTCCCCGCTGGTGAAAAGCAAAGCCCGTCTCCAAAACATCCCAAACCACCCACTGTGAAAGACGCCCCCCCTCTCTGCAGACAGACGGACAAAAGCCCGGGTCAGCAGACTGCCGCTGGGGACCGCAAGTCAGACGGGAAGAAAGGCACAGAAGCACTTTATGTTCCAGCTCCGGAGGGCTACAAGCTGGAGGCCAGCCCTTCCCTCCACCATGGTGACACCCGACCCAAAGGCCCAGAGAGGCCAGCCGCGGGCCTGGGGAAGGGCTGCCTCTCAGAGTCCAAGGGGAAAGGGCCTGGTCCCCAGAAGCCACTGGCTGAACCAAGCAAGCCCAGCGGAATGAAGCGGTCACCCTCTGCCACTGCGCAGAGCTCTCTCCGCCCATCTGGCCCCCCAGAAAAGCCTCTGAGCTACTCAGCCAGCTTCCCTGAGGCCCAGGCCGGAATGCGAGATGTCATTGCAGCCAGCAGCACCCCCTCCTCTGCCAAGGCTTTGGGGGCCACCTCAGAATCCCCAGCCCCCAGCGGCAGGGACCACAGGAAGCCCCAGTCTGGGGGAGACGGCCGAAGCCAAATGACAAAGAGTGATTCCCTGCCTTCCTTCCGCCTCTCCAACCCTGTCCCCGAGTCCCACTTCCCAGATCCACAGGCGCCCAGCACAGCGGGCCACCGAGGCAGGGCACTGTCAGTAACTGCTACCACAGGAGAACCCAAAGGGAGAGAGCCTGCCCAGCCTCCCCCAGCCAGGAAACAGAATGCGGGCCGGGAGGTGACCAGGGCACCCCCAGCCCCGAGCACAGACCGCCCCCTCCCTCTCTCCTCGGAGAAGGACTTTGTGGTGAGGCAGAGGAGAGGCAAGGAGAGCCTGCGGAGCAGTCCTCACAAAAAGGCCTCCTAATGTGCAGCCCTGCCACCAGGGCCGTGAGGGCCAGCCTGAGCGTGGCTGCGATGGACTCTTCGCCACCCTTACAAACCAGCACTGTATGGGAACGTCCTCCAAGCAGAGCTCGGAGGCTGACTGAGGAGGAGGAGGAGAGACAGAAAAAAAAGGGAACTTTCTTCCAGATGCCTTCCCAGTTGTAACCGGTAAAACTGTTGCCAGATAGTGTTTGTACAAACCCTGCCTTTCCAGCGTAGTGTTGGTGAGGAAGTGAATCTCTCTGTACATACGTAGCCATGTGTTCGGTTCGGGATGTAGAATGTGTACCTTGCTGCTGACCGCCTTGTTGACTAAAGCTTTTCTAAGTGAAGATAATTGTTTTACCACTTAACCGTAATGCAGTGATGAGGCAGAGTGGTCAGAGCTGGGTGTGAAAATAGAAACCCACCCATAACTGCGTATGTACACATCCACCCACGTTTGGTCTGTGGTTTGAGAATAGTTCAAGGCTCCATTTGTAGAAATAGAGTTTAAAGATGAAAGGAAGCCCTAAATACAGTAGATGGTGAGTTTTTGTGTGTATATTGAACCAGGATCTCTGATCGTACCGAATCCGGCTGCCTGCATTTCTGAGCTGCTGCATTCGGACCCTCCACTAGGAGCCGCCAGGACAGGTGGAGCTGGGCATCTGTTTGACAGTCCCTGTAGGGGACATTTTGTCCCTCAGGTCCAAGTGGCCAAAAGGGCAATTGTTCTTGTCTCTGGGTTCTATGTCTGGTCTTCAGCTGAGGGCACCCAGGGACCAGAAACACACTGCAGGTCGGCTCTTTCTTCTCTCCCTCCTTTCCAAGCTCTCACCCTCAGGCCTGTATGCTTGTGAGTCCAAGAAGCACATGGAGAGGGCAGGTGCTGTACCAGCCCTGCCCGTGAGGAAACAGGAAAGTCACTGGTTGCACACAAATCTGCTAGCACTTAGGTGGAGTGAAATGCATTAGGCATCGGAAGAGGTTTTAAATTTGCTTTCGTTGAGGAAAAGGAGGGGGGGTGGATTTTGGCATCATAGCATATATATTAAAGAATAATCAGGACATCAGATACATTTTAATACATAGCTGGGGCCTTATGTTGTAGATGAAGCTTGCTGTTTTTAGCAAGTTCCTGGGTTTCACATTCATTTCTGGTGCATCGAGTAGCTCCATACATTTCATAACACAATCTCTTTATTTGTATGCAAAAAAAATCCTGTATTAATAAAGAGCAGCATTTTGTAACAAAGAGACTGGAGCTATTTGGTGCTTGAATGTGAGCAGCCTTTTTACTTTTGCTAAGCCTTATTTAAATTTTGTATACCATGAAATATGTAGAATTTGTCAGATCATTTTAGCGCCGAGCATTTCTAGTTTGTTTCTGTTGTTGTAGGATTTTTTGTTTTTGTTTTTGTTTTGTTTTGTTTTTGAACACCTTGTTTTGAATCGTAAGATGGCACTCGCTAAGACACAATGCAGATACGCTTTTATAAGATGCTTGGGAACCATAGCAAGACTTTGTTCTATAAGAGGAAAAAAAATAATTAGAAATGAATAATGAATCTAGCACCAGAGCCCTTGGGGGTGTCATAGTGTCTGCGCACCATAAGATTGTTTATGTGAGCACAGCCCTGTGGATTGTAAATCACCTAGTAAGGTTGTAAGCACTCCAGAAACAAAGGCATCGCATCATTGACTGCTTGGTTGCCCTTTGTTGCAAAGCTGGTTGGCGATGGAAAAGGAACGACTTCTTTTCCCCTGTCTCCCCACACCCATACAGTTCTAGCCACTTCCCATCACTACATTGTGAAACTGTAGAACAAACCAATATTTTTTACAAGAACTCAAATGGGTCTCAAAAATGGTCTCAGAGCTTATAATGCATTATCTGTTTGGCAGATCTAATAGCCCAGTCCTTCTCCACTCGGACATCAGGACAGGTCTGTCCAGGAGGTAGTTCATGGTTTACAGCCTTTGCTTTTTAACTGTCCGGTTTTCTTTAAAGCACAACTAGCTGCTTGTTTACAAAGGATATTTTTATGTATATTTTGTATAGTGTATTATCATTTTGCCAAATATGTTTTTTGCATTTTGGATGCGTAAAAGAGTACTTAAGGTTGCATACATGTGATAAGTGTTCGTTGTTGTGGAATCTCCCCAGCCAGCTGGTAGAACGTCTCCTGTGTTCTCCTTGGTCAGTCTCCGTGTGGTTGTAAGATGTAGCCCTCGGTAGGACTCCCAGTTGTAGACTTACCAGCTTCAGTTTGTTAGGATCTGTGCAATAAAGTGTTTGCAGTCTTATTTTCTCTGAGAAGCCCTCCCCCCATGAATGTCATAATTGTTGTATATTGAACAAATATTTATACTTATGCAGTTGCATAACTTGAATAAAAATTTAGCATGAAAGATGACTGGCATGGTTTTTTCTTCATGTATGTGTGTGTGTATGTATACATGCCATCTTCTAAAATATTACAGATGATCCTTCAGGTTCCTTATGGATGCTTCTTTGTGAGTGGAATGGTTTGCCTGTTTTCCTTTTGCCCTACACAAACAGTCTGTTCTTCTAGGGGAAATCTACCTTTTTTCTCCTGTTTTGTTTTGTCCCCAACCTTCTGTTCACAGACTGTACCAGCGTGCACAGCCATGCTTACCACTTTCCCGGCAAAGAGGTCTCCCGTGATTGCTCCTGTTCTCCCAAGATCTCGCTCTTAATGATCACCCCCAGTTTCAGAAACCCCTTTTCCCTGCTTCTTTCGTAGCCTGAAGAAGAATCTACAGTGGATGGTTTTCAGTCCTGCCACCCCTACTACCAGGATGATGCTTCCACATCCTGTCCACATTGGTTTGAGGGGCACCAGGTTTGCAGGGCACGGTGCTGCTTGGCTAAGTGCAAAGACTGTTTCCCAGCATCGCTTATGTAGACTGCGTTCCCCTAATAACCAGTATCCGACAACACTGCTCCCTTTTAATCCTAATCAGACTATTCCCCCCCCCACGTGTTTCCTTACTCACACGTGTACATGCATGTGAACACACATAAGCAAAAATCCAAACACATGTTTCCCATTCTCTAAATGTCCCTTTCTTCCCTCAAACCATGCTGTGTTCCTTATCTTTCTCTGATTACATTCAAAGTAAGTTTCTACCTGAATTATTTTTCTCTTTGGTAAAAAACAAGACAAAACAAAAAAATGCCTGATCAATCAATTTCACAGAATAGTATTCTGTGCTGTAACTACCCTTGCTTCCTGCTATGAGCAGCTTTAGTTTAGACTGTCAGTTTCTGACTAAGTGACACTAAAGTTTCATAAATTTCCCTGTTGCTATTCTTACCCTTCTATTCTGTTTTTGAAATGTCCCTAGAAAGATTTTTTTCCCTTAAATACACACACTATATTACAGCCTCTGCTTTACATATTTAAAAGCCTCCCACAGTCATTGAGCCCAGGTCCTTAAACATTCTTTCTTAGTCTATCTTTTAGGACATTTTATGTTGTTTTAAGAAAGTTTCTGGTGCCTGATACTTTATTTTAAAAAAGAAAGGAAGGAAGGAAGAAAAGAAGGAAAAGGTTTATTTAGTTCATAGTTGTAGAGCTGAAAGCCCCGAATTGGCTCGTCCCTTATGTTCAACCTCTCAGGGCTCCATGATGGTGGAAGCAGTTGCAGAGAGGTCATAGAGTGAGATGGGAAGGCAGAGAGACTCAGGGGTCAGGCTTGTCCTTTTTCTATGAAAAGCCACCCTTATAAAAACAAACCAAAGCCTCAGAGAATCACATTAATCCCTTCTGGGGTAGCATTCCCAGTGTCCTTACTACCTTTCTCCAGGTTTACTTCAGTGCTGCCGTGCTGGGGACTGAGCTTACAACTTCAATCACTTCTAACAGTAGCCTAGATAACCCCAACTAGTTAATGTGCTAGTTAATATGCTCTGCTCAGGTACCCAGAAAAGCCTGTCCTAGCCGCCTCTGGTGTTCACTGCATTAGCATGAATTTTTGTTTTTCCATGTGGATCTCTGTGAGATCCATGCCTGCTGTTTATCTGTCTTGCTTTTTTTATTTTACAACCACACACACACAGGAAATATTATTTCTCAGATGCCTGTTAGATGCTTTCAAACAGCGTGGACTGGGCAGATAATACTACTATGCTAGCTCAATAACCTTATCATCTACCTCCCACACGCCATCCAATGCCACCTGCCCTAACCACTGTTATTTGAGCTACTTCCATCCATAATCTTATAAATACTTGCTTATCCTTCACCTGGATTGTTTTTTTTTCCAGGCTACCTTCAGAGTCCTTCCTCCCAGCCCACGTGGTTCCTTTTCCATGCAAACCCATCGTGGCTTCCTCCTCTTTCCTCTCTTCCCATCTGTCTGTCTCCTTACCATGATTCTCCTGCCCCCAAAGCATGGGAACTTTAGCCACACCTTCTGCCCTCCCACGCACAGCCCTTTCATATTAAGCAATCTGGAATAATGTCTTAGGCAGGTTTACATGAAAAGGACAGGCCAGTAACCAAGACCAGCCCCCAACAGCAGTCACACCCCACTGTGAACCCTCCGAGTTACAATGAGACCTGGCCTGGCAAGATATCCTATTGGACTATAGCACACATAAACTCACAGTGGCTGAAGCTGTAGGCACAAGACCTGTAGAAAGTCAATCTACACACAATTCCATCACAGAGTCAGGCGATGGCCATGAAATCACAACTATTGATGATTTATGGCTGCTGGGAGAGAGAGAGAATCCATTTTCTTCGATGATGGATGTCCTGAGAGACGACTCTTTATCTAAAAGATGTATCGATCTTTCTATATCCTTGCACATACAGGCAACACTATGTGGACTCTGCATTTCTAAAAAAAGCACATAGAATTTGGAGGGGAAGGTGGTTTGGAGAGGGGTAGTAATTGGAGTGAAGAGAAAGAGAATGAATTTGAAAAAAACACATTCATTCCTTGCATGTGTGAAATTCTCATACTATAAATAAAAAATTATAAAAACAGCAGACCGTGTATCAAGCCAAAATAAGAAACTTTAACCTGTTTAACATTTGAAATAATATCCTACATCATTTATGATTAGAGAGGAATGAAACTAGGTATCAATAGCGAGAGAAAGTTTAAAAATTACCCAGGGACTTGGAGACCAAAGAAACAGTGGGTTTTTGAGACAGTGAGAAGGGAAATTTTAAAATTCTTCAACTCAATCATTAGTTGAAACACAACCTAAGAAATCAATAACCATTTACTAACATTTCTACTCTTCGATTTATTTCCATTCAAAGCTTATGGAGCAGTTAAGAATACATGGTATCAGTGTTTGTTTGTTTGTTTGTTTGTTTGTTTGTTTTAAATCCACACCATTTGAAAGTCTAGACACATTTCCTCAAAAAAACCAATTGTTTTCATGAGTACAGATAGACCTAAGGACACCTCATTTATCTCTTCTATATGATCCTGAGCTGTTCCACTACCAGAGATCGTTCATTATCATCCACTAAACTGAGACCAGCACAATGCATTATATTAAATAAGAAAGAAATTTGTGAGTTTATCCATTCTATCGGTTTGCAGATACTAACACAGGACTGTGGATGGACAATCTTCTCCCCTCTGTGCACTTGACATGATTACTAATTTTCTGTAGTCTATTGCTTATAGTGTATAGACACCCATTTCTTCCATGACACTCCATGACAGAGGAACTGTATTTATCCTATTTGTCATCTATTCCTGGTGCTAGTAGAATGTATTACAGGGGCAGTCAGGTATCTGCTCAATGAATAGGTTCCATTATTCAAGATTTTTCAGTTTGTCAAACACTTCACATATTTTTTTTTCCAATGAAAAAAGTGAATAGGTGTCTTCTCCTTAAAACAACTTCTAGTATTCTATTCCAGTCAAAGGTCGTTAGAACATGTCGGGAAGTCAGGCTAATTTACCCTGCCGGACGTCTCAAACACACAATCAGATCAAAATTAACCAGAAACCTGTTTTAGCATTGAATACCTGAGATTTAAAAATCTGACAGTTTCCAAGTTTCCAGTATGTAATTCACTACAGCTAGGCCCTGAGACTTCAAGAGGATTCTAGAGACGAGGAAAAATACCATTCATAAATTTTTATCTGCTGGAGCACCAAAATGTACAGCCACTTGAGCATCAAAAAGAAAAGGGTTTCTAAAGTTCTGCAGTTAAAGACAGAGCCTCCAAAGATGTGGTTCTTAACCTTCTTAATGCTGCAACCCTTTAATACAGTTCCTCATGTTGTGGCGACTCCCAACCATAAAATTATTTCATTGCTGTGGTTTTTATACTGTTCTAAATTGTAATGTAAATATCTGATATGCAGAATATCTTGCTACTCCTTGTGAAAGGGCCTCTCAGGCCCCTAAAAGGGCCACAGCACACAGGTTGAGAACGACGGCTCCGAAGGGACTCAGAAGATTAGAGAATGTCAAAATGGCCAGACAGAACTTGTTAAAATCATCTCAAGGGTCCTTCCAAGGGCCTTTTTATCCTTTTAAAAAGCTATTCCACTCTAAGGATATTTTCTTTGCGTCTTTTTCATTTTTACTCATTTTTACCAAGGGTTTGAGTCAAAGCGTGCCTCCTCCTTCTAGACTGCTCTTCCTCATTACTGCCCTAAGTCTGCTGGTTGGAATCAGATTTTAGGCCTGAGATGAACATGTACAGGAAACCTACTTAGTACCCTTGGTTGAAGGTACGCAGGGAGACATCTTTGTTCCTTCAAAGGGAAAGCATACAGAACTTTTCCTCCCTTCCAGGCAGAGAGAGAGTGATACCTTTATGAATAAAATTGCTCCTTACAGACATGCTTCCCTTCACTAAAGATAGGTCTACAAAGATAACTAAACGCTGGCAGCTTTGCAAACTAGTCTGTGATGCAATTCCAGTTGACACTGAGCCCGTTAGCAGGCAGGGCAACAACACATCTTTCTTGCTGGACTAAGGTCTTAGAGCAAAAAGTTGCCTGACAAAGCGGATCTTGCTGAACTGAGGGTGCAACTCTATTGACAGCTCTCTTTCCCCTTTATTTGACCATCTAAAAGTTTCCATGTGCTAGGTGAAAGTGAACCAAAAGGCTGGCAGGGACTGGCTCAGTGGTACAGCTCTCATTTAGCCCAAGTGAGGCCCTGCTTTCCATCCCTAGCAATAGCAGCAACATACATAATCTCTTTATTTCTGTGAGGTCTTTAACCCTTGTCTAGACTACCCCACAAACATCCAAATCCACCCACATTAAAAGTTCTTCATTGTAGCCTCTATGTTTTTAAGGTATTTCTAGAAAACAAAGTAAAACATGAGAAGCAGAAAAAACACAGCTCACACAAGTAAAAAGCAAACAACAACAACAAAATCAAGGAGTTCTCGTGGACTAAGATTAGCCAGAGTTCCAGACCCTGGTCGTAGCCTACCACAAACTCCGCAGGCTTATTGTCTTTCCATAGCACAGACTGACCCTTGACACTCATCGTAAGGTCATGTCCTCTCTCACCGTATCAGTCAACCTAGGAGGATTTCATAACCTAGCAATTCTCCTTATCTAGGGAACTCAGTTTGGTTTCCTTGTCTGAGCAAGGGAAACTTTGGAGCTGTCTCTACAGGGCCCATTCCTGTTCCAGCTGAAACAAGTTTAGTATCTACCTGACCCAGTCCATCACTGGCAACCTGATCTTGTTTCCGATTATAATTTCCAACCCCAGTTTTGATTGTTAAAATGTCTACTCAACCAAGCTCAGATAGTGCAAAACACAAATCCACGGAGCTTCAGAATCCAAGAGTAAACCTACCTTTGACCCCCCCCCCAGATAGAGAGCAAGGACTCAGTAGCCACAACGCGTCTAGCAGGAGGACCCCGTGCTTCCAGGATCTGTGGACTCTAGATCCACTGACTCTGGCAAGACTGTTAAAAAGCCCTTGAACCAATCACTGGTAGTTCAATCTCATTGGGCACCTCTGAGAACAGGCTCGGAGAGGCCCCAATCAGAGTATCAACAGGAAAACAGGAGCGAGGGATTAAAAATCTAATTGGCTACAGCCTGGTCAGCCAACCAGTCAGCCAGTTGCCACTTCACCAGTTCGTATTTACGGCCTAGTTATCTGGCTCTAGGGCCTTGTGAGGCCAGCCTAAGTTGCTTGACTGTGACTAAACATGATATTGCTCTGGGGTGTCGAAGCCATTGGTGGCTTCTCAGCCCGAATCCCTGCACCTTGCCAAGTTTTATTTAATATGGCAATACTGGCTTGTAGGTGAGTACCACAAGAAGGCGGGAGGAGGCAGCATCTGCCGGGAGAGCTCAGTTCTCAATGACAAGTTGTTCCAGCACACTCAGATGTGGGAAGAAGAAAGACCCGCTGGCCGTGGTACAAGTCATCACCCTACACTGCTCTACAGAAAAGTCTATTAATATGGTGGAAGCCAAAGTCTCTTAGAATTATCCATCCTGTTTCATTAAGCTTCGCCTGGAGATGCCCGTCAGCAGCAGGGAGGTGAAGAATGAAGGTGTTTGCAGGGCCTGCTGGAAGCATGCTGCAGCTAGAATTCATGGATCAGCGTGGCCTTACCATATCCTTAAGCGCTAAGCTTTCTAAATAAAAATCTTTGCTTTCACTTTGGAAAACATGCACTCTTGTTACATGCCCTTCAGTGATCCTTGGTAAGAGCTACAGTGCCCCTGTGTCTTTACGAGGAAAGAGAGAGTGACCCATGAAGGTTGGCTGCAATCACTGCATTTGAAAAACATGAATGTTAATAAAAATTAAAAATCTTTCAGCTGGTATCACCCCTAACTGAGGAGTTATTTACAGTGGAGGGCTTCTCGGAGAGGGAGACTCAGCTTTCTTCAAGGGTGGCATCTTACAAGGGTCTTCAAGACTCTTGAAGTAAGCCAACTGTGCCCTAGTGGATAGCCTCATACCCAGAAGGGTATGAGCAGCGCCAACTGTACTTTATGGTTTATTGAAAAATAAAAGAAAGGGGGCAAAAAAAGAACGGTAGAGAGGAAATATGACCAAAATATACTATAAAACTCTCAAAGAATTAATAAAGATATTCTATTTGAAAAAAATAGTTTTGTTTTTCAGCATATACAGTTCTCACAGCCCATGACTCTTTATTTTTCACCCTTGCAGAAACAGAAGTTTTAGGGAAATCTAGTCAGCTCTTTCTATCACCTTCTATACGGATTTCTAGAGAAGTTAAACTGAGGAAGTCTTAACCTGAATATATCAACACTATTCCAAGGTCTCAAATCCCAGGCAGGAAATAGAGGAAGCCCCGACCCCAGGTCCCAGTACTCATCTCTCTGCTTCCTGACTGTGGTTCTTTAACAGCCATGCTTGTCAGCTGTCAAGTGTCCCTTGCTAAAATGGACTTCATTCCCCCAAACCATGAGTCAAAACAATCCTTCCTGAAGTTGCTTTTATCATGTGTTTTGTCCCAGCAATGACAAAATGCAATCCCTTTTGCTGAATAGTGAAGTAATAGTGGATGTGCTTGCACACGATCGTGACAGCACACATTCTGCTTCACGTATGCCATATTGTGTGTGTGGAGAGAGACAGAAAGAGAGGGAGAGGGAGGGGGGAAAGGGAGGGAAGGAGAGAGAAGAGAAAGGGAGTGAGGTAGAAAAAAGAGGGGTGGGAGGAGAGAGAGGGGAAAGAGAGAAGAGGAAGAGGGGATGGAAGGAGAGGGGAGAGAGAGGAGGGAGAGAGGGAGAGAGCAAGGAAAAAGAGGGGAAAGAGAGGAAGGAGAGAGGGAGAGAGGAAGAGAAGAAGGGAGAGAGGGGGAGAAACTATATAGTAGGTGAGGAGGGAGGAGGTCATCTTCTCCTTAGTTCTCGGAACATTGACCGTATCCTTCACTTTCAGAATCCTCACTGAGAAAATAAGCAACAATATTGGGGGTTTATCTTTTGGGTTGTTTTGCAAAGTGTTTATCATTTTTACACACACGCTGTTTTAATTTATGTACATTAGTACATTAATGTGGTTTTCCTTTGAGGACTTACATCTTAACGTTGGCTTCCAGCTACACCATTTAGCATGGCTGCAGAAACATGGACCAGGCCAGGGGCCAGCGAGGGGATGAGGAAACAGCTAACATACAGACACATTCAGAGAAAATGTGGGGTCAGGTGGTCTGGGATCTATGCTGGAGAAAGAACTTACCCCAGAAGTACAGAGCGTTTATTGTAAATGATTGAGTGGGGGCTGGGGGAGGGAGCTATTGCACAAGGACATACAAGGAGGCAGGGTTGATGGCATGCAGCCGAATCAAGGAAGCAGGTTTAACCCATCTCTGCAGGGCCATTCTCTGTAAGGGAAGCAGCCTCCCTTACAGAGGGAGAGTGTAAGCATCCAGGGGGAAAGCTATAGTGGACATTTTCTGCACACACATGGTCAACATCACACACATGGACCAGAAGAAGGCTTTGCCATTTCCCTCTGAGCCTCATTCTTGGCATGAGGAGGGGAACGCCTTACTCTGACCCACTATGGGTTTGAGGCTTTGGGGTCCTTGACATGGCTGCGCCCATGTTCACAGCTCCCATTCACTCAGCTTCCCTTTCTCTATTTGCTGCACAGAGTTGCCTCTGGCCAGCAACTGCAACCCAGGTTCAGAGAGAAACAAACTGCCGCCTTACCTAAAAACAGACTCACGTAAGGCAACTGAGTCGTAGGCAGTCAGAACACCTGAACTCTAGCCAATTGCAAGCTGCTGATTATGTTCATACAAGGCAAATTCTTCAATACACCTTGCCTAAAAGAGGCAAAGACTGCTGTGACCAGTCAAGCCGTTTCTGTTTGTCACTACCCTTTACTGCCTATGAATCTCACATCACTGGATGGAGTGCTCCAAGCTACCACCGGTTAACGTGTTCCCAACCCACGAATCCTTCTTTGCTCAAACACACTCTGCAAACTCCATTTGTCTGACCTTCGTTTGTCTAAAGGTATTTGCAGTAAAGTTCTGCTGTGGGTGTGTCTGACCCGTCACTCCCAACCACTGTACCATGTCTTGTATGACATGTGATGAATTCTCTGTAACTCATTCTGAAAGTCTTTGCAGACACATGGGGCTTTCCCGGGATGTAACCGCAGAGGAGAATTTACACGTCATGTGTTGGACTGGTTATTGTCACGTGGTTCTAGTAGGACTGAAGCGATCTATTCAAAACCCTGCAAGTATAGCACGTAGTGCCTCTAACCCCACGCCTGTCCTCCTTCTCTCCAGCCTTTTCCTTTTGTCAGAATAAGCCTCATTTTGGTTTTATTCGTGTCTGTGTGTGCGCACCTCAGCGAGCAAGTTCCTGCAAATAGCAGAGCACACATCACATGCCTGGGGCCTGATGTGGGGCCTGGAACTCACATTCTCGTCCTCATGAAGAACATGAACATACTGTTTATATCATTTTGATCTGTGTCTCTCTGATTTCCACCTGAACTGACATTCTTACAGTGTTAATTTCTTCCTTCTAAGAACATGGAATAACTCCCCATGTATTCAGAACATCCTCTGATTTACTTAATCCCTTATCTACTACTGTAGTTAGATCGTTTACTTAGGTCGCTTGTAAAAGAAGATAAAGGGAGACCTGAGCTATTTAGAGAGCTCATGGACCAAGCTGGACACGGTAGTGTACATTTTCCAAATGAAGAGGTGGGCAGGAGGATAATGAGTTTGAGGCCAGTCTAGAACACATAGCAAGAGACCTTATCGAGAACAGAGAGGAGGAATGGGCAGAGGAAGGTATGAGGAAGCTCTATGCGTCAAATGGAAGAGGAGGAAATGAATGCATGGATGCTCTGAGAACTGCTCTGCCCTCTGCCCTCTGCCCCCTGCCCTCTGCCCTCTGCCCCCTTTGCCAGATTTAGACCCACACCTCAAACAGCCAGGTGCTCAGAGAACACTGAGTAGAAGTATTGGTAGGTCTTTGGTGATCCTCCCTGTTTAATCTTTTTTGTGAGCAGCAGTAGACTTCGGACATAACCCATAGATTCTTTCCAAGCTCCATGACATTCAATTCACAATCTCACTTTGAAGCTGTTTGCAAGCAGTAGGAGTGGGTGGGGAAGAGGTGAGAGGCAGCATGGCTTCAGGGGCCAGTGTCTTGCAGCCCAGCTGTGACGGCAAGAGAGGCTGTCAAGTCAACTGGCAGGATGCTGGCCCTTGGAACCGAGGGGT
This sequence comes from Meriones unguiculatus, assembly GCF_030254825.1. Classification (NCBI taxonomy): domain Eukaryota; kingdom Metazoa; phylum Chordata; class Mammalia; order Rodentia; family Muridae; genus Meriones; species Meriones unguiculatus. The sequence goes on along the minus strand of NC_083354.1, from coordinate 77,364,888 downwards.
TTTGGCAATTACCTCTGTCCAATTTTTGGGAAGAAACTTCTTCTCCTGGGATATGAAGACAGGCACTAGTTTATTTGAATCAGGGAGCCTAAAATGCTTCTGCTGTTCGTTGCTAAAATGAAGATTAGAAATGATTTTATATAAATCACTTGGTGTGTGTGTGGGGGGGGGGGATGTCCCAAGGTAGGTTGAAGACTTCCTTCTGTTTTGTCAAGAATTCTCCAGGTGACTCTGGTGTTCAACTAGCCTTGGGAGCTGGAGCGGACTAGCTTTTTCCTCTGTGCCACGGGCTATCTTCCACTGTGCTAGACAGTCACACTCTTAACACATCCAGCAGCTGCCCCGCCCCCAGCTTAGACATAACCACTTTCCAGTGCTGTAATTCAGGCGCCTCTTCTGCACCTGCAACCCTGTTGGTAACTCCACTCACATGCTCTCCTAATACCACACCATCAAGTCAGTCATTTCATACTTCTGTAAACTTCAAAATTGCACGTGCATCTTCTCAAAGAGTTGGACAAATCAGAGTGATATAAAGCATCTTGTCTCAGAATTTTTCAGATAATGCCTGTGTTTGGGAGTGTGCTGTGCTCAGTTAAAAGCAATGGCTGCTGCTACACGGAAGGGTGTAATTCTTTCCTGGATTATAGGAGCTGCAGCTCACGCAGAGAGTCCTTTTGTGATGGAGGCCAGTCATCTTTTATGGACTTCGATGCTATTTGCTTCAGTACACTTTGAAATGCCGGGTCAGCTCACTGGGCTACATCATGCAATAACAACACATTTTTATAGGCGTAGCTTGTCAGAGCGGCAACAACATGCAATACATAAAACCAATAAATGCGTGATGTCTGCAGATCCTATCCTAGTAACCAGATAAAGCAATAAAATTGACAGCAGCCATCAAATAGCCCCCTTCCTGGCTTTGTGGGCTGAATTTACTGTTGCTTAATACAGAGGAGCTGTCAGTGAGCCTTAGATCAGTGTGGTGCTTTGAAACAGCAAGTCACAGGGTAGGAAATGGGCAGGCCTGGCAGATGAAAGCAAGATGGGCAGTTAGGGCTTGCCAAAGCTTCAGAGTTTGGGGCCTTAACTTGAATGCATCTGTACCAGAGATTTTTATTTTTATTTTTATTTTTTTTTACAGAATATGTTGGTTTTTCCGAGTTATAAGTTAAGTATTAAGCAAAATGGTGTCTTAGTTAGAGTTTTATTGCTGTGAAGAGACACCATGACCACAGCAACTCTTAAAAAGGGAAACATCTAACCGGGGCTGGCTTCCAGTTCCAGAGGTCTAGTCTAGTCTATTATCACCCCGGTGGGACCACGGAAATGCACAGGAAAATGTGGCGCTGGAGAAGGAGCAGAGGGTTCTACATTACCTGAGTTAGCAGGCAGCAGGTAATGAACTGGGTTTTGGAGACCTCAAAGCCCACTCCCCAGTGACACACCTCCTCCAACAAAACCACACCTACTCCCACCGGGTCACAGCTCCCAATAACGTCACACTGCGTTTGAGCCCACTGGGGCCATTTTTCTTTCAAACCACCACTTATAGAGTGGCGGATCACAATTAGCATCTTTCATCTTCAGTTTCTATCCCTAAGGCAGGAATCAGCTGACATCTGACAGAATAGACAGGGAACCCAATGGATTGGTGTTTTCCAAGACAGCATTGTGAATGTGGGATCCATCTATACTTTGAAATGAGATGGGAGAAGTAGGAGGAAAACATGAAGAGTAGGGGTGGGATGTGACAGGGACATAGTCATTCACTAGGAATCCAGAGTTGACTTCATCTCAATATCCCAATTACTGCAGGCTTGGCATAGAAATCCATGATTAACAGTGCTCTGGGCATTGCTGGTGAGAAATAAATGGGAGGGGCAGTGCAGGAAATAATGGAGATGTTGACCAGAGCTAATGGTGACAGTAGTAAGCTCAGATAAGGGCTCAGGGATCAGATGCTTGTAAAATCTCAGCAATCATTTGAAACGTAAAACATGAGGGGCTGGGGTGTAGCAGATTTTAGCAGAACCATTATATCTGGCATGAATCAAGAGTGATGGCTCCTTAGCTTTGAAGTAGCCTTCTGTCAGCGATCAATATCTGAGATTGTATGGGGGTTCTTCTTTTGAAGGATTCTCAGGAGTCTTTGCATCTCTTAGTCTGGAGAGAGGCCTGGTGGACCAGGAAGTCTCCTGTGGCTGAGAATGTCTTAGGTGAGGAGTCTTTCAAGACAACCCTCATTTCAGAGATGTGTTGGTGTGCAGAAATGGACTTGCTAAAAGTGGCTTTGGCGTAAGCACAAAAAGAGCTTCTAGAAAGCAATCAGTATTTAGTCCTTTAGAGGCTGGTCTCCATGCTGCTGAGAAGCCTAGGTCTATCCTCCAGTAGCTCTCTTCCTTTCATCAGTCTTCCCAAGTAACCCAGAACACCAACAGTTGGCACCCAACTGGGGTGGCTTGGGGCTCAGTGAGCAAAAGTGCTTTCTGCAGACTGAGTTCAGCTCCCTAAGGACCCATGTGAAAAGACAGGCAGAGCAGTGCTCACTTATAACCCCAGAGCTGGGGTGGCCTCAGGGCATGAAGATGGGCAGACCCTGGGGTTTGGGTGAGTTCCATATTCAGTGAAGGGTCCTGTCTCAAAATAGTAGGATGGTGAAACACTCACATGACATCAACATCTGCAGTCGTGACATGTGCACTCATGTGTGAGCATGAGCACACACCCTGTACCCTCATCATGCCCAAGTCATGATTCTGGGTATCAAAGAGCCACAAGGACAATAAAGGAGCCATAGTGTTCACTGGCTGTAGCATCATTCACCATGGGTTTAGACTGACTATACGGGGAAAAGCCACTCTCAGGAGAGAAAGCCATGTCTGCAAATCTCAGGGATGTGAGGACTGACTGCAGGGGCTTCCAGAAGCAGGACTGACCAAGCGGGAAAAGCTGAAGTCCCCAAGTAGCAAAGAGGTTCGTCCCAGCTGCCTCCTGCCTAAGCAGCTTCCCCAGCAGCGAAGAGCAAACATGGCTGCTCTTATCATTCTGGTTAGATGTTACCATTGGTCATTCTTTGATATTTGACAAGCATTTCATCATCAGTGAACATACCTAATCTAAAATTAGTTATGACATTTAATCAAGGCCTTTATGTAACTGCCCTTTGGTTTTCATGGGGAAATTAGGTCCAGATATCAAAATCCTCAAATGTCCAAGTCCTTTATATAAAAAATAAAATAGAATAGTATTTTTATACAGCACACACAATCTTTCTATATTCTTCTTGTCTTTCAATGACTAACAGTACCCAACACGGTTTATATGCTGTGTAATAGTTATGTTGTTCAGGGAAAGATGAAATAAAAACTATACATATATGTAGTATTGTGCAATCTTTTTCAAATATCATTGTTGTTTAAATTCCTAGATTCAGAGAACAGTAACTGTAAACATTACAGTAACTGAGTTTCAACCAGCAATTCAGACTTCAAAATATCTAGCCTACATCAGAAGGATTCTGAGTCTTGGGAGGGGTTAAGTTGTGACATTGTCAATTATCTTCTCCTCTGTGTCTATGTGCATTCAGTGACCCCCATGCTGTCTGTCACTGCTGCAACCTTTGGGAACACCCTTGGACTGAGCAGAAACCTCTTCTCACTAACCTGGCCTTATCATGTTCCCAACAGCTAGAGTGCCAGGACACATAAATCCACAAGGTTCCACTGTGAAAGTGTTCTTCAATAGTCTCCAAGGGGATTGATAGGCTTTGAAAAGCCAGCCTGGGAACCAGGATTCATCTCCCTGTTCCTGTGGGAAAGAGGTCCAAAGGCCAGAAACATGGATGATAAAAAGAGCAGTTTGGACCACAGCCCACCTCTAAGTCTGCAACCCAAGAGCCAGAATATCAGACAGGGGAAGGGGAGCCTCCATGTTGTGAAATGAATGAAATCCTAACCTTCAGGAATAGGTGGGATGAGGCTTTAAAAGTTTTGTACTGTTGGAGCCCTAGGAGCTTCTCAAAAAACCTTAGAAAGCAAATAATTGAGGTGACTAATAGAATCTAGTTGAGAGCAGAATTTATTACTTTGTCTTTTCTTTTAAATTTATTGTTGTTTTTTTTAAACCTTTTGTCATTTAAAATGAGCATTGAGACTTTGCTGAGGCCTAACTTTCCCAAATGGCTCAATTACAGAGAGCTCAGCCTAGAGCAAAATGGCAGATGTGTGAGAGAAAGGGAGTGGAGGGACAGGGCTGGCCCTCCCTCCTCCTGCACATAGCCGGATGGTCGGAGGTTGTGTGTGTGTGCTCTTTTCTTCTGAAATGGGTGGGGTTACTATATCGCATTCAGTGGATCACTTCTCACTGGAGGAAGTGGCTGTGAGTCTCATAGCAGGATCAGGGCCTCCAGTCCCAGCACTATGGGAGACTCACATGAATAAGACATATGTTTAGGCTCAGTGAACCCCAGCCCAGGACTAGGAAAGAATAAAAAAAAAGTCTGCTCACCTGAGGATGGTAGTTTCTTCACTTGGGCCAACTTTGCTAAACATATTTATCTGCCTTCTCTGGAAACCTTGAGCTAAATATGTTGGTATTTCCACCTAAGAAATTTCTTCACTGCAAAAATCAGCAAGACAGCGAACAAGAGCAAGAACACAATGAGAAAGAAAATGCCCACAGCTGTGATACCACAGGACAATGTGACATCAGACAGCCTGACTCCCCTCAGCGCTGGGGGACTTTCGCAAAGAGTGTCCTCTATGTCCTCAAGTTTTTGCACATTTTCTTTGTACCATTCTAAAAAATAAATGTTTGAGCAAGTGCAGTCAAGGAGATTTTGTCTTAAGTTAATGATACTTTGCTGGGACAGGATGGGGAGGAGGCCAGATGGGATGATGCTAATCTGATTGAAGGCTAGATTGAGGTAGAGCCCCTTCAGATGACCAAGGGCCTCAATGCTACTGGATGTCAGCCTGTTGTGACTCAGGTCCACATGCTTCATTATCTTAAGACTGATGAAGGCTTGCTCATCTATGGAGGAGAGATCACAGTGTGATAAAGTCAGGTTCTCTAGGCTCCCCAGTGTCTGAAGTGGGTTGCTCTTTTGAATATTCCCATTTGGAAACGGATTTCCCTGTAAGTTCAGATGCTGAAGTGCTGGAAGGCCATCAAGGAGATGCTGGTTGCTGGTGTCAAGGAGGCAGTGGGAGAGATTTAGAACCTTCAGAAGATAGAGGTTCTGGAAAGGACTTTGTGCTGCGTTAACATGTAATCGGGTAAAGGACAGATCCAGGAGTTCTAGCTGAGGGCATTCTTTGAAGGCCTCAGTCCTGAGGCCCAGGGGTTCATTGTAGCTCAAGTTCAGGCTTTGTAAGTGAGACAGGTTTCTGAGTTGCAGGTTGCAGCAATCGGGAGTTTCGATGTCATCATGGCTTAGATCAAGCTCGTGGAGATTTTCTAGGTTTTCTAAACAGCCAGTACCAAGCTCAAGCCTCTTCACGTTGCCTTTGATGTAAAGATGCGTAAGGGAGGGGAAACTGCCAGCACTGATTTGGCACAGATTTTCAAACTTATTTGCACTGAGAACTAATTTCTTGAGTTTGCTTAGGCCCACGATCCCAGTAGGTAATTCTTTCAGGTGAGTGGCGGTAAGGTCCAGTTCCTGGAGGCTGGTGAAGCAGTGGAATGTGTTGGGGGAGATGTTGAGGAAGTGATGCTTCTGCAGGTTGATGCTCTCAACAGACACTTCGCAGAGAGCCTCAAGCATGGAATCACTAAGTTCTTTACCATCATCAATGTCCTCGAATGTCCCCAGCCACAGAGACTGGATAGTGGAGTTTTGTAAACCCCTGAATATAATGAGCAAGTCGAGAGTCCCTCCAAAGTTCAAACTTTGGAAGACAGTTGACCTAAAAGCCCCAGGCTCCATCCCTGTAATGAGATTTGCATTTAAGTTAAGGCTCAAACCAGTGGCTTGCTGTAGAGAGCCCACATCTTCTTTAGACAGGTAATGAATAGCATTGTTCTGAAAATCCAGGACCTTCAGCTTCTCTGTTGGGAAGTCTTTGGGGAGCTTAATGGAGGAAATGTGGTTGCTTCCAACATATAGACTTTCCAAGCTTTTCAGATTGTGCGCTGGGATGAACTCGAGACTGGATATTCCCGTTTGGATGAGGAACAGGTGCTTCAGTGCCTGAGGACCATTAAGTGCTGTTTCTGCCATAAATATCAGGGGATTTGCAGTTAACACGAGTGTGTCTAAATGATGTTGACTTTGGAAAGTATCTTCGTGTATCCAGTAAATCTGGCACCTGGAAGTGAGAAGAGAATTTAACAGTCATTTAAACAAGGACAAAAGAACAAACACCATTACAGCAAAATAGTGTACATTACTGAAAAGCACAACAAAACTTTCTTCCATACCCATAGAATAGTTTGTTGGGTTAATGGAAAGCCTTAGTTATGAACACTCTGATTCAGAATTTATTCTATACTCCTTTCACCATTACAGTGAACACTCAGGGATTTTTTTTTAATTGTAAGAAAAAAAAACCTGATTTGATTGATTGTAAAAGATAAACTGCGATTTGCTGTTTAATTTAATATAAAATATGTCACCTATAACACATAGGTGATAATAGATATTGCTAACATCGTGAGAAAGCTACAACCAACCTTTACTGATTTGGGGGAGGAGGGCTGTTAGTGAAGATTGAATCCAAGGCCTAGCACCCACTAAGCATACATTCTACCACCAGGCTAGAGTCTTTTCTCATCATTTAAATGTAAAAGGGGTTTATGAAGAACTATTGCGTGCCAGACGATATGTGGGAAAATGCTCCCTGAGCTGGAGAACAGCGAAGACTCAGAAAACACAATCCTGGCATTACCTCTAGAAACACTGGATTAATTATACACATGTGCACGTGAACACATACACCACTTTGTTTGCACACACACAAGCTGAGGGTTCCCTCCTCTAAGCACAGGTGAGTAGTAATATTGGTCATACGTCACAATGGTACGTATAAGCAGGAAAGAAAATGGTAGATGTGTGCCTTCTCCCACTCTGCAGAAATGGAAAGGCTGATGAGGAGAGCTGTTACAACGTCCCAGGTGTCAAGGAAGGGTCAGGCTTCTTTCCTTTCCCCACATATACAAGTTGCACACCCTCACCTGCTTTTGCTAGTTTTGCCCATTTGTTCCCAACCATTGCTTCAGCATTCAAATACAACTTTCAGGCTACAGTTCAGTACCTGGAATTGTGATGCTGACAGTATCTTTCATTATCTGCTCTAGATAATGAAATTCTTTATCCAATTTGTGTAAAACGGGAAAACAAAGAGTTAACAGATGTCAGATGTAGGGATGCTAGTTTTTAATCCTAGCTTTCAGGAGGCAGCGGCGGGTAACTGTGAGTTCAAGGCCGGCCTGGTCAACAGAGTGAATTTCAGGACAGCCAGGACTACATAAAGAGACCCTATCTAAAAAAACAAAGTTACTCAATGGATCTATGAGTTTCTTCTAACGTAAGTGTCTGATATGCAGGATACCTGATATGTGGCTCCATGAAAGGGTGGTTCAACCCCCAAATGGGTCACAACCCACAGGTTCAGAACCACTGCCTTAGAACTTCCTAAACAGCACTCCTGGCAATGCAAGATAGCACCAGAAATGTATTCCTCGGGAAAGGGTAAATACACAAGCAGCTTCTCTGTGGCTCCACGGGAGATATTGGAGACACTTGAGATGTGTGATGCAGTTTTGCTTAAGTAAAATGTCAAAAGCACACAAGGAACTGAAATACCTACCTGGTTAAATCCAGAAAGGAGAGATTCATGAGTCTGCTGAAGGTTGTATTTTGAATTGTAGGCAGGAAATTAAAGCTGAACTCCAAACATTCTGTTGAGTTTGGTACAGTGCCAGGAATTTCACTGAGACCTAAATTTTCACAGTTGTATGTTTTGTTGGCTTCTTTCTGATGGGAGAAGCAATATAAATTAATATTGGATTTACTAGTTTGGTACACTCTAGCAAAATTATGTATGGTTTGCCTTTTGAGAGGTAATCCCACTTCTAGTAATCTTCACCAAAAATAGACTTGTGAAATTATAAAATGCTTATGAACAACTGCATTCATTTTAGGTTTTTAGTAAGATGCCACAAAGGATAGGGATAAAGTACTTGCTGTTGTGAATCAGTAAAAGTCATTTGTAGTCTATCAGAGACCTCTGAATGATGGGATTTGAGGATGTTAAGAAAATTACACACTTTGTTAGCAAAGGATTGGTTGAAAGCCAAAGTGTGGAGGGCACACCTCTAAATCCCACTATTTTGGAGAGAGTTAGGAAGTTTGTGATTTCAAGGTTGATGTGAGCTACACAACAAGACCCCGTCTTAACAAACAAATACCTCCCTAAACAAACAAAAGGCACTTTCTTCTTCTTCTTTTTCCTCCTCCTCCTCCTCCTCCTCCTCCTCCTCCTCCTCCTCCTCCTATTCCTCCTCATCTTCTTCTTCTTCCCCCGAGACAGAGTTACTCTATGCAGTCTTGGCTGTCCTGGACTTGCTTTGTTGCTTTGTAGACCAAGCTGTCCTCAAATTCTGCCTCCCTGAGTGCTGGGACTACACTCGGATAACAAGGGCACTTTCTAGCATGCACAAGCCTGGGTTCAACCCTCAGTACCAGAAGAGAAAAACATTGTTAGCAGCCACACTGTTATCGGTATGAATCTAGATGAGCAAAATGTGGTCCTCCTTAGAGAAACCCTGCAGAAATATTCTTGCCCAAAACAATCTACCAAATGAATGAATAAACTTGAATCTAGTCAAGACTTTAGGCCTAGCTTCATGTCTATAAGTGAGTGACACAGCATAGTTAAGTTAAAACATCATAAACTAGCAGTCAGCCAAATACAGAAAATAAGACTTTCTGTATAGTAACTGGGGAAAGTAGAGGACAGAGGAAGAGGAGGAGGAAGAGGGGAGAAAATGTTTGTTAAGAGATAAAGAAGATATATGCCTATTTGTGGTATAGCTGGATCTTGAGGAAGTGCTATTCCTAGTTGTCTGAGAAAGCGCCAGATTGATTTCCAGAGTGGTTGTACAAGATTGGCCTGCTCTTTGATCACCTCCCCCTGAGGGGGGGGCAGCCCTACCAGGCCACAGAGGAAGACAATGCACCCACTCCTGATGAGACCTAACAGACTAGGATCAGAAGGAAGAAAAAGAAACCCTCCCCTACCAGTGGACTTGGGGAGGGGCATGCGTGGAGAAGGGGAAGGGAGATATTGGGAGGGGAGGAGGGAGGGAACTAGAGGGGGGATGCAAAGTAAATAAAGTGTAATTAAAAATAAAATAAAATAAAAATTTAAAAAATAAAAAAATTTTAAAAAGAGAGAGCTAAAGAAGAGGCTAGTGACAGGAGTCAGTGGTTAAGGGCTTTTGCCACCAAGCCTGCCTTGGAACTCCCAAGATAGAAAGAAGGAACCAACTCTTGCAGGTTGACTCCACACATATGCCTTAGTATGAACGACAGGAACAAGATAACCTTACAGGTCACTTTATATGAATGTTATACCCCATGTTAAACTAAGTTCTCTCAGCACCTTTCCAGAAAGCAGAAGGATGCAGACAGAAGAAGCAGATGAATTAGGACAAGACACACCTTGCTATAAGAAAAATTAAACTCGGCCAAACAGTGAGCCCAAGGTCTTCTCCGTGTTACAAAAGATGGCTCCCAAGGTCTCCTCCCTATTGTAAAGTACTGTCCAAACCGGCAGTACAAGATAGGGTTTCCTGGCTACCGGTCCAGAAGGTCACAACTCCCTCACCCAGACAGCTCTTCACTCTGCTTTTCCGAGAAGTCACAGGATTTGATGGTCACCCCCCTCCCCAACTAAGACGGAATCTGCACATCAAAAGAGATCCCCATGTAACTTAAAGATCAGATATCCTTTAGAGGTCTGGGGACTTGGGTGCCTGAAATGAACCAATTCTGTACTAACAAGCTTGCAACCCCATGTCTCCCCATGCTTTTACCTTTAAAAACCCAAGGCTTTCGCTCCCAGCTGCTGACTTGTAAGGTGGCGCCATCACGCGATGGTCTGAATAAACCTCTTGCTTTTGTATTGATCCATTTCCGAGTTTCCCTCAGTTGTCGCTCTAGCAGTTAGGCTCTCTCTGGGCCTAACATGCACATGCTCATGAATGCACAGAAAATAACTGTTTAAAAGTCATTTTAAAAGATAAAGATATATAAAATTTCTTAGACAAGCAAATAATAGACTAACCCTTGTTTAGATTTTTTTTTAAATGTTAGAAAGAGGTATTTTATAAATCATCAGAGAACTCTGAAGACAGGATTTGATGATGTTGAGAAGTTAGTGAATTTTTCCAAAAAGAGTGAGAGAGAAAAGAATGAATTCCTTTTCCTTCCTTTCTTTCTTTCTTTCTTTCTTTTCTTTCTTTCTTTCTTTCTTTCTTTCTTTCTTTCTTTCTTTCTTTCTTTCTTTCTTTCTTTCTTTGTTTTGGGAGACAGGGTTTCTCTGCGTACCCTTGGAGGTCCTGGACTTTCTCTGTAGACCAGGCTGGCCTCAAAGAGATCCGCCTGCCTCTGCCTCCTTTATTCCTCTGCTAGGATTAAAGGCGTTCACCATCATGCCTGACAAGAATGAATTTCTTAACGTTAGTGGCTGATGTGATTATATAAAAGAGATGGTCTTAGTCTTTTGAGATGCAGATTAAAATAGCTAGAGATAAAATGATGTTTGAAATTTGCTTTAACATACTCTGGTGGCAAAAACATAGAGAGGGGGGTGTGGAGGGGTTATGAGGAGGAGGAAGGGAGGGAGAGAGATTCTTCTATAATCCCAGTACTTGGGATGCTGATACAAGAGTAGTTTCGTGCATTCTAAGCCACTCTAAGATGGTTTAAGAATTGGTCTCAACAAACAAATAATCAGAAAAGGAGGGTAGGAGAGAGAAATGGGTAGGTACATTCACAGATAGGTGCTGATGGTACTGGAATGATGAGTGATGGGTATTTTGAAGCTCTTGTAACTATTTTTATAACAAACTTTAACATGATGTTAAAAAGGAAACCAAGTAGCATAGATATTTGGTGTTTCAACCATGAAATGTGAATGATTTCCCCTTTTTGGATCTGCAGGCTGCGGCTATCAGACTGTGGATCATTGGGTCCATCCTGTGTCCAACATAATTGAAGATCCTGAAATCTGATAGGGAATGCCTCCTAAATCCCTAGTCTAAGATGCATATCTTGAACTAAATAGAAATGGGAAGATATTCATCAAGAGTCCACAGAGCTGTAGGGTCATGGTTTATCTGTGGAACTGTAGTAGAGCGAGCTGGCACACGTTTGCTAAGGGGGAGGTAGGTAGGAAGTTTTGATGATATGCAGCCAGACTAGGGAGGCTCCTAGGTAAGAAAAGTACCATTGGGGGTACAGGAAGGTGAGTGGGCCCACCAGTCCTCAGATCATCTCACATCCTAGGTGAACTCATAACCACCCTTACCACACACCTGCACTGGAGGGGCCTACACCCCCACTCTCTAGTTCACCTGCTGTCCTATTGCTGACCACAAACCGATGGCCCTAGCCAGAAACAGAAGTTCACTCACCTTCCTTTGCTCTTGAGATGTCATCATTTTAATCACTTTTTGCTTAACTCCGTTTCCTGCTCGGTGGCACACTTTTTTTCTAGCACCACTAAGCATGCTCACCTACAGGAAATCACTATTTTCCTTCTGTGCTGAGGTTTATTATAAATGTCGCTGAAGAAAATGCCATATTTATATTTCCTTGTAATTTATTCTCCATTTTTATAGACCCAAAGTCCTCTAGGCACTGTCACAAATCCATCCACATAATGTCCTTGAAATGCACACTTTGCATTTAAAACTTAGAGTTAGCCGGCTGGTGGGGAAAAGCATGTGGCTCACCCAGAGAAAACCCATGTGGACAGCTCTGGGCTCAAGGTTACTATGGTTCCGGTTAGCTTGGAGGCTACATTTTTCTTTACTGGTCCCCACTGGAATATCACATACATGTGGAGGAAGGGGAATCCCCCAATCTATTATAGTGCTACAGCAAAAGGTCTAAGGCTAACGATTAGCCTCCTCCTAAGTACACATGCCCAGGACACTGAAATTATTTCCTGTGTCAGCCTCTCCTGGGCTTTCTAAGCTCTTTACTGCACTAATGGGATTCAGAAGGTAGAGGCTACAGGAACTCTGCTGAGCCAGGGACCAAAGGAGCTCCTCAAGGAAGAAATGCAGGTAGTGAAATAGCTGTTTCACCTCAGCAAAAAAAGGAGAGTCAAGGCCTGACAGAGCCAAGAAGAAAGCCCACAAAGCCTGTCCTACAAATCTCCATGGAGATGGAAATAGCAATGATCCTGCTTCCCTTGATTTTTAGGAGAAAGGGTGATGACAAGAGTTAGAACTTCAAACCAAAGGGGTCTTGGCCTCTACACATACCCTACAGCTTTTACAGTCTGAGTTTTACAGTAAAAATTATTAGGGTTAACAACATTTCAGTTGGTTGTATTTTTTATTTTTATTTTTGAAAATACAAATTTTTAATTCACTTTACATCCTGATTGCGGCCCTCTTCCTCCTTGTCTCCTGGTCCCACCCCTGTCCCTCTTCCCTTTATTCCCCCTCCCCTAATCCTCATAAAAGGAGACCCCTCTCACCAACCCACCCCAGCATATCAAGTCACGTCTGGACTAAACACATTCTCTTCTGTGGCCTGGCAAGGCAGCCCTGACAGGAAGAAGTGATCGAAAAGCAGGCCTGTCAGAGACATCCTCCACTCTCCTTACTAGGGAACCCATTTAAAGACTGAGCTGCCCGTAGCTATGTCTGTGTAGGGGGCCTAGGTCCAGTCTATGAATGGTCCTTGGTGGTACTTCAGTATACAGAGGCACACTGGGCCTTGCTTAGCTGGTTCTGTCGGTCTTCTTGTGGAGCTCCTGTCCCCTCTGAGTCCTTCTATCCTTCCCCTTACTCTTCCACAAGACTCCCAGAGCTCTGCCCGGTGTTTGGCTGTGAGTCTCAGTATCTGTTTTGATGCCTGGCTAGGTGATGCCTCTCAGAGGACAGCTATGGTAGGCTCATGTCTGTGAGCATATTAATAGTCTGAGAGTATTATTAATAGTGTCGGGGGTTGGCTCTCTCCCGTGGGGTGGAACTCAGGTTGGGCAAGGCATTGGTTGGACATTCATTCCCTCCAACTCTGCTCTATTTTTATCCCTGCACACCTTGTAGGCAAGGTAAATTATGGATTAAAGTTTTGTATTTTTTAAGACTAGAAGTATGAACATGCAAACACACAATCACTGTAATTGGTTCCTTTGGAGTGTAAGGTTTTATAAGTTACAGACACTCATTTTATACCTCCTTAAGAACAAGGTCATACAATCACTACCATTTTCAAATTTAGAATATTCAGTATTGATTCGAATTGCTGTGTTACAATCCATAATTTTTCCAGTTCTTGACATGCTGTCCTCCAAGGTAATTTTCTGGTTTTCCCATTGAGAATCATACCTTCCTTGCATTTGTTGTCAAATTTCCACAGACTTCTCTAGTCTGAGACAATTCCTCAGCCTCTTAAGATACTGATAATTTTTTGAAAGAAAGAAAATGAATGTAGGCTCATGTGTGCCAGAACATCTTATTGTGGGTGTATCTGTTTCCTGGTCTTGGATTCAAGTAGAAGTTGCATTTTGGTAGAAGCTCTACAATACAGAGCTTGTGTCTTTCTGGCTATGGTGACTAGGGTCAAAGCTTTGCATGAGTTCTAATAGCACACCACGGGGTCATAGAACAGAAGAATGGTCATGTTTCAGAGACTAAATAAGCAGGATTCAGGAAAGCAAGAAGTAGCTCAATCACTGGCAGGACCATACGCTTTGGGATTTTTTTTTCCCCCAGGAATACATCTCCTATGCCACAGTTCTCTGAGCTCCATCTGATATTCCTCCTGGAGATGTGCAGTTTTCAAAGCTGTTTTTTCATTCTTTCTCCTTGTCTGGGTGTATTGCAGAGAGGGCTCATCATTTTTTAAAATAATTTTTATTAATTAATTAATTCATTTTACATCTTGATCATAGTTCCCACCTTCCTCTGCTCCCCTTACTAGGGAACCCACATAAAGACCAAGTTGCCCATTAGCTACATCTGTGTAGGGGGCCTAGATCCAGTCCATGCATGGTCCTTGGTTGGTGCTTCAGTCTCTGCAAGGCCCTCTGGGCCCTGGTTAGTTGGCTCTGTTAGCCATGTAGTACAGGATAAACAAAATACAATTCACAGGCCCAAAGAAAATAAGTAATAAGGAGGACCCAAGGGAAGATGCTTAAATTTCACTCAGAAAGGGAAATAGAAGTGGTTGAAGAGAGGGAATAAGGTAGGAGAGGGAACACAGAGAGAAATGAGGGTGGTGATTAGACCTGGGGAGAGTGGGTGGGGGCATCTTTGGACATGCTGGAGACCTAAGACAGCATAGGCTTCTGGGAGGTTATAGGGGTGACTCTGAGACTCCTAGTAGCAGGGGTCATGGAGACAAGAGTTCACCCTCTAACTAGGCAGGACTCCTAGTGGAGGGAGAGGAACACTAACCCACCCACAAAAACTTCAACCCAAAATGTACCCTGCCTACAAAATGTACAGGGATAAAAATAAAGCAGAAATTGAGGGACTGTCCAGCCAATGCCTGGCTCAACCTGAGACTCACCCCATGGGAGAGAGCCAATCCCTTGACACTACTAATGATACTCTGCTTTGCTCACAGACAGGAGCCTAGCATAGCTATCCTCTGAGAGGCTCCACCCAGCAAAGGATCGAAACAGCTGCTGAGACTCACAACCAAACAGTGGGCAAAAGGTAGAGAGTCTTGTGGAAAAGTCCAGGGAAGGACAGAAGGACCAGAAGGTGCCAGGAGCTTCTTAATGTGAATTTCTGGGCCAGTGGAGCTGAGGCAAGGCCATTCAGATGGATGTAACAGCACACACCCTGCTCTGTGTCAAGACACATTTGTTTAGTACCCACAGCCCGCTGGGAGCTGCACCAGCCACTTTGTCTTCAGCATGGGTGTGGGCTTAGAGCTGGACCTCTTTTACCAGGAGCAGGGCTCCTGAGCACAGCCTTTGTCTTTGTAATTGCCTAGCCCTCAGGATATTGCTTTGTATTTTTTTTTTTAATCAGGATGTTATTTGGTCTCTGCTGTACCTGAATCCCTCCCATCCCTCTGCATTTTCTCTCCTTACAAGCCTTGAGACATTTTTCTATTTTGGAAACCTTTGAATTTCACTGGGATGCTTATTGCCACCTCCTCAGACATCTATTACGCTTGACACATGCTTGCATGAGGCTTTGGACACACTGGTGCTCCACCCCTCCCTTTAATCACACCTTGTACCAAAGGAGCAATTTGACTGGTAAGCTAAATTCCAGAGCAAAGATGACTCTCTGAAAACAAAACAAAACAACAAATGAAACAAAACACCCCAGGAAGGCACATCCCTAAAATTGTGCTGTCAAGCTGACTCCTCCAGGCAAAGGATGTTTCATTTAAACCTGCTTTGTTTTCAGGGTCTCTACGGCAGTGGCTCTCCACCTGTGGGCTGAGAACCCCTGAGTAAGTGTGAACAACCTTTTCATGGGGGTCACATACCAGATCTCCTGCATCTCAGATACGTTACGTTGTGATTCATAACGGGAGCAAGATTACAGTTATGAAGTCGCAAAGAAAACAATCCAACGCCTGGGAGGTTACCACACATTGTGAGGTCGCAGCCTTTGGAAGGTCCACAACCACTGCTCCACAGAGTCAGCCTGCTTGCCTTCAAATCTAAGCTCAGGCCACTATGTTGCCTGGGCCTCTCTCTTCCCCGGCTGCTGCTGGGGAACAGTCAGCTCAGCCTGCAGGTGTGCTGTGAGAAGGAGCGGTGCAAGGGGCTTTATAGCCCTGAGCAGGAGGAGTGTCCGCTTAGGCAATCCTCTCACCATCCAACCGTCTAAGGCTCCCGGGGAAACTTTTGCGCGTCTGTCAACTTGCAGTTCTTCAAAAGACAGCACTGCTAAGTAAAGCCCACCCCATTCCTAGAAACAGAAGGACTTTGCCTCACTCTGGTCCTGCGTGGACAGAGTGGCCAAGATGAGTCTATTTGAAATGGGGGTGGGGGATGTAAGCCTACAGTCCCAAGGAGCTATTCCAGAGTGTTTTAGAAACGTTTTAACAGGAGCAATTACAGAGCCCTGGATTCCAGCAAGGAAGCATACTTGCTAGTCTCTCAAGGCCTAGTCATGGCTGTAATTTTGTTATACTCATGCAGAGAACATGGGACATTTAGCAACAGAAGATTCTCAGTGGAGTGTTCATGAGTTTTTATTATAATTTTCTCAGAATTTGTGTGGAGGTTGGAACTTTTTTAACCAAAACATTTATTAAAATGTTAATCCTGACTTCTGCCCAACACACACATATATCCAGTCCTTGAGCTGTGGTACTTAGGAATGTGAAACAATAAATCTTCCAGAAGAAACCGTGGGGTAATATCATCATAGCCTTGGGGTAGGCAAAGATTTCTTAAACTGGACAGAAATGTACTGAAAATTAAAGCAAAAAAAAATGTTAAATTGAGTTACAATATTAAGGACTTCCAGTTGGCAAAAGATACATTTAGAAAAGTTGAAAGGGAAGCCTCAGAGTAGAACATATTGGCTGTCAGATGAAAGGGAGCCCTTACAAATCAAGACAACCAAGGGGAAAATGGGCAAAAGGCTTCCGCATTTCTCAGACACACACGTGGTTGTAGAGGGCTGGGACTACATGAAGACACATTGTGCAGACACAAACATGGTTGTGGAGGGCTGGAGGGGGTCCATTAGTGGCACAATGCCTGTCTACCACGAGACTGACACTGGCTTTGCCTCTCAGCGAGAAGAGCTGAGGTGTGCAAACTACTGTGACTATGTAGTCAATGTAATAATCCAGAGAAATAAAGATTGAATCCCAACAAAATACTACTTCCCTACCATCAGAATGGCTCACATTTAATAACAAAGGTTAACAAATTTCTGGAGCAATTGAAAGTCACAGACACTGACAATGAATGTTAATTAGTAATGATGTTTTGTAAAGCTGGTAATGTGTACTACACACACACACACATACACACACACACACACACACACACACACTGAGCAAATATATCTACTCAGGTGCTCACGTAATTAATATAAATTTGTATATCCATTTATTTAAAGAAAGACATAATCAAGAAAGTCCTAAGCCGGCATCCTATTGAACTTCCCAAAACTTATAAACGATGCAGTTTTTTATGACTAGTTGAGAAACACATAAATTGTAGTGGGGTCTTCAACCCAAAAGAGTGTCACTCAACTGTGGGACTCAGCAAATGACTGTTGTGCACGTCATCAGAAAGTGTCAGCAATTACAGTCAAGCAAAAGGCACACAGCAGTCTCTACACCATGGTCCCAAGCTCCCAAGCGTACAAAGTTATTTTTCCAAAAGGCACAAAAGCAAGCACGGTGCTGGAACCTGGGAGGAGGCCTGAGGGCTTCTGGGGCATTGAGTCCTTTCTGTCTTGAGCTGTACCTGGGTGTGTTCATTAGTGAAAACGCAATTAACCGCATATTTAAGGATTTCCCAGCTTTCTGCATTTGTGTTTTGCTTCAACAAAAGCTTCATGAGAGGAAAAGAAGGGAAAAACAAAAGCAGAAACCTTATCATGCTCGGCAAGATGAGCTCATGATGGGGAGTCATAGCACCAGACAGACAGCACGTGCCTAGTTATGCTTGGAGTGGGGTGAAGAAGAAGAGAAAGCGAAGGGGGTGGGTAGAGCCAGGCTGACTTGGCTGTAGGAGAGGACCACGCGTGAAAACCGGAAACACAGTTTCTCCTAATGAGTCCGGCACTCTCCCACTTGCCCGTGCCCTGGAGGGCTGGAACCTTCAGAAACGTGTTCCCGTCACATTCGTGCATTAAACAGCCTTAGAATTCTTCTGCTTAGAAAGAAAAATGAGAGAAGGGAGAAGAGAAAAATCGAGATCTAATGTTAATGAAATAGGTTACAGGACTATTTAGGAGAAATCCTGCATTAGCGGGCAGCCACAGGGTAGAGGTGAGGACTGTTTGCTGTGTTAGAGGGATTTCACTCCCACCAGTCTATCTGAAAGGAAAGTCTTCATTGAAACACGGGGCCTTTGAGGACCTGGGACACCGATCCTCCCTCCCATGGCCAGAAAGGTACAATACTGAAGGCCTACGACACAGTTTCTCTCTTTTTGCCTCATTCCTCTTCCCTCTGCTAAACCAGAGGCCATGTATAAAAGGGAAGTGGCAACCCCTGACTTGGTGACCTCCATGGCTGGTTAGAACGGTTCACTAGCTCTGCTGGAAATTCCCTGGCAGAGCTGGCCCTTCCTGGACTCTTTGTGGCCTCAGAAGGGCTACGCAACCTTCCCAAAGGTGCAAGCATTTGAAAGCTGGAATACGAAGTGTAGAACAGAGCAAGTTGCCTTGTTTTGCAGAACTCTGAAGCAATGGGAGGACTATCCCACCTGGGTATGATGCCAGCAGGTGCCCAGCATTCGGCAGTCATTCTCGGTCACTGAGGAGGTGATGTCCCCATCCTGATCCCCTTATGCCATCTACTCAATGTATGAAATTGACCTCCCAACTTGGATGAGGTGAATGAAGCTGGGTCTGATGAAGGCCCTTTCCTCCTTTGTTTTCTTTATAGGTGGAGTGTATCCCATTATCCCAACCATGAACTTCTAATGTTGAAGCTGTCACTTCTAGGACCTCGTGCCTCGTGTGAATACAAGTCGATACAAGACTTTCAGTATATGATTACAATAAGATGAGGAACTCTAGGTAGGTCCTAAGCAAGCACAACTACTATCTTAATCAGAGAAAATGAGACAAAGTTAAGCATGGGGATGATACACTGGAGATACACAAGAACAAAGCCATGTACAAGCCAAGAAGAATGACCGCAGAGGAAAACAACGTCACCACTACCTCCATCCTGCATTTCCAGCCTCTAGAAATGACAAGACAATAAGTTCCCTCACTCCTCAGCTCTGCTTCTGGAAGCCTGAGAAAATTAATACACTATTCCTGCCCTAATTTTTCTTGGGTATCCCATCTCTGACCGGTCTGAGAGCATCCTGAGTCCACCCAAATACATAGACAACAGGCTTCTGTTTTGTTTCTGTTCCATTCTTTATTCCGTTTCAGCTTTGGGTTTGCTTCATACCCTTGTCTGGGAAGTCTTTGCCCTGCTTTTGGATCATTGGTCTAACTTCTAACCATGGTCTCATTTCATTTTGCTCCTGGCTATTCCTGGCTTATATAAGCAGGAAAGTGACTTACCAAGCCTGCCAAGGCTTACAGTCTTTTTTGACTTCACTCTCTGTCAAGCAGGCCCCCGTGGGATTGACCACTTTGCCAGAGTCAAGGGCAGTGGGAGGGAGGTTGAACCATTTTAAGATGGCAAAAGACAGAGGCCATTCTCTTTCACATTCTCTCCATTCTCTTTTCCATTTTCTCCACAACTTCTTACAAGTTGACAAATACTGTTGCAGTTTTAAACGGAAGGTTTGAGTTGGCTTGGTTCTCAGGTTTCCTCCTGTAGGTTAGTCCCACAGGTGGAAGGGTGTTCACCTGGAGGAGGAAACCAGTCTCATTCAGAATGATCCTTTAAGTGTTCTGAAGACCGGCATGGGTCTGCCTCTACTAGTCTTCACCATGATAGCCAAGAAGCCGGAGCTCTGTGCGGGGATGGTGCACCAATGGCTCAGGTGTTGAGATTGAGGAGGCCTGCTCTTTGCACCCAAACCCTACTGATAGCTCCCGTTGTCCTCTTTGGGACAGTGGAGACCGAAAGCCACGGCTCAGATGAGTCTGTATGCCGTATCTCAAAATTCTCAGCAAGGGTCAGCTGGGTAGAGACAAATAGTTTGGACTCACCTCAATGCACCTCTGATCTGAGGAGGTGATGACTTGACAGCCAGCTGAAAAGAATGCCACTAAAAAGAAGCAGCTGATGTGTGGAGCCATCCCGGGTCCAGAGCAAGCCCAGCTGGGCAGGATTATCTAATGCTCAGAGCCAAGCAATGTAATCGCACTCTAATAGGCCTGGCAATTTGGCAGGCAGTGAGGGGCTCAGAAGGCTGATCTTAGAACAGAAATGCTGTGAGCTGCTCAGCGTTTGTGAACCTTTGCTGCAAAAGAAAAAAAAAAAAAAAAGGAAGTTCTTTTTGCATACCAACCATCTTGACCAAAAATAACTGAGAACCCTGCCCCAAGGCTGGCCGCATGCATTTCCTGACAAACACGGATCAGTTGTGCAGCCCTCTGAGAGGCTGAGAGGCTGTCCACTCTGCTAGGTTCTAGTGTCTCTCCTTGTGAGAAGGGAGACAGGAGTCTGCACTCACGCAGGGCGCCGCTTTGCCACCCATCTTCTTGAGTGACTAAGAGAAGCCCGGGAGGGAGCGCGCTGCCAGGGCAGAGAGCTGTGCTTCAGCAAATGGGAGGGCTGGGAAATTGGGAACTAGGGCAGGAGGTGACAGGTTCAGCGGTCCTGGTAGCTGAAGTTCGGCTTCTTCCTGGACCAGTACCGATCTCCTGTGGAGAGATTACTGCCTCTCCCTGGTCACTTGGGACTGTTAAAACAGCTCAGGTGAAAGCCCCTTTCTGCCCTCCCAAATGGCTCAAGTTCAACAAAACAGCTGTTAAAAGATCTGCAGCCTGGTCTAGGGGAGCAGAACTAAGTTTAACAGTCTAGGGTCCCTTTTGCTTTGGAAATAGCTTTGAAGGGCTGGGATGTACCTCAACTGGTAGAGTGATTTATTGGCATCCATGAAACCCCCAAGTTCGGCCACTCAGCATCCTATAAAACAGTCATGGGAATACCCCCATAAGCCCAGCATTTATGGAGATAGAGGCAGGAGAATGGGCTGTTCAAAGTCATAGTGAATTTAAGGCCAGCCCAGGCTACAGGAAAGCCTTTCTAAGTGTGGGGAAGGGAGAGAAAAATAGAGAAAATTCTTTGAATTGGGAGGTAATTTTTCGAAGAGTTAAGGTGTGCCAGAGAAAAGAAAAAAGTTCAAGCATTTACCCAGTGCACTTAACTATCTCAGGCCTTCTCTGTCCTTGAACAGGTTGACATTTGGGGGGCAATTGGTGGTGCTGTTCTTCCATTCTACTTCCAAGAGCCCAGTTCCTAGTTCAGACTCCACAGTGATGTTAGCTGCTATGGCTCTGTGTTACTATGACCAACACAGGGATCATAGCAGCTGCCACTTACCAAGCATTCATCAGCCAGGGGGCCAGATTTTAGTTTGCTTAAGTGCATTTCTCTAGCCTACAAAGTGTCACCTTTTTTGGTTCATTTTACTGTTGTAGAAACTGATAACTTTGAGCAATTAAACCATCTCTCCTAGACTCCACCACCAGAGCATGGTGGAGCAAGACAGAGAAGACATATTTCTACTCTCCATGGGAGGAAGTGGCCTCCTAAAACAGCTGACTAGTGGACAGAACAGAGAATGTTCACCTGTCCATCTCAGCAGAGGCTGAGAACAGGCTGCAGAAGCTTCTCACCTGGGCTACATTCGGGCTGCTCTCAGAAAAGCAGGCGCTCCATAAAATGCTGTCCTTATCAACAAGTATACCTCCGAAGGTGTGATCTATGCCAGTAAAGGGGAGTGGAAGGCCACTTTACTTCAAAGACGCATCCATGATAGCATGGACCCAAAGGTTCCAAGCCTCGGGTCCACAACTCACCAACTGAGTGACCGCGAATAAGGCACCACACTTCTCAGAATGTGGCTTCTCATCTGAAAACCTGGAGATGTTCTGCTTACATCACAGGGTAATTATGAGGATCACATGAGATCATATGTGGGAAAATGCTTTTTTAACCTTAAAGCCCCACATAAACATAAAGAATGTGGAGGGGAGTCTACTCTGAACCCCCAATTCCAATGTCACGTAAATATCACTCTCAGGAAATTGTCTCCTGCCCCAGAGACACTGAAAAGGCATATTACTTTCTGTCTTAAAGAAAGGTTTGATGGCTCCGTTAAGGCCGTAAGATTTTGTCATTTTCTGAGGCTGTATCATTTGCATATGATTTGCGTGCGTTTGCATAATGGATTCAAAAGACTCACTGCCAGTGTATAAGAGTAAAAGAAAATAAATGAATATGAGTGACCTTCTGCCACAGCATTCAAATCAAATATTCAGGGCATAATACCCTGAAATATGAAATAGATTAAAATTTAAACTATTGCAAACAGATAGGAAGATAGGTTTTAGAGTTCAGAGACAAGGATGAAACCCTTATTCGGTTCCAGTTTGTAAAGAGTCATGATCTCCTAAAGGTCACCTCATTCAAATGATTTTCATGCCTCAGTTCTCCCTCTACAGCCCTTTACCCCACTGCTGTGGTTAGACCAAAACATACTGCACCATTTCTCAGTCTGCCCCAGAATGTCTCAGGGATAGAAAACTCACCGTTCCTCAAGAAATTGTTCTGGCCATTTTTAGCTGTTTATATATACGACATGGCCTTTTATTTAACCGTAAAAAGCTTCCCTATATTGTGCTCATAGTATTCCGGGTTTCCTCCAGCTAATAGGTGAGTAAATGCAAGCCCCTTCATATCTGTCAGTCCTGTGGGTATTTAAAATGATAATGTCCACAATCCTTCCCCTTTGTAGGTTAAAAATGTCCAGATTCTCTGTGTCCCAAGACCACACATTATCACTCCTGCCAGTCTGTTTATGAATGTTTCCCAAATAGCACAGAAAATACACGGGGTTAGAATCCTGTCTTTGTCATTAACTGGTTGTGTATCATTCAGACTAGCAATGATGGAATTAGACTAGCTTTTCTCTTCTGTCAACGTTTTATTTCATTTACTATTGGTATGTGTGCATGTTTGATGTATTTGGGCTTATGTGGAGGTCAGAGGACAAGTCTGTGGAGTCAGTTCATTTTTTCCATCTTCATGTAGGTTCTGGGGATTAAACTCAGGTCATCAGGCTTGTGCAGTAAGCACTTTTAGCTGCTGGTCAACCTCCCTAACCAAGACTACTTTTTCTATAAGGAACTGTTTTTGTGTTTGTTTTTTCTAAGACAGGCTTTTTCCATGTAACAGTCCTGGGTGTCCTGGAACTTGCTTTGTAAACCAGGCTGGCCTCAAACTCACAGAGATCCACCTGCCTCTGTCTCTGTCCTAGAGCCCTTTCCAGCTAGTGATCCAAAGGCTAATTTATTTTCAGGAATATATAAGCTAAAGTATGCTTTGTCCAAATTTGAAAAACACTGCCTGAGAATTCCTACCATATCATCTGAGCAGCAGGAGCTGTTACAATGACTTACAATGACTTACCCTTTATATGCTCAGTTTTGCTTCTGCTTTTGGCTTGAGGCTCCTTCCTCATTCAATTGCACGACCCCCCACCACTAGATGGCTTAATATACCTGGTTTTCTAAAATATTCTTGAGTATTTGAATATACTGTATGGACAAGTTTACCTTGGGTCATTAAATTTCCTAATAACTTGGCCACATATAATCAAATTGTTATGCTACAAGGTGTGGAGCCATAAAGTCTCAAAGTAGAGCTTCCTTCAAAGCAGAGACTCTCTCCCTTTGAGGGTTGTGTCATATGCCTCGTGACATATCTGAACACCTTTTGCTCCTTTGCAGATGGTGACCCTGCGGGGTTATCAGGCTACACAGAGGCAGTAACGCGTGACAGGACTCTGACCAGCCCAAGCGTGGCAAACATGACTCTGGCAGGTCTTGCCCTCCTCCCCCATTGCCTCTGCCTTGCTAAAACCATTAGATTACATTCCTAAGCTGGCCACCAAGGTCTATTCCCTTATTTGGCCACTTCTTCCTCTTGAGGCTGACCACCAAAGTCCAGCTACCAAAGTACTGAAGTCCAATAATCAAGCGTCCCCTTTGGCTCACCTAATTAACTTGCCCAATTAAAATTAAACGCCTCATCCTAACATGGGATTTCCCTTTTACCTTTAAAATCTGCATTTGCTTATGGGCCATGTCTGTCTCCTCAATATCTCGAGGCAGTCCTTTGTCCCCTTTGGGACAAAAACCCCTTCCCATTTCCCTTGTTTCTTTTCTTCATCCTCTATCTCCTGTCTTTGTCTCTTGTTTTCTGTCCTTTGTCCCTCTGGGGTAAATAAATCTCATTTGTGCTGAGAACTTGGTCTTGGGGTATCTTGTGCTGAATCCTGGTCCCTTCAACACTGGTCACTTCCTGAGAGGTGACATGGTTTTCCACATGTCCTGCTTGGTTTTGTAGGGAGGAAAGACTTCTCTTTTTCCTTCTTAGCTTTTGTAGATGGAGCTTAGGACCTGAGCTGATGGAAGACAGAGGAGCAGGCCATAAAGCATGGGAATCTAATTGATTTTGAGGTTTTTATGTGGTACTCAGTGATTCACAGAAAGAAGAGAAAAGTCTCTGAATCTCAAAGAAACAGAACCGGGGTGGGGTGTCATATTCTATTTTAATGAAGATTAATAAATGATGGAAATTTGGTGAGGAAAAGGAAAAAAGCTGTTTAGGATAGGAGTGATAGAGTGTGGAAAAGTAGTCAAGAAGCTGTGGGAGAATCTGCTGGGAGACTGTGGTGTTTGGGTGTTCTGACTCTGCCTTCACCGACGAGGATGCTGTCAGCATGGTGAAAGGAGGAAACCTTTCTTCTGGGAAACTTAGACCCCACTTTAGGATGAACCTGAGACAGCCATCTTCCCTTCCCTGCTAGTTCTCAGTTACCATTAGCTCAAAACTATATGTGGCGGGATGTTGTGCAAGTTGTTGCCGATGCTGTGGCTGATAGAGAGAGCACGGCGTCATCACATGTCAAGGACAGCTCGTTTTCATCTCAGGAATGCCTCAAGTATTTCTTCACCCCAGGACCAGGTCTTCCTGGCCTATGAACTCAGGGGAAGGAGTTTTTCTTGTTTTGATGCAAGGACAGCTTCCATTTCCTATCCTGGATTTCAGTTTTTCCCAAGATGACTTTATTGGCCGTTGGTGGAAATATTCATTTCTCTAGCCTCATTGTGTTCATTAAAAAATTGTCCGATGTTGAAACACCTCCCCACATTTGGATTTCATTCCTTTCTGTGGTCACCCAATTACACACACATGCTTCTGCAAAGATAGACAACACATCCTAACACTTGCTAAGCCTTCACTTTCAATTAACTATAATTTCAGTAATTTCCATTCACTTCTGTTTTGTTGGATGTGTTTTATAAAGGTGGAAATGTTACAGGCTTCTTCAGGGTCTGAAGACAGAGAATGCTGACTAGAGTACGGGCCTAGAAATTGGGATTCTGAGATTAAACTCTTAGATCTGAAATAACTTGGTTGTCTTCATTAGGGTTTCTATTGCTGTGAAGAGACACCATGACCATGGCAACTCTTATAAAGGAGAACATTTAACTGGGGCTGGCTTACAGTTCAGAGGTTTAGTCCGTTATCATCATGGCAGGAAACATGGCAGAGCTGGTGCTAGAGAAAGAGCTGAGAGTTCTGCATGTAGATCAGCAGGCAGCAGAAAAGAGACTTGCCACCAGGCCACCTCTACAGACACACCTCATCCAAAAAGGCCACACCTCCCAATAGTGTCGCTCTCTGTGAGCCTATGAGGGCCATTTTCATTCAGTCCACCACAGTGGTCCTAGGAGTGGTTCACTGGGATCAGAAAACAAAGCTAAAAATAAGTTGACAAGGAACCTAACCCCCCCATCATTTCTTTAATTAATAATGTAAATTAACAACCAATGAGCCTAATGGTCCCAAGAATTAAGAGTATTCATATTCCATTCCTTTACGTTCGGCCTTTCTGAAATGATTTTTACGTTCTGTGTCTTGTCACACTTTTAGCCCCAAACAGTGAACTTCGTGGGAAAAATTTTTCTGAACCAGCAGAGAGGTGGGCAACAGCAACACGGCGTCCTTGCTTCATTCTGATTCTTTTTTTCTCCAGAAACAGCTTGACCACAGGACACAAAACATTATGGGAGTAGTTGAGCAGATGAGCAAAATTGCAGGGCTAACCACTATTTTCCTCTTGTCGGTGGGATTGTCAGCAGAGTTCAACAGCCTTAAAGGTTTCAATCTTCAGACACAAGCCCTCCTGTGACCTTAGACACATCATTAGCCTCTAAGTGTCCCAGTGTCTTCTGGGAAAGAGAAAGGACTCCCGTCTGTGCTGTCAAGAGAGCGAGTGTGAAGAGAGCAACCCGTGAAAGCTGATGAAGTTTAGAAGCTGTTGCTCAGAGAAAGCGTGTGCATGACCAGGCTGGATTCCTGTCCTCACTCAGGGCAGTGCTCGGGAGAAGCACTAAAAGCAGCTAGCGGTGGTACCAAAATACACACAGGAAACAGCTACCAGGAGCCAGGCTTCCTTGTAGGCTTTTGGCATGTGTCGCCCTACATATTTTCAGAACTTGTTGGCATGGGTTCTATTTTTATCCCAAATGTATAGATAGGCAAATTAAGACCACGGTGGCTCGGGACTATGAGCAAGTTCAAGGTGGGAAAGTAGAGAACCAATGAGTCCTAAGTAGCTGTGTCTGATTCTGGATTCATACTCCTGCCCCCACTATGTTGCTCTCAAGAAACACTTCATTTGTCAGGAAAACAATCCCCCAGCCTCAGCTAGATGGCCGGAGATATGTTGTTGAGTGTGGGTGTCCCAGGAGCTCGGGGTCTACATTCAGAACCTTCCCGTTTTCAATCCTTTCTAGTGATTCCTCCCCTTACCTTTTTCAACAACCACATTTTCCTAGGACAGAGAGAACATTTGGAAGAGTTGTCAGCCTTAAAAATTTAATCAGCTGGGCGAAAAGCAATCAAGATGCCATCTGGACAGGCTCTGACTTGCTGCACAGAAGATAAAGACATCTGGACTTAGTAAATGCCAAGGACATGCTGACTTGATCCCCAGGCCTGTGGGCCTCTCCTTGCGTCCTGCAAACATACTTTGTAATTATTCAGAATATACAGCTTTGAGCTATGCGAGGCCACCAAGAGTCAATGCTTTCCCTGCCATCTACCAGTGAACACTTGAGCTGTGACTTTCTGAGCTAATGAGTAGGATTGTCTAAATAGGTCTCTTTAATGATGGGGCAGGAGGTGGCTGCCCTAGGCTTAATTTATCATTGATTCAGAGTCTCTGAATTAGGACAGGTAATGACTGCTGATCATTAAGTAGGGCTGAGGCAGACTCTGTGAACATAGAAGGAGGCTGAATAAGATGCCTGACTAGATTTGCATGTTTCTTACTTCCTTCACAGCACGTAAGATGTCAGCCTGCCGGCATGAGGGACTCGAATGGCCAGGGAAGAGCTGAGACACTAAAGGTGAAAAGCCAAGCCCCTTCACATAGAACTTTGAGGGTTGCAACATACGAACATGTATGTTTTCTAATCAGCTTTTCAGACATACCTTAACTCTCTCACACCAGTTTGGGTTTTAAAGTAGAATTCAAATCCTTTCAATAAACTTTCAAATTAACCAAATGTTGCAGGCCTGGAACCCAAACTCACCACGACCCCTCTTATGTCACAGAGAAGCACTGCTTTGCTTCAAGTAGATTCACTAAGTCCCCTTTTCTGTAAACAGGACCGATAAGACACATTCCAAATAATCCTCTGTTAGTCCCTGCGGGGTTGGGCTATGTTAAGGGTATTTAGGATTTGGGGCGGGGAGGGAGCTATAGAGGGTGATAATTGCTCTTTTAGAGCAATTCACATTTCTTAGTTTTGATTTCAAAACACTTTATAATTCTATTCTAATGTGAGTGACTATGACTTCTGACTTTAAGACAAAACAGAAAAGCCTAAAAGTAGGAATTGCATCACCGGAGCCGGAGGTTAACGGGAAGTTGGTGGAAGCCTTAGTGTCCCACTGGCCCCTGTGTTCGGGAAGCAGTGTCTTCATTCTTCTTTGATTCTCTTGGGAGCCGTGTCTATTTCTTTACAGTTTTTTATTTCTTTTCATTTTTATGCGTTTTGTTTGTGAAGATCGTTTCTCTGCTGTGTTAGCAGCCACCCCTGGCTTCTACTACCTCTCTCTCTTTAAAGTGTCTTCATTTTAGACTTTTTACTGTCTTGTTTTATTTATTTTTTTATTATATTTGTATTATGTGCATGTGTGTGAGTATGTGTGTATGGGTGCAGGCCCTTGAGTTGACCAGAGACCTCAGGTTCCCCTGGAGTTGAAGCTATAGGTGATGCTGAACCACTGAAGTGCATACTGGGAGCTGAGTTCAAATTCTCTGCAAGAGCAGCAAGCACTGTAAATGGCTGAGCCATCTCTCCAGCTCAATGGTTGTCTCCCCACCCACCCCCCTTCCTGTGGCTTTTCGTCATGTGCTCCTCATTCTTTAGAACTTGGTTTCTGTGGGGTCCTTACCACCTCTTGGTATCTGGAAGGCTCAGGAATCTCATCTCTCTTGTTCATCTTCAAAACATTAACTCACTTGAGTTTTTTCCTGAGGTCAGACCCTGATTGGATTAGCAGTCAAAATGTCAGAGTGGGGCTCTGCCACGAGCTCCAGCTTTGCATTCCTCCAGGAAGGACATGGAAACCCGGTGGTCAGCTGAATCTAGCCAAGAGGACGTATCTTGTTGGCAGTAATCCAAGGAGTGGTGGCTCCAACCCCCTGCCATTGTGTCAAGGCCCGTTACCCTGGCATTGGCTAGCACAGGCGCGAGTCTAGCCACGTGGTGCATGTGTGTGTTTAAGAGAGAAGGATGTGGAGACTGTAGACTAGACATACGAAGCTAAGAGCTGGTGTGGCCTGGGACTTTTCATCCAGAAGGAAAATATTCTTCATTGGTAACATTTGTAACTTGATAGTTTTCGTTTTTATATTGCTGAATAAGCATGTATCCTGGTAGACCAGGAATAACTGAATGTCAATATATAGAGAAAGTCCTTGCACAGACATGCAATCAGCAGTTTCCAGGTTTGGAGAAAACTGTAAAATTCTAGCATGGTTTCCTCTTTATGGAACACAACTAGTTCCTGTTGCAGTCTATTATTAACAAAGCGAGAGGAGAAGGAAGAAACTGAAACTCTCCTTTTGCTTTCTCAGATAACTGAACTTACGCTAACCGAATCTATAGCCTGTTTTGGTTGTTGCTGTTGCTGGCTTTGAAGTTAACGTTGTTCTTTGACATTGTCACACTCGTATAGAATACATTCTGATCACTCTCTCTGCCTACTCTCTCTTATCTCCCTGCTATTCTTATCAACGCCCCCTCCTCCATACCCATGCCTTTCGAGAGTCATGACTTCTGGGTTTGTTTTGTGATCCATGTAGATCAACCACGGCCATTTATGGGCTCATTGGATTAGAATCATCCTCTAGGCAGGGCCGCCGGTGGGTAGACAACTGAAGGCAATGACTACCCCATCTCCTTGAATCTCTTGGTGGCAAGCGTGAGCACGTAGTTCATCAGTGAGAAGTAGGGCGTTGTGAGTTCCTTCCTCCTCCATTCATGTCCGGATGCTGGCTGATTGGCTAAGTATTGTGTAAACCTGTGAATGCATTTGCAGCTGCTATGAGCTTATGATTTCAAAAGCTGTGTCTTGCCTGGAAAGTGGCATTCCTTGGCCCTTTTCTCCTTCCTTCTGGCTATTACACTCTCATTGTTTCCTCTCTTCAGCATTCTCTCAGCCTTTGAAAGGCACGGATAGATGTCTTGCTTAGGAATCTGTACCCATCTGTCATGTAGTCTCAGCACCTTGTGAAGCCACGAGTCTCTGCCTTTACCATTGTTCACGGAAAAGACTTCTCTCCATTAAGGCTAAGAGGAGCTTTTGCTTGTAAGTAAAGGCAATACTTTAGAAGGCAGTTTGACGCTATATCAATTTAGCTTAATATCAATACTTAGTTACCCACTCCAGTCACCTATGACTTCCATAGATACTGATTTTTTATCAGGTCTTTAGTATCAGCCATGGATTCCTTTCTGTGAAGCTGGCTTCAATTCCAGTTAGAGAACTGTTGGTTACCTCATTCTGGCAATTCCACTACTGCATAAGTGTGCACATTTTGCTTGGGAGATGGTCTTACAGTTCGTAGGGTTCACAGCTGAATAAGACCACCAATGCTTCCCTCCCCCCCATTAGCTTACATAGCATCTTCTAGAACCACAAAAGTTAGCTGACAGAGAGGAAGCTTCTAGCTTGATTTCCCTATATCATACAAGAAAAGTGCATAGTGTCTTCAGCAATAGGGTCTCTTATCATCTAGTTCTGGTAGTCAGTCATGAGGAATGGCAAGAACCTGCATAGTTCTGGGGATTTCTGGGCCCCACAACCAATAACTCATAAGAAGGTACACAGCCCTGGCACTGGAAGTTTGTTAAGTAACCCACAAGCCTAGGAGCTTCTTTTCCCAGCCATGCATGGTGGTTGCCTTCAGACTATTCTTAAAAATCTTTCAAGATCTAAGCATGCTTATCTCTGAATAAGTTGAAAATGACTTGTAGCTTTCACACAATCATTTTAATCAAGAAAAAAATGACAACTCTTCTCTCCCCTCCCTCCCCAAAAAAGGGCCATCTCTTTGGGAACTGGTTGAATTTGGATGGGGACAGGCTATCTCCTACCTATGCTGATTTTTCCTGTAGATGGGTAGCAGGCAGATAGCAAATGCTCGGCCTCCTGACCCAGTACTTACAGAAGCACAGAGCTGAAGCCGTGGCTGCTCACATGTCACACATCCTGACCGATGCCGGGTAAGCACAAGACCCATCCCATCACTGAGAAGCTGCAGCTCTTGCTCAGCTGTGATTCTCACTCAGGAAACAACACAAAAGGGTAACCCAACATCACTGACTCACACGAAGCAAACATTCTGGGTCATTTGTGGAGTTTCTTGATGATTCTTGACTAATGACACAAGGAAGGCCGGTGGTGGGAAAGTCTAAGTGGGGGTGAGGTGTGGGATGGAAGGTGTGGAGGAAGAGGAGGGAGTCATCAGAACAATCCTTTGGCTCAGTGTTTGCTTTCCAGAAAACTGGAGTGTTGAAGACAAGAGCAGAGCAAGCTTGGAGAATCTGATCTCTAGTCTGTCCCTTTGTGGCTTCACTCTCAGAGCCCCGTTCTTAAGCTGGTTTTGCCTGATCTCCTTTAACCCTACTGATTTCTCAGGGGGCCCTCATTTCACCCAGGTGTACACACGTATACACACATCAAACATGTAAAAGGAGAGAATAATGTTACTACAAAAAAAAAAAATCCTGTCATTGCTTCCATTGTCTCCATTTTGCTTCTTAAAGTGCGTGTCTCTAACCATTCTTCTTATTAATTCCTAAGAAGTAGGCAGTAAGAGCTCCTGGAAGAATTCAGAAGCTGCTGTATCAGCCATAGGACTGGCATAGGGATGGGTGAGTGCGTAGGAAGGCTTCTTTTTTCCGTCACTGTGGATGGAACCAAGCAGGAGGGAGGCAGGTTTAAGAGCACAGGGAAGAGATAGAAAACAGAAGACCACTGCTGTTCTTTGAATCCAGAGGAAAAAAAATGACTGGGTGGGTAAGAAGGAAAATATACCCCCTACCCCCATGCTGCGCTATGGACTGGAAAGGGGAGAGCAGTAGTAGAGCGAAGATCAAGTCTACAGGGAGGAGGCTGGCCCTTCCCTGTGTGTTCCCACTCCCATGTTTTAATTTTTTTCACTAGTAAATGACATAGCACCTCCCAAACCAAACCAAGCAGTGAAAGGAAAGAAGGTGAATTTTAATTTAAGCGATGAGCTTTATTTGACTGTTGGGGGTTGGTCTGATGTTGTATATTGTTGCCTGTATAGACCTAGCCTTGCTTTGTAAACCTACCTCATTGGCTGATTAAATGGCCTATAATTGGGCAGGGCAGATGGGATAGGCATGGCTAAGGTTCCCGGGCTTTGGCGGACAGGAGAGTCACGGGAGACGGATGGATGGGAAGGAAGGAAGAGGAGGATGCCAGGATGGGTTAGGTGGAGAAGAAACCACATGATCTGTGAGGAAGGGCTCCGATGATGGCGTAGAAAGGCCCAGGTGAAGAATACAAACAAGTGTATGGAGATTATGGATGGAAGGTAGACTAGATGAGGAAGATTCAAGTGGATGGCATTGGATGGGGGCTGGGAAGTGGGTGGTGAGGCTATTGAGACAGCGGAGGTGAAATATCTGCCCGGCCCAAGGTAAGTAAGGCAATTATAAAATCTAACAGGTGTCTGTGTCTTATTATTTGTGATAGTGGATTAAATAACAGCACTGTGATAATCTTATGGCTAATAGTAAACATTATATAGTCCAACGCTCATTTTTTATTTTCTACTTTTAACAAAGTGCATCAAAATGTTACTTATATCAATATAAAATCAGAATAACTAATAAAAATATGAATGCTGTTTTTTACATTGTATATAGCAAGTTTATTAGGAGGGTAGATTTTTCCAAATATATACAAAATTGATCTTACTGAGGTAGTTATTTTAGAATGCATTTTTATACCAAACTCACTAAATGACACTGCCATTTCCAGCACAGCTTAATTTCGTTATTTTCATTGGAACTTCCTAGTCCTAAAGTTCACAGTTGAGGAAGTAGGTGGTCATACTCCTGTTTTCATATTTAAATTAACCCACAGGAATTAAAATCCAACTTTCGACTTCTCAGCGGTGCTCAGAATCCTCAGTTACCTTTCCCCTGCCTGTGGGCTAGTGGCTGAGGTCAAATTAAACAGCAACCTGTTGAGATTTTGGGCTCTTCCTTCACCTGTCACAGGATTTTGTTTGGCTTTTGAACACCAAGTAGAGTCCGGTTCGTTTCTTCGCAGCGTGCAGCTGCCACCTAGTGGCCACTTTCTGAATGTCACACGGAGATTACCAGGAGAAAAAAACAATCACTGCACTTCAGCCTTGCCTCGGATCCTGAGGACTAGGGACTGCGGCACTGCGTTAACTACCTCTGGAGACTAAGTGATGACCATCATTTTCCATACCCCTAAGGTGTTTGGAGAATAATGATTACATCCCAGCACCCTCCACACCACGGCGAAAACTCTGAATCCCACAAGAGCTGAAGTCACCATTCTCCTCTGTGCTTAATTCTATCGCAGATTCTGAATCCTGTGTTTGCTTGAACATCTCCTTCTATTAATTGTGAAACTGGTGATGTTACAGGCCTGCTTTTCCTCACATCAGGAATCTGTCCAAAAATTGTAGTTGGGTAAATGAATGGACAGTGTAGCTATCAGTTCTTGGACCTTTCTAGAACTAGAGGTACATTTACTCAGTTAGGCAGCTTCCCTTTTCTACTCAGCATGACTAGGCTATCCTTTCTCCATTCCCAGCCCTCAGGGCCTCTCTTTGGTCACAGGCATAGCATATACACAACCTTGCTTTAAAATTTTGTACTGCAAATGGTGAAATTTAAATGAATGTTCTAATGCCTATCTATGAATTACCTACACCTGATCCCTTTTGGACACACCTATCAGGAATGCTAAGAGTCTCCCAGGATGTACATTGAAACTACCTGACTAGCTTTAACCAGCCCCGATAATGGCTGATATCTGGAGCCCAGCTTAGAAAGCCCAAGCTCACAGAGACTTTTGAAATGACCCCAGGGATCCTAACTGCCATCAGGACAGAGAGCTCTGTTCTCCAAATCCTCTTTATTGACTGCTTTCTCGGTCTCCAGGAGCTCAAACATCCTGAACCTGCATTTTCTGCTGCAGTCATTATTGGGCCATTTTCTAAAGCAGACTCAGTGCTCTACAAGAGTGAAGGAGCTTTCCTGGATCCAACAGCCATAGCAACTGCCTACTGTCTATGTCTGTTCCCAGGCAGACGTCAAGAATCAACTGTTCAAACAGCTGGTCTCGGCTGCTTCGCCACTGCTCACCATTCGTGGCATCCAAAATTCTCATCTCTCATGACTCCAAGGCGCCATGTCTTGTAGTTTCTTCCTCAGATTTTCATTCCACCAGCCATCCAACATCAAGAAGGCTAGACATGAGACATAGCATAGCCGCCTTCCCTACTTCTCATGGCTTTCTATTTGTGGCATCCTTGGGGCATACCGCTTGCTCAGACCTGTCTGTGAGTAGCACATGGCATATCTGAGTTAAGATTTGGCTTGCCTCTCCAATCAGCATATGGTTGGGATCTTCGTTCATGCTCCGAAACCAGTACCGATGCCTGTCTTACAGTATTTCCTATCTTACTAGTTTCCTGTGGCCTCTGAGACAGAGTACTATGAACTGATTGGCTCCACAGGGCACGTATATCCTTTTACGGTTCTGCAGGTGAGAAATCTGAAACAGTGTCCGCTGGACTGACTTTCGGGTGGTGAGAAAGCTGCGTTCCCTATGTGGCTTGTAGAGATGAGTTCGTCTCTTTCTGCTAAAATTCTTTGATATATTAGTCTGTTTTCCTGAGGAACAGAACATATATAATTTATATGTATATCTCCTGTATCTATATCTGTCTATCTGTTATCTATCTATCTATCTATCTATCTATCTATCTATCTATCTATCTATCTATCTACTGTCTACCCACCATTATCTACTAGGGCATCACATATTCTACAGTCAGCAAACTGGAACAAGTGCTCGAAGTGCCAGGGTGAGGGGAGTAGAAGACCGGTGTCCTAGTTCAGAAGTCAGAGAGGAAAAAGACTTCCTACTCACCCCTTTTCTTCTGTTCAGTTGATTTGAGTGAGGCCCAGAACAGAGGGCGATCTGCTTTAGTAGCCTACAGAGACAGCCTCACAGGCATACAGAATTCCATTTGACCCCACCTCTGGGAACCCACGTGCAGTCAAGATAATGTGTAAAATTAACTTTCAAACTTGCCCGTGGCCACATCTTTCAACCTCAGCCAGCATCATCAAGTCTCACTTTGCTGTCTCTTTACTCCTTGCTATCTGTTTGTATATATGTGTCTAAGTATTCCTGTGACCCTATTTTCCTTTTCTTTAGCTGTAGAGACTGAGACAAGTCTGTTGCATTTAGCCCAGCCAGACACCCAACTTGCAATTTGCTGGGCTCAGTCCATTGAGGGCTGTGATTATAGGTGTGCCATACAATGTGTTAGATCCTCGTAACGTGGATGGGGCATGGATTGGGCATGAATTGTACACGGTTCCATATGCACCGTGTACATAATCATAGATAATCCTGATAATTTTCCCCATTTAACATCCAACACCCTCAATTAAATCACACCTGCACAATCCAGCTCTCCCCAATAAAGTGGAATTCTCAGGTTTTAGGGATTAGAGCACAAATATCTTTCAACCTTCTCTACCAATTAAATCATTAGTAATTACACGAAGTTTCTTTAATTGGAAAGTTTGGACTCACCACTGTCATATAAATTCTCCTCAGTTCATTCAGAATGTATATAGTCTCCATCTTCTTAGTAAATCTTGGATCTTATCAGTAATTTTCTCTCACCTACCACCTGCCTAACTGCAAGTACAAATGCAATGTCTTTTCTGACCTTTTAAAAAAATTATTTTGTTTGTTTACTTTACATCCCAATCACTGCTTCTTCTCCCACCTCTTCTCCCAGCCTCTCCCTCTTCCATCCCCCTACCGCATCTCCCCTTCTATTTCTTCTCTGAGATGGGGAGGCCTCCTGCTTTGGCATATCAAGATTCAGTAGGACTAGGCCCATCTTCTCCTACTGAGGCTAGACAAGGCAGCCTAGTGAGGGGAAAGGGATCCAAAGTCAGGCAACAGAGTCAGAGACAGCCCCTGCTCCTGCTATTAGGGGTCCCATGTGAAGACCAAGCTGTACTTCTGTTACATATATTTAGGGGCCCTCATACTGTCCCACACATGCTGTTTGGTTGGTGGTTGAGTCTCTGTGGGCACAGGTTAGTTTATTCTGTAGGTTTTCTTGTGATGTCCGTGACCTCTTTGTCTTCTTCAGTCCATCCTCCCTCTCTTCTACAAGATTGCTCTGGCTCTGACTAAAGTCTGGCTGTGTGTCTCTACATCTCTCTCCATCAGCTGCTGGGTAAATCCTCTCAGAGGACAGTTGTTCCAGACTTCTGTCTGCAAGTATAGCAGAATATCATTAATAGTGTCAGGGGTGGCCTGTCTCTCATGGCATGGTCTCAAGTTGGGCCAGTCAGCTCCATCCTCTCGGTGCATCTTTTAGGCAGGGTAAGTTGTGGGTTGAAGGTTTTGGGGGTGGGTTGGTGTTTCTCTCCCTCCATTGGAAGGAAGCCTTGCCTGATTACAGAAGATGACCAGTTTAGGCTCCATTTACTTTATTGCTCTGAGTCTTAGCTAGAGTCACCCTTATAGATTCCTGGGTATTTCCCTTGTCCTCGTTTTGTAGCTTGTCCCAGAGATGGCCCACCCTCCATTGATTCCAGTTTCTTCTAGTTCTCTTTTCCTCTGTCCTCACCATACTCGATCGTTCCTTTTCCTCCTCCCACCCCTTCTCCCATCCTGTTCTTTCCATCCATATCCCCCATGACTATTTTATTTCTCCTTCTGAGTGAGATTCAGGCACCCTCCCGTGAACCCCCATTACTTAGCTTCTTTAGGTCTGTGGATTGTAGCATAGTTATCCTGGACTTCATGACTAATATCCACTTACAAGTGAGCACCTACTATGTGTGTCTTTCTGGGTTTGGGTTACCTAACTCGGGAAGATATTTTCCAGTTCTATCCATTTGCCTGCAAATTTCACAATAGTTTTCTTACGTCAGTTGCATCCCTTGGGAAATCACCATCTCCATACACTAGACTGAGAGCAGAAGGAAAACAGAACCAACCGTCTTTGCACACCTTTGTAGTTTAGGTCCCATGACAGTGCCTGGTACAGTGTGGAGGTGTTCAGTAAATACATTCCACACATGTATCAAAGGATGGAGGATGCCGTGATGGAGAGGTTTCCCTTCTAGTCAAGGGCCATGCAACTCCTTGTTCTCATGGTGTTTCACATTTTAGGAGAGAGACAGAGAGAGAGAGAGAGAGAGAGAAAGAGAGAGAGATAAAAATACCTAGTAACTATCACAGATCCATATACATTCATATTCATCAAAATAATGCTTCACTCAACAATGGACTGCATATGGAACAATGGACTGAGTTATGTATTTTCTGGTGCATGCGCCATGGCAAAATTACCCATGGATTCCTTTACTAGAGGTATCTCTGTTCATAACTGATCGCATGCTATTTATGACAGTAGAATGTGGAATGTGATCTGAAAAATCAGGGTGTCCAGAGGGAAGGGGGCTCATATTCATTTTCAGTTCTGGACAGGGTGGAGTCTTCTAGATGGACAGTTGAGAGAAGGCCTCAAGGAGCTGAGGGGGTGAGCTGTGACCTTGGTGAGAGAGATACTCAGATCCAGAGACAGCATTTCAGGAAGTCCCTGAGGTGGGGTTGGCCTTGATCAAGAGAAAGATGGGCATGGCCAGAGAGAATGTGGCAAGTAGGGAGCAAGGAAGGCAGAGCCTGGGCAGCCCCCAGAATCAGTGTGCATAGAGGTGTTAGGGTTTTGAGGGGGGGTCTTAGTGGCTCCCTTTTCCTCTGAGGTAGAAGGGAGAGATGCTTCAGGGTTTCCAGAAAGGAGAAGAGAGATGATGTCTGACTTTGGTTTTAAAGGTGTCTGCCTCGTGAGCAGGGGACCACACAGAGGGGGAGGTCAAAGATAACAATGGCTTGCCTGGAGGGGGTGGCCGTGGGAGTGGTCAGGAAGGGCCCGATTTTGTTTGCCGTTTGAAAACAGGCGCAGTGAAACTTCCAACAGATTAGATAAGAAGGAGGGAGGGAAGGAAGGAGGAGGAGTGAGAACAACAGCAAGAGACCTCACTCCTATCCCTGAGATTCTTGGTGTAAGCAGCTGGAAGCCAGACTAAATTAAGCACTCTGTCTGGAACTCCTCCTCCAAATGTCTTAATTCCCTAAAGCCACTGGCACAGCTCAGGCCTTTGCAACAGCTGTGTCGCCTTGCCGTCCATCCTTCCCTGGAGAGTGTCTGATCCCTTCCCTAAACTCATGCCTCTTCTACATCTGTGTGCAGTAGCCTTAGACCAATCCCTTGCTCAGAATTAGGTACAACCTACAGTCAGCCTGAGTCCTTCTATGCCTAGGAGTGACCGGCTGGCCTGAGCCCTTCTCTGGTCTGAGTCTTGGCACATTGCTTGGATGTCCTTCTGTCCCTCGCTTTTCGTTCTCACCAGGGTTCTCAAGGTTTTGCTCACTGTGGTTACTACTCACAGTCATACCTCCTCATCCTGTTATGGAAGGGTCAAGGGTCAAGGGCCATCAGTAGCACTGGCCTAAGCAGCCTGACCAAGTGCTGAAGTATACTTGGTAAAGTAAGGTGCCTTTAAGTTTATAGAAGGCTTAATCTCTTGCCTCAGGTGGGCTTTCAGTAAGGAATGAGGGTGACAGATGTTCAGGATCACCCAGCACTCCTGTGAAGTCAGTGGTCCCTGGGAAGAGCCAAAAACACCCCCAGGCCCTGGTCTCTCCGGTCAATGGCCTGGCCCATTTTCATCTCTTGTTCTAATCAGTAGCACTTTGGATATTTGCACCCCATTGCCTCAGATTCCTCCTGGATTTAAATTTTCTCCTTGTCAGGACCTTTGAGGTGTTCCACACAGGCTGGGGTGGGGGGGGGGGCGGGGAGGACAGAGCTGCGAAGGGGCTGCAGCTGTCACAGCGTAGGCTTGTTTTGTGGCTGTCGGAGTTATGTGGGTCACGTGCATCGGTGCTTCGGAGAATCAGTGGCAAGAACAGTTGTCTGCAGTAGCTGGCTTTGTTTTGACCTAGTCCCTACCCCATGGAAGCCACTCAGCGGGGTACAGAACAGGGTCAAGCATCTCTTGTTTCCTCCCTGA
This sequence comes from Meriones unguiculatus, assembly GCF_030254825.1. Taxonomy (NCBI): domain Eukaryota; kingdom Metazoa; phylum Chordata; class Mammalia; order Rodentia; family Muridae; genus Meriones; species Meriones unguiculatus. The sequence goes on along the minus strand of NC_083354.1, from coordinate 77,325,894 downwards.
TGCTATTGGGAGGCCTACCGTTTGGCAACTCTCCCAACTTTGGGTTGGGAGTGCGTGCACATACCCATGAACACACAAGTGATGCCTATTTTAAACAAAACGCTCTGCCAGAGAAGGGGGTTGATGAATTTTAAATGGACTCAGTTATTTGTTCTGGAAGGATTCATGTTTATTTAAGTCACCGGCCTCCCTCCTAGGAGCAGTCACAAGTTCTCTCAAATTCCCCAGACACCCAAATAACTCCATATTTCAAAACCTTTGCCCTTCCCCACATCCTACCCCCAGGCTATGTTGGCTGTTGAGTCTGACAGGTGCATTGTGGGTCCGGTGGCCTGGGCAAGTGAAAGGCCTCCGTCTCGTTTCTACCTCAAAAGATGAAAAGGCATCTCTGGGGAACTGAAAGTTGTGTGGACAGAGCACGTGTCCTTCATGCCTCTAGACAAAGTATTGTAAACCAAAGTCTGCTTGAGAGAGAGAACAGACATCTCTGGTCCCCTCTCAAGCCTTGTCCTTGCCCCTGCTTTGAATAGCCTTGGAATTTACATCCGCTGTAAGCTCTGCTTCAATTAGAGGACCTCATGGGAGATATTCAGAACCAGACCCAAGTGCAAGGGGCTCTCCCCATACACTGCCTTTCAGAAACGTTTGTGGTCCATGTGGAATGGAACCAGCTTTGGCCAAACTGGGAGCTCAACATCCCCCATTCTTTTTAAGTGAGTAACATTGGTACATTGAGGTGCAGAAGCTGTATCTCAGTTTTCTGACAGTAGGTGAAGCAAAATCTACCGCGAAGCCGTATTTCCTCATGCATCGTTTAGGAGTATCAGTACCAGAGTGAGAGCAGTGTGGCTTCATTTGAGGAAGTGTGACTTCTGCATGAAACTTTTCTTCCCCCTAAATGCCACACCGCCACAAGGAGAGGTAGCGGCGTAGTTTTTGGAGGACCGTCTCTGGAGAAGCGTCCCTGAAGCTCCTGTGTAAAATGAACTTTCATTCCCTTGTTGCAATTGTTGTCTCGGAGGCTCACTGCCTCCGTCTGCCAACCCAGGCTTAGGCCTGGAAGCTTCTGGCCTCCATACAATCTAACCCAGGCCTAGAGTATCTTCAGCCTCTGAGACTTACTGCGTAATAAGCTCGCCCTTTCTTGTTCTTTCTGAGTTCATAGCTGGCTGGTGCAATTCAGCTGTTCTGGCTCAAACTTCTCTACCAGTTAACTTATTCAACCTGGCTTCTCTCTTGGCCTCTGAATTGCTCTTCTGACTCTAGCAATCTTTTTAAATATCCTGGCTCCTTTTCATTCTCTGGCTCATTCTGTCTTCACCTGTGCTCTCTCTCTGCAATATATCTCCCTATTACTGTCCCAGTAAAACAGCCTCTTCTCTCTCATTGCCCCTTAAGTAGCTTCACTTTCCTCTCTCTTTTCATGAGACTTGGGTATATCCTATTCTGTCAAATATTTCTCAGATTTGTCACTTTTTCACCCACTCAATTAAATATCACTTTCAAACATGGGTGCTTACTTCTAAAAACTAACACTGCCTTTATTGTTTGGGATCAAAGGCATATACCACCACACCTGGGCCTAAGATTTTCTTTGTCTGAAACTTGCTCTATACCAGGCTGGCCTTGAATTCATATCTGCTTGTCTCTGTCTCCTGGATTAAAGGTGTGTCATATTCCAGCTGGATCTCACAGACTTAGAAGGTCTTTGGATGTGATCTCTTGCCAGAGCAGCCATGTTCTGAATTAAAATTCCTCTACACTCTTGCCCAGTGGAATCATGTTTTGTTTTTATTCCCTTGGTGCTTCTACAATCTTGAATGTTGGAGCCTGTTTTTTGATCTCCCTCATGGGAGGGGACATTGATTAAGAATTTGCTATGTTTCAAGCACTATTCTAAGGAGTTTAGATCTATTAACTGAGATCTATAAACCACCAAACACTCTTAATGAAAAGACCAGGATGCACACAAATGTGCGCCGTGTTCCTTTGCTTCTATGGAAAGCAACAAATGTATGGAACAAAGCTTTTTGTTTCTTTCTTGTGGGTGGGGGGAAGAGAAAAATGAGCAAGAGAATGATGCATAAGTTATTTCTGAGCTGATGAGCTGAGCGAGTATGGTGTAAATGGGAGAATTTTCACTTTATAATAATTTGCCCTTTTTAAATAATGGTGTTTGTGTATGCGTGGTGTAAATATTTGTGTGAGTCTGGGCACATGCTCATGTTGCTATGCATGCATGTGTATTGACGATAGAGTGCAGTGTTGATTGCCTTTCAATACTCTCCACCTCATTTTTGAGGCAGGGTCTCTCACTAAATCCGAGGCTCCCTGGACAGTGAGCTCTAGGGCTCCGCCAATCTCTGCAATTCATCCCACAGGGCTAGGGGTTATGAGTGCCAGCCACTAGGCTCAGTGTCTGTGTGGGTGCTATGGATCTAAATCTGGTCCTACATTTGTGTAGCAGGTATTTTATTGACTGGGCCTCACTGCTTGACCCATTTTTAACCATGTGGGAACTATTCCTATTTCAATAATAAAAAAAAAAAAAAAATCACTACATTGTTTCAAAATGGAAGAACGTGGTTGTCAAGGTAACTATGAATGAGACGTGGGCTGGATCCCAGAGAGAGCAAGTCCAGTGTGATATCCTGCATAGAACACCATGGGAGGAAGGTGGAGTAGAAAAGACAGATGGAGGAAGGGAGGTAAAAAGAGAGGGCGGGGAAAGAGGAGGCAGTAGGGAGAGGGAAAAACTAATGCTAGAAATAGCAGCTAAAGTCTACCCGTGTCAAATGAGAACGAGAAGTGAGACTGCGCCTGAAACTCACGGTGTACGTGTGGTTAGAACCCTAAGCTTTTATCACCCAGTATGACAGGCAGGCCTCATGTTCTCATGCGCCTAGGCTCAAATCCTATCGCTTAAAACTTACAAGATAGTTACTATTATCCTCTGTTGGGATACCGGCCTTTACACAGTCGTCAAACACGTGTAGCAGGAAGTAGCTGCGCTGGGGATGTCTGCTCGGGAGACTCACACTCTTCATAAAGATAAAGATAGCGCCCGCACTCAACGCTCTGCCAAGTGCATCCGACTGTCTGACACTGTGACACGACATTGCCACCCATAAACTTTACATCCGAGAAGGGCACAGTCAGGTTTACAGATTGGAAAAGTATCTCATCGTGTTTGAAGTGAGTTGACGGCTTTGTATTGGGAAGGGTTTTTTGCTACCCTTCACCACATGCTGCCCCAAGCAGCCCAGGGCCACAGGTTCAGCATGCTTGCTAGGTACAAAGAGGAGATGCAGGGGGATGGGGTTTCAGAGAGGACTGTTAGTCAGGAGCAGTCAGGACACTGAGAACCGGTTCTGTTGCACTGTGGGTTGGGGAGAGGAAAAGGAGGCCACCCCACGCAGAGAGTGGATCAAGCACTGAGACAAGGCTGTGTTTAGGGAACCAGTAGTTGCTTATGACACAGGGTTCTGGGATGAGGCTGGGAGAGCCAGTGTGCAGCAGGGTCTTGAGTTCCATTTTGTTTAAGCTGAGGGAAGCTGCTTGTCCCAAGCTGCAGCGGCGTGAAGAGTGGATGACAAACCAGGGCGGAGAAAGGCTTTTGGAGGTTGGGGGGCTACAGTGTGGCTGATGAGGATTGCCGTATTCACCTGGGAAGGAAGAAAAGGAGGCAGCTATCCCACACAATTGACCGCGGGCTACAGAGGAGCCGCTTAGGACTGAGTGTCAGGAGACAGCAGCTGGTGTCCGTTCAGGAGGACAGGGCCAGGATGAGCAGGGTTAGTGGTTATTGGGGCAAAGGAGGAAGATGAGTCAGAGCATGGATTTGGACCTTGTACACTGTCTGCACAAGTTTGAGCCTGGAGCTGGGGAGAGATGTGGAAGAGATGGTGGAGACTCTGTGTGAAGAGAGGTTTTGCTTGTTTGTTTTTTACAATCAGAGGGCTTTAAAAAGGCAGAGGGGCGGGGGAGCTGGCGCCATCGGTAGAGTGCTTGCTGTGCCATGTATGAGCACGCGAGTTCGCTTCCTCTGCGCTTACCGGAAGGAGCCCTCTAGGGGGCTCTGTCATCTCCGCCTGGGGAGCAGCAAGCGGTGGGCTTGGGAAGCAGATCCTCCAGGTCACTGGCTGGCCAGCCTAGCTAAACAAGTAAGCTCCGGATCCCGTTTTCTTCCCCTCAAAAAAAAGGTGAAGAACAAGATACCTCTGACCTTTTGGCCTCCATGAGAATTACCTACACCTCGCCCACCCCACCCGCACACACATACATCCCGCACATTGGCAAAACAACAAAATTGCTAGTAGAGAAAGCAAAGCATTGCGGTGAGAAGGGGGAGGGCAGTTACATAACCCCAATTGTAGGTTTAACCAGGGGTCTGGCATAAAGCAGGCCATATGCCCAGGAGCTGGTAGGGAGCTGAGGTGAGAGAAGCCTTGTCAAAGTGCTGGAAGGACTGAAGAACCTATTATCTAGGGTCATGTTGGGTGAAGAAAATATAGTTTGCAACTGTTGGGACCATAGGAAAAAGCTAAACCGGAGAAGACATCTTATTTGACCCTCAGTATTTAAAATAAATAAATAAATAAATAAAAAAAAATGAAAGCAATTGATTTTATTTTAAAATTGGTAGATTTTTCCCTGTTCAGATCTCAAGCCATCTGGCTCCTCAGGGCCTGCTTGCTCTGGAGACTGCTGTTGCGTTGGGTGTGAGCAGAATGCCCACCCCACCCCTCTCCATTCTGTACCCCATCTCTCAGCTCTTTGAGTTGAAGGCTGGAGGCGGTGTGGCAACACAGGTGAATTACACTTAGGGCTCCTTCAAAGGCTGGTGATAATGTTCAAAAGAGAACAAGGCTGGAAACTCAGGGTGTGGGGACCAGAAAAGGGGTGTGTTAGGGTCCAGGAGGCTCAGGAGCCTCTGGTGCTCTTCAAGGGAACAACTAAGGTACTTCTTAATTGCCTCACTCTGTGCTCTCAGATAGCTCCTGTGAAGCCATTTGATTCACAAAACAAATCTTAAAAATAAATAAATAAATAAATAAATAAATGAAAGGGGAAGCAATTATGAGAGAGAGAGAGAGAGAGAGAGAGAGAGAGAGGAAATGAGCCATGAAACTGAGAGGTGATGTGGGAATTGAGGAAGAGGCCTCTTCAGGGAGGAAAAGGACCCTTGCTTCTGAACTAGGAAAGAGGGAGGAAGACAGGAGTGGCCAGGGTGGGGCTGCTTTGTATTGGAGAGGGAGGTTGCTGAAGGAGAGCTTGGAAACACAGCACTGGCTGGGCTTGGACATAGAATGGAACCAGGGGAAGTGTAAGTGTTCTCATGTTCATGTGTGAGTGCGTGGTGTGTGTGTGTGTGTTTTGTATGCTGGGGTATGATAGTGCTCTTGAAATAGACTTTCTTTAAGTCATTTGTGAAAGCAGGAGAAGCCAACTTTGTCCTTAGAATTTTAACATGTCTTAGTTTGGAAATAGAATTTATTCATAAACCAAACATAATGTTTATGCTTAGCTGAAATTGCCTTTTACCTCGCGCATCTTCTGTGCTGTTTATTCCTGATTTCTCTGGAGCTCTCTCTTTCTCTCTGTTATACTTGCTTCTCCTTCCTTTTAATTATTTTGAGATTTGCTTTGTGAATCAAATAGCTTCACGGGAGGCATCTTAAAGCACAAAATGAGACAATTAAAAAGTACCCCCTCTCCCACTGGCAAATTGGACAACACCCTGCATTGTCCAGGGTCTCTTTTCCCTTGTTCTTCAGGCATGTCTGGAGCTCTAGATACAGTCTCAAGATTGAGATTCAGGCTACAAACCCAGCCTGAACCCAAGTCCTTGGAACGCACAGAGGGCAGGCAGTGCTTGCGGTGACAAAAGGCATGCCTTTGGTAGGCACTGGCAGTGGGCTTCCAGGTGGACACTTGTATGTAGAAGAGCACTGGCAACCCAATTCAGATTTATGCCCCATTTGCTCCAGTAATCCCTTCTGACAAGTTGACACGTGTAGTAGCTAATTCACCTCTGCCCCTGCATGTGGGTAATGTCTGAGTTGCATTATAAAATTACTGGATGTGAAAGGAGGGCTAGTCAAGCCAGATAAAAATATCAAAAAAACCCTCAGAGAGGAGCTCACAGATCAAACTGGAGGTGCTAGCAGGTGAGTCCTTGAAGTTCTTGGAGCTCAAGGTTCTTGGAAACTAGTGGGACTAGAATAAGTATGAATTGATAGTGACTGAGGGATGAAGGGCAGGAAAAGAAGATAGTAAGTGTTCAATCTTTCTAGAGAATTTTCAATTTAATTTCAGTAAGAAACTACTGTCAGATTTCAGAATTTGTATTCAATTATTTAGTGAAATTTTTGTGTAAGTTTCTTTTCAAAATAGAATCCTGCCATTATAGCCAGGCATGGTGGTGCACACCTGTAATCCCAGCACTCAGGGAGGCAGAGGCAGGTGGATGGGTGGATCTCTGTGAGTTTGAGGCCAGCCTGCTCTACAAAGCGAGTTCAGAACAGCCAAGCCTACAGAGAAACCTTATCTCAAAAACCAAAAGCTGCCCCATCCTTTCTATTCCCCCCCCAAAAAAAAACACTATAAAAAGAGAGTAAGACAGTGAAACTGTCTTCTAGACATGATGGGCTTTTGCACTCATGTACTGTAACAGCTATGCCTGCTTGTACAAGGTCTGCACAAGATCAATCCAGTCAAAGTTCCAGCATGACGTCGGGAGGGGTTCACATGCCAACATCCCTATTTGCTAGACAATTGACAATTGATAGCTTCTGAGGAAGAGAGTGACAGGTTTTCCTTCCTCCCTTCCTCCTTTCCTTCCTCCCTTCCTTCCTTTCTTCCCCCTTCCTGTCTTCCTGGGCACAGTCCCTGGTCTGTTAACCACACTCTAGTTGATGGTCCCATACCAGTGAATGTATGAGCACCACATTTGGTCTTGTTGGATTCTGAAAAGGGGCAGGACATAAAGTTGGGAGTTAGGAGGTGGATCTGGAAGGAGGTAAGGGGTGAATATCATCAGGATACAATATATGAATTAGTGAAGCTAGATTAAATTACATGGCAGGATTTCATGCTATTCTTGAATGTAGTGATTCCCAGATGGAGCCCCTAGCTTGATATTGGTTAAAAAGAGATATACCCAGACAGATGTGAATGAATATCCCTGTCGTGTCTCCAATACTTGGGGGAAATACCTCAATATTTCAGATTAAATAAACTGTTAGCTGCACATTTTTCAAAAATGCTTTTTATCAGCCCTAGGAAGCTCGTTACTATTCCTAGTTCGCTGATAGTTTTTCTAACAAGTGGATGTAAGATATGGTCAGAACTCTTGTTGCATGGATAGAGATGTTGTTCTGACCTTTTTTCTGTTTTGTTATTGCAGGAAGTCATGTTAAAATGGTTTGAAATTAATCTAGCATTTCAGGGATATGACCGACTGTCACTGTGGTATTTAATCTTTATTGTCAACTCAATAAGATTTAGAGTCACCATGGAAACAAAAACTCTGAGCGTGTCTCTGAGAGACTTTCTAGATTAGGATAATTGGGGTGGGAGGATTAAATGTGGTGATGTCATTCCATGGGCTGGGGGCCATGTCTGATTAAAAGGAAAAGGAAAACCCAAGCAGGATAGCACTCATTGCTCTTTGCTTCCTAACTGTGAATACAATATGCCCAGCTGCCTCAGGCTGCTGTGACCAATCTGCCCTGATGGTAAATACCCTCTGAGCCAAACTAACCTTTCCTTAAACTGCTTTTCTTATTATTTTATTTTATGGGTATGGATGTTTGCCTGTGTGTAGATCTGTGCACCATGAATATTCCTGGTACCCATGGAAGCCAGAAGTGGGCCCAGGACATCCTGGAACTGGAGTTACAGATGGTTGGGAGCCACTGTGTGGGTTCTAAGAATTAAATTCCAGTCCCATGGAAGAGTAGCCAGTACTCTTAACTGCTGAGCCATCTCTCCAGCGCCTAGTAGGACTTTTTTTTTCTTTTCTTTTTTTTTTAAATCATAGCAATGAGAAAAGCAACTTACCATATATATTAATTCTGGTTTATGCTGTTTATTTTTATTAGCTAATATTTAGGGCTTTCTGAATCTGTATTTATAAACAATATCAATCTAGAAACTTATTTCCTTGTAGTGGGCATTAAAATTTCATGCAAGACTATAGGCCAACTTTGTATTTTCTGAAAAAAGTAAGATTGTTAGCATTTTTTTCTTAAATGTTTGATAGAACTTATGACTTGCTTTATGGTAAGATCTTTTAATGATAAATTTAGTTTCCTTAATAGTATTAAGTAAATAATAGATAAGTTTCCTTATCTATAATAAAAGAAATTAGTAAACAGATATAAACTTGCAAGTGGTATTTTAAAGATTTTTTTCATTTTATTTAAATTGTCAAATTTGTTCATCACAAATTTTTCTTATATCCTCTGAGTAATGGTTACAGTGACTATACCAATGGTCTCTCTTTAACTCTGGTAGGGACCATACTAACGCTCTCTTTTAGTCTGTTAAGACAACTTACCCCTTTTATTTCGTCCCCTTGTTTGTTTTTCTAGAGAATTTTCAAGTTTTTATTTGCTGGCTGCTCTTTTTAGGTTAGAGCTTTAGTTTTATTTGTGCTAAGAGATTTGCTTCAAATGGTGCGAGGAGTAATGACTAGGAGTTAATCATAACCTAGATTTTTAACTCTCCAGCGGGGCAGGGTGCTGCATCGCAGCCTCTAACAGGTCATGTCCAATTTTCCATGCCATTGGCAATCTCCAAAGGTCAGTCACCTTGCCCAGGGTCACGCAACTCCTAGTGGCTGACTGAGAATTTGGAGCCGTGTGCTTTTCAGGACATCACATAACCTGTCCACAGGGCTTAGAAGGTTCTTAGCCGGGCTGAAAGACTTCAATTCTGTTGTCTCCAGGTTGTGCCTAGACCCCTAGTGCTGCTAATGAGCTCACCAGACAGACTGTCCTTGTAACTCTGGCAGGGCCCATCTCTTCTAGTTGAAACCTCTGCCAAACACTAACCCTTTCCCCAAAGCGATTACTTACAAAGCTTACCTGGTCCCAGGGCAGATGTTGTACACGTCCTATGTCTGCAGAGAAGACCCAAGAGCACATTTTTCTCCCTAAAGACGCACAGCTCGTTTACAAGCACTCGTTCACCATGTAAACAAAGATTTTAATGATTTATACTTGTCTAATCCCAAAAAGCACACCAGGCAAGCATAGAACAGAATACATAATACCGTGCTCCGCACATCATTCCTAACAGCCTTTCTTTATTAAAAAAACAAAACAAAACAAAAATGAAATCAAATCAAGAGCTGAAAGTTATTATTCTTTTCCACATTCACCAGATGAGGAAAGAGCAAGTTCGAATTCAGGTCCCCTTTCTCCAGTACCCAACTCCTCTTACGACACTGCCCTGTGCTCTTGTTATTTAGACCACAGATCAAAGAAAAGAATTCTTGGGGCAGTGAAGGTGTGGGTAAAGAATTCTGTGGGGAAAGGCGTGTCTGTGCCAGCCTGGTGACCTGAGTTCCGTCCCTAGAACCCACAGAAGGGTGGAAGGAGAGAGCTGACTCCACAGAGCTGTTCCCTAGTCTTCAAGTGCATGTTGTGGTACCCCTGTCAACAAATCCTAAAACCCAGACACACGCACTCCCATAGTCTCTCTCCCTCTCTTAATGCGTCTTAAAAAAATTGGGAAAAGAATTCAAAGTCATGCAAAAATGTTTATAATATCAACACGTCAGTTACCAAATTCCTTTGTTATGTTCATTTCTTTCAAGGAAAGTACTGCCATTTACCCTGAGCTTTCTGGTATAAAAAACAAACCTATGATGGCAAACTTGACGAGGAAGTTTTCATTAAATAATCAGATTGTAAGTCAATGAGAATACTTAACTCCATTTCAAAGTGTTTTAAGAAGTGGGTTGTTTAAAGTAACAAGAAGGCTGACAGGCTACATATCTCACCTTGGTGGACAGCCATGCTCGACCCTCTGAAGATAATCTCGGCAGCTCACAGGAAAATCAAAAGGCCCCGGCAACACGTGAACTCAGTACAACAACCGCATGCCCTATTCCGATTTTGTGGTTGCGGCTCTTTGCCTCCATTTTGGGGATTTAAGGTCTTTGCGAGTGGAAACCCCTCTTCTAGATCCCTGTGATCTCTGCGGGGGGACTTGGTGGGGTAAAGCCCAGCGACTAGCTAGCGGTAGACAGCTAAGAGTGCTTCGAGGCCGCAAGAGGAGACGCCCAGAGTAAACACGGGAGAAAATGAAGATGACACAGGCGCCTGGCAGGAGACACTGGTTGTGTAAGAGGGAAGGAGCCTGGGCAGCCTGGTTGCCTGCAGACAGCGCTTCCCACTTAGAAGCTCATTGAGAGACTCAGCTGGAGAAATTAGAGCACTTCCCACCTCTGAGTTCGCCTCCCTCCACCGTGCACGGGGCACTGGGGGTGTTAAGAAGGCTATCAGGCGGGGCGATCCACCCTGATTCCAGGTTTGGGCTGGATACTCTAGCAGATATTTGTTTTATGAGCCACCAGACAGGCTGTCTCCTGAGATCTGACCCAAAATGGAACTTGGAGAAGAATCAGCTGGCCTCGTTTCAAGCCAGACAAACTGAAACAATGCTAGGAGCTGGGGAGGGACCTCAGGACCCGCAATAAAATGCTTACACCCCTCCAGCCTGTGGTATGTAAGCAGTGAGCTGAATCAGCGAGCTGTGTAAGAGGCTGTATGGAGGCCCTCCCCCCCACCCCTCAGCCCACACATACTACTTCGAACATGAATGTAATGTCTTTTATGGGGATGAAGAATAGGTAAAACATTCAAACAGAAATAAAATTTAAGTGTTACTACAATCCACGTGGGTGCCTGATAAACCACAGGTGAACATGACAGAAGTCCATTCGAAATCCAGAAGGTCCTTGGGTCCTGGCAAATTAGTTAGGCTCCTTAGAGAAATCCTAACTATGGTATTTGTTATGCTCTGCCCTTAAGTAGGCAGGGAGATTTTTTTCTAGGGTAGACATATTGGAGGTGGACAAGGCTGAGGCTCAGGCTGATAGATTTTTCTGGGTGCAGTTCTGCTAATGTTGATGGCAGTCATTATGGCTCTTTGGACACAGTCCCTAGTCCTATACCATTGTTCAGCCTTCTGTCTGGGTTTGGCAATAAGTGTTTGACTAATACCCCCTGGCCAGGTTAATTCTATGGCCTCTTTGTCTCTCGGCCACGGTTTTGCTTCCTCTTTCTTTAACTCCACCTATTTTTCTCTGTGTAATATTCCCTCAAACATGTTTCTGTGAAAGAGAGCAAGAAGGAACAGAGAATGAATGGGTTTGACTTTCAGAGCCTTGAAGCAAAGCTGCTCTCTTAGCGAAAAGCAAACAACACAACCTGGACACGGGGTCAGTGTGCTCTGGAATGTCACCAGTCAGCTGCCTGTTGCTGGGTTTACCAAACCAAAGCAATGAGGATGTTTGCTATTAACTCCAGGCTCTAGCCATGAAACCAGAAGGGGAAGACTGGGGTCATCAGTCTGATACTGAATCCCCTGAGCACACAGCTCTGCTCAGGAAAATACGGTTCCTCAGATTATTTCAACACATGGTAATTTGCCAGACTTTCTGTGGATGCAAAAATTGAAAGATTCAAACCCCTTGATGCTTTCAAGAACCATGCTGAGGGCTAGCTAAAGACAGAAAAGAAAATCCTGTTGATGCTCTTTGTTGTTGTTGTTAAACCGATTTTCCTCTTAAACCAAATCTTTCTGTGAGGAGAGGGGAATTAAGGATTTTTCCAAGGGAAGGTGGCAATTGGCTTCAAACCTGACGGAAGGGTAGATGTTGGCCAGGACTGCCAGTTAGAAGTGCTGAGGGAAGAGCAGAGGTTTGTGAGAGACAGGAGTAAGCCAGAGGTGTGAGGAGCAGGACATTTCAGAGAACATGGTTTAGTTTGGACAAGCTGGAGGTGAAGATGGCAGAGGGTGGGGACCAGGACCTTGGGCTTGAGCTCAGGAAGACTCATGCATGCCTCAGTGGAGGAAGGGAAACCAGGGAAGAAGTGCTGGGCAGGCAGTGGTGTGGCTGTGATTGCTACCTAGGATGATCAGTGCAATGGCCTCAGAAGGAGAGGTGGCAGTGTTGTCACCACACAGAAGTGGCTGTGCGGAGAGAGAGGGCAAGTTTACAGGAGATGCTGATGGGGTGACCCTGAGGAGTTGTTAGGCCCAATGGAAGGCATGTTAGTCAGAGATCTCCAAAGCAGCTGTGGATGTGGTGAAATGACAGCAAGAAGCCAGAGTGAGATGGTGATCAGCCCTGCTCTGAGCAAACTCTGGGCCACAGAGCTGGGATCTGAGAGTCACTGTTGTTCAAAGATCACTCCTCTACCAGGAGTCTGCAAACTCAGTGAGTGAGTTTGCAGAGAATGTGTGGAGCAGGTTTGGGGCTGGTTAGTTTTGAACACACTTTGGAAGATGAACCACAATTAAAGAATTGCTTTTATCAGATGGGCCTTCGGGCATCCCAGGGTTGTATTTTCTTGATTGATGAGGGAAGGCCCAGCCCACTGTGGGTGGGGCCAGCTCTTGGTAGGTGGTCCTGGGATGCATAAGAAAGCAAATGGAGCAAGCCAAAGACTGCAAGCCAGAAAGCAGTGTTCCTTCACCTGCTCAGTTTAGTTCCTGCCTCAAGTTCCTGTCCTGACTTCCCTCCACGGTAGATCTTCCCCAAGCCCTAAAGCAAACAAATCTTTTCCTCCTCAGGTTTGCTTTTTCTTTAGTGTTTTATCACAGCAACAAGAAAGCAAAAAACAATGAGCAAGCATGTTCAACAGACTCAATCCCAGAGAAGGACCACAACAGATTTTATTGTGGAAAGAGAAGAGAATAAATAGGAAAGCGTTTGAAGTGGCTGACCTCAAGAGACAGCTTGAAGGTTATGTTAATTACTGACCAGGCCACTGTGTATCTGTTACTCAATTTCTTTGATCTTCTGATCCCTAAAAGCAAGACAACAAGAGCAGCTTCTTCATACTGTTGCCAGAAGGATTCAATTCATCAAGATGCAGAGTGCTTACCAAGCTGTCCAGGTAGGCAGCCAGTTAGTGTCAGGGCTTGGAGTGTCTGGGGTGGTGGATTGAGTATGAGATGCCCCCTACAGCCTCAGATGTTGGAGCCCCAGTTCTACTCCACTGATTAGGGGGCGGTTGAACTGAAGCTTTAAATTCCAGCCTCAGCTACAGATTCATCTTTGGCGATTTCGTATCGAAATGGACTATTAAGGGACATTTCTTTGAAGGTCAAATCTCGTTCCCCCTGAACTCTTCCTCCTTCTGTTTTGTTGTTGTTGTTTGATGCTTCTGTGTTTTGGCTTCTTGGCTACTCGGAAGTGAGCAGCCTCTACCACATGACCCTGCTCATCTAAAAGCTGGCCTCTCCTCAGGGCTCAAAGATAGAGCCAGCTGACTGCAGACTGAAACCTCTGCAGAGAGACAGGAGGCAAAAATGACGGTTTACTCCTTTAGCTGACTTTTGCCAGTGTATTGTCTCAATGTTGAAAGCTAACGAATGCGACTCTCCTATTCCTGAACCCCAAGGAGACAAACTTCTAGAGATCATCTTTCCACTTCCTCCCTTAGTTTGTTTGTTTCTTTTTTAAATTTATATGTTTACTTTACATACGGATTGTAGCCCTCTCCCTTCTCCCCAGCACATGAAGTCTCGTCAGGACTGAGCTCCTCCTGCCTCTCACTAGGGGAATGTGATTGAAAGCAGGCAACAGATAATGAGTTGTATTATTCACTGCTACAAAACAAAACAAAAGACCTTTCCTATTTACAAAATAAAAGCTTGCACAGAGTCACCCTTTAGAGAATTCTTTATCTATTGCAACCTCCACTCTTCTGTTTCCTGAGATCAAAGGATTCACCCAGCCTGGGTTATTTTTATATTTCTGACTTCTTTGGTTGGGAGAGAAGGTGTGTGTGTGCCTATAAATGTGCATGGTCCACCAAGAAGCCGAATTCTTATCTGGAGACCCGAAGGTGCTATGTCCAACTTTCTTTTTCTTGATTCGTGCCTCCACTGGGAAAATGTGGTGTGGAACTGAGGTGAGCCAGGCACAGGGCAATGGGTTTTCCTCATAGTCACAGGCACATCTGTTCCCGGATTAAACTCAGGATTTGATACACTGCAGTCCAATCTGCTGTCATTGCCTGGTAACCGGCTGGCTGAAAATAGGCTTTCCGTGACCGCTGAGTTTCTAAATCACATTACCCTTTTGTCAAGTCACGCGGCAGGTAAACAGTGGACTAATTTAGTCCCTCCGCACCAAGGAAAAGCACACACTCCAGGGAGGAATTAATTTCTCCAAGGCTGCGTGTGTTTTCTTTGCCTTTCTCTTGCCCTGGAAATGGCTTTTAAGAATTTGAAGCACACCTGCAATCCTTTGACTTCCTGCCTTGTTCTTTAAAGGCCCTGCCCAAAAAAGTGCCACCTAAGCCCCTGAACTCAGAGGCTCTTCTGAGCCTTCCAAGGCAAGCTTTTCTGATTGGGAATAAATCAATGACCTAGCCTGTGGCTCAGTACAATATCTGCAGAGGAAAAAAAAAAAAAAGTGCAACCAAAAACAAACATAAAAAAACAGACTATAGCAGGATGGAGTTTCCAAACTTTTAACAACAAATTGTTCTAAAACTGGAAGTCAGGCTAGTGTTGATGACTCAGCCTGTAAAGGCACTTGCTGCCTAGTCTAAGGACTTGTGTTTGAGCTCTGGTAGAAGGACCATCTGCCACCAATTGTCCTGGGTCCTCCATATACATGTCACAGCATGAGTGTGATCTCTTTCTCTCTCTCTCTCTCACACACACTAATAATAAAATGGAAGCTGATAGACTAGTATAATAAATATATAAACCAACCACCTAGATTCAATATTTATTCATATTTTGACATTTTTGCTTTTTCTATCTATCTGTGGGCCCATTTGAGTGTATGTACAACCTCATAGCAATTCACCCTAAACTATTTCGCCACCTGTCTTCGGAAAATAACAACACTGCCCCACGTAGCCCCAATCCTGTTATCACTCATGAGCAGGACTTAGAATAATTGCATAACATCATCTAAGATTAGTCTATCCTCCAGCCCCTCTGCACATCCTAAGAAGTCGAGGAGCGTGTTTGGTTGTTGTCAGTTTTATGCCTTTTAGTAAAGATTAGTCCTCTTGCCTTCAGTTTCAATGGTGCTGGCTTCTGCACTCATCCAGCTGTCTTATGGAATGTCCTACGGTGACCATCACTGGGCACCGTCCGGAAGGGGCAAGGAAAGAGGGTGGTGGATAACAGAAAGACTGACTGCCTCTCACTCAGAGGAAAGGCTCATGTCTCCCAGGTGTATAGGACACGTCTCCAGCCCCCTCCCAGCCCCCTGAGAATGTCCCCACAACCGTACCAACATGCTTGCTTCTCCCCAGTTGCCGAGCACAAGCCCAACCTGTGGCCTCTGCCTCTGTTCCTGGGTCCTGGACAGCTGGCCCTTCCATCCAGCGGGAGGTTGCTCAGTTACCACTTTGATGACCCTCTATGGGGTGGGAATCCACCTCCAGCATGCATTGTACCCCGACATTCTTCTTTTTAAGATGTATTTATGTATTTACATGTACATGTGTGTATATTGGTGTGTACCTGAACGAGCTCATGTATACCACATGAATGTAGGAGCCTCCAGAGGCCAGAAGAGGTCATTGGATCACCAGGGACTTGAGATACAAGCAGTTATGAGCCACCATATGGGTCCTGAGAACTGAACTCATGTCCTCTGCAAAAGCACCAAGTCCTCTTAACCATGGAGCCATTTCTATAGTCCCCTAAGCCCCAACGTTCTGTACATTTCTTTTCTTGATCGCTTGTCTCATTTCCTAGATGTGTATCCCCAAAGACAGGGCTTTGTGCGACTCCTTCCCTGCTACTCCTTCAGCTGTGCCTGACTCCGTTCAAGAAGAGACTATTTATTAAAAGCCACAGCTGACCTCCCAACGCTGCAGAGAATCAGTGTGCTAGATAGACCTCTCAATGCTCCTGTGACCCAGCCATCCATTTTCTGCTGCTCCTGGCCCGTGCTAAGGCCTGACTAAAGCAGGGCTAGCTGTGACTTCCACCACACTAGCCCTTCTGTTAAACAGTTTTGCCTCCGAATCTGAGACAATTCCTCAGTGGCTCACAGCAAAAAAAAACATTGTGTAAAATAGAACTAAGCTGCACGCTCGTATCTGAAATAAAAGCTGCGTTAAGCAGCATTTCCCTTTGCCGTGCATACGCATACAATTTCTACTTTGTCCTGTCTAATTTTTTGAAAGGCTACTCATGAGATGCTCAGTGGTTTTAAACTCTGCTAAGCAGTTGTCATCTGTAGCTTAGAAAGAAAAAAAAAAAGAAAGAAACCCCACTTCTTTGGCTCATTTCCGTTCTCACAGTAATCTAATGTAGTAACACTATTTTAATATTTATTTTACAAATGAAAAAATTGAGTTTATTCAGGGTCACACAGAGAGGAACTTCAGTTTGTACTTGAACTCTGCACTAAACACCCCATTTCAAGAGAGGGTGCAGTTCTTTAAAGAGCAAACCGGCTTTCCAAAGTCCTTTGTGCTAAGTAGGTTTTCTGTGGGTTTTTTAGAAACTTGTAAGAACTTACACACAGGCATATGGATTCCGTTTTAGTCCAAACATGGGTGATGGTGTTGCCTCTATGAAAATAAAATATCCCAAAGTACTTGCAGAGTACTGTAGCCTTTGACTATACATGCTATCATTACAATAATTTAAAACGGAGAACTCCTACCTACTGGACATCCAAAGAGCTCTTTGATATTGGGACCCTTCCTCCTCCACCAGCAAATGGATAGAACACACAGGCTACACCTTGGGAAGGATGGTTGGGAGGCTTAACTGGGGACCCATAAATCACATCTTAGGTTTTTAAACATGAAAAAAAAATTTTAAATAATTTATTCACTTTCTATCCTGCTTGTAGCCCCCTCCCTGATCTTCTCCCAGTCCTACCCTTCCTCTCTCCCTCTCCCTATTCTCCTCCCCGAGTCCACAGAAAGGGGGAGTCATCTTCTACCATCTGAACCCAGCCTATCAAGTCTCATCAGGACTGCCTGCACCCTCTTCCTCTGTGGTCTGGCAAGGCCTCCCCACCAGGGGGATGTGATCAAAGAGCAGGCAACAGAGTCCATGTCAGAGACAACTCTTGCTCGCTTGCCTCACTAAGGAACCCACATGGAGACTGAGTTATTTCTTTTATCCTAAGTGTGATGGAAAACTTTTTTCCTAAGTTTTTTTTTTTAAACTTATTTTAGTTTATGTCCATTGGTGTTGTGTCTGCATGTAAGTCTGTGTGAGGATGTCAGATCCCCTGGAGCAGGAGCTATAGACAGTTGTAAGCTGTCTTGTGGATGCTAGGAATTGAACCTGGGTCCTCTGGAAGAACAGCCAGTGCTCTCACCACTTATCCATCTTTTAGCCTCACATCTTTAGTTTTATATGTGTCAATTATTTATTATTTCTGTGGTGTTATATCTTGAATCAAGGCCTTATGCAAACTGGGTATGAATCCCTGGACCATACCAGCACAGGAGTATCAGAAACATGCTGAGTTTGTCACCAGTATACATAATAATTTTTTTGTGTGACACTTTAGAATGTTGCAGATATTTCAAGATATTAATCATATTCAAATCACCACATTTAAGTGATGCTAATTATCATCTCCACCATCAGATCTTGATATTTAACACATTGAGAAAGACGTCCATTAGCCTAGCACAAAATTTATTTTAGAATATTTTGAGTGATAGCCTTAGTTCAACGTGGGTTTTATGCATCCAAATACGTTCTTTCAGAAAATGGTAATAGAAAGACTCCCATAGATGATCTGAAAAATCATTTCTCAAAAGACAACACCTAGCACGCCAATAAGCATATGAAAAACAATCATCAAAGGGAGACAGAGTAAAAACCACAATGAGGTATCAATCCTGTCATCCCCCTACAGTAGCTTTTACTCAGGAGAGGTCAGGATGTGGAGAAACGGGGCTTTCAGATACTGCTGGCAGAAATGAAAACCAGGGCAACCATTGTAGAAAACACTATGGATGGCCCTCAAAACACAAAAGTTAGAAGCACTCTTTAATCCAGCTGTCTTCATGGTTTTTTTAAAAAGAATTCATTATTCTTTTTTCCTATTCACCATTGATTATTTTTTATTATTCATTATTATTTTAGGGTATGACTGTTTGCCTGTAAGTATGTAAATGCACCATGTGAATGCCTGGGGTCCTTGAAGGCTAGCAGAAGGCTTCCAATCCCAGCGGAACTGGAATTACAGACAGTTGTGAGGTGTTGTGTGGGTGCGCTGGGAACCAAACCCAGGTCTGCTTCAGAGCAGTAAGTATTCTACTTACTGAGCCATCTCTGCACTCCCATGATTCAGCTACCTTACTCCTGGGCACGTCTCTAATGACACTGAAATCAGGATGCCAAGGACACACCTGCTCTTGGGTGCTTACTGTAGGACTATTTAGAAGTGGATCATCTTCCTGGCTCTTCGTCACTAACAGCAATCTTGTGGCTAGCAGAGAGAGTGAGGGCATTTTCCAAGAAACATGGGCATAGAGGTTCAGAGAGTTCATTGGTACTTCAAGCCCTCCCTTGTCTCTGGGTCTGCTGTCACTTTCCCATAGCTGTCATGCCCTTATCTTATTCCTCACTGACCTGTCGCTGTCTCTTGTTTTATTGGTGCACACACCCATGCAAGGAACTTTGAATTAATTTGTCTTGAGAGCCATAAGTTGAGAAGGTCAACTTTCTTTTTGTAGTTGTTGCTGCACGTCCATCATTCATGTTTTCAAGATACTAAAGTGATTGATTTTTCTTCTCAACAGAGTGAGAAGAAAGTCTGAGTTTCTGGGTTGAGTTCTGGTGGTTAGTCTTCTTGAATTATCATACCGCCTCACACTATGAAAGGGCCATGGAGGTAGCCAGTGGTTTAAATTATTTCTAGCCAGCAGTGTAATGCATGCTGAACACAATATAATAAATAACAGACCTCTGCTTGCACAACAGACTGTGATGGATGAAGCTTTGCTGTGGTTTTCATTCAGTCTTGTGTTAAATTTAGGCATATTTCTCTGTGTGTTTACAGAAAATCAGGTTGTATGTTTTGTGAATTGAAATGTTTGACAGAACTGAGTTACTTTCATCTTGGGATCATCAAAATACACAAACTTGAGCTGGGGAGATGGCTCTGATGAGAAAGTGCTTTCTGGGCAAGCATTAGGCCCTGAGTTCTGATCCCCAGAACCCACATAAAAGCCAGGCTTGTTGGTGCACACCTGCAGAGACAGAAACAGGCAAATCATGGGGGCTTGCTAGCTAAGATCATCTACCTGAAGGAAAGAGCTCCGAGTTCAATGAGAGATTTGTGTAAAAAAGTAAGGTGGAATGCAAGAGACGGGCTGCTTGAAGCCAGTCTCCAACTTCTGTAAACTCAGGCACAGGAGAGCACACCTAGATACGCACATGCATTACATACACTATTTCCTACAACACACACACACACACACACACACACACACACCCCACTACCACCAAACAAAACAAAAAACCAAACAAGATTAAGGAACACGCATTTGCTTCTAAAATTTCTCTGACATGACCTAAACTCCACGATGCTATTTTTCTTAAAAGTAAAGCAAGTAACTCTCACTTCTTCTCAAGCCTCCCCTCAAGACTTTTGATGTCAGTGGATGGAGTACAATGTGCTTAGACTGGGACCTGGGGTCCCATGATCGAGGACCTGTCTTCCTCATCCACCGCATGACTGCTGACTTCCCCACATGCACTTATTTAGACCTTCCTAAAATCTTTGCACATTCTTACACAAGCTCCAATCTTTGTGCAAAGGTAACTCCCTTTTCTTTCCTGGCTACTTCCTTGAAAGCTCCTGTTGGTCTATTGAAACACTGCTATGGCCCCGGTCAAGTTTTGAAGACGTCTCTTACACTGGCCTCCATTCATTGCTCTCTGTGTTCTCATTTTCATCAAATGTGTTAATCTGAATGCATTAAAGTGTTCTGTGTAAGCCAGTGAATAGGGGGGTAGCAAGTGTCAGAGGCATCTCTAATCTTAAAGGGCTGCTGTAATCACACCAGCTTAAATGATGGTGTTAGGAGAAGATGGCCTCGTAAGTAAACCTCATATGCTGGATGGGTTTCTTTTGTGTCCTTCTGTGTTTTCCTAGCTTGCTCTCTGACTGTGGTCTTCTACGGATGCTGTCTGCAGTTTTTATTCCTCGGCTCCCTCCAGCAGGTGGATCACAGAATTATTGCTTGCTTTGGTGGAGCGTCTTTCAGGCTGTGGGTACTCTGACTTCTGCCTCATGTTCAAGCTGCAAGTGTGAGTGGATTAGATCCACACAGGGCAACATGTCTGTTCTGAATCCAGGAAGATACACTAGGGAGCCATTCCAGCTCCCAGCATCTCAGAAGGAAGGCTCCTCTGTTGTCCAGGTCCAGTGACCAGCTCAGCTAAGGACCCTGTGATTGGCTCCCCTGTTCCCCATTTTAATTTGTCTAGTTCTCTACTTGTTTCTTTAAATCAGTTCCCAAAATACATTATCTTGTTTCAGGCTCTGCTTCTGGGAAGAACCCAGACTAAGCTAATTTAAATCAGCTTCACTCAGTAACATTTTTTTTTCTCTTAAATTTAGAGATGTTTGGAAACTATTTGCAAGTCTTATAAAGAAAACACTAAATAAAGATGGTATGAAAAACAAGTAAATAGGATAGTACCCAGTATGTTGTGTATAAATGCGCTCGCTATAAAGTATGAATTGTTCTGTAAATTAGACTTTCCCCGTTCTTCAGTTGGGAGACAGACTCAGACAATTGCATGGTGTTGTAAAAACACGTCTCTGTAATTCTACAGCTGTGCTTAGATGGTAACTGAATAGTAATGTTTTGATCGTAGCTTCACAGATGGTGAGGCCCCTGTAGACACTTGTCTGCTCTCTAGAGGGGCAGTGCATGAAGCATGGGGCTATCACTGGGCTCGGAGTACATTGCTGTGTGTCTGCGTGAGCACGTGTTTGAGTGTCTCTAGACGTATGTGTATGTACACGTATGTAAAAAAGGTTTTATTTATTTATGTGTGTGTGTGTTTAGCACACATATGCATGTGCCAGTGGAGGCCAGAGAGGGTGTCAGATCCCTGAAGCTGGAGGTATGGAGGGCTGTAGCTCCCCTGCATGGGTGGATGCTAGAAATCAAACTTGTTTTTTTCTAAAAGAGCAGACGGTGCTAACCAAGGAACCACAGCTCCACCCCATCTATGTATTTATTTATTCATTTTTATAAGTACAAGGTATTAACTGCAATGTAATTATTTTAAATATCACAATCCTTGGGTCATGAACAGGAAAAGGAACTTTGGGAAATGAAAAGTATCAGGCAATCAATTTGTTACTGGAGAAGGAAATCAAAGAATTTTTATGTCATGTGCCCCCGGAAGAGGCATTCAGTCACTTGTAAGCTGGCTTCTGATGAAGACAGAGTCAGAATTCAGGCTTTGGGCCCCTTCTCAGGGTCCTTAAAGAAACCATGCTCTTTACTGACCGGCCTTTCTGTTGAACTGGAGGTCAGCGTGCTTTTCCTTCGTGAAGGCCCAGGCAGTAAACAACCTAGGCCTTGCAGGTGCATTGCTCAACTCTGCCCCTGAGGAAAATCTGCCTACAGGAGGCGAAAGTGAATGAGCATGGACACCTCCTGAAGAGACTCAGTTATAAACACAGGGGAGGGCCTGGTTTGGGCCATTGGGTCACATTTTCCTGGTCCAAGTTTTATACTAATCTGTGGCAAGTTCTGCTTGGTGATCACCGTAAGGCTCTTGGATCTTAGAGAATGAAAATCTGCTGCTACACGGCGGTCCCGGCAAGACTGGGCTGCCTTCCAGGTCTGCGCATGCACAGACTGTGAGGCAGCATCCAGGAGAGTGGGCCTGGCACTCTCCAGTTTCCAGAAGGAATCGCAAATTCCCTTCCTCTGCAGATAAAGGAACAATTGGACCGACCACAGGGGACTTACTGGAAAGTAAAGCGGGGTCACCAGGAAGGAACAGAGATTTGCTTCTCAGTCACAATCCTCGCAGTCTGGCCAGGAGTCTATCAGCCCCGGAAAGGTCAGCTGGGATCGTTGGCTGACTTGGACAACTTCCAGAACCTTCACTCAGGGGGGGATGGGGGCGGTGGGGGGGGGGGCGGCGATTTCTATGGCCCACTCAGGACTTCCCGTGGCTCATCCGGGGATCTCGTCCTCCTTCCATTCAAGTACATGTCTCCCCACACAATTTTGCCCTCAGCTGTTCTCCGCCGAGACAGTGCTGTTGCTGGCTTGGCGATCATCATGAGGCTCTCGGAAATGTGGCTTTTGGGTCCCTTACCCTAGGCCCTCATTGCGGGTATCTTGTTGAGGTTTGAGAAAGCAGAAAGCAGTTGTCTTTTATAGGAGTTTAGGCGATGCCCGACGTCTAGGTCAGCAGACTGGCTGTCTGCGCTTGCACTTATGCGCACTCACGCGTGCACACAACTATGTGCATCTCAGCTCACCCTCTAAATTAGGTCACCTTTTCCAAGGCCTCTGCTCATGGAAGGTGCTTCAGCAGCCTGGCTGCTCTTGAATAGATGGACGATGGGATACTTGCCTGCTAATGCCATCCTCAGACACCCTCTCTCCTTCTCTTTCATCTCTGCCATGTAAAGTCACCTCATGGCCTGTTACAAATTGCCAAGAGACAGGGGCTTACCAAGGTTGGATGGAACGGCCAATGGATTTAGTTATTTAGATCTAAAAAATGGTATGACACCATCATCGGTCTCAGTGCCCGACTGTGCACACCTGTCGTTGGACATGAGTTTCCAGTGACCAAGCCCTTGGAATTGAAATGCTTTTGGGAGGGAGGAGGGAAGAGCTTAAGTTATTCTTTTCCCCAGGTAGCTCTCTTTCCCTCGGAGACAGGAGGCTGGGAGTCGTGTGAGGTTTCCGAAAAAAGAAGAGAAAAAAGGGAAGAAATATTTGATTATTTCCTCAAAAACAACCAATTCCTTTAACACCTGGCTGTAGTTCATGCTGCTGTAGGAAGAATATTAATGGCTTTAATATTCCCTTCTTTGTGCCTTGGAATCAGTTGCCTGCTGCTCTGAGCTCTCTGGTTTTCAGACCAGTGCCTGCCCAGAAAACCACGGCAGATAGGAAAGGGAAGTTTTAGCCATTAAGCCTTCAATTAAATGGAAAGGAGGCATTCCTCCTCTCCCCATAGTGTTCCTTCACATACCTCTAACCTGCCCCTTCACCCCAGTCGCTGGATGAGGGGCATTACTAGATGTACAGGTGCTTCTGTTCTTACATTAAGACTAATTATTTTTTGGTAATTTTTTTTTAAATAATTGATTTTGTTTGAATTAAATAATTATTCCCAGTAGCACTAATAGCAAAGAATGTCTCTTGAATATGGACCGGAAGAAAAAGAGACAACAACAATAACAAAGGCAAAACAAAATCTCAAAAAAGCCAGAACTTGGAAAAGGACGCTGCCGTTTTGCTGGTGGAATAAACGTGATATGGCCCACCACCACAAGGTGGCGCTATTAAAACACCTCATTTTAAAGCTCCAACCAAGACACCAATGAGGAAAATAAGAGCCTTTCGTGCAGAAAATACTTTGTGTCAAGAGCAGAGCTGGGGGATGCATGCACCAGTAATGCCTGTGTTAGCGTGGTGTACGCGTGTGGAGTGTGGCTGTAACCATTTTAAGGAGCAATGCTATAGGGAGTGGTAATTGTTTTTGTGGGGGTGGGGCAGAAGTTCCATAATTGAGGCTTTCGTAATTCAAACAGGAACTTTTAACACTTGTTAAAAATTTACATTGACTATTAAATGCACTTCATCTTCCTGGCATCTTTTAAAGTGTGACATTTTAGACATCAGAATGATAGGGTAGGCTTACCAGTCCCCAACCCTCTTCTATTCTACTCAGGGAGCTTGCACACTGGGGACATTTATTTGAAAACAATTAGTGCCCCATTAAGGGAAACATGAAGCCTGTGGGTCGCAGATGTTCTCGGCTGCTTTGGGAAATTGGCGTGTAGGAAGTTGGTAAATTAATACTCTGTGGAAAATAGTTCTGTCCTTTAGACGTGTTGTCTATTATGTGACTCCCTGATGTCAGTCCCACTCTTATTACCAGAGACGGTATTCGTGCTTGAGTGTTCCGTACGTGCATACGGTATCCATTTACTGACAGCGAGATGAAAAGCTGCTATTTCACAAGTTTGTACATCGAAGACGGGGCGTTGATTCATTGGGTTCAGATAATCTTGTTCCTGAAGGCAGGAGTGGAAAGCGAGCCAGCGGAACAGGCAGAGATGCCTAGGACTTTGCATTGCTTACCTCATTCCCCAGAGGAGCTTCCAAGATCAGGAAATCTCCATTCCTACCACGAGGTCCCAAGAACTAACTCACCTGGCACCACTTCAGATATTGCGTGCCACAGGGCCTTGAAGTTACTCTAGAGACACAAATTCAGGGATGCTGAAGGTAAATGCCTGTACTTTGCAATTTGTATTTAGATAAAAATCTTATAAAATATAGTGGACTACTTTGAAGAAGAAAAGGAAAGAGACCTGGGCCATCTATAGAGCAATGTGAGTCTGTGAGTGAGCATGTGTGTGAACATTTGTAGCTGTGTGTGTGTGTGTGTGTGTATTTAAGCCTGAAGTATTTTGTTGTTGCTATGTGATACGGTCTCTCTCTGTTGCTTGGGCTGGTCTTGAGTTCGTTTGGTTAAATGATCCTCAGGATTCAGCCTGCTGAGTGGCTGGGA
Organism: Meriones unguiculatus; assembly: GCF_030254825.1. Taxonomy (NCBI): domain Eukaryota; kingdom Metazoa; phylum Chordata; class Mammalia; order Rodentia; family Muridae; genus Meriones; species Meriones unguiculatus. The sequence goes on along the minus strand of NC_083354.1, from coordinate 77,300,904 downwards.
CTCCGGGCCAGCACCACCATATCTGACTTTGAGCTAGGCTTGAACCCAGGGCCTCCAGAATTCCAAGCATGTTCTCTCTACCCTGAGGGCATGTGTATCTCTTTCCTCCTCCTTTTATGTAATTCTCATCGCTTTGTAACCCAAGCTGTCATATTTTCCCATCATCTACCCAGAAAGAGACCTGGGGACAGTCCCTGGCTTTTGCTACAGCTGGGGGAAGCCGCAGAGGTTGCTGATGAGAACTGTGGCTGTGATGACTCCTGTGTGACTCAATTACAGAGGCATTGCTCCAGCTGTAAATACAAGTCACGATATAAAAATTAACCAGTCCCTACTTGGGGGAAAAAGATGCTAATTAAAATATGAACCTCAGAGGACTGTGCCTTGTTGAGATACCCAACATGTAAGACAAATCTGAGCCCACAGCAATAGAAACAGCTATCACTACTACTATGAATTGTTTTGAAGTAGTCAACAGAACTGCGTATTTGTTATTAGACTTCTTAGCTGAATTATATTTATACTAGTGACTATTAGCCTGCGGAGATCCCTTTGTATCTGATTGGAAAAGTATGTGGAAAAAAGATGTGTGTGTGTGTGTGTGTGTGTGTGTGAGAGAGAGGGGGGGGAGGAGAGGGCATGTGAAGGAGGTAAGGTTTGCAATCTCTTCTGGCTTACATTGGAGCAAGGTAGCAGCTATTTCTGCTATACATGTTTCTTTTGTATATGCACACTCCCACAGTCCATTGGGGATTTAAGTAATCTGTTTGGACAATTCATCCTATTATACTTAAAATGTTAAAAAAAAATTAAGGTCCCATGTGTCCTATGGTGATTAGAATAAAAAAAGATAGGATATCTGCAAAGATGAGTTACTCTAGATTCTTGATTCTTGAGCAATCCATCACAAAAGAACCAAATTTCTAACTTGATTTGAAAAAAAAATGCAAATAATCTGATTCTCTCACTAGGAATCTGGAGTCATTCTAGAAGTGGTGAGGTCAAGCATAATCCCAGCTCTCATGAGGCTGAAGCAGGAAGACTGCTGTGAGTTGAAGGCCATCCTGGGCTACACAGTAGGTCCTGGCCTCAAAAACAAATAACAGAATCCAGAAAATCCAAATCCAAATAGCTTCTCAAACCAACAAAATTTAGGAGAGCATTTGAGAACTTTTTAAAAACCAATTACTGCAGTGTGTCTATGGAGCTCAGGTTGTCCCCAAACTCCTGTTCCTCCTGCTTTGGCCTTTTTGGTGCTTGTGTTACAGGTGTGTGCTACCATGCCCAATGCATTTATTAAAGGAAATGGCCGCCATGACTTTCTCCCCCAGAGATAGTGACTGCCTGGAGACTGTTCCCCTGAAGAGACTGCTCCTACTGAAATTAGCTAAACTTGTCTCCGTGGTCCAGCTGTATGCCATAAGCCTGGCCTCCTTGTTTGCCTGTAGGTAATAACCCCAGCTCCTTATTGGGCTGTATGCAGTAACCCCTGCCTCTTTGTTCAAAGGAGCCATGAATACTGACTAGAGAGCTCGCTTGGAAGACCTGGTTCTAACAGCAAGCCTCGAGGCTCCTTTGCATGAGGGACTCAAGGGTGTTCTTCATAGCTTAGCCTATTCGTCCCGTTCACGTTATCTTCAGACGAGCTCCCTGCTCACCCCAAAGGTGCCACTGTCTTTTGCTTATTTGGCTAATGGTTTGCTGCCGCTAAGACGAGGGGTGGCTTTGCTTGAGCAACCCAGCTCCAGGACACCGCAGGAGGCGAAGACAGGCACCTGCTCGAATCTCTGTGTCCACAGACATTCCTCAGTGTGGGCTGTGCAGCACATGCTGATTTTCTCTGTCAGGCTCACATCCTGCTGCCAGGCCTTGAACCCCACAGGCTTGCCTTGAGAAGTGGGAGCTACAAGAGAGGACTTTGTGGATTTGGGCTGAGGCCCAAACAATCTATTTTAGAAACCTTAGAAGTCTCCCTTTAAGGAACATTAAAAGGCCTGTAAAAGAGCAGCGCAGAGCAGTTGGTTTGTTAGTGAGACTGAAGAGTCCCGTATCTTATCTTGGCGTTTAATCAGTTGATAATTTCTTTCTGTATGTATATCATTTTCTCCTTTAAAAAAGATTTTTTTTTCCTGTTGACAGTGAAGGGTTGCCAAGATTCTGTAGTCTTGGGTAATCTCTTGTGGAGAAAGCCTCTTCCATTTCCTTTCATGAGGTTCACTCTCTCCAGTATGGAGAATAACAAAGAAAGAGAGAGAGAGAGAGAGAGAGAGAGAGAGAGAGAGAGAGAGAGAGAGAGAGGAATTTAGGGTGACTGCAGAATCCAGAATCAAACTAAGAACTTTTGGATCTCAGGCACTAGTATACATTCTTTGCATTATAAATAAGCAAGTAGGTACTTACTAGGAGATCTACACAAACTTAAGAGGCGGGTTCCAGGCCACCCTCAAGGTACATATGCAGCAAAAACTTACTTTTCTAACAAGTTTATTCCATAAAGAAGATGAAACTGTCTGCTTCAATACATGTACCATGGTGAAGGCCAAGTACGTAATGGGAGAGCTAGGCGGTGTAGGTCAGGATGGAAGCCTGATGCGAGTTTACCTTAGGACTTCAGAGGTGTCCTAAGTTCACAGCTGTCTCAGTTCAGACTTCGATGACTTGGACCCAGGCGCAAGCTAAACTAAATCCAACTGTAAAACTGACCTCTTTGAACAGAGAGGCAGGGGTCACTGCATACAGCCCAATAAGGAGCTGGGGTTATTTCCTACAGGCAAACAAGGAGGCCAGGCTTATGGCATGCCGCTGGACCGCAGAGACAGGTTTAGCTAATTTCATTAGGAGCAGTCTCTTGAGGGGAGCAGTCTCCAGGCAGTGACTATCTCTGGGGGAGACAGTCATGGCGGCCATTTTCTGCACACACTGTCCAGATGTGCACTCAGACCACAAGGAAAGGCGCAACTGCCATTCTCTCTGAGCCTCCCCGGGGTGGGCACTGCGGGGTGAGGCTTTGCCGCTTTTCCAGTGGGTCTCAGCCTGGGCTCCTTGACATGGCTGTGCTCCTGTCAACATGGACACAGGTTGTCCTGAATTCACTCAGGACTTAACTCCCTCAGGGCTCCTTCCGGTCCCTACAGTACAAGTCTTCATTTTCCTTAGGGAACCCTCACCCTTAACCCATCCTTTGAGGTGTTAGTGAGCTTCTTCTAAGCTCCATGACTGCCAGAAGAGATCTACCTTTGAAGATCATTTCTGGAGATGAACCAGGTTTAAATTGTGACTCAGAGGCTTCACAAATAACAGAGCCAAGTAGTACTGACTGCCTTATGAAAAATTCTCCTGTGTTCAGGGTCAACCGGAACCCTGGAACAGACTGAGTTTCCTTAGGTACCATCAGAGCCTCCTCAGAGGGCCAGAAGCTGTCCACAAAAGATGTAATCACGGTGAAATTTCATGGGGAGCTCAACTGGATGACACAGACACAGTGGAACGCCTTGCCAACCCAATCGCCATCACTAATGATTATTTACCCAGCTTGGACTAGGTGCTCTGCTGGCTGTATGCTGGGTGAGTCCTAGCAATGGTAACAAATGTGAATTCTAATGTCATGAAAATATCACGGCCTTGTGCTAGCGTAAGTCATCACTTGGTTATTATTCTTTTTATTGTTGCTGGCATACTGATTAATTCAGTTCTATCCTCTGAACTGAACTTTAACCAGGATTATTTATTATTTATTTATTTTTTGGCTGACTCAGGACTTACATGAGGGAAAATAAGTCTTAAATTGCTTTTCTGTGCCTTCCCAGCGTTGTGTCTGCGTATAAATGTGGTCTATTTTGTTTTTTAAACATAGTTTCCTACATCAATCACATAGGATAAGTCCACAATGTCTCTAAAGCAGAAGAGCCAAAGGCTTACATTATATATTGATGCCTCCTATGGAGATTATTGTATCAGTTTCTTAAATAATTGCAAAACACTTCAGTAAATTTTGGACAAGAAAAATCATTACGTGAATTCTGAAATGGTGCATTTAAGTTGAAGTGCTCTATAAATATAGATACTATGATAGATAAGGAATTATTTTTACTTGGCCTGGACCTGGCTGGGTGTTCAGGGTGGACTGACAGAAGGTCCTCAGGCAGGAGGGCCCAAGGCCACTTCTCCTTTTCTTCCCTGAAGAGCCTGCATACTGAGCACACTCACTGATACTGAACTCCGAATTTTGTCAGGACGCTTCCCCATGCCAACAGTCAGAGAACAAAAGGGCTTAAAGCTAAGTCTCTTGGCTGCAGAGTATTCTGTCGGAGGAATTGGAGCTTAGTTTTTGAAACAAATCTCGGAATGTGCAATATGCAGATAAAATAAGCAACAAACAATGACAGCGTTGAACAAATTACAGTTCCAACATTTTCACTACCCAAAGGTTAAAAAAAAAACCAAAACTCTGCTCTTAGATTATTCCAGAAGAATTAGCCATCCTTTGCTGTGGTTTAAAAATCATTCTAAGCCACCGTAGAATATGACATTCAGCGGGTTGTTTCATTGTCCTCTCTGCTGGGTTCTCACGGGGTACACCAAAACTTATTTTCAGAACGAGCCCCTGCTTCAAGCCTTGCTCATGCTGTGCTGTTATCTTATTTAAGGAACGATAACTGCATTATACTAACGATAACTATCATTCTGTATAACTTATGAGATGATGGCAAGGAGAGAAAATGCACGAATATGTTAAGTACCACAAAATTTATTTTCTTGCTCTTTTGGGCCAGAGTTTGGTCTAATCTACAGACATGCATGGAAAAGAACAGTCTGTCTGTCTGTCTCCAGTTGTAACAGTTCTATGTCTCCAGTTGTAACAGTTGTAACAGGGCCCTGATAGATATGCCCAATGCCTTTGTTTTTTTGTTTTTTGTTTTTTTTTTTAATTGAGAAATGGGAGTGGATGACTGAGAATCTTCTACTTCAGGAGATAAAGACATAAAAGATCCCTGTCTGTCATCACCACTACTGAGAGTAGAGAGATTAATCTCATCCCTTCAAACATGGGACAGAAGTTCATGAAGCAAAAACACCGGCACTCTGCCCTGAATCGCTAAACTTTATAAAGGTTTTTATTAAGCCTTTTTGAATTTCTTTCAAATCTTAAAAACAAACAAACAAACAAACAAACAAACAGATTTACTTATTTATGCAGTCTTCTACCCACATGTGTGCCTGAGCCAGAAGAGGGCACCAGATCTCATTATAGATGGTTGTGAGCTACCATGTGTTTGCTGGGAATTGAGCTCAGGACCTTTGGAAGGGCAGCCAGTGCTCTTAACCTCTGAGCCATCTCTGCAGCCCCGCTTTCAAATCTTAACACACCGGTCCTCATGACAAGCTGTGATATAGTAGCTGTCATTTGCCGTGCTCTGCATGGTTCCCGGGACTGATCTAACGAAAATCCGCTGTTGCCTGGGCTTCTGGATGCAGAAACTGCCGCACGCTAGAAGCTCAGTGTGTTTACTGCACACAGTTGAACAAGGAGCCAGGGTTATTTCTTACAGCTGAACAAGGAGGCAGGTTTAGCTAATCTCTGTAGGAGCAGTCTCTGGAGGCAGAACTGTCTTTAGGCTGTGAACTTCTGGAAGGAGAAAACTGTGGTGGACATTTTCAGCACACACTGCCAACATTTGCTCTGGGAACTTGGGAAGGCTTTGTCACCCTGGGGCTGGGACATTAGGGTTTTTAATATGGCCACACTCATGCCAACAGCTCACATTCAGTACTTCTTGCTCTGCATAGCTATTACTATGCCAGTTTGTAGACAAGAAGCTCAAGGAACAGAAGAGCAAAGTTGCTTCCACGTTCACACAACTGGCAAAGTGAGGAAGAGAGATTCAAACTAAGCATCTACTCCGGACACCCGACTCCCAGTCTCTGCCCTTGCATGGTACTAATTCCTCCTGGGGGGAGCTGGCTCTACCCCTGCACATTTTCAGAAAATGTGTACTGCCAATCTGTGCCAGTCTGTCTGAAGAACAAGCAAGCAGGTGTGTGAGCACATGCACCTTCTCCAGGACAGAGGTGACCTGGACTTTTGTGCCTGCTGCTTTCCCAATAGTGTTTCAAGCAGAGTGGATGGACCTTGTTCCTAACTTGGACCACTTGTGGTTCTGAGACTTGTACAAGAGTGCTATTCTTTTGGTGATCAGTCTGTCCCTTCGAACAAGAGGAAAAAGTTGTGTCTGACCTTAAAACTTTACATGCATTACTAACAGAGATTTAAAATGAGATGGCTTCCCAATTGTATACTTCAAAGGAAAGTTTAGAATAATCAATAGCAGTGTTTTGACAGTCAAGGTCAAAATATTAATTTCCTTCATTTCTTTTTTTTAAAGAACAAACCACTTTACTGTGTCAGGCTTTGAAGACTTGCATATAATTCAGGCCTTGTATAATTCCCCTGATGTAGGAGTGTTCATGGAAATAGGATAAGATTGCTCTAGGATACCACAACCATTGATTTATTTGAACTTCACATCTTCCTCTAGGGATTATGCTCAATGGTCTCTTTTATAATTTCAATGAGTCATGTGACAGTGAGTGCTTCATCCAAAGCAATGCTAAGATCCCACACCAATAGTAAGTTGATTTGTAGCATCATGACAGTTTCGACTTGTTGACTTGTTAAATTATCCTTGTCTTGGATTTCGTGTTTTAAGATGGGGAAAAATGTGTTTGAGATGTTTATTCTGTCCATTGGCATCACTTCCTGTTTTGCATCTAATTTGAACCTTTAAAAACGTGTAATAAGTGGTGTCCGTGTGTGATTGCATGTCTGCTTGTGTGTTCTAGTTTGCATTGTTGTTGCAGTGATGAAACACTGAACTGGGGAGGAAAGGCTTCATTAGGAAGCAAAATCAGGAATCCCAGGGAAGGAGCTGAAGCAGAGACCATGGAGGAGGCCTTATTTGCTGGCTGGATGCTAGGCACATGCTCAGCTACCTTTTTTCTAGAGCCCAGGCCCACCTGCCTAGAGATCTTACCATCTATGATGGTCTGGGCCTGCCTGCTTCAGTTAGTAATCAAGAAAATGCCTCACAGACATGCCCGCAGGCCAAGCCAATTGAGGTAATTCCGTAACTGAGGGTTCTTCTCTAGTGGTGCTAAGGTGACATCCAAGATTAGCAGTTACATACAGCAGTGGTTCTCAACCTGTGGCTTGTGACCCCTTTGAAGGGCTAACGACTCGTTCAGAGGGGTCACATATCAGATCTTCCACATACCAGATATTTATATTACAATTCATAACAGTAGCAAATTATAGTTATGAGTTAGCAAAAAAAAAAACAATTTTATGACTGGGGTCACCACAACACGAGGAGTGATATTTAAGGGTCACAGCATAGGAAGGTTGAGAACCACTGTGTTATAATATGTATGAGGGTGCACTTTTGTGTGTGTGTGCCAGAAGTTGAGCTTTGGTGTCTGTCTTGATCACTCTTCACATTAAGTATTGAGGCAATCTCTTACTTGAACCCAGAGCCCACCAATTCAGTTAATGTAGCTTTCCAGGTTGCTCTGGGGGCCCTTGTCTCTTTCTCCCCAGAGTTAGTATTACAGGGCCATTATGTCTCCTTGGCATTTAGATGGGTGCTGGGAATCTGAGCTCTGGTCCTCATATCCTCATAGTTTTTTAGCAAGTCCTTTCTTTACCCATTGAGCAACCTCTTTAGTCTCCTAATTTGAACTTTTAATCTAATAATAAAGTTTTCTGGGCACCAAATTCCAAGCTCTCTAGTTGTAAAAGGCAACATAAATAAAGATGCTGGTGGGCTGGAGAGATGGCTCCGAGGTTAAGAACACTGGCTGTTCTTCCAAAGGTCCTGAGTTCTAATTCCCAGCAATGACATGGTGACTCATAACTATCTATAATGAGATGTGGTGCCTTCTTCCTGCCTGCAGGCACAAACACAGACAGAATATTGTATAAATAAACAAATAAATACATCTTAAAAAATAAAGATGTTGGTTAGTGACCAAAAATAGCTCAGAGAGAGAAGAAGTAATGTGCCTTGAGTACCTACTATGCGCATAGGCTTCTGCTTCTGCTTTGTATAGGTTTTCTCATTTCATGCCCAAGCCAGCCTTATGATGCTGTTACAAACCACAGTGTTTCATGGTTAGAGAGAGTGATGCTCTAGGACCCTGAGTGCTTTTCTCAAGGACTCCAATAATGACGAGGGCTGAGATGCAAACATGGCTCTGCCTGTCGTGTGACTGCTCCCACCAACCAATGCACCTGACAAGTCAGAGGATCAAAGTTGTGTGCTGATTTCTTTATGCTGCAGCTTTGCATTGCATATGGCGTCACTCTGGTAGTCTTTGGCAATTCAATGTTGTATAAAATAAAAGGTATTAGCTGGGCCTGGTCTTGCACACCTGTAATTCCAGTACTCTAAGAGGCAGAGGCAGGTGGATCTCTGAGTTTGAGGCCAGTCTGGTCTACAAAGCAAGTTCCGGACAGCCAAGACCACACAGAGAAACTCTGTCTCAAAAAACCAAAAATTAAAAAAAAAAAAAAGTTTTGAAACTTTGCCTTTAAGGTAAAGGAGGGGAGAAGAAAGGCTCAGGGGAGATGCCATACAAATCAGCCTATGGATAAATAAATACACTTTATGATGACTATTTTAACAAAATATGGAGGTCAGAGATGGCTTTGCTGAACAGACAACCTTGACTGTGAGCTTGGGATGGTAAAGGGGATAAATGAGTTGGAAGAAGAGTCTCTCCATGGAGGGCGCGGCGTATGTTTAAGCTGTGAGAAGATAGTGATGAAATGAAAAATGGCATGATGGGGGAGACTCCATAGTGTGAGGGGAGACAGGAAGGAGGTGGCTGGAAAAATACAGCGAGTCGGATCTTGTGGAGCCCTCGTTAGTCAGGGGATCATGGGGAATCCCTGAAGGGATTTTAAGTAGGGGATCTAATATGATTTGGTCATTTGTGAAACTCACATAATGGACTAAAAGAGCGACTGTGAAACTGGGGGGATGCATTAGGAAGCTACAAGAAGAGCAGTAGCCATGGGGGAAGGTGCTGTGCCTACAGCAGGGTGGTGTTAGGGCTGATGGTCACGCTGTGCAGGGGTGAGTGACAGAATCTGTGACACCCCACTACAGATGAAATGAACGGCCTCCCAATGCCCTGGAAAGCAGGATTCTGTCTTCCACAAATCTAAGTTTCAGGTCAATGTAGTAAGAAGATCCCACTTACGTAGTAGCAGACATTATAACACACAAGAAGAGAGAAATCGAAGAAAGCCAGGCACAACTTACTTCTCCTGGAAGGAAGAATTTGCTGAAACCATAAAGCAGTCAGTTTTTTCAGTTGTTCTAAATGTAATCCCATTTGGAGCGTGTGTGTGGGGAAACTGCCAGAATGATTCTTAAATGCATTCACGTCCATATACAGTTGATGGTAATGAAGGAAAAAAGTTCCTCTGGCTTATAAAATTATAGAAATTGAAACTGAGAGCAGTCATGCTGAACTCAGAAGAAAAGTCTGTGGCATAGAGCAGGAACAAGTGCAGGAGCAAACACCAGCGAACACACAACTCCCATAGAAGATGGAAGTGGTTGTTAATGTGTTTTGAATTGACAGAATGTTTTGAAAATATGGCATTTAGTAGTTGTGACAGGTGCCTTAATAAACTTTAACAAATAAAGTATACCTTATGTTAGAGAAAAATATAGAACGAAGAGAGCTTGCTTTTAAATATGATGCCAGTACCAAAAACCAGTAGAGGAAAGAAAAAGCTTAAATTATCTGCAATTAAAAACGTAAAAGCAAATGAAAATGAGGGGAGAAATATATGACACCTTGTTCTAGAAAATAAGTATTATGTGACAAGCCCTGACAGGAAAATAAACTGTGGTGCTGGGTGAGGTGGCCCCCGCCTGTTGCCCTCCACAGTTGAGAGGTTCGGGGGGGGGGGGAATGATGATTTTGAGGCCATCCAGGGCTCCAGAGGGTCCTGAGAGGGATTTATGATAAGTATTCTGTCAGGAAAATAAAAAAGGGAGAGCAAATAAAACACCGCTGGGATCATTATGTCTCCTGTATGTGTGCATGTTCACGTGTGTGGGTCCACAGGCACCTGTATGTGAGAGGATAACCCTGAGTGTCACACCTCATGAGTCGTCTCCACCTTGGTTGCCGAGACAGGGCCTCTGATTGGTTCATGGCCAGCCAGTCCAGTTATGCTGGCCAGTGAGTTCCAGGAATCTACTGGTTTCTGCCTCCTCAGCCCCAGGATTACAAGTGCATGCTGCTACATTCTGCCTTTTTTTTTTTTTTTTTTTAACCATGAGTTCTGGGAATCGAACTCAGGCCCTTAAGCTTGCAAGGCAACCCCTTTGCAGACTGAGGCATCTGCCCAGTCCGCACCAGTGGAATCTTGTTAATTTCTCTTTTCAGTGGACAAAGATGATAAGATGCTAGTGCCCAAATGGTGTGGTAAAAAGAACATTTTAATACAATGACAATTCATATTTATGCCTCAGTGGTAACATGTGAGAACTGTATCTAAGAATTCAGCCTTTAAAGTACATTTTATTCTAGCTTAAGACCCATCATCTTTAAGGAAGGCTTCCAAACATTCTGGTGTAGGAATTACCATGAAATATTAAATATGATATAGTAGGAAGACATTAATTGCTGCAAAGAGATTGCCAGAGCACATTTCAAAGGGAAACACAGTGTTTACACAATAGCACATTAGGGATGCTCTCCATATCCCTCTTGCTCTTAGTTGTAGATATATGTGGAGCACATGGCTAGAGAAGTCTTGTCGTTTTTCTCTAAGTATGGACATAGGTGTTTGACCTCCATTTTTCTGTATCTAATTGAGAAAATTCTATCGCAAATGTAGGCTTGGATTGGGGTTGACCTGCGTTCATTCTGGCCCTCCTACGTTGTCTAGTACCAAATAGGCTATTCATACAACCAAAGGCTTTCACCTATAAATGTATGCAATAATGATAACCATCTGTCAGACGGCTGCGTTGATATAGTGCATAAAAATGCACACCAAGTTTTTGCTATCTCTATTACTGTTACTGTTGCTATTTGATAGATAATGAAAATCCTCTTTGGATTGAATCAAAAAATTCAGCGAGGGTTGGAAAAATAACTACCATTTCTCCTCTGTCAGGGATCAAAACTGGTAGAGCCTTTCTTATTTCTCACCTGCATCAGCCGGTGTCTCTGGATTGCACAGCACTTACCACTTTGGTGGAATTACAAGGTGACCCCGACACCACCGCTCTTGGGGGTGATCCTGGAAAGCCTCCCATGCTGCTCAGTTTCAGCTGGACAGCAGCGCAATGGCTCGATTTTGAGGGGAAATAGAGACCGGGCCTGACACCTGAAAACACTTCTCAGTAGTCCAAATGTTCCCTATGGGACAGATAAACACGCTCCAGCAAATCAAAGCCACTCCGGGACCCTTTAAAAGCTTGGCTTGTTTCAAAGTATTTGTGAAACAAACACAGTACAAGTGATTCATTCTCAAGCAGGCCCTGGAAGGGGCAGGGACAAGCCTTCAGGTCATTTACCCCTAAAAGCATCATTTTTTTGGACTCCTGATCATGCCACACACGTTTCAAGAAATAATATTTTCCAAAGTGGTACCTTTTGGTGTTTTCAGTCACATGTTGAGTTAGTTCTCTGGGGCCGAAGGCAGGAAGGGAGGAAGAACCTTGTGGCAGATGAGTGGTTTCACTATTACTGTTGGGCTCTTGATGGCTCACATCCCTTCTCTTGCTCAATTTCTTCTCAGTCTATCTTATCTAACAACCTATTCACCCATTGCTATTCAGCCCTGAGGAATGGGTTTACTTAGCAGTTGTCAAGGAAGGGCTTAATGGCATGTTTCTCATATTCGGTGTATTTAAATGCACGCTTCTGTTTGAAGGTTGCTGAGAGCAGAGTAGCAGTGAGTTAGGCCACCCCTTTGTCTAGTTAAAGAACACCAGTGATTTTTTTTTTCCAAAGAAGTTTTCCATCTAGTTCACAAATTGAGAAAGTGGTTAAGTCCTTGGGATTGTCTTGGAGGACTTCCCCCCCACCCCCATCAGGCATTCATTTGAATCACAATAGAGGAGCTGGAGCCAATAAGAGAAATGCAGAGTGACAAGTGGCTTATTTGACTTAATATGGAAAAATATAAAGTAATGGGAACTAGGTCAAAAATGGCAGAAAGGATTAGGGCTTAAATAGAGACAGGCTGCTAGACAATGAAGGAAGAGGATCTGGCAATAATAGTGTCTGTAACTCAGCCCATCAGCTCCATGCGTGGAAGGCGTTAGGCGGCGAAACACTAGGATGAATCAGCAGTACAATAATGGAAAGGAGAAAGGGTCTGAAGGTCCTGTGGAGCTGATGGCCATGGAGGTGTGCAGGAGACAAGGCCATTAGGTGATGAGAGAGCAGACGCCCCTTCTCCAGCTCTGTGATGGCCAGAATGGTGGCATATAAAGGCCACACAAGGTGGCAAATAGAAGTACAGGGAGACAGTGGGCCTGAGCCATGGGCTATCACGAGAGGCCCCTGGAGGTTTGGGTACCATCACCCGCGAGCTCTTTGTGTACTCTGGTTTGACTGCTGTGAGCCTTGTGCCCTGCCCATCACTGCTGATTTATATTAATCTCTTTGAAGCTGGAGTTTAGGAAGGGAGCAGCTATTCAGTATTGGAACCTTACATACTCCTTAAGACCTGACTAAGTCCCAGAAAACCCAGAAAGTCTCAGGTGTGATAGTCTCTTGGATTGCACTGGTTCGCCAGTGTTTGCAGGCTCTTCTACTATGCAATCAGGGCACACACCACCTGGGTTTCAGAGTGCAGCTGGAGGCCTTTCAAGGCTCTTTGAACATCAGTGGCAGTCTCTCTCTCTCTCTCTCTCTGGATGGTGTGTGTGTGTGTGTGTGTGTGAGAGAGAGAGAGAGAGAGAGAGTGAGAGAAAGAGAGAGAGAGAGAGTCGGCGTGAACACGCACGTGCATGTATGCTTGTCTACGTTATCCTCTTGTTTACTTGCTTAGCCAAACTTTATGTGCATGGAGGTGTCCTGTCAAGGCCCTCACTGTAGTTCCTCAATGATGTGCAGAACAGCACCCTGGACATCACAAAGACAGCCATGGGCTTCCACAGACATGCCGTAGACACGCTGAGCCCTGGCATCTGGATTTAAACACAGCGCTTCCTTTGCATTTGAAGTCAGCACCAGATCCCAGGCGGATCAGAAAAGCTGAGTCCAGGGGATGCCTTAGTCCAGTCAGTTCTCAGGAGGGTTGAATCAAGGCTCTGAGACTTCTTGTGTACAACATCAATCAGTTATACTTAGAGAGGTCCACACTAACGGTGGGAAACTAAACCTCATGCGCCGCCAGAGATGCCCAGAGTGTCCTCTGCCATTGTCTTGGTGTGGGAACTCTCAGGTTCGCGAGAACACTTCACACGAGCAGATGCCCCTCCAGGGTGGCTTGATGTGTAGTCGTAAGACGCTGTGAGATTTCTTTCACATCTAATATTCTTAGATTTGCCTAGCGTGCTGTACATTTCAAGGCGTCTTCATGTACATTGCTCCCGTCGACTGCTTCCGCCAGCTTCACTTAGACGGGTGGTTTGCTTCATTCAGACATGCCTTCAACTGCATCCGACTCAGGCTTTACAGTGCACTGAGGCAGTTCCCCGAGAAAGCGGGCTGCGTCTCATCAGAAGTGTTTCCATTGTGAACTCCATTAAGCATCCCTTCAGGAAGAATAAGGTGAAGAATAAGGGGTGTCTACCGTGCATAATGGACTTCAGGAGTGGGGAAGCTGTTCGTGAAGGCATCAGTGCACCTGCGTCTTATACACTGTGGGGCTATTGGGAAGAATAGTCTCCCACCTCCTTTGCATATAGGACATGTGATTGACAGCTCTGCTGCAGGCTGTGGCATCACGTATATGGGTGAATTCAGTCAGTCCCAGGCTCTGACGCCCCGTCTGCTGCTTAGTGACCACACATTCATTTCAAATTCAAATTGTCTAAAGAAGACACAGCCTCTTCCTATTGCTCTTTTCAAACTTGCTTCTTTTCTTAATTTGCTCAGGACTTTTTGAAACATAACCCCCTTTTAAAAGCCTGACGTTTATCCCAGTTGGCTCTGGATCAGCTTGGGCTTGAAGGGTGTCCAGGCTAGGAGGAAATGGGAATAGGATCTTTGTTGCTGGAGAGAAAAAGATGTGCAAAAGACCAGATGAACAAGGGATGTGGAATAATCAGGAGAGTTAAAGCGAACTCCTTCTGGGAAGTGGGAGGCCGTCCGTGTACAATTTTACAAGATGCAGCGGTGGTCTGTCTGGATATCTTGTTGTTGAACATTTACCAGGACAGACCTGAGTCAAAGTGAGGAAAATGTACACAAACCAGATCACAAAGCTTTTGCCTATCACGCTGGGGCTGGGGTGGGCGGCTGACCCGTGTCCTTGCAGCTATAGAGGAGCTAAGCTGCCCCTTTAGGACAGCGACCTGTTCGTATTTAAATTTAGAAAGACGACTCAGAAAACCAGTGTAGTGAGGCAAGACTGACAGCAGAACGACCAGCTTGGAGCAGTGTTGATGTCGACTAGGCCCACCAAGGCTGGAGGACTGAAGCGAGCACCGCCCATTGAAGAGATGCTAAGGTCATAGTAACAATAGTATCCATAGGCCATATTGGATGAGCAGGTGATGAAGGGGATAGGGGAAGGCTTGCAGGTTTCTGGCTTCAGCAACTACGGGATGTGAGATATCATCAAGGCAGGAAGGTCAGCAGGCTTGAGGGTAAGGACTCTGAGGACATTTGTCTAGACTCATTGTATTTCCTGACCAGTATACACTATATATTTATGCTGTGTTTTATAACTCATCTTTTTTTTTTTTTTCTATGTTCTCTCCCCAGATGGACTCTGATTCCTCTGAGGACTACAGGAACCAATGCGTTTAGGCCCCAGCATCTTTAAGTCATTATCACACCTTGAGAGGTCACACCACCAAACACAGGAACATGAGGCCCCCAGCTAAGCCCCATGATGGATATGGCAGGACCTTTGAACTGAGACATGACTTCACCCTGAAACTTTTCCCCTGAGGGAAGCTAAGCCCGCAGGGTGACCTGGTCCTTCTGGGAGGCAGGCCCTCATCTCATGTGGGTAAGAGGGTGAAGAGCAGTGGGGTGATAATCCAGGCTTTGGGGGGATCCTCTCTCTCTTTCTGTCTCTGCAGAACCTCATAAATCCTTCAAAGAGAGTAAGTAATTCCCTCCAGATAAAGAGGGCCTTTTGCATTCTTGAAATAAACGAAGGCGAAATGTACAGAGATTTCTGAGAAAAGTCAGTGTGGTGTGAGCATGGGTGTTCCTATGCAGTGGAGTGGCCTTCCCCCCTCCTCCCCTGAATGGTGTTCTTTGCTCTCAAGTTAACTCATGCTCTGGATTCAGTCCAAGTACATTTTGTTTCTTGACTGGAAGCCAGACTTCTCACAGTTAGAGAGCATTCTCTGCTCTACTCCAGTCTTTCCCCAGGCCCCGTCTCTCATCTCACGATCATTCCAACTTCTCCATGGGGTTGAACCGAGACTGAGGAGAACCCACTGGCTTAGGGAGCAGTTCTCTCTTCCACTGAGACTGAGGCCCCAGAGGCTCCTCTGGGACCAGCCAGCCCCACACTCTGCATCAGTCTGCTTGGACAGGCTGCTTGGAAGGCAGCTGAGGCAGAGCACTCCTGAACTCTGCCCCCTGCAAATGCTTTCCAGATGTGTGAACCCCTGCCTCCCGATTCACTCTGACTGTAGCCCTGCCAACATACATCTGCAGATTCCGACTGCACAGGAACTTGAAAGAGGAGCTTTGACAACATCTGCCGCCTTTCCTCCAGCTCTGCCTCTTTGCCGTCGGAGACACTGCCCCATATTTCATCTCTTCCCCTAAACAGATCCATTAAAGAATGGCTGTCCTGCTCTTCTTTGTTCACAGAGGCCAGTGTATGTGTGTGTGTGTGTGTGTGTGTGTGTGTGTGTTTGTGTGTGTGTGTGTGTGTTTGTGTGTGTGTGTGTGTGTGTGTGTGTGTGTGTGTGAGAGAGAGAGAGAGAGAGAGAGAGAGAGAGAGGGAGAGGGAGAGAGATGCTGGAGCCCATCCTTGGCCCTGTGGAAGTTGTCTGAAACATCACCAGAAACATTAAGGAAAATTCTAGACTCCCAAGAGGAGGAAGAGCTGAGCTTCCTGTGCTGAACTGGTGGCAGTCCTGAAACTTTGAAAGGAGGCTTGGCCATGAGGAGGCCAGCACCGAGCCCTAAAGAAAAACCCCGAGTCTTCATGAAGAGCTGGCTTGCTGTCCCCCCCTTGAGAGATGGTGCAGCTACTGGTGGAAGGGTGGGAGAGATACCCTTTATCCCCAGGTAAACAGGTTTGCTTTCTAGAAAAAGGAAAGTGCTTGTGTGCAGAATGAGTTCCTTGCTTCCCTCAACCCTATGGCGTGGTAGCCATTGAGATGAGAAGCTAGAAGAGGATGTTTGCGGAGTCTAATTCCAAGGGCTGAGAAAAGAGCCAGGGACCCTTTCTGTGAAAGAGCAGATGTTTCCTGGTGCCTTCACTCTCCCTTGGGAGTCCTCTGATCACTGGGTAAAAAAAAAAAAAAAAAAAAAAAAAATAGATGCTTGACCTTAATTTTCCCTTTGATCTTTATAGACCCTAAACTGTCCTGCTCCAGTGGGGGTGGGGCATCAACTCCAGGAGAAGAAAAGTTGGTAAAGTGTGAAAAGGGGCAGAGAGATGATGGGCCTTTATGCTTAGGGCTTCATAGGGAAATAGTTATAAGGGAGAAGTCTTCACCTATTTGGGATCTATATCCCAGGCAGAGGGGCCTTTCTGAGTTTATAAAACTAGTTGCCTTAAAAATGGCAGGCCAGGGACAATGTGGCCTGACAAGTCTCTTTGTGTTTGCAGGGCACTTTAAATGGGTAACAGGGACGCTCTGTATAAGCAGGCCTGTGCACTTTGTTCCCGAGACTATTACTTCAGAAACCTCCTCTTTAAAACAAACAGACAAACAAGCAAGCAAGCTACAAACAAAATGTGAAAGCAAAACCAACACCAGCTTTATCCTTCAAGCTTTGGAAGAACAAGGGGATGAGCTGAAGCTAGCTTTGGAGTTGCTCTCCTCCCCCACTGTTTCCCTGAGCGCCAACTCAAGGTCCCAGGACAGTCCTGCCACCATGGCGGTGACTTTCTGGAGAATAGAAGAATCTGCCTCTCCACAGAAGGAAGGTGGTCACAGGAGGAGGCAGTCTTTCCTGCTGCAGGATAATTTAACCACTGATTGCCCGGAGAGCTCAGTAACCTTCACGGTCTCTTAAAGAGTAGAAGTCAAACTGCACTTCCAAGTAGCACGGGTGATGATTAAAAATAGTCCTGGGCTGGTGAGTTGTAGCTGTCCTGGGCGGAAATTCAAGTGTACCAGGAGATGCTGGAGAGATGGCTCATTGGTTAAGAGCACTTGCTGCTCTTGCTGAGGACCTGGATTCGATTCCCAGCACCTGCCTGGTGGGCCAATACCATCTCTAACTAAGTCTTAGGTGATTTTATGCTTTCTTCTTGCCTCCCTGGACACCACACACAAATGCAGTGAATAGACATACATGTCAGAAAACACCCCCGCACAAGCTAATGACAATAAAAAGAAAGCAAGTGAATTACGCATACCTCCTGAAGTTATGCTTTGAGCTTCCCCGAGTGTGGTCATTTTCTGAGGGTGTGTCTGGCCACAGAAGCCATGGGGAGAGAGTTTCCCGGGAAGGGCTGCCTTCCTTGAAGAGTGAACACTTTAGCCAGGCTGGCCTTTGTTCTGGAGATGGGGAAAAAACAGTGGTAAAAGGCTGTGGGTTTGAGGGGATGTAAATGCCAAGACTAAGATGTGTCTCAGCTTTGTCCAGATGTGCCAGTGGCTGATCTTTAGTCACTGGCTTTGTACGCTACCAGTGTTTTGTCTCTTGTCTTGCAGCCAGTCTCCTTCTTGTTAGAGTGCATTCTCCTCTTCACTCCAGTCTTTCCAATCAACACAATATGGCAGCAATTGAAGGTGTGACTCCTGTCTTTTACACAATGATATTGTGGTGTGATGGAGCAAGTGGCTATGGCAGGAACAGAGGGCAGCTTTGGCCAGCAAATAACAGAAGCCTCTGTTCAAATGTTTGGGGAATTGAGTCTTGGAAGCAAGCTCATGAGTAGACTGAAAAACCAACTCTCTTTATCCATGGGCTGAGACTTCAGCCCTCTCTGACACCTTGACCTTAGCTTTGGGGGTTGGTAGTGGTGGTAGGGAACACAGATCTGCCTAGGCTGCATCCGGATTCCTGACTCTGAGAGACTGACCAAGCTTTGGGCAGAGTGCAGGGAGTTGTATGAAAGATGGGGAGATGAAAGACCTGGAGGGGACAGGAGCTCCACAAGGAGAGCAACAGAACCAAAAAATCTGGGCCCAAGGGTCTTTTCTGAGACTGATACTCCAACCAAGGACCATGCATGGAGATAACCTAGAATCCCTGCACAGATGTAGCCCATGGCAGCTCAGTTTCCAAGTGGGGGTACAGGGACTGTCTCTGACATGAACTCAGTGTCTGGCTCTGTGATCACCTCTGCCTGAGGGAGGACAGCCTTACCAGGCCACAGAGGAAGAGAATACACACACACACACACACACACACACACACACACACACACACACACATAATTTCTAGCAAGTATTTAGAGCAGAAAAGTTTTCTAGTATTCTTCTAGTTATTTCTAAATTCCCCTCTATAAATTGCTGTGTCCTTGCCCTGTTTCAAGGAGTAGATCTGACTGGGGAGGCAAGGCAATGAAGAAATGTTAAACACACTGATATAAAGAAAAAGCAGTATCATGTGGACAAGCTTTCTGATGGAGAAACTGCAGAATCCCAGAAGCTGTATTTATGATATGCAGTTGAGCAGGAATGTAGGATTATTGCATGCAGATGAATCAAGTCAGGGTGTGTGGTATACAGATGAATAAGGAGGCGAGTTGAGCTAATCTTTGTAGGAGCAGTCTATGCAGGGGAGCAGTCATCGGGATACAAATATAAGGGCAGGAGGGGGTAGGTGGACATTTTCTGTACACACTGTCAATATCTGCATATGGACCGGAGGGAACGCTTAGCCATTTCCCCCATAGGCTTGAGGCTAGGGTCGTTGACAAGGCTGCGGCCATGTTGACAACACCTGTTCACATGGGACTTCAAACATTCAGGGTTCCCTTTGCTCCCTACAAGCAAGGATTTTGCAGCATTCTCTTCTCTCATCTGCACCATGAACATGCCTGTTCCTTGGTGGCCTCTTAGTGTTTTTTTTTTTTTTTTTCATTTCCTACTTATTTGATAACTGAAGCAACGGCATCTTTTATCATGTGTGCAAATGTAAGCTGACTCAAATTCTTGCAGTATTAATTACTGTTCTGCTGGCTGCATTTAGGGAAAGAATCCTGAGTAAATATAACCAGCCTCTCGCGGTGGAAGGAGGCCTGTGCATATGCAAATTCTGCATTTCTACAGCACATATTGGTTTATGCAAATGAGGGACAATGGTCCGTTCGTGAGTGGAATTAAGCCTCCAGTGACCTGGGGCTGGCTTCGAGCACCAAAGAAGCAAATGAAGCTGTAGAGGGAAGAGAAGATGTTGGCTTGGACCCTTGTTGACTGCTGTCCAAGTCATCAAATTCAGATGTCTACATTATCAAGCAGGTAACTGAAAGCTATACACATGTCCAGATTGGGGTGCTGTTGTAGACTCAATGTGAAATATCACCCATAGGTGCCTATGTTTGAATACTTTTGGTTGCCAACTGGTTTGGAAGGCTGCAGAACAATTGAGCGTTAAGTCAAGGCCAGGTGTCTTTCCCTATCACTCTTTGCCTTATTCTTTTTTTTTTTTTTTAAAAAAAGATCTATTTATTTTATTTAATGTGTATGAGTATTTCATCCGCCTGTAGGTACGAAGTATACCATGTTTATGCCTGATGTCCACAGGCCAGAAGAAGCCATCAGATCTCTTGGAGCTGTAGAGCTGGAATTACAGACAGTTGTGAATTACGATGTAGGTGCTGGGAACCCAAGCCAGGGCCTCTATAAGAGCAGTAAATGCTCTTAAATGCTGAGCCATCTCTCTAGCCCCCTGGAGCCTTCCTTTTAAGAAGCAATTTGGGAAAGAAAGAAACTCACGTAAGATTCAAACTAGGTCTCAAGTTCACATCTGTGAACTGTTCAGACTCAGTCCTGTCCCTGGAAGTGCTGTGGTCTTAGTTATAGTTTAGAGAAGCCAAATGGCTCCCTCAGCACCAACTGTAAAGTGGTGTGAAAGGGTTTTGTGAGCAGGCAGAAGGCCAGGCAGTTCCAGCCCCATAGTCACCATGCACATTGGTTGTCAGTCTCTCTTCGTCTTATAATTTAAGAGGCTAGGTTCTTCCAGGATATCCATCCTTTCTTCTAGCTATCATTTACACACCCTGATCCCTTCTGTCCAGCAGTCCTTCCTATCTTCTGGTTCTGTCTCTTCATCCATCTGGGCATATTTTTTTTCTTTCTTTTACCTTGTTTCAGTTTTGTGAGACAGGGTTTCTCTATGTAGCCCCTGGCTGCCCTGGTACTCACTCAGTACTCCAGGCTGGCCTGAAATTCAGAGATCTGCCTGCCTCTGCCTTGCAATGCTGGGATCAAAGGTGTACCACTGCCCAGCTTTTTTTTTTTTTTTTTTTTGGTTTTATGACTTGAACCTCTCTGGTTTTACAGATTTAGTTACATCTGTAACAGTGATTGGAGAAAGCTGCCCATGTTCATTGAGCCTGTAAAGGGTTAATGCAAGAGCCTGGGGACAGTGGCAATTTGTTAAGGTAACCCTTCCCTGACTTGGCACAACTATCAAAGGCAGGTCTTCTCTAATTGTGACTCTGGCGGTGTAGAGAGATGTGACTTATGAATTCTCTGAGAGCCTGTTTTCCGTTTAACTGAAAAAAGAAAACGGAGATTAGCAAATTAAAAGGAATGACATCCCCTATGAGATCAGCAAATTTGTTCTCTGGAAAGCTAATCTGGAGGAAAACTGATGCTATCAGCAACTTTTTCATTCTTAACTTTCTCTAGTTTCAGTATCATTTTAATAAAGTTAATTAGATCTTAGAGTGAGCTGGGAATTGCTTATGGTTACAGGCCTACAAAAATGTAATATAAAGTGTTGTTAACTTTAAAACCAGGCTTGTTTTTATGCATGCAAAACAGGCAAGGAGTCCAGGACTGTTCCCGCAACTCTGTGTTGCTTTTATCTTTTTTTGGTCCTCCATCCTTATGCTCTCTGGGTCCAAGAGATGCTTGGACCTCAGAGATGCTCTCTACCTCACTGCGGAGTGGTGGCTGCTTGTAACCCTATCTTCTGTCTTGAAGGTACCTGCTTGACAGATGGGAGATGGCAGTGGACATCCTCATGCCATTAAAAGAAGTTGTCCGGGGAAACATTTGCCAACAACTTTGGCTTCTCTGTAAGGGTTTAAATTATGTTTCTGGAGCGGGGTTGGAGGCAGTCTTTTACTAAGGAGGGGGGCAGACTGGCTCTTGGGTGGGTAGGTAGCAGCTTCTGCTTCCATCCCCGTGGCTCTCAGCAGTCTTAGGCTTGTGGCCACATCATTTTAATCAGCTTTCTTCTCTGTCCCCAAATTACCTCTCTTACAGTAAGGATGCTAGTATCTCTCCAGATGCTAGGTCTGTTCCTATCCTTTGTTATCCGAAGTGTACTTTCCATACTTCTGCTGTATAGACTAATATTCAGAGCCTCCAAATGTGAGGACCCAAGCATATCTTCATAGAGTCACTGTTAAGCCCACTACCTATGGGGAGTAATTTGTCTCTCGAATTACTCTGACTATCATCTATATTACATCTTTCCTTGTTAACAGTGCTAAGGATAATTGGTTTTCTTACCAACATGTAAAAACAATTATGCAAATCTTATTGATGTCAAATAATCCTAAATTATATATTACAGACATCAGGTGTCAAATTCCTCTGACTTGATATTTTTTATTCTGTTTTCGTTGTCATATTTCCTGCACATTATTTTCTATCATATATGCATATATGTGCATGGGATAATTATCCTCAGGCAGCTAAATTCTTTCATTTTTGGCATCCAGTTCTGTAAACATGAGAAGCATTTATAGTTATGGAATCCCAGCACATTCCTGTCACCTTAAATGTTCCTGTATTCCCTTTCTAATTAATCTTTTCCCTCTACCAAGTGTCCGAACCCACTGACCGGATTTTACTTTGTAGAGAGGAAAACGCTTTGATTCTTTGAGTACTGACATAAAATGGGGTCACACACAGAGAGCACTTGCTTGCCTCTTTCTCTGAAAGCTTTTGGGACTCATCTGTGCACTTTCTGTACAATAGTTTGTCCCTTTGTACTAGTTTATTTCCCAGTTTGTGTGTTCACATAGGTTGTTTCTAATTCCTGACTATGCTACAAACATTCCCATACAGTTTTTATGTAGGCGTGCATTTTCAGTTCTTTGTCAAGACTTTCTAGACACTCCTGTTTCTAGATTGTCTTCGTCTCTCTTGTGTATATTTATCTGTTTGTCAGAAGCACATTGTTTTGACCGTAGTTGCTTTATAGAAGGTCTTCATATTGGCCATGTTCCTCTATCTTTAAATTTTCCCCCCAATTGTTTGACTACTTCAGGTTCTTTTTCTCCTTCTCCTCCTCCACCCCCTCCTCTCCTCCTCCTTTTCTTCTTCTCCATCCCCTTCTCTTTCCCCTTCCCCTTTCCTCCTCCTCCTCCTCCTCCTCCTTCTTCTTCTTGAGGGTGGGTTTTCTAGAAACATCTGAAACACATCCCCGAGGTTAGGGAAAGAGGTCAAATGTGGGGAGGCCAAACCTAGAAGAATCAGGGGGAGATGTGTGTAAAAGGGCGTCCTCCCAGGAAATCTCATTCATGCAGGGAGATGCGTGTGAGACAAGGTTGTTGGAACATGGATGAGGCTGGCACAGTATCTCTGGGGCATGGATTTGCTTGTGGAATAGGAGATGCGAATCGCAGCTGAAGCCACAGCCACACTGAACACAGGAGTAAGGCCTGGCCCCCGTGTACAAGAGCGGGTGGCACAGCAGGTTGCAACTGTCATTTGCTCTTGCCACATTCAGGAAACTCCTGAGGACGGGGGTGGGGGTGGGGGTGGGGGCTTCCATCTCTTGCCTTGTCACACCGTACATGACCAGATGGTGCTGCAGGTTGGGCAGTTGCGGGAATGCTTGCCAGTGCAGCTGCAGTGGTGCAGGAAGGAACTGGAGCTGGCTGCTGTGGAAGCGGTGAGCACAGGTGTCACCGGTGTGCGGGTGTGTTGGTGGACTGCTGGCTGGGCACTCCGGCTGCGGCCCTCCCTGCCTGCTCTGCGTCTGCAGGGCTTGCCCACCTCCCTCACCCTCCACATGGTCACACAAGTGCCTGGTTTTGCATTTGGTGGAAATCCCTGCTACTCTGGGCACAGTGATAAGGGCACAGGCCATGGTACTTCAGCAGATGGCGAGGAAAGCCCCATGTCTCCTATAGAGTTTGCTGCACAGGGAACAGGCATGGGCCTTCTCACCTGTGGGCACCTCCTGGGGCTGACTAGCTGGGAACTTTGCATGAGGCAGCCTCCACAGGCCTGGCAGGAAAGGGGTCATTTGCCAATATGGACTCAGCTGTGGGTTGCTAGGTGTTTGCTGCGTTGGAAGGCCTTGCCATAGTCACCGTACGCATAAGGCTTGCTTTCCTGGAGAGAACTGTGCTGCCAGGATCTTCTGAGGACTGGTGGTCCTTGTCCGTGGCATGGATGCTCAGGTGACGCTCTAAGCTGGCGCTCACTGGAAGAACTGCCTGCAGTGGGAGCAGACGGCAACTGCCATCTTTGGCACTTTCATCTTGTCTTCTGGGTCTGGCATTGGATTTTGTTCCTGGGCATGTAGGTGCCAGTAGGTGTTGCATGAGGCTGGACCAACACTGGAAGCCCTAGGCACACTCAGTGCATTGGAAGGTGAGCTCAGAGGACAGCGTTGACTTTGCCACGTAGGAGCTCTGGTGGCAGTGGTGGCTGCAGAGGTGACGCGTGTGTGGCTGCTCATTTTTGTGTGTGTGCGTGTGCAACTTGAGGGTGGAGCTGAGCCTTGGGGTCTCTTCGTACCACAGACACGGGAAGGAATGAGAGCCTGGGTGAGACCATAGCAGGTGGGCGTGTGGGTGGACAGCTGTAGATCGCTCATTCCACACTGTACATATGTTCCTCTGTCTCAGACCTTGGGGCTACTCTGGTTTCCATAACATCACTGCCCTACTGTCTGGGTAAGAACAGGCTCCCCGGAAACTCTAGGACTTTCCTTGTGGGGCTCTGATGAAATGATGATGAGCCAAGCAGTCTCTTTAGGCTCTCCGATTTTATGTTCCTCTTTGGCACTCTACTGCCAAAACCAAGAGTGTTGGCAGACCAAGCCTTCTTCTCTGAGATCTCCTCAAAGGCAAGGACTTCAATAAAGCTGTCACCTCTTCGTTTCTGAAATTCTCTTTCAGCCTTAATGGGCCCTGGGAGGGATGGCTTTCTTGCAGGAACTGGAGTATACTCTAGGGCTCTGGGCTCACTGGCCACTTTGAACTTGAGGCCAGTCTCCACTCTTTGGGCTCAGCAGGCCCAGTAGGCACTGGCTAAGATAGGGAGTAATTCATTCAGTGGATGCACACAGTGCTGGAGTCTGTTCTAAGGGCAGCTCCGTTCTGGGGTTGTGGCTGAGGACCTGGTAAAGGTCATTCTCTTTCTCCGAGATGATGTCTACAGGGAGACAACTCTTGCTAGCACTGCAGCTCATGTCCTCACATGGTGTCTCCAGGCACGTCCTCCAGCAGCCTACCACCTCCCTTCCATCCTTAAACTTCTGGTCCTGCAGGTGGTCCAGCACATCCTGAGGCAGCCAGACAGAAACTGCCCCAGCACCAACAGCTGTACTCTCCGCTTCCGGGTGTTCAGAGCCACCCACAGCCAGTGGTTGCAGAGTTCCTGAAGCTGGCTCAGGGATGCCCCTGGCTTCCTGATGCTGGAAGCCAACAACCTTATCTTTCTCCACGTTCACTGCTCTAAGCTGCTCTTGTTTCAGGGTTTCTGGGACTAGTTCTACCAGCATCTTTCACACCTCCTGCAACTGGATCGGACCCTTAGAACCCTTTTCTCAGCTTCTCCCACATCTGTGGAGTCCAGAGGCTGAGATGTTTGGGGGTTTGGAGGGATCCAGAACAAGAACCAGCTTAGGCCAGCCAAGGGAAGGACTCCAGGAAAATGGAACAGAAGGAGTCTTTGCTTTTCCATGTAAGTTTCAAACTTGATTTGTCAGTTGAAATATTCAGCATCTTGAATTTTTATTGGGTTTGTAATAAAACTATGGGCTAATGTGGAAAGAGTAGACATCCTGATAATACTGAGTCTTCCAACTTTTGAACATGCTACAGATTGCCGTTTAAGAATAAATTGTAATCATTTTCATTGTTTGTATATGGAGATTACAATACAATATTAATATTGTAAGACCTTGCCAAATTCACTTGTTGGTTGCAGGCCATAGTAGTTTGCTTTGTTGTTGTTGTTGAGAATTTTAGAAAAGATTGTCTATGTTGGTAAAAACACTTTCTGGCAATAGAAGCAGACTTATTTCTAGCTTTCTGTTATGGTTGCCTTCTATTTTATTTTTTTATTCTTATATTTCTTTTACCACCTTACCACACTGGATGAATCATCCAGTAAGTTATGGGATGGAGGTGGTGACAGGGACAGCCTTTCCCTGTGCTCAGCTTTGGAAAGAAAGGTTTATTCTTTCAATATTGAGTATGATCCCAGCTGTAGATTTCTACAGATAGCTTGCACTGTAAGGTTCTTTCCAAGTTTACCCAGAGGTTAAGATAAATAGATGTGGAGTTTTATCAGTTCTGTCTCTACAGCTGTTAAGATGATGTAGTCCTGTGTTTGCATGTTGATTTGGGGATTATTAGATTGGTTGATTTTTAAATCAGTGAGAAGGCAGAAATGAACTGAATTTCTTTGATTCCTGCCTACCTTTCTTTCTTTATAGTCTACTACCATGTGGGGTCCTTATTTTTTCTTTAGGATCCTGAATGGGCTGCTTTTGAAGACCAGATGGTCCAAAGACCTCTCCTACCATGCACATCTGTGCTCCCCTCAGCTTTGTTCTAAAGCTAGGTGAGAGTGGTAGGATCCAGGGAATTTTCAATATAGAAGAAAATATCTCACTAGATGATTTCTTGAATAGCTATCAAAAGGAGTATGCAAAGTCACAGTCAGACAACGCTTTAACCATCTCTGCCCTGGTGTGGAGGCAAAAAAGCAGAGAACTTGTGTTAGACCAAGCTGTGCTGGCATCCGCTGCTGTGTTTGCTCCTTTCATTCCCAAATCATCCCCGTCTGGGCTGACAGGTCCAGAAACATCGGCTCTGTAGATATGACACCAGAGAGCCAACCACAGGCACTGCGAAGAATGACTTTAATATGGAACCTCCCCCACCCACGCACAGGCGACAGCCACAACAAAGGGGCTGTGAACAATGCCAATTGTGCTGGCTTTTTGGCCCACAGATATGTGGTCTTTCAGATGCACGTCAACAAAGGGATGAATCAAACTTAGTGTTGGCCAACAAGCCTGCATTGTCTTCCCTCTTCCAAAATTATTCTCTAAATTCCCCAAGGCCCTGAGCACTAGGGTATAAACGCTGCATAGCACATCAATAGATAAATACCAATACCCCCAGCACCTAGACTTTCTGGGCACTTGATCCAAACCAACAGCATTCTGACTTCTAATAGAAATAATTTTAATCCAGGAAAGATCTTGCCAACAAGAGGAGTCTAAAGGTCTGCTCTGGGAGGCGTAGAGGATGTCTGACAGATTACTCAGCCCAGAGCCACAAGAGCAGCCCATTTTTCTCCTTTCCCCTCCTTACTCTTTAGCTGATGTAATTACACATTTGTGTGATGACAGTTGGTTATTTACCATGAGATAATAGGGTGACCCGAGCAACAGGAGCACAGCGCCGGCAAGTGCACAGATCAGTGAGTTTAATGGCCGCACGACCTTGGGAATTAGAAAGGGTCAGAATTACATGACAAGACTACTTATCTCAGGTCTGGGCATCAGAGAGTAACAGGGCCAGAGAGTGCTTTGCCTTCCCTGTGGACTCTCTTCTTGAAAAACAGATGTAGTCCTGGGAAAAGGCTTCATGTATGTCCCTTGTACTTGTATTTTTTCTTTATGTTGTACATGGGATCCAATCCAGGGCCTGCTCCTGCCAGACAAGCACTGTATTTGCAAGTACTATCCTTGGCCTTCTTTATTATTTTTTAAAAATTTGAGACACGGCCTCATTTAGTTCATCAGGCTGGCTTTGAACTTGGGATCTTTCTACCCTGCTTGCCGTTACTCCTGGTACTTGGGATGAGAGGTCTGTGCTACCAGGCCTGTCACAGTCTGTTCTTAAATCTTTTATCCTGTGCTCCTGTAACATCTTTTCCATAAAGGTCCTCGACTCCCTGAGGCCTCTCAAATATTCAATTCTTCCCACCTAGCACTCAGTCAACCACAGACATGTCAGACTATGTTCTCATCTACTTTTTTTTTTTATGAACACAAAACTATTTGAATTTCATGTAGTTTCTAAGTGTAATAACATATTCTTATTTCACTATTCCTGTCATTTAAAACACACACGCACACGCACACGCACACGCACACACACAGTCTCAGCTTATAGGCTAGGCTGAAGAAGCAGCAGGCTACATTTAGCTGTGGTATGCTTGTCTTAGCTGTAGAGTACCTGTGTGTGCCATCCGGAATTTGGAAGGAAAGTGCCTTCAAGCTTCCTTCCAGCCTGAAGGACAGGTTTTGGACAGCAACCACACTTTTGCAAAGACCAGGGCAGCAGCAGCAGCCAGACACCCCCCCCCCTCTGATTTTCCTTGGTGAAGGAAGACAGAAGAGAGCAGTGTCCTTCCTTTAATGCACTGAGATTTCCCCTCCAGCTTAGTTTTCTCATCCTCTCCAGGACTGTTCTTGCTTCCCTATAGCCCAGGAGAGGAAAAAGCAACAACAACAAACTCCTCGAAGAAACAGTCTCACTTCTTTTCCCCTATGCATTTTGGTTTTTGAGACATTCTGTTTCGCCCAAGCTTCTTCTGGAAGTCAAATTGGTTTTGAGGTTTGTGGTGGTTTCAGGGAGAGAGAAACCTGAGTATGTGACAAGTCATTGTGGGGGAACCTGCCAAAGGACACTGTGCATTGGGTTGAGCAGCCAGGTAAAAGCTTCATCTTGTCCATTTCTCTCTTTTGAACAGAGATCTTCCTCTGCTATTGTTTGGTGTCATCGGTGACATTATGCTTTTGTGACCCTTTCAACAAAAGAAATCCCTTTGAACATCTGTGTCAGGCCTGGCTCTATACTTGAAAATATAAAAAGCTCTTTGAATTAGACCCTTCTAGGACTTTTAACCACAACCTGAGATTGATTGATTGATTTGTTTTTCCCTAGGGCTGAACAACTTTAATTGTGTTACTGCTGTTCTGAGGATTTCAGTCCCCATGACTTCAAATAAAAGACCGTTAGGCAGGAATAAGAAAAGGTGAGAGCAAGTCACAAGTGATCCCGTTCTGTCCCTGCCTGTACTGAGTCTGCCCTTGCTAAGGCTGTATAACGCACTACCAGCCTTCGGCAGAGACCACGGCTGAATCAGCAGCCAGGCTGCACCTCAGGTTTTCCTGTGGTGAGTGAAGGCAAAAACAAAAACCAAAACACTAAAAAACAAAATAATGTAACATGTCTGCTTTGTTTGATGCACAGAGGTTTGGACAGGATCTTGGAGTGCAACTTATTGCATGATTAGGTCAAATGCTTCCATGTCAGTCTTCATAGAAATTTCACCTCAACCCCTGAAAATGCTCAATAGTATTCTTGGTCATGGGCAACACTTTGGTAAGCAAGTACGCATAGCCTTAGCCTTCTACTGTATGGCACAGATGCTAAGAAGGGCCCAAGGCCACGGCCCCAACCACAGTCTAGCCTGCATCTTTTCCTCTGTTAATGGTTGACACCTGTTTCTCTTTCACCCAATGGTAAGCTGATTTCCTATGCTCCACCTATGCCAAGGTGGGTGGAGACAACTAGAGGGAGGGCGTCCTGGGGGGTTTGTGGAGTTGCTGACAGTGACTGAGAGTTCGTTTTTACCCGATTTCTATCTTCTGCTGTAGCTCAGTGCTCCCCAAAAGAGTGATGTGGAGCTGCAGCAACAGCTGCTTTTGGCCTCTGTGATGTCTTGTTTTTGCCTCTGCTACCGCTTCCCCAGTCCGCAGGTGTGAACACACGTGACATGCATGCAATCAGGCACATATACAGTTTCCCACGTATGACCAGAAGCTAGTCAGTCAGGCCTGTCATATCAGGTTACACAAAGAACGACTATATAAGACAAATAGATGGTCAGGAGGACAACTTTCAGTACTAGAAAGAGAAAGGTACCTTTAAAGTCCAGGGTCCTGTTCTTCTTGTTTGCTGACCTCATTAATCCCTACAGTGGTTGACGTTTATACAACGTGGGCCACATTTTAAACCAAAAATATGGCAGTTGGTTCCATATAAGATAAAAACAATTCATTTATTATAGCAAATACTGTCTGATTTCTACATGCTGCTCATACCACTGAGCTAAAGATAATGGATTGGGTAATGAGAGAGACAAAAAAGGAAAGATTTGTCATTTACTGTGCCACTAATAAAGCATGTGGTCTTGGTTGTTTGAGTGAACTTCTCTGGGACCTGACTGAATGTCTACTGTTGTCTCCTGTTCAGAGAAAGTAAGATAAGGAGGAAAACTTGTACGAGTAGCTGATCTGATCCCGGAGCGGTGTTCTGTCTGTGATGAGGCTGTTAGAGGGAAGAGTGAGAAAGGAGTGACATGATGCCCACAGGACATGAGCAGGAAACAGCCCTAGGCCACCCTAGGCGGACTGTTGAATCTTTGAGTGTTGCTGTTCCCTCTTTTCTTTTTTAATCAGGGAGCTATTTGGAATTCTTCATGTTTGGGTAATAATTCATCATTTTTTTTTCCAGAGTCATCTCATTTGCATGCTTATTTGACTCTGTGTGGGAGGCCTCTAGAAAGGTCAACGTATGCTAATTTGCATAAGTCCTTGGGTAGTTGGCTGCCCTGTGAACAGCTACCAAAGAGGAGACTTGAACCAGGGCCCACGACTATTTGGAGCAACTGTGGAATTGATCCTTTGGGATCTTTTCACACTAGGCCAGTGTACTTATAGGTACTATAATGATAGCCTTCCTAAATATCTTTGTTCCTACATAAGAATTCCATTGTAAACACAACAGGAGCTGACATGCCTTAAGAAATATATCACTGAAAAAGGAAATATATAATTGTACTTTCTATAGCTGGCACAATAAACTGTTAGAAGCATTGTGTGTGACAGGGAGGAGGTAGTACATGGCATGAGTGGCTGGTTCTTCCATCTTTGTCTCTAACCCTTTTGGATGAACTTAAGCATGAAACAGCAATTTCTTTATTCCCCATGCCAGTACAATTTTGCAGAGTTCTTGCTGTATTGTGCATTGAAAGCCTTCATTAGCAATGCAAGCCCTTCAGAAGGTAACGCATGACTCATACGAGGTCTAGAAATAGCACTGTGGAAAATTGCTTTTATGTAATCTTTCTCAGAGTGTCATTCTGTGAATACTTATCATCCCAGCAGAAACAAGTGGGGAAAGATCACATCTTGCGGGGCCTCCAGGGACGTGCTGTGTCTCCGAGTCACACCATTGCCTCACAGGCCTCTAGAAACCACTCGAAATTTGAGAGCACTTTAGGCACAACAGGGGAATCAGGAAGTGAGGAGCCAATCTGTGAAGTGAGAATCAGTCTCTGGTTTCAATAATATTGCATCTAGTACATGGGCTTCAATCAGGAGGTTTTTTTTTTTTCTTTTTTGGCAAAAATTAAATATTAAATGTTTTTAAGTTGTGGTAACATACTTAACATAGAACTAATCAGTTCAAAGAGGTAAAGTACGTATACATTGCTGTATAACCATCACCACCATCCAACCGCCCGTCTCTGGATCTTTCTATCTTCCTAACTCGGGCTATATACCTATTAACCAATAAGTCCCCTCCCATTTCCTCTTTCCAGGAAACCACCACTCTACTTTCTGTTTGGCAGATTTTGACTCTTTCAGGGATTTCAGGTAAGTGAAGTCTTTTTTTTTAATTATTATTTTTAATTTTTATATTATTTAGTTTATTTGCTTTGTATCCTAGCTGTAGCCCTCTCCCTCATTCCCTCTCAGTCCTCCTCCCCTCCCTCATCTCCTCCCATGCCCCTCTCCAAGTCCACTGATAGGGGAGGTCCTTCTCCCCTTCTATCTGACCCTAGCTATCAGGTCTCATCAGGACTGGCTGCATTGTTCTCCTCTATGGCCTGGCAAGGCTGTTCCCCCCTCAGGAGGAAGTGGTCAAAGAGCCAGCCACTGAGTTCATGTCAGAGACAGTCCCTGTTCCCCTTATTAGGAAACCCACTTGGAGACTGAGCTGCCATGGGCTACATCTGAGCAAGGGTTCTAGGTTATCTCCATGCATGGTCTTTGGTTGGAGTATCAGTCTCAGAAAAGACCCCTGTCCCCAGATATTTTGGTACTGTTGCTCTCCTTGTGGAGCTCCTGTCCTTTCCAGGTAAGTGAAGTCATTCAGTATTTGTCCTTTTGTGATTAGCTTACTTTACTTGGAAAACACAGTCCATCCTATGGTTGTAAACATCTTATAGCATCTGTATTTTGAATTGAATACTGTTTTAAGGGTGAATGGAACTTTACTGTATATACACACAACACATTGTGTATTCATTCATCCATTTCTTGAACACTGAGTTGCTCCTACCTTTTGGTTACTATGACAAATGTTTCTGGAA
The DNA here is from genome assembly GCF_030254825.1 of Meriones unguiculatus. Taxonomy (NCBI): domain Eukaryota; kingdom Metazoa; phylum Chordata; class Mammalia; order Rodentia; family Muridae; genus Meriones; species Meriones unguiculatus. The sequence goes on along the minus strand of NC_083354.1, from coordinate 77,268,781 downwards.
TATGAGTGTAACATTTTTTTAATTGTTTCCCATTCTTTTGGGAATGCCCAATGAGATTGTGAAAAAAAAAACTCTTAAAATTAAAAGGGAAGGTTTTGAGATAAACATATAAACAGTGTGGAAGGAGAAAGGGCAGAGACAGGTGATCACACCCAAATCTAGGAAAGTCACCAGGCAAGGTGGAGGAGGAGAAAGGGGTGGGCCTGGTTCTAAACAAGGCCACACAACTGATGAGTTAGCAGGTTTTTAAGCTTCCACTGGAGTGGCTATAGCCGCTTGAAAGGGACTGTCAGAGGCTAGGCCAGGAGCCTGTGGACGTGGTGCACACCTGTTGCCCTAGCATTGGGGTGGAGACAGACAGATCGTGAGAGTTCTCTGGCCAGCCATCTTAGTGTAGACTGGGGAGCTTCTGGTTCACACAAGACCCTGTCTCAGGCAATAAGGTAGATAACAGTAGTGGAAGACAGCTGATGCCTTGGTTTGGCTAATACATGCAATGGGCATGTGTGCATTGGCACACCAGGTGCTGATCTTATAACACACACACGTACACACACACACACACACACACACACACACACACACACACACACACAAACACACACCATGTGTGAACATAACTATGCATGCATGCACACCTGGGACAGGGACAGGGTCAGTGCTTCTGGGAAACATTCGAAGAAACCATGAAGAGGAAGCTCCCAGGCAGTCCCTTCCATTTCTGGATGAGCTCCTGCTGTACCAGTTCTGCTCCTTGTCTGGATATGGTCCAGTGACAACATGAGTGTAAGTATAAGAGACCTTTGTGTGACATTAGAGGATTCTGGGAGGGGAGCTGTTCTGATGTGGTGAGGAGGAACAACTTTCTTTTAGCTTTCTGGATTCAGTTGGGGCTTGGAAGCCAAATCAGACTCTGGAACTTAGCATGTGCCTCCTCTAGGGTGCCCAGAGCTGATCCCCAGAAGATACTGTGTACAACCCTTCTGGGGCTGAGGGACCATGAGAGTTCAGGTTAAGTGGAAATGGGCCTGGCAGTCATGGCTGTGTTTTGAAGTTGTCTGACATGGTCTTCTCTTGTGGAACATGCCCAGCTTGCACCCAAGGATCGGTCTCTTGTTCTATGTTGCCACTGGAGCTGAACAATCACCAAAGCATGCTAGATAATGATTAGTCTTGGAACGATTAGCATCCTATGTACTTGGGTTTAAAAAAGACTTATGTAACGGGTGTTCTACTTTTTCCTAGAATCTTTGCCTCTCTGAGGACAAAGTGAAGAGAAGGGATCCAAAAAAAAAAAAAAATAGTGGTACATTGCAATATTTGATTAGTACTCCTAGCAAACTGATAAACACATACCCCATGCTCTGACAGTCTACAGGTGCACATCCAAATGCTTCCAGGGGCCCTTTGCAACATAGATGTTGACCCTTTGGGCCTGGATTTCAAGAGAACATACTAGTTAGCAACAGGGGGGTAGCGGTGTGTGGCCAGTGATGGGACTTGGCCCCATGACAACTTGGAAGGCTTGCCACTGATTTGGAAAGAACAGCAAGTTGTGTTCTGAATTGGGGAGGGGGGGCAGGAGAGGACAGAGTTCTCTGTGAAACACTAATGAGAATAAGGTGAAACCACTTCAGAGAGAGTCCCAGGCCGTGGTAGAGGAGCGTGTACCGGCATGTGGCCGGCTGATGGTTGAAATCACCCCGGGGTCATGGGCATATCTAGAGCTGACTGAGGATATCCATGGGAGGGTCCAGGCAGCTGTCATCAGAACCTGCGTGCAAGCACAAATGTGTTTTTGTTTAGCTGTCCAGGTTTCTCAACATGTTGGTCTCTGGCTCCTTTATGCTTGAATGGCGGCAGAAGATGTGGAATGTTGTGTTTGTTGGATGGGAGGTATCAGCAAGAAGAGTAGAAATTTCCTCTAAGGATTTGCAAAGCTGTAGAAAGAAAAGAAGGTGGATTTAGGAACGGGGTGGGGGCAATGGGGCTAACCTTGGCAATCTGAGGTGATGGCACATTATTGTACCTATCAGGGCTTCTACTTCCTCATGTCACAATGGGATAGAAGTGAGGTCGAGGCCACTGGATTAAATGCCTTTTGCTCACGATCCAGAGAATTTAGGGGATTTTGCAAAGCTGCTGAAGTAGATTGCACTATGCTATATCTTTGGTACTTTTTCTACCTTAGAAGAAGTTTTCTATTTTTTATCACTTTTTCAGGAATGGACAATGTCTGCCCAGATAGCAAGAACTCCAGGATTGGGCTGATAAATATTTCCACCTCTCTCGGGCTGTTTATATGAGGCTGGCTATAGTGTAACTCTGATGTATTCTGAGGGGTGTTTGCCTAACTTTGTTTTGTTTTCCTTGTAACTTGAGTACCATGACAGGTACGTGAACTTCCTCATTGTCTGGTCTCTCATTGTCTGATCTCAGCTGGTTTCCCTTGAGCAAAACAACTAGGAAATGAGAAATATGAGCCTTGAGCCTCTTTAGTGTCTGCCAGTCCTAACTGTGTCTGGCTACCTACCCCTGCAGGATCTCAGCCCAAGTAGGCTTTTGTTCCCAGCCTGTCACTCACATAGCCTTTCAATTAAAAAAAAATTATTGTGTGTATGTACTGTGTGTGAGTGTACCCATGTGTGTATGCATGCATGCATGGGTGTGCATATGCCAATGTAAACCTGTGAAGGTCAGAGGACAACTTCTGAGAGCCACTTCTCTTTCTCCACTGTGGAATCCAGGGATTGAATTCACATTGTCAGGCTTGAAGGGCAAACACTTTAACCTACTGAACCATCTTGCCTAGGGAGCCATTTTTAGACTTCACCATGACTCTAGCCCTGTGTGCCCAGACTGGAGTCCTTCCTTTAAGCAGCGAGGTGTTGATGCGTGAACTTTGGGCAGGTGATGCCCTGTTTGAGGGTCAGCTGAGGAATACAGTCCCCTCTGCAGGGTCAGAAAGGATTAAGCTAGAGATCTGAAGTCTTTTTGGCAAAGCAAGGTTCTGGTGCAGATTCCCTACTGGCTGAACTGGCCGGGGACACCCACAGAAGCGGCTCATGGGACCATTCTGCCCACAAGCATTCTAAAAACTAAACACAATCAAATAATCCTCTGTTCGACATACACAAAATCCACTGTTTAAAAAAAAATCACTTTCAGCATGACTTTTGTTCCTTTAGGTTACTTGTTCCAAGGATTTTGCTGGACCCAGTGAGGGAGTATTACTGAATATTCTGAGAACTGTCTCTTCTGCCCTGTGAGTGACCTTCTCAGCACGGCGCCATGCCTCAGGGGTGGCTGGAGACAGACAGGAGTCTTCTCGAGCAGGGGCAAGAGTGTGCATGTTGGGATGCTGTGGGGTGAGCAGTCTTCCTATCTTCTCCAACTCTGTACTCGAGGCATCCCAGGCAGTGTGGCTTTCCCTCAGCTGTGGAACATTGTTTCTCTGAAGTGGCACCCAGACTGCACAGGTCTGGGGCACGGGGTGAAACAAGCCAGCAGAGGAATAGGCACCACGCTGCTGTTAATGGTTAGTTCATATATGTTTTGAAAGAAATTGCTAAAGACTGGGTTGGCTGATGTAATAGAAAACCCTTTTTGTGTTCTCCCATAGACACTCATTTTTTTTTCAAAGAATAAAAATTCAATTCAGCTACTTGGAATTCAGGCAGCCATGAAATCTTACCCACCCTCTCTTCCTCCTCCTCCTTTCCCTCCTCCTTTCTTCCTCCTCCTTTCTTTCCCCTCCCTCATTTGAAGTTCTTTTGCATTGGAAACATAGTAAATTTTCTTTTATTAAGAAATGACTTTGTGGTGACAAATCTACATATCCATTTTCCATTCTTATCCTTTATGTTCTGTTCTCATCAAGCTGACTGTACAGAGATCTGACAATTCTGTTCATCATGCATTTCAATGTTCTCCAAAGCCGAGACATTAACCTTTTCCTTCCATTTCCCAATTTGCTTTTTACCCACTCATGCTATTTTCTCCAGACTAGGTGAAGAAAAAAAATGTAAAAAACATTTCTCTTCACATCACATGTTATCAAAAGCCCTCTTGTGGGATGAAGTTCAGCTCTTTCACAGTGGCCCTTTGATAGCTAAAAATCTGGTGTTCAGCAATTACTTCTTTTTGAGAACTCCAAGTACATCCAGCCTTGCAGTTTTTTTAAACAATTGGCTCTGTTCTCTGGGTCCGTTTCTCATCTCACTCGGCTCCCCATAGAGACAGAAGACAGACCCTCTGTCTCTGCTGAAGGAGAACAACTGACATTTATGTCCCAGCTGGAAGCAGAGGGGTGGATTGACTGAGGCAGGCTTTCGTTCTTCCTTGAGCTGAAATTGAGATATGGCTTTGTTATATGTTTGTCTAATCTTATTTCAGGCTCTCCTATACAAATCCTAGTGGGAGATAGAAAGCAAAGCTGCAACATGTGTGTTGAGCTTGGAATGAGAAACTTTAATCCTTGCAAAAATGGTATTGTGTAAATTCCAGACTGCAACGAATCACGGTAGATTCAGACAGTGGCGGGAACGGTTCACTTTCCCTTTTAATATTCAGTGTGCACATTCATGAAGTAACGCGACCTTCTGAATGCATATTTCTTCTAAATTTCCTTCAGGCCTGTATTTATTTTATTTGCTGAAGCCCCAGTGGCTTATATGAAGTGCACCAGATGTTTTTCATCTGCAGACAGTGCACCTGACAGTCAGAGGCCGAGCAGGTTTGCTGGTGGCCAGCTGTTCACTTGTGCCCTCGGCGTCAGTATACATTTTAACTGCATGCAGCATGTAAAAGGCTCCATTTATTGGACACTAACGTTCTGGGCCCTCTGCTGCAGGCGTTAGCTTCATGAGCACTTTTATGGCTTCTATGGTCCTATAGAGTATATCTTCGTACTATGTACTAGCTCAGCACCTTGTTGATGAGAAAACCACGGATTCACAAAGATAAATAGCCTTCCCAATGTTACATAGATAGAAGTCAGAGAGCAAACCTGGGGTCTGGGTATAAATCATTACTGTGTTATAAGGTTGTCACTCCTGGACTAGCCCTCCTGCTTCTGTTAGATAAATCCCTGGAAGAATGGTCTCACCTTTAGGTACTTTCATCCCACCTCTACAAGATTTATACAGCAGATAACTCCTGTATAAGAATGCCCTCATCCTTGGGATTCCTACCCTGTGTCAACTTAAAAAAAGGCTCAGCCATTTTGACCTCCATAAAAGTATTTTTTCTTCTCCAAGCATCTCTCTATGTGTTCACATTTATGCATGAGTTTTAGTAAGTTTTACTGAGGATATGGGGATTTGGAGGGCCATTTCCATCTTTACATTTCATATAAACTCATTTGAAACGATCTGCATTTCGGAAATCCGTATTGCTTGTGTAATATTTGTTGTCACGTGGTCTCCTGCTAAACCTGCTGCCTTTAGAGGTTTCCTTTAAGAAGGTTTCCCAAAGAGAATGCTGGCGCTGCCTCTTCAAGTAGTTTCTTTTCAAATTCTACCGCTGAATTCAAAGACTAAAAGACCTGTGTTGTCACTCCCCTCTCCCTCTTTTTTCCCTTCCTCCCTTCTCTCTCCTTCCCTTTCTCCTCCCTTCCCTCTTCCTCTAAAGCACAATAAAAATAGAAAGTGTTGGATTAACTGATTATTTTCTAGCATCAACAAAAATATGTAGAGAAGAGAGCCTGGGAGAGCAGAGGATTAGCGTGAAGCAGGACTGACCCAGCGGAAGTTTGGCAAGCAGCAAACTCTCGGTATAGACACGTCGTCATTGCTGCAATTATTCTTCTAATGATAAAATTGATGCATATAAACTCATTCTAGGAATAAAACTGGAAAATGTAACAAAGCTATGAATAAACATACAAATAAACATTCAACATTCTTTGAAACCTCTGCTGAAGAATTGAGTATTTCTTCATGTTCTTTTGTTTATTCAGTTTTTTTATGATTGTGTGTATCTATAGTGCTCTTGCTCACAAACAGACTCTTTCTTTCTCTCATTTACACACACACACACACACACACACACACACACACACACACACACACGTGAACACATCAGAAATGACTATATACCTGCCCTTTAATAGGCAAAAGTAGCATACATAGGGTTTTGCCTAATTGAGGGAACCTATGAAAAGTCTTTACTGTTCTCATGTTTGCTCCTGTCCATTGAACCTGTCATTTGCTCATTGGGATCATCTCAGCCTTACTACCTCAACACTTGAATCCTTGCCCACTCTCTCAGGATGATCCTTGATGCTTCTGTTGAGTGTACAGCACACAGCTTCCCTCCTCAGCACTCATCTGGCTCCATCTGACGCTCCACAGGTCGAAGTATAATTTGCATATATTTTATACCTGGAGGAGCTGCTGGAGATAACTATGGATTCTTCTTGGTCTTTCCCAGTGCCTATGAGCTGCATCACTCTTTGTTGAATAGCACAACAGAGTAACACTGGACTTGGGGATATGATCTTTGAAGACTGGGAGACCTAGGCTCAGATCCACTCTGTAGCCAAAGTTTTATCATCTGTGAAATGGGATTTTAAAGGTGGCTGCCTTTCACTCAAGAATTATTGTATTTAGAGAGATAACCTGGGGAGAGTGCTCAGGGCAGTATGGGGTGAGAACTCAAAACTATGGATTCAGTAGTTCAGCAGTCAGAGTAGTATGATGAAGTCAAATGTAGTCTTTGCAGAATATTTTCCTCAGGCGAACATCACATGATAAAATGTGTTTGTTCTATCTGTCTACAAATGGACACCAGGGATGAGTTGACAAGGCAATGGTCATACAGTCTTATCAGCACTGGCTACTTGAGTGGTCCCTATGTTCTGGGCTCTTCACAAAATCTCAATTTTAATCATAATCCTACAAAGGGGCAATCACCACCTTGTCAGTGAAGGGATTCTCTGGAGGAAGCTGGTCTAAATGATAAGGAAGCTTCTTCTCTCTCACACTAGCAAGTATAAAATCAGAGAGTCTGCAGAGCTTCAGCCGTCCAATTTATCAAGCGTGGTCCTGAGGCTCTCCCATTTATCCCTGGCAACAGCTCCGTTCTAAGGCCAGAATCAAGATTTCCATGTTATCTCCAGAATTCCAGCCCTGAAGAGCAGTGTCTAGGGCAGGCTCATCTTGTCTGTGGCTGTGTCATAGAGGTCAGATAATTTCTCTAAACGGCTGTAGCCTGTTTCTGAATAAGCCATTGTAAAAGCACACAGAATTCCTCTCAGGCTACTCAGATCCCCTCCTGTGAATAAAAAGTTGGAGTGTTGGAGTAGCTGTCCTGGGCTTCACTGACACTGTGTGTGTGTGTGTGTGTGTGTGTGTGTGTGTGTGTGTGTGTGTGTAGCTATCAGAAGAAACAAATGAACAGTAACAAAACCAAAACCCAAAACCAAACCAACCAAACAGCAACACCACCACCCCACCCCAAAACCTCCTCTATTTTGCTAAGAAGAAAAAATTTGAGCAGTTTTGGTGCCCCATAGCCTCCAATTCATGGGCCAACTCTCTTTCTCAGATGAGTAAATAGGCAACAAAAATTAATCCCAGCATTTGGGAGGCAGAGGCAGGATAGTCTCTCTGAGTCTGAGGCCAGCCTGGTCCACAGAGTAAGGTTCAAAACAGCCAGGGCTACACAGAGAAACTTTGTCTCAAAACAAAACGAAACAACAAACAAACCAAAAACCAACACCCCCACCCCCAAATAACAAACAAACAAGGCAACAAAAAGCTTAAGCACCTGGTGCCCTGTGATCAACAAAGGTGGAGACCAAGTCTGAATCCATTGATACCTGTGATGACAAATTTCCCAAACAGGTAAAGAGAGAATGTCTGGTGTCTTCCCCAACATGCAAACCACAAGAGTCCATTGCAAGGGAATTTCTTTGAAGAGATTACAAAAGTACTCAGACCAGCTGAAGCTTAATACTTTGCAATGTGACATGCTGAGAACATTGCGTGCAGCCAGCGTGATCTGGCCTTGAACCGAAGCCAGGGTGGCACCCGTAGAGAAGCAGTGGAGGGGAAAGGTGCATCACCCTACACCAGTAAGTTGTGCCCAGCACACGTAGTCATCTGTCAGAGCTGAAATATGTTGGCGGGCCAGGGAGGGAGGAACACTGTTCCAGCCACACATCCGTCAGGACGCCAACACTAGCTCTCACATTCTTCAAATCTCCACTTACCTACTTATCGTGAGATCAGATAGAGGAGTGTGTTCTTTTCAAACATGTAGATGGCAGATGTTAAGAGCCAGAGTTTCATATGAGGTTCTGCGTTAGAGGACGGCTCCTTGCTGGGGTCTCTGACCACATTCTTCGCCCCCAAGACTACTCTGTCAGCTGCCCTTCCCTTCTATGCCCTAGGATTTTGCCCTGAAGCTCCCCTTCATGCATGTGCGTTCCCAGGTTCTGCCTTCAGAGACGGCCTGCACACTAACAGTGTTTGGGGCTGTGTGCTACATTTCAGCCTTTTGCTTAAACTCCAAGGCTTGGACTCAAGCACCTATGGATCCCTTCACTGGATCATCTCACAGGCTCTCAAAATCGGTATGTCCAAATACATTTGTATCTGCTCCCACCCTGACCAAAACCAAACAAGAACACTTGTTTCTATTTCTTAGTCAAACATTAAAAAAATGAGAACATCATACACCAGTACTTTATTTACACTACCATCGCCCGAACTCCTCTTATTTTCCACAGTCACTTTCAGACTGAAGGCCTTTTCTCCTGACTCTGGCACAACCACTTATCCTCTATGGAGTCTTACGATCCTTTTGTCTCCTGAAAGACATCAAAATAAACACCACATCGGGACAGCTCCTGTTGTTCTACCCAGTCACCACTATCTCCCATCGTTTTACTCATGTTGTGTTTCAGTCTTGCCTTCTCCTTCTCCGTGCCCCTCCCGTCAAACCCATCCTCCGCACTGCCACTGACGGTGCCTTTCAGACACAGACACAGCTCCCACACTTTCACTAACTGAACTCGTCAAGGATTCTCTGGTGCCTACCGTGTGGTTTTCCCCTTCTCTGGGCTACCAGCTAATGCCTTTCACAGATGTGTCCCAGTTCATCCCGGGAGAACTTTGGGGTTGCCTAGAGAACTTATTTACATCCTTCACACCCCATCACTGACATCTCTCCTGATTTTTCCTGGCAGAATTGTTAAACCTTAATGTTCATGATTTTCTCTAATTTTTTTCTACCATATAGTAAATAATGGGTGGAAAAGAAATTCTGTTGAAAATGAAATACTTCCAGCTGTCAATGAAGAAATGAAGTGGTTAAATACTAAACTAACCAATGCCTGTCATTCAATTGTTTCGTTATGTTTTTTAAACTTCTGCAGCCTTCCTTCCTCGATGTGCACCCTTTTGTAACAACTCATTTTGGGTAGTGATCTCAGTTCTCAGAAAATGGGAGGGTGGGTACACTTTCATACTTCCGACTTGTCCCTAGAACATCCCTGTTCTACTGTGTTATGGCTGAATGACAGCCACCAACTTGGAGTTTATGTCACATGCAGACCTGGTTCTACACTGGTATGCATACACAGGTTCAAGTATTTCAATTGATTCCACAACTTGAGAGTCTTGGTTTCACTTTCACCAAACCCCAAAGCTTGGAAACTAAAGCATAGAGAGGTTAAGTAACTCATCTGAGGTCATACCATGTGATATGTAATGGAACAGGGACAGAAACTCAGGCTATCTGTCGCAGTGCCAATGATCTTAACCACTAATAGCTTTGGAAATCAGGACAAGGGCCTCATTTTTGTCTAAGAGTCATACTTAATTAATTTTTTTTTTTTTTTTTTACAAAAGATGTTATAACTCAGTTAAATTTTTTAGCAGTTGGGGGCAGATACGAATATGCTTGCTTTTTGTCCTTTTGGCATAGTCTAGCTGTGACTCAGTTCTGACAGACGCATTCTTCTACTGATACTTAGACACAAAGCATTTCATCTCACACATTAACAAATGGTTACTCCTCACGAAGAGGGGGAACAAGAGACCCAAGTCATGAATTTGCTGACACGCTTTCCCCATTGTGCACTTCAGAACTTTTTCTCCTGTGCTCTTGCCACGACACATTTTACTCTAACTGCCCTGATAGATTAAGGAGCATCTTGTAGGACCAGACTTGCTCACTTGGACTCTGAGAAAGGAAGCAAATGGACTATTAGCCTGTATAGCAGGACTATGCGAGGTGAAGGGAAGGCAGCGTGGGGGAGCACTAGTGATTCCCTCTCTGTGTGTAAATGCATGCACATGTTCATTTGTGTGCACACATTGAGGGGCTGGGTTGTACAGAAGTCAAGGAGAAAAATTAAGCACAATTTCAAACTCAGGGTTGACCACCATTTTAGTCACACCTTGAAGAGAAAGAAATGATCTCTTACTTCAATCATAGCACAGATTATGCTGGAGGCTTTTCTTATTTTCTTGCTTTTGTATTTCCCCCCCTTAAGATGATCTTTCCCCATTTTGCTTTCTCACTTTCTCCGTATCTTTGTATTAATTAGCTCATAGTGTCTGTCTGCCCGTTGGAAGGACTCCAAGGATTTGGGGGCTATCAACTAAGGATCCGAAGGTTACTGTGCTCTCAGTCTTGGCTCAGGGACAGGCTTCCTTCAAAGTATGGACGAAGCCTTGTCCAAGGCAGGTGGTTGAAGACCTCTCCTCATGGGCCCAAACTGTGGTTTGGGTACCCATGCTCTTTCTTCTTCCCTCATGTTCAATTTTGTCTTTGATTGAGTCTCTGCATAACAGCAGCAGCATTACCCAAAGGTCGCTGCTGATAACGAGAATGCAGTGGGCTAGACTATGTCATTTGCTCGTAAGTCTGTGTCAGCTTTAGGTCTGATCCCTTTACATTAAGTGAGAATATTCCCCGGAGTTCTTAGGAAAGTAGCTGGGATGTTCCGACAGCAACCAGTACTCAATTTCTGCTTTTTGTTGTTCTTTGTTTCTTTTTCTCCGTGTACGTGTAGACCTGCCCAGGTGTCCTAGGTTGTTTGGGGGTTATGTGGGAGGGAGCTAAGTAACAGAGCATGTAGACACAAATTCATTATGGTTTACCTATAATGGCTTGCTGGATTATGTGCCCGCAAGGGTTTGCTTTTTTAGAGTGCATCATGATGGACACTGGGATGCTTAAATCTTGTGCTTTCTTTATGGGCACTGAGAGGGACAGGAAACATGAAAATGAGCATAAAATGCTTCTGCTAACTTCCTGTTCTAGGGACTCTAAAGCTTAAAAATACCATTCTAGTGGACATGGAGTCCCTACATTGGTGGACATGAGTTTCTTGACCTTTCCTAGGTGCGTGAGGCCGGTTATGACATGCTCAATATTGGAAAGCAGCTCAGTGCCTCTCTGACATGAGAAAGAAAGCCTCTCATGGGATAACTCCCCAAAACTGAAAAAGGGAGCTCTTCAGGATGGCCATCTAAAGCAGGGGTGATTCACATCCTGTCATTAACACAGCAAAAACAATGCCCTCCTTACTCATGAAATGTTTGAGCTGGTAAAACACATTATGCTAAATTCTCAATTTCCTGATGGGCCGTATGAGCTCTCCTAATGAGCTGTCAGTGGCAGCCCGACTTCAGAACATTCTAGGCTCTTCTCTGTGAGGCACATGTGGAGCAGGGCAGGCATTGGTGTGTGCTGTGTCAGTGTAACTGGGTCAACAGAGTAGCCTGTAACGGAGTAACGGTGGATTGTCATTCATCCTCAAGTTCTTAGAGTCTTCATGAATATTTCCAGACTGGATTTCATGTTATAACCTTAATGTTCAGGATTGTCTGGGAATTGAAAAAAAAAAGCCTACAACACAACAGAACAAGCAAACAACCCCTAGCTCCAACCCAGACTTGATCTCCTGTTTAAAACTGCTGAGAATATTGTTTGTAGCAACCTCTTCTTGGGATACAAAACTTTCCCCTAGACAAACATGCTTTCATATAAAATTCACATTTTTTTTGTATTATGTAATCACATAACCACAACATTTACATTTAGAGAATATTGCTTTTTAAGGAACCAGAAGAGTTTAATCTTTTTTTTTTTCAGATAAGTATAGATCACATGCAGAAACACATAGAAGAAATATGATGGTGACTACTTGCATTCTTACAGGATGCAAAGGAACCAGAATTACAAAAAGATCATGTACTTTCCCGGGATCACTCAGCTAGAATTTATTCCAGTATTTAAAACAAAATGTTTGTTTGTTGGTGGTGTAAGGCTGCTAGGACTAATCCCATCTCAGGTGACTAGCTGTCTCTCTGCACTGGGTACCTGAACACATTCTAGGCTGAAGTCTTGCCCTTGGCTTTCTCCTCTGCTGCATCTCTCCTTGTAAAACAAAGGTTGTATAAGGTCAGCTTTGCTAGCTCTACTTCACAGGTAAGAAAGTTGAGAGTCAGAGTCATGGAGTCTGGTGTCTGAACTTAACTCTGACCAGACTACAGCACATGCTTCTGGAACACCCAGAAGCAAAGGTTCAAATGCATTGGGCAGTGTTCACTGACATCTGCGGAGTTGGTATTCTAGGAGAAACAGAAGAGTCAACATTTCAGAGAACATTTGTTTGGCTAATTCCTGGGTACAATGAAATTATTAGGACATGATTGCTTCTGGCCAGAGTACACATCTAAGAGAAATAAAAGGCTGTTGCAAATAGGGCTTAGGTACAGGGGGGCACAAGGGAAGAACAGTTGGAGATGACCTCCTTTGGTGTAGCTTTGGGATCTTTAGAGATATGAATGACTTGATACATATGAGTAAATGGCCTACAAGGTTATTGTTACTAAAATGTACTCAGACTTGAAAAACCTGGCACCCTCCTCTCCTTTGCCAGGAAGGTGGCAACACCACTTCAATGCCAGAGCCTGGAGGAACAAAATTAGAACCAGAGACTAGGCAGAAAAGTGACTTGGAAGTGTTGAACTGAGGGAGAAAGTGAGTTCAAACCAACTCAGCTCGATTTAACAACCTGGAAAAACTGGCTTAGGAACCACTGTGGATTCTCGTACAGAATCCGAGGCCAGAGGTTTGGGGCATCTTAGAAATCAGTGATGAGGTCTCTGACCAGACCAACCAAATCAGCAAGGTTGGTATATGCTCAGTTTCCTTCTGTGTGAGAAATGCCAGAGAGAAACAGGGAGAAACATTCTAAAGAGGGAAGGAAGATGGTTTCCAATGTTTCAGTTCATGGTTTCCCTTTCTGTTGCAGCAGTCCTGTTGCTAGGCAGAACATCATGACAATGGGGTGGACACATCCCATCATCAAATGGACAATGAAGTTCACTCGTTCCTGGAAACACGGAGATCTTGTAGAAGCATCTAGGGACAATATATAACCCCTCAAAATAGTTCCCTCTGTGACCAACTTCCTCCATGCAGGCCTCACCCTCTACCTTCTAATAAGGATATCATTCTTCTAATAAGGATATCAAATTATGGATATGTCAACAGGTTTGATCTGTTTCCTTGCTTTGAGAGATGAATGGAGATCATCTATTCAATGGCGACTTCTTAGCTTTCTTTGGCTTTCTGAATCTTTTTGGTGTTTACTGAAATGCGAGCTCTTTCATAAACAATTGTGAACACACACACACACACACACACACACACGGCTGCTATTTGGGCAATTCACATGCCTTTTGATTTCCTCTTCTAGGAATGGAGCAAAGCAAAGAGAAAAGGTGGTTTTTTTTTCTTTGTTTTGTTTTTGCCTTTGAGCAAACAAGGATGCCCTGGAAACCAATATGTAAGCATCTTATAGCTACCACGTGTTTCACTTTTTTTTTTCAGGCCACCTCTGTGTGTAGTGAATTGCAGTGTAAGTTTAGTTTCTAACAGAGCAGAAAAGCGGTCTGGGGCTCTGTGTAGAAGTGGGTGTTAGTACTGAAGTCCTCACATGTCAACTGAGTTTAACTCCCACAGCAGGCTGGTGTATGAAACACTCTGTCCATACATTTCCTTCTATGTGCCAATGTCTCCTGTGAGATGCCTGCTCATTTGGACACCCACCACAAGAGTAACTAACCGTCTTCTCCTTCTTCCACTGGCTGTGAAAGCTGTTAAAGGGCGAAACGCTTCAGATCGGAAGAGAAGAGTTTCTGGCTGGTGGGTGGTTGAATGATTCACTTCCTGCTATTAGCGCAGTGAGAAAATTCTCATTCATAAATGTCCTCTCACTTGTAGCAACCTTAGCTTAAGTTTTCATTGCTGGATCATTCTGGACTCTAGTGAGTCTTTGACACGGTCCAGAAAAATGTGAGCATACTTTTTGTTAATCCGCAGTGATGTCTTCATGGAATGGACCCTACAAGACCAGAGGCTAGCAACAGCTATTGTTAGTCAGAGGTCAAGGTGTTACTAGAAAAGATTATTATTATTTTTCATTGCTAGGGATGGATCAGACCAGGGACTTGGATTTGGTATGCTCTTTACTGATCTATCATCAAGTCACATTCCCAGCCAAAATATATTTTGCAGGTGATGCAAACCAAAGACCCAACTTCCACTAGGGTGAAAAAGAGTGTTTTGCTGCTTAAATTACTTACTATCAAAAAATTCTCAAATTTCTCAACTATGCTTTAAGAAAGAGACTCTGGAGAACTGCACTTGATAAATGAATATGAAATCCCAGGAGACATAGAGGTTTTCCCAAGGTCATTGACTGTAGGGGAAGTGGCAACACCTCCTCTCGGCAGAGTCAGGGTTTGGTACAGGGCGTAGTGAGAGTAAAGGCCGGACTTGGCCAATAAAAAGGGCTGGGATGGGTTTGGAGAACTTGCAAGTTATTCCACGAGCCATAAAGTGTTACTCAAGGTCTCTTAGTGTGCCTGAAGGATATGTCCAGGGAAGAAGCCAGAAGTGGGACAGCCTGGGTACATGTGGCGGGTGTATGGCGACACATCACCTACTTAGTAATTTTGCCTTGGCATAGACACATGTGTGGGCTCCAGCATAAGGCAATCCTCACCCTCATGCCCTGGGGTTTGTGAGGCTGAGCCAAGGGCAGGAGTAATCAGGGGTGGAGTACTGCGTGCCAGGAGAGAGTGAGGTGAAGTGGAGGTCAGGGGTGAGGAAATAGCCAATGCCAACCAAGGGTTGTGTAGAAGTGTCTGGAATTCTAACCATGTGGGGTCTGAGGTGCTATGGGATTTTGAGATTTTTGTAGGTCAGCTCACTGCAGCAAAGCATGAGGGAGGGCAGATTGCAATCTCAAGAGAGTCCAAACATGCAGGGTGTGCATGATAGAGGCTGCATTCTATGCCCATGACTGTATCACCACAGAATTAAATTCCAGAGAAGGTTTGACACTATGGACACTGATATTATGATTTGGACCTGTTAGTATAGTTAGTGGACTTTTCATCTTTTATGGAGCGCATTTTATACCCCAGACTGGCATAACAGGACATTATGGTTGGTCTTCCCTTCAAGACAACTGTCTAATGACATGCTCATTGGAGGCACCAGCAGGTTCCAGAGGACATAGGACTGTGTTTGCCTTCCCAACAGTGTGGTTGGGAGTTTGATGAGCAGTTTCTGTGCTGGCTGGGGGAAGATCTACTTCCTCTCTCACTTCAGTTCCTACTGTTCTACTTCATGGGAGAGTTCTTCTGTCTCATAAGAAGAAAGAAAACAGGTAGGTCAATAGTCAAATACCTGAGCATCCTTATCTGGGGGTCATTTAGGAAGTTATCCATTAAGAAATATCCCTGGAGCCAGAGTGAGATTTCTTTTCCCCTGACTCCATCTCTAATTTTGGCTCACAATCTCAGACAAGTTATTACTTCCCTGTGATCCTTGCTGTCCTCATATCCAAAATAGGATGAATAGTAGCTGTCCCACCCTGCATTTGGGCTCAGGAAGAGAGTAGCACTTGACACGAGGCCTCCAATGTCATAGAAGAATAAATCTTTGCGATAAGGTTGGCACAGTTAATACCGATAACCCAGGGCTTCCCATGTTCTCATTAGCAAAGAGGGTTGCACCGAACAGGGATGCATCTGAGGTTGCAATTGCAGAGAGGATTTTGAGCAGCTTCCTGAAGCAGTGCATGGCTCGTGAGCAACTGCTTCAGAGGCGAGAAGATGAATGCTCTTGGATGGCCTAGTGGAGGAGGTGAGCTACCACAAGATAATGAGTGAAAATTTTCTCTGCAGCTGTAGCCTGGGGGGAAACTGCAAGCCAATGTCAGTGGGGAAGAACCTGAGGGGTGAGGTGGAGTGAAAACAAAAAGGGAGCAGGGCTGATCTGGTAGATGAGCATCAGTTCGGAGCAGAGCTAAACCTTCATCTTAAACAGGAGGTATTTCATGAGTCAGCACTAAAGTACTGCTAAAGGCCATACATGGGGCCCAGTAGAAAAGTTTATCACTCAGATGTGACATTTTAATAGGATTCAAACAACCTTGCCCAAGTGGAACCAGATGGGGGGTAAAGGGTAGTGGGACAGGGAAGGCTTGGGAACTCTGACAGGGTCCTTTGAGAGGTGGAGAAAATGCATATGGATTTTCTAAAAAGTTCCCATAGATGAGGAATTGCAGGTCGTGTGTAGTTCTAACGAGAAAGCGTCTCACTTGGGCAAACACATCAGCACTGTGCGTCTCTAAGCCAGGTGGTATTTGACCGCTTTTGAACTCTGAGAAGTGGCGCAGCGATCACAGGAGGCTTCAGATCTCTGATGGGTTAAGAGGAGAAACATCTTAGCACATGGCTTATGAAAACCTCACACTTCAATTATGTGCTGGAAAAGGTCACTGGGTGGAACTTCCTTAAGGGTTCCAGTGTTTCATACAGAGGAACTGGCAGGCTGTAGCTATTTGGACATCTTGCTCTAAAGCCCTTTTTTTTTTTTTCAATTTCCATGGAAAAGTGGTGTAGAATTCTGTAGCCATTAAGTCCATGTGCGTTTGTGATACTTCTTCAAGCAGGAGAGTTTGGGTAAAGAAGATTCTAAAGGAGTGATCCATGTGGAAAAGTGGGCAGATTTTGATGATTTAAAAATAGCCAACACATTCTTGGGGTTCATGTGACCAGAACACTGACTGCTGTGTGGTTTCTTTGAAGTGCTGTGTCCTTGGACTGAGTTTCCAAACTCATCTCCCTGTGGCCTTTGGAAACAGCACTGTCCCTCTGCCATGCGTGTTTATGCTAGAAAAAGAGAAAACAGAAGATCATTTTGTCCCTCAATCTTCCCCCGAGGTTTGGATTCCGAGGTGGCGCTGTGGCTCGAAAGCGTCTGCGTTTTATTGCTTCTCTGAAAACTTCACCACTTCAACAGCAATCACGTTGCACTGGATCATGAAGAACAAGAGAAACAGAATGAGAACTTGACAGGGTTGTAGCTGTCTGTGGAGTCTACGGTGGGCTAAGTCCGGGGATGAGCTAGGTCTTACTGACATGTCTTTAGGAGATGTAGAGGGTTGAGTTCACCTGCTTGATCTGGCAGGGAAATGACTTAGAAAGTTTGAAGTGGGATGATTATTTCCTAGAGGTAAGACCATCACTGAAGCTGGCACATTGAAGCTGTCTTCCAAAATAACATAAAGCTTTTTACTTTCTACAACATCAAGGAGCCTTTAAGAATTCCTATTCCTACCAAAACAGGGGTCTTTAGATATAGGGCCGAAAGCTCTGGCAATGGGCTCCCAGATTTCTTCGTGTGTTTCCTCTTTAGTTAGGCATCTTCCCTTTTTCCTGTCATTGCCGAAACAATGCTCAATGCCCTCTTGGGTATCTCAGTCCTTGTCATATTCTCTGATAGCTTTACTCCTGAATGTACTTCAGCTTTTATAGGACTGTGCTCTGGTCCCGTGGAGGGTTTTTTCTACTTTGGGACATAGCCTGTATGTTATAGAACATACCATACAGTCATGTGTGTTACTACTGCCAGCACTTATGCTGCCTGCTTCAGTTTCTCTTGTAGGCACATGTGTAGCCTTGAGAAGGACAATACAAGCGGATCTGGCCAATGGGTTTTGTGATATTTTATGCCAGAGACCCAGCAGAACTTCTCCCCCCCCCCCCACTGGAGAAGACTTCAAATGGGGACTTACCTATTACAAACAAGGCCATTCTATTGACTAATGATAGCAATCAAGAATTGAGCCTCATCTACAAAGACAAGGCTAGTCCAGGGCAGCCAAGGCTACATAGAGAAACCCTGTCTGGAAAAATGAAACAAAACAAAACAAGAAAAAAACAAGAATTGTTTGAAGTCACCGTGATTTTCGAATTGTTATATTGTTATTGCAGTAAATTTTAGCCTCCATGAAAATTCAGTCTTTTTTGTTTTGAAACACATTGTTCTAGAAGTTTCAAAAAGGCTAGTCTATGCCAGAATATTGCCAGATCCTCATAATCTCCACCTACCTACCGAGCTTGCCACTGTTACCTGAAGGCACATGACTAAGGGAAAAATCATGCTGTGTTTCTGAGCTTTTGTGCTCTAACTATGAAATGAGTGGTTGGATGAAATGCTCTTTGGGGCCACAGTTGTCTTTCTATCCTGTGTCTCTAAGGTAAATTGGTTTCCTAGACACCTATTCTGTTGTATCCCAACAGCCTGAGATGGGTTTTGTGGAATGAATGGATCTTTGTCTATAGCCATAAATGTTTTTTGCCCTCTGAGCACTTTAACTTGGCGGCCTTTCAAGGTTTTGTTTCTTCCACCTTTGTTCTACTTCAGGTGACTCAACTGTCAAATCCTGGAAAGAGATCCCCTGGGCACCTAGTGTAATATAAGTCAATCACTCTTGGCATCACTCAGTTTCATTTTTTCAAGAAGATTTATTTATTTATTCTATAGCATTCTGCTTCCATGTGTGCTTGTGCACCAGAAGAGGGCACCAGATCTCACTAGAGATGGTTGTGAGCCACCATGTGGTCACTGGGAATTGATCTCAGGACTTTTGGAAGAACAGCCAATGTTCTTAACTTCTGAGCCATCTCTCCAGCCCACCGAGTTTCATTTTTAACAAAGCTCTTTACTGGACTTTCAGTGGCCATGAGTATTGATATTTTTGTTTATTGCCAGTGTCCCTTAGGGAAGAAGATGAATCAGAGCAAGGAGATTGTCTTTATCATTCTTGGGCCACATACCTAACACCTAAAACCAATCCTGGAGCATATAGTCGCCAGTTAATATGGGTTAAATTAATGCCTCTCCTATGTGGGGCTGGCTGAGCTGAGAAAGGCAACAGCCAAAGCCATGTGAGCCTCCCTGAATATCAGCCAGCAAGCAAGCTGTAGCACCCATGTTCCTGCCTTCTGGAAAAAAGCATATGAGAGTTTGATTGTTGAGAGCCTAAGGGTAACCACAACATTCCCCGTGGTGGTTCTTGCAACCACCATAATCCTAGAACATATTCCTGTTGGAGTTGAGGTAAGGTTGTTTTCTGGCAGTAAATACAGTCTGTAGCCAATGGGTAATAAGGAGAGATGCCCCAGACCCGGGAAGGCGCTCTCCACACTTTCTCAGGCTGCAGAGGAGGTGAGGATGAATGCCACTTTCCTAATTTGTTTGGAATGATCTGAACGCGTCAAATGATGAGATTTTAAAGGAGTTCCATTCTCAAGACTCGCACCAAATACACTTTGCTGTGACTGTCCAAGTAGGCATTTGAAAAGTAGAGCCATAAAATCTTGGCCTTATTTTCATTACCCACAATCTCTTTCTTTCTTCTTTTTTAATGCAGCCGTGTGTTTTTTTCATTATTTACTTTATTTAAGGTTATCATATATAAGAATACCGACAGAGTGGTGAGTCTCAGCAAGTAAAAGCATTTCCTGTGTAAACTTTACAACCTGAAGTCCATGCTCAGAGCTCACACAAAGGTGGAATGAGAGGACTGACGGGGCATAATAACAATCATGATGATGATGATAACTAGAATACTTTTAAGTGTAAAGTGGTTAAAACCAATACTGTCTGGTAATGGTGCTATGCTGTAATCTCAGCACTCAAAAGAGAGATGCAGAAGCATGAGTTTGAGGACAGCCTGGGATAGATAGTGACATTCTCTTCTATATCTCTGTGCACACAGGCAACACGAATGAGACTCAGTAGACCCTATGTCTTAATGGAAGAACACATTGGCCCTTTAAATGTTATCAAATTATTCCTCAGTTGATTACAAAACGGGTAATTTGGAAGCAGGCAAGTATTTATTTTCCTTATTTGGTTTGAGGTGAAATACAGAAATGAGTGAATTTAAGAACTGTGTCCTTCTGCCTTTGACATGAACTCAGTGGCTGGCTCTCTGATCACCTCCCCCTAGGGGGAGCAGCCTTACCAGGCCACAGAGGAAGACAATGCAGCCAGTCCTGATGAGACCTGATAGGCTAGGGTCAGATGGAAGGGGAGGAGGACCTCCCTTATCAGTGGACTTGGGGAGAGGAATGGGAGGAGATGAAGGAGGGAGGGTGGGATTGGGAGGGGATGAAGGAGGAGGTTACAGCTGGGATACAAAGTGAATAAATTGTAAGTAATAAAAACAATTTTATATAGTCCCAAACCTACATGGATGTTATGTCAAAAGCACTTTAAGTGTCTTGAAACTAATGATGTCACCAGATGTGCTGACACTGTTGGAAGCCTTCAGGGAGTCCAAATGTGTGACTCAGAAGTGAGGGGTAACTTGCTCAAGAAAAGGCTTATGTAGGGTACATTTCCATCTTCTTCTAGAACATTGCCTGAATGGCTGACCTACTGACTCCCCTTTTCAGTGGGAAGCCATGCACTAGAGGACTGCCCACCAACCAGGCAATTGAGTCCTTGTGGCCTGGCTTTCCTGTCAGGGTGCCTTTGCCTTTGGATCAGAGCATTGAGATCAGCAGACTTTCAGCACAAGGCTTGGTTCATTTAGACCCTACTGTTGGCAGAGCAGCGAACTGCTCCTTTGTGACACTTTGGGAGTCACAAATGGTTTTCTGTTTCTTGATGGACACAATGAAGAGACAGAGTAGCCTCTTTCCCCCTGTCAAGGACAAGGACTCAGGAACTTTGCAGTCTGCCTTCAGCTCTCCCACTAAGGGACTTTCCCCAGCCAGCCTCTGTGACTCAGCCCCTTTCTTTTCAAATTGGGGATGGTCTGATTTATTCAAGAGCTGTGAGGCATGCTTGAAAAGGCCGTTGAAAAGTGCAGCTTGTGTCAAATGGCCGGCCATCTTTTATGGCTTGAAAGCTGGCACAGAAGTTGGGGAATTTCCCTTTCTGGTGTGGAGGTCTGCGGTTTTCTGCGCAGAAAGTGGGGCTGACCTGGTGTAACATTCCCTTGATCCCTCCCACTTCCTCTTGGAGCCTATGCCCTGTGATCAGAGCCTGTGTGCTTGGCTGTCAGAAGCCATATGCTCTACCGTGCTAAGCCGCTGCTTCTCCTATTTTAAAGTTGCAAAGCCACTTGCAACTTCAGGAAGCAGAACAGTGTTCAGACAGAAGGAAACTCAGTATGTAAAATGTTACAGGGAAGAAACAGTCATCCTTGAATATAGCAGAGGAAGTAAAAGCAAAAACAACCCAGTTAGCACACAGAACTAAAAAGATCAACCCTAATAGGATAACGGGACATACACCCAGTAATTGCTAGGTTGTTGGCTTTCAGTTGCATTAGTTTTTTTTGGTGGTGATCTCCCACAGTAGAATTAAAACTACATATTTATTCTGAGGACCATAGTTGATAATATATATATAAAAAAAGAATGCATTACTTAGAGACTGTCTGTAATAGTGAGACAATCACCCAACTAATAACCTGCAATATTTAAGTAACTTCCGGCTTCTCATTAATAGGGGCTAGTATCTACTGTGGAGACTCAGCTTAGGAACAGAACGAAGGCTTTAGTTCAATACTTCTGTGACAACCTCTTGTTACAGGTAGGAAAATTTCACATCTTGAGGTACCCTGAAGTCAAAAGATAAATAAAAGTCTTACTATATAAAATTATTGAAATGTTACTCTGAGGTTAATGGAAAGAGACATTGCATATGATACAATATTTATTGAAGATATTGTGAGCACAGCAAAAACCTCATAGAAGCTATTTAGATGTGCACAGGGTGAATGAGACACAATGAAATTTGTGATCATATTAAGACCTGTAAGTTTTTGTAATAAAATTTACAATGATAAAGGAAACAATAAGCCATAATAATGTC
The DNA here is from genome assembly GCF_030254825.1 of Meriones unguiculatus. Lineage (NCBI taxonomy): Eukaryota > Metazoa > Chordata > Mammalia > Rodentia > Muridae > Meriones > Meriones unguiculatus. Next base: position 77,246,563 of record NC_083354.1, on the reverse strand, counting down.
CTGATATGTGCCTACAGGTAGCAGCATAGCATTTTTCTCTCTGTTCTTCCCATCACCAGGCCTGTATGTACATAACCTGTATAGAGCAAGTACTGAGCATTCATCAGCTGCTGGTAGTTGAGTCATATCCAATTACATCAGGAACAGACTTTCTGACAATGAATCTATGCAAATGTAATGACCAGGTGATATGTAATTGTTTCTGTCCTCGGCTTTCCCACCTGATGGCCCAATCCAGGTAATGGTCATGTATATCTAGAGATTTTATAATGGAATACAATGCCAGGACTTAAGAATAACATATCTGGAAGGAAAGAGGGGACTGGATGGTTTTGAAGAGAGGCCCCTTTATTTGACATTCTTTTTCCACAGTGTAGACAAAAATCTATCATTAGAGGACTTGTCCTGGGAAAAGAATAATGAAGGCAGAATGTTTTTTTCTTAATGCAACCTGCTTCATGATATTGAAAACAGAGATCCATGCAGAAGTTGGTTTACTAGTTGAAACAGACTTCTGAACATTGATGATTTTCTCATAACCAAATTATTGTAAGTAGAAGTTTTTCTTGAATGGGATGTCATTTCTTTGTGGGGCAGGAACTATGGTGACTGTTGAGACCAGAAGAAGAAGGCATTTTCTTCAATACTCTAGGAGGACACCAATGTCATGGGGCTGGAAGGGGAGTGGACTCTGAAGTCATCTTGTTTAAGGATTGAAGTTCCTATGTCCTAGCTCTTCTGGCTCTGGTGATGGGGATGGTATTTTCTTGGGGACAATGCAACTGTGTATGTGTGCCTGCATGTCTATATGCAGGTACAGGGTCTCTAACTGCAGCAGTATTTGAATCTACATCACAAAGATATAAAATAAGCACAGCAGAGTGGAGCATAAAGAATTTCCACTTCCTGGAAATCTGGAACTCTTCACTGTTCCTCAGCATAGCTTGAGTTGTAGCTCAAGCTTACTGGAAAAGAATTCCAGGCCACGGCTTACAGGTGTTTTGCACTTTATGGAGAGGACATGATACTTGGGAAGCATGAGTGTAGAGAATCAAAACTGGGAGGGAGAAAAGGTATAAAGGGACTTGTTACCGAGAGGACCAGAGCCCCACCCCAAGCACAGGTCACAATAATGAGTTAACTGAAGGCTCAGGGTGAGCTCACTCAGCAACTCCAGTCTTTGATCTAACTGATTTCCCCGGGAAACAGTTGGGTCCACCCAGCTAGGACATGGGATTTTCCCTGTAGAATTATAGTTTGTTGGTCTATGGTGACAGAGACAGTGCCAGTAGCAGAGGTTTCAGCTTTTCAACTTCAGCTTGAGCCATTGAGTTTTAGCAACACAAAACAACTTTGATGACAACAGCAGAAAATGTGGCTCTTCCAGTGTAGGTGCTCAGAACAACTGCATGATTCTTTTAAAGAAATATCTGTCATCCCTGCATGATCAACACTCATGTGGTCTGGGATTTAACAAAAAGAAAGTCACTTATCCTCTTTCCTTTTTTTTTGAGGTGCTTTCTCTGTCTTTCTTGGCTGTCCTTCAACTCATTCTGTAGACCAGGTTGGCCTCTAAGTCAAAAGATCCACCTGCCTCTGCCCCTGCCTCCCGAGTGCTGGGACTGAAGGCGTGCACCGCCACTGCCTGATCCTGAATGTCATTTATTCTTGACAAGGAACTTTAGAACATTCAATTAGGATAGCTAAAGAAATGGTCTGATTTTTTTGTATCCTAGCTTAGTGAAGAGGGACCTAGCTCTATAATCATCTGTGCACTTGTTAGAATTATTCATCTAAATAAAAAAATTTTTTTTGACAAAGTAAACGTGGTAAGCCAGAAGGGGAAGGAATAATGGAAAGAGGACTTAGCATTTAAAGGTTCCTTAACAGTGATTATAATAGTTGGTGAATGAGAGGACACAGTGTTGTACCATGGTGAGGCTGAGGCAGATGCATTCCAAGGGCTCAGCTTTTAGCAGCAGGTGTAATAGTCAAGCACACTAGAATCCACACTCTTACAGGTCACACCCTTGGAGGAGTAAGCAGGAATTGCTTGTTAGAAGATGTAAGCCATAAAATGTCATGTTAAATGTGTGGAAATTTTAGTCTCTCAATCACTGATAAATATTCCTTACATAAGGAACTGAGTTTCAAATGGTCTTTGTTTTAGGCAGACTAGTGTGTTTATCTTCATGTTATGCATCTTGCAACATTGAGGTTAGAGTCAATCAATGAATTTTCCACTTAGGGCATCTGTTATTTTTCCCCACGTAGCCTTTCAACTAAATACAAGTCAGTTGACTGAAATCTTACAATGTTAAATGCCTTTTGTCTTGAAGTCTTGGTTTGTTTTATGGGTTTGTAATGCCACCAGAGTATCTCATCCATAATCTGTTTAAGTGGTTTATTTATTTATGCTGGTGAAGTCATAGCTGTGGCTACTTGGCAGGGTGTTAGAATTAAGTCAGAAAATGAATTATTGATTGAAGTCTTATCGATTAGGATCCAATCAATGAAGAACATGAAAATGTTTTTGTGCATGTGGAAGGGCTTCAGTGTTACTTAGAGATGAAGGAGCAGGTGTCTGGGTTAATTTGATTTCTTGCTTTGCTCTTCCCCGACATCCATTGATGCTGATTTCTTTAGGGTTCTGTAGAATTGGTCAAACATTGTATAGTGCTATTGTCTTATGCTATTCACTTTTTTAAAACCTAGATTTTAATCTGCTTTAGGTCAATGTCTCATTGTTCTAGTTCTATTCCATCCTGAATTTAATAATCCGTGTCTTTATTGCACAAGAACTGAAAAATTTGGTAAATTACTCAGCATTAGCTTAAGGGTATACTCTAATCACCTCAGAACTCCATAGTGTTATAGAGGCATTCTGACACTTTTCCTTGTATCACAATCCAATGAAAGTTGTGAGAAATTGCTTCCAAGCAGATAACTTTTTAAATTTCATGTATGAGGATATAACCGGGAGTATCATGGCTATATGACTTCCCAGTGACACCAAAGACTTGTCACTTCATATGTCTGTTCATGGATCAAACTGAATATGTCAACAGCTGTCAGATCTATGAGAAAATCATTACCATTAACATACTTGTGTCTTTTAAGCACACTCCTTCATTTGCTTGATAAACGTTGGTTTATGTGATACTCTGAGAGCATGGCTGAGCTCTCATGGATTTATCTAGCTGTGTCTCAGGATTCTCTTTGTTGTAGAATAGGCGTTTGTTGATCTATGGTGGTTGTGACAGTAGTAGTAGCAGCAGCAGCAGCGCAGATCTCTTAACTTTTCAACTATGGGTCCATCTTGAGAGGTTACTAGGGTTTTTATAGCTAGGAGGCACACTATTAGGGAAGCATCTAAAGGCTAAGGAGGTAAAGGTGGCTAAGCATTGTATTCTTAGTCTAGCACATATGTGGCTCACTACAGCCCCTTTAGCTTTTCAATACGAAGCACAGCAAGCCATTGGGATATCCAGTGTCATTGGGAAGGAGGGAATGGAGCTTTCCTTGCTCAGGGAAGTATTCATGGGATCATGAGTTTTCCTGCCAGGGAACTGACAGGAAAATACAGAATTTGGGAGGGAAACTCCCAGGATACCAGCTTCAGGCTGAGGGGTACATTTAGCATCCAGAGTCTTCCTCCAAGATGAAATTTGTAGGAATTGCTCATGCCAGGAACTTTCAAGAGACTTGATGAGAAACTAGGCTTAGATTCAGACATGCTCTTGAACCACACCAACAACTCTGTGTAGTTCAAGCATCTCTGGACTATCCATTTTAGTTTATTCTGGTGTGTGTGTATACAAGCAGGTGTGCTTGTGTTTATTTGTGTGTGTGTGTTGTGTGTGCGTGCATGTGTGTGCCCATTAGTCCCTGGATATGCAGATGAGCCTTGACATTGGTATTTGAATCAAATTGAGGTAAACATGGACTCAGTTTAATACAGTCATGAATATAAAACAGGTAGAGGGTTATATTTCCAACAACCACACAAACTTTGATTTATCTCTTGGGTAGTTATAGTCTTTTCTGTCACTTCTAAGTGCTACATTCAAATATCATGTGTTTGTTGTTATGTCTTCTCAGTGGTGGCATGTGGATGTTTGAGTCTATGCTTCTGATTTTCTTCTTGAACTTCTCTTCCCTCACCTTTCACTATGTCTATGTCTTATGCATACACAGGTGTGCATGTGTGAGTGTGCTTGAGAAGGCTCAAGATAGAAAATGGATGTCTTACTCATTTTTTTCTATTTTCTTTTTTTTTTTTTTACAATTGAAAAACTATTTTTCATACAATATATTCTGATTATGGTTTCCCCTCTCTGAACTCCTTCTAGGCCCTCCTCATTTTCCCATCTACTCAAAACCACACCCTTTCTTTCTCTCTCTCTAGTTAGAATACAAATAGACATATAGAAAATAATAATAAAATAAGAAACAAACAAACTGAATAGGACAAAGCAAACACACAGGAAACAAAAGAGCCAAAGAAAGAGCACAAGAAACATAGATGTTGAAACAACACATACACTCACACATGCAGAAAACCCATAAAAACAAAATTGGAAACCATAACATGATCTGTAAAGTTAAAAAAAAAAAACACAAAAGCTCAGACAAAGCATTGTGAAATAAAAAACCCTCTTAAATTCATTTTATTTTCTGAGACAGAGTCTCTCATTGAAATCAGACCTCACCAACTCAGTGAGCATGGTGGCCCAGGCAGCTCTAGGGAGCTTCCTGTCTCTGTGTCCCCCCACCGGGATTGGAACGACCCACAACCATGCTGGGTTTTTACATAGGTGTTGGGGATACCAACCCACGTCTTCAGGCTTGCAAGACAAGCACTCTAGCATGCAGGCCATCTCTCCAGCCCTCTTCTAAGACTCATAAATCTCTCACTCTTACCAAGGGTATCCTAATGAGTCAAGGCTATTGAATATGGCACCCTGAATCCTCTGCAGGGGGTGGTCAGTGTGTCCCTAGGAGAACTGTGCAGTCCCGTCATGGCTGGACAGATGATAGAAAAGTGTGCCCTTTGGCTATTTTCAGCCTCTGCTTCATGCTTCATGCTTCCCTCAACAGGAACCTGCCTATGCAGGCTGTCTCTTAATGTCTACAGGCTTCTCTTCACTCCTCTTCATGCTTCCCTCAACAGGAACCTGCCTATGCAGGCTGTCTCTTAATGTCTACAGGCTCCTCTTCACTCCTACCTCACACGGGCTAGAATGAATATGCAAAATCAGACTATAATTAGGTCATAGAACAGATGCTATTAATCATATCATTACCATGGGAAATGAGCTATGGCATACAGCAGAAGCAAGGCTGAATCCACATTTGGATCTTCTGCTCTCATTAGTGAAGCTCTTATAAAGGAAGATCTAGCAGAAGGCTGCGGGACCTGCCTTCTATTGCCAATGGGCTCTCGAGCCTAGATGTTATCTGGCACAGGGAGTCTTGCTTTCTTATGCCAAAAACAATTTAACAACAGTGAGTAAAAAATAGCCTTGGTACACAGTGCCCACTGCCATTTCTTATTACTGTAAGGATGTCTTAAATTGCCCAACGGTGCTTTTTCGTTGTTGTTATAGGTTTAATTATGGCAATGCTATCCTATGGGAGAGAACTAATTAACCTTCTGTCAAGAAATCAACTCTGATATATTGCATGTGACATTAATGGCTCTGAGTACTTCAAGGCAAGTTTTTAAAGGTTCTTTTGGTTTTATTATCATGGTTGACATCTTGAGAGGTAACTAGTTTTTTTTAAAAAGCACATATCAGATGTAACTCTTTGATGTTGCTATCGAGGTTGTACTGTGGCTAATGATTATAAATAAAATGAAGATAAATATATAATTTAGTAGTTTTATGAAAGAGCTTCTCATAGGCATCTTCATCACCCAAAACATGTGGAAAAGATATGCTGAAGTAAGGGAGGAAGGAGGGAAAAGGAATGGAGAGGAACATGGCTGACAAAACTCAGTCTTCAAAGAAACCAGAAACTTCCACCTCAGCATTTACTTACTTGTAGCCACGTACCAGGTACTTCTCTTTGCCAACTTGCAAGGCAGGGTTTATTCTCTTGGTTGAATACACTTTTCCAATCAGAGTCAAACTGACAATGAAGGTTATCTACCAATCTCTCTCTCTCTCTTCCTCTCTCTCTTCATATATGTAATATATTTTCTATCACCCCCCTCCCAATTTAATGTCACTAAAAAGTATTTTAGAGCTAGCCAACCATACTACCCAACTGTGTAAATGATAAAACTAAGGTAGAAGCAAGAGAGGTGCTTTCTTGAGAGCTACACAGTTGCCATAAACCTCTAAAGACTGAGTGATTTGTGTGTGAGACCAGATTTATATTGGCTATATTTTTGACAAACATCTGCATCGTAGATAAAAATGGAGTGTGTTAGTTATCTTCTGTGGAAAAAATCCAATATAGTTTACTTAATGCTTAAGGTCATATTTCCCCAGAATGGTGGTGCAAAGCCCCCTGGACTGTGGTCATGTTTATTCTGTCCTAGGTGCACCATAAAAACTATTACACTTCTCACCTAAGGAAGTTAGAGAACTCTTTTTAGGGAGAAATAGCTTTCTAGTCCTTGAGACTAGGCTAATCAGATTTTTTCAGTGTAATAAATACTCAAAATAATAAGAAAAAAAAACTATTCAGTCCCACAGTTACAGAGTGTTTGTTTCATCACTACTTGGTCACGTGTTTCTAGGCCCCCTGACAAGAGGCCTAGAAGGAAAGCTGTAGAGGAAAGCTATGCATCTCGAGGCAGCCAGGAAGCAAAGAGAGCAGAGCAGGGCTGTCCTAGAAGCCATTTTCTTCTTTTCACTGTGTTTCTGTTTGGGAGCTAGATGCTGTTGCCCATACCTATGGGCTCTTCCTGATGGCAGTTCCTATTCCGTGTATCAGCCATCCTCACGGGCATGGCCAAAAGTGCACCTTGTTAACCTCTAAGCCTTTCTAAATAGAATTAAGTCTACCCGTCAGATTAACCATCTGGGGGCAATCTCTCATAACCATACATTTCCCTTTCTGAGAGGACATTGTATAGAAATGACTTGTCTAGACTTCAGGTTCTCGATGGAGATACATTATTCTTGTGAGAGTACCATGAATGGGTGTGACGCTCTCTGCTGCTTCCTCTGTCTGAACAATGGAAAGAATAAGAAGTTGGGCCTAGATCTGTTTCCTGTTTCCTCTTGGTACGGGGGGTAGGGAGGGGGCTCTCATTCCCCACGGAAATAGGAATCTTGGAGTTCCCATAACATTTCAGTTGATGCTGGAACAGAAAGACAATACTGATTGAGGCCTCATACTTGTTTAAGGATGCTTGCCTAGTTTACCAGAGAACCTTGCTTTGTAGACAACATAGACCTGGCAAGAGGTACAATGGTGTTTTATTTCCTGTTTCCCATTGTTTTGTAAGTATGCAGATACCTTCAAATACCTTCAAGAACCCATGCATTGGACAGAGGGGTGATGGTTGTGGTCATGGAACAGGTGAGCAGCGCTTACTGTGTGTAAAGTCTGAACTTTTCCATCTTACCATATTACTATCTTAGTATCTCATTTTACTTTCTTCATTTTTAAAGTGGTGTGAGTGGCAGTGACTCTTTTTAAAAAACTTATATTTATTTTTTACTTTTTGAGATTATAATTTAGTTACAACATTTCTCCCTTCCCCTTCCTCCCTCCAAATCCTCACATATACCCCTCCCTACTCTCATTTGAATTCATGGACTTTTTAAAAATAATCGCTACTGCATTCATACGTGTGTGTGTGTGTGTGTGTGTGTGTGTGTGAATGTGTGTGTATGTGCGTATGTATGTATGTATATGATGTGTTCGCCCTGGTGACGATCATTTCTTCAATTCTTAGCTTTCCTCAGTTACCTATAGATGTTTGTGTACGGTTGAGGCCTCATGGTTTTTTCTCTGTACGGACTGATTTGTTCACTGATATTCTTGTTCAGCTCACATTTGGATTGCCATATTGGTAAAAATGTATGTGCGTAGCTCCTGATAGTACTCGGAGACAGTCTTACAGCAAACTTTCTGATCCTCTGGCTCTTACAGCCTTTCCCGCTCCTTTTCTGCAATATTCCCTTAGGTGTGGAAGGATGTGGTAGATGCATCCTTTGGGACTGGGCTCTACAACTTTGTATTTTGATCAGTTGTGGTTTTCTGAAGTAGTCTCCGTCTCTTGCCAAGAGAAGGTTCCTTGATGAGTGGTGACAACTGCATTTATCTGTGGATATAAGGACAAATGTCTGTAGATTATTGTTAAGGATTATACTGGCTTAGCAAAGTAGTGGTTGAAGCTTCTTCTCCATAGCTGTGGTTTCATGAGCACTGAGTAGTTGCTGGTTTCCAGTGCCACACATGGTTTCCCCATTGTTGAGTGGGCCTCAAGTCTTATTAGAGAGCTGACAGTTACTGCTAAAGTATGCACGTCACTACTGCATCCTTACAGATTCATGCCATGTTGTTTGTTGATATGGTTCATAGACATCATAGCTGAATATGACTGTTGGTTGCCTCACCTCATGGCAATCAATATGGTATCTTCTGGTACCATGAAAGTAGTCCTCAGGAAGGGAGAATTTGGGTAAGTTCCAGATCAGAGGTCTCTGGGCCCAGCTTCTGAAGTGCGTGGTGTCCGCAGATATAAGGACTTACCTTCTACTTCTCTGTGTGAATGGTGCAACCAAGGGAAATTTCAATAGGCTGTATATTTTGAGAATGTCTTGAACGGATCACCTAGTCAACAACTCCAAAGAAGGCTTCTCATATCTAGTGTTTGTTAGGTTATTTTTGGCTTTTTGGGGGAACACCATCAGCTCAGATGACAAAGGTTGATTAAAACTATGTATATTTATACATGGAGTTATGTGTATTATAGATTTTAAGGTAGAGTGTTAAGAGTTTGATTCCTTGTGGCTTTTCCAGTATCCTTATTGTTATTTTTTCCACATCCCTCCTTCTCCTGTACTTGCCTTCCTCTCCCTTCCCTAAGAAGTTCTCTTTTTATGTTTTCCTGACCATATCTGTGTATTATGCTAGTTCTCTTTAACCCTTCTCCACCTTCTTTCCCTAAGGAGCCCCTCCTTTTCCCACCCAATAGGAAAAAGACAGTGACTCTTTTATGTTTGTTATTTAGTTTTTATTTTAAGATGCACGCAGAAAATGAAACAAGTGTGTATGTGTGTGTGTGTGTGTGTGTGTGTGTGTGTGTGTGTTTTAAGACCAGTAACACTTTTTTTTTACCCTAGGTCTCTTGGCTATCTAGTCTCTGACTTTTGGTTACCCAATAGCACTGGGTTCCATCTTGTAGAGTGGGCCTTACGTCAAATCTATTATTGGTTAGTTACACTCATAAGCTTTGGGTTACCATTGCCCTAACATTTCCTGCAGGTAGGACACCATTGTAAATTAAAGTGTTTGTATCTGACTTTGTGTTTATGTTATTCTTTAGGAAGCCTGGAGAGTACCTTCCTGTACTAAAGACATAGGGTTGAAGGCTCTATGTAGCCAACAACATGAATTCTCCATGTTCAGTGAGTTCTGTAGGTGTTATCTTCTGCAATGGTGCTTTTCTGTCAGTATGTGAAGAGAAACATATTGTCTTGGCAACAGCCTGAGTTGTTTGCAGATTCCCATGGACCCCTTTGGCCAACAACTCAATTAGATATAAGCCAATCCCCACTACTGGAAGCTTCATTTGGTGATGAGAGATGGACAGTTTGGGCTCTATCTCCTTCATTGTTTGTTGACTTAATTTAGATCATTGTGCTGGATAGTTTTATGTTAACTTGACACATGCTAAAGTTATCTGAGATGCGAGAACTTCAATTAAGCCTTCATAATACCCAGCTATAACGTATTAACATAATTAGTTATTAACGTATTAGTTATTGATGGGGAAGAGCCAGGCGCACTGTGAGTAGTGCTATCCGTGGACTACTGGTCCTGGGTTCTAAAAGTCAGCAGGCTGAGCAAGCCATGTTGAGCAAGCCAGTAAGCAGCACTCCTCCATGGCCTCTTCATTAGTTCTTGCCTCTCCAGGTCTCTGTCCTGTTTCAATTCCTATCCATACTTCCTTAAATGATGAACAGTGATATGGAAGTGTAAGCCAAATAAACCCTTTACTCCTCAACTTTCATGTTTGTATGTGTGTGTGTGTATGTATGTATGTATGTATGTATGTATATGTATATGGAATGTCCTCAATGCCCCTTAATTTTAGCTGTCTCTCTCTGTATTCTCTCCCTCAGAAAATGTAGTGATAAAATGACTGCTAATGTTATCTCCTATGCTTATAGACCAGTGTTTTGCTCAGACATCATCAGAGAAGCTTCCTCCTACAGCAGGTGCTAACAAATACAGAAAACCCAACCAAACTTGCGAGACACACACACACACTTTGGAGCACTCAGCCATAAATGGGATGCCACCATCAAATCTCTCTCAGAATTTAGGGAACCCCAAAGAAGAGGAGGTGGAGAGAAAGTAAGAGCCAGAGGGGATAATGGAGGACACCAAGAAAACAATGACCTCTAAGTCACCACGAGCCATGATCATATGAACTCAGAGACCGAAGCAATATGCCTGGGACCTGCCTGGGCTGTACCAGGTTCCCTTTGTATATATTACGGTTTTCAGTTTAGTGGTTTTATGGGATTTCTGGGTGTGTGAACAAGTGGGTCTCTGATTCTTGTATTTGTATCTTCTCTTGAGCTCTTTTTTTTCTGTTGTGTTGTGTTGTCCAACTTTGATGTGATATTTTTTGTTTTATCTTATTATATTTTATTTTGTTATGTTTTGATGTTGTCTTTTATGAGTCTGGTCTTTTCTAATGAGACAGAAAAGGAGTGGTCCCAGATGGCAGGTGAGGTGAGGTGAGGGGGAGCTTGGAAGTGTAGAGAGACGGAAAACTGTAATCAGGATATGTTATGTAAGAAAAGAATCTATTTTCAATAAAAAGAAAAATAGAAGAAAGAAAATTATATGTATTTGTGGATACTATGTTGTACTTATTTATAAACGTGTATTGTGGAATAATAGGATTATGCTAATTAACATATTAATTTTATTAACCATCTAGCTGTTCTTTGTGAGTCTCAAATTTCTCTTTTACTTTGAAATATACAGTACATTATGAATAAATATAATCACCATAATGTTCATTGAAGAGAATTTATTACTCCTAGACTGCCAAGCTGAATTACTCTACCCTTTCAACAAGGCCTCCTGTTTTCTTCCTTCCTCCAGCCTCTGGTAACCTCTATTCTACTCTGAGCTTCTGTAAATTTGATTTGTTAAAACTACAGATAAGTAAGTTTACTTAGAATATTTATTTCACAATGCCTGACTCATTTCAATTAACACTATGTCTGATAGCTTCATTAATATTGTGCATGACTTTTCCTCCCTTCAAAGGGGTGAATGGTATTTCATCATGCATATGTAAAATAGGTTAAAATCCATTTATCCATTGATAGGTACTACAATGGCTTTCCTTGCCTTGGTTGTTTACATGGATATGACAGAGGAATACAGATGTCTTTTCTCCACACTGAGTCTGATTCCATTGCCTTTTATCAGGACTAGAGTTTTGTCTTGGAAGCTTGGTTCTTGGTGTACTAGTGTTGAGGAGGTAGAACCCTTTAAAATGTGGATCCCAGTCAAAAGCAATAAGGTCACTGGGGTGCTGTTTTTTGGAAGGAGTGGCTGGTAGTCTCATCTCATGGGTTGACTTATTTCTCACAATGGAAAGCTCGCTTCCTGGCTTCCTGTCACCCCATGTGATCTCTGCCCCACCCACCCCCATGAAGTTCATCATGATGCCACCTGCCAACAGAATCTAGGAAGGTTGAAGTGTCGGAATTGCCTGTTTTTGGATGCCCATCATCTCAAGCCACTTTTGTTTCAAATGGGTTCAGAACGCACGTGTTGGGTGTTTTGCTGTAGTAATGGAAAGCTGAGAGAGATAGATACCCAGGAGTTGTGTGGTGACTCTGTTTTCAGTGTTTTGGGGGGAAACTCTGATGTTTTTGAACCTGTCTGTGATCACTTGCGGCACCACCCACAGTGGACAGGTGTTCATTCTCCCCCACGTCTTTGCCGACTCTTGTTATCTCTCATCATTTTTATAATAACCAGCCTAACATGTTGTGGGTGACAGCTTACCCTAGCTGGGCATCTGTATATCTCTCTTTGAGAAGTGTTTATTCAGGTGCTTTGCTCACTTTTTTTTTAAATTTGCTTAGATATTTATTCCACCAAGTATATTGTTGATCAGAGGCTCTACATCGCACAAGGTACTAGCTAAATCATGATTCTGTCGGGTTTTCCACCAATTTACAACAAAGGTCACCTTTCCTTTGATATCCAGTAACATACTCCTCATTTCCATTTCCGTCTGAGATCTCATCAGAATGTCCTTTGTTTTCCACATTTCTATCAACATTCTGGTCACAAACATACAAGATAAGTAACCTCTAGAAAGACAGATTTTCTGACTAGCTCTAGCTTTGTGAGTACTCACTAGAATATCCTCAGCATTTCAAAAAGGCAATTCAGGCATTCATTGGCATGAATTGTCAATTTTTCTGCCTTACCTCTTCTAAAATCCATTCTTTTTTTTTTTTCAAGGCAGTTTATTCAGGAACCTTGAACAATCCTCGGACCCTGGGGAAAGCCAGCCCACAGCTTAAATAGCCTCTGGGTAGCCAACCCAGGCGTGCCACGTGGGCAATGCAGATAGGTCCACATACATGGAAGCAAGCCAGATCCTCAGCCTTAGCCAAATGTGGAATTGTTCGTGACAGAGAGCACTCACCATCGGGAAGGTGGAAGGCGGAAACCAGCTCCATCTTTAAGGCATAGCATTCTGCAGCTCTCTACAGTTCCCCCTTTTTGTTTTAGACACATCAGGCAAGAGTAGAGGTCTGATCTCTGATATTAGAAATAAATTGGGACTTTGTGCTGATGTTCATTTAGGTGTCATCCACCCAAAGAGCATCAGACCCATCTGATATCTTTTTCTCAGAGGCGGGACCTGGGGCATCAACCCGCATGCAATCAGACATGCTCTTCTCTGGGTCCAAAGCGGCTGACCCTGAGTGCAGTGCTTAGCCTCGCATCCTGAGCATAACATTTTAGCTTTTTATGGTATCCAACCATGCTTGGGGAGAATGTCCTGCTTCAATGGCTGTAAAGGCCTGAATGATCATGGCTGCATCACACTGTTGTGAGAGTCTAATCTTGCATATATACCACAGGCAAACCAAGGAGACCAACACCAGAAGGCCTGCTAACGCTCCCATGCCCGCCCATTCCTTCAGATGATTCATGGCTGCAGCTCACTTTTAAATATATACAATTATTTGTTTTCCTGTTGTTGAGTTGCTTGATTTCCTGGTATATACTGAGTTCCATGTCTTAGGAGTGATGGAGTATTACCTGCCATCTATAAGCTCTTTTAATGCTCTGTTGATTATCTCCTTTGCTGTGAAGAAAACTTTCAGTTTTAGGAAATCTTGTGTCTGGGTGTTTGTGTGGGAGGAGGTGCCGTGTGTGTGTGTGTGTGTGTGTGTGTGTGTGTGTGTGTGTGTATCTTATTTCAATAACTACTTCTCAGACAAATGTCATGAAGCTTTGTCCTTGTTTCCTTTCAGTCACTTCATGCTCTCAGATCTCACGTTCAACTCTTTAATCCACTCTGAGTCATTCTTCTGTGTGTGACTCTAGGACTTTCAATATTGTACAAACTGAAAAGAGACTAAGAACCTGTCATGTTCCAGAGGCTCAGGAGATGTGAAAACCAACCACAGTGTGCACCCTAGAATCAGTACTCGTGTTGAAAAGGACACTGGTGTGGCAATCGACATGCACGTAGAAGCTAGAGTTTAGCCAGAGTACTGTGTAGCCATGCTGACTTGTGAACGTTTTCAGTTATACCGTGGGAATGTCAACAGGTTAAAAGATAGGTGAGGAGTGTATGGGGATTCTACTTTTTGTGACTTTTCTGTAAACGTAACTCTTTTCTAAATTAGAAACTTATTAAAATGATCATATTCCATGTCTGTCTTCCAGCTCCACCATGGCCCACATTCACCTGATAATATGATGACTTGGGATTGTTTGGATCCAGAGTGGTGAACTGGAATTCTTTCTCAGGAGACCATCAAGAAGCCAGTTGTTGTGATCAAAATAAGCCAGATTCCAGAGAGGCTCCTTGGAACATCAAGATGTGTCTGCATGAATTTCAAAGAAAATAAGGCTTAGAAGAGGACAAAGAGAAATTATTTGTGGTATGTTTACAGTTGAAAACTTCAAAAACCAGGAAAATACGAAATATACAAAACTCATGGAAAAACCTTCAGAGTTATTTTTAGACAGAATAAAGAGGCTGTCACAGTCTGGGGAAGAGCTTCTTTAGGGTCTCCCCAGCAGGCATGCCATATACATTCAACAACATCGGTCCAAAATTAAATATTTGTAAACCTCTGTTATCACCGGAATCCACTCATAGAGCGACACAGAAGGTTTTCATTAAACTCAACATGTTAGTTGCTTTAACAAGAGCTCTTGGCTTATGGTGGGAGAGCAACATGTACCAGGTTTTGTTTGTACAAAGATCCAAGAGAAAAAAGTTTGTAGAGTCTTATTACATGAACTCAGAGCTTTTCTTTATCCTTCCTTCCTTCCTTCCTTCCTTCCTTCCTTCCTTCCTTCCTTCCTTCCTTCCTTCCTTCCTTTCTTTCTTTCTTCCTTTCTTTCTTTCTTTCTACAGGGTTCACATAGACTGAGTTGTCAAACTTGCTATGTATCTTGATCCTCTGATTTCCTTGCCTCTATCTTTGGTGTTCTGAGATTACACTTACCACATTCAGTTTTACACAGTGCTGGGATTGAACCTCCAGAACTTTTTACATTCACTCTACCAACTGAGCTAATGACCAGCCACAACTTAGAGCTCTTGACAGTGAAACAAACAAACAAACAAACAAACAAAACAACAACAAAAAACCCAAAACCAAACAAACATGCTTTAAACTGTTTTCTGTAGTTATATTTTTCCCTGGGCAAAAATAATTGTTTGTGTTCTAGTTAACATAGTTATTTACAATATATAACATTCAGTATAATTGATCTAATAGCTATCTATCTATCTATCTATCTATCTATCTATCTATCTATCACGTATGTATATATGTATGTATGTATACATGTATGCATCTTTCTATCTAAGATCTATCTATAATTTATCATCTATCTATCTAAGATCTATCATCTAGCTATAGTCTATCTATCTATCTATCTATCTATCATCTAGCCATGTATCATCTATCTACCTATGTATCATTTACCTATCATCTATGTATGTATGTATGTATGTATGTATGTATCTATCTATCTATCTATCTATCTATCTATCATCCATTATCTATCTATCCCTATAATTAATTGGGCTGATTATTTTTAGGAAAGATAATCACATAAAAGGACCTGTACCGTTGTTTCTCCAAAGGAAAAGCAAAGAGGAATCATGATCATCACTTTCAGCAGCCACTGTCTTCACTCTCAGTAGGATTCTTAATGTATACCGGTTGTTTTGAAAATGATTATGTGAAGTTGCAGACCTTATAAGATTTCGTAGCAGTTGAGGAACACCATTTGTGTATTGTGTGTTTCTTATTGCTGTGACAAAGCACCATAACCAAAAGCAACTTAGGGATGAAAGAGGTTATTTCTGCTATAGCTTACAGTCCATCAAGAAGGAAATCAAGGCAGGAACTTAAGGCAGAACCCTGGAGGCAGGAACTGAAGCAGAGGCCATAGATGAATTTGGCTTACTGGCTTGCTCCTATGACTTGCTCAGCCCCCTTTCTTATATAACCCTGGCCTACCTGCCAGGGATGGCACCACCACAAGGGGCTGGGCCCTTCCATATCAATCACTAAGCAAGAGAATGATCCATAGACTTGCCTACAGACCAACATGGCAACTTCTAAGCTGAGATTTCTTCTCAGATATGTCTTGGTTTGTGTCAAGTGGCAAAAGCTAAAAAACACATAGGGACAGAGGTGTGAAATAACCCTGACCATTGAGAGAAAAGGGGGTAGTTCAGAACCAGAGCCCTGGGCTGGTTTTTCTCAGTGTCATATTCTGATGCCACGTTCTGGGGCAAATTTCAGCTTGTCAGCTCAACTTCCCAATAATGAGATGGTGTATTATTAAGATGGGAGAAGAGAACATATTTTATTGACTAGTTTGCTTGTTTGGTTTATGATTTAGGCATATGGTGTGTGGGTTTCCATTTGTACTCCTGTCTTAGGTCCTGATAATGTTTAAATCAGGCCCATTTCCCACCCACTCCCAAAGTAAACTGGCTACCAGACATCTGTCTCTACCTGCAGCACTCTGAAATGTAATGCCCTTAAGTCAAGAGCTGTCACTGTCCTCTGGAGACTTGGCACATATCTGTTTTAACTCCTTCCAGGCTGTCTTCTAAAAGGCTTGTTTTTGCTTTTGACTGCTGAACATTGCTTACACCCTTGAAACAGCATTTTCAACACCCCCATCTGTCTAGCCCTTAGTCATCTGGGAATCTGCTTCTTCTGTGAAGTTCTTAATGCTATGCATCTTTTCTGCACAAGTGTCACAGGGTTATTCATGGTGTGGTTTTTCACATGTGGCAGCCTCTTTGTTGTAAGGATTCAGAGTAGAGTTCTGGTTTGTATGAGGCCATAAGTTAATAAGTGGCTCCTGGACTCTGACCTTCAGGGTTTCTTCAGGTATAGAGCTGAGTGCTAAAGTTGGGGGAGGCACAGATTTATAAATACTTATATATTAAAATTTTAAAATTTTTGTCTGAGAGAGAGAGAGAGAGAGAGAGAGAGAGAGAGAGAGAGAGCATGTGCATAGATGCCCGAGGAAGTTACAAGAAGGAATGAGATTCCCTGGAGTTACACACTATTGTGAGCCACTTAACATCAGTGCTGCAAACTCAGCTTAAGTCCTCTGGAAGAGCAACAAGTACTCTTAGGCATTGAGCCATCTCTTCAGCCCCACAGAATACATTTAAGTAAGAGGTAGGGTAGGGCAAGACTGAAAGATAGATATGCTTAAGTATATCAGTATAAAAGGGGCTGGGTATGGTGACACACACCTAGAACCCAGCACTTGGGAGGCAGAAGTAGGAATATTGCTGCAATTCCAAGGCAGCTGATCTATGTGAACGTTCCAGGCCATGTAGAGCTACATGCCGTATCCTGTCTCAAACCAATCAATCATCAACCAGCCAACTAACCAAATGGTACAGAAAGTTGTTGAATACTCTTTGTTGATTTATGAATCAAAACATGCTTTTCTGTCAGACTTACAGATAGAATTTGTTTCTGTGGTCATTTACTTGTATGACTCAAAAACTCTTCTTGGGTGAATTATGAAGCTCTAGGCTGCGTTGAACTGTGAGGAGGAGTCAAAACTCTATGGTCCTATCCTAATCAAAGAAACTATGGCCTCTGGAGGGCCACTTTTCCTTTTCCAGTTATGCATGAGGTTCCAACTCTCTTCATTCTGGTTTTATTAAAGGCTATATGAGATCTGTCTATTCGTTTTGAGACTGAGCCAGAATCCACAGAGAACAGAGAGCGTGTGCCTCTTCTTTCTTGCTTCTCCCAACAAAGTCTAATCATTTGGTAGAGTGCTAAGCATATATTGTATTTACTAACGTCTCCACAGCTTTGCTTCTGGAAAGCCAACATTTTGCTCTTCTTTTTCTTCCATGGTAGCTTTATAGTCACA
The DNA here is from genome assembly GCF_030254825.1 of Meriones unguiculatus. Classification (NCBI taxonomy): domain Eukaryota; kingdom Metazoa; phylum Chordata; class Mammalia; order Rodentia; family Muridae; genus Meriones; species Meriones unguiculatus. The sequence continues at coordinate 77,228,710 of NC_083354.1, read as the reverse complement.
TGATTGTTAAATAAAGAGTTGCACATATTCAATGTATACCGTGTAATGAGCTTGAACATGTACAAATGCCTGTGTTTTTATCACCAAAATTAAGGCGATACACCTACCAATCCTCTCTTCTGGCTGAGACACACCAACAGGTGTTCCTCTGTGGGACCTCTTAACATGAGATCTTCCTTCTTAAGAGACTGTGAAGTTCCCAGTGTCATCTGGGAAACTACAGGTAATATAGCGTGCAGCAGTTGTCCAGAACTCGTTGCTCTGCCCTCCTGAGATGTCATATACTACACTTGTGAGCACTCAGTAGATCCCTAGCGTATACTCACAAACCTTTGACAAAAGAGCATGTGCGTACAGTGTGTTTCATTGCTGTGAAATAAAAATAAAGAAGCATAGCCAGGGTGCACACTGTGGTTGGTTTTCACGTCTCCTGGCCCTCTGGAATGTGACAGGTTCTTAGTCTCTTTTCAGTTTGTACAACACTGAAAATCCTAGAGCCACACACAGAAGAATGACTCAGAGTGGATTAAAGAGTTGTACGTAAGATCTGAGAGCATGAAGTGGCTGAAAGGAAACAAGGACAAAGCTTCATGACATTTGTCTGAGAAGTGGTTATTGAAATAAGATACACACACACACACACACACACACACACACACACACACACACAGCACCTCTCTCCACCCCCACCCTCCAGACACAAGATTTCCTAAAACTGAAAGTTTTCTTCACAGCAAAGGAGATAATTAACAGAGCATCAAAACAGTTTATAGGGAGCAGGATACTATTCAGTCCATAAGAAAAATAGAGTAACCAGAGAAGGACAAATAACGTGCACCTGCGTACAGCAACATCCACATTCTCATCATCTTGAGAACTAATAATCATTGCCAGTGGGAACAGAATGAAAAACAGGAGTCAAGTTGGGTTGGTCAATACCCACCTATCCAGAATAATTGCTAATGATTCTGAGAAGCTGAACTAGCACGGGCTGATAAATAACAAGGTTACTTGACTTGAAGAAAGGACCTGCTTTTTCTCACGTTGGTAATTGTATCAATTCAGAGAAAGACAAGTTGCCTTTCAGCGGGGTAGAGCCCGATGATGCTGTAAATCAATTACATGTTCTCAGGTCCTCCTCCTAGGGTGGCGGGGCCAGAGTACATCCAGCCATTGATTCCAGGTTGTATTTTCTGAGTTGCTTGATGGTTGTCTGTTTGGTCAGTGTGTATTTGTCCATTGCATGTGCAACTGTGTTTCTGGGCTTCATCTTGCATACTAACTACACGAGGATCTTGCTGAAATGTAAATCTTCATTCAATAGATGTGAGTATGTATGTGAGTGTCTTTGTGGTTTGCATGCATGTGTTAGTATGTGTGTCTGTGTGCTGTGTGTGTACATGTATGTGCACATGTGTGTTCACATGTGTATGGTTAGATTCTGAGTTGTTACTAAGCTCCCAGGTGACAGCAAATACCACTGACCCATGGAACATGTTTGCTCAGAAAGACAGTGGGTAAAAGAGGGTCCATAGGAGTGTGAGGGCACTGGGATCTGAAATAAATGGAGATGGAAGAGCCTTCTGGATTTACAGGTGATGGTCAACAGGCAGTGTCCAATCCCCACCTTTCCACATGGAAAAACACCCAAGCAACACAGGAATGATAATATTTTGACTGCAATGACCGATGGAGGGAAAAACTGTGTGGGGCACAAAAAGCAAGACTGGCCACAGAAAGAAAGGAAGGGCACACCTCATTTTAGCTACCCCACTTCCACGTGCGGTCAGCTCAAACCCAGAGGGACTTTAGAGCAAGGAACCCCCATCACTGCCACCGTCATCACTGCTGATCATCTCATGGCCCCCATGGCTCTGGTCCAGACTTGAAAAGCTGCTCAGAATCCACCTGGTGACAGTGCTCCAGAAGGGGAGCCTCCACTGTGGCCCAACCCCTGTGGCCCAGGCTTCTGGTTTACTGTTCTGTCTTGGATGGGCGCTCCACATCCTGCTATGGAGGCCGCTGGCTACTCTATCCGCTCATTACTCAGCCTTCGCTGTCTTGTTTACGTGCATGGTCGTACATCATTTCCCAGCTTAGCGACAGCATTGCAGCAAACCTTCTAGGAAGTGTTCTGTTTGCCTCCCGCTTGCTTCCATTACCGAGCTTTCTAGCTCTGGTCTACAGTGGAGAGGCCACCTGTTAGAGCCAGAACTAATCTGTGGCCTCGCTCCTAGAGTAGAACTTCAGATGGAGAAACAACTCTGATGCTTACCCCCTAGCCCACATAGCAAACTATCCCCTGGGGACAAGGGACACTGGCCCAGGGAAGTACTCTTGTGTCTGTGCAGGCAGAGCAGCTGTGACTTACCGTATGTGAGCACAGACCCGGTGGCCCACACTCCTGGGAGCCAGAGCCCTGGGTAGGAGGGGCCAACCAGAACCTCAGCATCCTGACTCACACGATGTCTGGCTTTCTGTATGCCAGAAGTCCTAGTGCGGTGGTATAGATGTTGGTGCCCTTTCTGTGGAACTGCCGTGGCAGCCCTTGCGGTTAGGGAAATGCCTTACTCGCCTCCACGAATCTAATTGTCATAGCAGCTCATCCCCCAGAGTCTGCAAAGGTCACACTACATGGTGTCCCTTCTCCTGACTCCTGAGCTATCACTCTACCGATTCTGGGGCCCATATCATAGCTGTATTGCTCATCTCGAGCCCCAGGCTCCTGAAGCACTTCATCTTCGCTCAGTCTATGTCGCTGGTGTGTCTTAGTTCCCAGGGTGAAAGTCTATAGAACAAGCAGGAGGACCCTTCTTCCTTCCCCCGGTTGGGGTCACTGGGGGATTCCTCAGAGTCATAGTCCTTGCTTGGTGAGAAGGCTACTTTCGCCTGTGTCTCAAATGAACCTGGACCCATATTAACAGTGTCACAGCAGCTCAACAAATCACTAAGCCAGGACCCAGGTTCTGCCGCCTCTCTTGACCACCTGTCCCTTGGAACACAGGCTGCTTATTAATCATGTCAGACCTAACACCAGGAAGTGCTCATACCCCAGACCCCAGTTAAAACTCTCCATCGTGGGGAAATAATAGTAATAATACCTGGGAGCCCTTGCCGTTCGGAGCCCTATCCTGCTTCAAGGACTGCCTCGACGAATCTCCACAGCCTAGGCCACTGGGCTCCTGTGCTCATCACTGATATGGATTGTGGCTGAAGAAGCTTCATGGATACTATGCTTCAGAGCCCATTCACAACCAGAACCAATGTACCTTACCAATAACACCTTATGTCCCATCAACAGGCAGAGATATGCTATATAAAAGACATTATAAGTCTGGGTAAGCCAACTATTGCAGCTATGTGGGCATTAGTACAAGGACACAAAGCACACGGAGGACAGAAGGAAGCATGGCATACATTAATTCCCTTGGCACTAAGTCCTCCCCCCATGGAAATTTATGAGTTACCTAAAAGGAATTTTAAATACTAATCATAAAGAAATTCAACTAGATACGAAAGGAAAGGAATAGAGAATTGAATGTGACCAAGAAAATAATTCATGATGGGCACGAAATAGTCAGCAGAGGTGTACATAAAAATAACCAAGCCAAAACCTTAGAGCTTAAGAAGACATGATTGAGGGTTAGCGCTATGGCTCAGTAGGTGAAAGCATATGCTCCCAAACTCAAAGCGACGGAAATGATTTTTAGTGACCACTAGCTTTTAAGAAATGTACAATACAAAAAAGTTGTAAAGAATGACAGGTTATAAATATGGAGGCAGCAAAGCTGAGGATACTTACAAAAGACTAAGGCAGAGTTGAAACTGAAATTAATCATTATAGCTGTGTTTCAAGTGAGCCCATGGTAACCATGAAGCAAGGACAAAAGCAGATATACAGACATGCAGGAGAAGAAAAATCAAAGCTTCTTTTTTTTTTTTTTTTAGTTACTACAAACACCTCACCAAATGAAAACCACAAGAAAGGAAGAAAGAAACAAAGGATTCACCCCGGATGGCAAGGAGCAAAATACCAGGAGTAAGTCTGCCTATCAACAGTTAACACGGAACATCCATCTACCTAATAAATTCTCCCAGCTGGCCTGAGGGGTTGCTTAGCTGTGGAATGTCTTCCTAGAATGTAAGAGGTCCTGCCTCTGGCCCCAGCAGTACAAAAAGACACAAATAGGTCTCCCCCACTCTCCAACCCAAAGACATGGAGTGGATGAACAGATAAGCAAAATCCAACTCTATGTAAGAGAGTTGTTTTGGCTCTAAGGATGTGTTTAGGCTGAGAGTTAGTGAACTGATGAAGATATTTCAAGCACTCTGGAGAAAACAGCAGGGATCCCCGTGTTTGCTTTTGATAATGCAGACTTTGAGTGAAAACTGGGTAGAAGAGGTAAAGGACTTCATTGTTTAGTGATAAAATGATCAAAAGGATGTAAGTGTCACTGTGTACCCGATACCAGATACCAAAATGTAAAACATATAGTAATGGGCCTGAGGCAAAATAGGTAGCAATACAATAATAAAAGAGGATAGAATTATTTTCGGCTTACTGACGGATGGATCAGAAACACTGGACTTGGACTGCACTTCGTTCCTTCACAGGCATCTGCAGAACTTTCCACGTGTTGAACAGCAAGGTGGGTTTTACAAGTTGAAGAAGCTTAAAAAAATCACATGTGTTGTTCTTTCTAGCCATGGCTGGGGTGCTGCTGCCAGTGGGGATGTCACTGAGTGGTAGACAGAGTTCTTTGCCTGGGATGGAAAAAGCGTTCAGTCTCCAGCACTGGAAGGAAAGGTTCTCATCATAGCCTCATGGTCCAGAACAAAGACTCAGTAGCAGAGGAGAATCTTGGAAAACTCGCACATATTTGCAGGATGGGAGTTTACTATGGAGGGTCCTCTGAAAGGATTCACCCAATAGAGGATTGAAGCAGGTGGAAGACTCAGGGCCATACTTTGGGCAAAGCGCAGGGAGTCTTATGGAAGAAGAGCAGAGTGGGAATAGAGAGACATGGAGGGGATAGGAGCCCCACAAAAAGACCAACAAAACTAAAAGATCTGAGCCCAGGGGGTCCTGCAGAGACTGACACACCAATGGAGGACCATGCATGGAGAGGACCTAGACCCCCTGCTCAGATGTGGCTGATTGGCAGCTCAGTCTCCATGAGGATCTCCTAGTGAGGGGAACAGGGGCTGCCTCTATCATGAACTCAGTTGACTGCTCTCTGATCACTTGCCCCTGATGATGCAGCCTTGCCAGGCCACTGTGGAAGAGGATCCAGGTAGTCCTGATGAGACTTAACAAACTATGGGCAAATGACAATAGTGGAGAACTCCCCCTTTCAGTGGACCAGGGGAAGGGGATGAGGGGAAGAGGGAGGGAGGGGGCTTCAGTTGGGATATATAATGAATAAATTGTGAAGGAAAAAAATAAAAATTTAAAAATAAAGTATAAAATATGCTCTCAAAGTACAAAGGTTCCAAAGAAAAATCAAAAGAGAAATAAAAGTTATTTTGAGATAAGTAGCAATAGAAATAAAACATATAAAAATTATGAAATGCAGTAAAAGAAATTCTACAGCGATTCTATAGTAATAAACACCTATCTTTAAAATAATAAAGGGGCCAAATACATAGCCTATCATTTAACCAGAGGAGCATAGAAAAAGAAATACATTAGGTCCAAAGTTAGCAGAAAGCAAGCAAACTAAGAAAAAAAAAAGAGAAAAATCAGATAGGAAAATCAAAAATGAAAGTAAAGCTATTATAACAGGTGCTTCAAACTAAAAGGAATTATAAGGAATATTACAAATAATTATATGCCAACAAATTGGATAAGTTAGAGGAAATGGATGGAGTCCCAGAAAATCATAACCTACCTAGATTGAATCAGGAAGAAATAGAAAGCTTGAACAAAACAATAAAGAGTTTAAAGAAGTAATTAAATATCTTCCAACAAAGAAAAGCCCAGGACCAGCTGGCATCATGGCTGACTGCTACCAAGTATTTTAAAGAATTACCAATACTTAAAAAAATTCAATAAAGTAAAGCTAGAGGAAATACTTCCAAATGCATCACACAAGCCAGCATTACTGTGGCACACAAGCCAGACAATGACATCACAAGAAAACTATAGATCAATATCTTGAATAAGCACTGATGTCAAAATCTTTACCAAAATAGTAGCAAGCCATGTTCAACAATGTATCAAAAAGATCATACACCACGACCAGTGAGAATGCTCTTTGGCATAAATGCTGGTTTTTACTCATGCAAATCAATCAATTTATCATATTACATTAGCAGGATAAAAACTAAAGCTCAGATAATCATCTCAGATAAAACAGATGAAAAAATGACCAAGTTCAAAATATTTTTTGCTAACACTTTTTAACAAATTAGGTGTATAAGGAGCATAATAAGGTCTACTGATAAAAACCCCACAGTTAACATCATAATCAGGAATAACTAAAAGGTTACAGCATTTTCTTTTTCGCACTAGGCATATGAATATAACCAAGAGCATCTTTAACAAAGAAATGAATAAAGAAAAACTACATATATAGATAAAATGGCATATTATTTAGCCTACAAAGAAAGAGAACTTGCCATTTGACCACAGCATGACATAACTGGAAGACTTCATGCCAAGTGAAATAGGCTTTTACTTACATGTTGGATCTGGAAAAGAAGATAAAATATACAGAGAATAAAGAATTCAATATTGGCTGCAGATACACAGTGGTAGAAGAAATGAGGATATGTGTGTCAAAGGATACAAAGAGACAGCTCTCTAAAAGGTGAGTGGAGGCATCTCTGGGGACATGAGGACAGCAGGTTATAGAATCGTATAATGCTATAGGTTTTGTTAAGTAGATAGATTTTGCTGTTGTTTTTGGTAAATACTATCTAATATAAAACACAGTTTACCATTGCAGATCTTTGGATATTATTCAGGATGCCACAGGCTTAAACTGCAGGCTCTAGGGCACTTGCAATAGCCCCCAGGAAGGACTCTCTTTCTTACTGTCCTCACCACTCTGTCTCCCCCATTCTGGGTTCAATATCTGATACAGGGAAGACACTCCAATCCTTACTAATTCTGTTTCTCACAGCACTGGAAGTACTGGTCAGAGCCATTAGGGGAGGGGAATAAAGGAAAGACGCCCAAATCACAAAGGAAGAAATGAAATTACCTTTATTGCATACACTCACACAGAACCTAATGGGGGGGTGTGGAGAGATGGCTCAGTGGACTACTTACTATTAAGTACACTATTTATTACCTGTGGTGGTCTGTTTTTATGTCAATTTGACACACACTTGAGTCATCTGTGACAAAGTTTCTTAAGACTGGCCTGTAAGCAGATCTTCAGAGCGTTTTGTTGTTGCTGTTGCTAATTATTGATGTGCGAGGGCGTGGCCCATTGTGGGTGGTGCCAACTCTGGGAAGTTGATCCTGAAAAAGAAGGCTGAGCAAGCCACAGGAGCAAGCCCGTAAGCAGCTTTCCTCCATGGCTATTGCTTCAGTTCCTGCCTCTAGGTTTCTGCCTTGAGTTCCTTTTGTGATTTCTCTCAGTGATGGAGTCTGGCCTGACAGTTGTGAGAGGAAATAAACCCTTTCCTCCTCAAGCTGATTTGTTGATGGTGGTTATCACAGGGACACAAAACTTAACAGCTCTTGCAGATGATCCAGGTTAAGTTCCTGGCACTCATGATGTTTGAGCCACTAGTTCCAAGAAATCCAATGCTTTCTTCTGGCCTTCTAGGGCTCCTGCATGTATGTGGTACATGTAAACCTGTGTATATGCACTCATGAGTGCACACACATACACAAATGCATTTAAAAACATTTTTTGGATTAATACACACATTCAGTAATGTTGCAAATATAAAAGTATCGTGCAAATTAGTAGTATTCTTATGTACAAATGATAACTTGTCCTAAAAGAAATTTTTAAAATTTCACAGTAACAATAAAGAAACAAAATACTTAGGAATAGACATAAACATGAACATGAACCTTTTGCAAGCTGAAGACTATATAATAGTACTGAAAGAGATTGAAGGCACAAGTAGGTGGAAAGGTATCACACGCTTATGGATAAGAATTAATATTAATAAAATGTTCAGCTTACTTAAAGTAGTGATTCTCAACCTGTGGGTTGTGACCCCTTCGGAGATGAATGATCTTTTCACAGCTGTCACATGTCAGATATCCTACATATCAGATATTTACATTATGAGTCATAACTGTAGCAAAATTGCAGTTATAAAGTAGCGACAACATAATTTTATGGTTTTGAGGTCACCCCAACCTGAGGAACATTGGGGTGGCAGCATTAGGAAGGTTAAGAACCATTAAAGCAATGTACAGATCTAACACACTCTCAAAAATTCCAGTAACATCCTTCATAGAGATAGAAAAGTAGTCTGAAAATTTGTATGAACCACACATTAAAAACAACAATAACAAATCCAAATAGCTGAAGCAATACCAAGGAAGCCAAGCCAAGCTGGAGGCTTCACCCTTTCTGTGATGCCTTCCTGGCAATGATGATCGACACAGCATGGTACTAATATAAAGGCAGACCAATGGAACAAATAGAGAGACAAGTAATAAATCCAAACGTGCATGGCTTATTCAACAAGGCCAAGGAGACAATGGGGGGGATGGATATATGACAATAAATAGTGCTGGGAAGACTGGCTTCCCACATGCAAATTAGTTCTTATTGCACAACATGCAACAAGTCAACTAAAAATGGAAAAAGGACTCAAGCGTAAGACTTGAAAACATAAAACTCCTAGAAGAAAATATAGGATAAAATCTCCACATTAGTTCTAGAAATGATTTTTTTTTATTGTACCAATAGCTAATGTTACAAAAGAGAAGAAAAAAAAAGTTCACCAAACTAAACATAGTCTTCATGACAAACCAACAAAATGAAAGCGAATGTTTACCCTGGGGAAAACTCTAACAGTCCATGCAGCTAATACAGTCTACATGAATACAAGACTCTTACAAATTCAGTATCCCCAATACCCGAAATAACCTGATTAAAACCTGTGCAAAACACCTGGACAGACATTTCTCCATCATAGACAGACATTAGAACGGCTAGTATGTGAAAGCTCTTTAACAACATAGATCAGTGATGCATGCACACTGAGTTGGGATGTCTTTTTCTTGTACGTAGACAAAACGGACACTGACCGTGTTGGGAGGAAAAGGAAAGCAACCCTGAAATACCCTTGGTGGGAATGTAATTTGGTGCCGTCATTTTTTTTTGAAAACTGTATGGCACTTTCAAATGAAATTAAAAATAAAATGACCCAGAAATTGCTCTCATGGAGTACACCAACGAGGATTAAATTATCAGCCATTAAACTCTGATTTTCATATATGTATTACAACAGCCAAATTATAGAAACAACTTGAGTGTCTGTTAACAAACGAATAAAGAAAGTTGATATAGAAAAAAAAAACTGTTCCCAAGACCTTATTCTTATACTCATTAATTAGGTCATAGTTCAAACTTCACCAGAAAAACTTACTTTTGCAGTAGCTGGTGACTGGCAGTGAGACTCCTGAAAGGCCAGTGTGTAAAGAATAAGAGACTGTGGAGTACTCATCTCTAAAGGAGATATCTATCTTATCCTACCACACACACACACACACACACACACACACACACACACACACACACCACAGAGAGAGAGAGACAGAGAGACAGAGAGAGACTGAGCATGAGCAGAGAGAGAGCTTAGTGGCCAATGCTGAAGAGACAATGGAGAGATGGAAAAACTGAGAGTGGGTAGAGACAGTATCTCCCAGACAACAAAGGAATGACGCTTATGTGCGCTCACAGTGGCTGTGACCCCTGCTCCGGACCAATGTGAGCTCAGACCAGCCAAAACTCCACCATGGAAGGAGAAAGAGCTCATGAATCCCCACCCTGGCTGAGGTGCTATTGGCAATTGATGACTGGAGGATCAAGAATCAGTTTTATTCAGAGATGTCTTCCCACAGAGACTGCTCACGCTTCAGTGTGTTTTCCCAAATCCATGACCACTCAACACAGGAAGCACTAAGTGAATTCTATGACTGAATGGGAGGGAAGAGTAATAGAGTAGGAGAGGAATTGGAAGGGTAGCGACAAAATAATTTTATGGTTTTGAGAATGGGGTGTGGTTTGATCAAAACACATACATGGATAAAATCTCAAACAATAAAAAGAAATTGAAAATAGAATGTTTTGATGAAAAAAGAAAAGGTGATATATGTGTAAGTATACAGTCATATACTAGAAAATTATTCATCCTTAAATGGCAAGAGATCCTGCCATCTAATTACAATGTGACAGACCCGAATCAGCCAGTCCAAGATTCCAGACACTGAGAGAGGATATAAATTTTTACTTATGTAGGGAATCAGGACACAGAATGTAAAATATTCAGTCATTGAGAATGGAATTTGGTGGATGGGATAGAAAATATTAAAATCCACACATCAAAGGACGCAGAGTGCCAGGCGTGTGATATGAATGTGCCTAGTGATCTCAGGTACTAAACAAAGGCAGTGGGGTATAGAACTTTGCGGTTCTGGGGTTTTGATTAAGTAGGAATCGTTTACCCTTTTTGATGATAAAAAGCATTAATGCATAACCTAGTTTGTCTCTGGCTGTTTTTCCACCGAAGCAGCGTGCTCACGCGCAGCACTGTTACATAGACTCCTGGGCACTGAGTAGTCCCGGGCAGAACTCTCCCCAAAGACCCCCCTCACACACACTATTCTTCCTGCTTTCTGGCTCCTTGAGCCGATGATACTGGTCTCACTGAAGAGCCCCTTTGTGATGTGGAATTCTGGCTCCTGTTTACATCTAATGAAACAAACTGCATTTTGACAAAGGACCTACTTCCATCAGGAAGATTAGGTGTAAAAGCAGGTATTGGATTTTCTGCTTCCCCCAGATCTTGGTGCACACACATCCAGTGAGGACAAGAAGGAGCCTGCTGTGTGCCCTGCACTCCGGTACAGCTTCTGGTTTGGTTTGTCAGATGGTGGGACAGCATCCCTCAAATTGTGGAAGATTTCCATCTTCCACTGTAGGACGGATTTTTAAATTTATGTTCGTTTTTGCTTTAGAAGGTGATTCCATGTGGTAAAGCCACTGACACCTGCATGTCAGGATGAGTGGTGGAAGCAAGTGGGGGGGCCCTAAAATCCTCTCCAGTGTTTGGCCTTTCCTCAGAGAATCTCGGATTCATTCTCAGAGACCACCTCAGCATCACAGCACTGAAGCCACAGGAGACCTCTGCTGCGCTTTCCTAGAACGCCCCCTGCGCCACCCCCCCCCCCCCCGCCAACCTAGATTTCATAAAAGTCCTCATTGATGAATGGAAGTATCTGTATTCGCAAGGAACATGCCACAGGCAGCCCGGACTGTTTTCCCCTCGCAGCTTCCTCTCATTTGTGGTGTTCTCTTGGAAAACCGCAGGGCTCGGCGGGTACGAGCGGCTGTTTACAGAGCTCCAGATGTAATTAAGTCAGATTGGATCTGCTCTCTAGCACGGTGAGGAAATGCACCACCATCCATCATGTCCAAACTGGGTGGGGGATGGGTGGGGGATAAAAGCATTCTTCACTTTGTGCATGTTCAAGCTGGGGAACACGTGAAGGAAAAGACACTCTTGTGGATTAGAACAGGCGGAAGCTGAGCTTCAAGGGCCCGTGGTATGGAAGGAAGAAGGAAGGAGGGGGGCTGAACTGGTTTGAGAATTGTCAGGGTCTTCAACAACGATAGGGCTTGATTTAAGGGAGGGTTAAAGGCAGTTTGAGATGCTCATGGGAGGTGATCGCTCTACCTACAAGGTGCATTTTTCACAGAATTCTGGGTTTCCTCTCCTGCTCAAGGTATCGATGGAAGTCAGAAGAAGACGTTAATTTTGTTACGCCCCCGTCTTCTCCATGTGAGCGGCAAGCTACCAGAACGAGAGCGCTTGCTCGTTTGTGCTCTTACATTTGAAGCTCTGACATTTGAAGCATGCTAGCTTCCAGAGGCCACCAAAACAAGTCAGCGCAAACTGGGTGACTTCAATCAGCAGAATCGTTGCTCTTACTGTTCAGGTGGCCAGAAGCCCAAACATCAGGCTCTCGGCAAGGCTTGCTTCCTTCTGTAGGCTTGGGCCCACTCTGCCCCTTATCTTTTCTCTAAGCATTGGCCAACTCTGAGAAGAAGGACATGAATTCACTGGCTTGTAGTTGTGTCACTCCAAACATTGTCTCCTTCATCTTCTCCTCTTTTATATATAATGGCACCAGTTATTGGATTTAGGAATCAGCGAACTTCAGAATGGTCACATTTTAACTAGTTACATCTGCAGAGATCATAAATAAGGTCACGTTCCGAGGTTCCAGTGAGGCTTGAATTTTAGGGATGCACTGTTCAACCCACTATAGGTGCTCAGTGCTGTTGGAGAAGTGAGTCAGGTGAGATTTCCTTTTGTCCCCAGTTTTAATGACTGGAGGAAGAAAAGCAGATGTGAAGAAAGCGCTGAGATTTGTTCTAAAGTAATCCACTTTAGAACAAGTAATCCACAGTTATTTGGTGAGTGAAAAAACAGAAACGAAAAAGAATCCATTGCCCTCAGTAGAGTACAGACATCACCCGTGGATGTGAGGACATTGGTAGATCTATAAGCAGAGGTTTGCAAGGCTTTTGGATTTAGACACCCACAAGGCATCAAGTGTTCTGACCCTAGACAGATTGTGGACTTTCTCTGTAAGCTGAATGCACTTGGAAACAGAGTAGAGAAGGGCAGCCTGAGAATGTAAGCATTTTATCACAGTATTTGAATTGAAAATTTGTTAAGAAAAAGAACCTAAATCCTCACTGAGAAAAAAAAAAGATCATTTAGCTGAAACCCCCCTTCTTGTTGCATTTATACTGTGTGTTGAGATTGTTTCAATTTTGAATTCTATGTGAGGTAAAGGCACCGTTAGATTCTCAGGGATTTCCAGTGATTTTCTTACAAGCTTTACTCCTTCCCAATGCGTCTGAAACCTTAGTCAGAATAAAAAGAAAGGGGCTTGAGGGAGATAGTTGCTCCCCCTAAGCAGTATTCTTACCGATTTAACTGTGGTTTTGATTACCGATTTTATTTATTACTTTGCACAAGAGAAAGCCAAATCAGATATAGGACAATGAGACACTAAAAGTCTTTGCCTGACAATGTGGACATGACCCTTCTTGAGGCCAAAGTTGTGTGTCTAAGTGATCCAGACCAGGATATCCATCCAATGATCAATGACAAAGAGGAAGCTGTATTCTAATGGAGACGCTCAGGGGTCTGAGCTCTCTAAAGTCCACTTAGAGTAAAACAAGATCTTTTTTTCATCTATAGTAACTCAGTAACCTGGTAGTGTAACACACAAGCTCTTCCTATCATTTGAGGAGTGGCCTGGTCTCTGGCTTCTTTGATGGCTAATAAGTCTGTTGGTTTTCTTTCTGTCTATTCGGGTGGTTCTCAGCCTTTCTAATGCTGTAATCCTTTAATAATGTTCTTCTGTTGTGGTGACCCCAACCAAAACAATTATTTTTATCACTACTTCATAACTGTAATTTTGCTACAGTTACGGATTGTAATGTAAATATCTGTGTTTTCTGATGGTCTTAGGTGACCCCTAGGAAAAGGTCGTTCAACCCCCAATGGAATCCTGACCCACAGGTTGAGAAGCACTGGTATATTCCTTTAACCAGCCTCTCACAGACCATCATAGGTCCTTGTAAACCTGTGTCTGTTCTTGAGGATGAGAAGGCAGCAGGGAAGAAGACAGCATTGCCATCCCCAGGTAACTGGCTGTGATCTGGCCAGATGTAACTGCTGGAGAGGAGCAGTTGCTAAGAACGAGAAGATGGCTGATTAAGGTGGCAGGGGACAGCCGGAATGGACTTGTCTGATGTGTAAGCATCTTGAGAATAACCCAGAATTAACTAGAAGGGAAAATTCATTAAAACCTCAGATTAGGTGTTTTTGAACTCATTCTGCAGAATGAGTTCTCTGACTAATGCCACTCATGAGAGTGGCTTCCATGGGGCTGTGGATGTGAAGCTAATGGAGTGTTTGCCGACAATCCGTGGATCCCTGTATAAACACGGAGTGGTGGTACATCCAGGTAATCCCTGTCCTTGAGAGGTGGAAGTAGGACCATCCGAAGTTCAAAGTCATCACTTGCTACATAAGGAGTTTGAGGCCAGCCTGGACCAACATAAAATACCTAACGACAACTGAAGTGATGGGAAATTTGGATCACATATTTGAATGTATTCTTCCTAAGCTGATGACTTTTAACTTTGGGTATTCTCCGACTCAAACAGTCTGCTGTCTCCCTTTCCCCTGGCTTTCCATTATTCAGTGACTGTGGCTAATTTACTCCCCCATTGATCTGCGTGTCACTTCTAAACTGCCACGTCAGCAATCATTGCACCAGTAAAGCGCGGTTTAGCTGTGGAGGTCTGACAGCCAGCTTGAGAGCGCTGTGTGTGGCACTCCTGTGGGACTGGGGCCCTGCCAAGCCCTGGAAGGCAGGCAGTGGTGTTTACTTACAGAAGAGCTGGCTGTGGTAAGGTATTGCATGGAACAGTAATTAGCATATGGGTTTCTTAATTCCGAGTAGCTCTATTTGTTTTTATGTAATTAACAGGCAATGTCCTGTTCCGAGGATTCTGGAAGTGTGTGCTTCAAAGGATGTATCCCCTCAGAAGATACTGGAAACTGCCACTTGTTGGCAGTGTCTGGTTTGTTATCTTTGTGAGGGAAGTGAAAGGCTAGAAATGCAGTGAGTAGCCAGTGAAGGCCCCAACCTCTTCATGGGCAGAGGTTGGCTTGGATCTAGGCTTGACAGAGGTTTTTGCACGTGCAGAAGCCCCTTAAGGACCAATGATTAATTCCAAGAGCCTTCTGCTTTGAGTGAGTGACATCTTTGGCTCTCAGCAGAGGGCTGAGCTTGAACTTTTTATGGTCTCTGATAACAGCTGGGGATTCCTCTCCCCTTCTGTTTTTCTGCCACCCACAGCCTTCCCAGAGGCCGGATAAAAGAGAATCATTGTGTGTTTCCTTTCTTCCCTGGTGTTGATTTCTTCCTCTTCCTTTGTGTTTCCAAAAACTTTAAAACAAGTAAACATATAAAATCTGACTCCTACCCTCTCTCTCCTGACTAGTTGGTGGTTCCCCCAATTTCTTGACTTTCTTCTGTTCCTAAATTCCCTTTGCTCCCTTTGTATGAGTTAGAGTTAGGGCTTGGCAGCTTCAAAATAGAACAAGTAAGCCTAGTTCAAATTAGATAAAAAAAAAAAAAAGGTGAACACATGTGATGGTAGCTAATCAGAGGGACCAGGGGTCCAGGTAGAGATTCAGAGAAGGATAGAAGGATAAGGAGGTGACGAGCTCTACACAAAAATCAACAGAACCATCCAACCAGGACCCAGAGGGGCTTATGGAGTTTAAAGCCCCAAGCAAGGACCATTCATGGACTGGACCTAGGCTGCCTCTACAGATGTAGCTGATGGGCTGCTCAGGTTTCATGTGGGTTCCTGAGTAAGGGGAGCAGAGGCTGTCTCTGACAAGTGATGGTAGCTAATCAGAGGGACCAGGGGTGCAGGTGGAGGCTCCCTTTTCAGCTTGTCTTGTTATCCTTTGGGGTGCTATGCCTTTTCATTGTCAGCATTCTATGATACCTCTCTCATCTGAAGGCTATCCCAAAGCAATGGGGAAGGAAGGTGTGAGACAATCACAGTCTGGCACGCCCTGGAAATTGCACTCAGCACTTCTGCTCATTTCCTGCTATTCATATAGGAGCAAGAGAGACCACAGGAAGAAAGAAATGTCTAGGTGGAAGTGGCCAAGTGCACGGCTAAATCTCAGGAGACTCAGTTTATTTTAAACATTAATTATTTACTTTACATCCTGATTGTAGGACCCTCCCTCCTCTTCTCCCAGTCACACTCTCCCTCACTCTTCTCCCCTCCCCCTCCCCATCCTATTCCTCAGAAAAGGGGAGCCCAGTCCACCCCACCAGCCCACCCCACCAGCCCACCCCAGTTCCTCAAGTCACATCAGGACTGAGCACATCCTCTTCCCTTATGGCTTAGCATGGTAACCTCGTGAGGGAGGAGTGATCAAAAAGCAGACAACAGAGTCCATGTCAGAGACAACCTCTGCTCCCTTTACTTGGGCACCCACATGAAGCCTCAGCTGCCCATCAGCTACATCTGTGTAGGGGGCCTAAATCCAGTCCATGAATGGTCCTTGCTTGGTGCTTTAGACTCCACAAGCCCCCCTGGGTCCTGGTTGGTTGGCTCTGTTGGTTTTTGCGTAGAGCTCCTGTCACCTCTGTATCCTTTTATCCTTCCCTGAACTTTTCCACAAGACTCCCTACACTTCTCCCAGTGTTTGGCTATGAGCCTCAGCATCTGTTTTGATCCATTGTTGGGTGGAGCCTCTCAGAGGACAGCTATGCTAGGCTCCTGTCTCTAAATATAGCAGAATATTGTTAATAGTGTCAGGGATTGGCTCTCTACCATGGGTGGGTGTCAGGTTGGACCAGGTGCTCTATCTTTATTCCTGCACATCTTGTAGGCAGGGTAAATTTTGGGTCAAAGTTTTTCTGAGTGGTTTGGTGTTCCCCTCCCTCTACTAGGAGTCCTGTCTAGTTAGAGGGTGCCCTCGTCAATCTCCATGACCTCTGCTACTAGGAGTCAATAGAGTCATTCTCATATCCTCTCAGAAGCCTACCCTGTCCTAGTTCTCCAGCTTATTACAGATATGCGTCTGCTCACTGTTCTCTTTTTTCTGCAGGCCCTTTGTCCTCCCACTCCAGCTCTAGCCAGGCCTGATTTCCATCTTCATTTCTCTCTGAGCTCCCCCTCCTATCTGGTTCCTTCTCTTCAACAACTTCCACTCTCTATTGTATTTCCTCTTCTGTGTGAGTTTTAAGCATACTCTCTTGGGTCCTCCTTGTTACTTATCTCCTTTAGGTCCGTAGTTCTATCCATTTGCTTGCAAATTTTATGATTTCCTTTTTTTTTTGTTTCTCTTTTTTTAAAATATGTTATTCTTTTTTCTTTCTTTCTTTTTTTAATTTATTTTTTTTATCAATTACACTTTATTCACTTTGTATCCCCCCATAAGTCCCTCTTCCTCCCCTTCCGATCCCACCCTCCCTCTCTCTTCTTCACTCATGCCCCTCCCCAAGTCCATTGATAGGGCTGTCCTCCTCTCCTTACTTCTGATCTTAGTCTATCAGATCACATCAGGAGTGGCTACATTGTCATCTTCTGTGGCCTGGTAAGGCTGATCCCCCTTCAGGGGGAGGTGTTCAAAGAGCAGGCCAATCAGTTTATGTCAGAGGCATTCCCTCTTCCCATTACTATGGAACCCACTTGACCACTGAACTGCCATGGGCTACATCTGTGCAGGGGTTCTAGGTTATCTCCATGCCTGGTACTTGGTTGGAGTATGAGTCTCTGGGAAGACCGCTGTGTTCAAATTTTCTGGTTCTGTTGCTTTCTTTTGGAGTTCCTATCCTCTCCAGATCTTACTATTTCCCACTTCTTACATAAGATTCCATGCACTCTGCCCAACAGTTGGCCATAAGTCTCAGCAGCTGCTTTGATAGTCTGCAGGGCAGAGCCTTTCAGAGGCCCTCTGTGGCAGGTTCCTAGCTTGTTTCCTATTTTCTTCTTCTTCTGATGTCCTTGTGCACAATTTCTGTATCCATTCCTAAGTTCTTTCCAGTTTCTGGCTATTACAAATAAAGCTGCTATGAATATGGTTGAGCAAATGTTGTTGTTGTATGGTAGAGCTTCTTTCAGGTGTATGTCCAGGAGTGGCATAGCTGGGTCTTGAGGTGTGCTAGCCCCAGTTTTCTGAGAAAGCACCAGATTGATTTCTAAAGTAGTTGTACAAGTTTGCACTCCCACCAGCAATGGAGAAGGGTTTCCCTTTCTCCATATCCTCTCCAGCCTATGTTGTCACTTGAGTTCTTGATATTAGCTATTCTGACAGTCACAAGATGGAATCTCAGACTCATCTTGATTTGTACTTCCCTGATGACTAAGGACATTGACCATTTCTTTAAGTGCTTCTCTACCATTTGCGACTCATCTATTCAGAAATCTCTGCTTGGTTTTGTATCCTTTTTTTAAATATAATTTTTTATTTATAACAATTTATTCAATTTACTTATTTATTACAATTTATTATTACAATCAATATAATTTTTATTTATTTATAATTTATTCCCAGCTATAGCCCCACCCTCATCCTCTCCCAATCCCCTCCTCTCTCCCTCCTTCATCTCCTCCCATGTCCCTTCCCCAGTCTACTGAGAGTGGAAGACCTCCTCCCTTTCCATCTGACCCTAGTTCATCAGGTCTCATCAGGACTATCTTTCATAGTCTTCCTCTGTAGCCTGGTAAGGCTGCTCCCCCATTAGGGGGAGGTGATCAAAGAGCCAGCCACTGAGTTCATGTCAGAGACAGACTCTGTTCCTCTTACTAGGTAGCCCATTTGGAGACTGAGCTGTCACAGGCTACCTTTGTGCAGGGGTTCTAGGTTGTCTCCATGAATGGTGCTTGGATGGAGTATCAGTCTCAGAAAGGACCCCTTGGTCCAGAGTTTTTGGTTTTGTGGTTCTCCCTGTGGAGCTCCAGACCCTTCCAAGTCTTTCTATCTCCCTCTTCTTTCATAAGATTCCCTGCACTCTGCCCAAAGTTTTGCTATGAGTCTCAGCATCTGCTTTGATACCTTGCTGGGTAGTCTTTCAGAGGCCTTCTGTGGTAAGCTCCCGTCTTGTTTCTTGTTTTCACCTTCTTCCTATATCTATCCTGTTTGCCTTTCTGAATGAAGACTGAACATCTTACCCAGGGTCCTCCTTCTTGCTTAACTTCTTTAAGGTGTACAGATTTAGTATGATTATCCTATATTATATATCTAATATGCACTTATAAGTGAGTATATACTATGTGTGTCTTTCTGCTTCTGGGATACTTCACTCAGGATGATCTTTTCTAGTTCCCACCATTTGCCTGCAAATTTCATGCTTTCCTGTATAGAGCTCAACAGAGAATTCTCAATAGAGGAATACCGAATGACAGAAAACACTTAAAGAAAGGCTCAACATCCTTACTCATCAGGGAAATGCAAATAAAAATGACCTTGAGATTTCACCTTACACCTATCAGAACGGCTAAGATCAAGAACTCAAGTAACAACACATACTGGAGAGGATGTGGAGAAAGGGGAAACCTCCTCTATTGTTGATGAGAATGTAAACTTGAACAACCACTTTGGAAATCACTATGGTGCTTTCTCAGACAATTTGTAATAGTGCTACCTCAAAATCCAGCTATACCACTCCTAGGCATATATTCAAAACACGCTCAAGTATACAACAAGGACATTTGCTCAACCATATTCATAGCAGCTTTATTCGTAATAGCCAGAATTTGGAAACAACCCAGATGTCCTTCAACTGAGAAATGGATACAGAAATTGTGGTACATTTACACAATGGAATACTACTCAGCAATTGTATCCCATTTTTAAATTGAATTATTTGGTTTGTTGTTGTTTGATTTCTTGAGTCCCTTATATAATCTGGATATTAGCCCTTTGTCAGATGTAGGATTGGTGAAGATCTTTTCCCAATCGATAGACTGCTGTTTCATGTTATTGATAGTGTCCTTTGCTTTATGGAAGCTTTCCAAATTCAAGAGTTCCCATTTACTAATTGTTGATCTTAGAGGCTATGCTGTTGGTGTTCTGTTTAGTAAATTGTCTTCTGTGCTATTGAGTTCAAAGCTCTTTCCCACTTTTTCTTCTATCAGATTTCATGTGTCTGGTTTTATGTTGAGGTTTTTGATCCACTTAGACTTGGGTTTTGTACAGGGTGCTAAATATGGATCTATTTGCATTTTTTCTCCATGTAGACATCCAGTTAGACCAGTGCCTTTTGTTGAAGATGTTTTTTCCTCCCATGGTGTGCTTTTGTTTCCTTTGTAAAAAAAATCAAATGTTTATAAGTGTGTGGATTTATTTCTGGGTCTTCGATTTGATTCCATTGACAAACCAGTCTGTTTCTATGTGATTTCAGGGGTCTCAGTTTTACAGGGAGGATGTAAAGATTGACTGCATGATGGCTTAGATCTCAACCTCTGACATACTATTTATGTTATTAAACTATCTGTTGGAAATGGCAGAGGATTAGGGCTGAGGAGAGCCAGACTGTTAAATTGCTAATGGGAAGCAAGAATGAAAAAAGTATAACCATTTCCTTAAGTAGAACTGTGTTGGTTGCCTGATGTCCAGTTCCCAGCAGATTATCTGAGCAGCAGAAATGGCCTATGATGTCCCGTTCCGAGCAGGTTATCTGGGCAGAAGAAGGATTTGAACTCCATCTGCACCACTACCAAACTTAGATGGGCACCAGAACAATTTGATTGCTGTTCTTCCAAACCAAGAGCTTGACTTTGGCACGTGATTTAACTTCCTTGAACTCAGGTTTCCATATTTTTAAATTTGGAGATGATAATGATACCTACTTCAGAGTAATGGGGAGAGTCTTAAGGTGCTCACTGAAAGTGAGAAGTTAAGAAGTGTTGGCGGGAGCTATTTTCCACAGAACAGAGGTTCGTTGAAATCTTAATAAAAAAAATCTATCAAGGGAGATGTGAAAACTGCTATAATGCTTGCAATGGGATACTGTTGGGGTAAGGTTGGCACTTTTGTATAATGAGGAGGTGTGGACTCCTTGTGGAGCAAGAAGCAAGGGACTTTTTTGGGATCTGTGAGTATTTCTAGAAGGCAAGTCAGTTCACTTTTCTCTCCAAGGCGTAGAGATCCTCCCAGAAGAGGGAATGAAAAGATTATAAGAACTAGAAATAATGGACCACTTCAGGGAAACAGTGATTTCTGGATACAACAGAGCAGTTGCACACATGAACTCAGCAATTGTGACAGCATGTGTGAGACCTGTACAAGCACATGGGAGACAAAATTAGACCGTGGAGAGGATAAGGAGGGTACAAGGTCCTATCAGTAGATG
Organism: Meriones unguiculatus; assembly: GCF_030254825.1. Taxonomy (NCBI): domain Eukaryota; kingdom Metazoa; phylum Chordata; class Mammalia; order Rodentia; family Muridae; genus Meriones; species Meriones unguiculatus. Next base: position 77,207,589 of record NC_083354.1, on the reverse strand, counting down.
AGCAACTGTTAGCATTTAATACCTGGCAGGAGAGTTAATATTCTTTAATGATGTGACTGCTCATAGTTTGACTATACCCCAAGGCATGCTCTGCTTCCAAAAGTAGTTGGACAATAAATATCAAACTCTATTCGGGGGGAGAGAAAAAAACTTAAATTTGCCAGGCGTTTTGGTGACTGTGTAGATGGATGGATATGGGAGTTGTGAGAGGGAGGTCATTAAATATGACCAAAATACATTGTAATTCTGCCCTTAAATTTCCCAGAAGAAAAGATGTCATTCCCCCACATGGAGACCTCCATGTCATTATGCTTACTCTCTAATCTGCAGCATCACCTCATTCTTTTTGTTTGTTTTTCTTTTGCCTCTCAGATCTTTCAGCTGAAGAACATTGCTAGAGGTTAGCTTGTCAAAGTACTTATTTCTGTGCTGGGAAAGAATCTGGGAAGGAACACTAAGGATTCCAGGAGGGAGGCCTCAGTGAAGAAATGCCAGTCTCAATGTTCTCATCAGACAGCATCTAGAATTTGTGCTGGGAGCGTTCAGAGTGGAAGGCCTTCCTACCAGTTTTCTCTTACAAGTAGTACATTCACTGCTTCTGGGAGTCTCCCTACTGAGTGGAGTCAGGGAGCTCCTGATAGTCTGCCCTAACAGTGCCTGAGCTGGCTATACCTAGAGTTGCAATTAAGCTTGGAAATTCTCAGCTCTCTTTCCAGGCTCCTGTTCTAAGTGGCAGTGGCGGAACACATCAAAAGTGCATGTTTCCAATTTGTTAGCTCAATATTTAATTCTTTTTCCATAGACTGACAAATAGCCCTTGGGTGAAAGTGAATTACAACTGCAGGAAGATTCAGACTATAGATGCACTAAGCTAGACAGAGTTCGCAGTACCGAGTCAGGTAGCTCTTACCAGTGAGAGGATTGGTGAAACCCTGCTGCCATGCTGAGGAGTGCTTTTTAGCCAGTGGTTGATGCAGGACTTTTCTCTCTTATGACTGGACACAGCACACTGGCATGAGGAGTGTAACTTTCTTTTGTGGTGTAAAGATTCACTGAGGAGTGCAATTATTTTAAAGTCTGCCCAATGTTAAGGTGTGTAGTTTGAAATTAAATGTACTTGGATGGTTCTTCATTGTCAAGAGCTTCTATGGACTGTTCCTTCCTTCCTTGTAAATAAAAACAAGACAGAAACCTAGGAAACTCATAACATTGCCAGTAAAATTAATTGAAGTTACCATTTTGCATGGCTTCTTGGGTATAAAAAGAGACAAACTGAGGGCTGGAGAGATGGCTCAGAGGTTAAGAGCACTGGTTGCTCTTCCAGAGGTCATGAGTTCGATTCTCAGCAACCACATGGTGGCTTACAACCATCTATAATGAAATATGGTGCCCTCTTCTGGCGTGCAGGTGTACATGCAAACACACACACATACACACGCTGGCAAAGATGTGAGAAAATGACAGCTCTAATACCCTGGAGGAGGCACATAAAAAAAAAAAAAAGGCTACAGCTGGGATACAAAGTGAATAAATTGTTATAAAGAAACTTTAAAAACCACAAATACAAGGAATTTAATGGAGAAATCTGGTTCAAAGATATCTTGATATATATTGTTTTTGTTTTGTGTCCACAGTTAGATTTTTGTATCTATATACATATATACACATATATTAATATATTCACATATTATATTATGTACATGTATTTTTATACACACATATTACTTATGCATATACACATATTATACTAGTTAGTTTATATTAGAAATATATTTAACCAATTCCAGTTTAAAAATATTTTGAACTGAACAGGCACACATTTTTTCTGGATTAAAAAAATCCAGCACAACAATTATTTACATAGCATGTACATTTATTATATATTCAAAGTAATCTAGAGATATTTAAAGTATATGAGAGAATAAGGGTAGATTGTATGCAGTTGCTATACCATGTTATGTAAGGAATTAAAGCAAACACAAAATTTGGAGTCTTCAGGGGTTCTGAAACAGTTCACCTGTGGACACTGAGTTGACTGGGTACATATATTTTATATAAATGTATGTATAAATGCATATATAGGTACTTGTTTTCCAACTAAAGGTATATGTTAGAGAGAGAGAAAGATATTAAAATTCACACAACTTTTCCAGATTGGAAATATACCTCCTTTAAAAGCACTAATTGTATATGAGATCTTTATAGCCCTACATATTTTCTTTGCAAGAGAAAGATACTAATGAAAGAATATGCTTTTATTGTAAATCACAGGATCAATTTCTAAATTTTGGTTTTCTTCAAGCCTATAACATAGAATGTGATTGAAAATTTGTTTGCCCACAAGAAAATTCAGAAATTTAGGTTACTTTCTTTGGATATGGAGCACCTTCATCACGTACAGTTTTTCACATTCTTTTATCAGCTGAGGAATCTTTTTTCCCCTACTAAGGGTTAATTCACATTTTCTCTTTGCTGCATTCCTTTCAGGTTCTCCAAGATGGCCATTGCAATTGCTTTTCTTGCCCATTCCACAGAGGCTGTTTTCTTGACGGGCTGAGGCTCATCCAGATGGGAATGTTGTGAGAATGCTCTGTAATGACGAGTCCCCCTCCTCAATGTCATGCACCCTTGGAAGTGCCCTATTTTACTGCCTCATCAAAGAATTTCGCATTGTCCCCTACTATTCTTTTACTTCATTGTCACCACCCACAAATGCAGCCTTATTACTCTACAGAGACAATTTGCATCAACTCACCTCATTGGTACAAAGCTAATGATTTTTTTTGGTCTTTTTTATTTTATTTCATTGCTTTGCATCTTTGAAAACTTTGATACTCTATCTTTTAATTAAGTTAAAATACATAAATGTCATACCCACTCTGAAATATATCCATTGATACCAGATGTATATTGAATAGTACTGTATAGTCTTCTCCTTCTCCATAGACCTCTCCAGTCTTACCTTCTCTAGGACCTCTTCTTGACAGTTTGTTGTGTATTTTCTTGCAGAAAGAGTTCTTTTAACTGGGCAAGGTAGAACAAGCCTCAGCATTTGGAAGGTTGAGGCTGGATCATCTAAAGTTTGAGGCTAGCCTTGGCTACAAAGCAAACTAAATTTAAATTAAAAAAAAAAGACAAAATTAAAAAAACAAAACTGCATTTGGCAGAGTTAGACAGTTCACATTCAGCTAAAATGATTCCATAGCTCATGCCTCCAATTTGCTCTTCTCTTACAGTGTACTTTTAAACACCTGCGTATATTCACATCCACAGAGTCTGCCTCAGATAACTGCAGCACATTCTGGGAAGATTCTGGGAAGATCTTCTGGGAAGATTCTGCATCCCAGACCACAGCATTTTTCTCAGTCTTCATGGTAAATCTCAGCCCTTTTAACTCTCACCTTCTCTGAGACCATCTCTGAGACTGTGACCATATCTTCCGTGTGGTCAGTCACCATTATTATGTTATTGGCTCTCCCCTTTATCTCCTTTCTAGATCTCCTCTTTATACTTAATTGATTAATGTGAATTCCTTCTAAATTTTTTTTTCAAACACTTAGGTAATTTATTTCCTATGGAAACTAAAATTCTAATTTTCCCCGAGATATTTAGATAATTCTCAGTTCAGTGAACCGCTTCACAAGTGACTTAAAATATTCCCAAGGATGTCACTTCAAATAGTATGGTTGGGATCTTGGGAAAGTTTTTATTTTTTTAAATTAATTACACTTTATTCACCTTGCCTTCTAAATTCTTAAAAATACTTGGAGATGCCCAGTTACTCCTGGTTTCACTTTGAAATCATTGCTTCTCAATGTTCTCTACTATTGGTAATTTAGGCAGTGCTCCCAGTTAGTGCTCTGAAACCCTTGCATAGTTCCTATTTACCTATTGGTCTTAGGGACTTGCTCCTAAGTAATACAGAAAATGAACGCTCGGGCTCATCTCCTGAGAAAGGGATTCACGATTGGAATAAAGACCATGGAAGGTAGGTCAAAGTCAGCAATATCTGCTTTCCATGTCACTTTAAAATATTTCATGTAGTCTTTTTATTTTTTTCATGTTGACCAGAGCTCTTTTGATGAGGCTATGCCCTAACATAGTCTCTGAATAAGTAACAAACACAAAATAGTTTGTCTGGGCCCAACCAATCTCAAGTACATTTTCCTTCCAGGTTGAAGAAGCCCTGGGAGGAGGGGCTGGCATGGGAAGGTACCACAGAGTTCTCCGAGTGTTGGATGGTCCTTTGAGATACTCAGATCCACCTTCATTTTCAGGTCAATGGAGAAACAGGGTACTGTTGGACGTCAGTGCTGCTTTGGTGCCTCTTACACACATAGTGTTGTATAGGTATAATGAGTTTCTAGTTTACCCAGAAGGGGACTAATGATCAGGAAGATAAGCCTGACCAAAGCCACACTCTGCAGCTTACAAACATTCGTGACTCACACATGTCCCCACTGCGGGGAGATTTCTTAAGAAAAAGATGAGGCATACACTTGACTTGGGGAACACAGTGCTTTTATCGTAGTGTTATTTTTGTTGTTGTGCCAATAACCACAATTTTTTTCCAGTGGGTTACTGCTGTTTTGTCTTTTATTTTTTTCTCACTTGTGGAATGAGTCACAGGTTTTTAAAAGCTTAAGGAGGCAGTTGAATAAGCTGTCCTTGTTAAAGCACTCTGGGCTGAAGGAGGTTTAGCTGTTCCAGGTTATGTTAAAGATAGAGTTTTATTTTAAAGATAATTACGTGTTCTTTTTAATATAGCAAAAATGCCAACAACAAATACACACAACACAACACAAAAAAACCAAACCAAACCAAACCCACAGGCAACGTTTCAGACTGCTCTGTCGAGCCAGTGGGCACCTGACTAGCTTGGGAGAATGACTTTTCTATTCTGTGAGAGGGGAGAGGTGTCTTACTGGGTGATGAGAGAACAGAATATCTCAGCAGTTACCCCTTCATATGAAGCTCAGCACTGCCTTTAGAAGTTGACAGTTGAAAAAGGGCATACAGGAGGCAGGAGGAGGGCCAACAAGATTGTGGGTAAGAGCCCTGGACACGAAGCTGGAAGATGTGAGTGCACCTCTCCTTCCAAAAATATAAAAAAAAAATCATATAAGTAACTGTAATAAAAAAATTTAGAGGGGGCAGTAGAAAACAGTGCACTTGAAGTACAGCAGTTTTGTAAGGCATCATTTCCTCTTTGAGCACATCCGACGTGCATGATGAACTCATAGCCTTTGACTACTTTCCTTTCAGAGTCCTTGGAAGTTTTTCCTTTTCAGTTCTGTGAGAATTTCGTATACTGTATTCTGATAATAGTCACTGCACTCCTTCCAGATCTTCTGTACCTGTTGAACTTTGTTCATTTTAAAACCCATCAATTACGGTTGGTGCTGCCCATATATTCTTGGAGGTAAGACCTTTTGGTGAGCGTTTTGGTTTCTTTGGGAACTCTGGGGAACTCTAGAGAGGTTACAAAAAGACCAGAACCCCAAGGGAGGGACATGATTTCTGCTGGTTCCTGCTCCTGCTGCTGCTGTTGCTGGTTTGTCAAGCAGTTGAAATAAAAGAGACAAGAAGAAGAAATTGGAAATGTCCTGAGAAGATTGGACTTGCCTCAAGGAACGTAGTGCCCCTAATCAAGAGGAAGTAGTCTAAAAAGATGGCAACACCCTCTCTCCCTTTCCCCACTAACCTTCTGTCTCTTTTACCTGGTAATGGGAGGTTGGAAGGGATTAGGGTGAGATAAGGGTTGGAAGGGAGGTAGCAGTATAAGAACCCAAACGAAATAGAGAAAACAAATATGCCAACAAGACCTTCCACTGGAGTGTGGTCGACAGCCTTGGAGAACACACCCTAGCAGCTGCAGGTTGGGTTACCATTTCATGCCTACATTCCTTCTCAGTGCTGGGGTGCTATCTGAGCTACCGTAGATCTTGTGTTACAAGACCTATGTTGCCTCAACTTCTGTTGCTGCTCTGCTTTGTCTGTAAAACGCTATTTTCTTGTAGTCACCTACTGCCTCTGTCTCTTTACAATCTTTTCACATCATCTTCTGCAATGAGCCTTGGGAAGAGGTGGTATGAAATGAATGTCCCATGTAGGGCTGAGTATTCTGAAATCTCTTAATCTCTGTACCTTGATCAGCTGTGGGTCTCTGGATCGATGGCTGTTTACTAAAAGAGACTTCTCCGATGAGGGTTGAGAGATGAACTAATTTATAGATATAATGATAAGTCATTAGGAGTTGGTTTAATTCCACGTCCATTTAACAGCATAATAGTAGTAGGTTCTTCCCTAGGGCCTGTAGTGTCTAGCCACAGATTCTTGGCTCTGATATCAGTGTAAAATATAAGTTTCAACTTGTGGAGCAGGCCCTAGGTAGAGCCAGACAGTGGTTGGTTATTCCAAGAAAATTCATGCTATTATCACTCCAGTGGGTATGCCTTGCCAGGTTAGTCATTGTTGTAGTTTACTTTGCTGACTTTTCTGTCTTCTTGTTGTCTACATTTTCTGGGGCTGGAGCCTGTTTCTCTCCACCTTTGTCCACTCACTCTGCTGTCTTATACCAATCGAGCAATTGCCAGTTGGACATGAGTGACTAGTGAAATCTCCAGTCCAGACTCTTCCCCAAATCCCAAGCTCATATCTGTGAGATTCATATGTACTATATTGCTCAAATTCACAATGTCCCAAGTGGTATGATTGTCTAATCACTAACCAGTCACTTATTAGCCCATTTCTTCTATTAGAGCTTAATAAAAATAAGTATTTTTATATTAGTAGTGGAATGAAGTTTTCATTCATCTCTGATTCTCCACAGGTAAACTATGAACAGATATATGAAGAGTCTTTGAATTGTACTTTGACTCCATGTACTTTTCACCAGGTATATTCCATCATGGTAGCCCAAGCCACTCTTTTTTTTTTTTTGTCATTTACTTCACTTTCTCTTTTCTTCTTATTATTGTTTACAATTTATTCATTTTGTATCCTGGCTGTCGTCCCCTCCCTCATCTCCTCCCAATCCTACCTTCCCTTCTTCTTCTCCCCCTATGCTTCTTCCCTAGTCCATTGATAGGGGAGGTACTCCTTGCCAACTGTCTGACCCTAGCCTATCAGGTCTCATCAGGGCTGGCTGCATCATCTTCCTCTGTGGCCTTGCAAGGCTGCACCCCTCAGGGAGAGGTGATCAAAGAGCCAACCACTAAGTTCATGTCAGAGACAGTCCCTGTTTCCCTTACTAGGGAACCCACTTAGAGACTGAGTCTCTGGGCTACATCTGTACAGGGGTTCTAGGTCCTCTCCGTGCATGGTCCTTGGTTGGAGTATCAGTCTCTGTAGCCCCCCCCCCCAGATTTTTTGCTTCTGTTGGTCTCCTTGTGGAGCTCCTGTCTCCTCCAGGTCTTTCTGTCTCTCCCTTCTTTCATAATATTCCCTGCACTCTGTCCAAAGTTTGGCCATGAGTCTCAGCATCTGCCAAGCCACTCTTTATCTACTCAAAACACACCGATGTGATCTTTGCACATAGATTTAAGTGGCATTGTGTTCCTCTTATCACCTTAACTGTAAGTCAAAATTCCTACATTCCTTTGAAGTGGTCCCTGCGACTTGTTTCCTACACCCACCCCATCATCTCTGATTTTATCTTTTACATACTTGCTCTACCCCCTTCACTTCAAACGTTAATCTCCCTGCTAGTCATGGAACAGGCCAACCATGTTCTCTTTTAAGAGTGTTCATTAAAATACAGACTTCTAGGTGCTGTTCTTGGAGTTTCTGATCTACCAGGCCCTCAGTATCATTGGTTAATTGGCATCTCTGAAAGGCTGAAAGGGCTGCTCTTGCTATTTTAGGGATCACACTAAGAACAGCTTGGTGTGCTGATAAATACACTTGCATTGTGGCCTATCACATACTATAACATCAGCTGGGTCTCCTAACTCTTGAAAGTCTAATAATTGTAAACACTAGTCTAGAATGTGGGTTGGAGCAAAGGATGGAGAAAGCATTTATTGCACTCTTACTATATGCTAGTAGTTCTAATGTGTGAAATAAAAAGTTCCCTTTGGTCCTAATATTAAATAAGTGAGAGTATGTTACACAATAGTAAAAATAACTTCTCTGAGTCACACGGTGGAGACTTGAATCTAGGCCTGTGTTGACCTTGAAGTTCTCCCTCTCTAAAAAACCAAAATAAGGAAAAGTGCTTAGTCCTCTTTGGATTACATCATTTGTTACGAGGGCCATCACTGCAGGGTCGGGAGATGATCAACATGAGCAACTGAGAGTGACTGATGCCATAGAGACAGTCTGACATTAGAGGCGATTAGCTTCCGTCCTGTGGCGTTTGAAAGGGGAGCCCTGAGGAGCAAAGCTGTAATACAAAGTGGCTAGCCATGTGGGGATCCAGCCTCAGAGCACATCACAGCCTGTGGGCTGAGTGCAGCCAGGGAACGCGTTCCTTCCCCCGTTACTGCCTGATAATCCAGGAACCAGTAAGCGCAGATCAAAGGAGACGGAAAAGCTCATATACTGAGATTTCTGGTGCCAGGTGCTGAAATAACTTTCCTTTGAGGGCAAGTAAATTCCCTCAATTGATGGAACAGAAGTGGCTCCAGGCAACGGCCCCGCTTGCTCCCTCATTTAATTGCCTTACTACCCTCCTTCTGGATGAAGCTACAATCACTGTACTTTCTAAGCTTGGAACCTCTGGGACAGGTTTCTACTGGCAAACTTCATGAGCTACGGGGGTGATTATCCAGGCATCCAAATTGCTTTCCTCAGGTCTTTTTAAAGCCAAGCTCAGGTTCTGCTCCTCTGAATTGCCTGGAATGCTTCCCTCTGTCTCACCATCCTCTGCTGGTGCCGACAGCTAAGCCACCTGGCCTATGAGAAAATACTCTAAGCCCTTAGAGCTCCAGACCTTTCAGTGGTTCTCAGCCTTCCTAATGCTGCGACCCACCCTTTCACACAGTTTCTCAGGTTGTGCTGACCCCCAACCTGGAAATTATTTTCACTGTTAAATTGTTATGTCACTGTAAATACCTGATATGCAAGATATCTAATATGCAACCCCAAAGGGAGAGCCACCCACAGGTTGAGAACTGCTGCCTATACTGACCCTAACTAAAATCTACAGCAATGTAAAGAAATCCCCAGAGCAATGAATGCCAAGTTGCATGTTCTGAGATGTTTTGCTTTTCACACTTTTGACTGGGATCTTCAGTGGGGACTTCTGGATGCATATTGCCCATGAACACTTAGAGGGACTAAAAGTGGCAGAGGAAAAGTAAAGCTGAGTCGGTGTCACTTCCTTTATGGAGGTGACCAAGCACAGTTTCTTCCATCACTGTTGCAGTAACTACTGTAATTCCGTTAAAGTGAGTACTGCAGAGACATTGCTCTGAGGTTGGGGTGGGGGAACTGCTTTCTCTTTCTCCTTCTTCCATCCCTCTGTCTCCCTCCCTTCTTCTCCTTCCCCTCCTTCTTCTCCTTCCCTTGTGAGACTGTATCTCCCCATGTAGCCCTGGCTGTCCTGAAACTCACTCTGTAGACCAGGCTGGCCTTGAACTCAGAGAGATCTGCCTGCTTCTGCCTCCCAAAGACTTGCACCACCATGCCCAGCAGGGGAAAGCTTTTTGGGAGTTCTAGGAGGGTTTTTGGTCCTATAGGCATGAGGATGTGTCCAGTGAGAAGAAGTTAGAGACTCAAGGGAATTCAGAATCAAGTGCCATGATTTTGTGTTTCCTTCCTTCCTTAGAGGTGATGTTAAAATCATCATAAAAAAGGAGTTCTTCTTATTAATTATTCTGTATACCAAGATCTTATTATTTCATTTCTTGTTTTTGTGGTGCTGGGGATGGAACCTGGAATCTCATGCACTCTAAGCAGGCACTCTGCACTGAGGTTATATCTGTGGTCCTTCAAGGCCTCTTATCATACTCAGGATGGATTGGAAAGTATTTATCTCCTTGCTCTTAATGATATCTTCTACACTTCAGAGTCCAAAACAGAATGGGCCATGGTGTGTGTGTGTGTGTGCAGGTGCCTCAAGAAGAATCAAAAGGCAGTGTTAGACCATACTTCCTGAAGACTGAGTCCATTGGCAGTTGTGAGCTACCCAGCATGGATTCTGGGAACTGAACTCTGGTCCTTTACAGAGCAGCAAGCACTCTTAAGGGCGGAGCCATCTACCTAGCTTCCAAAACAGAGTTTTCTTATGGCTGTGAATATTCTTGGAGGGCAGTCTATACCTTAGCACTCATATGACTAGTTCTTATTCCCCAGAGGTCCTGGAGAGTACCAAAGATAGAGGAACAAAATGCCACATTTTCTGTGGATCTTGGTTTTGGAAGGTAGTTATGCAAATACAAATAAGGTGACCAGATGGTGTTGAATACAACGTAATTGCTCACCACGTACACAAGGAGCAGTAGTACCGTGGCTCCCGCTGTGGTTTGGATAAGGTTCCCCACATGTGAGAGATTTGATCATCATCCTATGACCATATTGGGAGGTGGCATTCCCTTTTGATATTCCAACCAAGGACCATTCATGGAGATAACCTGGACCCCCTGCACAAAGGTAGCCCGTGGCAGCTCAGTCTCCAAATGAGCTCACTAGTAAGGGGAGCAGGGGCTGTCTTTTACATGAACTCAATGGCTGGCTCTTTGATCACGTCCTCCTGAGGGGGGAGCAGCCTGACCAGGCCACAGAGGAAGACTGTGAAAGACAGTCCTGATGAGACATGGCCATAGGCTAGGGTCAGATGGAAGGGGAGGAGGACCTCTCCTATCAGTGGACTGGGGAAGGGGTGTGGGAGGAGGAGAGGGAGGGAGGGAGGGTGGATTTGGGAGGGAACAGGGTGGGGCTACAGCTGGGAGACGAAGTGAATAAACCGAAATAAATAAAAAATTGTGTTAAGAAATGAGGTCATTGGAGGATGTGCCTTGGAGGAATACTGGGCCCCAGTTTTTTCCTTTCTCCATTTGCTTGCAGACTCTCATGAGATGAACATGTCCTACTACATGCCACCACCATGAGGTACTGTGATTACAGTGAACCAAAGTAACAGAGCCACATGATCATGGACTTAAACCACAGAAACTTAAAAATAAGCATTGTTTAAGTTGCGAATCTCAGGTATTTTGTTATAACATCAAGAAGTTGACTGACAAAGGTCGTGATACCAAAGAAACAAGCTTCTGGGCTCATCAACAAGTTCATTCCTCTCGTGACCATTTCACCTGAAGTAAAGGAACATCAGGACTGTTCGCCCATCCTGTGGGACTCTCTAATAGGGCAGTAAGAAACATTTATTCCTAAAAAGTTGGTGAAAGAGTTGTGTTTAGGGAGGATGTCCTCCTCAAAAGAGGCTGGGTGAAATTCTGCCAAGTAGAGTATTGTTTCCAGAAGAACATTTATTTCTATTCTTCCATGAGTTGCAATAATATCACAGAGGCTTTAGTCACTGGAGGCAGACCCTGAGTGTCTTTCATTGACTGTCATTCCTGGTAGTCAGGGGACAGAAAAGGTAATAAAGAAAAGGCCCAAATTGATGACCCATTAGACCTTTGAAACTTTGGGAATAGAGCAGACTTAATTTGAGTCCACCTCCAGTACCTCAGTAAGAGAATAAAAGATACTGGGGATTTTGTAAGGCAAGAATAAAATAAATCTTAGGGTCTGCTCTTTTCTGCATTCAAGCAAGAGTGAAGGAAAGGCCCAAATATGGAATTGGACTTCACTTCTAAGTGTGAACCTTCATCACTTTCATCGGTGGCCATCTGGCATTCAGTGCTCCGTGGCATTTCTCTCAGATGACTGGCAACTCCCAACAGTTTCTTTGGCACTGCCACTGAGAAGGCTCTGTCCTTAGCAATGTTCTAGAAACAGTCAAAGCTCAATGTAAGCAGGTAATGATTCTTACATAATCACTGGCTTATCCAGTTTGAAGATACAGGAATCCTCACTCTCTGTGCTAACTTCCAATGCTGAGACATCTCTGTTGCGCCTACTTGTCACAAAGCATCTTGACAGAGATGGCAGCTACAGGAAGAACAACAACACCCACAAGCCCAGAAAATTCCTCCCCTTGGAGTTTCCACATCGCTGTGTTCACATGTCTGAATAGCACTTCTTACATGGTGCTATAATTATCTGTTTATATGTCTGTTACTTCCAGTAGATTTTAACACTGAGAGGTGAGAAGACACACAATTTCATCTGCATCCTACACCCTACACCGCTGAGCACAGATGCTCAGGGGGGATTTGGATGAAATATATCTCTATTTCCCCTAGCACAACTGGTCTACAACAGGTAAACTGATGACCCATTTTAAGAATATAAACAGTTCTTAACTTTTTCAGAAATAGATGATTCTGAAGGAGATTTTCCTCTAAGAAGCAGGGCTTTTCTCCAGGAGCTTTCAGGAAAAAAGCTAATACCCAAAGAACATTTGACCAGTAACCCCAAGGCACTTTTCACAAGGACAAAATTGTTTGTTCTGGCAAGTCAGCCAACATTTCTAACTGGCAATTGATTTGACTATCTTAATCCAAGAATTTATGCAGGCTTTTAAGACACCAGCATTTGGGGAAAGAAAAATTAAGATACACAGAACAAAATCACACACACACACACACACACACACACACACACACACACAGAGGAAAGGCTTCAGTTGAGACTGAAGAAAAAGACGCATAGATCCAAATAAGATAGTGCTAAGTTCTGAGGTAAATAAAGCTCCTAAATTCCCTAAATTCTTATGTCCCTTATCATATTATGAAAGAAATCTAATGGAGGAAATGCCCTCCCCCTGATTCATTTTGCATATTCAAATAGAACTCTACCTGGCTTAGTGGTTCATGCCCTTGATCTCAGATCTTGGAAGGAAAATAGATATCTATGAGTTCAAGGCCAGCCTGGTCTACATGGTGAGTTTCAGGATAGCTGGGACCATATACAGAGACCCTGTACCAAAAGAAGCAGGAAGAGGAGAGGAAAAGAAAGAATGTGTAGGAGGAAGAGGAGGAGAAGCAAAGATATGAAGGGGGAAAGGAAGGAAGGATAGAAAGAAGGAGAAAAGAAAGGATTAAAAAAAGAGAAACAAGCTTCTGTTTTCTGTAATTTACACACACAGGTGTCTTGCTGTTCTGTATTTATCTTTGAGGACACACATATTACTACCCACTTTCTGATATCAAATACTGTGTTGCTAAAAAGATGAGCACATCTCGAAGCCTCAGCTAATGGCTAAATTATGTGGAATAATGGTTAGTAGAACATTGCTTCTAAGCAATGGCAGTACTTAGGTCTTAGGGATGTCTTTAAAATTGTTGCCATAAAATGAAGTGCAAATGGTTAATAAACATATGAAAAAATTCTCCATGTCCCTCGTCCTCAGAAAATGCTGATTAGAACTTCAGTGACACTGTATTGTACTCCAGTCCGAATGACAGTCACTAAGAAACAAATATCAAATATTGGTGAGAGTGTAGACAAAAGGAACTCTTGCACATTTCTTGTATTTGCCACAGTTTTCTACAGGAACAGAACTAACTCAATGAATCTATATTACAGAAGCAACATATTAGATTGGCTTAAATGGATAGAGTTGGGTAATTCAAGAATGATTATCAATGTGCTGTAGAGATTAAGAACATTTCTGCTCAGCCCGCAAGGGTGATGCTTTAGCAGTCCCAAGCTGGGGATGGATAGCCTGTAGAATGTTTGAAGAACAACAGAAATCCAGTGCAGAGTGGAAGGCTGACACTGAATTCGGATGTCAGTGAAGGATGTCTGCAAAGGCAGCGACAAAGTAGATGCACTGACAAGCACTTAGTGAAACAGGAAGGGCAAAGCAATATCTTTTCTTTAGGACCTCTTTATAGCTGGGCCATCACCAGAAGGTACCACCAACTCAGAGGACGGTCTTCCTTTCCAGAAAAGAGCCTTAGGAAGCTACCCAGGGGCATGTACATTAATTGATTACAGAGAAGAGCAGGTTGACAACCAAGATTAACCATCATACTGCTGGTTCAACTGTCAACTGTTCTGGTCACAATGGAAATCACTCCTGATGTTCCTCACAAACTAAATTTAGATCTACCATATGAGCCAACAAGCTTTTCCTGAGCATGTATACAGAAGTCTCTAAATCAACAATCACACATGCATTTGTGCTGTTTCTTGCAGCACTTTTCATAAGAGCTAAGTTATGGCGCCATCGTAGGTATCCATCAACAGGAATAGATGAAGAAAATGTGATTTATATAAACAATGGAATTATTTTCCAACCATGAAGAAGAAAGGTTGTGTCATTTTCAGAAAAATAGCTGCAACTTGAGAAAATCATTAATGAATTAGGAATCTGAGAAAGACACATAAATTTAATATTTTCTCTCATTTATGGTTCCCAGATGTTCTTTAGCTACATAAATTCATATAATATGAGAGTAGTAGTGAAACTGTTTAGAGCAGTAGTTCTCAACCTTCCTAATTCTGTGACCCACAACTATAAAATTATTTTGTTGCTACTTCATAATTGTATTTTTCTATTGTTATGAATGATAATATCTAACATGCTGAAAATCTGATATGTAATCCCTGTGAAAGGGTCATTCAACCCGAGAAAGGGTCACAATTCTCAGATTGAGAATCATTTGTTTAGGGGAACAAAGTGGACTAACAGGAGGGGATAAGGGAGAGAAGGAGAACACGGGTTATGTAGGAAGGAAATGGGACCAAAGTACACTATTTCTATGAAAATGTTGTTTTGAAGCCCAGCGTTGTATCGACTATATATATGATAATACAAAAAGAAAAGCTTGTTATCAGAGTTTTGGATTTGTAATGCATTTTTCACGAATGTTTTCTGATGCATTAGGTCTGCTGTGAGTATCTGCTCTAGCTGACAGTATTGCCTGAAACTATAGACTCTAATGATGCTTTATGCTGTCATTTGAATAGCTTCCTCCAGTATGAATCATGCAGAAATGACACTATTAAAATATACACGCACATGATGTGAACATTGGCAACTGTTGTGCAAGGCATGGTATTTTCCATTTTATTGTTTTCCTCCAACTTCCGATAAGAAGAGTCATTGGTTCCTTAAACACACTGGATAGCACTCCAAGAAAGCAATGGCCCTTAAGGTTAGAAAACACATAGGTTCCTTTTAAAGGCAAAGCCAATTTCTTCATGAGCTCCTGGTGTCTTACATGATTGTTTTAACTCATGAAGACATTTTAAAAAGGGAATATGAAGATTCATAGTCCCTCCAGGAGCCAATAATTTGGTAGAGTTTTACATTCATAAATAAAGCAATGAACACAATGTGCTCCTAGAACTGAGTCCTGTAGAACTGTGGAGAGTTTCAGTTTTCAGTAAGTCAATAAGGAAAAACAATAGTTGGTATCTCAACTTAAAAAAATAAACAACTGAACACAGAGGTCTTTCCAGAGACTCATACTCCAACCAAGTACCATGCCTGGAGATAGCCTAGAACCCTTGCACAGATATAGCCCATGGCAGTTCAGTGTCCAAGTGAGTTCCATAGTAATGGGAACAGGGACTGTCTCTGACATGAACTGATTCGCCTGCTCTTTGATTACTTCCCCTTGAGGGGGGAGCAGCCTTACCAGGCCACAGAGGATGACAATGCAGCCACTCCTGATGAGATCTGATAGACTAGGATCAGAAGGAAGGAGAGGAAACCTCCCCTATCAGTGGACTTGGGGAGGGGCATGTGTGGAGAAGGGGAAGGGAAGGTGGGATTAGGAGGGGAGGAGAGAGGGGTTTATGGTGGGATACAAAGTGAATAAAGTGTAATTAATAAAAAAATAAAAATAAACACCTGAAAGTTTAAAGAGAAGTAAGCTTTTGAAATGTATATGGACAGTCATTTTAAACTTCATTTCTACAAGGTTTAGAGAAATAATAATATACAGTATGGCTTACATAATAAATACTTAGGAAATAGATTATTTTTAATGTTTATAATAACTTTTTTTTTTTTACCTATTTCAACTTAAACCTCTATCTTAACTAATATGTCCCTCTGTGGCAGGCTCCTATCCTCTTCCCTGTTTTTCTCTCTCCTCTGATGTTCATCCTTTTTGCCTTTCTGAATGGGGATTGAGCATCTTAGCCAGAGTCCTCCTTCCTGATTAGCTTCCTTTAGGTGTACAGATTGTAGTATGTTTTTCCTATACCAAAATGACCCTGAGATTTCATCTTACACCCATCAGAATGGCTAAGATGAATAACTCAAGCGACAACACATGCTGGAGAAGATGTGGAGAAAGGGGAACCCTCCTCCACTGTTGTTGGGAATGGAAGCTTATACAACCACTTTGGAAATCAGTCTGGCGCTTTCTCAGACAATTAGGAATAGTGTTTCCTCAAGATCCAGCTATACCACTCCTAGGCATATATCCAAAAGAGGCTCAAGTACACAATAAGGACATCTGCTCAACCATGTTTGTAGCAGCTTTATTTGTAATAGCCAAAAGCTGGAAACAGCCCAGATGCCCCTCAGTGGAGGAATGGATGCACAAATTGTGGCACATCTATACAATGGAATATTACTCAGAGATTCAAAACAAGGATATCATGAAATTTGCAGGTAAATGGTGGGAAATGATCATCCTGTGTAAGGTATCCAAGAAGCAGAAAGACACACAGGGTATATACTCACTCATAAGTGGATATTAATTTTTATTTTTTTATATTAATTACAGATTATTCAGTTTGGATCCTGGCTGTAGCCCCCTCCTTCATTTCCTCCCAATCCCACCCTTCTTCCCTCATCTCTTCCCATGCCCCTCTCCAAGTCCACTGATAGGGGGGAGATGCAACACACATTTCTGCTCACCACGGACAGGGAGCCCATGATAGGCCAAAGTACTAATGCCGCTAAAGCCCAATCTGGTGAAGTAATGAGTTTAACTTAGAGGAATATGGGTGAGGGCTTACTTACAGGAGCAGAAATGAATCAAAGTCTGCTAAATTACAAAGCCCACCCTAGCATGGGTGACATGTTATAAAAGCTGGCAACTGAAGCACACTTCCTACCCTGCAGGCAGCTCAACAGTTTCGAGAGTGTCCTCTCTAAATGACTCAGTTGTTCTAAACCTCTTGCAGGCAGCTTGGCTGGTTTGTTTCTTCCAGGAAGCTGGTTTTCTTTGCAGTTTGGCTTGTCTGAGAGGGGCTCTCAGCAGTCTTTATTGTATACTATTGGGAAGGAGGGGCCTAGTAGATCTAGTCAGTTTTAGAGACTTCCTATTCGAGTTCTTTACTTCCTGTCTTAAGAAGCTTCCCTATAGGATAGAATGTTTCAGTCTTGGAGAAAACTGCGATATAACAGTAACGTGTCATGTCTGGTCTTTGGTCAAACCTTATTCTGGATGTTTCTCTGGTGAGGCTTACATTTAAAGAGTAGACACAGAATAAAGCAGAACTTCCTCGCAATGTGAATGGACATCTTCCAATAAAATGAAACCTCAAATGAAATAAAAGGGTGATTGCCTCTGATCAATAGTGTGTTGTCCAGCAGATGATCTTCCGACTTCATTTGTTGCTTTGGCTATGTCTGGTTCTACAGCAGAATGCTCTTGTACTTAACTATGTCTCTTTCCATAGTATTCAAGTCTGCAGTCTGCTGGTACAGTCCCTCAGATTTTGTATTTAACAGTCTCCCCAATCATCTAATCGATTTTGTTTCCCTGGTGAACTACGACTAATAAAAAAAACCTATAAGACCTATAATTTTTCACATTGATGATCATTAGGTTAGTTTTCTCTTGTAGCATGAAGAAAATGCAGCTCACCTTTTCTTCATCATGTCTGACGGGAAGGCTTCCTAACATCAGTACTTCCAGGCTGTACCTCAGATATACTGAATTAGAGTTTCTGTGTCTCCAACATGCCATTTTCTGGGGTTTGTGGTCATAAGAATTTAAGAACTTCTAGTTTCTATGGTACATGTTGTTGATAAAAGCAATTTAAAGAAGCGACTCAAAGGTATATTGTCCGTTGGGCCAGAGATGTAATGGTGGCAAGAGCTTTTGGTAGGGGGCCACACTGGGGTTGGGTCTGCAGTCAGGAAGTAGAAAGCAATAAACTGTCACACTTAGCTCCCATTCTCCTTCTTATTTGGTCCAGAATACCAGCCTACAGAATGGTATCATCTATGCTTAAGATATGTCTTCTCGCATAACACCACAGGTGTGCACAGAGGCCGGTCTTATAGGTGATTATGGATCCTGTCAATTGACAAATCCATATTATCTCTTTCAGTGTGTGTTTCTGATTTTGTGTGGACAGTGAAATTATGGAGAAAATATCATTGTAATTAAGACTGAAGTAGTTAGTGAGGGAAGATGCCACAAGGGAGAGTAGGTATTTAGGCAATAAATTCTACATGATTTAAATATTTTCTTTCACGTATAGGATATAGTAGGCTATTACTGGCTGGGATTATATGACAGATTCAAATTTGGAATATTTGAGATTGCCTAAGGTATCCTCTTTTACTGAAAAGAAAATGGTGGAAAAATATAGAAATATATAAATATTCAAATGAGAATGGTAATGAAACCACCGCCACCCCCACCCCGAAACAGGTGGTTGTGTAGAATACAGAATGAGAGTATCTGGGGCTTCGTTTAGAAATGAACCTGTGGGAACTGATGAGGAACACAGAGCATCCAACTGCTGGCTGTAGCCAACCCTTCATTCCCTCCAGGAAGGTGGGGGAGGAGAGGGAGGACCCTGGCTCTATTGTGAGCGTGCCAAGTGTGTAATGTATAACATATGGGTTATGTTTTTCCTCAACATTATACTAGAGAGATTTTCTGACCCACCTGGTAAGAGAAATGAATGGGTTTGCAAAAGCAATTAGCACATGGAATCAGTTATGAAGAAGGTCGTATCAGCATCTGGCTCACTGAAAACCCACATTTCCTATAACTCCAGGACATAAGAACAACAATTCTCACAATAGACTGAGGCCAATCACATATAAAGAATGACTTCTGTCTACCCAGGCCCACACCGGCCTTATGAGCATGGTATTGATTTCCTGTTTGCTTTTGCAGCATTGACATAGAAAATGTTCTTTAACCCTTAAAAAGGTCATGAAGACTTGATGGCTGGACAAGTGAATGTTGACAGAAAAACTCAATTTTTTTCACTTTCAGTCCCCCTCCCCTTCCCCCGGTGTGCTGATTAATTTTTCAGAGACTTGCTGGTTATGTTCAACATGATGACAAGAAATAAAGTTCTTTTTAAAAGAAGCCCAGAGAGCCCATTTTCTTCTCAACTTCTATACAAAAAATTTAGGAAATAAGAATACCGTGAAAAACCCTTAGCTATTAAAGCTACAAAAAACATTTTTTTTCAGTTAAAAAGATTAGACACACAAAATAATGATAAAGCTTTCACCATTTTGCAAGATCTGCTTGTTCACAGACTATGACTTTTAAATTTCGAAAACTGTTGGGAAAAGAATTAACTATGAAAAAAAGAACCCGAGGATCATATAAAACAATAACAAACCAAACAGAATACACAGCAAAGACAAAGCAAATCTAGTTATAAAGCCTGAAGGCATCTTGAGTTCTGCGTGGCCATGGGACAGGGTGAACATAAAGTGCTGTGTATCAGTAGAGTTGCTGAATGAAGAAGTTGCCATATTATGGCTTGTGTCTCAGTCATCCAGCCCCTTGTTTGTGGAATGGTCTGAGAGCCAAGAATTAGTTTTAAATCATTAAAGGTTTATAATAAAGAATAGGAGAGAGTAGACACATTTACTACCGTTCGTTTTCCAGAAAGCATTTGCTGCCCTCAATCTAATTCAAATATGGAGTTTAGAATCTTTCTGTCATTTCCCTGATCGCTGCCAGACGGCATGCCTGCTCTGAGGCTGCTGCCTTCTCTGTCACTTTGTAAACCTGACCAGCTGCACACAGCCAGCAGTTTTCCTTATCCAAAGTTGTGTAAGCAGTGGTCTCCGTCCCTTGCAGTCAATCATGCTTCAAAGACATTGTGTGAAAAATTGCAGGCATAAAAATTTTTTGTTTTAAACACATTATCATATGCTGTCATGACTGTTCTGTTTTGTCAGTATTGTTATTATCTTATTATGTTTAATGTGTAACTTAGATTTCCTTATAGGGATAACTAAAAAGCACAGTATGAATGGAGCTGGTATTCTGTGAGGTGTTAAGGGGCCTCAGAACATCCTAGAGCATTCTCTCTAGCGATAAAGGAAGACGGTTGTAAAAGAAAGTGGGGATGGGGAATTTTTTTGAAATGCATTATTTATTTCACTCTAACAATAACTTTATTTCTAGAAGCCAAGGAATTAAAGCTTAGAGAACTTTAGCTGCCACGCACAGTCACAGATGTGGCAGAGCACAGAGCTGCAATTCAGAACCAAGATTTGCTTGACTTTTGAGTCTATACTTCCTACCCTAAGGAACCTCCAAGGGAGAGGCGCAGAGACATCATTGCCTCCGGCCAGCTCCTTTGTCTGCTCAGACTGTGCACGTGGTTCCCCTCCAAGTTTTAACTAGTGAATTTGTCTGTTGTCACAATGATGTGACCATCATATAGTGTCTTGGTAATGACTGTGACAAGCCTGGTATCATGTGCCAGCACGGTCGCAGGAATCCTCAAAGCTACGTCCTGCCATGTTGCATTGAGACACTGTTATTCTTCATTATTATTATTATTTCATTTGGTGTTGGGGATGGAATCTGAGCACCTGTGAATGTTACGCACACACTCTGCCACTGACTTACGCACACAGCCCTGAGATCACTTTTAAATTGGCATGGGGAGATTGTGTGGCAAGCTTAGTTTGGTGAAATTTTTCATCAGATAACATCCTTTGAGCACACATTGTACATTGGCCTCTCCCCCAGTCAGACTTTAGTAATTTGAGCAAAATTCAGGATTCATCTTATCTTTACTGAGCAAAGTCTCTTCATAGTGTATAGCATTTATCTTGTGAAGGGGGCATGTGTGTCTGCATGCAGGAAGGAGAGAAGAATATCGAGGCTATTTGACGTCCAACCTTTCCAAACATCCTGACTTTGGAGTTGGACAGATGATACAGGGTCCCAAAATGGAAGATAATGAAAGCAGAGACATGGATGAAATGCCACCTTCTGGAACAGGGCCACAGTGAACCTTTAGCTAACTGTTCAAAATGGAGATACATAGGAGATCCAAAGCCTAGGCAAATGATACTGGGTGTCCACTGGGCTGGAGGGAGCAGAGAAAGACAATGAAATGACTACCAAATAAAAGGATGAAGTGACTATATAGTGGTCACCCTGGATACTAGGCTAGCTGACCATCTCATTTACTCTTCCCAGCTGCATTGTGAGGCAGGCACAATTGTTTCCATTTTATGGGTAAAGAAACAGAAGCCACAGAGAGATCACTAGGCTTTTGCAAGGGCAAATGAAAATAACTGGGATGTCTCAGGAAGAGCAGAAACACATAAATGTGTGGTCACAAGAAAGAAGGCTGGACAACACCCTACAACACCACGGATGCTCTGCAAACAACTGGATTCTTGCTGCAATGGGCAGTCACATTTGTGTCCTTGATGATCTCTGGTACTAAATAATTTAACATGAAGGCCATACTGGGGTGGTGATTACAAACCAGATCCTACCGCAGAGGGCCTCTGAAGGACTCTACCTAGCAGTGTATCAAAGCATATGCTGAGACTCATAACCAAACCTTTGGCAGAGTGCAGGGAATCATATTAAAGAAGGGGGAGTTAGTATGACCTGGAGAGGACAGGAGCTCCACAAGGACCGAATACATCAGGGTACAGGGGTCTTTTATGAGACTGTTTCTCCAACCAAGAACCATGTATAGATATAACCTAAAAACCCTGGTTGGATGTAGCCCATGGTAGCTCAGTATCCAAGTGGGTACCCTAATAAGGGGAACAGGGACTGTTTCTGACATGAACTCAATGGCTGGCTCTTTGACCCCCCACCCCACCCTGGAGGGAGGAGCAGCCTTGCTAGGCCACAGAGGAGGACATTGCAGCCAGTCCTGAAGATACCTGATAAATCAGGGTCAGATGGAAGGGGAGGAGGACCTCCCCATCAGTGGGCTTGGAAAGGGGCAGAGAGGAGATGAGGGAGGGTGGAATTGGAAAGGAATGAGGGAGGTAAATAACCTGTGATTAATATAAAAAATAAAAATTACTAAAAAATAAAAATAAAAATAAAATATTTTAGCATAAAACAAAACAAAACAAAAACCTGACTCAAGAATGAATTTGAGACTTGAGACAAGGCAAGGTAGAGATGTCTAGAAATAGTTTTCTTTCCTTGTTTTCTAAACAATCTACTTGTTTAGTGTTTAAAACTTATTTTCCCCCCTTGACCAAACAGATTCTTTATTGGGCAGTCAACTGTCAGACTAACAGGAGTAATAGGTTTATTCTTGAAAGTAACAAAAGTTCATTTCAGATATTTCATGATTAGGACTGCTGTGAATTTCTACCGATCCACAATACAGCAGTAATTCAAGCTGTTAAGGTGAGGACTCACTGAGCATGCGCTCAGAGTTCCAAGCAATCACATCCCCATCCAATAACATCTTGGGGTTTTGTGTTATGGTATTGTATGCTGCTGGAAATGGAAGAAATTTTAGGGGGCATTTAGTCTACTCCACTTCATTACTCATAAAAGGAAGCCATGGTGCAAGAAAGGTCATGTGATTTGTCAGTCCTGACACAATGTGCATTGGCAGAGCAAATGGGTGAAGGGTGCACTCTGAAAGACCTACCATCTGTCTCAGAACCAGGTCCAAGCCTAGGTAGCATACTCTGGGAGGATTCTGGATGGCCACTTGGTGGCAGGGTATCTGCCTCAGAGTCATCCTGGAAAAGCTGGTAGTTTTTGTCTCGGTGGATGGAGCCAACCCCAGTTATTTGTTTGCTTTCCCTGCTTGAAGAATCTCATCTCCACTCCCATCTAGGGTCTCGCACTGTGGCTGAAGCCCCACTCTCCTGTCTGATCCATACCACCTGTCTTTTTTTCTTAGCAAATGAGCATGAGATGGTGACTCTGGGACCCACTGATATTAGCACAGACTTCACAGTCCACCCTTTAAAATAGCTGGCTTCAATGAGGCTTGAAGTGGCCATCTGATGACAATGTTGAAGCACAAGCTCAGAGGCAATTTTTAAAGAAAATGCTGCTGTCCTTCAAGATGCAGGATAGGTACCAAGTTGAAGCTCTGTCTAGGACACCACATCCTCAAACAACAGATTATGTGGGCCTGGGAACTATGATGTGGAAACAAAAATAGCTCCGCTTACCATCATGCAGGAGATTTTGTTGCTTCCTATAGGCAAAACTCTGGCTTCTTAGAACTGGAAGACCAGATTCCAAATAGCATAACCTTGTGCTGGTGGACACAGGAGCTGTTGAGGTCCAGGCTCCCTCTCCTGACAATATACATCAGGCAACGTTGCTGACAACTCGTAGGCAAGGGAATAAGCATCCTGGCAGTGTAATTCGTCCTGAGCAACATGGGGATTGGGACTGTTGTTTCTGAGATGGGGTAGGAAGAAATGCCTGTGGGGCCCTCTGGTCGGCTCCTGCCCATTTTTGACCTGTGATGTGAATGGAATGTTCAGCAACTCTAAGCAAGAAGGCATCCGAAGCTGGAAGCCTCAGACTCTTCAAGAATGAAAGGAGGGATAACGGCAGCAGGTGAGACAGCACAGCCTGCTGAGGTGGCAACAGGCAGCAACGGAATTTAGGATGGATAGTGGAGGCAGGAGAGGAGAAGCAGTTGTGGCCCAGAGGCCGAGTGAACAAGTGGTAAAAATGAATTTGCAGATGTTGGGTCATCTGAATGCTCTCAACTGATGGTCTCACTGCTTTCCTTCCGGACCTACCTCATGTTCCGTCTTGAGACCATCTTTGTCAGACACAGCTTTTTGGGCTTCCCAGCTGAACACAGCCGAGGACAAATAAAGCCCTTCCTTACAAGACCCAAATGATGAAGGCCTCCTCTGATGGTGACTTTGCCTTGAAAACCTCTTGACATGACCATACCATTCTTGGACCTACAATGCAGTCTGAGACCCCATCTGTCCAATCTGCTTTCCCTTCTCCTTCCTTTCCCTGGCTCAGACTTGCGCCACAGCAGCTGGAATCCTGCTGCCTGGCCCCACCCCCCAGTTTAGGCATGGCCTCTGCATCTCTGTTTCTCTCCTTCTCCCTTTGTCAGCACACTGCTCATCCCGTTTCTATTGTGTTCTTAGAAACCCTGGCTTCTGTCTTCTTGTTTAACTTCTCACCCCTCAAGTCTTCTGTCAGGATTTTCAGAGCTTCCTCTTTTTCAGTTTTTCCCACTTCTTCCTTTCATTTCTCCTTGCTTCATACCTCACGTGTCCAAACCTTTGAGTTCAAATCTATCCTCACCAGTGTATAAATTACTATTAGCCTTGTTTTTCTTGGAAAACTTCTCTAAAATTTTGATTCTTTTGCAGTTCTTAATGAGGAGCATCCTGTCCTAAAGACCGACCCAACTGGTCATGGTCTCTAGTGACCCTCGTTCACTGAACACAATACACTTTGAATTAATACTGGCAACAGTTTCCAGAGGTATGGCCGTGGCTGTTCCCTTTTACAAGTGATGAAAACTGAGGCAGAGAACTTCTGTGATTGGGCCATGCACACACAGCAAGTGGATCCTGGGAAACTATACTGGAACCAAGAAGAGGTGAGGAAAAGAGAAAGGATAATTAGAGAAGAAGGGTGAGCTAAAGAAAGCCTTTCTTTTCTAGTACACTGGAAATCTTCCATCTTCCCCCTCTCCCCAGTTCTGAATCTACTTTAAATAATTAAATTCTATTTTATTTTTTTGTGTGTGTTCGTGTGTGAGAGAGTATGTGTGTATTTTGTGTGCACGTGTGTGTGTGGGGGCATGTGTGTGTGTGTGTGTGTGTGTGTGTGTGTATAGGCCAAAGGTCAACCTTGAATGCTGTTTCTCAGGCACTGTACCCCTCCCCAGAATTTTTGAGAAAAAGTTTTTTATTGACCTGGACCCTGATTGGCTAGGGGACACTGACTGGACACTGTGTCTCATGGACGCAGATTACAAGCACATGCTGTCATAATTGGCTTTAAAACAAACAAACAAACAAAGTGTTCTTGGAATTGAACTCATGTCCTCATGCTTACAAGACAATCACTTTACCAATTGAGTCATGCCCCCTAGCCCTCCATTTTATTTTGTATTCAGTTTTTTGGATGAAATGGTTTTCTATCCCTGTATATGCTTGCTTGCTTGTCTGTTGATAGTCCACTGAGCGTCAGAATGCTCCACAGCAGTCAGACACTTGCCCATTCTGCTCTTGGCTTGTTTTGTTTTAACATCGGAAGCACCTTGGCTCCTGGACATTTTCAGTTTGCAGGTGCCCCAGCCCCAACCGCTAAGCCCTAATCATGCAAGAACATGCTTGCCTTTTCTTTCCTACTCTTTGTCTCTTAACAAAAATCTGGGCTGTGCTCAATGCAAAGCTGTGGCAGACGGGTGATGGTCTTCCATGAGTTTCTGAATGTTATACCTGACCTTGGGCTGTGCCACTGTGTGCACAGCAGGGATGGTGACAGGACATTCTCAGTCCCTGTGTGTCACCAGCCTGGGCCCCTTCCGAGACCCAGCACATGAAAGCCGAGCTGTTGGAGCCCCTGAGCATCTGTGCAGGTGGACTGGAACAAAGGCACAGAAACAGCTGATCAGCTTTAAAAGTCTAGGCGGCTAAATCGGGATTAACCTTTCTGGCTTTTGTGCTGATGAGATTTCTGAGAGCTCTGCACGTTTCCCAGCTTAAAAGCAGACATTTTGCTAAATAAGATTTGTTCTGTTTCATGAATAGTAGGCTAAATTTACACCACCAGATAAAAACTAGTAATGCCTTTGAATCAAGATCCACGCATTAATTTCCTATTCTGTTTAAATTAATTGGATTAGTGTTAGGATGTAAATCTTTATCAATTTATGTTTCGAGCTGTGTGTTATGGGAAAAGACAAATCAACACAGATGTTTTCTATAACCTCATTTTTCAGTCTGTCTGTGGATGATGTCATCTCTCTTCCAACAGGATAATTACTTGATGGCTCTTGCTCCTCCTTCGTCTAGCAGGGAACAAGTGATTAAAATTATGTCAGTAACTAGGTATCTGAAGGATAAGGGAGCTTCCTCCATATCCTTTCATGAGAAAAATTATAGTGATATGATTATAATGTATTCAAAAAAAACAATTGAAACAGAAATTTAAAAAAAATTCTGTCAAGAACTTGGAGAGTGTTAATGCACCTTTGTAATTCCAGAACTTGGGAGGTAGGCATAGGAGGACCCTCAGGATCAGTTTGAGGCCAGTGGGAGCTATATAGTGAATTACTGTCTCAGAAAAAAAATCCCCACGTGTGTGTGTGTGTGTGTGTGTGTGTGTGTGTGTGTGTGTGTGGTATAGTATGTGTGTGTGTGTGTGTGTGTGTGTGTGGTGTGGTATGTATGTGTGTGTGTGTGTGTGTGTGTTGTATCCTTTCAATTCTCAGTGCTTAGAAATGAAGATCTTATCACTGGAGACAATAACAAAGTTGAATTCTTAAAGTGTTAAAATGAAGACTTTGAGTTTCAAAGACCTTAGATAAAAAGCCATTTGCCTGAGAAAGGTTTCAGAGCCAGCTTTGGCCTCCTGTGCTCTGTTCCTGTATCTAGTGCTTTATAACTATCACCTTTGCATATCCCAGACAATCCGTAGAAGCCTGTCAAAGTCCACATCTCTGCAGGCAGAAACACCAGTGATAAGGAGGCATATCTGCTACTGTAACAGCTGCATGGCCCTTAGACATCACTACTGTCTTTGAGCTGCTGTCACCTTTTCTGTAATACAGAGAGAATTTGATTGTGTCCATTTTTTCCTACTTTAAAAATATCAGTTAATTTTGATGTGAAAAAAGGCATCATGGGACACAGAGAAATTCTTCTCACAGCAGTCACAGAATGGAGGTACAGTTGGAGGTTCTAGGTCACACATGTATTCTTTTTGAGCTACATTGATCTTAAAGGGGTATTAGTTATTAAATTGTAAAACTGGAAAAATTTGATTTTCTTTTTATTACTGAAAGACCCTGCAATACCAGGTTTGTATTCTCCAGGGCAGAGTTTGGGTCCAGTAGTCACTGCTTCTTGGGCTGAGGTAGGACAGCTGGGCTCCTTTCAGAATGCTTTTTGTCTATGATGCTATCATCAGTTCTGTTCCTTGTATCAAAATCTATAAGTGGCCTTATTTGTAACTTGTCTCATGAAAATTCAGCTCATAACGATCAATATTGGGCCCTCGCTCTCACCATGCCTCTGTGTCATACTGACTTTCTAGGCTGAAATGCTCTCCTCCCCCCAGAAGCCATTCCTCCTGTAAGCAGCCCATAGGAAGGCAATTTG
This sequence comes from Meriones unguiculatus, assembly GCF_030254825.1. NCBI lineage: Eukaryota > Metazoa > Chordata > Mammalia > Rodentia > Muridae > Meriones > Meriones unguiculatus. The sequence goes on along the minus strand of NC_083354.1, from coordinate 77,180,063 downwards.
GTGCACACAGCCATTGTGGTGACTGCCAGATGGAGTCCAGGTAAATACTTAGCCTGTCCAGTGGTCCCTCGCTGACGCACATTCGGTGGCACAGATTTCTGTTTCCAGATCTTTGTTTATTTAAGCCGTTAGCAAAAAAAAACAAAAAAACAAAAAACAAACAAAAAAAAAACATTTCTCGTATATTAGAATAACAGCTTTTTAAAATTTTGTTTATTTTTTGGTGTTTCAAAGCTCTCAGATGCCATGCTTTGCCCTATCTTCTCTTCTGAAGGCGTTCTGCCACGCACAAGCATGTTATTTACGAGAAGGCAGTGAGAAAGAAAAGAAAGTTGATACTGAGTTTTTCAGCTCTTGAATGATATTCACAGATTATCAGGCACAAGGACTGGACTAATGGCCTCATACTTTATTGCCAGCGAAAGTGGTGGGGGCCAGGCGTGGGGGGTAATCTACTATCGCATATTAAATTTTGCTTTTTGTTAATAGGGTTTGACTCTAGAATCTCATCTATGCCAGACAAATGTTCCACCACTGAACTGTGCTCCTAACCCTCTTTTTACTTTTAATTCAAAGACATAGTCTCATTAGACAGCCTGGGATGTCTTAAAGTCACTATTTAGTCCAGGAAGTAATCACACTGTCAACCTATTCAGATTTACATTTCTTAAAATCATGTGCACACATGTAACACTAAAGGGACTGAGCATGTTGTGGTACTTGTGTGTGCCTATTTGTGTGTGTGTGTGTGTCTGAAAAAAACAGGATATGATTTCAAAAGGAAGCTGGGAGTACATGAGAGAGGTTGGAGGGAGGAAGAGAAAGAGAGAAATAATGTGATTATATTTTGATTTAAAAATTTTTAAAGATTTTTAGTAGATTCTCAATTTTAGAATAAATTTAAGACACGTCTTTAAATGAGACTATAAAATGGCTCAATGGGTGGTTGATTTCTGTAACACTGCAGCAGAGGAAGTATGCACATAAACAATTATGCTTAAACAAGTCAAGCATGCATTTGATGTAAGAGCATTTGTTGAACAAAAATTAGGCGCAGACTGTTTTCCCTCAAGAATATTTTTGCTCTTACCACCAAAGTGAGTCTTAAAATTCATTCTTGACGGCTAGGGAATGGTGTTGCTTAGTGGAAGGTTGGTGCTAGGACAGCTGGAAGTCAACATGAGGTGCACGAGTGCAACGGGCACGCCAGTCTGAATGGTCTAGGAGGATGGCAGGCCTCAGACTGCCCTACAGGCCCACCAGGCTGGATGGAGTACAGCGTGCCGCTTCAGATAAAGTCGTTTCTGGAAGGTGACTCCTGGGTTCTTGAGAGAGCTCAGAGGAGGTGGTTCCTCAGCACCCCCACCCAGCTTCAGGTTTCATGCAGCTGAAGTGGGATTAGCTGCTGATTAGCCAGGAATTGCTGACCTGCATCAACTCTGGTTAGCACAATCTCATTCTCCCCACCACATCCCCCTATTCGATCACTCTGGCTGAAACCTGTGCTCGGGTCATGTCCGCCAGATGGTCCGCTGCTTTTCTCTAAAGAGTTGTTCATTAGAGTAGATTGGTGAGGAAAAGATTTGGTAGGAACTGTATAAATAAATGAATTACTTACTATATCTTTGTGCTTGCAGATCCCACAAGGGAAACAGAGAGTCAGGGAAACACTGTGGAGCCTGAATCCCTGCTGCCCTCAAAGCAGATTAGACAGGAGCCTGCCAGACAGCCTGTATCTTCTGCTACCACATTGCAAGCGTGGCTTATGGTGTGTTGTATTCTTAATTTATATGCTGGATGACTCATTCCCAATATTTTATCTATTGTCATTCAAATGTTTTGCCTTAAAAATGTATTCTTCTTCTCATTTGATTTGTGTGTATTTCATTTGTATACAACACTATTTTATTTAGAGACCCCAATTCTTTTCCAGTGGGAGACATAATAAAATTTGTGTGAGATATAATGAGAAAAATAGAACTCAGACAGAGTTCAGATTTAACTCATCCATCTTTTCTGAATTGTGCATATGGTAGCGGCTGCTTGCTTCCCTACTTGAAGTTAAAACAGCTACTTGTCCACACAGAAAGATGTGTTTTCTTTCTTTCCCAATAGAGCAGATATAATTGTGCTAATTACATTTAATGATCCATTCATTTCTGTGATCTTGACAGTGTGTAATATGTTAGCATTTTCAAATTAATTCTAATCTTACAAGATCATCGAGTTTGAAGTTGCTTGTGTTTTTCTTGCATAAAGAATTGGATTGGCTGTTTTTACTGATATCCCTAGTATTTCAAAGGTGCAAGGGTTAGGAACTCGAGGGAAGAGATTCTGGATAGAAGTAGAAGGCCCAACCGGGAGCAGAATTGTCCAGAAAGCAGGGGAGAATCTTCCAAGGATGAAAAGGGTTGGTTTCTGTACTTGATACATTTCTATTGCTACAATAAAATACCATGACCAAGGCAACTTGCGGAATAAAACAACAACAACAATGACAACAAAACCCAAAACTTATTTGGGCTTGCAGTTCCAGAGAGAAACACAGCAGCAAGCGGTGTGTTTGGTGGCAGGAGCAAACAGCTGAGAGCCCATATCTCAATCATGAGCATGAAACAGGACAAATAGGAAGCGGCCTGGCTTTTTCTCACAGCCTGCCTCCAGTAATGCACTTTCTCCAACAACACTGCACCACCTGAACCTCCCCAAACAGCATCACCAACTGAGACTGAGAAATGTCTCCCAGAGTTCAAATGCTTGAGACCGTGAATACATTTCTCATTCAAACCTCTGCATTCTCCTTTTTGGCCCCCACGGGCACTTGGCCACATAAAAATGCAAAGCGCATTTAGTCTGACTTCAAAAATCCTAATAGTCTTTCATGGCCTCAACACTGCTTAAAAGTTCAAAGTCCAAAGTCTCTTCTGAGACGAGAAGCAATCTCTTAATTGTAATCCCATGTAAAATCAAAAAGTAAATTATATCCTTTCAACGTGTAATGGTACAGAATATACATTACCATTCCAAAGGGGAGGAAAGGGGGAATCGTGTGGTAATTCTGGCCCAAAGCAAGACCAAACCCCTGAAGAGCAAACCCTAAATCCTGCAGGTCCATGACTGCTGTTAAAGGGCTTAGATAGCTCTGCTTCCTCTGCTCGGCTGCCGGCAACAGACTTGTTCTGCAATATGCCTCCACTCCCTGTTTGTAGCTCTCCTTGGCAGACGTCCCACAATGACTGGCCTCAGCAGCTCTCTAAAACCACGAAGGAAGACTCCACATCATCCTTACATCTGCATGCTTCGTGCCTCTAAGCCAGCACTACGTGGATGACATTACCAAACCCGGCTTCCAGCTTAAGATGGATCCTTCCCACCTTGGATCACCTTAGCGTCAGAGCTTTTATTCAGTTGCGTTTTCAGAGCAGGTGCTCTATCACAAGCTGGAAGCTTACCTGGGTGAGGTTTTTCCCTACAGGCATTCTTCACTTTATCCCAGTGCTGACTAAGTGGCCTCTCCTTGTTTTAATCTCCTTAGCTTTTTCACAAGCAGCATTGGCTGCAACAGTAAGTTTCCCCATGCTTTTAGTCTCTCCAGACTGTACATTTTGTATTTGTTTTCCTGCCCACTTGTCCCTTTTCACTGTAGACTTGCACAAGAGTTGTTAATACTATGCCACGTATTCAATATTATGTTGCTTTGAAATTGCCTCAGCCAAGAAATTAGTCTATTACTTTTTACTTTACCCGTAGGCAAGTTTTTAGGACAAGCACAGCTAGATTCCTTGCCAAAATAACACAGCAGTGCCCTCCAAGCCAACTGCTAATACTCCTTCCTTCTGAAACCTCTTGAGCCAGGCCTACATGGACTATGCTGCTGCTAGCACTACTGTCTTCCCGGGTCCCACTGAGATGGTTCAGTAAGCTCCGCTTAAAGCATTCAATCCCTGTTCTAGTCCAAAGTTCCAAAATCTTCCGCATTCCTCCCAAAAGCAACATGGTCAGGTCCATCACAGCGACAGACTGCTCTCTGCTACCAACTTCTGTTAGTTTTAGTTAGTTAGCTACCAACTTTCTGTTAGTGTTAGTTTTCTGTTGTTGTAATTAAACACTTTAGGTTGACCAAGGCAACCTAAACGAGTATGCCTGGGTAAGTGGCACCAGTGATGTACTTCCTCCTGCTAGGCTTGTAGCACCTAAACCTTCTCAAGAAGAACCACCAATGTAGGTGCAAACACTTGAGACTATAGGAGATGTATCTTATTCAAACCATCACACTTTCAAGCTCCATTTCACCACTCACTGTCTCTGTGGTCATGTGCTTATCCATAAGATGATGATCAAGAGTCATATTTACAGACATGACTGGGTGGAAGATATGGTTCTTGGTATTTTTACATGGATCATCTTTGTTTTCTTTCTTTTTTTTTTAGTAGAAGCTTCCTTGGAGTTGTGGCAGTGGCTTGAGGGGATGATATAATAACATACCAACCCCATAAATGATAGCATGTTCTAATTGTGAAGAAAAGCTGATCTTGATGAATCCTCCCTGTAATCCTAGCTCTCAGAAGCAGGAAGATCCTGAGTTCAGGACCCACTTGTGCCACATAGCAGTATTTATTTGTAAACAACAGTGAAAGAAAAAGGCAGCAGATAGATAAAGAATCTATAAACCATCTAGCATTGTGAACACGTGCCTTACCTGATGGGAGAAATCGTTCAGAGTTGTCAGCAGCATTGGGATTCCACACCCCCTCTACCTGTAAATACCCTATGTTGGTGAACATATTACTGCTATTTTTGATACAGTATGATTAGGTTTTGGAATCAGAAGAAGGAATTTTGACTACTGTGGACTTTCATCAGTCCAGGGGAAAAATCACACACACACACACAGAAAGAGAGAGAAAGGGAGAGAGACAGACATACACACACATACACACATACACATATGAGAGAGGAGGCACAGAACACACATTGACACCACCCCACATCACTCTACTCAGGTTCTTAAAACAGAAAATCAGGGGTAGTCTCTCTGAAACACTTTCTTATATGGAAAACCTAGTATTTCCAGAAAGAGAAAATGATCAACATAGACAGTGTTTTATATGCAGAGTCAAAAATATGTTTTCTGAAAAGTAGAAAACAAACAAGACATGCTAGAAACCTTAAAAAAAAAAAACAAAACCACTTTTACCAGCCATTTCAGAATATTTTTGTGCACGTTCATCACTCTAGAAGAACTTCTAAATCTCACTTTGCAAGTAGTTTCTTGCCTCGTTTGTTTGTTTTGTCTCGCTTCTGTTTGAAATTCTGTTGGTAAGATCTGTTGGCAGCTACTTTTCAATATAAGGCCACAGAATTGTAAATATTCTCATCTGCAGGAAAACAAGAAACCCACACTTCTTTGACAAGGGATCCTCCTTTCCTGCGGCCCTCACCTTTATGTGTGTGACCAACAAACCAGTTCTGCCATTCCTGGATGGGATTTCTCTTGAGGGTGAGTTTTATTCCCCCTCGTCCGGACACCTTGGGAGTCTGGTCCTCCAACTCAGTAGGGTGAAAACTGATCTCAGCCATTTTTTCCTTAACGTTATGTCTGCTCTACGTGTTCACGCTTGTTCTCAACACGTCCTCGATCTCACTGGAACACAGAACTTGGGTTTTTACGCTCTGATATCTTTCTTTTCTATTCCCAACAAAGATCTCTGTCACTCGAGGTCCCATCCCACTGCTTCCGTCGTTCCACATCTTTTCCTCTTTTCATTAGTCACTTCCCACCACCACACCTTGTCTGAACTCCTCTCAGGCCTAGATCATTGCAAAGATTACTTGAATGAATTCTCCCCTTGATCCCTCTCTCTCTCCTTCCTCATTTCCTATCTGCTACTATAACGGATGGCACTGTGCCTTGGAACTCTCATATTCCCAGGAGTGACACTTCCATAGGGCCTAAATCTTGTTTTTCTCAAAAAAGACAAGCGGTCCTTTCTGTCATTTGCCATATGTCTCTATTAGAAATTTGAAACTGAGTAGTGCAGACTTCAGGAAACACGGTGTGGAGATCAGTTACTTTTCTGTGATTATTACTTGAGATGGAGGAAATTTAGTTTTTTTCTCAACTTCTAACTTGCCCAATTCTGAACTTCCATGAAAATGGTAGCAAGAGAATGGTAGGTGTGTGCAGCACAGTGTGAGAGAACATTGTTCATCTGCTGGTGTGTATTTTTCTTTGAAAAAAATCTTTTAAAGGACACCTTTTTGTTTTACCTTTCTATTGTTAAGAGTTTTATATATAATTGTTGATCCAACTGTCCAAAAAGAACGCCAGCCTATGAGGTATTTACCTATACAGATGTTTAAAATCAAGAAGAAAGAGTTTGGTCCACTAGAGTCCCTTTTAGAGAAATCAGAGAAGGAATATATAAGGTTTACACACAGTGACCTGGGTCATAATGGGAAGCCAGTAACAATTTACTCTAGGTAAGAATCATAATTTATTTAACCTCTTTCCTTCAGGGGGAAGAATTAAAGGACAAAGCACATGTATGTGTTTTGAAATATGTGCTAGACATATGGTCTCTACACTTTGGATGGGAACACTGTGCTTTCACCAGTTACAGATAGACTCAGTTTAAGAAACATTTTATTTATTGGTAAAGACTGCTAGCAAAAGCCAATGATAAGGCAGCAGCACTGGCCCAAACCCAAGGGACTAAAAACCCCATGTCTCACCTTATTCGTGTTGATTCAGATCATATGCTTTCTAGTGCAGCTATCTATCTTATCTATCTATCTATCTATCTATCTATCTATCTATCTATCTATCTATCTATCTATCTATTTTTTTTTCTTTCTAATTTCTCTGTTCAACAGCCAATCTTACCTGAACAGGTAATTTGTTGTGGTCCTCATTGTGTGAAGCTGATTGAATATGCATTTTCAGTGATCATTAATTATTTATTTTTGTACCATATAGGCGTTATAATTGCACCTTATTGCTAACATGTGTGACTCTCCTGAGACAGTAGTCACTCCAAGAGGGTGAATTCCTGTGTCATTGTGGACAGCATGCATGACCTGTTGTTTCACTAACAGGTTATGGGATCCAGGCCATTACAGTACTTTGAATTTACAGTCAGAAGCAGAAGAATCACGTGTTATCATCTTCTTTGCAAGACACTGGTGCCTGGATAGAACCTCTGTCCAACCTAGAAACAGTTTTCACTCATTATCAATAACATTTCAAAAGCAAATTCATTGATGTATTAGTAATAAATCCCACTCTCCAGGGGTTTGATGATCCTCATTTGTCTTAGCAACATATTTTTAAGAGTAATTTTAATCCAACAACATGGCTACTCTGGTAAGGGATCACATCCAAAGACCTAGGTTGGTGTGATATGGCTGGAATACGGACAAACCCTTAGTGTACAGCTTTAATCCCTCTGGCTGGAATCTAGACACAACTTTAATATCTCTGGCTGGAATACAGACACACTTTTAGTACACACGATTAATCCCAAACAATGGCATCTCTTGAAGGACAGAAAAAGTGATGAATTGGAGGAAGATTTGACAGACTGAGTCGGAGATAAGATGGACCCAGCTATCATGAAGATAGATAGGAAAGAGAACCTGCTTAAAAGCAGCTCGGGAGAATAGGGAGGAGTTTATGGAGACCATACAGAAGAGTTTGAGAGTAGAGTACAGTGCAGTTCAACTGAGCGCAGTTGGGTTTGTGCAGGTCAGTTTGCGGAGTTCAGAGACAGTTTTATGAATAGAGAAATTCAGTGAGAAGCGGAGAGCAGCCAGTGTGAATCAGTCAGCTTGGAGATGAGTTTTGAGCCAGAACAGCTAAACTGAACCTGCCAGCAAGAATTCAGAAAGAAAGAGAAAGGGTGAGCTTATTCAGCAGTAAGTTTCAGTGGCTGAAAACACTCTAGGCCTAGGTTAGAAGATGGAAGCTCAAAGCTGAAGCTTTCAAGGTCCGAGTTTGCAAAAAAAAATATATGTTCAGAGGCTAGAAGCTTCCATGCCTAGGATTAGTTAAAGAGAAACACTCTGGACTCAGCCTAAGCCATGTATTCATAAAGCGTGGGTATAGCTCTCATCTCATCCCCTCATCTGAAAAAATAATAACAACATTCACATTCTTTTAATTTCATTTCTCCCATCTCTTTAAAATCCTTTCCTCATTTTTTATAATTCTTCTGTGCTGTGTCCTTTTCCCACAGCCTGTAATCTTTGGAGCTACAGGCTCAGCCTTAGATCTTTGGCTCATTTTACTCTGTATTCATTCTATACACATTTTTATCAGGATTTCAATAGTAATATTTATAGACAAAATTTAGTCACAGACAGACAAAATAGGCTAGACAGTGTGCTTTGAGTAAACATGTTGGTAAGAACCAGCTGTCAATCAACTTTTCAGATTTTAGAAATCAACTCTGATTCAAGTCCAGCTGAGGAGTTCGTTGGTTTGACTGAGAGAATGGCTGAGGGATCTCAGGGTACGCTCATGAGAAGTGTAACCATCTTTGGTTAATTATGCCAATTATAAAACAAGTAGTAGGGAGCAAGTGTTCCCCTTCTTCAGCATCACAACTTTAATTCTACCGTATGGATTAGGTAGAAAAGCAGGCAAAGGATGGAACATTGCATCTATTTCTGTGTCTGAAATTAATAATCATAGAAGGCAAAGAGAAAAATTCTGTAGATAATCAGGGGTCCTGATCCTAAGCTTAAGAGGAATGCCTTCCATTAAAGCCTTTAACAAAAGTATTTAAACAAATGTGAGCTCCTGTATTTATAGTTGGGAGAGTTCTCGTGGACATACCAATTCTTTGAAACGCATGGACTTTGCCAACTGAGAAACTACACAGTTCTTTCCCTTGCTCTGCCTATTTTCTCTATGTCATCTTTTCCTTTCTTTATGAGAATTTTTTTTTGACAAATCAGAATGAGATATTGTTGTTTGTTTGTTTGAACACTGCTGGTGTGCGGGTGTGAGTTTTCGTATGCTGACCAACCAAAAGCCTGCTAAAGATTTTCATTTTTATGTTAGTTATTGAAAAAGTGAGTGGTACTTTAGACTAGAACACCTGTCTTTTGTTTTCAGGCATTTTAATTTTTAATGCTTTAACATTACAGAACATTTGCCATAGTGACTATTGAATACTATTAGTTTTCTTTCTTTCTTTCTTTCTTTCTTTCTTTCTTTCTTTCTTTCTTTCTTTCTTTCTCTCTCTCTCTCTCTCTCTCTCTCTCTCTCTCTCTCTCTCTCTCTCTTTCTTTCTTTTTCTCAAAGACACTCTATGGTCTGAAATCATGAGATTCTGAATTGATCCCTGCAACCTTTTAATAGTATGAATTTCTATTGCTGTTCATGGAAAAGTCAACTTACATTGACTGTCTTCTTTGTTAAGTAGTTTTTGTGAGCTACCCTGGAGACCTAACTTCTACTACCTCAAGCATTATAGGAAGTGGAAAATTTAGCTTAATTTTTGAGTTCAATGTTATGGATAAAGTTTTGGAACATAAATCTCTTCAAAACTGTATTGTAAAGGGAAGGAAAGGTGGAAGGGATGGAGAGAAAGAGTGAGGGAGGGAGGAAGAAGCAGAGAGAGAAAAAGAGGAAGAAAGGAAAGAAGGAAGGTAGGTAGGTAGAAAGGAAAGAAAGAAGAAAGAAAGTGTAGAACTCCGTATTTACTCTAAACTGAACACCTATTAAAGGCAAGTTATATCAAGAGGAAATGAAATACCTACTCTACCGGACACACACTCTGTCAAAGAACTTATAATTTAGTGAAACCCTTAATAAGATACAACAATGTACATCTGAGTGCTAAATGGGTGGTATCAAATACACATGTTATTAAAGGGTCAATCCCATAAAGTTTTTCAGCTGGAAGATTGTACTCTAGTCTGTCCAGACCTACCTGTACTAAGACCACTTGTTAGGTCTTCTCATGTAACAGGGAGGAGATCTATGTGGGAAATGCATACAAACTTCTCATATTCAAATTATGAGAAGTGCTTTTGAGGGGGTAAAATATCTCCTCCCATTATAGTTTTATATGTTATTGTATTACATGCCATAGGTGTCAATTGGAAAGTATATCAGCTATACTCTTTCTTAACAATGGTTTTTCTAAATCACTGGATCTGAAATGATGATTTTCAATAACATCTCACAGTCATTAAGTGGGGTTGCCCAGAGACTCCTTCCTGAGACTTTTCTCCAGGGCAATTGAATGCTTGGTTGTCTTCCTTTTCTTGCCACTCCCTAAGGGGAAATGTGACTTACATTTATGCAGTAGGTCCAGGCAACAGTAAGTCATTCATGATTTGGGATTCTGGAATGGGTGGGTACAGAAAACTTCAGTGTAGGTGGCACGGGTCCCTTCACCATTCTTCTCTGGGTCCTCTCATTAGCTAGTGTTTCCTCTGTGAAAACAGAGGAAGAGGATCAATTCTTTCAGTGTTCCTTTTTTGACCCCTCTCACTCAGCCAGCTTCACCCCTCCTCACCTTTTCCCATCCTATGAAGTCGTAATTTGCTATAACCATTAACCTTTTCTCCTGGCTACATGTTTTGGGAAAGGCTGAGTTGTCTCCAGCCTCAGGGAGTAGGGTCAGGTTGGCCCCACAATCTCCTATAACTCCAGTTCCAGAGTCAATGATGCCTTCTTCTGACCTCTGCAGGCACCAGGAACGCATGTGCTGCACATACATAATACAGGCAAAACATCCACACACATGCAATAAAAATAAATGTGTCTTGGGAAAAAAAAACCGTGCCTACATTTCTCACTTAATCACTTAAATGTGTTTTGGTCAGCATATCCCCAAGCTGGTGCAATGATAACGCTGATGAACCTATATCTATTGCTATAACCTTTCCTCACAGCAAGGCCTTTCTAGATGTTACTGTGAAAGCTACTCAGAAATGCTGGAAAAATGCTTCTGCAGGAGGCATCTAGTAACTCCTTGTGAGAGCCATCAAGATACACTGTGACTAAGTCCTTCCTGGCTTGGTGACTTCTTGCCTCTGGTAGTGGTGTAAATTTTCCTGATGTAACTATGAAGTTTGTAATTAAATTCTTGTGACCTCTTTGGAGTATACTAGGAATGGTTTAATTACTTTTTATACGTTATTGTTTCACTTCCTCAGGGGGTTGTCTCTTTTGAGTCATTTCATTCTTCCGCATTGTGTGTTGTGATTCTTAAAATAGCAGTTATTCTAGACTGAAACTTCTCTGTCTCCTTGCATTTTTAACTGAGTGCAGAGTCCCTTTGAGGAGCATTGTGTAGGAGGTCCAAGTACTGGGAATGCTTTGGAAGTAGATGAAAGCTTGAAGGGAGGCAAGAGAATACATAAGAAAGAAGCTTAACACTAAGGACAATAAAAATAAAAACCAGCAGAGCTTTCAAAATTCAAAACTTAAGGAAGCCTGTTTCATTTAAGGGTGTTAGAAGCACACTATTTTAAGTTGCTGGCTAATCTTCAATTACCCTGATCTCTCACTCATCACTTTTGTCCTCTAGGGGCCACACACCTATCATTTTTCTTCTGTTCTTTTATTCCACCTCCGTCCCTGAGCTATTCAGTTAAATTGTTTTCTCGGTGTTAGTCTATCCCCAATGATTAAGAATGAAGTAGATGATGTTAGTCTCTGCTTGTATCACATGCCAAGCAAACAATACATTCTTTTATGAGAATGAAAATATTATCGTGTCATCTTTTCCCCTGTGAGATATAAAACTACACAAAAAAGCTGCTGTAATCCCAGAGATGGTGAGGAAAGACTCCTAGAAAATCAAGAGTTTATCTTCTTGTGGCCGAACAGCAGGTGTATAGGAGTGGGCCTTACATCACAGAACTGTGCACTGAAAGCACCATTGTTTTCCACTTTCAGTTATCTGAAGCCTTGTTATCTTTTCTTCTTATCCCACCCTGGAAAGATTTGTGTATCTGAATTAACTGACAGCTCTCTTCAGGGATGTGACTCAGTATAAGAAGTTGAGGCATTGCCAGATGCTTCCCTCTGCAGAACATATATTTGATAGAGGTACACTCAATCGGCTTAGTCTGAGACTGTGTTCAATAGCATCTGGTTGTCGTCTGATTCCTATATAGCATATTTTTCACTCTCAACCTTGTCTTTTGTCTTTAAAGATTTAGTTTTTAATGTATAAAATGTCATGAGAATGGTGAGTCTGTACATGTATGCTTCTTCTTCAGCATTTGGAGACCTGGGATTTAAATTTAAGTATACTTCACAAATTCCGTCACTGTTTTTTTTTTTTTTGAGTCTGTTGGTATTGATTCATTTTACTCCTCATTGCATATTACATCTTCACCCTATTGTCCTGGGATGCATAACTCTCTCCCAGATAGACTTTGGACAACTGCCTGTTGTCCATCTCTGAAAAAAATGTGTGTTATGTATTTTATCTAGACTGTTTTCTAAAGTTGTTTCAGACTGAAAGTTAGATCTGGTGCTCATTACTCCATCTGAGATAAAATCTAAAGTTTCTTTACGATTCACTGTGTATACCATTGTCCTAATTATTGGCTATGGCTTTTCAATCTTTTCTTTTAAAAATCTTCGGTGATAAGCTTTTTCTCTCAAGTTGAAGTTTTGGTCTTTAGTCAGATTGGAAGGCCTTTACAACCATCGCTGTTTCCTCCCATTCCTCACCTCATCTTATCCCACCTTCCCCCACCCCCTGCAGAACCTCCCATAGTCAAGCAGCTGGTTGACAGCAAACCCTACGGTCTATGGCTCTACTGCTTGAGAAGAGGTTGTTTCCTTTGTTTATTCCACTTTGTCCTTTGAGACTGATCAATTCTTGCCAACCCAATAAACCTTTGTTCAAATATAACTCCACATGTTGAGTCTCTTCCACTGGCCTGGAAACTTCTTTCTAACCCAGCCATTTCTTTCTCCATAGAGCTAGGACAGATGAACTTTATTCTTTAAATATCATCTAGTAAGTGCGGTAGATTTTGCACACCTTTGCCAACAAAAAATAAGGTATTTTTGTTTTTATTTATAATTCTTCAAAAATATGTATTACTACTCATTTGAAGCCTGTGCTGGATAGTTTTTTTTCCATCAACTTTATACAAGCTGAAGTCATCTGAAGGGAGGGAATCTCAATTTAAAAAGTATATCCATATATAACATAGGATAAACCTACTAAAATCTGTACACCTAAAGAAAGGAATCAAGAGGGAGGACTCTGGCTAAAATGCTCAATCCCCATCCTGAAAGGCAAAGAGGATGGACATCAGAAGAAGGAGAAAACAGGGAACAAGTTAGGAGTCTGCCACAGAGGGCCTCTGAAAGGCTCTGCCCTGCAGACTATCAAAGCAGATGCTGAGACTTATGGTCAACTGTTGGGCAGAAGACATGGAATCTTATGAAAGAAGTGGGAAATGGTAAGATCTAGAGAGGACAGGAGCTCCACAGGGAGAACAACAGAACCAAAAAATCCAAACACAGGGGTATTTCCTGAGACTCATACTCCAACCAAGTACCATGCATGGAGATAACCTGGAACCCCTACTCAGATGTAGCCCATGGCAGTTCAGTGTCCAAGTGGGTTCCATAGTAATGGGAACAGGGACTGTCTTTGACATGAACTGATTGGCCTGCTCTTTGATCACCTCACCCTAATGGGGGAGCAGCCTTACCAGGCCACAGAGGAAGCCACTCCTAATGAGATCTGATAGACTAGGATCAGAAGGAAGGAGAGGAAGACCTCCCCTATCAGTGGACTTGGGGAGGGGCATGCGTGGAGAAGGGGGAAGGAAGGTGGGATTGGGAGGGAAGGAAGGAAGGGTTTATGGGGGGATACAAAGTGAATAAAGTATAATTAATAAAAATTAAAATAAAAAAGTACCTCCATAAGATCACACTGTAGGCAGACCTGTAAGGCATTTTTTTAATTAGTGACTGATGGGGTATGGTCCAGCCTATTGTGGTGGGGCCATCCCTGGGCTGGTGATTCTGGCTTCTATAAGAAGGCAGGCTGAGCAAATCATGAGGAGCAAGCCAATAAGCAGCACTCCCCCATGGCTATTGCATCAGTTCCTGCCTCCAAGCTCCAGTCCTGCTTGAGTTCCTGTCCTGACTTTCTTTGGTGATGACTGTGACGTAGTGTAAGACAAATAAGCCCTTTCCTCCACAAGTTGAGTCTTGGTCATGATGTTTCATTTCAGCAATAGAAACCCTGAGACAGGGCCCAAGCAAAACATGTAGGAACAAACAACAGTGTGCGAACCTCAGCTGTAGGGGGTAGATCTGGTATTTTATCTTAACCTAGCAGAGTATTTGGTCCTGAGGAGATTCTTAGGAAGGACTTGTAATGTCAATGGATAATGATTCTAAGATGGTCTGTATCAGTGGTCTTCAACATTCCTAATGCTGTGGCCCTTTAATACAGTTCCTCATGTTGTGGTGACCCCAACCATAAGATTATTTCTGTTTCTACTTCTTAAGTGTAATTTTACTAGTGTTATGAATTGTAATGTCAACGTGTTTTCCAATGATCTTAGGTGACTCCTGTAAAGAGATCACTTGACTCCTCCCCAGAAGGGTCATGACCCACAGGTTGAAAACTACTGGTCTGTACTGTATTTTTTTTAAAAATTTTCATCATTATTATTATTTATTATAATTTATTCATTTTTGTATCCTGGCTGTAGCTCACCTCCCTCATCTCCTCCTGGTTCCACCCTCCTTCCCCCATATGTCCTTCCCCTAGTCCACTAATAGGGGAGGTCCTCCTTCCCTGCTATCTGACCTTTGCCTATCAGGTCTCATCAGGACTTTCTGGATTTTCTTCCTCTGTGGCCTAGTAAGGTCACCTCACCAGGGGGAGTTGATCAAAGAGCAGGCAACAAAGTTCATGCCAGTGACTGCTTCTGTTCCCCTTACTAGGAAACCCACATGGAGACTTAGCTGCCCATGGGCTACATCTGAGAAGGGAGTCTACGTCTTCCACATGCATGGTCCTTCATTGATTCATTAGCCTCTGCCGGTACCCTGGGCCTGGATCTTTTGGTTCTGTTGTTCATATTATGGAGCTCCTGTCTCCTCAGGTTTTTCTATCTCCCCCTTCTTCCATAAGATTCCCTGTACTCTGCCTAAAGATTGGCTATGAGTCTCAGCATCTGCTCTGATACCCTGCTGGGTAGAGTCTTTCAAAGGCCTCTTTGAAAGGCCTCTGTCTTGGTCCCCATCTTCTCCTACTTCCGATGTCTATCCTGTGTGCCCTTCTGAATGAAAATCAATCATCTTTCTTAGGGTTCTCCTTGTTGTTTAGCTTCTTTAGGACTATAAATTTTAGTATGTTTAGCCTATATCATATGTCTAATATCCACTTATAAGTGAGTATGTACCATGTATGTCTTTCTGCTTCTGGGTTACTTCACTCAGGATGATCATTTCTAGCTCCATCCATTTGCCTGCAAATTTCATGATTTTCTTGTTTTGAATAGCTGAGTACTATTCCATTGTGTAAATGTACAATAATTTCTTCATCCATTCTTGGTTGAGGGACATCTAGGCCTATACTGTTTGAATGCCTAATACAAGAAAATACCTCTTCTAAAACCTTAAAGTAGGTTCCGTCATTTGGTTTTCACAAGATCAGGTTATACTGTAGCATAATTTCATGAGTATGGCAGGGTCATGTAGCTGAATCCCCTCAAGAAATTAAAAAAGGAATAAGACTGGAGCAGAGCCAATGTCAGAAGCTCATCCTTTGTTGGCACTGGCTCCCAAAGAGGACAAAATGTCTCTGAGATCACTGTGCTCAGGATCCCTATCTCTGAGGCAAACAGATGCCGATCTGCAGGCATCTCCATCCTGTGAGGTTGAAGTCCAACTGCTTACATCTGGGCATTTCACTTTTGTCGTGTGGTCTGGACCCCTAAGAGGGGTCCATTGCTTGCCATGATGTGATGCTTCTGGGATGTAACATCTTATATTTTGTTCTTTTAACTCTGGAGAACACTCCTCTCCCTCCTCCTCCTCTTCTTTTAAAAAACACAGTATTATCCTTCAGATGAAATGCTTTGTCTTCAAAGAATAGCTGGTTTTGAGCCAGAAGTGGGGGAATTTTATTTAAAGCCTTACAAAATTGCATTGTTTATAGTTTTATATTTTCTAACCTCGCAAATGTTGCTGGATAGCCAGTTCCACAGAATGAGCTAATGTGAGTTGATACTAAAGATTTTGATGGTGTCTTTTTTTTCAAATTCCAGTGGAGGTGACTCCTCAACATACTGACATGGGAGCTCCAATAATCAATCAAGCCATTGTCATGAATGAACATGTATTCCAAACAGCTGCCATTCACAATTAATGGATAATGATCTTTATAGGAAAAATTATAGTGGCAGACAAAAAATCACCCACTGTCAAGATTAGCTTTTCAAAATGCAGAAACGTTGCATATTATTGCATAATTTTAAGCAACAGTAATTAGTAGTCCGATTTAAAGCAAATTAGTAGACATTTAGAATTAAACATACAATATAGTTACATGAAGAGCAGTATTGTGAAGAGAGCTAATTTTCCCTACTGGGAACTAAAACTGCCCCATCAAAGAACAATGATGCTTTGCTGCACTGAACTCCCCTGGCTGGAATATAGATTCGAGAGAGCTAGAGAACAGGGCACGTAAGTGAAGGCGGGCTGCAGCTAGGGCAAGGGCTTGCATTTTGGAATCCATGTAGCTGGCACTTATTTTAACTTCTAGAGATGAATAGCACTGATTTTTAATCACTCAGCACATTTCTCCTTTGTTCCATTGTTTCCTGTTGCGTACGTCATTGTATTCCTAGGTAATAGCAAATGCAATAAAATAAATGAGAAAGAATATTGTGCAGTGAGTGTGTAAATGTAGGTGACTAATGGGCTGTTTGACAGTGGAATTGCTTATATTTCTTCAATTGTTAGCCTTAGAAATAGGGGAATTTAGAGTGGAAGATTAGCCCCACAGCCCACGGAAACAGGATCCTGAGGCATGTCCTTCTTTAGGGACATAGTATTCCCTGTCACTGGTTCTACCTAAGTTCGGCCTTATGCTGCGAAGGTGGAGAGGAATATGTATGAGCCAGCTTGACTGTTTGAGAGAAATTTGGGAGGGTTTTCTAGGGACAACTTTGGTTGGCCTGGTATAAAGGTAAGAAAATCATATGCCTTCCCAGACATAAGATAAAATTAGCCATCACACAAGAGGGATGGAGTGGAAACTCTTTCTCCTTACATAATTCCCACAGGAACTCTTCTCTCATGCAGCTGTGGGTGGACGGTTACTCTCTGATTGGTAAATGATGTGAGCACACGCTCTGGGCAAGCTGGGTACGTTTGGTTTTATCCATGGTGTGTCCTGGGTACCTGCAGTATTAGCTTTATCTTCGCTGTGATGGGATATCTGAAACAGCCGAAGGGAAGAAGGATTAATTTTAGCTCGTGTTGTTGGCTCTGTGTTTCTGTGGCTGTGCATGGTGGTGGGATCATGTGAGAGGAGATTCTTTCCCTGACAACAGCCAGGAAGCAGGAAAAGAGGAGCACAGAAAGAGTCCAGGGAAAGATAGAAGCCCCCCACCCCCCAGCATGCATCCCTAGGAACTTTCTCCTCCAAGAGGTCCCACTTTCTCATCTTTCATCCATCACCTATCAAAAATGCCATTATCCTGTGAATCTTTCAATGGATTAGTCAACACATTATATCACAGCCCTCATGATCATTTGTTTCCTGAAGATGCTCACAGGAACACTAGACACAGGGTTTGCTAATCTCCCAGGCAACTTTCAATCTGCTCAAGATGACAATTAAGCTGGACGATCGTATCCATTTATAATTTTCCTATTTCTGATACAAGCTGTGCTTCTTTGAGAGGCTCATCAGTCAGCTGCCCTGTGATAACAGTCTCATTTCTGCAGAGAAGCAGTGCTCCAGAATGGGTAAGCAAGGCAGCTCTAGCAACACAGGCTTGATTTCTACATGAGGAAACTTAGGTAGTCTTTCAAAACCTTCCTTTGCTTTGGTTTCTCTATATGCAAAACCAAAGCCATGAAATATACCTTCTTGGGTTATTGTGGAGATTAAGTGAGTTATTCACATCTTCTCAGCATAGTGCATAGCAAACATGCACTAGACATTAGTGGATATTATGGTTATTACCATTTCTTACAACTGCCCCACTTTTGTCATTGTGACTGGAATGGTACTAGTCTTGGTTCTTGTTAGTTCTTGGTGGATCTTGGAAGCAGTTCTAATTCTCCACCTCATCCACAGCATCTTTTTTGCCCAGTTGATCTGACAACCCATTAATATCTAATCTGGAAACTGGCTGAATTTGTTTCCAATTAAAAAGCATTAGACGTTAAAAATAATTCCTTCTGGGACCTGTTACACATCCCAAATAACCCTTTCTCCTTTCTTACAGTATGCGCTTTCCAACCTCTGAGCTTTGCTTATGGTGGGCCATCTTGCATCGCCTCCTTCTGTTGTTATAAATGAATGAAAATCCCAAGCATTCTATTTTAGCAATAAAGACTCAGGAGCCAGATGCTAGGGTGAAAAGTTGGTAACTCAAAGAGGCAGAGAAATCACCTTGCTGGCCTTCTTACTCAGCTCATGTCTCAGAGGAAAAAGCCCCAAAAGCTCACTAGTTCAGCTGACAGCCTAGGAGGAAAAGGTCAAGAAAACCCAAGGTGAAAGGCTTTCTAGCCCAAAGCTCAAAAAGCCCGAGTTAGAGAGCTGAAGCTAAAGCCAAAGAGCTCAAGAGCTCAAGACTGAAAGTCCTACTTCTCCATGCTGTCTTAAAAACTCACAGTCTTGGGATTCACAGTGGAGTCAAATATCCTGCAATATTTCCTGTTCACTTTCCCCTGTCTCCAACAATGATTTCCTTTTGTAGGTCATCTCACATGCTTTTTGATGCATAGAGATTACTCTGACAATGTCCACGGTCCCACAAGAAGTAACATGCCTTCCTTACTGTCCTTAGATAAATTTTAGGATCATTGTCATTTAGTGCCATACATTTAACTTAAACACTATCATTATTCAGACATGTAGAACAGATTCATGCTTGTAGACTCAACTTTAAATAACCCCCTTTCCTTGTCAGTGCTTGGTATGTGAATGAATGGATGCCTGTCTTTGTGTTTCTGACTCTTCCAGGTAGCAGGAAGCAAGCAAGTCCAGAAATATTTCTCATGATTTGGGGTGGGGGAAGAAAAAGAAACAAAGGAAAGACTTATTCTTTGTTTCCCACCAGCATTAGCTGTTGTTAAGCTTTATATAGTAAAGCCTTCTTGACATTTTTTATTGAGTAGATTTTGAACTTGGACTAATCACAGCCTTTGTGGGTTTCAGCTGTCCGAGGTAGAAACAAAGGTCCAAAAAGAAAGCATGACTAAGCCAAGAGGTAGGCCCAGATGCCAACAGAACTGATGATGGGTTCTGTCCTTCTGGGTGAATGTGCTTTCTTTCTCTGTTGTTCTAAAATGACCTCTCAGTCTGGGAGGAGCACTGAGAGCATTTGAGTGAAGTCTTCTTCAAATTCTATAATGATTTGCAAAGAGAAAGCATCTTTTACAGCACATCTCAAAGAAAGAAAGTTCAGAATCCCGACTATATATCACACCCAACAGTGTTTCTGTTATGACTCCCTCTCCTCTTTTAGTAAGTGGCAACCAGATGCTTGCTCAGAGAAACGCTTCCGATTTTTTCCTCAATGGATTCACGGGTTTTCAATAGGAGAATGTGCGCAAAACATGTGATACACAGCAAAGTTTCAGTAGCTGTTTGTCTCTTTCTTTTCCTGCAGCCAGTGGTTAGGAAGTGCACAGTATACGTTTCCTCTTCCCACTTTATGTCCACGTGAGATATAAGAGTCTTCATGATGCTCTGTGACTGAGCTCATAGAGAACAGGCTCTCCAGCCAGATTCTGTTAACCCAATAGAGTCTACATGGAAGATTAAACGTGTCTTCCTTCCTAGGTTACAAGCTGTTTAATAAATAAAGATGATTCCCCCATAACTTCTAAGTGTGTCCAGCTATGCCTGTTGGTTTTGTTTCCATGCTGTCCAGTCTGGAACAGCATCTCAGTTTCCATACTGTCCAGTCTGGAACATCTCAGTTTCCATACTGTCCAGTCTGGAACATCTCAGTTTCCATACTCTCCCAGCCTTCTGACTTCTTCTTTGGTCCTAAGGCTAGGAAAATGCTTGATCTTTGCCTCATCCTTTGTGTTCCAAAATGGCCTCAGGAGACCAGAATGCGGGCTAAGCATGTGGTCTAAGAGGTAAGCGTAGAGTGTTATGTTCTGCTGTGTTTTCTTGGGCAGCTTTCTTGCTGCAGGTTTTCTTCCATGTTCTAAAATGGAAGAAAAAATAAAAAGAGGTAATATAAGGAAGGAAGGAAGTATGGAGGGATGGGAAAAAGGGCAATAGTAACTTTCATTTATTTTAGAAAAAGCCAGGTTTGTTTTGTTTTGTTTTTTTAACACGTCATGGTAGCACATGCCTAGAAACCTAACATTTAGGAGGCTGTGGCTGGGGCCAATTTGGGCTACACCGGGAGACCTTTTCTAGTTAAAATAAATACGATTTTCAACTAAAAAAATTTGTGTGTGTGTACACATGTTTATAATAATATAACTTTATATGCTTTAGGCTTTATATTTAATATGTAACACATATAACTTAACTTATTATTCCTGTTTTAATAGAACTTGGCTTAGACTTAGGGCCATGCCTATGTTAGACAAGCATTAATCTCCCTTCCATCTTTCTACTTTTTATTTAGGACAGGCTCTGCCAGCTAACTGTCTGTGCAGTTTAGTCAGACCCTGAACTTAGAAGCTTCCTGCCTTTGCCTCCCACTTACAGGCCTGTGCAGCCAGGTAAAACTATTCCATAATCACTGAAAGTATAAAAATGATTAAAAATAGAGTAGAACCTGAAAGTGTTATGTAGATACTTCTTTAAAGCAGGGAAGAATTTGTTTGGACAGATGACCCGAGTGTTGGAAGTTCCTTCTAAGTTCTAGATCTTACTGTGAGCCTAAAGACACTATCTAGTGTTGTTTAAAATTAGTGTGAGGCAGGCTGCAGATTTCCTAGTTTCTAAATATTATAAGGCACTGTTCCTTAGACCCATATGCTTCCTCTCCTGCTGCTTTGCCCTTCCCTGTAGTGCTGTGTTCCCCAGGGGGGAGAGTTCAGCTCTTCCACCCTCAGTTCTCTTACCTATGAACCAGTTTGCTTGTCTGGAGGGCTTTCAGAAAATAATTCATGACCTGTGTACTGAGAAGAGTGTCTGTCATTGGCCAAGGACTGTGACAATCTCAGAACTTTGCAGCCATTTTTTTCCTCCTATAGTTTCAATGTAAGAAAGAAAGAACGAAAGAAAGGAAGAAAGAAAGAAAGAAAGAAAGAAAGAAGGAAAGAAAGAAGGAAGGAAAGGAAGGAAGGAAGGAAGGAAGGAAGGAAGGAAGGAAGGAAGAAAGAAAGAAAGAAAGAAAGAAAGAAAGAAAACCTAGCAAAATGCTTATGCAAATTCATTCTAGGGAAATAGCATTTTCTTTCTTTCTGTGGAGGAATGAGCAAACTTGGACAGCGATCTCAAATGGAAGCGACGGGGCAAAACGTTGCCCAGTAAGCTAGGTTGTCAGACTTAGAGACATAATCAGAGATTGTATGTTTTTATATTGTTTCTTTGAAATAAAATATTCATATTCAAATACTCTGCAGAAATCTACAATTAGTTTTTGACAAACAGCCTTAACCTAAATAAAGAATGGAATTGAGTCTAAATTTAATTCATTTTTCCACTGGAGTCTGTTTCAAATTTAACTATGGTTTAGCAGAAGAACAGAGTACACACCAAGCTATAAAGTCACAGATTTGGGGAAGAGAAAACAATGGTTTCTCAAAAAAAAAAAAAGATTTTATTATAACAATTTGAAAAATAAATGGTATGTATTTGTGTTCTTTGAATTGCTGTAATAAACATACACTATTATTTTCACATTGAATTTTTATGTGGCCATTAAATTTTTAATATGAATCATTTTTAGTTTGAGACTTTTATAAAAGTATGTTTCAGCTAAAGTTTGTAGCTCTTATTGTGTAAGATTTTTATTGTTTTTCCTCTCTCTTTACTGCTATTTATTGGCACAAGTTTATTGGCAAGAAGAAGAGTTCACATACTTTTAAATACAAAAATTTCCAGTAATATATGTTTTTGTTATCTAACAGAGATTAAAGTCACTTGCCCTTACTTGAACTCTTTATTATCTGTCAGTGAGAAGGAGGCAGTCCCATGGGAGAAAGGAAGACATTTTGGCCTCAGAAAACCCCGTCACCCTCCAAAAGCAGGACGTTCCCTATTCCCGCCTGTACGTAAGCTAGCTTGGGCTCTGCACCGCTCTCTGGGATGACACTGGCTGTCAGCTGTCAGTTGATGTAAAGCCTGCTTCTAAGTCCAGAGATGTATCTTTGGTTTCTTCATCTCTAAGAACAGGTGGGGCAACCTAGCCAGCTCACAGAGGAAGAGGATCTAGGCAGTCCTGATGGGACCTGATAGGCTAGAGTCATACAGGAGGGGAGGAGGACTTCCCCTATCAGTGGATTAGGGAAGAGGGATAGGGGAGGAAGAGGAGGGAAGATGCAATTGGGAGAAGATGAGAGAGGGGGCTACACCCAAGATACAAAATGAAAAAAATATAAATAATAATAATAATAATAAAAGGAAAAAAGACCAAGGTGATGATACCATCTCCCCACCCAATAAAAAGGGACAGAAACAAACAAACAAAAACGTTGTAGACTTTTGAGCAGATCTACTTTGGTTTTAAAATGCTTGCTCCAGATGTTGGACTGAGCCGGGGCTGTAAAGACTCTGCTGAGAAGATGGTAGCTGCCTAGTGACACCAATGACACTTCTAAGAACGGGCCAGATTCTACATGTGCTTGAAGCAATATGATTTACTCAGCTGATTAGCTACAGAACACAGGAATCAGCAAGGATACCAGGGTCGAGGCAACCCAAAGCATGGAATTGTCCTTAGCTGACACCAAATCTCGATGATAAAAATGTATTAGAAGGAGCTACAAGGCATTATCTGTGATCTTTCATCTCCTGCTTCTGAGAAGTTCTTTTTTCCCCCCAATCTGTATCTGATTAAGGTTAAAAAAATAAGTTTTCTCATATCAGCCTAAGGTTGGCTTATTGTTCATTTTAATTGCTCAAAGCTAAAAATTTAAACACATGCCTGGTGGGATGGTACATGCCTTTAATCCCAGCACTCCGGGAGGCAGTAGCAAGAGGATCTCTATGAGTTCAGGGCCAGCCTGGTCTACAAAGTGAGTCCAGGACAGTGAAGGCTACACAGAGAAACCCTGTCTAGAAAAAAAATTAAATACAGAATCTTCACAAACTATGTAGTAATGCTATAATAACTGATATTAGGAGAAGCATTTATCCACCCGCAGTTTGAGAGTGTGCCGCTCTGCCGTATCCACGTTGAAGCAGCTGTGCGCAGCCGAGCTCCCTGGGCTACAGGGCTGCTGCGCTTATGTTGTCATGTGTCTGTGCTTGCATTAGTTAGTGTTTTGTCAGCTCCACAGAAGCTAATGTTATTTAGGAAGAGGAATATCACCTGAGAAAATGCCTCAACATGGCAGGTCTCTAGGCAAGTCCATCAAGACTTTTCTTGATTAATGATTGATGTTGGAAGGCCCAACCTACTATGGGTGGTGCAATCATAAGCAAATGCTCCTACAGTATATGAGAGAGCAGGCTGAGCAAGCGACAAGCGAGCAAGTTAGCACGGCAGTAAGCAGCTTTCCTTCATGGTCACTGTTTCAGTTCCCGACTCCAGGTTCCTGCCTTGAGTTCCTGATTTCCTTTGGTGGCTTGAGAATTGTAAGCTCAGATAAAACCTTTCTGCCCCAACTTGCTTTTGTTAGTGGTGTTTTACCACAGTGACAGAAACCCAACTAAAACAGTAGTTCATCTCTGAGCGCTACCCACTTGGTCCAAACATCATCCAATACAACTATCAACCATCATCTGCCAACTTACATAAAAATGACATCCATCAGGCAAGTCATTGTGAGAAATTATACATCATTATTTACTTAATCACTCATTTAACAAACACTATTTGCTTTGTATCCGTCTGATTAGGAAGAAATGATAGAGAAGTTTCTATCTCCTAAAAAAAAATATGTTTCTTAGCTGGCCATGGCTCTAAAACAAATAAAATTGAAACATTTCAAGAACATAATTACACTTTCTCCTTGAAACTCCAAACAAGAGAACATTGTGTGATCATATTTTCTCAGCTCAGGCAGGAAAATCAATGTGAGCTGCTGAATGGCTATAAAATGTTCTGGAACAACTGTTAAATAGAATCAGGGGACCAAGAGAAGGGAACTGAGGTGCTCCAAGTTGAAAACGTTTTTCATGCAGGATATGTATAAAGTCTGGCATAAACTGCCTCCTTCATAAAACTATTGCTTTTAGTCCTCAAGAGAACTTCTTTTCCTTGTCTTCTTGAGCTATTAGTTTCCATACTAATTACAACCAACTGCACCGCCTTTAGTACATTACTTTGATCTATCACACAAGCGCCCTTAATGAGTCATTGCAATGTAACGAATCATCTGATTGGCCTAAGCAGGGTCTGAAAGCCCTATCTTCAGTATTCCAAGGAAAGGACAGAATAGCCTAGGATGCCTATCAGACAAAAGTCTCTTTCTCATCCTCTTCTCTTCTGTTCTGCCTCTGTTCTTATGATTCAAAATCAAGGCATATGCACAATAGTCCCTGCATGCAAATGAAATGGTCTGCTAAAACACCAGAAATATAGCCAGAAAGAAATGCTTGCCTGTTTTATGGGGTGCAGTGAGCGTTAATCATGATGGGAATCAAGTAACGCCTCAGACTTCAGACACTGCAAGGCTTTGGTTCTTTGTGTTACAGGACTGATTAAAGTGAATAGTGTGTGTTTATTACACTACATAAGATAATAACTTCTAACTGCTATTGAATGATATCATCTGGAAATTCAGATCTGCATGAAGTTGTATATACACAATACCAGAAAAAAAATTAGATAAATATAAAGAAAAAAAATTCTGTTTCTCTTACTTTTATATTTTTATTTTATTTATTTTTTAAATTTTATTAATTACAGTTTATTCACTTTTTATCTCAGCTGGAGCCCCTCCCGCACCCCTCCTAATCCCACCCTCCCTCCCTCTTCTCTGATGCCTCTTCCCCAGTCCAATGACAAGGGAGGTCCTTTTTGCCTTCCATCTGACCCTAGTCCATCAGGCCTCATCAGGACTGGCTGCATTATCCTCTTCTGTGGACTGGTAAGGCTGCACCACCCTCCTCAGTGGGAAGTGATCAAAGAGCCAGCTCCTGAGTACATGTCAGAGACAGTCCCTGTTCTCATTTCTAGGGAACCCTCTTGGACACTGAGCTACATGGACTACATCTGTGCAGGGGTTCTAGGTTATCTCCATGCATGGTACTTGGTTGGAGTATCAGTCTCAGAAAAGACCCATGTGCCCAGATTTTTTTGGTTCTGTTTCTCTCCTTGTGGAGTTCCTGTTCCCTCCAGGTCTTTCTATTTCTCCATTCTTTCATAAGGTTCCCTGCATTCTGCCCAAAGTTTAGCTATATTTTGATAACCTGCTTGGTAGAGTCTTTCAGAGGCCTTCTGTGGTAGGCTCCTGTTCTGTTCCCTGTTTTCTCCCTCCTCCAATGTCCATCCTTTTAGCCTTTCTGAATGGGGATTGAGCATCTTAGCCAGAGTCCTTCTTCTTGATTAGCTTCTTTAGGTGTACAGATTGTAGTATGATTATTCTATATTATATATCTACTATCTACTTATAAGTGAATATATACCATGTGTGTTTTTCTGTTTCTGGGATACCTCACTCAGGATAATCTTTTCTAGATCCCACCATTCTCTTACTATATTTAAAAGACAAATAATTGAAGTAAAATATTAATGAATCTTAAAATTACAACATATATGCTGATATATAATGATGGTTGCACAAACAACCCAACCCAAACATGTGCTTATATGATTTGGACAAAACTGTCTATCTTGAATCCACATTTCTAAAGTATATGTTAACAAACATTCTTTTCAATATTTCACAAGGTATTTTGCAATAGTAATATGCTGAGCTATAAAATAAATGATGTAGTCCTGATATTTTTCTCTCATCCCTTTTCATAAAGTTGTCAATGTTATCGTGGGCACTGCACTTTCATGAACTTACCTCATTCTCTTTACCTTCCCAGGCCCCTCCAAATACCAACAAGATGTGTCAATTGCAAACATGTTTCTGTTGTATGGCAATTTCCTTCTAATTGAGGCATCCTTCCCTCCAAGGGTGATGAGGGTGTTCAGGAGACTCAGGGGGCAAACAGAAGGACATGGATATATGATCAATCCTCAAAGGCCTTTTCCCAGCAGGAAAAAGGAGGAAACAGTTAGTGGGAGAGAAGACTGACCAGCCAAGACTGCAGTGAGAAGAGAGTCTCACACTGTTGATCTGGCTGTGAGCTGAGCAGGGAGCTCCAGTGAGTCATCACTCATCTTGGGACAGAGTTCTCAGAGATGTGATTTTTTTTTAAGTCCTCCTGGCTTCTCTGAGTAACCCCTTACCCGTACTGGTGTTAACAATGCCAACTCACTGGCTCA
The DNA here is from genome assembly GCF_030254825.1 of Meriones unguiculatus. Classification (NCBI taxonomy): domain Eukaryota; kingdom Metazoa; phylum Chordata; class Mammalia; order Rodentia; family Muridae; genus Meriones; species Meriones unguiculatus. The sequence continues at coordinate 77,153,291 of NC_083354.1, read as the reverse complement.
CCAAGATAAAAAAAAACAAACGAACAAATGAGGGATATAAAAATTTAAAACAACTTGACTCTTCTATGACAGAATTGTGTTAGTAACCACTAAATGAGTTTTGAGAGGCACTTTTGTCTAATAAGTTTAGCTCTCACCCTTGGTCAAGACAACTTCTCTTTGCAGCTGATGGAGACCATCACAGAAAATCAAAGCTGGTCAAAACACAGGGCACATGTGATCATGGGGTTCTCAGCCCCAACCGATACATCTACAACACGACTCCTATTTTGAAGGCTTAGGGAATGTCTTAGAAGATGGGGCAGAAAGACCATAAGAGCTAGAGGACCAGGAAATCTGTTATGAGACTGACTCTTAGAAATGACAGGAAAGCTACACCCAGGATACTACAACAATATGTTTGCCTAAATAAGATGCAGATATCGAGAACACTATCAGACGTGCAGATGTTGAAAGGAAATCTCAAGGGGCTGCACCTCTGGACAAAGCAGTGTAGGCAACTGATGAATCCTGAGAGAGTGAGATTTAGTCTTCCCCAGGGATGAGTGTACTGATTGCGCAATGCCAAGCAGTCAGCCCTGAGATCTTGTGCACACAAGTAACAGTAAATGATCTCTGAAGGATGTACTTATATATTTATGTGTGCACATACACATACGTATAAAAATAAAACAAAAATAATAAAAAGAGAGGGAGGAGGGGCAAGATGGCGGCGCCGGGAGGACCCTCATTCTGAGCAGCAGCAACAGGATCAGCACAGTGACCAGTAATCAGAACTTGCGGCCATAAAACACAGTCATTGTGTTTCCCAGGTGAGAGGATACCCCACGGTGGGGGATTCAATCAGCTTTTAACTCACCCGGCTAAACCGCGGAAGAGATCCCAGTTCTGCCAGACGCTTGGCTGCCGGCTGCCAGCCCCAGCCCCAGCCCAGAGCCACAAGCCAGTGTCTCTGGTCACGGTCCCAGACTGAACCCTGTGCACCACACTATCAGAGACTGGAATTTTCAGTCGAGAGATAACCCCAGGGTACAGGAAACGATTGGGACCGGCCTTAGGTCACCCAGACATCCCCTGGAAAAGATTCGGGTTCCACGGGCACCCCAGGAGCCAACCTGGAGCCAGAGCTGGGGACCCAGGTTCCGGCACAGAGCCCTGCCTGCCTGCGTGCCTGACTCGCCGCCTGAGATAGAACTGTGGGCACCAGGGCATCAGCGAATGAATTTCACTGTCCAGTGCAAACACACAGGGAGGGAAACGGCTGGTCTGATCTCAGAGCACTCAGCCGACACCCCCAGCCTGAAAAGGTCCCCAGAAAATTACCCAGCTTAGGGAGGCACCCAGGCTCCCAAAGGCCACAAAGGCAGACACAGGCAGTTTCTGCTCACCAGACAGCTGGCAGAGACTGAGCCGCCACCACTCAGCTGTGCTCCAGGCACAGGCAGCTTCTGCGGCCAGCAAGCTGGCGGACACTGAGCAGTGTGCACCAGGGCAAAAAAAGACACTGGGAGTCCGTGTCTCTAGAGAATCCACAGGGAAGGAAGGAAACTGTACTGACTTAAATCACTCAATCATTCCCTAGAAAAAGTCTAGCAGACTAGTGGGGCTGAGGCACCATCACTCAGCTGTGCTCCAGACACAGGCACAAACAGTTGCTGCGCGCCTGATGTCCAACTGGGTCACAGCAGCTGATCATTAAATTTACAACAAGAAACCCAGAAACAGGGCAGCTGCCTTCAGGACTTCCCTGGGTGAGAGGAGAACCCTCTCGACAAACAAAGACCACAGTTACCACTCAGGTCTATATCCCTGAGGTGAGCAACTCCTGAAAAAACACCAGCCATCCAGAGACTTTACCCAAAAAGCTGAGAAGACATCCTTCAGGAAAAACCAGCTTTCTGCAAAGGGGATTCTCTCCACCACAGGATCCCCAAGAACCACCAGAAAATAACCCCAAACACCTAAGATAGCACAATGGGTAGAGGCCAGCGTAAAAGCTCAAGCAACAAAAGACAGAGCAATATGGCATCTCCAGAACCCAGTTACACAGGGACAAGTAGCCCTGAACACCCCAGCATAACTGAAATCCAAGAAGATGACCTAACAACTATGCTCATGAAGATGATAACAGAGGAAACAAATAAGATACGAAAAGACATAGAGGAAGAAACTCAAACAGAATATTGCCATCCGTAAAGAAATAGAGGAAGCTGCAGCCAAACAGTTTATGGCCTTTAGAAAGGAAATGCTGAAAGCACTGAATGAAATAAAAGAAACAGAGTTGAAGGAACTAAAAGAAAAACAGGAAAGTACAATCAGACAGGTGAAGGAAGTAAACAAAACAACTCAAGACCTGAAGATAGAATTGGAAAAATTAAAGAAAACACAAATGGAAGAAATAATGGAAAGGAAGAATCTAGGGAAGAAAACAGGAACCACAGAGGTAAGCATAACCAACAGACTACAAGAGATGGAAGAAAGAATCTCAGGTGTAGAAGATACAATGGAAGAAATCGATGTATCTGTCAAAGAAAATGTTAAATCTGAAAAATTCCTGACACAGACCGTCCAAGAAATCCAAGACAATATGAAAAGACAAAACCTAAGAATAATAGGTATAGAGGAAAAAGAAGACTCCCTTCTTCAAGGCCCAGAAAATATTTTCAAAAAAATCATTGAAGAAAATTTCCCCAAGCTAAAGGAGAAGCCAATTAGAATACATGAGGCCTACAGAACACCCAACAAATTTGACCAGAAAAGAAAATCCTCCCGCCACATAATAATCAAAACAGTAAGTATACAGAACAAAGAAAAAATACTAAAAGCTGCAAGGAAAAAAGGCCAAGTAACGTATAATGGCAAACCCATTAGAATCACACCTGACATTTCAACAGAGACTATGAAAGCCAGAAGGGCCTGGACAGATATCATGCAGACCCTAAGAGAACACAGATGTCAGCCCAGGCTACTATACCCCGCAAAACTCTCAGTCCTCATAGATGGAGAAAACACGATATTAAATGACAAAAATAAATTTCAACAATACCTACAAACAAATCCAGCATTACAGAAGACACTAGAAGGAAAAATACAACCCAGGAAAACTAGCTACATTCAAGAAAACACAAGAAATAAATAACCTCACTTCAGTAAAACAAAAAGCACCCAAGCACACAACCTGATGACCACAGCCAACGTCAAAATCAAGGGATCCAACAGCCATTGGTCATTAATCTCTCTCAACATCAATGGACTCAACTCTCCAATAAAAAGACACAGATTAACAGAATGGATACGTAAACAAAACCCAGCAATCTGTTGCATACAAGAAACACACCTAAGACACAAAGATAGACATTACCTGAGGGTAAAGGGTTGGAAGACGACTTTCCAAGCAAATGGACCCAAGAAGCAAGCAGGAGTAGCCATTCTAATATCTGATAAAATAAACTTTCAACCAAAATTAATAAAAAGAGATGGGGAAGGACACTTCATACTCATCAAGGGAAAATTCCACCAGGAAGACATCACAATCCTGAACATCTATGCCCCAAATACAAGGGCACCCACATTTGTGAAAGAAACATTGATAAAATTTAAAGCACATATAGATCCCCACACATTAATAGTGGGAGACTTCAACACCCCACTCTCAACAAAGGACAGGTGAACAAAACAGAAATTAAACAAAGAAACAATGTCTCTGACAGAGGTCATGAATCAAATGGACCTAACAGACATTTACAGAACTTTACACCCAAACACAAAAGAATTTACCTTCTTCTCAGCACCTCATGGAACCTTCTCCAAAATGGACCATATAGTGGGTCACAAAGTAAGCCTCAACAGATACAAGAAGATTGAAATAATCCCTTGTATCTTGTCTGATCACCATGGAATAAAGCTGGACCTCAACAATAACAGAAATAACAAAAAGCCTACACACACATGGAAACTGAACAACTTGTTACTAAATGACAGCTGGGTCAGGGAAGAAATAAAGAAAGAAATTAAAGTCTTTCTAGAAATCACTGAAAATGAAGACACAACATACCCAATCTTGTCGGACACAATGAAAGCAGTGCTAAGAGGAAAGTTCATAGCACTAAGTGCTTCAAGAAGAAATTCGAGACAGCTCATTCAAGCACCCTAATGGCTCACTTAAAAACCCTAGAAAAAGAAAAAGCAGACACACCAAGAAGGAGTAGACGGCTGGAAATAATCAAACTCAGGGCTGAAATCAATCAATTGGAAACAAATAAAACAATTCAAAGAATCAATGAAACCAAGAGCTGGTTCTTTGAGAAAATCAACAAGATCGACAAACCCTTAGCCAAGCTAACTAAAAGGCAGAGAGACACCACCCAAATCAACAAAATCAGAAATGAAAAGGGGGATATAACTACAGACACTGAGGAAATCCAAACAATCATTAGGACTTACTTCAAAAGTCTATATGCCACAAAATTTGAAAATCTAAATGAAATGGACAATTTTCTTGATAGATTTGACTTACCAAAGCTGAATCAGGACCAGGTAAATCAACTAAATAGTCCTATATCTCCCAAAGATATAGAAGCGGTTATCAAAAGTCTCCCATCCAAAAAAAGCCCAGGACCAGATGGCTTCAGCGCAGAATTCTATCAGACCTTCAAAGAAAAGCTAACACCAATTCTCTTCAAACTATTCCACAAAATAGAAACAGAAGGAACATTACCAAACTCATTCTATGAAGCCACATTCACCTTGGTACCTAAACCTCACAAAGACTCAACAAAGAAAGAGAATTTCCGGCCAATCTCCCTTATGAAAATTGATGCAAAAATACTTAACAAAATACTTGCAAACCGAATCCAAGAACACATCAAAGATATTATCCACTATGACCAAGTAGGCTTCATCCCAAGTATGCAGGGGTGGTTCAACATATGGAAATCCATCAATGTGATCCACCATATTAACAAACTAAAAGAAAAAAACCACATGATAATCTCCCTAGATGCTGAAAAAGCATTTGACAAAAATCCAATATCCATTCATGTTTAAAGTATTGGAGAGATCAGGGATACAAGGCACATATCTAAATATAGTAAAGGCGATATACAGCAAGCCTATAGCCAACATCAAACTGAACGGAGAGAAACTTAAAGCAATCCCACTAAAATCAGGGACAAGACAAGGCTGCCCACTCTCTCCATCTCTCTTCAACAAGTGCTGGAATCCTTGCTAGAGCAATAAGACAGTTGAAGGAGATCAAGGGGATACAAATTGGAAAGGAAGAAGTCAAATTATCACTATTTGCAGATGATATGATAGTATACGTGAGTGACCCCAAAAACTCTACCAGGGAACTCCTACAGCTGATAAACACCTTCAGCAAAGTGGCCGGATACAAAATTAACTCAAAAAAATCAGTAGCCCTCCTGTATACAAAAGACAAAAGGGCTGAGAAAGAAATTAGGGAAACAACACCCTTCACAATAGCCACAAATGACATAAGGTACCTCGGAGTAACCCTAACTAAGGAAGTCAAAGACTTGTATGAAAAAAATTTCAAATCTCTGAAGAAAGAATTAGAAGAAGATTTGAGAAGATGGAAAGATCTCCCATGCTCATGGCTTGGAAAGATTAACATAGTAAAAATGGCCATCTTACCAAAAGCAATCTACAGATTCAATGCAATGCCCAACAAATTACCAACACAATTCTTTACAGACCTGGAAAGAAAAATTCTCAACTTCATATGGAATAACAAGAAACCCAGAATTGCTAAAACAATCCTCTACAATAAAAGATCTTCTGGAGGTATCTCCATCCCTGATCTTAAGCTGTACTATAGAGCAACAGTTATAAAAACTGCATGGTACTGGCATAGAAACAGAATGGTGGATAAATGGAACTGAACAGAGGACCCAGAAATAAACCCACACACTTATGGACACCTGAACTTTGACAAAGACGCCAAAACCATACAATGGAAAAAAGATAGCTTCTTCAACAAATGGTGCTGGTCCAACTGGATGTCTACATGTAAAAAAATGAAAATAGATCCATACTTATCACCCTGCACAAAACTGAAGTCCAAGTGGATCAAAGACCTCAACATAAAACCAGACACATTAAATCGGCTAGAAAAAAAAGTGGTGAATACCCTAGAACTCATTGGCACAGGAGACAACTTCCTGAACAGAACACCAACAGCACAGGCTCTAAGAGCAACAATCAATAAATGGGACCTCATGAAACTGAAGAGCTTCTGCAAAGCAAAGGACACTGTCATCAAAACAAAGTGACTGCCTACAGATTGGGAAAGAATCTTTACCAACCCTTTATCTGACAGAGGACTCATATCCAGTATATATAAAGAACTAAAGAAGCTGAAAAGCAGCAAACCAAGTAATCCACTTAAAAAATGGGGAACAGAGCTAAACAGAGAATTCTCTGTAGAGGAATATCGAATGGCAGAGAAGCACTTAAAGAAATGCTCAACCTCACTAGCCATTAGGGAAATGCAAATCAAAACAACCCTGAGATTTCACCTTACACCCATGAGAATGGCCAAGATCAAAAACTCAAGTGACAACACATGCTGGAGAGGTTGTGGAGAAAGGGGAACCCTTCTCCACTGCTGGTGGGAATGTAAACTTGTACAACCACTCTGGAAATCAATCTGGCGCTTTCTCAGACAACTAGGAATAGCGCTTCCTCAAGATCCAGCCATATCACTCCTGGGCATATATCCAAAAGAGGCGCAAGTACACAAAAAGGACATTTGCTCAACCATGTTTGTAGCAGCTTTAGTTGTAATAGCCAGAAGCTGGAAACAACCCAGATGCCCCTCAACTGAAGAATGGATGCAGAAATTGTGGTACATCTACACAATGGAATATTACTCAGCAATGAAAAATAAGGAAATCATGAAATTTGCAGGTAAATGGTGGGATCTGGAAAGGTTCATCCTGAGTGAGTTGTCCCAGAAGCAAAAAGACACATATGGTATATACTCACTCATATAGACATACAACATAGGACAAACCCACTAAAACCTGTGCATCTAAAGAAACTAAGCAAGAGAGAGGACCTTAACTAAAATGTCCAATCCCCATCCAGAAAGGCAAAGAGGAGGGATATCAGAAGAAAAAGAAAACAGGAAACAACCTAGGAACCTACCACAGAGGGCCTCTGAAAACCTCTGCCCTACAGACTATCAAAGCAGATGCTGAGCCTGATGGGCAACTGTTGGGCAGAGTGAATGGAATTTTAGGTAAGAACTGGGAAATAGTAAGAGCTGGAGAGGACAGGGTCTCCACAAGGAGAGCAACTGAACAAGAAAATTTGAACACAGGGAACTTCCCAGAGACTCATACTCCAACCAAGGACTATTCATAGAGATAACCCAGAACCCCTGCACAGATGTAGCCCAGGGCAGTTCAGAGTCCAATTGGGTTACATAGTAATGTGAAGAGGGACTGCCTCTGACATAATCTGATTGGCCTGCTCTTTGATCACCTCCCTCTGATGGGGGAGCAGCCTTACCAGGCCACAGTAGAGGACAATGCAGCCACTTTTGATGTGAACTGATAGACTAAGATCAGAAAGGAGAGGAGAACCTCCCCTATCAGTGGACTTGGGGAATGGCAAGCAAGCAGAGGGAGGAGGGAGGGTGGGATTGGGAGGGGAGGAGGGAGGGGCTTATGGGGGGATGCAGAATGAATAAAGTGTAATTGATGAAAAATTTAAAAAAAAAGGGAAAATAATTTAAGAACCTTAAAGGACTTTCAAAAGTGGAAGAAAACATGGAGTTAGTCAATTTACATGGAGCACGTCTCGCCCCTGGAGGCAATGGTCTCCTGAACCTACTCAGACCTCGGACTCCACCACTGCTAGTTCTAGAACTGATGCAGGATGTTCCAACGAGGGGGTTAAGGCTTCTCATAATATTTCCTATAAACCCACACCTGTTTGTATATATCCCCCAATTTTATTCATTATTAGCCAGATAGAGCCAAGTAATTGTGGTAACGATACTGGCTTTTTTGCCCAATGCTGGAATGCTAGTGAATTTAGGTATGCTCTGGTTACTCGCATGCCTCGCTGGGTGCCTGTGCCCGTTGATGCCCCTCACGCTATGACTCTCTTCAGACAGAAAAGGGATCTTGGAATTACAGCCGCCATTGTTACTGCCATCACATTGGCGGCTGTTGTAGCTACCACCGGGGCATTAGCCATGAGTCATACTGGGCAGACTGCTCAGACCCTGAATAATCTTTTAGCCAATATAGCTCATGCCTTAGTTGTACAAAAAGGAATTAATGCTCAACTAAAAGGAAGCTTGATGGTGTTCAATCAGAGGATTGACCTCGTGCAGGAGCAAATTGATACCCTATGGCAAATCGCTCAACTTGGCTGTCAATGAAAATATGCTGGACTTTGAGTCACTAGCATATAACATGAGAATTTTTCCTGTGCTGCAAATCTGTCTAAACAATTGTCGAGCTATATTTTAGGTAATTGGACTGGAAATTCGATTCTACGATAGAGCAGCTGAGAGTGGCCATTGCCACGGTAAATTCTACCAGAGTGGACGCAGGACTAGCCACAGGATTATCATCATGGATTGCTGCAGCCATGAATCATCTGAAGGAATGGGCAGGCATGGGAGCGTTAGCAGGCCTTCTGGTGTTGGTCTCCTTGGTTTGCCTGTGGTATATATGCAAGATTAGAGTCTCACAACAGCGTAATGCAGCCATGACCATTCAGGCCTTTACAGCCATTGAAGCAGGACAGTCTCCCCAAGCATGGTTGGATACCATAAAAAGCTAAAATGTTATGCTCAGGATGCGAAGCTAAGCACTGCACTCAGGGTCAGCCACTTTGGACCCAGAGAAGAGCATGTCTGATTGCATGCGGGTTGATGCCCCAGGTCCCGCTTCTGAGAAAAAGGTATCGGACGGGTCTGATGCTCTTTGGGTGGATGACACCTAAATGAACATCAGTACAAAGTCCCAATTTATTTCTAATATCAGAGATCAGACCTCTACTCTTGCCTGCATCTAAAACAAAAAGGGGGAACTGTAGAGAGCTGCGGAATGCTGCGCCTTAAAGATGGAGCTGGTTTCTGCCTTCCACCTTCCCGATGGTGAGTGCTCTCTGTCAGGAACAATTCCACATTTGGCTAAGGCTGAAGATCTGGCTTGCTTCCATGTATGTGGACCTATCTGCATTGCCCACGTGGCACGCTGGGGTTGGCCATTTAAGCTGTGGGCTGGCTTTCCCCAGGGTCAGATGATTGTTCAAGGTTCCTGAATAAATTGCATTGAAAAAAAAATAATAAAAAGAAAAAGAAACCAGGAATTTGAGAGGGAGTGAGGGGTTTATTAGTAGGAGGTAAAAGGAAGAAAGGTAGGAAATTATACAATTATATTTGAATTAAAAATTCAAAATTATTAAGGAAAAAGAGATCAGTGAGTGAGAGATTTAGAAGCGCAAAGTGTTGGGGAATTAAACAACATACTTGTCAATGGGTCAAATAAGAACTCAGAAAAAAATGTTTCAAAATAATTTCCTAAACATATAATATGAGCAAATAAATAAACAACACTAAAGCTGTGAGATGCAGATAGACCAAGAATTAGAGTAAATTTTGTTTATTTTAAAATATCATTTTAAAATCAGATTAGGCATGTAAAAGATGCATGTGTGTATGTTTGGTGTCTACGTCCATGTGTCTTTATTATCCATGGATGCAAACAATATGGATCAAAAAAAATTTGAGAAAGAAATTATGTCTGTGCTGAGCATGTTCAGCCTTTGTTCTTATTATTATCTGTTCAATAACACAGCACAACTGTCTATAAGATGCAAATTGCATTTGGAATGACAAGTGATCTAGAGAAGATTTAAAGGAAATTACAGGTTGTGCATAGATTATTCACAATATAATGCCAGTTATCTAGAAAGATGTTTAGTATCCTAGTGAGATTTGGAATCAATTCCTTATGGACACTGAGGGACATTTATATGGCTATTGGTCAGAATTATACAGAAATAGAGAACTAACAAGACTCTCTCTGTCTCTGTCTCTCTCTCTTTGTCTTTCTCTTTTCTATCTAAACTATTTTCAACATACAGTATGAGAAAATGGAACATTGTATGGAAGAATGCTAAATAAACCCCGTCTCTCATTTCATAAACACAAGATTCAGTAAAAATGAAATCGACAAGCCAAGGGCTGGCAGGTGGCATTTCCAAGATGTCTAACTGACAAAGGTCTTATACTTAGACCAGGGGATAAGCAATAAAAAATCCATATGAATGAATAACAAAAGACAGTTTAAAACTGAGTGAATGATTTTAACAGATACTTTACAAAGGAGACTAATAGAGTAGCCTGAATAAATATGAAAACTCATTAATTAAATTAGTTACTAGCAAATCATCAAGTAAACCCACAATGAGAAACTAAAGTATCTCGTGGGTTGGCCACAATTAAAATGTTGATCTACAGCAAGTTTTGCTGACAATGTGAAGCAACTACAGTTTTCATATATCATCAAATGAGAGGCTAAATCCTACAACTTCTAAAGGAAAAATATGCTTTGGATTTTAAATAATGTTATTAAGTTGAACATCTAACTTACTACTTTTTGTGATTCCTTTTCAATACTCACACAAGAGAAATGAACATACTTGTCCCTCACAAAGAATGAGTAAGGAATATTTGCAGCAGCTTTATTCTTACTAGTCCAGAGGTAGAATCAACTGAGCGGGATGTGTCAAGGATGGTAGTATAGTCTTACTGTCACACAAAAGGGAACAAGGCATGAGCCTTCCCAGTAACACGGTTGGATGTAAGCTGTAAGTGGAGGAGAGAAGCTAGCTTCAGAAAGTTTGTATTGATTTACTTAATGTCACGAATTTCCACAGACTCACACTTATTTATGGATATAGAAATCCTTGCTGCTATAAGACAACTAAAGGAGATCAAGGGGATACAAATTGGAAAGGAAGAGGTCAAAGTGTCACTATTTGCAGATGATATGATAGTATACATGAGCGACCCCAAAAATTCAACCAGAGAACTCCTTCAGCTGATAAACACCTTCAGCAAAGTGGCAGGATACAAAATCAACTCAAAAAAATCAGAAGCCCTCCTGTATACCAAAGACAAAAAGGCTGAGAAAGAAATTAGGGAAACAACACCCTTCACAATAGCCACTAATAGCATAAAGTACCTTGGTGTGATTCTAACCAAGCAAGTGAAAGACCTGTTTGAGAAAAACTTCAAGTCTCTGAAGAAAGAAATCGAAGAAGATATCAGAAGATGGAAAGATCACCCGTGCTCATGGATTGGTAGGATTAACATTGTGAAAATGGCCATACTGCCAAAAGCAATCTACAGATTCAATGCAATTCCCATCAAAATACCAACTCAATTCTTTACAGACCTTGAAAAAAAGATTCTCAGCTTCATATGGAGAAACAAAAAACCCAGAATCTCCAAAACGATCCTGTACAACAACAGATCATCTGGAGGTATCTCCATCCCTGATCTCAAGCTGTACTACAGGGCAACAGTAATAAAAACTGCATGTATTGGCATAGAAACAGAATGGTGGATCAATGGAACCAAATAGAAGACCCAGAAATAAACCCACACACCTATGAATACTCAATATTTGACAAAGAAGCCAAAACCATTCAATGGAAAAAAAGACAGCATCTTCAACAAATGGTGCTGGACCAACTGGATGTCTACATGCAGAAAAATGAAAATAGATCCATATTTATCACCCTGCACAAAACTAAAGTCAAAGTTGATCAAGGACCTCAATATAAAACCAGATACTCTAAATCAATTGGAAAAAAAAAGTGGGGAACAGCCTAGAACTCATTGGCACAGGAGACAACTTCCTGAACAGAACACCAACAGCACAGGCTCTAAGAGCAACAATCAATAAATGGGACCTCATGAAACTGAAAAGTTTCTGTAAAGCAAAGGATACCGTCATCAAAACAAAACGACTGCCTACAGAGTGGGAAAGAATCTTCACTAACCCTTTATCTGACAGAGGACTAATATCCAGTATATACAAAGAACTAAAGAAGCTGAAAAGCAGCAAACCAAGTAATCCAATTAAAAAATGGGAAACAGAGCTAAACAGAGAATTCTCGACAGAGGAATATAGAATGGCAGAAAAACACTTAAAGAAATGCTCATCCTCATTAGCCATCAGGGAAATGCAAATCAAAACGACCCTGAGATATCACCTTACACCCATCAGAATGGCCAAGATGAAAAACTCAAGTGAAAACACATGCTGGAGAGGTTGTGGAGAAAGGGGAACCCTCCTCCACTGCTGGTGGGAATGTAAACTGGTACAACCAATCTGGAAAGCTATCTGGCGCTTTCTAAGACAATTAGGAATAGTGCTTCCTCAAGACCCAGCTATACCACTGCTAGGTATATACCCAAAGTTTGTTCAAGTACACAAAAGGGATACTTGCTCAACCATGTTTATAGCAGCTTTATTTGTAAGAGCCATAACCTGGAAACAACCCAGATGTACATCAACGGAGGAATGGGTACAGAAATTGTGGTATTTTTACACAATGGAATACTACTCAGCAATCAAAAAGGAGGAAATCATGAAATTTGCAGGCAAATGGTGGGATCTAGAAAAGATCATTCTGAGTGAAATATCCCAGAAGGAGAAAGACAAACATGGGATATATTCACTTATATAGACCTATAAGATATGATAAACATAATGAAATCTATACATCTAAAAAAGATAATCAATTGAGCGGACATGGGGTAAGATGATCAATCCTCATTTAGAAAGACAGATGGGATGTGCATTGAACGTATGACAGGAGTCTATTGAGTGCATCTGAAAGACTCTAACTAGCAGTGTTTTCAAAGCAAAGACCCATGACCAAACCTTTGGCAGAGTACAGGGAATCATAAGAAAGAAGGGGAGTTAGTCTGATGGGGAAAGGATAGGAGCTCCACAAGGACCAAATATATCTGGGCACAGGGTCTTTTCTGAGACTGACATTCAACCAAGGACCATGTATGGATATAACCTAGAACCTCCACTCAGATGTAGCCTGTGGTAGCTCAGTAACCAATTGGTTTCCCAAAGTGAGGGGAACAAGGACTATTTCTAACAGGAACTCAATGACTGGCTCTTTGGTCTCCCCACCCCCGAAGGGAGGAGCAGTCCTGTTAGGCCACAGAGGAGGGCTTTGCAGCCAGTCCTGAAGATACCTGATAAAACAGGATCAGATGAATGGGGAGGAGGTCCCCCCTATCAGTGGACTTGGAAAGGGGCACGGTGGAGATGAGGGAGGGAGGGAGGGACTGGGAGGGAATGAGGGATCGGGACACAGCTGGGATACAGAGTTAATAAAATGTAACTGATAAAAAAATAATAATAAAATAAAAAAATAAAGTTTTATTTTTTTAAGTTAAAAAAAAAAATAAATCCTTGCTGCCTTACCTCTGTGGGTGGGAAGTGAGTTGGAGGGACAAAATTGGGGAGAGGTCTCGGGATATAAAGACCACGAGAATGTCCTGCAGCTTTTCCAGGCTGGTGGTTATATCAAATCATACAGAATTTACCAAAGTGTACAATTAGGACTGAAAAACAAATTAATATGAAGTAATAGCAATTTAAAAAAGCCCCCTGTCTTCCTAGCCAGTGAATCAGAGCATAGTAGTGACATAGGAAGGGTCAGTTGTAGGGGATTCTTCTCGAGTTCTGCACGGCATCCATGAGATCTATGAGATTTCTTGGCTGTTGCTCTCTCCCAGTTGGAGGAGTGGTGTCACTAACTTGAAGGGTCTTGGATCGGCTTCAAGGTGACTGAGAGTTCATTTCCTCTCTTATTTACAGCTCATTTAGGACAATTTCATTCAGGAACAGCTCAAAAGCCAAATGGTTGATTGAGCATTGGCCTCACACCAAGCACCATCTCCTCTTGTTCTGAGTTCAGGTCATTTCTGTCACATTCTTCACCTTTTAAACTTCATTTCTAGGATTAGAAAAACTCCATCAGACCATTCTTGTTGAGGACATTGGTGTGAGGACAGAAAGGTGCTGAGAACACCTGCTCATCATCTCATGACTGGAAGCAAATGCCATCTCTCTTTGTTATAATGGAACTAATCTCAAGCCGCCAAATTATTTTGTGTTTACACATCAATGCCTTATTTGTGGTAACTATGGGATGTCTGTGCAGCAGAATAACTGTCCGCTCTCCTTCTGACGTTTCCCTATATACTTGCTTTTGGCACTTATTAATCGTTAGCCTTTCCTTCCAGAAAAGACAAGACTGTTTTCACATCAGCCTTGGAGATGACCTCTGGGAAGGTTTTATCACAATTGCTTAGTTCCCACAGTCAGTGGTCTCTAATTTGAGCCTTTCCCAGAAACCCAACACACTCAGTACAAAACTTACTGGGCGAGGAGTGTCGCTTTCTTCAGTAGGGTAAGTGTTGATAGTTACCTTTGTGCCACAGAATTACTTCCCCCCTACACTAGAGCAAGTAACTCTAACCAAACTCAGCAGGCCACACAGGGACTTTCTGAAGAGAAGGCTGCCAGTACAAGAGGGAGGGACATGAAGAAAGAGAACAGCGGTTGAAAGGACTAAAATTCATTATACAGATGTGTGAAACTGTCGAACAGTGAAAGGGGGGAGTGATATAACACTAGAAAAAATGTCTTGTTAACTTAATGTGTAATTTAACCAAGCCCTAAACATGAGAGTTTCTTAACTGTCCTACTCATAACCTGCTGGATTTTTTTTTTTTTTTTTTACTGTTACCTTGCTCTGGTATACTCATGGCCAACATGGGTGATATTGTCCTCCTTAAGACTCATTTCCACTGGGTGCCACCTGGAAAAGCCCTGTGTGATAATTATCTTTTAGACAGGGAGTATGTTCTTTTCTCCTGCCCTTTTAAGTATAATGTCTAGCACATCATGATGCAGTTTTGCTAAATGGGTGAAAGCGAGAAAATATGTCTATCAGTAAATTAAGTAACACATTTGTTTTACCTAATTAATTTTTGTGTACATTTGTTTAAGTGGTAGTGAGTTCAGGGAATAGGTGTTGTAGTCCCTGTGTGGAGCTCAGTGCATTCTCTCTTTCCATCACGTGAGACCTAGGGATCAAACACAGCTATTCAGATTTGCATGCAAGTATCTCTGTGGTATCCAGAAAGTATAGCAATGGATCAAGCTTACTTATGATATAGGAAACGATGGATTTTTAAAAAAAAAATAAAATCACCATATTAAAAACATATAATCATAGAGGCTTTATTTTTGTTTTAAAAAAGTGCCTTAATTGTTTAATAAAGGAATTTCCCCATTGAACATTGGTCCACCCTGTACATTTAATACTATTTATCAATGAATTTGTTTTTGATGACTTGAAGTGAATGACTTGAGGTGAATGAATTGGGGGGGGTATGGATATGATACTTCTGCTTGTGTGACCTAATTGGAAAGTTATCTTTTATTATACACAACCATGAGTCCAGGTCTCCTTCAGTGGTCTTAAATAACCTCCATTAGGGCATGTCATTCACGAAGCTTAGAGACCCAACATGAACACATCATATGTTTGTTTGGCTTTTGTGAAGTGGGTTATCGTGTCTTATAGGATACAGGATGTAGGGTTTAGTCTGAAGCCACATCTATAGCCAGCAGAATTATCATCATATGTTCCGCTACCCCAGTTCTCTCTCTGCAGGGACAGGTTACTGGTAACTCAAACACCAATATTGTCTTTGGATAATAAATAGATCCTATTCTGTTGTTTTTGTAAGTAGTAAAAAAAAAACCAAAAAAACAAAAAACCAAAAAAACAAAAAAACAAACAAACCCATAGTCACATTATAGGGCTTTCTGCCTAGGAAAAAGAAAGACTTAGGATGTCTTGGGGCACAGGAGGCTGCTAGGCTCGCCAAATATGGCCAAGTTACAAGTCCCATTATTTTCTGTTTTTCACTTACATGTGCTTTCCTGAAGGGACTCAGAACTGCATAGGCACTGGGTCACCGTGTGTCTTATTAGTGTCATACCTTCTACGCCTTCTACTTGTGGGCAAGTTAACTGTCCAATAAATGAATGAATGAATGAGTGAATGAGGATAGCACGTACCAAATGCTATTTTCTCCATTATTTCTCTTCCACGACGTTCCACTCCCCTGCATTAAACGTAATACTTCTGTGTCAGCATCTATAAAACTGAAATGGGGTGTTTCATCTGTGTAGCACTTGCAACATTTATTTTGTAGTTTTTTAAGAGCGCACTTAACTCTAAGTCACAATTTCTTCTCTAGAGAATGTATTTTTAATTTACATTTCTTATAGTAGGATCAGCATTCAATTAGTGTGGTAGTTTCATGATCTCTGTCCCCCATCGTGTCAGGAATTACTTAGTCCTCAGCTGGTAGCATGATTTGGATAGGTTTAGCATGTGGAGCCTTTTGGAGAAAGCATGTCACTGGGAACAGGCTTTTAGACTTCAAAGACTCAGGTCACTTCTACTTATTTGTTGGGGGTTGGTCTGATATTTGTATTTTGATGCTAATGACTGGACCTCAAGATCTAGTTACTGCCCGGATACACCTATCCTTGTTGTGTCAACCTTATACCTGACTGATTGATTAAAAGCCTAAAATCTTGGCAGGGCAGAATGGGGTAGGCATAGCTAAGGTTCCCAGGCTTTGCGTTCAGGAGAATCATGGGAAACAGACAGATGGGAAGAGGCAGGAGAACAGCATGATGGATTAGCTTGGAGAAGGAACTATGTGGGCCAAGAGGAGAGACTCTAAGGATGATGATATGGATGGAGAAAACAGCAAGATGAAAAATATAAGCAAGTACTTTTGGGATTATGGATGGAAGGTAGTCCAGATAAGAATGGTGAAAGCAGACAGCATTGGATGGGGCTGGGAAGTGGATGGTGAGGTTATGGAAACAGTGTAGATAGAATATGTGCCCAGCCCAAGGTGAATAAGACAATTATAAGATTTATCAGGCGCCTGTGTCTTATTTGATTGTGATAATGGGTTAAATAGTACTGCCATGATAATCTTAGGGCAAATAATAGACACTATATAGCTCAACACCCATTTTAACGCTGACATCATTCATCCTATCTGCTTTGTGCTTGAAGTTCAAGATGTGAACCCTCAGCTTCCTGCTCTGGCTGCTGTGCCTGCCACTTGATGCCATGTCTCCCTGCCATAATAAACACTTATCCCTCTGGAGCCTAAGCCCAAATAAACCCTTTCTTCTAGAAGTTACCTTGGCTATGGTGTTTTATCACAGCAATAGAAAAAGTAACTAAAACAATTAGTTTAGCTTGCTGTATCAATGAGTTATAAAGAGACCTCTACACTACAAGCTACTCATTAACTTTCAATGAATATTTTATCAAGAAAGCAAGAATTTTACCTTTACTTTTGTCAAATCAGTGAGGCATATAATCAGTAACTGCTTCTTTTCTTCCTGGCCAGAGGAGACAGCTCTGGGAGTACTGTTGAAGAGGGATACCCTGCAGGTAAGTATATTCCTCTTTGAGTTCCTAACTCCATTATTCAGAGATTTATTCATTATATTGCCTTCCTGTCAGACAAACATGCTGATACTCACAGAATGCCAACAGGCAAAATACACTATTAATTACATATCAGTCTAGCTTTTTACTGATCAGCAATGTGAGTCTGGTTATCAGACAATTGAATCAAGTATGTGGTCTGTGGATAGCGAGCCCTTACATTTTGTCCATCAGTGATGGAGTTAAAACATTAGTATTTGCTCCATTCTTGGGGGAGATTTTGGCAGTGGGTTTGAGAGTTTTTACTGATTCCTTAGACAACCTCATTAAGCATGAAAATATGCATGCTTCTACCCCAAGACAATTCCTGCTGACCCGTGCCTTGCTCCAGCTATTCTGTGAGATAAAGCCTGGAAACACATTTGCAAGTAGAAACAAGTTGCTTATCTCTCAGATAGTGCTGTGGGAGATGAGTGCTGGGTTTTAAATCTCTTTGTTATTGTTGTTGCCCTAGGAGGTGAAAGGAGCTGAACAGAGACATAGGATGAGAAGATTGTATAATTAGGCTAAGAAGAAAAGAATAGAAAGGATGGTTAGGGAGGAACCAGACCCGGATGAGTCCTGAAGACCACAGGCCTGCAGATTTCAGAAAGAGGCCAATAGGGTGAGAGGGCCACAGTCTCAGCCCACATAGACCTCTGTCACAATGTACCAGAAGCTCAGAGGGTTATGAAGACCAATTCTTGCTTCTCACAGTTGTGAAAGATGGGAAATCTAAGATCTGGGAATCTACGGACTTGGTGTCTAGCAATGGTGTGTATTTTGGTTTGCACGTGGTGGAGGGGGCAAGGACACTACCCAGGGTGTCCTTCATTAAAACACCAATTCCATTACAAAAGGTTTCTGCTACTCACCTCCCAAGGCCACAGCAGCTAACACCAGCAACTTGGTGGAGAGTGTAATATGTGAATCGTGGGGAGGGAAACATTCAGACCAGCAGCCAGCCAGAGAATGGACAGAGAAAAAGAATACATTTAATTTGTGGAGGGGGTTGTTGGAGGTCCTTAACAGAGTAGGAAGGAGGAAAGCACACTGTGGAAGAATATGAAAGGAATGCTAAAGACACAGGAGCTGGCTATGACCTGCCCGTTCAAGAAATTAGCTGTGTTCTCTGGAAACCATTTTCAGATCTGTCACTTTTCCTTTTCCATTCTGTTGGCCCAGACTGAGCTTAAAGATTTTTTTCCCTTTGAGTCAGGGATAGGAAATAACTTCCTGTAGGTGGAAGATTTGGGGAAAACTGGCGTGGCTGTCTCTTTGGCCCTCGTCACATTCAGCTTCATGATTTTAATGGGGTTTGATGGTGATGAGTGCTTCTGTGTTGACATTAGAAATGTATTCATGGCTTCTATATGCAGTGGAATGTGACCAGAACCCCTAATGATCACGTGCTTTGAAATACTGAAATGCCTATGAAGACACATGGAGAGGAGAAAGCTTGAGAATGCAGAAAGTTACACAATTTTGGAGTTGTGGAGGGAAAGGACTGTCTTTTAGAGGATGAGCCTTAGTTTTGAGAGCTTTGTCTTTGAGTTGCGATGGGCTGATTCATTGACACTCTCCCAGTACAAGTCAAGAGAAAGACTCATGTTTTTGCTTCTTTTGTGTGCCTTCAAGTATGTGACACCAATTCCACTATGGTGCAGCCAAGTGTAGTGTATGTGTACATGCTGGGAAGGAAGGGTGTTTGGCCTTTGCCTCTTCCATTGCTTCAAGGGTTGCAGGAGAGGAAATGTCACGAAGGGAGACGTTCGAAAGCCTGGTCTCTTAAGACCGTTCTGTATTTGCCATATGATTTTCATCAGGCCATCAGATATTTCTGAGTCTAGTCTATAAAGTGGCATGAACATGTCCTTATCTTCCTGGGTAGTTTTAGGTTCAGACAAAATATGTTGAAAAGCACTTTAAGCTACAGGGTGCTCACTAGTAGAATGTAATGTTGTCAAGCCAGCAAAGACGGGAAGGAGAAGCCAATGGGGAATAAAGCATGGATAACAACCCTTTGTTTCATTACCTCCATCCCTTAGCATGTAGCCATGACACAATGAACCAATGGGTGGGACCCATGCACCAGCTTAAGTGACTTCAGCCTAAGCCAGGAATGGAGGGGACAGAGTTCTCTGGAAATTGAATATTTGTGTTTCTTTTGAGTATTTAAGTTGTGTTTTATTGGGCCCAGCATATATTTAATATCCAGTGAATAGAAACTACAACTTCCAATCTCTGCTTCCAGCCATATACTATTAATGCTGCCCATGGCCCAAATCTCAAGCAATATCAGAGGATCTCTTTTAGAAAAAAATTACAAGTTTTATCAACACAATACAGTCAAAATGAGTACATTTCTGGGGACCATTCGAGGCCTTAAAACAAATCTGTTCAAGTGAAGGCCTTTGAAGCTTACATGTCTTAGAGTGATGGACTAACCCTGTTTCTATCATGTCCATTACTGTGTTCTGCAACTGCTGTTTGTGTGTGTGTGTTTGTGTGTGTTCACACACATATATCCGTCTATTCATTACACACACACACACACACACACACACAAAAGTTAAACTGACTTTAAAATAATTTGAATCATTAATTTAATTACTAATTTAGACTTCTTTAAAATCATTTTGGCTTGTGTTTTAGCATTTGTATTTTGACATTATTCAAGAACTTTTGAATTTGTGACACATCAGGTCACTTTGCCCAGATTAATTTCCACTTAAAATTGCCTGTGCAATCCATGTGTTTAGATGTGTTGCTCAGATTACAGAATACTTCACTATCTTGTCTGTAGCCACAAAGCTGCACGTCCCCTGTCCTGCAATGGCCATGTGGACATCATCCCAATGGGGTAGAAATTACCCCCAAATTAAACTCTACAGAAATCAGCTAGTTTCATATGGCTTTGCAAACTGCCCTTCTTATTAGCTAGGATTAACCTAACATTGTCAATAATCTCACATAAGAGGCTTAAAAATTCAGAAAGCTACCTACAAAGCATTTGCTACCTTCACTGATTGCTTTCCACCCTTTGGAGATGCATGTTTGTTTTGCTATCAGGGAAATTATGAGGTTTTAGCAAGGGAGTATTTAGCATTTCTTGCTTTCCTTTCCACATCATAGTGTACCTACATGTACATTTATTTACATAGGAATATGTTGCTGGCTAGAATCCACATATGAGGAAGAACATACAGGTTTTCTCCTTTCTGAGATTGTGTGACTTTACTTAATATTTTACAGTTTAAAATACCACTAAGGGGAATGCAAATGAATGTGTATGGTAGAAAATAAGGCGGAGGATTCTCAAAAATGTAACCAGAACCATTCTATAATTTGATGGTGCTATCTTTGGGTATTGTCCAAGGGAAATATAGCCACTGTATCAAAGAACTGTTTGTATTCTGTGTTCCCTAAAGCATTATTCACAATAGCCAATAGATGAAGTCAACCAAACTGTCTACCAGTGGATGAAGAGAAAAAAGAATATGTGAAAGGTAAGCAATAGCATGCGTAAGTGTAAAAAGTGACTTTGTTACTTATGACAATGTGGATAGACCTGTAAGAAATCATGTGAAGTGAAATAAGCTGGACACAGAAAGATAAATATCCCAGAAACTTCACATTCTTCAAAAGTGCTGCTCATAGAAACAGGGAGTAGGATGACGGTCACCAGCAGCATGCGGAGGTAGGAAGATGCTGACAGTGGTCAGAGAGTCCAAAGTTTCAGCTAGACAACATGAAAAAGAGTTCTGGGGTTTCAGCATACAATATGGAGACTACCATTAATAATAAGGTTAATTAAAATGTGCTAAGAATGTAGATATGATTTTTTTTGCAACTTTATTGATGTTTGCAAAATTTGAGTGCATGCAGCTGTTATGATATGTGGTTTTAGTGTACATACTTTGAAATGACCTTCACAAAGCAAAACCACATATGCTACTTTGTTTTATTATAATCATTTAACTGTGCATGCATGTATCAAAATATCACACTGTATGCTGCAAATATGCATAACTTACGTTTGTCAAACATGCCTGAAGAAAGAAAGAAAAAAAAGAAAAAAATATTAAGTGGGGAAAGAAACTTCAAACATGAAAGAAGTCTTCCAAATGTTTGGCTGCATAACCGAAGCAAGGAAGCCATCAGGCCTCTGTGCCCAAGCCCACACTCAGTGCTCTCCTTGTTAGTCCATACCACCATCTCCCAAATACCCTTATGCTTTGGCTTCCAGAGTCTGCAAAGAGGAAAGAAGCTAACACATACAGACCATCTACTGTGCCATGTTCTGAACTTGGTTTTCTCCGGTCCACCTATCTCTTCCACCTTCCCAGCATCTCCAGCAAAAGCTGCTGCTCCCTGTCTCTCTGCTATTACCCTGTACAAGTCACTGCCAAACCTTTCCTCTCAAGATCATTTCCTTGGTCTCCCTAATGAACTCTGTGATTCTGCACTAACCTTTTCATATCAAAGACGCCAGTGTTGCTTTTCCAATATAAGTCGAATCATGCCTGCTTCTTCAAACCTGGGGCTCCATCATGCAAAGCTAGCTCCAAAGTTCCTGTACTGGCTTCCAAGACCCACAAGAATCTTCAGCTCAATTTCACTGACTTGAACTCCGTGCTTACTTTCTTGCCCACTCTGCTACAGCCACCTGGCTGTTTATTTTTTTTTCTTCATTGTTTTTATAGAAAATGCAAATGCATTCTTACCTCAGAGATTCTGTACCTGACTCTCCTGCCAGAAAGGACATTCCTTCATGTTTATTTGGAAGCCTTTGTTGACGTATATAAAGATACCATGCCACCTTGTAGCTGTTTACTTACCGTCTCTAACCTTAATTTCTGCCTCCTTGCTATACTCTGCTCCAGGCAGGTGGAGATGTTGCCTGTTTCATGCACTGCTATGTCAGGAATCCAGTAGCTCTCGATAAATGTTTGTTTAATGGGAAGATGCATACACATAACAGTCTAAGGCAGTGCTTGCCACTGTCCTGTTTTCAGAAACGAGGTCAACATCGCTCAGAATGATATAATGCATTGTTTTTACATAGCTACTAAAGAAAAGCAAAAGACAAACACCCTACACAGCTTTTCCAGTCTGGGTAGATGAGAACTTGGAATAGAATTTCAAAATGTTTTTACAGATAAAGCATGCATTATAACCTTATCTTTCCTAACATTTGGATTAATTTTAAAAGAGGTTATTTAGGAACAAGTGCTGTCTTACCCTGAAGAAATGTGTTACTAATGGGATTTCAGATACTCTGGCAGGTTCCGCTGTGTGGCAGCTTGGGGCAGAGATCGGCCATGCTGCTCGTTCTTGGACTGGGCTTTTTGCTGGCTCCCTCCTGTGAACTCTGGAAGAACAGATTATTGGCCAAGTCCACTTGAATATGAAATGTGCTTATGAGGCATTCTAGCTCTGCCTCAGCAGACTTCCTTAAACCTCCTTTCATTTCAGTTTCTAAAGACGATCAGAGGGGGCATCAGGTAGCTCCCCTGTTGTCATGGCTGGCCTGCTACTTAAAAGGCTCCCACAGCAGTGAGTGGGGGTCATCCGGCTGCATATTGTTTCTTTCTTGATGTGTCAGAGTTGGTGACAAGCTAATCAATAAAGTGAGAGGTCCTCTAAGATGAGCAAATACTGTGCCTCTAAAGGAGAGCCAAAGGAGATCAAAGCTAAAAAGAAATATGACTTTTCAAAATAGGTTTTACCTGATTGTAAGTGAGCTACGGATAGGATATCCTCTCTCAAGAAATATTACATTCAGTTCGTGTGTGTGTGTTTCCTTTTGTGTCTTACATTTGGCTGTTTTATGCTGTTTTGCCATTTTCTGTAGGTGGAAATAATTGAGCACAGCCTGATGGGTACCGTTTGGCCTGTAGTTTGGTGTTTCAAGAGCATCCAGGTCATAAAATCTGTAGCCATTGTCATTGTCTGACCATTCACACAAACCAGTCGTGCTCATCTTTGAGGACAGCTCTCTGTTGAAGCTGCATTCACTTGGCAGACAGGAACTGTCACTGTTTGTATGCATGTAACACAGGACTATTGTGGTGGCATTTGAAAGGCATACCAGTAAGAGCTAACTTCATTTAATTTTGGTAAATGTAATCTATCAAGAAAATCGTCCATTTAATTTAGATTGTCAAATTTTGTGGCATATAGGCTTTTGTAGTAAGACCTAATGATTGTTTGGATTTCCTCAGTGTCTATTGTTATGTCCCCCTTTTCACTTCTGATTTTGCTAGTTTCTCTCTGCCTTTTAGTTAGTTTGGCTAAGGGTTTGTCTATCTTGTTGATTTTCTCAAAGGACCAGCTCTTGGTCTCATTGGTTCTTTGAATTGTTTTGTTTCTAATTCATTGATTTCAGCTCTGAGTTTGATTATTTCCAACCATCTACTCCTCTTAGGTGTGTCTGCTTCTTTTTTTTTCTTAGGGATTTTAGGTATGCTGTTAAGTTGTTTGTATGTCTTAGACTTCTTTCCGGAGGCACTTAGTGTTATGAACTTTCCTCTTAACATTACTTTCATTGTGTCTGATAAGTTTGGGAAAGTTGTGCCTTCATTTTCATTGAATTTTAGGAAGTCTCTAATTTCTTTTTTTAATTTCTTCTCTGACCAAGCTGTCATTTAGTAGAGTTGTTTTGTTTCCATGTATATGTAGGCTTTCTGTTATTTCTGTTGTTGTTGAGGTCTAGTTTTAGTCCATGGTGATCTGATAGGATAGAAGGGATTATTTTGACCTTCTTGTATCTGTTGAGGTTTGCTTTGCGGCCAACTACATGGTCAATTTTTGAGAAGGTTCGGTGAGGTGCTGAGAAGAATGTATACTCTTTTGAGTTTGGGTAAAAAGTTCTGTTAACATCTAGTAGGACCATTTGATTTAGGATTTCTGTAAGTGTCTTTATTTCCCTATTTAGCTTCTGTCTAGATGGTTTGTCCCTTGGTGAGAGTGGAGTGTTGAAGTCTCCCACTATTAAGGTGTTGGGATTAATGTGTGATTTAAGCTTTAATAATGTTTCATTTACAAATGTAGGTGCTCTTATATTTGAGGCATCTTATATAGATGTTCAGGATTGTGATGTCCTCCTGGTGGATTTTTTCTTTGATGAGAATGAAATGTCCCTCCTCATCTTTTTTGATTAATTTTGGTTGAAAGTCTATTTTATTAGATATTAGGATAGCTACCCCAGCTTGTTTTCCAAGCCTGTTTGCTTGAAAAACATGTTTCCAGCCCTTTACTCTGAGGTGGTGTTTATCTTTGTTGCAGAGGTGTGTTTCTAGAACCCCTGCACAGATGTATCCCAGGGCAGCTCAGTGTCCAAGTAGGTTTCCTAGTAAGGGGAACAGGGGCTGTCTCTGACCTGAACTCAGTGTCTGGCTCTTTGATCACCTCCCCCTGAAGGGGGAGCATCCTTACCAGGCCATAGAGGAAGACAGTGCAGCCATTCCTGATGAGACCTGGTAGGCTAGGGTCAGATGAAAGGGGAGGAGGACCTCCACTATCAGTGGACTTGGAGAGTGTCATGGAAGGAGATGAGGGAGGAAGGATGGGATTGGGAGGGAATGAGGGAGGGGGGCTACAGCTGAGATACAAAGTGAATAAACTGCAATCAATATAAAAAGATGCTAGTGTACATAAAATAAAAATAAATAAATGTATGTTTTTTAAAAAAATAGCTACCATGATATGGTCTGGCAGCATGATGCAGGGTAGGCGTGAGAACAGGATGGAACAGGTAAAGACTTCTTAGAAGAAAGTTTTTATTTATTCTTTAGCTTCAACTTCCATCATGAATGAACTGCTGAGGACTTCACAAGATTGGAGGCCAAATCCAAACCCTGGGTAGAAATGTGGAAAAGGTCACCTGGGAACCATTCTAGGTAACAAAGATGTAACTTTCCTGTTGCAGTTCAGGGTGGAGAAAGTTTGTCTTTCAAGATCCATTGGAGCTGCTGAGTGGTAAGTACTACGCCGCTGCTGAAGGCAGATGGGCATCCTTCTGGTTCTCACTATATCTTATAATCATAGCTTGTTGCAGGTAAAGAGTGCTCTATTAGAAAGGCTGACTCTGGATCACTCTGTTTCCTGTTTGTCCTTTCCGAATCTCTTCTGCATGATCATGAGATGGTTAACTAATGAGGAATTATTTTACATAAGTTATCTATAAATGTGCTCACAAACATGCTAAATGTACTCAAAGTAGCATAACCAATGACCATTCTCTTTGCTTTTGAATAGCAGCCAATTAGTAATCTCTCTCTCTGGTATCTTTTCTTGCCTATAGAGACATCTATAGAAAGCAGTAAGATCAGCAGGAGTACTGGCAGACACAGGTTGGCTATTATACTTCAGGAATGATGTACAGAAGAACAGAACAATTCCCAAGTGAATGGATACTACTGGATACAACTTGAAATGTTGCCTATTCTTTCCGAAAGCAATATTATTGTGAAAAATACAGACTGTGAAATCGTAGAATCTTCTTTTGAATGCAGCTGTAAACAATGTAAATCCATCTGCCATTCTTTTAACCATTGGCTTTCTTAGACTTTTGTTTCCCTTGGCACAGGAAGTGACCGTCTGGATTTAGAGTTGAAACGTCCCCCAAAGGTTCATACACAGCATGATACTCAATGACAGAAATGGTTAGAGTTGGGGCTTTGGGGAAAGTGACTGGGTCACAAGGGCTCTGGTTTCCCAATAGATTGATTCATGTATGAGTTTATAATTTCATGGGCTATTGGGACCTGGTGGAAATGTGTGAGGTCTCAATATATCATTGAAGGGAATAGATCTCTCTCTCTCTCTCTCTCTCTCTCTCTCTCTCTCTCTCTCTCTCTCTCTCTCTGTGTGTGTGTGTGTGTTTGTGTGTGTGTGTGTGTGGAGTGCCCTTGGAGGGTATATTTTGTTCCTGGCTCCTCATTTTACCATGAAGTAAGCTTTGCTCCCATGAAGTTCTTCTTCATTACAGCCTAGAAACAGAGAACAGGGTCAGAGACAGAAACATCTCAAATCATTAGTAAAAGAACATTCTTATACTTAGATGAATTTTTAAAGGTATTGTGCACAGTGGTGGAGAGTTAATAGAGTGAATAAAATAATTTAAGTCATCAGAATGCCCTGCAATTTTAGTGGTAGGCAGCCGTAAAATTCTGTTTCAGAATGATAGTGACAAAGAGAACACAGCTGAGTGTCAGTCGAGCAAAGGACTTTATCATAAACATCACCCGTATGCTTCAGGTGGTATTTTTTGGTTGCTTGTGTTAGTCAGAATTCTCCATTGTGGATGATGCCACTCCTGGGTAAATGGTCCTGGGTTCTGTAAGCAAGCAAACTGAGCAAGCCAGGAGGAGCAAGCCAGTAAACAGCATTCCTTCATGGCCTCTGCTTCAGCTTCTGACTCCAGATTACTGCCCTGTCTGAGCTTCTGCCTTGACACCCTGCAATGCTGAACGCTGATGCGGACATGTAAACAAAACAAGTTTTCTTTTCCTCTCCTCCTCAAGTTGCTTTTGGCCACAGTATTTCTTTACAGCAATAGAAACTCTGACTAAGACAAAAACCAAAACAAGAATTTTAACAGTCATCATATGTTACTTTCTTCACATTTTGGGTCACATTTGCATTTTTAGCAGCTGTTTAACAATCAAATTATTAAGCTATTGACAAAATTCAGAAAATAAAATGCGTGTTTCTCATCTTCCATTTTAAGCAAATGTTCATATTTCACCCTATCTGCTGTGATTGTTTACTTTGTAAAGAGTGTTACAATGAGAATGAATACCCCTCCCACCTTGCCTCCAGCATCTTGACATTTATTAAGGAAAATACATTAAGAATGATGTTTATCCTACCCCAAATAGCATTACCTAGGAATTGCAAAAGACCTTAGGAATCTCAGACTCCAATATTCTTTGACAAATAAGTGCTATTGTTTCTAGGAAGCAGGCTGGGTTTGGGAGGAATATGGTAGTTGGCTAGATAACAATGTAGGCTTTCCTACAATTGGTTGACCTTTGAACTCTATGAAGACTGTTTGCATGAAGTGCTGGGGATGACTCACAATGTTCATCCGTAGAGTATATGGTATCTTCAGGTCCCATCTGCCTACCTTCTTTCCAGTAGAATCCAGGCTAATCCGAGCCCCTGTTGACACTGGGTATCCGGCAGGGGCCGCCTCTCTTTCAGTTTACTCAGACCTCAGTCACCACACACACTGTACCTCTGAGTGTCCAACACATCTTTCCTAGGCTTCCTGCTGTCCTCAACTCCAAGTGAGTTGAGCTTTGGTGAGAGAGGCATAAAAGAGGAAGGGCCTCTGGTTTCTAACATCCTAATGATAGCCCAATTCCCTCACATTCGTTCACATTTTACTTGGCTCCAGGATTTGTTCTAGGAGGTTTAGAAGAAAGGAGTCACCACATTTCCATAGCATCACCACGGCAGGGTACCCTAGTCATTCCTACTTTAGAAAAAGAAGTTCACTCATGAAAAAAAAAATACAGATGATTTTCTCTGGGTTTTTTGATTTTGTTTTTGCAGCTATTAATTGGTAAAACTAATATTTGGTCTTGGGTCACCTCTCTCCAATTCAGCATATCAACTTCTTCCTGCCATTTTCAAGTGTGGCTTTTGATGGAAAAAAACAAACCTACAACAAACAAACAAACAAACAAACAAACAAACTAGTCAAATCCACTTGGAAACCTGGTACTTTAGTTAGTTCTTAATGCATAGCACACACTGATATTCTGTCAGGTTTTTTCGACAGTTTGGGGCCTCTTTGCAACATGTTTTGTTTATGTTATTTGGAAATTGAATTATGTAGAACACAAATATTTTTCTCCACAATAGCCACATGCAGAAAAAAACTAAAGTATTTATGCCACAGTAGAAATACTCATATTTGCCATAAAATATAAGAAAAAAAATACTGTCACAATATTGGTAAAAAAAATCAGTTAAAAAGGTAACTTTTTATATTTAAAGTTGAAATAATTGAATGTGGAAGAAAATAAGATAAGAAAACTTATAGAAAAATACTTTAAGATCTTTAAATTTTATTTATTTATTTATGTATTTATTTATTACAATTTATTCACTTCATATCCCAGCTATAGCTCCCTCTCACATCCCTCCCAATCCCATCCTCCCTCCCTCTTCTTCTCCCTTGCCCCTCCCCCAGTCCACTGATAGTGGAGGTCCTCCTCCCCTTCCTTCTGACCTTAGCTTATCAGGTCTCATCAGGACTGGCTGCACTGTCCTCCTCTGTGGTCTGGTAAGACTGCTCCCCCCTTGGGGGGGTTAACAAAAAGCCAGCCACTGAGTTCATGTCAGAGACAGCCCCTGTTCCCCTTACTAGGGAACCCACTTGGACACTTTCCGTCCTTCCTTCCTTCCTTCCTCCTTCCCTTCCTTCCTTTCTTTCCTTTCTTCCTTTTTCCTTCCTTCCTTCCTTTTTTCTTTCTTTCTTTTTTTTTTTTGTTTTGGAAGGCATAATTTTACTTTAATGAGAACCAAGTCACATTTCTTTCTTCAAGTATATCCTTAAGTCAAAGACAGAAAAGGTGCAGATCCACCCCACCTGTAAAGGATCTGACTTGCCTTTTACTCTCCTTTCCCCACCCTCCACCCTGGTCACCCTTTTCACTTCCACTATAGGTGCCATCTCTAATGCAAGCATCCTCTAGCTGCATAGAGCAGCATTGCAGAAAACATTTAAATTTAGTTATCTAGACCTGTTTTTCAGTGCTGGGCTCCAACACAGCATACCACCAAATTTCATTTTAAGTTTAAAAGCTGGCTTTGGATGTAATGTAACAGTTTGGGTAGTTACACTTTTATACCTTTAGCACTGCAAAACATCCCAAACTCTTTATGTATTATGTAGCAATTTATTTTCTTTTATGAGTCAACAGCAGCACCAAGGACTCAAACCAAGCTGGTGGATGGAAGATGGAGGAGAGATGGAAGGGAGCAGGTAGCCATCTTGAAGAAGCTGGTTTTCCTTTTTCTTTTTTTTTTTTTTTTTGTAATTTAGCAACTATTTTACCTTCCTCTGATGTAAAGTGTATTTTTCTTTTCAGGTTGGAAATGGATTAGGCATGCTTTTGATAAAATGACATTAAAATCCTTTCATGGAATACAAAAGTGAAGGTACTGGGTAATTATTATTTTTTTAACCAGTAGCATTATCCTTTCCCTGTTCTTTAATTTTCCTGCCAGTGCTGAGGCCTCTGCAGGGGCTCTTCTTTTATGTCTGTTGTTCCTGCGCAGTTATTACAGGGAAGCAAGCATGGCTTCAGATGACTCGCTGTGCGTTGTGACTGCAGCCAGCGTGCCCAGTTATTAGGTTCTGGCCTGTCCCGACTCCACATTCTTGTATCTGTTTTCCTTGTTTCACGGCACAGTTAGTCACTGGGGTGGAAAACCACGTTTTAGCCCACATAACTGAAAGCTTGCTTCTTTATTATTCATGGAACTCAAGTTTAAGCTGAATTTTGGCGGCAGAGAGGAGGAAGTCGTGGATTTGACATTGTTAAGGGAGTTGGAGACATTGCTGTTTTCAAAACATGTCACTAGGTCATAAATTAAACACTAACACAAGTAATCTGAACCAAATCAGGATCGGTTCAGGAGAACCCTCCTCATCCCTGTCCCAGGCTCCCACTTTGCTCCATGTTAAATGCACTTGGTTTAAGCCTTACCCAAAACTTCTAAGGTGCCAATCTCAGTAGTCAGCAGCACAGACAGTAATGTCCTTTTCCCCTATTTGTAAGAGAAGGAACAGCGGAACTGCACAAATTGGATTATTTTCACTTTTATTGCCTAGCTAGTGATATTGGTGTCATTTATTTAAGACACCTACTGATTTAGAATGTTCATGGCCTGATGCTTTGCAAGTTCTGCTTATGTGAGTCCCTTTGAAGTTAGTCCTGGAATGACTTTGTTCTCTGGGGACACTGGGTTGAGCTCCTAAATGGACATTCATTCCCCAGAGGGTATGCAATCTGACTTCCCTGAAGTCCTCAGTGAAGCAATGCAGACCCCGGGTCTTATTTATTATTTCTTACCTTCTACTCAGAACTGCAGCCATGAAATAGTTCAGTGAAAATGTCCCATTGCATCATTGGGTTCAAATGGTGGCTGAAAGCCTTTGCTCCCGATTCCAAGATTTCTAGGTCCCAAGCGATCCAGACTAGTGATTTCTTTCTGCTGAGTTGCAGTTCGGAGAGGTGCTTTTGAAATTTTATAAAGTAACATTTCAGAGAAGTTCTTTCTGGTAGATTTTTTCCCTGAGACAAGGCCAACAAGTGGGGGAAAGGTGACTGAGAATTCGTGATGTTTTTACTGAGTAAACACTGACACTTAATTCAAATTGATATTCTTGAAAGTTTTTATGTACGTCTCTTCCTTCCTTAATGTTCTTTTGTAAGGTGTTTTGTCATAGCAAGGACATCAATAACACACCAACGTTTCTCAGCTAGAAAGGTCTTCATTACTACACACTCAGAGCATCTGCTTCTGTCTAACGGAACAGATAGGCCTCTTTCTTGTTCACGATATCCTAAGTTCTACACAAGTCTCCTGCCAATTTTTTTCTTGAAGTCCTGGTTTCAAATAGCATATTTTTTTGGTAATAAACAAAACAGGGTAGATTCACTCTGTATGTATATGTATGTATACAGTGCTTATACATTTGTCTTTTACATATATAAATGGTGAAAAGCAAATATATTCGATCAGATTGATCACCAATCCATGTTTCTGTTACCACATTTTAATTATTTTCTGATAATTTTTGGCTCCATTCACTGTAATGTTTTACAGTAAAAGTCTCCATGTAATTGTTTTTATGTTTTTGTAGAAGTGGCCTTATTTATTTGCTGTGTGACTTTATGCCAGTCCCATAGCTCCTTTGAGTAAGGGTCGTATTTTAACTTGCAGAGTAGGAGCCACAATGTTGGTAGTGTTTATGGTGAGAGTCACAGAGAACACTGATACATCGGTGAGTGCTGATCTACAGATTCTTGAGGGCTGTCTGAAAGGTAGGGATTATTATTACTGCAACGGGACCCACAGGATTCCATGACGTGGCTCATTGCGGTGCCTAGAGAGCTGAGATGTGAAATCTGCATTTCTCAATCGGAGACCTTGGCCAATTATCCAGGCTATCACCCCACCGAGGATACATGGGGTGTGGACCACGTTGCTTAATCTAGTCCCACAGGCAGGATCAGCTCCTCAAGAGAGATGGTTTCTATGAATCAGATAAGGCCTGGCCTCATTCACCTCTGGGATCCTAGTTCTCAGAATGTAGAATTCTAAAATTAGAACAGGGGAAACTCTTCTGGAACTGAGCTAAGACTGCAAATTAGACCGTCAAGTTTATTTAGCATTAGCATCTCGCAGCCGAACAGTTGTATGGAAAAACAAATGCAATCACCACCAGTGTTTTGAGTAGGCTCCAATTTCCCACAGGAAATGGGGAACTCTTCATTTCAGCTATAGGAGTTGCCATTATTTATTTCTTCACCCATATGTTTTGTGTTTGGAAATGTTTCAAGAGTCCATAGGTCATCCTTTCCCCTTGAAGTCTTTTCCCCTTCCTTCTCTCCTACTGTTCCCACAGGTTCCAAATGATTCTCCTCTTCTTTCTTAGTTTCCTTCCTCACATTCTTTATTCTCATCTTCTAACTGCCCTTTGGTTTCTCATTTTCTGTATTAATTGTATATAATTCAAAGCAGTGTGAATTGAAATCACCAATTCTAATTCTTCCACTTTTTCCTCCAGCACCAATGACTTTGACTTGGTGAAGGGTGGGGAGTGGGAGAGCTGGAACGGGAGATGAAGGTGTGATCAGAAGGTGTGACCAGAAACCAATCATTTCAGATGGAATACTACTCTCAAGCAAGGCCTGACACTCACTCTTCAGTCCTACTCTGAAAAGCCCTTTCCCATCATACCTTGTGCTTTCCTCCCAGAGTAGCTGGGATGGCTTCTCCTTAAGGATGGTTACAATAGAAATATGGTTGTATTTTGGCTGTCAGCCAGTGCGTTATGCTCCCTCTTTTCCGATGCATCTGTGTTGGCTGTAGAGCTCTCTTATGCCTCTCCATGTCTTTATATACTTCTGCTACCAGGTTAGAGATGATTCATGATTTCTTTATCCAAAATATTAATTGTGGAAGAAGATAGCTTTGGTTTCCTGATCTCATTTTGCTTATGTGTTCATTGTCCCAAGCAAGAGAAGAGCTGGGATTCTTGCTGGCTCTGTTCACTGGTGGGCTGCCTTTTCCTAAGGCTTCCAAGCATGATGTGGAGTTGTGCATGACCAGATACATCAATGTCTTCACTTGGTTATTCTCCTATTTCACACTTAAAGTTAGATAAATGCATGATTTTTTTTTATTTGCCAATGTTCTTGCCTTCATTTCTGCCTCAATGGTATTAATGAAGAGTGTGGAATGAAAACTATTCATTTGGTCTCATCACTAAAGTCATTTTGCATCACCAATGTCATCCATTTGCTTTTGGATCCTATCACATTGTATCTTTGTGTACTCAGAAAAGTTGTCTCTCTTTTCAGATTAAAGTGTGCTCTTCCTTTATTTTGCCATGTCATTTATACTTGTATCTCATCCCCTTAGAAGACCACCCAGAATAACTTCTTCCTCTCAGCCTTTAAGCTCTTGCACATCATAAATGAAAAATGGCAGCTATTTGAACTTTGTAAGTATAAATCATCAGTGGAGAATGAATATGATGTATGGCTTGGACAAATGAAATGACACTTTTGGCATGACTGCTTATTACTATAAATTCAAGTAATTCTTGACCCAGTATATTATAGCTTGAACTATCAGAAAAAACCCTCAGTATTTTAAGTGCCACATGCTGCTTCCTGTCATTCTATGTAAGATTTTGTAATATCCCTGATACTAACAATGTGTTGTATCTTTTATTCAAATATATGACTGATTTTCTGCTTTTATTTGAAGATGTGAAAAAAGTAATTTTTATTGATAATATTTAGGTCAAATATTCAGACTGTAAATTTCTCATTTAAGCAGAGGACTAGGCAAGCTATATTTACATACTCATAAACTGTTCAGGTGTATTGTAATGGGTATTTAATTTCATTATAATGAAGAAAATTAATTGAAAAGAATACATATTTAATGACTTCAATATAGTATTAACAATAGTTTCGTTAATAAATACCTTAAAGTTAATTCTTTGAGAATTTGTACCATTTGATTTGATCATATTCACTTTCTTCTCACTCCTTCCAGATTCATTTCCTTTCCTATCCTCCCAACTTTGTGTCCCAGCAATCAAGTCCAATTTATGCTGCTAATATATTGTTGAATGTGTGACCTTCCTTTGGAGTGGAGTCATTGGTAAAACGGACACTTCTCCCAGGAGCCACAAATAGCTCCATGTCTAAGGGTATGGCTTCATTTTCTCTTGCCATGGTGGTGTTAGTAGGGCCTGAGCTTTCATGGATCTTGTACGTGCTGTAGCAACTGCTGTTAGTTCATAAGTACAGTTGTCCTGTTGTGATCAGAGGGTACTGTTTTCTTGTATTTATCCATTGCCTTTGGCTCTTACAGTCTTTCTACCCCTTCTTTCATAATGATTAATGGGATGAAGAGGTATGATATATCTCAGGAGTCACTTTAATACTATTCCCTTTAATAGAGCAATAATTGTAGGTTCTTCCATGGGACCTATGACCTATGTAGTCACAGGTTTTTGGCCCAAACAGTGGTCTCATGTATAAGTTTTGTCACGTAGAGTGTGACTAAAATTTAAATTAAAAAAAGTGTTGGTTACGGCCATTATGTTCATATCAGCATTGCACTGTTGGGCATGTCTTGATAGGGTAGTCACTTCAGTAACTCACAGGACTCACAGCTGGGCAAGACTGATGGTTACTTTTTCTCATGATAACACATATAGTACCTTCTAGCATTCTACAAGCTAGCTAGTAGAGACAAAGTTTCCAGGTCAGTACCTGCTTGGTATCTTCATATTCTGAGATTGGAATATCTTCAGCAACAGAGTACTACTGTCAAATTGGTGTGCGTGTATATGGACTATAATGTAATCTGTGTGTGTGGGGGTGTCAATAGGACTTCAGTGGTCATCAACTGCAGAAGAAGAAACCTATTCCTTGTATTGAGCATTATATTTATTAGGCTGTGGTGTCTACTAGGTGACTTGTCCCGTTGTAAGTAAATAAAGTATCTACATTTTATTGCTTGTTTTTTTTTCAAAGATTTATTTATTATTTATACAGTAGTCTGTATTCTGTCTGCCAGAAGAGGGCACCAGATCTCATATGCAGATGATCATGAGCTACCATGTGGTTGCTGGGAATTGAACTCAGGACCTCTGGAAGAACAGCCAGTGCTCTTAATCCTCTGAGCCACCTCTCCAGCAAGTATCTACATTTTAACTGTGTGTGTGTGTGTGTGTGTGTGTGTGTGTGTGTGTGTGTCTTCTACAGTAGTAGGTAGCTTTCCAAAAGGACTTTTTGGAAAGATTATTAGTGTTATTCATCCTTCCTGTGATCAGTCCTCTACCCTGCCCTCCCACCCTCCATTCCAATTTAACCTTTTCCATCCAGTTAATACCCTTCATGCCTTTATACACTGTGCTCATAATTTCTTAACACTAGGGATTCATATAAAAATCATAAGCTATATTTAAAGAAATTCTTCCTTCATGCTAGGCTATGTACTAAACACCAAGCCATGGCACCTGATTTTTTTCCCCCCTCCGGATAACTATAGTAGATATGATCATTATCACCTTTGTTTTGCATATTTGAGATTGAGATGAAAAAGAGCAGGAAAATAACTAAAGCTACAGAGGCTGATGTAGGCTTGGAATTTCACCAAACCTACTTTATTTAGGGTTCTTAAGCGCCTTTACCGCCTCATTTCCAAGCCCCGAAAACTTAGGCAGGAGATTTGTAGGGAGAGGGGCTATAGACCTCTTTTATATAGTTCCTGCTGATTAGGGTCATAGGTTTTTAGGGGATTACCAAACTCAGTCATCAGGATACCAGCCAACACCAAGCAGCAGGATGAAGACAGCGAAAGCTGCAAGACTCAGTTGGATTGCCCCAAAAAGTTCTCTGGAATGTTTCTCTCTGCGAAGTCAAGTGTGGAAGCACGAGATCAGTGCAGTGATGTCTATCCAAAAGGCGATGTCTCACTGTGCCTGGGCCTCTATAAATCTCCTCTCCTCTGAGTCCACCCATGGATGTTCTCAGCTGGCCAAACTCATGCCCCTTGCATGAGAGAATTCACAGGAAAAATTCACATCCCCTCTCACAAGCGAACCTCCAGCGAAAAAATACCATCATGGGACCAGCAAAACCTCACATGACAAAACCAAGTCTTCACAGAAACCAGAAATT
This sequence comes from Meriones unguiculatus, assembly GCF_030254825.1. Taxonomy (NCBI): domain Eukaryota; kingdom Metazoa; phylum Chordata; class Mammalia; order Rodentia; family Muridae; genus Meriones; species Meriones unguiculatus. The sequence goes on along the minus strand of NC_083354.1, from coordinate 77,117,211 downwards.
CAGGCAGAGAAGAGAGATCTTCCAGGCTTCAGATCTTGACCTCGACCATCTTGTCTACCTGGAGGAAACCTTGCCTGTGAAGAAGCCAGGAGCCTCCCACACGGCTACTGAGCTAACCTGTGAAATGTGGGCTTCTTTTTCTTTCTTTCCCTTCTTATTGGAGCCCACTGACCTGGCTGCTTGGGATGCAGATGAAAAGCCCTTTGCAAATTTGTCTTAAGTAGACCTTTTTGTTTTGAAAAAAAAAAGTGCTGCCTTTTATTACATGGTCTTTAATGATTAATAATGGCTAATCATTTCCAAGCGAATCCTAGTTAATTTTCCTTTGTAGCTGAGGCTGAAGCAAATGTTAGGCATCACTCTCTTGATGATGAGACACAAGTGCAAGGAACAAAACTGAAGCTCTGTGAGGAGAGCGTGGTGTCTGCTCAATCTGCGTATTCCAGCATACAAGGCTTAGGGAAAGAGAAGATGATGTTGAGGGCTTTCTAGTTACTCTTTTTTGGAGAAGCTGCAGCTCATTATAATTCTGGAAATAATTTCAAAGTTATCTTTGAACCTTAGGAGGAATTTTATAGGTCCTTGAGATACAGTCAAATGGCACTGGAGACACACAGTGGGATTTTAAAGACCTGGGGAGTTAATTCATCAGATCAATGAATACTTTCTGATTGATTTAGATCAGGGCAATAGCTGTCCGTTTGGTTGATTATCATAAAGAAATCCACATTAGCAAAATTCCCCTGGTTAATTCCTAATGATTTATATTATCCTTGATAGATAAAGTCTGGGGCTATTTATACAATGAGAAATAAAAGATAATTAATTTACTTGCAGAAATTCTGCTGACTTACATATTGTCTGAATAAGCCTAGGGGATGCTTTGTAAAACCATAAGAGGACAAACTTATGCCTTGTTACATTATTTACCAGATACAGAAAAATTCAAATCATGTTTCTTGCTTTTAATGAAATATAGGATTCCAATGTGAAATCCCACTTCCTCGGTAAAAAACAAACAAACAAACAAACAAACAAACACTTTAGAACTGAAGATATGGACATACACTGGAGTCATGAAGCCAGTGTGTGGAGGAAAAATTATTACTAATAAATGTCATGTCAAAAGTCTCTGAGTTCTTAACACCAACCACATGTTGGTTAAGATCTCCTGGAGTAGCAGGAAGTTAGAAAGGCCTTTAATTGGAGTCTCTTTAAACGATAATCTGTTTTACACATGCTACAAGAATACAAGTATTTGCATTGGTCCACTTGGAGGACATCATTAATAAATTTAGGAGTTCTAGGTTTGGAAGGCTAAAAATTCTGATTTAAACTGCTGCCTTTTCGCTCAAAAGTTTGCATTGTTAAACAGGTTTTCCAATGTATTATTTTCACTATGGGACACAGTTTCCCTTTTCTTAGCTGGGTAACGGGATCAATGGTAGCTCTGCCCTTCTGGACTGACTGTGAAGTAGTAAGTTTAACACTAAGTGAGGTGACCCAAGCTCAGAAGGGGAAATCATGCTCCGTCATATGCATAGTTCAGCCTGTAAGGTACACACATGTGTATGTAAATGCAAGCGTAGGGCAGTGTGCCTTTTCTAGAGGAGATCAAAAGAGGGTAATATTACATGGCACAGAAGGGCAGGCTGTAGGGAAAAGAACACATGAGTAATGAAATAGGGAATAAAACTATATTTTTTTCTAGTTTCAACTCCCTAGTTTTGTTTGTTTCTTTGTGGATCAGTGATTTCACTCAAAACAAACAGACAAAGAAGATGAAATGCATCCTCGTGGTTTGAGAAGGTTTGGTTTTTTTTTTTTTTGTTTTTTGAAATTGCTCTTATAGGAGAACTGGCACTTTTTAAAAAAATTAATTTTACATCATGTTCAATCAATGAAATACAAACTACCTGGCCCGTTCTTGAGTTTGAAGAGATGTGAAAATGAACTGTCATCCAATGTAGGGAATGACTTGGAGTGATGGAAGTCACCCAGGTACATGGGCCAGCTTGCCATGAATTATTTCAAACAGGAACCTGGTTGGTTCGCTTTGCTGTGGCAGCGCTTCTTATTGTCCCTTTGAGTTTCAGCTTTGTACTGAGCTGTTTGTTTGTTTGTTTGTGTTTTTTTTTTCGCATTTGTGGGCTTGATGCTCTCCTAGCCCTGAGAACTTCTTGGCAAACAAATGTTCCTCAAGTCTGAGGGTTGGAGTAAGAATTATTCTTACCTGTGTCACTATGACCCTAAGGCACATGTCTTAGCAGGAGAGATAACAACAGAGTTATGGTCAGAGACAGGCAAAGCATTTCAGAAGTCTTTCAGTCTTCTAAAGGGTGCAATAGGGTAGTAAGCTTAAAAATTTCAGCCCTCACATGGCTTTTTAATATACTTAATGAAAATGTTCAGAATTGAATGGTGGGAAAATCCTTCAAGTGTGGGTGGTCTTGCGGATTTCATTTAGGATGAGAAGCTTACGAGTCCATATTTCTATCAGAAATCCCGTTTGTCCCCTTTCCTCCCTTAATTGACCTGGACTCTGGATTTTTCTCTGACTTCAGTGGGAGGCAGGCATGGGAAAAAGCAGGCTACTTGGGATGAGATATGGGTTCCTATACTCTAGTGTGAGCTGACTGCCCAAATGGCCACTGTTGTAGTTTTCTGTTTCCTCACATGGGTTATAGTTTAACCCAATGATTTAAGTCCCGTGGTTCACAGGGTCCATGTGCTTTTTATGATGTGTACTTCGAATGCATGGAGACTGTCTTTGCAGATGCAATCAAGTGAAGCAAGTTCCAGTGGTGCAGAGAAGATAACAGAAGAGCTGTCTAAATTTAATCTTTCCCTCTTCTCTTCCTATCTCTGGGTGCCATTTCACCACGAGTTTAACGAGCTAAGCTGTTACTTGATTGACTTGTGGGGAGTTCCCAGCCATCACTACTAGTATCTTTATAATCCCTTGTCAAAAGTCAGTAAAGCCTGATGGACATTCCAAATACCTTTGGAATCCAACCATCTCCTATAAAAATCCTTTTTCCTGTTAAAAAAAAAAAAAAAAGACAACGGAGCTGGGTTTTCCTTAGAGAATGAATGTAATTTTGAACATAAGCCTATATTAAAATTAATCATTGTATATGTATATGTATTGTCTGGGATAATTATTAGCAGTTCTCTTTATGACTCTCAAAAGCATTTGGCTTTGTGCCTCATCTTAATAATGAGGCCCATGGAAATTTGGAACGTAAACATGTCCACACTTTTGTATTGATGTTAAAGAATGTACAAGGTCCAACCCTGGCAGCATGTGTGACTTCTAGAATCATCAGTGTACTCAAAAGCATGTGTAATCAATGTTCATTCTCAAATGTCTGGTGCCTAGGTACTTAAGTATGTTCTTTGTGTAAAGCTTGAAGTAGTCACTGATTAACATGCCTTATATTGAAACATAGGCTCCTCTTAAACAGAGTGGACTGGACATATCTTTAGGGTGATGGAAACTCCCAGGAATCTAGGAGGGTGACTCTAGCTAAGACTCCTAGCAATGGGAGATATGGAGCCTGAACCAGCCATCTCCTGTAATCAGGTAAGACTTCCAAAAGAGGGATTTGGACACCAACCCAGCCACAAAACCTTCAACCTCAAATTTGTCTTGCCTATAGGATGTGCAGGGGTAAAGACGGAGCACAAATTGAGGGAATGGCCAACCAATGACTCGCCCATGCCATGAGAGGGACCCCACACCTGCCACTATTAATGATATCCTGCTATACTTGCAGACAGAGAGGCTTCACCAAGCAACTGATGCAAACAGATGAACATTGGGCAGAAATTGAGGAATCCTGCAGAAGAGGGGGAGGAAGGATTGAAGGAGTCAGAGGGTCAAGTATATCACAAGAAAACACATGGAATCAACTATCCTGGATCCATAGGGCCTCACAGAGACTGAAGTGGCAATCAGAGAGCATGCTTGGGACTGACATAGGTTCTCTGCACATAGGTAGCAATTGTGAGGCTTGGCCTTCATGTGGAACTCCTAACAGCAGAAAACAGGGGCTTTCTCTGACTCTGTTGTGTGCTTTATAGACCCTTTCTCTCTACTGGGCTGCCTTGTCTAGCCTCAATAGGAGAAGATGTGCCTAGCCTTGCTGCAACTTGATATGACAAGACTGATTCATAATCATGGGAGGCTTCTCGTTTTCTGAAGATAAAGGGAGGGAGAGTAGATGGGGGTGGGTGGGGAAGGAATGGAAGGAATGGAGAGAGAGGAAACTGCAGTCAGGATGTAAAGAAATCTTACAATATAAAGGCAGATCAAGGCAGGAAAACATTCTCTCCCCCACTGTCACTGACAAGGCATCTCTGCAGCTGGGATTGTGCTTTTTATATTTTTTAAAATGTGCAGTGTGGGTTGTGTACAAAAAAAAGGACCCAGAACTGCATGCAGACCATTTCTCCCTATTACAGTTTTTGGCAGTATATCTCTAAGAAGCCAAACTGGAGACTGAGGCCATGAACAAAACTGTAGTGATATTATGCATGTGTATAATTACAAACAGAATCAGAAAAACAATTGTTTTCTCACAACCCTTCTTGACCCTTTTGCTTGATTTCTCTATGATAAGATGGAAATGACAACAACAGAACCCAACCATGTATCTTACAAAATGAGCTACAGCCAGAGGAATAGTTGTATAGATGATTTGTCCAATTTACTAGAGTTTTTTTCCAGTTTTTATTTTAATTTTTATTAATTTCATTTTATTCACTTTGTATCCCCCTGTGGCTCCCTTCCTCCTCCCCTCCCAATCTCACCCTCCCTCCCCCCCTTTCACCCATGCCCCTCCCCAAGTCCACTGATAGGGGAGGTCTTCTTCTCCTTCCTTCTGATCCTAGTCTATCAGGTCTCATCAGGAGTGGTTGCACTGTCTTCCTCTGCGGCCTGGTAAGGTTGCTCCCCCTCAGGGAGAGGTGAACAAAGAGCAGGCCAATCAGTTCATGTCAGAGACAGTCCTTGTTCCAATTACTATGGAACCCATTTGGACACTGAACTGCCATGGGCTACATCTGTGCAGGGGTTCTAGTTTATCTCCATGCATAGTCCTTGGTTGGAGTATCAGTCTCAGAAAAGACCCCTGTGCCCAGATTTTTTTGTTTCTGTTGCTCTTCTTGTGGAGCTCCTGTCCTCTCCAGGTCTTATTATTTCCTACTTCTTTCATGAAATTCCCTGCACTCTGCCCAAAGGTTGGCCATAAGTCTCAGCATCTGCTTTGATACCCTGCAGGGTAGAGCCTTTCAGAGGCCCTCTGTGGCAGGCTCCTGTCCTGTTCCCTGTTTTCTCCCTCTTCTGATGTTCATCCTCTTTGCCTTTCTGTATGGGGTTTGAGCATTTAGCCAGCATCCTCCTTCTTGATTAGTTTCTTTAGGTGTACAGGTTTTAGTAATAACCAGGGCATTAGAGTTATTGAGCTTTCCAAGCAAAAGCCTTGCTATATACATGAAAAATTGAGGCTGAGAAAAGTTTCTTCCTGAATACTTCAGTCTTTCCCAATTCACTCTTGACATGTGCTTGAATCTCTTATCTGTTCCCATTCCTACTCCAAAACACACTTCCATGGTACCAATATATGGTTTGCTCATGGTCCATCTCAACAGAAGGGTAAGCAAAAGCTGGAGTCCTGACAGGGACTCGCACAGTTATTGAACATACAAAACTCAAATCATACTTTGTCCAATCATTACAACAGAGAATGAGCTGAGCAGACATCGGCTCCCGGAACTCTTCCAGCACAGGAGAATGTACCAGAACTTGCATCTCAAATCCCTGACCCAGCCTACAGTGTTCAGTGAAGGCTGTGCAAAGTCTAACTCCTGGCGGAGAAATCCAGCAACTTCCAAGAAGGGTTTGGGGGGCCTTAGCAAGCAAAGGAGAAAAGGAGAGAACATGTTGAGAAGAAATGGAAAGTGTGTGTTGAAAAGAGTCAAAGTAAAAAATCTTCCCAAGAGACCCAGCGGGCCAGGACTGGGCCATTAATCTCATGACACCTTTTCAGAGTTTGAGGGTTTTGTGTTTAGAACTCAGCCCAGACACCTGCTTCAATTTCACTCTGTGGGTGTTTATCTTTGTTAGCATTTAGCTTGGGTTTTAAAGAGTGATGAGTGATTAGTGAAGCTGACCGTAATCCTTACTGAGTTTTTCAAATGAAATCATCTCACCCCAGACAGAATCGCTACTATCGAGAAATCTGACAAGTGTTGGAGAGGATGTAGGGAAGGAGGAAAACTTATTCAGTGCTGGTGGAAGTGCAAATGTATACATCCATTATGGGAGTCAGTTTAAAGGTTCCTCAGAGGAACTAACATATGACTCAGTCATTCCACTCCTGGATCTAAAGCCGTAGAGTTCTATGTCCTATCATAGAGATATTTGCACATCTGTGTTGATTGTTGCTCTCTATATGATAGCAAGGAAATGGAACCAACCTAAATGTCAATCGACATTTAAATTAATATGAAAATGTGGTACATATATAAAATGGAATATCATCCAGCTGTAAATAAAGATGCAATCATGAAACTTGCAGGAAAATGGATGGGCTTGGAAAGTTTAATATTAGGTGAAGTGATTCAGAACTCATAAAGAAAAACAGAATAAAACACACTGTCCACACACAGTATATACTCACTTATAAGTGGGTACTAGACCTATAAGATAGGATAAACATACTGAAATCTATACATTTAAAGAAAATAAACAAGAAAGAGGACCCTGGGTAAGATGATCAACCCTCACTTAGAAAGACAAATGGGATGGACATCAGATGTAGGAGAAAACAAGTAACAGGACAGGAGCCTACCACTGAGGGCCTCTGAAAGTCTCTACCTAGCAGTGTATCAAAGCAGATACTGAGACTCATAACCAAACCTTCAGCAGAAAGAAGGGGGAGTTAGTATGACCTGGAGAGGACAGGAGCACCACAAGGACCAAATATATCTGGGCACAGGAGTCTTTTATGAGACTGTATCTCCAACCAAGGACCAAGTATGGATATAACCTAGAACCCCTGCTCAGATGTAGCCCATGGTAGCTCAGTATCCAAGTGGGTATCCCTAATAAGCGGAACAGGGACTATTTCTGACATGAAATCAATGGCTGGCTCTTTGACCTCCCCTCCACCCTACCCCCGAAGGGAGGAGCAGCCTTGCTAGGGCACAAAGGAGGACTGTGCAGCGAGGCCTGAAGATATCTGATAAGCTAGGGTCAGATGGAAGGGGAGGAGGATCTCCCTATCAGTGGACTTGGAAAGGGGTAGGGAGAAGATGAGAGAGGAAGGGAGGGGTTGGGAGGGAATGAGGGAGCGGGATACAGCTGGGATACAAAGTTAATAAACTGTAACTAATATTAAAAAATAAAAATTTAATTTTAAAAAACACTGTCATTCATACGTGGATTCTTACCTTTGGTATATACATGTATATATGTAAACATATATATATATATATATATATATATATACATGTAAATGTGCAGACAAGTATCAGTGTGGGTGTAGTTCAACATTTAGAAAGGAGCTAGAGAAAGGAAAATGAAATATACTTTTGTACTAAGTAAGCGTTTGCCATTGGCTTATCTCAAGAGAGGTAAATTATCAAACGAACTAAAAATTTTCCATTGGGGGTTAATTTTGAAGTAGCTATAGACTCACAAGGTGTGAAAATAATGTTGGGAGGGCCGCTGTGCTCTTTGGCTCCCTAGCCACCCGATCCTCCTTTTCCATGGTAACACCTTACGTAGACTTCATTATCGAACCCACACTTGCATAATACAATTAACCAGGTTTTTTTCCAGCCATTTATTCTTAGGCATTTAGTTCTATGAGAATTGATCCCTTATGGAGATCCAGGCGATCATGACTATAAACAAAATGCACAACTCTTCCTTTAGCATGAAGGAATCTTCCCTCCTACCTATCTGCAGTCACCTCCCATTAGCTTTTTTTATAAGAGAGAGTAAAGATAGCCTCTTTACCGCTTTTCATAGGACACCGAGTTATTTTTTCTAGGTAAAATGATAAGTATTTGAAAAATCTTTAACTAATATTATGAAAAGATGAAGTCTTTCAACTAGACTTCACGACATAGGCAATGTATTGTGATACAATTTGTAGTTCAATTAGCTAACACCATACTTTCACAGAAGCACAGAAACGCTGGCAGGCTGCCAAGCTCCCCTGTTGACAGACATGGGTGACAAGATTGTGATAGGGGGGTAACATACTACACCAAATATCGTGAACGCTTCTCTGTTTGGTCTTGTTTAGATTTTGACCAAACCATTCCACCATCTTCCTGGGTGTAGAGTTGAAATTGATGTTCTGATATCCTATATTCCTTATGCTACATCTTTTACAGTATAAGGAGATGTCTTAATGACTTTGTGGTGCATATTTCTTGCAGGGCATAGAGAAGACATTTTTGTAAAGTTCTTTATATAGAGATTAAGAACTAGATGGTATTTAAAGAGGGAATTTCACGTGTAGATACCCCGGTACAGCCAAGCCAGGTAATGCAGACTCATGAAAACTGAGATTAAGATATGGCAAAGAGCCTTATGCTCTAGATGATCTCATGGCCAAACCTGGTGAAAAAGCAAACCCCACTTCTATACCAGAGGATTGGAGATCCTTTCTGAGGAGGAGCCAAGATGTTAAAAAGCTGGAATTCAGGGGAGTGCTGATCCTTTCTGAGGAGGAGCCAAGATGTTAAAAAGCTGGAATTCAGGGGAGTGCTGATGTCCCCTCTGGAGAACTTTTTGTAACTTGATAGATATATCTTGCTTCCTATTAAGCTGTTGTCTAGGTTTGGTACGATTGTATTCTAAGTGTTGATATCCGGTCTTGTCTTTGTTGGGTGGCTGTTTTGTTCTTGATTTCTGTTGTTCTCTGTAGTTCTTAGGAACGTGTGGTGACTGAATGCTGCCTAGTACAGAATTCTTCTGGGAAACTGTAGGTGTAGTCTCTGGGGGTTCTGGGTAAAATGTATTTCTAAATTTGAGAGCAGACACTTAGGAATGGGAATGGACTGAGAGGGTGGGATGCACAGCAGGGGAGAAAGCAGGGTGTTCCACCAGGATCTGCTTATTCCCCTCAGATTCAGGGCAAAAATGAAGAGAGGCCACAATAGGGAGTCTACTACAGAGCCAGGGTGAGACTTGGGTTTGGGATTTAGAGGAGAGTAAAGAGAGGTGATGACTCATAATTGGACTTCTGGCTTCCCTGGCTGGAGTGGCCTGCAGGTTCCTGGGGAATGTCTGCCGGAGCTGCAGGCTGGGGAAAGCAATGAGTTGGGGACAGCAAACTTGGAGGGGGAGATCCCTGTGATCCACTGGAGATGGGGGCAAGGAGGGAGGCAAGGCTGCAGCAGGTGGTCTGCTGCAGTTCGGGGTGGGAGGGGAGACTGGGGGATTGTTTGGAGGAGAGGTAAGGTCTGCAGTTACCCTACCTGCTTCCTAGAGGAAGCATAAATGCTTTCCAAGAAACACCAAAAGGCAGTGTTTGTTAGAGCTCATTTAATTTGGTTATCTTTCTTTACAAATTAGTTTCCCTAAACAACAAATCTGTAGAATGATGTTAAGAAATATGATTATTGCTGACAGGATGAGGCAAGCTAGCCATTTTTCTGTTGACAGGAGGAACAGAGCTGGTTTTAGCCTTCTTTGTTAATTCAGTTTATGTTAGATGTAAATTATTTATTCCAGATTCAGCATAACTGACTGCTTTCATCTTTTATCTGTTGCATGGAATGAAAATGTTATAGAGAACTTTTAAAGGGTTCTTTTAATTTGGCTATTTTAGAAAAAGCATTCTGGTTGTTCACTTTATTTTTTAATTTTAATTTTTATTAATTACAGTTTATTTACTTTTTATCCCCCTGTAGCTCCCTCATCCTCCCCTCTCAATCCTACCCTCCTTCCCCCTTATCCACCTATTTCCCTCCCCAAGTCCACTGATAGGGGAGGTCCTCTTCTCCTTCCTTCTGATCCTAGTCTATTAGGTCTCATCAGGAGTGGCTGTATTGTCTTCCTCTGTGGCCTGGTAAGGCTGCTCCCCACTCAGGAGGAGGTGGTCAAGGAGCCAGCCCCTGAGTTCATGTCAGAGACAGTCCCTGTTCCCATTACTATGGAACCCACTTGAACACTGAACTGCCATGGGCTACATCTGTGCAGGGGTTCTAGGTTATCTCCATGAATGGTCCTTGGTTGGAGTATCAGTCTCAAAAAAGACCCCTGTGCCCAGATTTTTTGGTTCTGTTGCTCTCCTTGTGGAGCTCCTGTCCCCTCCAGGTCTTCTTATGTCCCCCTTCTTTCATAAGATTCCCTGCATTCTGCCCAAAGGTTGGCCATAAGTCTCAGCATCTGCTCTGATACCCTGCAGGGTAGAGCTGTTCAGAAGCCCTCTGTGGTAGGCTCCTGTCCTGTTCCCTGTTTTCTCCTTCTTCTGATGTCCATCCTCTTTGCCTTTCTGAATGGGGATTGAGCATCTTATCCAGAGTCTTCCTTCTTGATTAGTTTCTTTAGGTGTAAAGTTTTTAGTATGTTTTTCCTATATTATGTATCTAATATCCACTTATGAGTGAATATATACTCTGTGTGTCTTTCTGCTTCTGGGATACCTCACTCAGGATAATCTTTTCCAGTTCCCACCATTTGCCTGCAAATTTCATGATTTCCCTGTTTTTTATTGCTGAGTAATATTCCATTGTGTAGATGTACCACAATTTCTGCATCCATTCTTCAGTTGAGGGGCATCTGGATTGTTTCCAGCTTCTGGCTATTACAAATAAATCTGCTACAAACATGGTTGAGCAAATGTCCTTGTTCTGTACTTGAGCATCTTTTGGATATATGCCCAAGAGTGATATAGCTGGATCTTGAGGAAGTACTATCCTAATTGTCTGAGAAAGTGCCAGATTGATTTACAAAGTGGTTGTACAAATTTACATTCCCACCAGCAGTGGAGGAGGGTTCCCCTTTCTCCACATCCTCTCCAGCATGTATTGTCACTTGATTTTTTTTTTTTATCTTAGCCATTCTGATGGGTGTAAGGTGAAATCTCAGGGTCGTTCCCTTTAAACTTTGTAAAATCATTTACTCTTGACATGATCATCACTGATTTGGATAGATGTGCTAGAGCCATCATTCTCAAACTGTGGGTTGAAAACCCCTTGGCAAACCTCTATCTTTAAAATATTTACATTACAGTTTGTAACAGCAGCAAAATTACAGTAATGAAGTAGCAAAGAAAACAATGTTATGGTTGGAGTTCTCTGTAACATGAGGAACTGTATTAAAGAGTCATAGCATTCAGAAGATTGAGAACCAATGTTCTAGAGAAGTGTTCATTGAGGAAAAAGCAAGGCAGACACTGTCTTTAGGGGTATCTCTTTTCAGTTGGAAATGAAAAACCATTTCTTTAGGGGGGAAATACACGTATTGACATATTTTCAAATACTAGATATGGTCATTTATGAAATAGACTGAAGTTTAAAAAAATTTTCTTGTCAAGTTTTTCTAACCAAAAATTGTGTTTTACTTGAGACATTCTGTCTTTTATTTTCATAAAATAATAGTTGACATTGTGAATATTTGAAACAAATATACAAAGGCCTTCATATGTAAAAGCCCAACTTCAGCTTCCTTTACAAAGCCTCCGGATTCTTGCTCTTTACTCAGGAGTCTGATGTTAATAAACAGCTAACTATAGTTCCCTTGTGCTTCTACAGAACTCTGGTACAAGCCTAGCCAGTCGTACAATCGCTTTTAAAGAATGTTAACTTTATATTTAACCTCATGCTTTGTTGGCTCATGTTGTTTATCTTATGTAGCTTCATCTCTTGATGTCCCCCACAAACTTGTACAGTTGTTACCTCATGACTTACACTCTGGATCTTTGCAAACTGTTACGTTTTGTCATGGCTCCTTGGGTAGATCCTCTTTAGAGGTGCTCTAACCGCAGCTCCCCTCACCGACCATATGTCAGCCTCGAAGCAGTTAGCAAGAGACTCAAGAGATTGGCACATAAAACCCCTAAAAGCAGTCTGGGTGACTTCTGAAAGAGGACTAATTGGCCATGGGCCATCCAACTTACTTATCTTGTCACTTATATGTGTGTCAGTCTTGCCAAAAGGCGTCCACAGGAGGGAGGCCACCAAAATCTGCTTGTTGCCAGGGAGCGGGGACAGAGAGAGAAGAGTCCACTCAGAGCCAGTATGCTGCAGAGCTGGGGATGGGAGCAGGGGATTGAATTTGGAGGAAAGGAGGAGAGTGAAGGTCTGAAGATTGCCTACCTGCTTCCCTGGCCAGTGTTTATTTTCTGATTTTTACTTCATTTTTCTTAGAGATCTTCTGAAGATCAAAGAAAATACAAAAATACTATAAAATGTCTTTTATATAGGATTGTATCATTACTGGGCCTGTTGTGTGTCTGTGTGTGTTTGTAAGTCGGAAGTGCCTTATGGATTGCTAGTGGCCTTACTATCTTGAATCTTGAAGCATTTTGTGATTGCACCTTTTGGGGAGTTACTTAATTATAACTTACAAATTATTCTTGGCTATGCTGAAAACAAAGGACAGAATAACCTGAAGAAATAATGTAGTGAAAACAAGCCCCTCCCCTAGCTGAAGTGATAGGCAATTAACTGCCGAGGCAGAATTAGTCTTCTAAAGGAAGAGACCCCTATTTAATTTCCAGTATCAAATGGTCAGGCCTGAAATAAAATACAGATAGGAACACTAAATGGACTCTGCACACGATATAGCTCTTTACATAGATTATAGTAGATGATATATTAGACACGGGAAACAGCTTTTCATGGGTTTTTGTCATATGTGCCATATGACATGAAAAGCTGATTTCTGTATCTGATAGGAGAAAAGCCTAGGCTTGGCTCTCTCCAAGATCAGGCTTTGACAGAGAGGGCAGAGCTTACCAAATGAAGCTGCAGAGAACTGGTCAGGCCTGCCCAATGTCTGAAGGAGGACGCTGTGTAAGAAAGCCGGCCTTAGCAAGGCTATCTTCCTTAGAGCCACTGGCCAAAACAGGCGTCTCTTGGATCTTTCTGGGACGGCCTGAAGCCAGAAAATTCTTCCTTGTTGATCATGGGGCACTTGTTCATTAACCTTATCGTGGCTAATCATGACTCATTAAAAAAGCTTCAAACCATCCCCAGCCATACACTCCCCCCACCAAAGGCTCCCTATCTTGTCTGATCTTGGATCTCAGAAAAAAAAATGTTTCAAACAAAATCGAGTAAATAAAGCCAGACTAGCCACCTGCTCCGTCCTCATCAAGCTCTAGGGCTATTTATTGATGGAGACAATCTTGTCAGTATTTATATTTAGGAAAATGCACCCCAAGATTTTGTAATTGGGAATCCCCAGACAGCCTAGAGCAATGATTAAATGCCATACTCAAAAACAGTGTCTGTCTGGAAATCAGCTCTTCTGGTTTTCAAATCAATAGCATTAAAATGGCAGCCAGGAGCCTTACTCCTTTAAGGAAATAGAATCCTGAGAAACATTTTTTTCCTCTCCCAAAATTGTGTGGCTAGAAATCATAAATCTTTCAGTTAGCGTAGCTCAAATACCAAATAGGAAAATCTTGTCTCTGTGGGAAGAATGAGCAGGCAACACGGTTCCTAGAGACAACAATTAACAGCCGTAAGATCTCGGCATACAAACAACAAACCGTGTTTGCATTGTTTCCCGGGAAATCAAAGTTCCTGCTATACAGTATTTTTTTTCTTTATTGTGAATAATTCCTACACTGATCTCATTACTACTGACTTTATCCTACCACTGGAGAGACAGATATTGAAAGAAAAGCATCAGGTTTCTGGTAATGAAGACTGCAATGCACACACCTGAGGGGCTGGGGAGACTTCTCCTCAAATGGAAGCTGAGCCCAGAGGTTCAGGCATGTCTCCATTTGGTATCAGACAGCACCTTTGCATAGAAGCTGTGGAGAAACCACAGTACAGTATAGATTTGAGACCACTCAGTTAGGCATACTGCTCAAGGTCCTGTCCTGATGTCTGGCTACAGTTATCTGCTGAGAGATATAACCATCTGAATTCCCAAGCAGATTGAAGCCAGCTTTAAATCACCGGTGAGGCCAGAACACACTGGTAATAGAAGAGAGGGGAAAGTAGGTCAGGTTACATGTTGATTCTACCCAATGATGCAGCACGGGAAATACACCAGTAACAACTTGCAGGCCACGTAAAATGGCCAGAGAGAGCACCACATCAGTATACGACTTGCTGCCTCATTTAAAAGATTCATTCTGAGGTTTAATTTGAACCTGAGACTCTGTGTCTTTACTTCTCTGTTTTCATTTTTTTGATATTTGGATAAAAATAAAATTACTGCATAGGGCAAAGAACAAACGGTAGGTTGGAATACCTGAAAACCAATTTTAAAGTAAGCTGCATGCTTTGTCAGGGGAAGCTATCAATTTCTGAAATGTATTTACTTTTTGTGTCTTACAGAAGATTTCATCGCTTAGCATTTATTTTTTTCAAACACTGTATTAAGAACCTGTCATACACTGCCATTGTTCCAGCAGATTAGGAAAACAGCAATAGTATTTCTCAAAATGAGTAATTTCTTTTTAAAATGTTATATAACTGCCTACTTTTTTTCTCTATATGAAATAAATAAAAACTTTATCTTTCAGCTAACAGGCCAATGGTCTTACATGAAGTATGAGGATTTGAAAAATCCAAATAAAAAATGGAGGTACAGAGGCAGTCCCTCTTCCCATTACTATGGAACCCACTTGGACACTGAACTGCCATGGGCTACATCTGTTCAGGGGTTCTAGGTTCCATGCATGGTACTCCAGATCTTACTATTTCCCACTTCTTTCATAAGATTCCATGGCATAAACTGATTGGCTTGCTCTCTGATCACCTCCTCCTGAGGGCGGAGCAGCCTTTCCAGGCCATAGAAGATGACAATGCAGCCATTCCTGATGATATCTGATAGGCTAAGATCAGAAGGAAGGAGAGGGGGCCCTTCCCTATCAGTGGACTTGGGGAGGGGCATTCGTGAAGAAGGGGGAGGGGAGGTGAAGTTAGGAGGGGAGGAGGGAGGGGTTTATGGGGGGATACAAAGTGAATAAAGTGTAATTAATAAAAGTTAAAAGAAATGGAGGTACAGAGCTAAACAGAGAATTTGCAATTGAGGAATACCGAATTTCAGAGAAACACTAAAGGAAATGCTCAATGTCCTTAGTCATCAGGAAAATGCAAATCAAAACAACCCTGAGATTTCACCTTACATCCTTCAGAATGACTAAGATCAAAAATTCAAGTGACAATATATGCTGGAGAGGATGTGGAGAAAGGGGAACCCTCCTCCATTGCTGGTGGGAATGCAAATTTGTACAACCACTCTGGAAATCAATCTGGTGCTTTCTCAGACAACTAGGAATAGCTCTTCCTCAAGATCCAGCCATACCACTCCTAGGCATATATCCAAAAGAGGCTCAAGTACACAACAAGGACATTTTCTCAACCATGTTCGTAGCAGAAAGCACTTTTTAATTGAATTAAAGTATTTTTGTCTTAAGCAAACTAAAAGTATTTTTGCTTTAAGAAATGGATCTTGGGACAGGGAAAGTTGCTCAGCCAGTAAAAGTTGTTTTTATGTCAGCAAACTGACCTGGGTTCAATACCCAGTGCCCGCCAAAAGTGTGTATACAGAGTGTACATTTAATGCTAGGAGTAGGCCAACACAGGAGTATCCTTCGGGCTCACCCACCAGGTATCTAGCCAGTGAGCTCCAGGCCCAGCTAGAGGCCCTTCCACAAAGAATAAGGTGGGAACAATTGAAGAAGCCATTGATGGCTCACCTCTGGCCTCCACATATATGTCCGAATATGTGCACAAATACACACACACACACGAACACACACATTCAAAAAGAAATGAATCTTTTTTATTTTGCAATAAATGTTTTCTTCTGGTCATGTGATTTTTATAAGCCTGGCATTTAATTTTAAACTCAATTTTCCATCTTTGTGGAGCTTCTTTGAATATCTAGTGCTATCTCTCTCTCTCTCTCTCTCTCTCTTTTTGGTGTTAAGTGGTGTTTTATTCAGGTCTTGTCTAGGCTTCCATAATTTTGAGATTTCATAGGTGCAGCTTCCCCATTCTTTTTTTTTTAAATTTTTTATTTAACTTTTATTAATTACACTTTATTCACTTTGTATCCCCCCATAAGCTCTCCCTCCTTATGCTGATCCCACCCTCCCTCCCCCTTCTTCATGCATGCTCCTCCCCAAGTCCACTGATGAGGAGGTCCTCCTCTCCTTCTTTCTGATCTTAGTCTATCAGATCACATCAGGAGTGGCTGCATTGTCATCTTCTGTGGCCTGGTAAGGCTGCTCCCCCCTCAAGCCCACAGAACTTTTACTTGCCAGATAGAAGTTAGAATGATTGTCAGCTCCTGTTTTTCTTAAAAATTGGAAGAATTTAGTGCCATGTTTGCATCTTTCTTCAGCATTAACCTTTCAATCTTGTGTCCCTGGAGGAGTCTATGTGGCGACAATTGTATCATATTGTGAAACTGCTTTTCCTGCTGTCTTCTGGAGATGACTTGGCCCATGCAGTCATGAACACCATGACTGTGGCTGCTTGTGGAAGACCTGTACACAAAAATGCCATGAAAGGAGGGAGGAACTAGTTAGGAAGAAGAGGGGGCTCAGCCGACATGGGTGGAGGATACAAGAAGGTAGAGAGAGTGGGCATTTTCATAAGGCTTTGCTAACATGAACGCAAGTGACAGAAAATTAAATAAAAGCTTCTGATGTGTATGAAGCTTAAGATGAAATAGGTACCAGAAGATTCTGGAAACTGTTTGTCTCACTGTGTGTAATAAACCTCCTTTTCTAAAAAAGAAAAAGAAACAGTTTTCCCCTCAACACACATTGGGTATTTGCTTCTCCAGAACCATCTTCTGGTTTTCCTTTTTACCACCAACTTGTTTGATAGTTTGCATAATGAAATCAATTGAGAAACAGAAAGAGCCTCATCAATAGGGGTATTAAATCCTGTTTTCAAGTCAGTACTTGCCATTTGTGGCCCAGTTGGAAGCAGAATAGGTGGTGAATTGTATGTTTTTTTTTTTTTTTTTTTTTTTCTGCCAGTCATATAACCATCTGGTATCTAAAATATAAAATATTCATGATGCTGAAATGTTCCCTCAGTTATATAATAATGTATAAGGTTAATGTCTTTGTGAATTATGCTACATGAAGCTTGTCCTGGTAGCCCACAAATATCGGTGTGCATCTCTAATTAGTCATAAAATCTTAGATGCTGTGATTACCTTGGAGTGAATGAGGCCCACTTTTTTTTTTTTTTTTTTTTTTTTTTGTGATGTCCTGACTGTCTCTTTGCAGATTTATGGCCTGGAACACATTTAGTTGTATATTGCAACATCTGCCAGTCCTGTTGGTATCTTATTAAAATAGAAAATCTAAGTATAAAATAGTATCATTGGATGTCACCTCTGGGTTAGACAAGTTTATTTGGGCAAAGGTTATGTTTGAACATATGACATTCACTTTCTTTATAGATTTTAATTTAATAACAGAGTTGTTTGATAAAAAGCTATTGGGATTTGGAGTAGGGATTTCATCTGACTTCTAGTCCACAAGACATGGCTTAATAATGATATCCAGAGTTACCGTGAAGGACATTGTTATTTTCAAAGGACCTTAGCGGATATTAATACGTCTATGGAGGAGATACACAACATTTTCCAGGAAGACACTGTATACTGGCAAACGGTGCAGGGCTGGACTTGACTTGAGCACATTCGGGCCAGGCTTTGGTTATTTCTCCACTGGAGGCAGCTGGGCTATTTGAAAGCATTCTTCACTTGAAAGTTCTTTTCATAAGCCCAGCTTCACACACTTAGCTTCTCTCAGTACTATCCTTTTAACGGGCTTACTAAATAAGCATCTTTGTTTTTTTTATTCTCCAGTCCATTTTTCCCCTCTTAGTTCTGTTCTCTGAACTTACTGAGTCGACTTTATAATTGAATATATACTGCCACTGATATATAATAATATATATATTACATATATATATACTGCCACTAATATATAATAATATATATATATTATTAATGATGGTATTGCTGGTTAGTAAAGGTTATCAGAAGCAAGTTGACATGGCCTTCAAGGTCCTTTCTTTGAAGAAAACTAGAAATCTTAAAATTTTCTTTTCACCTGTATCCACTTCCTTCACACAAGTGTTCTCTTTTCTGTAACCCCCACAACATAGTCATATGCAGGACAAGTATGTCCTCTAGGACAAGTATGCTTCTAGTCACAGAGGTGTAACTATCTCCTCACAGGAGAAAACTCTAGTGGAGCCCTCAGGCATACCTGGTTTTCTGTCTGAAAGTGTTCTTCCTCACCCAGAGAGACAGAAGCAGAGCAGGATGTCTAAACTGAGTGACAGAGCAGAGTGGAAACAGAGGCAGCTGGACGTAGTGAGCCAAGGTACAAAAGAGGGGGATCTGCATGTGGAAGAAGATGATTCCTTGAGTGTGGGGTTAAAACTAACCCGAGTTCCTACACAGGGTGACGTGATGCTCTGAGACAGGAAGAGACAGGAAGAGCCCTGGCATCTGCAAGCAGGACACTTCCCAAAAGTCATATGGGGCTAGGAAACAGTTTAGTGTTAACCAGTCAGGATGGAGACACTCTCTGGATACATGGAAACTTCAGCAGAGACAACGTAAGGTCAACTTTCAGCAGTTTCCAACACTAGGCTCCTCAAAAGAAAGCTGAGATGTAAAAAGGATTAAATCCATCTTTTTAATTTAACTCACTGAGCAATTCAAAGGCTTTACAGCAGCAGCTCTTGCCCTTCCTGATGCTTCAACCCTTAAAAACAATTCCTCCTGTTACGGAGACCCTCAACCATAAAATTATTTTCCTTCGCACTTCATAACTGTAATTTTGCTACTGTTATGAATTATAATGTAAATATGACTGTTTGACCCCCAAAGGGATCACAGGTTGAGATTGAGTGCTCCAACCTTTTAGATCCTCAGAAACAAAGGATTCATAAGATAGTAATGACCTGCTATTAGTCACTAGAATCAGACCCAGAAGTGACAGAGATGATGGAAACAACAAAGATGTTAAACGAGCGTTTCAAAGGCTTTATTAAATATGTCATAAGTTGGTGTAACCTGGATACATGACACGGAGAAGAATGGAAGATATAAAAAAAAATGTGGAATTCTGGAGTTGAGAAAAGTAACTACGTGTATTTAAAATTTTACAGAATAGGCTTAACATAATAGACATTGAAGAAGTGATCATTGATATTGAAGAGATAAGGAGTAAATGCTGTTTCAGAATGAAGCCTTCTGTCTAGAAGACAGAAAAAGCCATTAGAACTCAATGAGAAAGAGGCAAATGAATTAAAGATGAACAACAGCTTGAACATTGCATTTCACAAAAGAAATGTATGAATGACCAATTGGATTTGGAAAACAATAACCATTAATAAGTGGCGAGAAAAATATAGGCTAAAACTACAGTGAATTACTAGTAAACATACAGCACTCTGATGTCAGGAACAGACAGAAACTAATATTTCTAAGGATGTGGGGGCATACGGATCCTTATTTCTTTCTGCTGTAAATAGATGACTCAATTTAGAAAATAATAGGAAATTTCTGAAAGAAGTTATTAGATAGCCAAAAATTCTGCTGTTAAGTTCAGATGTTAATTTCCAAAAACTCATACACCCCTCAATTGCATGTAAATCTTAATATTCATAGTGGTTTCATTTAATTTAGTCAAAACTAGAAACACACCAAGCAATCCATGGATGAAGAATTATAGAATGAAACGTTTATGCTTTGTTGTGTGTTAAGAACATTTAAGCTCAATGTGCCATGCCTTATCGTTAACATACATACAGTGTTGTGTGGCACCAGTCTAGAATGTATTCAACTGGCCTAACTGTGACTCTGTGTTCAATCATTGGTGTTGTAGAGTTCTTCCTAGGAACAGAAGTGGGAGAGTGAGCACATACCACACACAGATTGACATTAGGCTGAATTATATATTATAGTGTGGGTAGTCCAACAATGGAGGTCTTTAAACTGGACCGGCTGAGATCCCAAAAGCTGCTCAGTCTCTGAGGCTGAATGTTTCCTCAGTTGCTCTCTGGTGTCAATGGCCTCCAGGATCCCTAGGGAGCTACTGGATTTCAGTCCACATCAGAAACCTGGATTCTGATGTCAACAAGGGAAGGCATCCTCATCTGTGTCTTCATCCTCTTCCACAACAACGATGGATTCATCAGCAGAAGTGAAGGCAAGGCAGGCAAAAAGCAATAGGCATTTCCCCGGGATTTCCTTGTATTTGGACCATCACTGGAAGGTGGAGTTTTTATTTTGATTAACCTAAGCAGGAAAATCTCTTACAAACATGCTAAGGCGAGGCTTAGGCGGGCTTCTAGTTCAAGTTGACAGTCATTATTAACAGCACAATTAACAATCCCTTACTTTTCTGTTGCCTCAGCCTAGAAAACCACCATTTCATCCTTAGATTCTATGATTTGACTCTACCGAAGACCTCGTATTAATGAAGCCTGGCCGTTTTCTCCTGATAACTGACCTATCTCTCTTGTTTTGGTACAATATGTTCAAGTTTCAGCTGTTTTGTCATACACTGTAGAATCTCCTGCCTTGAAGGCTGAACAGCATTATTTAGAATGTGCACACTTTCATTTGTTTCTCTGTTAATGGACATTTAACTTATTCTTCTTTCTTGGCTGACTAATGGCTGTGCTGGCATCAATGCCCTGATCCCAATTCCTTTGCACGATACTACTCAGCCATAAAAACGAATGAGCTTCAGAGGTCAAGAGAGTTGGTTTTCCTGGATTAAAATGAAAGGACTAATCCTGTGGCTTTTCCCAGATGTTTTAGATAGTTTTTAGATAGTTATTTATAGTAAATGCTATTTAGATTAGAATCAAGAGGAATGAACTTGAATACAGCCAAATTCTTAGCTGAATCCCGAAAAAAAAAATCATGATAAATGATAAAAGACAATACAAAAGAACAAAATACTCTGTGATTGATTTCACTTACCTGAAAGCTTCAAAATAAGTAAAATTAATCAGCAGCAACCGAAAATACATCAGTGATTACTGAGAGCCAATACTGTCAATCGTATGGGAGGTGGAGGTTTCCTGTGAAAGCCCTGTGGTTTGGCAGAAGCATTCAGTATACAGGATGGCCGGTAGGCAAGACACAGAAACTCAAGGTGACCTCTCTTTGGAAGAGGCCAGCAGCTTCCCAGGAAAACTCGAGTGTGATCATGCCACAGTGAAAAGTTCCTACAAATTGTGAATGAAACATCTTTCTTTCAAGGACCTTTTAATTGTATCAATAATAAAAAGCAGTCATATGGAAACCAGGACCATGACAGAACTGTAGAAAAGAGTGCATACGTATTTTCAAAAGAAATTTCAATAATTAATTGGCTCACTCTTGATCTCGTTTCTTAAAATGAGTTCTAAGACAGGGGACAACAAGACCTCAGTTTCTGTTACAGAAATGTAAGTCATGGTCCAAGACATGTATAATGCTCAAAGCGTGATGATTGGCCAGCGTTAGCACTGGCAGAGTTCTTTGAACAGAAAAACCTACCTAACTATGATCTGAGAAAGATACAGTTTTCTGGGGACTGAGGAGATAGCTTATCAGGTGCTGAGCTACAGAAGCATGAGATGCTGAGTTCAGATCCTCAGCACCACTCCAGTAAAATCTAGACGTGGTGACATACATCCATAACCCCAGGGTCGAGGGCAGTGAGAGCAGGGACTTTGCTGGCAAGCCAGTCTAGCTGAAACAGCAAAGCCTAGGTTCAGTGGGAGAGCTTGTCTTAAAAGATAAGGTGGGAAGTAACAGAGGAAGATTCCCAGCATTAACTTCTGGCCTCCACAAGAGCACGAATGGGCATGTCATCCACACACATCTACACACACATGTGCACAAATATGAATGCCACACATGGACACACACACACCCCATAATTTTTTTCCCCTATCTAGAGATGGCAAGATCAGTGCTGAAAAGTTGGTGCCGTAGTTCTTGTGGGCCCAACCTCTTCTATATTTTCATCCTTGACACCTCTCAACATTTTCAAAATGGACCCAGGTGACCTCCAGGGTGCTGGTGTGCATTATGTATGGGATATGATGGACAGGCTACACATGAGCATCCATCCTCCTGGGGCATCAGCTCCCTCTTAAGCCCTACCAAGTTACTTCCTCTTTCATCTACTAGTCACTGCAAGTTACAGAAACACTAGGAAATATAATCTTTTATCGGTGCACATTGCCTGCGTGGATTAAAAGCCAGATTTTCGGAGTAACAAATGTGCAAAACTAGTACTGAAGTAACAGTCCTTGCTCCCATCTGGTTTTCAGTGATCTCAGCTGGTGATGCTACTGTGTGTTTTATCAACCACAGCAGTTGGTTATGGCTTGCCTCTTGTCTGACGCACATGGAGAAATCATCAATTCATCTATTAGACCCCCATCTGGTCACATCAAGAGGGAATCTTTCCATATGAAGCTCCCAAATGAATGGCCATGTTTCCCAAGAGTTTGCCTTTTTATAAGATTCTTATTAACCTGATAGTTCTCTTATCAGGTTTTGAATTATTGCCAAATGACTTATTTTCCAAATGACTTATTCCAAATGACTTATTTATTACTCACAAATACATAGTGTAAAATAATACTGTTCATACTGGCAAACACTGGAGTTGTCCCATTTGTTAAGATCTTTTTCTTAGCACAAATCATATGTGTGTATATATGTGTGTGTGTGTGTGTGTGTGTGTGTGTGTGTGTAAAATTAAATACGGGGTATTATGGGTGTCACAAAAGACAGCTAGATTAAATGATAGCCTTGAGAATGATTGTGCCAAATGGTCACTGTGAGAGGAGAAAGAGTTGGGAACGTCCTGAGATGAGTGAGAGAAATGTGTGTAAGTCAGAGTGATCAGACATGTCCTTTTTCCAAATGTCAGAGCAGAATAACTTTCATACAAAACAAGACAGATGTACCTCAGATAATTTAAAAACATTAATTCCTCTGCTGCCCAGTGGCTGGCGATGGTAATTAATATTATCTCTCAAGGTCCCAACAACACAGGAAAATTGAATGATTGCTTTATTGGCCCATCAAATAGAATGATAGGGCATTTTTCTAAATCCTGTTGATCTGTGGCAGGAGAAACATTGTTCCACTGGAAAGCACTGCTATTATGAAGACTAATAGGACGGTAAATGGCACACAGACCTAGGGCATCTCATCATGATACAATTTGTCACTGCATCAGCTCTGTAGCAGGTGCTCTGCTGAATGAAGTTAAAGCATGGCTTCTGCCCTGTGGCCCAAATCCATTTTGCAGCCATTATTATGTTTTTCAGGGCTAAATGGCCAATTGTGTGCTGTTAGTTTTCTTGCCAATGCGTTTCTCTGCAGCCTTAGCGTCCATTTTTTGTGATGAGCAGTAAGTACAAAATTGAACAGGAAGGGGGAAGATAAATGAATCATAGAGCCTGTGAGAGGTCCTTGAAAGTTCCACCCAAGTGCAGGTAAATGCTCCAGGTGATGTATTGATGGTAGCAAAGACTGGGTAAATGGATTGAATCGGAAGATAATTGGGAGAGTATGTGGGGAAACTGAATGACTATAATGGGTAAACACAGAGCACAAATAGAACGAGTTTCTGCTGTCTAAATTGGGTACAGACAAGGCCAGTGCTTATGTCACGCCAATAGAGAGCACAGTTTTCTGGGCCAGAATGTTTTAGTCTGTCACAAACATGTGGTTTGAAGCATTGTAAATTTAGTGATGCCTTTTAGCAGAAATGCTATAAATAGTCTGAGGAACATGGTACAGGCAAAGATAATGTGTCTCTGAGAGGGCCTAGAGACCATGAACCAACTTTCTTCAACCTGGGGCAGAGAGACAGGCCAGTCTGCATCCCACTCTGCTCTGTGGGATTTCTTTGTCAGCTTCCATCTGTGTGATAGAGTACTGGAGACAAGCAACTTATAAGGATGCTCAGTCTCCAAGTTACCTAGTAAGGGGAACAGGGGCTGTCTCTGACATGAACTCAGTGATAGGCTCTCTGATCATCTCCTCCTGGGGGGGGCAGCCTTGCCAGACCATAGAGAAAGACAGCGCAGCCAGTCCTAATGAGACCTGATAGGCTGGGGTCAGAGGGGAGGAGAGGAGGAACTCCCCTATCAGTGGACTGGGGAAGGGACATGGGTGGAGAAGAGAGAGGGAGGGTGGGATTGGGATGGAATGAGGAAGGGGGCTACAGCTGGGATATAAAGTGAATAAATTATAATAAATAAAAATTGATATATATATATATATTTATAAAAGGATGGAATATGTTTGGGCTCATGGTTTCAGAGATGTGTGTCCATGATGATTATTTGGCTCAGTGACAAGGTGGAACATTGTGTTGTAAGTGGTACAGGAGGTTACTCACCTTGGGGTGGTGAGGAAGCTTAGGGAGGAAGAGTGGAAGAGTGTCTCAATATTCCGGCTTAGTCCATATGTTAATGGTATGTATGTTTTGGTGTGGGAAAGACCATCCCTCCCACTCTCAGCATCCCGTAGTTGCCTTCATATATGGCTGAGGTCCTGTGCCCCATCCTCATTTGCTTTGTCGTGTCATTGACCTTGCTCAGCTCACGTTTTGGCAGCCATGCTGTTGCGACTTTGAGACCACCTGTGTGGCTTCTGACATTTCTAGGATACACAGTCTCAGAGAAAACTGCCTCATTTTCTAGTTCTTATTGCCTTTGTGCCTGGCCATTCTTCTGTGATCTTTCCTGAGATTTAGGTTTTAGGGTTGCTTAACAAAACCCCAACAAACAGGGCTTGAGAAGTCCTTTTTGGTGTTGTTCAGGATTGTCCAAGACTCCCAAAACATTACAGTCTGCTATTGGTCCCAGAGGTGGAAGGTAAGTCCCTGCTGCTGAAGACAGCATTCCTCCAGACATAGGTGCCCAGAGCTCCCTGAGCTGAAACTGAACTCTAAAGATTTGTCTCACAGACAAGTGTAGCCCTTTCTCTGCAGCAACAGATGGAGATTATTACAGAAACCAGTAGTTAGGGCTAGGGAAATCCTGCATCTTGGAGGAGAATCCACGACCTTTTTCCTTTTTAAAGATAACACACCCAGTACAGTCTATCCTCCACGTGGACCATCTCCTAGAGCGGTGGTTCTCAACCTTCCTAACGCTGTGACCCTTTAATCCAGCTCCTCATGTTGTGGTGACCCCCAACCATGAAATTATTTTTGCTGCTACTTCATAACTGTAATTTTGTGCCCGTTGCGAATTGTAAATACCCAGTATGCAGACACTCTTAGGCAACCTCTGAGAAAAGGTTATTGCCCCCCCCCCAAAAAAAAAGGTAGTGACCCATAGGTTGAGAACCACTGCACCAGAGCATGGTTGACCTAGCAGGGAATTAAGGAATGAACACTGACTCTTCATCCTTCCTCCTTCAACCGTCAGTAGCTCCTCAATGAGGGGATAGTTCAGTAGTTCCCCCAATGCCACACTAGGATGTTGACTGGCTTGATCTCATACAATTCTTCTGGAAGATGTTTTACAAATCTCTTTTGAGACATAAAACAAAACGCAAGACACGAAGCCTGGGATTAAAATCAGCAGCCTTCCTTCTTTGTGGTCCATAAATAAGTAGTTAAATATGTTTCCCAATTATGTGGCCGACAAATTAATGATGACTTCATTGTATGTTCCTTATAGGTTAGCACTATTGCACATTTCTTATTTTCAAGAAGTTATTTATCTCCAATGAGGCTGGCTTTTAGCTGGATGAATATTCTGATTATTTTGATTTATGAGTCTAAATTTCATATAATACATTAGCAATAAAAACACTCAGAGAAATGACTTAATTAGAGCTGAATCTGTAGATCCTTCAGAAATTTCCATAAGAAAACACAAAATCCAACTTGATTAAAATCAACTTATAATTCTTAATTTTTACAAATTTTATAGAAGCGGTAGGAAATAGAACTATGTATGTACTAAACCTGGGACATTCTTTTGTAATTAGTTTTAAAATGATCCCTTCATGAGATAACCCATCACAGAATGTATATATATGAAGCTCATGAAGACCCAAAACTGAAAGAAACTATTTGTCTTTTTTTTTTCCTAGTAACTTACACCACTTTACAATCATGGAAATCCCCAAATCTTTTGTCTTGTGATTTTTTTCTTCTTTTTTTCAATAAAAGTAGAATGAAGAATACAGGAAAAGAAAGCAAAGCAAAACAACAACAAAACCCAAACCTAAGGAAGACAAGTAAGGGCAGTACGTAGGCCCTGGCCATACCTAGGCCAAGCAGGCTAGGGTGGTGTATTCTATATTTTGGCTCATGATTTTAGGGTACAGTTCACCACTGCATGGGAGTTATGGCAACTGGAGATCAATGTGGTGTTCAGCTCACTTCCTTTTTTTTTCCTTTAGTCTAGGACTTCAGCCCGTGGCACAGGACAGCTCACGTTTTTTGGAGGGTCTTCACACCTTCATGGACTTAATCTAGAAAGTGAGATATTTGCATGGGGAGAATAAATCCCATAAGGCAGATAAGACTACACATCACAGATGATGTGTGTGTGTATACATATATATGTATGTATATATACAAAGGTCAGGATTATGTCAGGACCTTTGTCAGGTTTATGTCTGAAAATATTTCTTTCTAGACTGTAGTTTGTTTTTGTTGTCTTGATAACTGTTTGTACAGAACAATATTTTTTTTTTCATTTTGATGCGGTCTAACTTATAAACTTACATTTTCACAAACTGGTTTTTATGTTATTTCTAAAGACTCTTTGACAACATTTTGTAACATTTTCCTGCTTTTGTCCTGAAGGCTTATAATAAATACTGCATTTACATTTCTGTCCTTGAAGCTAATCTGTGTTTAACATATAGGATTAGCCATAGCTTCAATTTTTGCATATGTAAAATTGATTATTATAACATATCTAAATGATGTTTTACCTTTGAGTTGACTTTTTAAATTTTGTTAAGATTAAATGTTCATTATTTGTTTGGATCTATTCCTGGGCAAGTAAGTCACCATTCTGTGCATTGATCTTTGTGTCGAGCCTTCAGGCAGTATACTGTCTTCAAACTGGAGCTCTCTGTCATATGTTCTTTGATAACATGATTTTATGCTTTGTTCTTTTAAAATCATTTTCACCACTTAGTTCATTAAATTTAGTTTTTCCATTTTTAAATCAGTCTGTATATACTTACAAAATTCTTCTGGGACTTTGGTAAGAATTGCATTAAATCTATAAAACATTTTGCTCACCATTGGAATTTTGTAACATATCTTCACTATATTAAGATTTCCAATCCAGAGGGTAAGTTCAGTCCCTAGGAATGTGATGGAAGGAAGAATTTGAATTGTATCCTCTGCTACTGTAAATTATCTTTCTTTTGGGGCCTTTATGACTTGTTGTTTAAGGTTTTCTAACCTCAGGTCTTGTCCTGTCTTTTGTCTTGCCATATAAATAGGTCATCCATGTAATGGCATATATGGAGACCTGATTTAATGAGGGAATTTTATGTGTGGGCTATGGCTGCTTGGCAGATGGTAGGACTGTTAACAGTACCTTGAGAAAGTACACTTCACTCATATCTATCTTCTGGTCCTGAGTTATTGACTTTGGGTACTAAGAAGACAAAGCACTTGCAGTCTTGTTCATTGATCAGCACTGAAAAGAAGCAATCTCGTTAATGTCTAAAACTAATGGGGGGTATTTACAGCTATGGCGGAGACAATGGGGTGGCCATGTTGAGGAAAAGAGAAAAGAAAGAACAAACAAAACCAAACCAAAATAAAACAAAAGATTTCCAATCCACAAACATGGTATACTTTCCTACTGATTTAGATCCTCTTATTTCTTATTAATATCTTGTGGTTTTTAATGTATAGATTGGCAGTTTTTAAAGGTTGTATACCTAAGCATATAATACTTGGGTGGCATTTTAGTTGGTAATAAAGCTTGGCTCTCAACTGTTCACTGTGTTTATAGAGAAATACAACTGATTCCCCGTGTCTTATATTTTTGGTTGTGAGCCTAGTCTTTGATGGCTGAGCCATCTTTCCAGCTCTGATTCCTATGTCTTAACTTCATTACCTGTAATGAATGCACTTAGGATGCACTTAGGAGTAGTGCATTAACATTTTGTCAGGGAATTTTTGGAAAAGGTGTGAGAAAAGATTGGAGGAGCCAGAGAGGTTAAGGACACCACAAGAAGACCTACAGAATAAACTAAGCTGGACCCATGGGAGCTCACAGAGACCAAAAAACATGCGTGTGATGGACCTAGACCCCCTACACATACATAGCAGATGTACAGTTGGGTCATCATGTGGGTCACCTAACAATGGGAATAGAGGCTGTCTCTATCTCTGTTGCCTGACTTTGGATCCCTTTCCCCTAGCTGGGCTGCCCTGTCTGGCCTCAGTGGGAGAGGATGTGCTTAGTCCTGCTGTGACTTGAGGTGCGAAGGGTGAGTGGGTACCCCTTGGAGACCTCACCTTCTCTGTGAAGAAGAGGAGGGGAAAAAGATGTGGGTCATGAAGGTAGGACTGGGAGGAAAAGAGGGCGGGGGCTGGGATCTGGCTGTAAAGTGATTATATTAAATACATACATGCATACATACATACATACATATCTCTTCATATGTTTTAGATCAATAATCTCAAGAGAAAGAATGCTCCAAACAGTGACCACCCTTTTTCATATTTTCATATTTCTCCTCCCTTCTTCCTCTATTACACGACACTTCTAATTTAAATCATTGTTTATATACTTAAATCTATTGCTCTTAAGAAGCTAAAAACAAGGAGGACCCCAGGAAAAATTCTTAATCTTCATCCAGAAGGGCAAACAGGATAGATATCAGAAGTAGGAGAAGACAAGGAACAGGACAGGAGCCTTCCACAGAGGACCTCTGAAAGACTCTGCCCACCAAGGTATCAAAAGAGATACTGACACTAATAGCCAAACTTTGGGCAGAGTGCCAGAATCCTTATGGAAGAAGAGGGAGACAGAAAGACCTGAATGGGATAGGAACTCCACAGGAGAACAACACAGCCAAAATACCTGGGCCATGGGCAGGGGGGGAAGGGGGAGGCTGCAGAGAACGATACTTCAACTAAGGAACGTGCATGAAGAGGACCTAGACCCCCCTGTTCAATGGAAGCCCGTTGGCTGTTCAGTTTCCAAGTGGGTTCCCTAGTAAGGGATACAGGGGCTGTCTCTGACATGAACTCAGTGGCTGGCTATTTGATCACCTCCCTCTGGGGTGTACAGCATTGCCAGGCCACAGAAGAAGATGATACAGTCAGCTTTGATGAGCCCTGATAAGCTAGGGTCAGATAGAAGGGGAGGAGGTCTTCCCCTATGAGGGGACTAGGGAAAGGGCATAGGGGGAGAAGAGGGAAGTGAGACAAGTGAGGGGGCTGCAGTGGGGATACAAAGTGAATAAATTGTAGTTAATAAATCTATAAATAAAATTAAAGAAATATAAATCATTGTTTATTTGTCCATGACAGTTCAAATAATAGGAAAAAGTGTTTTTTTTTCTTCTTTTGCACATTAAAATATTGTAAGAGCTAGCTTAGCCTTGCTATCTCCCCATTTATAAAAGGATAAATGTTTCAAGGATAGTCCCAGGTTATCATACCTTGTGCTTCCTAGCTTCTCCACCCCCATGTCTTTATAATATGTTCATTGTCTTACTTTTACTTCATAAACAAAAGGGTTGAGCCTGATAGTAGTGAAGCTATGTGGGTATTTAAAGTGGAGGTTTGGAAGGAGGTAGAAAATAAGCGTGTGAAGGTGATAGGTAGGTCATTAGAGCAGGCTGGGTTTCTCATGGTCACAGAATTTCTGAACCTCATTGCAGCAGTTCCCTAACCGCTTCTGTGTCTTTCATAACACACAGGCTTTTCTTTGTATGAACTAAATGGGATATCTGGGTACAATGATATTTCAGGAAATGATTTATTAGAATATCTTCTTGAGAAGGGAGAGATTGCAATTTTCTCTCCCACATTATCAAATCTTGGGGCAATTTTGTGAAAGATGAAAGTTTCCATCAAAAATACTGAATCAACCAACATACTCTTTTGTAGTAGAAAGAGAAAGCAGTTAAGAAAAGTGGGTGTTAATGGGGGGAAATGGATCTGCATTAGAGGGCCTGAGTCATTGAATCAATTTGCAATATCAACTAAAAACCAGCACTGACTGTGTATCTCAGTGATCATACCACAGGCTTAACAAGTCCCCCACGCTCTTGTCTGAAGAGTCAGAACAGCAATCTTTGTAAAGCGTGGCTGACAGAAAATAGCCAATAAATGTTTTTCTGTAGCAAATATGAAGAAGACCAGTGGTCTAGAATAAAGGAAAACCCCTAATTAGACATGTCATAACTTTTTTTGGGGGGGGGAGAAGAAAAATAATTCAAGCTGTAAGGAAGCATAGAATTCGTGCCAATTGAGGAGGAAACAAATGGCTCATAAACAGAAGCAGCTAACCTCAGACAATAATCAGATTTCTTACAGAGCTGATTTATACTGTATTTGTTCATGGAGGACTGGAAGTAATATCTATAATTGTTGTCAAGATTCTGTTTACTGGTTTGCTATCTTGAAACGTTCCTGTGGTGCCTGCATGATAGAAAGCTGGTCAGCCC
The DNA here is from genome assembly GCF_030254825.1 of Meriones unguiculatus. Classification (NCBI taxonomy): domain Eukaryota; kingdom Metazoa; phylum Chordata; class Mammalia; order Rodentia; family Muridae; genus Meriones; species Meriones unguiculatus. Next base: position 77,086,310 of record NC_083354.1, on the reverse strand, counting down.
TGCTCATTGCCCTTTCTAGACCTAGATTGCAGTGATTATACTGTGAATATTTTAGAGCAGCTTCCAAATGTAGCCTTCTGCCTTGATGGGTGCAGATGCTCAGAAGTAAATCAAGTTGACCTGATAACTCAATCTCCAAGCATGCTGGACCAAATCTATCTCTTGAAGAACTCAGTGTTCTCTTCTGTAAAATATGTGGCAGTGCATTTGAACTGGGACAGCTGATAACGAGCTGAGAAGTTTATTTATTAAATATGAATCCCATTTTAACCATGGAAATAGATCTAAGAGTTTTAGGTTTCCAGTATTAATATCTTGTGCACATGATATTTGCATGAGGCTGTTTCTAGGTCAAATTAGCATATGCAGGCTAAGATCTGTGCTGGAATGCTGTAAGCTCCAGTGTAAATGTCAATGGGCAGAGCAGCAGAAAAGCAAGATGCAACTCTGGGATGATTCCACGGTAGCCAGACCAGCTGGTATGCGTATCTAATATCTTTCTCATCCAAATCCCTCGGGTAATGTGAATACCTAACCACATCAAAGGCCCCTAGAAGTGTGCTCTTATCCCATCCCAGTGAGAGAAATCTCATTTCAGTTTAAGCCAGTGAGTCTCAATATGCCTTAAATTTACATACATCTCAAACTCAGTAAAATAAAGACAATGTTGTAAGATTTTATAATTCTAAACTTAGTGAAGTTATAACTCTATGGTAAATTTATATTTTTTGTTCATATAGTCAGATTATGTTTTGTTCTACTTTTGGGGAATTTAAAATCCTCTTAAAATACAGTTGGGAAATTTTGAATGTGTTGTCACAGAATAAGGTTCTTATTTTATGCTGCCCTTATGATCAGTTTTTACCAGGACTGTGAAATTCCATACCCTGGGAGTCATTCTCTAAAATCTTATTTAGGAAGTCAGAATAGTTATTTCAAAGTAAGAGAGACATTCCTAAATGTACAAAGAGCATAGCCCCAACTTTCCTAAGGAAAAGGATGAGGTATCTAGCAAATAAAGTATACTTGATTTGAGTTATTCAGTATTCTTTTAGCCCCTCCATGATCTGTATGTCAACTGAGTACACATTTAAAAAGAGGCCAATAAGTGGGCCTCAACAGAATGTAGGATATAGAAATACAGTTAGAGCTTGAGAAGAATCAAGGCTATGCCATTGCCAGGCCAGTAAAAAACTGCAAACTTTGAAAAGACTGTGCTCAGGAACATTTCTTGAGATTGCCTATAACATGGGAAAATGTCTTCAGTGGTGATTCAGTTTGCTTTGTATGAAAGATTTACAACATGGCTCCAAGTTCACAAACTCACTCCCCTGAGAAAAATGGCATCAAAGTTCTTAAGATGAAATGAGGATAAATATATTGTAATGTTTATGCTTCAAAATGCGAATTCAGCAGAAGCAAATGGAAACAGAATGTGTATATACACTCTAGTTTGGTCTCTGTTGCAGTGATAAACTCTATGAGAGGCAGAAGCTTAGACAGGGAGGGATGGTTTTGTTTGGACTACATTTGCACATCATAGTCTATTAGCTAGGGAATCACGGAAGGAGCTGAAGGCAGGAGTTGGGAAGCAGGAACTGACAGAAGACTAATATCCAGTATACATAAAGAACTCAATAAGTTAAACAGCAACATATCAAATAATCCAATTTAAAAAAATGGAGTACAGAGCTAAACAGAGAATTCTCAACAGAGGAATATTGAATGGCCAAAAAACACTTAAAGAAATGCTCAATATCCTTATTATCAGGGAAATGCAAATAAAAACAACCCTGAGATTTCACCTTACACCCATTAGAATGGCTAAGATCAAAAACTCAAGTGACAACACATGCTGGAGAGGCTGTGGAGAAAGGGGAACCCTCCTCCATTGCTGGTGGGAATGCAAACTTGTACAACCACTCTGGAAAGCAATCTGGCGCTTCCTCAGACAATTAGGAATAGAGCTTCCTCAAGATCCAGCCATACCACTCCTAGGCATATATCCAAAAGATGCTTAAGTACACAATAAGGACATTTGCTCAACCATGTTTGTAGCAGCTTTATTTGTAATAGCCAGAAGTTGGAAACAGCCCAGATGCTTCTCAACTGAGGAATGGATACAGAAACTGTGGTACATTTACACAACGGAATATTATTCAGCAATAAAAAACAAGGAAAATCATGAAATTTGCAGGCAAATGGTAGGAACTGGAAAAGATCATCCTGAGTGAGGTATCCCAGAAGCAAAAAGACACACAGGGTATATACTCAACTCATGAGTGTATATTAGACATATAATATAGAATAAACCTACTAAAATCTGTACACCTAAGGAAACTAATCAAGGAGGACTCTAGCTAAATGCTCAAACCCCATACAGCAAGGCAAAGAGGATAAACATCAGAAGAGGGAAAAAACAGGGAACAGTACAGGAGCCTGCCACAGAGGACCTCTGAAAAGCTCTACCCTGCAGGGTAGCAAAGCAGATGCTGAAACTTATGGCCAACCTTTGGGCAGAGTGCAGGGAATTTCATGAAAGAAGTAGGAAATAGTAGGATCTGGAGAGAACAGGAGCTCCATAAGGAGAGCAACAAAACCAAAAGATCTGGACACAGGGGTCTTTTCTGAGACTGATATTCCAACCAAAGACCATTGATGGAAATAACCTTGAACCCCTGCACCGATGTTGCCCATGGCAGCTCAGTGTCCAAGTGGACTCCATAGTAATGGGAATAAAGGACTGTCTCTGACATAATCTGATTGGCCTGCTCTTTGATCACTTCCCCCTGGGGGGGGGGGCAACCTTACCAGGCCACAGAAGAAGACAGTGCAGCTATTCCTGATGAGACCTGATAGACTAGGATCAGAAGGGAGGAGAGGAAGACCTCCCCTAATCAGCGGACTTGGGGGGGGAGCATGTGAGGAGAAGGGGGAGGAAAGGTGGGATTGGTAGGGGAGGAGGGAGGGGGCCACGGGGGGATACAAAGTGAATAAAGTGTAATTAATTAAAATTAAAAATGGAAAGAAAAAATTTCTGGCTTGCTTAGCTAATATATATAATATTAAATATAAAATAATTATGTATATTATATATTATAATGCATTCTATGAGAAGTTATGTATTTTATTATTATATAACAAATATATCACATATTTTATTTATATTATATTATAATAAATAATATTTAAACTATATAATGAATAAGTGATATTTATATACTTATATAAATAAATAGCATATTTATATTATGAATATTATATATTTATATTATAAATATTAAATATTATATACACACAAAACTAAGGCCTGGCTCTCAGGTGATGGTGTAATCCAGAGTGTATTGGTCTCTCCTACATCAATCAGCAAGAAGAAAATGTTCCACAGACACGCCACAGTCCAGTCTGAAGTAGACAATTCCTCTCCTGAGAGCCCTCTTCCTAGGTGAATCTAGTTTGTGTGAAGGTATCATGTAGCAGTTTTGAGATGGAAGCATTTCATCCAGCAGGGAAGCCATTAAGAGAGGAAGCAAATAACTCAAAATAGCTTCAGCATGTCCTTGAAACGGACCAGAATCATTAGGCTCCACCACCTCAAAAGTAGCTCCTCTTTGTGAGAAGAGCATATAGGAAAGGTTTGAATCAGTACTCCAAGTTCACAGCCTGAGGAAAACGACATCCAAGTTCCTGAGATGAAGTGAGCAGGCGAAGAAGATTGAATCATGCTCAGGCAAGCTGCTCTGGAAAGCAGGCTCAGAGGCAAGCTCAGTCACAGGAAGAAGCAGAAACCGGCCAACCGCCAGGAAGCAACAAAAACAAACCCAACAGCCTGGAAGGGGTTCAGAGCAACTGCACCAGCAGGAAAGGACACCCTCCTACCTGTTGAGCTTCCTGAAGGCTGTGCGGTGTGCTCCAGGCTTCCAGCTTTTGTGAGCTTTGTTGTAACCCCTGCTAGGGTGGACTTTGGTGAGGCAACTGTCTTTGAGTCCTTTATGCTTCTGTGTGTAACCCCCTTACTCGTATTCCTACAAGGAGACCCAGGAAAACTGGTTCACCAAGTTGGATTTGGTGGTATCCATACTTTAGTTATTGTAGCTACCCTATCTGAGGTGAGTAGATGTGTTCACGTTGAATCTCCTCAGGAAAGGTCTGTCACACACTAAAGAAGTTAGCCCACAAAATTCATATCACATGTACATGATTTCTCTTGCACTGGGAGAATCCTTCAACCAGCAGTGCTTAGTAAAAATGATGATGATGATGATGATGATGATACAAGCCAGTTTTGGCAGTGGTGCCAATTTGGGCTTTCTGAAGTCACTGGTCGTTGAGTAGGTTTTGTAGTAACGCCTTTTTATGATGTGCTGCCTGGAGCTTTCCAAGTCAGTGTTTAAAGCTGGATCTCTCATGGCTCCTCAAACTTTGATTATTTTTTGCATTGCTTCTATCCTTTGTATGTGTCACAGGTTTATATACTGGCTATACAACAGGTAGTATAGAAAAGTTTGGAAAAGACATGGTTTTTATTTTTTAAATTGGAAAGCACTCTCTTCTTTCCTCCTATACCCCCCCTTTTTTGTTCCTTCCATCCTTGTTTTACTCCTCTTCATCTTCATCTTAATCTTAATCTCCCTGTGTGGACAAGACAGGCTTTATCATAGCAATCCTCTTGCTCCAGCCTGCTGTGTGCTGGAGTCACAGATAGGAGTGAGCACACCTGGCTGTCAGAGAGCTTTCACACCTGGTGCCCATACCAGGTGGCCCTTCCCAGGTCTTGTCAGCTAGCATTTTGTTCTCCTTTCCCCTTCACTGTGCTTTCTCTAAAGATTCTTGAGTCTTAGGTGGAGAAGGTCTCAGGCTTTCTGGTTTTGTAAAGACTTGATAGCATCATCACTGTACGCATTCTTTTTACAGGGAATTCCTTGACCAGTCATGACTCCTCCATTAACCCGCGGCGCTTTAATTGGTATCTGCATAGAGTGCCTTGAATGTCACTCCATGGATTGTTTGTTTTAGATTCTGAGGTCTTTAATGAGCCCTCTGGGGACTAATATTTATTTGCCGTTGGAATTTGAGAAAGGAAGGACCACGGTGAAATGCTTCTGAAAGCCTTTTCTCTGGGAAACAAAAGCTTCCCCCACCGGGCCTTGTGTGAGTTCAGCTTCATGTATCAGCGCTTTATCACACACAGCTGCTCTGTTTTAATTCTGCAGTCCTTGGCGAAAGGCCTTCTGCCGTAACTAACGTTTTACTAGTGTTCTAAGACCGACGTGATTTACAGAAGAGATCTTTGACAAAGGAGAGCCCGAGACTCTGCATGTGTTTTCCTACAGCCCATGCTAGGAACATTGCTTAGAGAACGTTTGGGCCTCCTATTTGTGTACGGGCATGCCTGTATGCATATGAATGTGCTTGTATGCACGCAAACATGCTTGCATGCATGTGCACACACATACTAGGACTAGACACTAACATTAGGATGGCCTTAAAACGTGCTTACAGATGAATCTGTCTGAGCCTGCCACATTTCATCCTTTTATTATTTAAATATACCTTCTGCTAGTTATTGGGCTGACTTGTGGAGGCAAAACAGTAAATTAATCATGCTCTCTGTGCCAAAGAAAACTTACTGCAGCCTCTGCATCTTAGGAGAATAACCATCATTTAAACATAGGACCTAGATATACTCAAACCCAGGCAGCTACTATTTCTTCAGTGGGAGACACAGAAAGGCCTTCAGATATGATTCCCTTTGCTTTGTGTCTATCTACATGAAAAGTGGTTGTTCTGACAATTTTAACTGGTGTTTGCTCAAAAATCACAAAGCTAATGAAAAAAAAAGCTCAATTAGTGGTACTTGTTTTTCATTTCAAAGCTATTTAAATTTGGACTCTTTGAGCATTCTTTGTTTTTTTTTGTTTTTTTTTGTTTTTTTCTGGAGATACACTGAGAAAACCTTTCTGTGAACTTACTCAGGTTCACTCCTTTGCTTGGTTGTCACCCTACTCTGAGGTGGGAGAAGTGCTAATGTGGGGGGGGGAGGGACAACTCAGCAGTGATGATTCTGATATCAAGGCCACAGGACCTAGGCAACATAGGTCTGAACCCTCTCCACCCAGGACATGTAGCGAAGGAAGCCAAAGTCAAGTCCCACCAATTACTGCAGGCTTCGAGGATGACCAGCCTCCAAACTCCAAACTCAGCTCTGTTTTTAAACTCCCATTTTGGTCAACTAGAGAGATTCTCCAGGTTATTATTTCTTTTTCTTAGGAAGAACTAGGCGATGAGGAGAGGCCTGTTCTGACAAATGATCCCTAGGGCTGGAGGGTTCCTGTTGGATGAATGGTGGCGAGCTCAAGGCTGTCCTCTGACTGTTGGAAGTGTTGCGAATGTGATAGTAATTGGTGAGGGGTTTCCTCACAGGAATGTGACACCCTTTGTTTTAGGAAGCCTGGTGCCTGTGGAAAAGGTGGAAGATTTATTTATTACTATAAATGATGAATTAAACACTTAATTTGGGGCTCACAGTTCCAGAGGGTTAGACTCTATGACCATTAGGGTGGACACCATGCAAGCAGGCAGCATGGTGCTGGAGCAGCAGCTGAAAGCTTACTTCTTGATTTGCAAACGTGAGGCAGAGAGTGCTAACTCTGTGAGGTTTCGGAAACCTCAAAGCCTGAGCTCAATGACAGACCTCCTCCACCAAGGCCATATCTCCTAATTCTTCCCAAACAGTTCCTCCACTGGGGATCAAAAATAAAAGTATTTGAGCCTATGGGGGCCCTTGTTATTCAAAGCACCACAGAGATTTATTACGCTTAAGGTGTATGTGTACATGGACATAGACATATATAAAGAGTTTTGGGTATTTGTAGGCCAGTAAGAGTCACAGTGTATTATCACAAGGCTCGTCAGGGCTTACACGTTGGTGGCATGATTGATGGTTTTGAAACTTCAGAGGTAAGAACCGACATCCCAATCATTTGTGCATGTAGAACAGACAAAGACATCAGGCTCTGCTTTTTTTCCTCTTAGTCATGGTCCATCCCATCACCCCAGGGATTCATGCCTTGAGCTCCTCGGAGGAAACGTTAAGCCGTGATTTTGTGATCGGAACCCATGCTGCTGTTAGAGAACTCAACGTAATATTCTGATTATGGGCATGGCTTCGTAGACAACTGGGTTAGATTAGATTGACGTATCGCAGTAGAAAGCTTTTTGCAAGGTAAATAGGCTTAATAGAGAGAATTCCTCCCATAGCAGAAAGCTGGCAAAGACCTTGTCTTTCCACAGCTTCCTCACATTTTGCCATAAAGAGAGTGTAGAATCCCAAGCAAGCAAATTAACTTTAGAAAGCACTTAGAAGCTGACTCTAAGGAGCCTGTGTTGACCATTGGAAAGCTCCAGGCTGTAACACAGATCTGGTGAACATGATTCCCGTATTCCAGGCATGAATGTAAAATATATTTTGTAGGTCCATTGTCCATTACCTGTTATCTTACACTTGTTGTGTAGATTTGTTCAGAGTGAGTATAAAATATTCCACCTCTTCTGAACATTTTATTTACCAATGTAAAAATCAAACAGATTACTGTTGTTTTCCTGGAGAGGAAAGTGAAATGGACAATCTGTCAAGGCTTTTCTGGCTACAGTAGGGAGTGGCGTCACAGTTTATTCGAAGAATCGAACAGTAGGTAAGGAATCTGGTGGTGGAAAGCGATTGGCATTTCTCTACCATTGTCCCCCCACCCCTCAACTCCGCTCCCAGTTAATTAAAACTGGAATGGCTTATTTATAATGTCTCATTTTCCTGCTTGCTATATTCATGATCCTGTTTAGTTAGCAGCATGCTACCAAAGTCATATCCTCTTGAAGTAAATAAATATCTCAGACTGTTGTATTCGCTAATTTCAGAGCCCCTGTTTTATTTTTGGTTGGTTGGTTTTGTTGTTGTTGTTTGTTGGTTTTGTTTCTTGCAGTAGAGTTGTGAGCTACACAATTTAGCTGGCTCCAATCTTACTTCCCAAGCATTGGGATGTCTGTCCTTACCACAATGTCAGCATTTACTAAACTCTTTGAAACAACATTTGTCCTCATGAGTGGCTCTAACTTTCAGCCTATGTTCTCTGAGCATTAATCAGCTGTGAATGTGTCACAAGTTATAGGCAATATAATAAAACAGGTATGTGCTGCTTAACTTCTGTCAACGGGTCACAAACTAGTCATTCTGGAAAGAGGAACCTCAATTGAAGAATTGCTTTCATCAGACTTGTTTGTAGCAGGTAGGTGGGGCATTTTCCTGTTTGCTGACTGATGTGTGGGGCTCCTGCCCATTGTGGTTAGCACAGTCCATGGGAAGGTGGACCAGGCTATAGAAGAATGGTAGCTGAGAAAGCCAGGGAAGCATGCCAGTAAGCAGCACTCTTCCAATATCTCTGCCACAGGGAACAGAGGAAGTTCTGAGTGAGTGAAGTCCTGAGTGAAAACATGCTGTTGACATGAGCACTGCTATAACAAGGGCCAAGGCTTCAGAGACCTAGGGGAAACTGGCTAAGTCTTTCTCTATATGGATCAGGCTTGGCATGGGCAAACTCTTCTTCCTCTGGTCCAAATACAAGTGTTTACAGACAATTGATCAACGTGTAGAAAACAAAACAAAACAAAACTGAGCTTACTCCTTACTTAGTCTGTAAACACCGGACTTCACTGTAGAGGCCTCCTACCGAGACTAGCTAGGCATTATAACCTTGCCGTGCTGTGCATAACAACCACACTTAGGTTCCAGGTCATGGCTGTATATGTGAGGCTCCATTAGCGCATGCACAATTCATCTGACCTCAGCTTTTCTATAGGCCTGTCTGTGTGTCTGTCTTTTCTTCATTCCCTCACCACTCCTAATTAGGGTTCCAGGACCAAGCTGTAGTTGGATGTGGCAATCTGTTTCAGTTTCTCCCTCCAAGTCCCTGCCTTGAGTTCTTCTACCAGGTTGGTTTGATCAGTGTTTTATCATAGCAACAAAAAAGCAAACTAGAATATAAATTGGTTCCAGAGAGTGGACTGTAACCATCCTGAGCATGTACTTTATGGAGAGGATTGTGGACGTGTTTCCAGCTTTGTGCTAGAGAAATGATTGAGTGTTCAGAGCTTAACTGGTTGTTCTGTGAGAGGTTGGAATATAGGAATGCTGAGATAAATGCAGACAAAGGAGGTATGGCTTAAAATTTCAGAGGAAAGATTGAGAGTCCCTCATATACTCTCTCAGAGCCATTCCTGTTCTATATTTGAGTTCAGAACCTTTACTTTGCTGGGATGGTAGATGCTGGTTTGCTAGGGCTGAAAGTCAGCTGGGATTAATAAGAGACCAAGATCACTGATGTGAAGTCTTCTGCAGGATTAGCACATGGAGATGGTGGTTCAGTGGAGTCCAGGGCTCTACATCCAGCTGGCAATGAAACTTGATACTTTCGAAAGGCCTCCCACATGGTGCTGGTTCTGAAGGTATGAAAGGGTCATGGGGAGAAGCTGAAGTTTGACACCAGGTGATAGAGGTCACAGTCCCTGAAGAGAGGCTGGGAAAGGGTGAAGGTGAACTCTCTGTTTCACTGGTGACTCCAGCTTGTTTGAGATATTGGGTCACGTGACCAACAAGGACAGTGGCAGGTGTGGAGTTGAGCCGGCCTGACCTGTAAGATAAATGTTGTGTGTGTTGCAGATAGCAGACCCAGAGAATCATGGCTGCCCGAGGCATTGGGGGTTGTGAATCGTGTGAGTCTCAGACATCCAACATTGAGAGAAGAGATTCAGAGCTGCCCTGCAGGACTTTGGTTCTGCTTTAGTGTGATTGCTTTTGTACCCTAGCCATTCCTTTTTGGAGTAAGAAAGTATGTAACTTTTCAGATCTTACAGAAATGCACAGTTAAGGGATCCGGGTTATTTTAAGGAGGTTTTGAACTTTTAAGTGATAAAAGTTATAAAAAGACTGTAGGATTTTTTTTTAATTGGACTGAGCTTTATAATATATAAATACATATCATATATCTATTTATATACTATAAATACATATAGACTGAGCAATATGGCATCTCCAGAACCCAGTTACCCAGGGGCAAGTAGCCCTGAACACCCCAGCATAACTGAAATCCAAGAAGATGACCTAACAACTATGCTCATGAAGACGATAACAGAGGAAACAAATAAGATACGTAAAGACATAGAGGAAGATAAAATCAAACAGAATATTGCCATCCGGAAAGAAATAGAGGAAGCTGCAGCCAAACAGTTTATGGCCCTTAGAAAGGAAATGCTTAAAGCACTGAATGAAATGAAAGAAACAGAGTTGAAGAAACTAAAAGAAAAACAGGAAAGTACAATCAGACAGGTGAAGGAAGTAAACAAAACAACTCAAGACCTGAAGATAGAATTGGAAAAATTAAAGAAAACACAAATGGAAGAAATAATGGAAAGGAAGAATCTAGGGAAGAAAACAGGAACCACAGAGGTAAGCATAACCAACAGACTACAAGAGATGGAAGAAAGAATCTCAGGTGTAGAAGATACAATGGAAGAAATCGATGTATCTGTCAAAGAAAATGTTAAATCTGAAAAATTCCTGACACAGACCGTCCAAGAAATCCAAGACAATATGAAAAGACAAAACCTAAGAATAATAGGTATAGAGGAAAAAGAAGACTCCCTTCTTCAAGGCCCAGAAAATATTTTCAAAAAAATCATTGAAGAAAATTTCCCCAAGCTAAAGGAGAGGCCAATTAGAATACATGAGGCCTACAGAACACCCAACAAATTTGACCAGAAAAGAAAATCCTCCCGCCACATAATATTCAAAACAGTAAGTATACAGAACAAAGAAAAAATACTAAAAGCTGCAAGGAAAAAAGGCCAAGTAACGTATAATGGCAAACCCATTAGAATCACACCTGACTTTTCAACAGAGACTATGAAAGCCAGAAGGGCCTGGACGGATATCATGCAGACCCTAAGAGAACACAGATGTCAGCCCAGGCTACTATACCCCGCAAAACTCTCAGTCCTCATAGATGGAGAAAACAAGATATTCAATGACAAAAACAAATTTCAACAGTACCTACAAACAAATCCAGCATTACAGAAGACACTAGAAGGGAAAATACAACCCAGGAAAACTAGCTACATTCAAGAAAACACAGGAAATAAATAACCTCACTTCAGTAAAACAAAAAGCAACCAAGCACACAACCTGATGACCACAGCCAATATCAAAATCAAGGGATCTAACAGCCACTGGTCATTAATCTCTCTCAACATCAATGGACTCAACTCTCCAATAAAAAGACACAGATTAACAGAATAGATACGTAAACAAAACCCAGCAATCTGTTGCATACAAGAAACACACCTAAGACACAAAGATAGACATTACCTGAGGGTAAAGGGTTGGAAGACGACTTTCCAAGCAAATGGACCCAAGAAGCAAGCAGGAGTAGCCATTCTAATATCTGATAAAATAGACTTTCAAAATTAATAAAAAGAGATGGGGAAGGACACTTCATACTCATCAAGGGAAAATTCCACCAGGAAGACATCACAATCCTGAACATCTATGCCCCAAATACAAGGGCACCCACATTTGTGAAAGAAACATTGATAAAATTTAAAGCACATATAGATCCCTACACATTAATAGTGGGAGACTTCAACACCTCACTCTCAACAAAGGACAGGTCAACAAAACAGAAATTAAACAAAGAAACATTGTCTCTGGCAGAGGTCATGAATCAAATGGACCTAACAGACATTTACAGAACTTTACACCCAAACACAAAAGAATTTACCTTCTTCTCAGTACCTCATGGAACCTTCTCCAAAATAGACCATATAGTGGGTCACAAAGTAAGCCTCAACAGATACAAGAAGATTGAAATAATCCCTTGTATCTTGTCTGATCACCATGGAATAAAGCTGGACCTCAACAATAACAGAAATAGCAAAAAGCCTACACACACATGGAAACTGAACAACTTGTTACTAAATGACAGCTGGGTCAGGGAAGAAATAAAGAAAGAAATTAAAGTCTTTCTAGAAATCAATGAAAATGAAGACACAACATACCCAAACTTATGGGACACAATGAAAGCAGTGCTAAGAGGAAAGTTCATAGCACTAAGTGCCTTCAAGAAGAAATTCGAGACAGCTCATTCAAGCACCTTAATGGCTCACTTAAAAACCCTAGAAAAAGAAGAAGCAGACACACCAAGAAGGAGTAGACGGCTGGAAATAATCAAACTCAGGGCTGAAATCAATCAATTGGAAACAAATAAAACAATTCAAAGAATCAATGAAACCAAGAGCTGGTTCTTTGAGAAAATCAACAAGATCGACAAACCCTTAGCCAACCTAACTAAAAGGCAGAGAGACACCACCCAAATCAACAAAATCAGAAATGAAAAGGGGGATATAACTACAGACACTGTGGAAATTCAAACAATCATTAGGACTTACTTCAAAAGTCTATATGCCACAAAATTTGACAATCTAAATGAAATGGACAATTTTCTTGATAGATTTGACTTACCAAAGCTGAATCAGGACCAGGTAAATCAACTAAATAGACCTATATCCCCCAAAGAAATAGAAGCAGTCATCAAAAGTCTCCCATCCAAAAAAAGCCCAGGACCAGATGGCTTCAGTGCAGAATTCTATCAGACCTTCAAAGAAAAGCTAACACCAATTCTCTTCAAACTATTCCAGAAAATAGAAACAGAAGGAACATTACCAAACTCATTCTATGAAGCCACAGTCACTTTGGTACCTAAACCTCACAAAGACTCAACAAAGAAAGAGAATTTCCGGCCAATCTCCCTTATGAACATTGATGCAAAAATACTTAATAAAATACTTGCAAACCGAATCCAAGAACACATCAAAGATATCCACTATGACCAAGTAGGCTTCATCCCAGGTATGCAGGGGTGGTTCAATATACGGAAATCCATCAATGTGATCCACCATATTAACAAACTGAAAGAAAAAAACCACATGATAATCTCCCTAGATGCTGAAAAAGCATTTGACAAAATCCAACATCCATTCATGTTTAAAGTATTGGAGAGATCAGGGATACAAGGCACATATCTAAATATAGTAAAGGCGATATACAGCAAGCCTATAGCCAACATCAAACTGAACGGAGAGAAACTTAAAGCAATCCCACTAAAATCAGGGACAAGACAAGGCTGCCCAGTGTCTCCATATCTCTTCAATATAGTGCTGGAAGTCCTTGCTAGAGCAATAAGACAGTTGAAGGAGATCAAGGGGATACAAATTGGAAAGGAAGAAGTCAAATTATCACTATTTGCAGATGATATGATAGTATACGTGAGTGACCCCAAAAACTCTACCAGGGAACTCCTACAGCTGATAAACACCTTCAGCAAAGTGGCCGGATACAAAATTAACTAAAAAAAAAATCAGTAGCCCTCCTGTATACAAAAGACAAAAGGGCTGAGAAAGAAATTAGGGAAACAACACCCTTCACAATAGCCACAAATGACATAAGGTACCTCGAAGTAACCCTAACCAAGGAAGTCAAAGACTTGTATGAAAAAATTTCAAATCTCTGAAGAAAGAATTAGAAGAAGATATGAGAAGATGGAAAGATCTCCCATGCTCATGGCTTGGAAAGATTAACATAGTAAAAATAGCCATCTTACCAAAAGCAATCTACAGATTCAATGCAATTCCCATCAAATTACCAACACAATTCTTTACAGACCTGGAAAGAAAAATTCTCAACTTCATATGGAATAACAAGAAACCCAGAATCGCTAAAACAATCCTCTACAATAAAAGATCTTCTGGAGGTATCTCCATCCCTGATCTTAAGCTGTACTATAGAGCAATAGTTTTAAAAACTGCATGGTACTGGCATAAAAACAGAATGGTGGATCAATGGAACCGAACAGAGGACCCAGAAATAAACCCACACACTTACGGACACCTGATCTTTAACAAAGACGCCAAAACCATTCAATGGAAAAAAGATAGCATCTTCAACAAATGGTGCTGGTCCAACTGGATGTCTACATGTAGAAAAATGAAAATAGATCCATACTTATCACTCTGCACAAAACTGAAGTCCAAGTGGATCAAAGACCTCAACATAAAACCAGACACATTAAATCGGCTTGAAAAAAAAGTGGGGAACAGCCTAGAACTCATTGGCACAGGAGACAACTTCCTGAACAGAACACCAACAGCACAGGCTCTAAGAGCAACAATCAATAAATGGGACCTCATGAAACTGAAGAGCTTCTGCAAAGCAAAGGACACCGTCATCAAAACAAAGTGACTGCCTACAGATTGGGAAAGAATCTTCACCAACCCTTTATCTGACAGAGGACTCATATCCAGTATATATAAAGAACTAAAGAAGCTGAAAAGCAGCAAACCAAGTAATCCACTTCAAAAATGGGGAACAGAGCTAAACAGAGAATTCTCTGTAGAGGAATATTGAATGGCAGAGAAGCACTTAAAGAAATGCTCAACCTCACTAGCCATTAGGGAAATGCAAATCAAAACAACACTGAGATTTCACCTTACACCCATGAGAATGGCCAAGATCAAAAACTCAAGTAAAAACACATGCTGGAGAGGTTGTGGAGAAAGGGGAACCCTTCTCCACTGCTGGTGGGAATGTAAACTTGTACAACCACTCTGGAAATCAATCTGGCACTTTCTCAGACAACTAGGAATAGTGCTTCCTCAAGATCCAGCCATACCACTCCTAGGCATATATCCAAAAGAGGCTCAAGTACACAAAAAGGACATTTGCTCAACCATGTTTGTAGCAGCTTTAGTTGTAATAGCCAGAAGCTGGAAACAACCCAGATGCCCCTCAACTGAAGAATGGATGCAGAAATTGTGGTACATCTACACAATGGAATATTACTCAGCAATGAAAAATAAGGAAATCATGAAATTTGCAGGTAAATGGTGGGATCTGGAAAGGATCATCCTGAGTGAGTTGTCCCAGAAGCAAAAAGACACACATGGTATATACTCACTCATATAGACATGCAACATAGGACAAACCCACTAAAACCTGTGCATCTAAAGAAACTAAGCAAGAGAGAGGACCCTAACTAAAATGTCCAATCCCCATCCGGAAAGGCAAAGAGGTGGGACATCAGAAGAAGAAGAAAACAGGAAACAACCTAGGAACCTATCACAGAGGGCCTCTGAAAGCCTCTGCCCTGCAGACTATCAATGCAGATGCTGAGCCTGATGGGCAACTGTTCGGCAGAGTGAAGGAAATTTTATGTAAGAACTGGGAAATAGTAAGAGCTGGAGAGGACAGGGTCTCCACAAGGAGAGCAACAGAACAAGAAAATTTGAACATAGGGAACTTCACAGAGACTCATACTCCAACCAAGGACTATTCATAGAGATAACCCAGAACCCCTGCACAGATGTAGCCCAGGGCAGTTCAGAGTCCAATTGGGTTACATAGTAATGTGAAGAGGGACTGCCTCTGACATAATCTGATTGGCCTGCTCTTTGATCACCTCCCCCTGGGGGAGCAGCCTTACCAGGCCATAGTAGAGGACAATGCAGCCACTTTTGATGTGAACTGATAGACTAAGATCAGAAAGGAGAGGAGAACCTCCCCTATCAGTGGACTTGGGGAGTGGCATGCATGCAGAGGGAGGAGGGAGGGTGGGATTGGGAGGGGAGGAGGGAGGGGCTTATGGGGGGATGCAGAATGAATAAAGTGTAATTGATGAAAAATTTAAAAAAATTGTAAAAAAATAAAAAAGATAAAAAAGTTTTAAAAAGACTGTAGGATTTTTTTTTAAATTGGACTGAGCTTTATTGTATATAAATACATATCATATATATCATTTTATGTTATGATAATAATATGAAATCTTTTGGGATAAAAAAGAAAGGAAAGCGTATGGTTTATTAAGGACGTATTTGTGTGTCATCTTGATAAGGTGTCAATTGTGTCAATTTCATTTTTGGAAATGTAACACAAACTACAGTCACCTGAGAAGGGGGAACTTCGAGTCATTGCATCTATCAGAGTGGATTGTGGGCATGTCTCTGGGGTATTTTCTTTGAAATTTTTAAAATTTTATTTTATTACGAATATGTACGGATGTTTTACCTGTATGTATGTGCATAAGATATATGAAGTTCTTGAGGAGATCAGAAGATGGCATTCGATCCCATGACACTGGCGTCTTGGGTGGCCATGAGCTGCCACATGTGCTGGGAATTCAAACTTGTAATTTCTGGAAGGGCAGCCAGTGCCCTTCTCCGTGAACCTATTTCTCCAGCCCTTGTGGAACATTTACTGATTGCTGGTTGCCGTGAGAGGGTACCACACACCCTGGGTGGTAGCATCCCTGGGCACGTAGGCCTGGTTTGTATAGGAAAGGTAAGGGAGTAAGCCAGAACCAGCTAATCACTGAGCAGCATTTCTCATTGGGCTTGCTTCAGGGGCTCCCTCCAGGGTCTACATTTGAGCGTCTGACTTGGCTTCTGTGATAACGGAGCTAGAACCCGTAAACGAAAATCCACGCTCTCCTCCCCGAGGTTCATTTTACTCAGTGTTATCACAATAACAAAAGGCAAACCAGAACAATGTAATGTGAAATTTGGTTGGGTACAAATTGGAGGTTATCTCTATCACAACATAAGTCTTATTTAATTATATTTTCTCTGGAACAGAATGATTTAGAACTGAAGGACCAGCCCAGCCCATCTTATTTAAAACTTTGTCAGACTCAGCTGTGTGTGTGTGTGTGTGTGTGTGTGTGTGTGTGCGCGTATATGTACATGTGTGTTCACCCAGAGGAAAATCTTGATGCTTCATGCTCTTTGTAGCAAGACATCTAAAAACTTATTGGTATAAAATGTAACATTTATGTTCTCTTGAGTGTTCAGCTCATGAAGGACTCAGTGTGGATGGGTAGCTTTCTTCTGCTTCGTCCGTCTGTAGTCAGCTCGGTCTGCTCTAAGGCTGGAGCCAAAATGAACTGTCCTCATAGTCTTGTTCCAATTGCAGTGTGAGTAACACAAGCTAGGATAAGTAATGCAAACACCCTGCTTGAAAGATTAAAGACAAGATTTCCTCAAATTTTTCTGAGTGTCCTAGTGATCACTTGGAAACAAAAATGTTTTTATTCCACATTCCTTCTGATGTCTTTTTCCTGTATAATTAAAAATAGACATGAATTTCCTTTCGAGCTTCCCTTCTTTTCACCAAAGCGCACTTCATTTCTCTTCTTTTTCTAAATTTATTTTTTTATTTATTATAATTTATTCACTTTGTACCCAGCTGTAGCCCTTTCCCTCATCTCCTCCAATCCTACCCTCTCTCCCTCTTCTCCCCCTATGCCCCTCCCCTAGTCCACTGATAGGGGAGGTCCTTCTCTCCTTCTATCTGACCCTAGTCTATCAGTTCTCATCTAGATTGGCTGCAGTGTCTTCCTCTGTGGCCTGGTAAGGCTGCTTCCCCCTCAGGGGGAGTTATTCAAAGAGCCAGCCACTGAGCTCATGTCAGAAACAGACCCTGCTGCTCTTACTAGAGAACCCACTTGGACACTGAGCTACCATGGGCTACATCTGTGCAGGGGTTCTAGATTATCTCCATGCATGGTCCTTGGTTGGAGTATCAGTCTCAGAAAAGACCCCTGGGCCCAGATTTTTTTGGTTCTGTTGCTCTCCTTGTGGAGCTCGTGTCCCCTCCAGGTCTTTCTATTATTTTTCTTTTCTAAAATGTAATTTGTGATGGACTGTGGATTAAACAAAGCTAAGATGGGAGATTTTTGTCCCTAGGCGTGTGTGTCCCCAAATTATTTACTACTATCTCTAAACTGTTTACGTTTCTAGATGAAATAATCTTAAACCCCATTTTTAATGTGTGATAATGACAGAATGTTCTTTTTCTACCAGCATCAGCGGATTCCTAGATGTCAGGGATTCCATGGTGGCAGTGTGAGTAATGTCATGATCACACACCACAGAGTCTTGATCAGATGTCGGTGTGTAAAGAAAAAGTAATCAGCGTACCTTTTTTAAATTTATTTTTTATTAAATACAGTTTATTCATTTTGTATCCCAGCTGTAGCCCCCCCTCCTCCCCTCCCAATACCACCCTCCCTCCCTCATCTCCTCCCATGCCCCTCCCCTAGTCCACTGATAGGGAAGGTCCTCCTCCCCTTCCATCTGACCCCAGCCTATCAGGTCCTGTATCTTTCTTTTATGCAGAATTTTTTCATCTCTAACCAGTCCCCTGATAACTCAGAAGACTTTGGAATATAGTTTTTGCTTCTTTTTTATTTAATTTTATTTAAATATTTATTTATTACAATTTATTCACTTTTTATCCTCCCTTGTTTCCTCTCAATCCCACTCGCCCTCCCTCTTCTCCCCTTATTCCCTTTCCCTAGTCCCCTGAGAGGGGAGGACCCCCTCCCTTTCTATCTGACCCTAGCTTATCGGGCCTCATCAAGGCTAGCTGCATCATCTTCCTCTATGGCCTGGTAAGTTTGCACCCCCCAGGAGGAAGTGATCAAAGAGCTGGCCACTGAGTTTATGTTAAAGACAGCCCCTGTACCCCTTACTAAGGAACCCACTTGAGAACTGAGCAGCCAATGAGCTTCCATTGAATAAGGGGTCTATGTCCTCTCCATGCATAGTCCTTAGTTAGAGTATGGGTCTCTGCAGGGCCCCTCCTGGGCTCAGGTGTTTTGGCTCTGTGTTCTTGTGAAGTTCCTATTCCCTCCAGGTCTTTCTATCTCCCTCTTCTTCCATAAGGATTGCGGCACTCTGCCCAAAGTTTGGCTATGAGTCTCACTATCTCCTTTGACACCCTGGTCCCTCAATGGAAGAATGGATACAGAAAGTGTAGTCCATTTACACAATGGAATACTACTCAGCCATTACAAACAAGGAAATCATGAAATTTGCAGACAAATGGTGGAAACTAGAAAAGATCATCATGAGTAAGATAACCCAGAAGCAGAAAGACACACATGGTATATACTCACTTATAAACGGATATAAGCCACATAACATAATATAAACATGCTAAAATCTATATTCCTAAAGAAGCTAAACAACAAGAAAGACCCTAGGGAAGATGCTTAATCCTCATTTGGAAGGGCAAACACGATAGACGTCGAAAGTAGGAGACAACAAGGAACAGGACAGAAGCCTTTCACAGAGAACCTCCAAGACTCTACTTTTTGCTTCTTAATACTGTGTTGGTTAATCATCAAAACTGTTTAGATAAGAGTTGGGTTTCTCACCTTTCAGAGATAATGAGTGAGAGACAACAGTGAAATATGTCCTGGAAGAAATTCATCCTGGAAGAAATTATTTTTGTTAGATGCTGGCCATATTTTTTTTTAATTATTTTCCCGTGAAAGTAGATCTTCAAAATCTACTGGCATACTGTTTTCCAAACTAGCATCTAGCAGTCTTCCAATCTTGAGATCACACAGAAGTAGGAGACACTGAATGCTGTGTGGAAGGCTAGGTTCTCTACTGTGTGTTCCAGCAAAGCCCACGAACTCACATTTTAACAGGGCCACACTTTGAGAACTAGGGATACAAAAGAAGTAAAGACTCATTGTACTAATCTCTGAGATGTCCTTTAAACTTAAAACATCTTTCAAGTCACTACATGACAAAGCAATTTCTATTTATGTAGAGGTTAGTTAGGCATTTTTCTAAGCCATGTTCAATCACAAAGGGCAGAGAAACAGGTCAGCTCATTCCGTCTGAATGTTATCAAGTCCTAAACAGGTTCTAAAACTGAGTATATGTCATGAGAGAGTTATTGGAAGCATTCCTCACCAACAGACAACCAGAGAATTTGGTTAGTTCTGCCAGTTTGGTTGGAAAACAGTCAAAAAATTGTCCCAAATATTACAGCATTGAAAGACGCTACAAGCAAAATTACATTATTCTTGGTGCCTCAAAGACCAGCTTTGTTCTGGTTTAGACATGGGCCAAGATTCTCACGAAGACTTCAGTATTCTCAGGAAACTCATGAAAGGGCCTCTCTGATAACTCCTGAGAGACAGATCCACCACCTGGAGATGTCTTTCAGTATTCTAGTCTTTTCCCGCTCACTGGGGCTAAAGGATGAGCAATGCTGAAGGCCTAGCCTAGACTTCTTGAGGTCTGTTCACACACTTGCTACTGAGCCCTCTGTTCTTAGTTTAGCATTGGTTTCTAATTCGCAGCTGGGCAATCTTTTAAAGAACTTCAATGTCTGTTTGTTTATACATTTATTTTGTATGTGCGCATGTGTATGTGTTCACGCTCCTGAACATGTGGCAAGATGCCTGTGGAGGCTAGACGATAATTTGCAGGAGTTAGCTCTCTTCAGCTGCCCGGTGGGTTCCAGGGATAGATTGCAAGTTGTCAGGCTTGATAGGAAGCATTTCGAACTCCTGAGACATCTTGCCAGCCCCAAATTTTATTTTCTGCTCCCCATTGTTGATCTACTTGCATATAATCTTACAGTACATCTACTTTGTAATAGTACCTCGTTAAATACCTTATTGGTCTTCAGATTTTCTTATCAAACAATAAATGTCTCTGTTCAATTTTTTGATGGTAAATACAATTATTAAAGAAAAATAATACCTGACAAGATACCATAAGAGATATTTAGTAACTATGATACATATATTCATTATTTTCAATATATATATACTGAGTATATCTTGAATATTCCAAAATAACAATGAAAAGTTATTTTTTAATTTGTAAAAGAAATTAAGTGGTCTTGAAAAGATCAATGGAACTCAAGTTAGTTAAAATTGTGGCGCCATCCCATGAGTGGTTATGGACTGAGTCAGGGGGAAGCCGGCCCAGCCTTCACATCATTGCTTACTGACTATGAATGCAATGAGACCTGCTGCTTGACAAGTCAGCTGTTATGACTCTTCTGCCATGACAGAATGAGCCAGTAAACCATGAGCCAACCTAAACCTTCCGCCCTTTAAGTTGCTTTTTGTCAGATAATTTTTACATCAGGGAAAAGCATTACCAATACTTAGACTTAGATTAAATTTTAAAACAGCAGAGGAGGTGAGGAAATATATAATGAACATTAAGAATTTAAACATCAAGATTTAAATGTAACCATACCCATAATCATATGAGGTGCATACAATCTTCGTATCACAGTTAGAAATCAGAGTTTGGGAGTAAAATAAAATAAAAAGGAAACCATATATTATCAATTTTAATGAAATTTATTTTACATGTAAAAATGTAATCATTTTATAGGGAAATTTGTGAAGAAAGATGTATAATGTTACACTAATCAAAAGGAAGTCAGAACAGCTATATTAGAATCAGAATTATATCTCAAAGCAAAGATTTTCAGGAATAAAAAAGGTTTTATATGGTGATTAAATGGTTAATTCATCAAAAGGATAGACAGGTCTGAACATTCAATGAACTTAACATATTTTCAAAATACATAAGACACCTGATTATAATGAAAGATAGACAAATCTAATATTATAATTTTATACTTCAGTGTTTTCCTCTGAGAAGTGATAGAATGGTAAAATAAAAATAAATTAGACTATAGAAAGGCTTAACACCATTAGGAAGTATCAAATACGTTGTGTGCCTCCCAAAAGACTGTTTTGCTCATGTGGAGTGGAATGCTCTATTTTCATTAACTTGATAATGTTGTCTTTATAGACTTATTAATTTCATGGCAGAAAATATGAAAAACTAAGTTTTAACAAATTGAACTGGATTAAAAGTACACAGGATAAGGCATTTTACCATAAAAGGATTAAGTTAGGAAACAATGATAGAAGGTCCTAAACATACACAGAATTTTTACTTCAAACCTGTATTTCTTTCTCAACTTATGAGTTTCATAGTCACAGGAGACATCAGAAAGTGGTTTGAACTGAAGGAAAATGGAGTACGTTAAACACAAAGTAAACCAAGGAAAGAAGTAGTACAGGTCAAAACAGGATTCAGTGAAACAGAAGTGAAAACTGGTGAGGAATGGCAACCTTTCCATGTTCTTTCTTAAAAAGGGAAGAAGTTGCCTGTCTTGGCTTTTGGCTCACCTCAGGAAAGCTCACTCCTCTAAAGCTCAAGTTCTTCTTCTCCTCCACCTTCTTCTTTGTCTTCCTCTCCTTTTTCCTCTTCTTCTTCTTTCTTCTTCTTCTTTCTTTCTTCTTCTTCTTCTTCTTCTTCTTCTTCTTCTTCTTCTTCTTCTTCTTCTTCTTCTTCTTCCTTCTTCTTCTTCTTCTTCTTCTTCTTCTTCTTCTTCTTCTTCTTCTTCTTCTTCTTCTTCTTCTTCTTCTTCTTCTTCTTCTTCTTCTTCTTCTTCTTCTTCTTCTTCTTCTTCTCCTCTTCCTTCTCCTCCTTCTTTTCTTCCTTCTCTTCTTCCTCCACCATTCCCCTCCTCCTCCCCTTCCTCTTTTTTTTTTTTTTGTAAAATGTCAAGTATACATACAAATTAACTAATCTTTGTTCTAATACTTTGTTCTTACTCATTTCCCTCCCTGACAATGCCTGGCTCCTTATGCTTTTTCTCTTATCCTCCAGGAGTTTCCATTCTATGTTACTTTATGTGCCCCCTCATTCAACTTTTCTTCCTCCTCTTTCATGGCTGTCATTCTGTTTTATGACCACTCCAGATATGCCATGGATATGTAAAGATCTATATCATTTATTTCTATCAAAAATTATGTTTATATTTTACATATGAGAAAGCATGAGGTTTTTGTCTCTCTGAATTTGGATGACTTTGCTTAGTGATTGGGACCTCGTGTCTTTAAGTTGCTTTCCGCTCATATTCTCTGACTTCTTTCATATGTATCCTTTCACCATATACCCAACAGAAACAGAAAGAATTGAAACACATAACATAGCTGAGTCTCAATCATTCTAGCAGAAACCAGACACAACACATTATCACCTGTATGTTTTCATTTATGCAAAGTTAAGGAAACAAACCAGTCTTCATTGTCAAGGCAGATCATCTGTTTCCAAGGGAAATGGGGAGCATAGAGAGCAGAGCATGGATTATAAAGAGCACCAGAGCTCTGTGGGGTATGTGCGAGCATAAACATGTGCCATGTTGTTTATAGTTAAATTGTAGTTAAAGTACATTCATGCCAATTGTGCTTTAGAAAGCTGTTAAACCCCTGCTTGCCTTCTGGCTACAATATAGCCCCTACATTCACTGCTCAGGAAAGATCACACAAGAAGACTCAGAAAGATTATTAGACCAAGACTCCTGCTCCTAGATAATGTCTCCCTAGACACCACATGGATGCTGCCCACATGAAATCTCAACTATTCGGTTGACTTAAACAAGACCCACACGGTTCCAACACCTGTCAATGTGCTAAAGTGGATAAGAGACATTTCACAGTGCTCCCCCCACCACCACATGAATAGCTGTTGGCAGTCAGTGGCTGCTGGGAAACCGAGAATCAATCTTTTCCAGGAGCAAGACCTTCAGTGTTCCAATCCCAAGTGGTCAGTCAAAGACACCTAGACATGTGAAAGTAAGAGTAACACTAAATGGGATCAGTACTGTGTGTGTGTTTGGTGGGGGGAGAGGCAGAGACAGAGACAGAGAGACAGATAGAGACACAGAGAGAGAAAGGTTGGGAGAGGGAGAGAAAATAATTATTACAGCAGAGGTCATGAGCTTGAAAGAGCACAGGAGACATCGGAGGGGTGTAGAAATGGTGTAAATATAGTATTCATGTATTAAATTCTCACAATGAATGAAATAAAGAAAGCTCCTATTTCTTAGAAAAGAAAACAAGCATATTTTTGGGCACATTATGGAATGTGAGTTGATACTGTATGCATCATGCTCCATGGATTTACCATTTTAGAAGCACAGCTAGAGAATGATAAGATAGCTAAGGATGAAATTACTCACAACCCTTCATCATGTAGGATCATTGGAGGAGTGAGGTGATTTTAGGTCATTGAACTCACTTTGGGCCTGAATTTTTTCCTTCTGTCTTTATTAAACTCCCGCTTTCTTTAGATCCAATGAATCATTGCTATCTTTTCGTAAAGAAGAGAGTGCTTCTATTCTTTCATATTCATAGGGAAATCAGATGCCATTTTTTCTCACAACAAGGCTCTATTTGACAACCTCTATCTTCGGCTAGTTATATGTTTCTGCCCACTCACATGCTGTGTTCTCACCATGGAGGCAGGACATAATAACTGACCAAAGACTGACAAAGTGGGCTGGTGGTGGGCCCAAGTTTGTCTTCAATAAACATCTGTTTGCTACCAGTTATCCATATTTGTGCCCTTTAATGTATTTATGATATACCCACATCTATGTCTATCTATATCTACCTGTCATCTCTCTCTGTATATATGTATACATGTATGCATACATATACATACATATACATGTATGTATGTGTATACATATATACATATATATGTTATATAAATATATATATATATATAACAGCTGCACATAAAAGATGGGCTTTTACCTTTCTACTTAGAGAAAATTTAATAAATTGTTTTCAATAATTTATGAGCTCTAAGAACACAATTCTGTTAAGAAAGGGAGGAGAAAAGAAATATCTACTTTCAATAAACTATGAAACATTAACAAGTTTGTGGGTGGTCCAGAATGACTTTAAGATAAAGGATCTGTACTTTTGCTCTTTATTCATTTCTTTTTCGGGTGGGTCTGACTTTCTCAAAAGTTTTTCTTTAGTGAACATAACACTTACCTCAACAGAAATAATAAAATTTGGATTTTATTTTTAACTTTAATAAAAATGTCTTAGGAAATCCTTAAAACTTTAATCCCAGAAAGCGTATGTCATGGTAACTGTTTACTCTTCTATTCATTCAGCCAGCAAGTATTTGCCAGGTTTTTATTAAATAGCATTTGTTATGTAACCAATCTTTTATTGATGGACATTCAAATTGTTTCCAACTTTCTACTATTACAAACAAACTGCAGAGGATGTTTGTGTGTGTACAGAGTTTGCTTGTCTGCAGTTTTTACAGTAAACTTGCTGGGTCGATGGATATAAATATTTTAAATTTTATAGGTGTTGCCAGAGTTTAGCTTTGCATTGGATAGCTGTAGCTGCGGGTTTTTGTTTTGGTCTTGGCTAGAGCAATTCCAGTGGAGACACAGTCTGAGGCCAGAACATTGAGATTTGGGTTGGGGACGGAGAGAAGGAAGCCAGTAGAAACAAGTCTGCGTAGGTTCAGAGGTCATAGCGGGGCTAGAAAGGGTGTTCCACCATGATGTGATGACTGTTCCAGGTCAAGTTCTCCTTAGTGGCCCAGCCACTGAAAAGTGTAACTGTGAGGAGATCAACTCCCTGCATGCTGATTTTATATCAGAGCCTCTTTGGAAACATTTGTCAATCTCAATCCTATATGAAGCACTTCAAGGAAGAAAGTCCTTCCCAAAGGCCAAGGCAATTCATCGATATTAACTCTATCCTATGGGGACAGGAAAAGAAATTCTTCAGATAAAGGTACAGGGTTTATACTGTTCACCTTCTATTGAGATAGCAACAGACATCATGCTGGGTACTTCATGGAAAGAAAGAGGGTGTATGTATTGACTTACAGGCTAAAATTCCAGTATCAGGTGAGGCCAGTGCTTCAGATGTTGGGGAGGCCCCCCTGATTATATCATGCATGGCAGATGACATGCAGGCAGGAACAGGTAAGGGAAAAAAAGAGAGATCCCAGAATGAAGGGCAGGAAGGCAGAGCTGGAGAAATTTGGGAAGCAGGCTTGCTCTCTCATAGCACCTCAACTCTCCTAGAAATTAATCAGTTGTCAAGCCTCAGGAGAGCTGCCTTTATCCCTTCTAAGGGCATCACTGAATAACCTGACCACCTTCCCCTTTTCAAGTTTTTTCTACTTAGCACCATCACATTGAGATCCAGATTCCAGGACACAGAATCCCAGCGGTAAGGGCCACATCCAAACTAACCATGGTCTTTCTTATCAGGGCACAGATCACCCAGAAAGAAAAAGGGTACCAGAAAGGATACATGTAGTGGATGTTTTGATAATGTTATGTAAATATGTTTTTATGTAATCCCAAGTGAATTCAGGAATCCATAGTTGATAACAGCTTCCTGAGAGGGCTCGTGATCTTTTTCAGCTGATAAACAGCCTTGTGAGAGGTTGCATGACCCTTAGCTGGAAATTGCCTCATGCAGAAGGGATGGGTTTTGAATGTGTGGACTCTGAGAAGGTATAAATAGAAGCAAAAGAGAGAGAGGAGGAGAGAGAAAGAGAGAGAGAGAGAGAGAGAGAGAGAGAGAGAGAGAGAGAGAGAGAGAGAATACTTTGCTTCCATTTGCTCCCAGAGAGACCACTTCAGAAAATGCTCCAAGGAGGCTATTGCTGCTGGTGGTGGTCCTTGATGCTGCTTTTGGTATTGCTAGATGATTGCTGGATTGCTGGATTGCTGGATATACTGATGTTGAAGAATCTCCCCAAAGAACTACATCTCCTGCCCCCACTAACTTTCTTTCTCTCCTACCTAGGGTTGGAGGGTTGGGTGGGAGGTAGAGGCTTAAAGAACCCCAAATAAAGTGGGCTTTAAAAAATCAAAACCTAAGGATACATGTATGACAGAGAACAAATGCCCATTTTTCAAACAGCAAAGTGAATATTTATTTTAGGGTTAAAACATGTAGAAATGGAATATGTGGCAATGATGATAAAAGGTAGGGGCAGGGAGAAAAACTCTTAGTGATGATAAGTTTTGTGTGGTTATTTTCATGTACAGAATAAGCATTAAAAACAATATTAAAATAGAGCTAAAAAGCCAGTGAGGGGAATGTAATAGGAAATAAAAGTATGTGCTTAATTCAAAGTGAATAAAGAACAGAAGAATAAAAGATCAAAGAAAAGATTATGCATAGAAAAAATGAAAGGCAAATTAGCTGAAGTGCTTTCAGTTGCAACACTAATCACATTTGATGTAAGTGGAGTAAACACTCAAAAGACAGTATTAAAATGGATCAACATACTAAAATATATACGCTTAAAGAAGCTAAGCAAGAAGGAGGACCCAGGGTAAGAGGATCAGTCCTCCTCCAGAAAGGCAAATGGGATGGATATCAGAAGAGAGAGAAAACTGGGAATAGGACAGGAGCTTACCACAGAGGGCTTCTGAAAGACTCTACCCAGCAGGATATTGAAGCAGATGCTGAGACTCATAGCCAAACTTTGGGCAGAGTGCAGGAAATCTTATGAAAGAAGGGGGAGATGAAAGACTTGGAGGGGACAGGTGCTCTACAAGGGGAGCAACAGAACCAAAAATCTGGGCCCAGGAGTCTTTTCTGAGACTGATATTCCAACCAAGGACCATGCATGGAGATAACCTAGAACCCCTGCACAGATGTAGCCCATGGCAGCTCAGTGTCCAGGTGTGTTCTATAGTAATGGGAACAGGGACTGTCTCTGACATGAACTCTGGCTGGCTCTTTGAATACCTCCCCCTGAGGGTGTGCAGCCTTACCAGGGCACAGAGGAAAACAATGCAGTCAGTCCTGATGAGACTTGATAGACTAGGGTCAGATGGAAGGGGAGGAGGACCTCCCCTATCAGTGGACTGGGGGAGGGGCATAGGAGAAGAAGAGGGAGAGAGGGTGGGATTGGGAGGGGATGAAGGAGGGAGCTGGGATACACAGTGAATAAATTGTAATAAATAAAGCAATAAATAAAATTTAAAAAATAAAATGGATCAACACACACACAGTGTAAGAACAAGGCAGAACAGAACCTTTTTACTGTGTAAATAAATTAATGCTTAAGAGTACTTGCTGTTCTTCCAGAAGACCAGAGTTCAGTTCCCAGCACCCATGTTAGGTGGTTCACAGTCACCTCTAACCACATCTCTACCAAATCCAACACCCTCTTCAGTCCAACTACTCTTGTTCAAGTGGATTCCCAGAGTCTCTAAGTTCCTCCACCACCTCCAGATTTCCAGAAAGATTTGACTTAGTTATCTCATTTTTAAAAATGGAATATTATACACTTCTAGTGTTCACCTTTGTGCCTCAACCTTTCGATCTGCTAACACTTACCGCATAAGCCTGGAAGCCCCATCCAAGAAGCCCTTTCCAGCCAGCCTTGCTGGTACAACTGTCAGAGGCTGCGTGCTAACCTGGGGTTAGTCATAGCTGAGTGATTCACCTTAGCCTTGCCTCTGATAACTGACAAGGAACCCGGGAGTGGACTACGGTTTCGTGAGCCACAGCCCTGCCTGTGGTGTGAGATGCCAGATCTGGGCACACTGCCCTTGGTGATTCATCCCTTTGTACTATGCTGGCTGGATCTTGTCTTATTAAACATCACTTAGAGCTTTGCTGTTAGAGCCTATTGCCTCAAATTGAACCATGTGATATGTCTAAGGATCTATTATCCAGGCTCCGTGGGCTCTCCTCATTGAGGCAACAAATCTTTTACATTTCAATAACTTCCCCCCTGGTAGGACATAGCCCTTCAGAAGGGCTGGTGTCCATAGATTGCAGATCATACTGTTCTGTGGTCTATGCAGGCTTTACTGAGCCCATTCAGGGGATGAATAGGAGCTAAGCGGTATTGTTCTGGCCTTGGCTCAACCCCTTTCTGTAATGTGATAATCCAGGCAGACCAGCGCTGAGAAGGAGGCGAGGCACCCCTCAGGAATCAACTTCTGACCTCCTGGCTCGTTCCCCACTCACCAAAATTATTTTGTTTAAAATGCTAGAAGCTCTGTTATAAATTATCCTTCAGTTAAGGGATTTGGCTCCTGTTTGGGTCACTGTGGTCTCAAGACAAAAAAGGGAGGGTGTAAGAACATCTTACTTTAGCCAAGATACAAAATCTAACCAAGGTAAGGAGGAAATGGGCCAGGAAAAGGGTTGGAAACACAGGGAGAGAAGCCATTTTCTGTGTGCTGTTTAAGGTTCTGCAGCTACAATATTTTCTAGAAGTACCCCTATGCCTTCTCTCTTTGGGGGGATAGGATATTAAGGACATGCCTTTGGCAACAGTTAACCTCACATTCTTTGGGCTCTTAGAGTGGCTAGAAGGATTCCCATGACCTCAGGTTTTCTGACATGCACCCCAAATGTCCAGAAAGAGCCAGAAATCAGAATCCTTAGACAGAGGTTTTCCTGAGGTCCACAGAGTAGCAGTTGTAGGCAGCACAGGGGAAAACAGCCTGGCTTCAATGTTATCCATCAGGGCTTCCCAGGCCCTCTGGTTCTTCCACTTGGCTTTCCAGCAAGAACTTTTGTTTGTGATTTAGTCCCTTTGCCATCATTGGTGGTTTAGTAGGAAAACAAAATTTAACTCAATGTACAATCCCACATAGTATTACATTTCTATTCTAAATAATCTTGACCTTCCATTTCGACATGAATGCAGTCTCTTAAATCAATCACACAATCTTTCCTACTGCTTCCCTTTCCACTTTTCTAATTTTTTCAGCGTCTTGTTGTGCTGGACATTGGGTAAAAGAGTCCAGTCTCCGCCTGGGTATAGCAGCTGACAGTAACTGTTCTTCTCCCCCCACCCCCCCCACCCCCCCCACTCCCCCACTCCCCCCCTCCCCCCCCCACCCCCGTGCCTTGCCTCTGAGTGTGCTGTCTTCACCTTATCATTTGCAACAGGTAAAAATTACTCTTTTGGCTCCTTTGGCCCAGAATTCTCCCACAGAATCCCAGCCACTTTATCTTGGTATTCTGGGGCTCTCATTTGATGTATAAAAACACCTTTTGGTTTTATCTCTCCACTGCTTTTTTTTCTTAAGGTCACATGACCTGGCTTTGACAGGCCTATCACTTTTCAACTCAGTATGTGAGCCACATGGGGCTTGGGGTCAGTTTGGGAGTAAAGCTCAGGGTCTTTGTTTTAAACAAATGTGATGTATCTTTTAGCTTGTGCATGGGTTTTCTCCTGGTGAAGGGCAGACTCTTTTAGAGAGCAGAGGAGGCAGACAGGCAAGAGCTACTTGGTTTCTATTTCCTCCCATGGCTGTCCCCCAGGAGAGGGCCAGAGGCAGCAGGGACAGGCACAAACCATTGCTGCTCTTGTGTAGGAACGAGATTAAGGAAGAGTATCCTTCATTGTCTTCCTTCTCTTTAGCACAGTTAAGCTTTACACAAGGGTTTCTGGGAGTGTGGTCTCAGCCACAGAATTCTTCACCATGGGTCCTTCAGGATGGAATTCCATGAGCTACCAAGGTGTAAAGAGGAAGTGGATCAGGCTTCTCCTTCCACTGGGCCTGATTCTGAAAGCCTGGCTTCTCCATTCCTGAGTTGGGTACCAGTTGCATCCTGCTATGTGGCCTTAGTTTTTATAGTTGGGCCTCCATAATAAGGGTTGACAGTGGAATATCTTGTCAAGGAGAAAGTAATTGTGATTGGTTTAGTATTTGCTAAAGTACCCTGATGATTATAATCTTGGCAGGCCACGGCTGCCCTGTTCACTGCCCTGGGAAAAAGGATGGGTGCTCCTAGAATTGGGCTTTGTGCTCCAGCGGGTAAATACATGTCCCTCTGGGTCAAGTTACAGATGAAAGAACGGCATGTCAGAAGGCAGAAGACACTTGAAATGAGCTGGCAGTCAAATTCTGAGCCATGTCTTGTCTTTGTATACGTACTCAGAAAATGAGGCATTCCCTTCAAGCTGAGCACCAAGAAGCTCTTGGAGGGCTCCTTGACCTCTTTCATGAAGCATGTCTTTGCCTGGTACACATAACCACAGACAACCAGTGCTCATCTCACGTGGCCTGTGCTCAGCCCAAGGCCCCTGAGTCTCCCTCTTGTGTGTGGAGAGGCAGCTTTTCTGTGCCCCAGGCTTCTTCTTTTAGTTTCCCATGAGAGTATAAAAAAATGATTGTTAAAATAAATAGCATGCTGAATTGTATGCTTTGAAAAGATGAATTATGTCAATAAAGCTGCTATTTTAAAAAACAAGCAATCATCCCACACTATTATTTTTTTCTTCTTTATTAAAAAGGGCTCCATTGCATGAGTTCCATGAGTCTTGCTTTGCTTGCTAACCCATGAGCGGTTTAATTGATTACTTCACATCGTCTAGCACATTCTTTTTAATGTAGCCAAGCACATATTTTTTTGGGGGGTGGTGGTGGTGTATATTCCAACATTTCTCCTTTGATAAATACTAATTTTTCCGCTAGAATGATTTTAAACACCGTGTAAATACATTGCTTTGCATATTGTTGGTATTATTTCTATGCAATAAATCTGTGAACTTGAAACTCGGTAGACTACAGTACATCTTCACTTTCAGAGTTGTTGACAGATTGTTTTCCAACCAAGACTCCTAGTTCCCATTTATAGGAGCAATATATTCAATTTTTGTTCTTGTATCTCTGCCAAAAGTATCTATTGTGACTCTTATTTGACGGTCTAAGGGACATACATTATGTTATTTTTGCTTCAGCTAGATTGAAACACTTGCTGATGGGTGGCTTTCTGCCGACCGTATTTACTCTCATAACGTCTATGTAGTCATTGCCCTTATTGTTGCTCATTCAGAACAGTTCCTTATGAACTTATTAACCTTTTCTCTGTCATATATATTGTAAATATTTTCCCTAGTGTGATCCCTTTTCCAAACATGTTTAGATATTTAACTATAAGTACATTTTCTTTTGTGTGTCTGAGTTTCCAGAGATTATTAGGGCAGTTTTCTTTGCTTATAGGATTGCACATACAGCATTTCTAAAGATGTTTTATTATTTTAATTTTTTTTGTACATGTCTTTAATCCATATGGAGCTTATTTTTACATTTGATGGAATTTAAAGGGCCAACTTAATTTTTTTCCTCCTGATGAATAACAAGTTAATTCAAGCTCTATTTAGGAACTAAACTCGCTTTCATTTTGGCCTCTACCATACCATACAGACTGAGGAAGACTCAGCAACTCTGCATTCAGTGAGCTGGGGTCACATGAGCCACAGCCTCCAGGTAAACACTGCAAGAATATGTGTCCGTCCATGCATGCATACATGCCTGTTTGCCTGTCTATGTCTATGTGCACATGAGCATACCTTTGTGCCTGTGTATGTGTGTGTGTGTGTGTGTGTGCACACATGCATACGCCCACCCGCCCGAGCACTGTATGCATGAGTCACCATAGGAGCGACTTAGACAAATACAATCCAGATGATTTTGCAAAAGCTGGTATAAGTCATTACCATTTAAATAGGAATCAGAGCTTTTGCCCAACTGTCAACGTGAGTAATTGTGGGAACTGGTCAGTGATCAGACACAGGGGAACACTGCAAAAATCAAGGTTGAAGCAGCTCCCTTCATTGATATGGTGCAAATGGACACCTACTAAGTTCTGGGAAAAGGAAGGACAGTTTCTTTAGCAGACATTATTGGGGTGTTGGGGGGTGCCTGTGTCCTCCTGCTTGACATATCTCTCCTTCCTACAATACGTTGAAATTTATGCTTTGATTTGTTTTACTTCATTTACTTTATTTTAGTAACTTGTCTGTGCTAAAACTATAGCTCCTTGCTCTCAGTGTTGTATAGAATATTTTCATTTCTACTAAGGCCAGTTCCGTACACAATTCTCCAGGGGTCAGCGAGAAATGTAGGGAAGAATGTCTACTTTTATTTGTTTTAATTCAGGTGTGGTGGGAGAAGGTTTGGCAGCAGTAGAAGATGGAAAAGATGACAATTAGAATGAAATGGAAAGACTGTTGAGTAAAAGCTATGTAGGAGAAATATAATCTGTCAAAAAAAAATTCTACTTAGGCCTCGTCCTACCAACTCTGTAAAAGATCACAGCACGGATGTCAATGGTGGGATATGTTTTCAACATCATGGTCATTTACAAATGAGCCCCATGGTGGTGGTTGGCAAGACCCATGGGGAAGTGGTTGAGATCTCTGCCACTGGAAAGGAGTATTGGGCTAGGAATCCAGAACTGAATCTAGTTGTTAAACTCTGGCCTCTGAGAGAAGGCCATCTTCTTACTCAAAATGGACAACCATTCTAACTTACTAACACCGGAGCTGGACATTGTTTCGGAAGCTAAAACTCCTGGTGGGCCCAACTCATCATTGCACATTTGTGTTGCTTTATGACAATTGCTAATAGCACAAAGGGGAGACTGTTTCCGGGAAGAGCCTGAACGTTCCTCTTGTGTGCTGGAACTCTTCCGATGTCAGAGGTTTTCATTTACAGCAACTCTCCCGTGAGCCTCTCCATCTGCCTGCTCTTTCTCATGGTCATGGTTAGCATATTGTGTTAAGAACGCATGTTTACATAATTGGCTATTCCTTGTCAGGATAGATGCATTTTAACTCATTTTGGAAAGGAGTGATTGGAAAAAAAAAAAAATGAAGCTATATGGAAGCCTGATTGTTTACCTTTCTTTTAAATTCTTCTCCCCTTTATTCCTGATGCTGCTTCAGTCTTTACGTTTTCCTCCTTTAGTTAGCTTAATTATATCTTCTATTCAATTATTATAGACTCACCTTTGTCCTATTGCCAAGGAGAATGTATAATGACAAAGTTTCAGATAGTACATCAGTTTTGTGCTAAAGAAGGAGAATTTTAATGAAGGTATTTTTTACACAAAGCTTAATTTTGTTATTGAGGGTGACTTGTAGAAGTTAATGGAGAGAAACTTTATCTACTATCTCCTTTTATATTTGCATATTTGTCTTAATTAGGATTTCATTGCTGTGAGGAGATACCATGACCAAAGCAACTCCTATAAAGACCAGCATTTCACTGGGGCTGGCTTACAGTTTCAAAGGTTCAGTAGATTATCATCATGGCAGGAAGCATGGCAGCATCCAGGCAGACATGATGCTGGAGAAGGAGCTGAGAGTTCTACCTTTTGATCTGAAGGCAGCCAGGAGGAGCCTGCAATTCCACACTGGGTGAAGCTTTAGCATAGAAGACATTAAAACCCACCCCCACAATGGCACACTTCTTCCAATAAGGCCACACCCACTCCAGTAAGGCCATACCTCCTAATAGTGCCACTCCCTATGGCCAAGTACTCAATCACATGAGTCTATAGGGTGGGGGGCAAACACATTGAAACCACCACAATCATATATTAGGCTATGATAGTTATAGTCTCTTCATATTGGTGGGTGGTTTCTGTGTAGTTCTTCTTGAAGAAAGATGGATAAAGCCAGTTAAATATCTTGATAATAAATATCTTTATTTTAAAAAGTATTTCTTTTAACTTTTGAGACTGTAATATAATTGCATCATTCTCTCCTTTCTTTTCCTCCTTCCAAATCCTCCCATATGCCCCTCTTAATTCTCTTTCAAATTTATGGCCTCTTTTTTCATTAATTATTGTTACATACTTGCATGTATATACATATATATTTCTAAATGCATTAAGTGCACCTTGATCACTCTTACAATGTTTCATGTGCAGTTTCAGGGTGACTATTTGGTATTGCATAACCAACTAAGATGATCTTCCTTGGGGAAAACTGTTTCCCCAGTTCTCAACATTCCTCAATTGCCTGTAATTATTTATATAGTGCTGAGGCCTCCTAGGCTTTTCCTGACCATAGTGACACAATGACCCTAAGGGTGCAGTAGCGGCATGCTCAAGTTGGTCCTAACCAACACACCTATAATCAGAGTTAAGACTGGCTCAGCAAGAGGGAAATCATGCCTAGTCCTGGAAGCCTCCAACTTACTCAGGACTGTTGAAGTTGTGAACCTTGGAGGGAAATCTACACCACTTAACTAAACCAGAACAATCCCTAACTACATTCTAAAAATTTTCCCTGTATACCCACACATAAGCATACCTGTCACACCCCATTAATGAAACTTTTCTTTGTAACAGAGTCCAGAGCAGAAACCCACAACCAATCAAAATGTGGCGCTGTGGAGCCCAGTCCAATAGTTACAACTACAGAATAACTCCTGTACCTGAGGCTTAGGAAACACTGTGGAAGTGGGGCCAGAAAGATTGTAAGAGCCAGAGGATCAGGGAGTTTTCTGTGAGATCGTGTCTCCTAGTAATGTCAGATGCTATATCCATACATTCTCACCAACATGACCTCCTAAGCATGAGCAGGACAAGAACAACAATAATACAAATAATAATTATTTTTAAATGTTTAAATTAAAATCATCAGAAATATTTACATGGCCTAGAGTTTATGATTGTTCATTTGAAAAAGATAGGTCAGGGACACTGTATGGGTTGATAGTTTGAAAGGTTAGGCATGCAGACTTTAATTAGAACTTCTGTGGCCCTCCAAAACAACAAAAGATGTTCCAAGTCTTTTCGGCCAGTTTTTCACAGATTGATCACAAAAGCTTCTTAATTGGTTGTCAGTGAGTAACAACTAATTCTTTTCTATCCTTAAGTTGTGGCAGAAACAGAAGAAGCACCAACTCAGCAATATGACATTGTTGGAAGTTATCTGATAGACACAGCTTTGATTTCACATCTGTAGACTTGTTACCAAAGGAGAGCTTCCCAGCCCATCCCCTCACCACTATTCTAATGTGGTCTCAATTCAAGATAAAAAGAAAGTTCTCAAAGTTAAGATTATTTAATATCAAAGGGAGGTAACAAAAAACACATTTTCATCAAACGCTTAAGCTTATGCTTTCTTTTTAAATTAAACACATTTGAAAAGCCCCCCCCCCCCACCCCAATCTCACACAGAAGCTCAGAAGCAGCAAAGGCCATCATTATTTATCTGCAGACAGTCATAATTAAACATTGTGACAATCTGATCGGCATTTTAAGTCAAAAGGAAGACAGAAGAGAAATACTACTTTTGAAACCATTAAAAGTAAAAAGGAAAGGGTAGTCCTGTAAAGTTGGTTTTGAGACTGGGAACGCGTGGTGGTGGAGAACTGGAGAAGAACTGTGAATCGGACACACGTTTCTGAGATCTTTACTCAATGCCTGTTAGCTACCTCCCTCCCCCTTTTGTTAGCTAGCCTTCAAATTTGCTTGAGTGCATTATTTTTTAAATACTTTCTGGTTTTCCAAAGACTCAAGTTTAGAGGATAACTGATGCATTGAAACAAGGAAGGAGGAACCTGTTTGAAATGCACATTTCCTGAAAAGGAGACAGCCGGAACACCCTGGAAGGAGGAGCCTTGCACAGGGCTCCAGGTGGCTCTGGGAGAGCAGAAGAGAGCCTGAGATTCATTACGTACGCATTTCAATAGTTCTGGCATGGTCACTTCCACAACGTGCCTCCAAATGGATCCTTTAGTCTGGAGTAGAGGTTCTTGGAAGCAGCAGAGGTGCCACAGTCCTGAAGAGGCGAGCTGACTGCAAAGACAACCATCTCCAGTACTCCAAGGATCAAGCCAAGGTCCCATTAGCACACACCCACAAGAGATAGAAGGCTTTGGGAATGTGAACGGTGTCGCGCACTCTGCTCTGCCTTCAGACTCGGCTGACCCTTTTAGAACTGAGACTCTGAGCGAAGGAGAACCACATGGAGGCGAGGCGGTACACCATGCTTTCAGAACTCCAATTAGAAATTTGCTTAGCGATACCTAAAAGTATAAGTTGAGAGTTATATAAACTGTATTCGGGGAAAAAAAAGATGAGGGACATGAGAAGTTCACAATGTTGGTGGTCCCTTCTGAGAGGGACCCAGTTGACCTTGCTGGCTGCTCGAGAACAGGATCTCCGTCATCAGAATGGCCCCAGTTTTGGAATGATTCTTAGGCTTCCAATTCTATGCTCTGTGAAAGCTGACTTCAAGAAAGTGTCAATACTTTTCATCTCCTTCACTTTCCTTAATCTCTTTGCTACTTAGCAAGGCTGCGTTCTCCTTTATCTCCCAGAAACCGAGTATTATCTTTATAACTATCTTAACTAGTATGCGGAGTATATAATATTCTAAACTGTTATCATGCTTCAAAGTTTTCTTCATTCCTCAAGGTTTTAAATTTCTTTTTAATTAGTGTTCCATGATTAACTTCTATTATTATTATTTTCTCTTTTGTAGTTTGAATTTTGAATATATCATTTTTTCCATAATTTTGTTTATACTCCTTCATTTTTTTTTACCTCTGAATGTTTAATTATGCTAGTAATTTGTAACTTTTCATGATTTTAGATTTTTTTTTTCGAGACAGGGTTTCTCTGTGTAGCCTTGGCTGTCCTGGACTCACTTTGTAGACCAGGCTGGCCTCAAACTTACAGAGATCCACCTAGCTTAGGTGATCTTAAGATTTTTTTTTATTGCTTTGCTTTATTTTTCCTTCTTTCTTTTAAAGATTCTATAAGTCTTCCTTCTAGGGTCCTAGAGGTCAAAAGGATAGTATGACCGATTCTGTAAAGAGTGCTATAGAAAACAGGTTGACATCATGGCAGCAGTAGACAGTGCCTACCTGCTAACAGACAAGGTTAGGAGGAAAGTTGAATAGAGGGTTAACCTTATTATCTGGGCATGTAGTTGTCTGCTGATATTAACATGACTTTCTTCTTCACAGACAGATCTTCTTCACAGGAAGCTGAGTATTACCCAGGTTAACCTTGAATGCTCAACTCTCCTGAGTGCTGGAATTATGTGCATATGTTACTATATCTGCTGTTATATAACAATTGTTACATTAATATTGTTATATTAAAATTGTTATATAATAATTTTAAAGATTAAAATTATTGTAATCTCAAGTAGGGTAAAAGGAAAAATAATTTCCACGGATGGATTAGTAAAAATCTTCACATTTGTATGTATAAGTTGTCATCATAGATAAAAGCGGTGAAGGTCACTTAAGAAGACAGAAGAGAATTTGAGGGAAAGCATGTATAACATAATTTTTTTTTAGTATTTCTAAATCTCTTTATAAGTGCTAATCAGCAACTCAGAAATGAGTGTAGGTTAAAAACAAAAAGACTATCTGCACTGAAATTAAAAGACAAAGTCTCCCAAAGTTCACAGGTTGGAAGTGATAAGGAGGAATCATGGCATTGCAAATACGTGATTAAGCAAGCAGAAAGAAGCAAAATATAATTCTCAGGGCACTTTACAGGTGCTTTCTGGAAATTTCTGCAGTGAAAACTGAGAAGAGCACCTAAAATTTAAAAGTGCATTCATCACGTTGGAAATGGGTACAGAGGGTAAAGTCTAACGGGCTCGAGCAGCTTCATCAATGTAACAATGTAATATTACCTAAGCAAAACCAGGCAAGGTATGCAGATTAGGGAGAACAGTGAGTGGGGAGGAAAAAAGTGAAAGAGGAGACTGGCAAAGTGGAACAAAGAAGAAGTTTTCTAGAAGGATACAGCTGTTAGCACTTTGCTCAAAGTCTAAGACAAGCAAGGATAGAGGAGCTCTGGAAACTTCTCCAGCCTGCCAATTTGAGTAGAGGAGGATGGCTTTCCAGGTTGTCTACAGAGAGAAGAAGCCCTGATAGAAGAAGAAGAGAGAGGAAGAAAGGGACACACACACACACACACACACACACACACACACACACACACACACACAGAATAAGGACCATGTCAAATTGTTTAAGACAGTTGACACCAAAATGACATAAAACATACATCTGAAAAAGTCAGCATTTTCAAATGAGCTAAAATAAATATTGCTTGGTGATCTGAAAGAACAGCATAAATAAAAGAGAACGTAGGCAAGGCAAAACTCAGGAAAGGATCAGTAATTGAAAGGTCATTTCTGAAATGACCTTTTCTAATCTGAGCAAATACAAGAATACATTAACACAAGAAATAACACCTGGGAATAAATAGGTAGAGAATGTAAGAAGTAAATAGAAGTTTTAAGAAAAAGGATGCGCAAAAAGTGTCAATGCGTACGTGTCATAAGGATTTGTGAATAGAAGACCCCAAGGGTTGAGGGGATAGCTCAGTGGGTAAGGGTGCTTGCTGCTGAGCCTGGCAAACCGAGATGGTCCCTGGAGAACACCACATATTGGAAGGATAGAATTGACTCCTTCAAATTGTCTTCTACACAGGCAATGCGGCATACCTACACACGAACACACACACACACACACACACACACACACACACATACAAAGGCACCTAGTAAAAGCAATTATTTTTAAGTAAAATATTTTACCTAATTTACCATAATTTAAGAGAATGTTCTTGAAATTAAAGACGGTGGAAAAACATGTATTGAAGGAACTTGATTTTTCTACGTGAAATATGACATAGAAATAGATGATCTAAATATGTACAGAACGGCACATTATACTAAAATTACTGGAACTGAAGGAAAAAGAAACTGAAATCTAGGCCAAAAGTCTGAAGGTGATCCCGAGAAACCAGAAAAGAGGCTAACAGTGTTCTACTCCTTAACAGTGTTCATAGTGGGGCACAAACAGATAATGGCTAACAGAAGGAGGGAGTAGACCTCCAGCATCGTTACTCGACGGTCAGGAGTGTGTTGCAGAGCATAGTAAGATAATAGGACAAAGTTCAAGCCAAACAATTGATCACAGGAAATGACTCAGGGGGAAGGGATAGGGCTTCCCAAAGCAACCCCTAATCACTGCATTTGAACCTTCTGTGTTCTCAAACAGGCTGCACGCAGCTTCCTTAGCAAAGATGCATGCATAAAATGTTCTTACAGTAATTCAACAAAACTGAAAATTAATGATAAAAACAGCACCAGCACTCTAGCACTTGGAGATCTGTGAGTTTTAACCTTACATTCATAATACTAAAAACAAGACAAACAAACAAAACCCCAAACAAAAACAAAAAACAACAACAAAAGCAAGTCCTGGCAACAAATCACTAAAAACCCAGATAGCTGGAAAGCTATCTGGCGCTTTCTAAGACAAATAGGAATAGTGCTTCCTCCAGACCCTGCTATACCACTGCTAGGTATATACTCAAAGTTTGTTCAAGTACACAAAAAGGACACTTGCTCAACCATGTTTATAGCAGCTCTATTTGTAATAGCCAGAACCTGGAAACAACCCAGATGTCCATCAACGGTGGAATGGGTACAGAAATTGTGGTATTTTTATACAATGGAATACTACTCAGCAATCAAAAAGGAAGAAATCATGAAATTTGCAGGCAAATGGTGGGATCTAGAAAAGATCATTCTGAGTGAAATATCCCAGAAGGAGAAAGACAAACATGGGATATACTCACTTATATAGACCTATAAGATATGATAAACATAATGAAATCTATACACCTAAAAACGATAATCAATTGAGTGGACATGGGGTGAGATGATCAATCCTCGTTTAGAAAGACAGATGGGATGTGCATTGAACGTATGACAGGAGTCTACTGAGCGCATCTGAAAGACTCTAACTAGCAGTGTTTTCAAAGCAAAGACTCATGACCAAACCTTTGGCAGAGTACAGGGAATCATAAGAAAGAAGGAGAGTTAGTCTGATGGGGAAAGGATAGGAGCTCCACAGGACCAAATATATCTGGGCACAGGGTCTTTTCTGAGACTGACTTTCAACCAAGGACCATGTATGGATATAACCTAGAACCTCCACTCAGATGTAGCCTGTGGTAGCTCAGTAACCAATTGGTTTCCCAAAGTGAGGGGAACAAGGACTATTTCTAACAGGAACTCAATGACTGGCTCTTTGGTCTCCCCACCCCCGAAGGGAGGAGCAGTCCTGTTAGGCCACAGAGGAGGGCTTTGCAGCCAGTCCTGAAGATACCTGATAAAACAGGATCAGATGAATGGGGAGGAGGTCCCCCCTATCAGTGGACTTGGAAAGGGGCACAGTGGAGATGAGGGAGGGAGGGAGGGACTGGGAGGGAATGAGGGATCGGGACACGGCTGGGATACAGAGTTAATAAAATGTAACTGATAAAAAAAATTTAAAAAAAAATAAAATAAAAAAAAGAAGTTAGAAACTGAAATAAAAAAAATAACACAGAGCAAGCAGAAGAAATTAATAGAAAGTACATAAGTTGAGTTAGAAAGATACAAATATTGCAGAATAAAAATTGTGCATCTGAAATTCAAAGAGATGAAACGTAAGTGCCAGGGTTTAGATAAGTGTCGTCTGAAGTTCACATACTCTGAGCTTGTTTTCCAGCCCATTAAGCTTCTGGCAGTGGCGGATCCTTCCGACGTGGTGTCTAACGGAATAAAATTAGGTTTCTGGGTACTTGTCAATTTGTTTCTAGTGTGTGATACTACTGGGAGGGCCTTCCTCAGGAGATGGTACAAGGGAAGGTAGGTTTTTTGGGTATATGTCCTAAAAGCCAATTGATCATAGACTAAAGCTGTTGAAACCAACAAACAAAACAACCCCGTGTTCCAGATAAAGTGTTTAGCTGAAGTATTTTGTCACAGTGATGGAAAGCTTAATAATACAATGAGCCACTAGTTAGCTTAAATTAAAAAAAAATAAACAAGGCAGAAAGTGAAAGTATGTACAATTAGAAAGAAGAGGATAGGAGAGATATAACTATGAAAATAGAAAACACTAAAACAATCATGAGGACACTTAGCACAATTCTGGGTGGAGAAAATATGATTAAAATATAAGTATCTGGGAAATATGGCAAAGTATGGAAACCAGCAGCACTGTGTAATAAGGAACTTGTTACAGTTACTCTTAGGACAAAGAATGTTTCCCGAGTTATTTCCAGGAGTGAACCTAAGTAAGCCTTAATGACATTATTCTGCAATGAGAGTTAAACTGCTTTAGATGATCAAAAACCACTTTACTTTAATGAAGTACATACTGCATTGACTCTCAGTGCTGATACAGATAATACTAGGAAACACATGGGAGATTAATCTTATTTACATGTACCGACATGGAGTTTTAAATAAAGTTAAACACCATAGCAAACTCCATCGGTACTTAAAATAGTATGAACCAGTCAGGTTTACTCTAACAATACAGAGATGGCTTAATATTATTAAATGTGCAGTATCTAAATAAAGCAACAATAAGAGATCTTGGTTCCTTTCCCCATATACAAAAGAAGCCAAGCACAGAATCCAACAATACCGAGGATGAGAACAGTTTCTAAAATAGAACTGATGTATTCTTTTTCAACATGGTAGCATAGCCATCCATCATATCCACAGGCTTCACCATAATAAACTCTCACCCATAGGCTAAAAAGTGTGTGTTAGAGCATTGTTTAGGAAAGCATAAAAAACTAGAAATAAAGTAAATAATCATTTACTTAGTAAAGCATGAATGCTAATTAAGTGGCCCTAAATATACTGTTTATGCACTTAATTTGCTCGTTTCAATCATCTCCGTGAATTTGGTAAATCTACTTAAATTGCACATGGTTTTGTTGACTGTGTACGTAACATGGACCTCGCGCTAGCCTCCCTGTGGTGTGGCCGTGAGAATAACGTACATGCAAAGCTCTTTGCACAGTGTTAAGGTCACATCAGAGGTACAGGAAGCAACGCTGCCAAGATGGAAAACAAGGTTACCACCAGGAAACTAAACGGAACTTTAGTACTCAGGCGGGAGTGGCAAGCTCCTTAACACCTGTCGCCCTTGCTGAGGGCACGTCACATGCTCAAAGTATTTCACCCTCCCCATAGCTCACCTTCTTAAACCCGGTCTGTGTCAGTGTGTGTGAGGGGGAGGGGATTTTGAGAAACTATTTAAACTACCATCCACAAGGGTGGGTGTATGTACTTACATGTCGGGTGACAAGAGCATTTTCTCTGGATGGCAAAATTCGACAGTCTCTGAATGTGATACCTGTACCTTCTTTATGAGTAAAATGGGACCATCTACCAAGACACGAGTTTGTTTATGTCACATTCTGATTTCTTCCTTAATGGCTCTCCATAGCATCCATGAAGAAGTGTAATTTCTTTAGCTCGTAAGGTGGTGCATGACATTACACTTTAGTTTGTCTCCCTTCTATAGATCCCAAATCACCCTCGTGCACATCACAGTCATGCATTCTGTGGCTTACTGGGAAAACTGCACTGTTGGTGAGGCTGCCACAGGGCCCTTCTGTTTGGTAGCGGTTTGTGTCACAATAGTGTCTCCTGTTCATGCTCCAAAATCAGCTTGTTTGGCCTCTTCCTGTGGAGAGCCTTCCTTGATACTTTCTTCAGGGCTTCACAAATGTCCTGTCATTAGTTGTGTACTAATAATTACCGTTACTGATATGACAATGCTAATTCATTAGCTGTCACACTTGATAGAATATAAGTTTCCTGAAAGAGGGCATTGTGGTTTCTTTACAAACAAACAACCGGCACCAGAGAAACAGGCACGTCCCCAAATGTCAATATGCATTATTTATACATGTATTAACTGTGTCTACTTCAGTATCAAATAGGAGCTTCAGGTATACATGATGGAGAAGTTTTTATATGATGCTGATGGAAAATCAGATATAAACATAGCTTCTTTTGATAGTCTCTTTTGTATATTAATTTAAACTACAAAACTGTGCTTAAGAACCCAAGTTGTTTAACCAAGGCTTTTAAGTTTGTTCTTTCCCTATTCCCCCTCTTTTTTTTTGTTTGTTTTGTTTTTTGTTTGTTTGTTTGTTTTGTTTTTTTTTTTTTTTTAAGATAGCATGTCTCTTATCCTGTCCTGGAAGTGCTCTGTAGAGCAGGATAGTATTGAACTCAGAGAACTGCCTACCTCTGCCTCCTGAATGCTGGGATTAAAGGCATGGGCCACCACAACCATAACAGTTCTCTCTCTTTCTCTCTCTGTTTCTCTTTCTCTCTCTCTCTCTCTCTCTCTCTCTCTCTCTCTCTCTCTCTCTCTCTCTCTGTGTGTGTGTGTGTGTGTGTTAACAGTGGTGTGGCAGTGCCAGAAAGCAGCTAATAAAGAAGGCTCTGGATATGTTAAATACATTGGACTAAGGGAGTGTTCTGCACGGGCTCTTATATTTAAGCACTTGGTTCCCAGTTGAAGACAGGAGTAGGGAGGCGCTCTGGCCTTGCTGGAGGAAGTGAGTCATCGCAGTTGGATATTGAGAGTTCACACCCCTCTGCACTTGGAGTTTTCTCTTTGTCTTGTGCTTGCAGCTAAAGGTGTAATCTCTCTGCTTCTTTCTCTGGGTCCATGCTGCCGAGCCTCTCTCAGAAAGTATGGACTCTCCTTTTGGATCCCTAAGCTCAAATAAACTCTTGCTTGGGTTTCAGATCATGGTGTTGTGTCTCTACAACAGGAAAGTGCCTAATAGGCGAGGCAAACTCGCTACATTTGTACTATATCTGAGAACGAGAGTAGGATGATGAGCTTAAGAATGAGTTTGTTTGCTTGTCCTGAGTACAAGGCTGACCTTTTATGGATTCAGACATTATAAGTTTTATGGCAAAGACCAGTTGGATCGCTAATAGAAAAGTATACAAAAATGTGAGCACTTTTTGATAGCCTTTTGCCTATTAACTTTAACTAGAGAACTATACTTAGGACCTCAGCATGTAACTGAGGTCCTTAAGCCTTCTTTCCCTCATGGAGATGTGCAGATAAGATATCTGTCTCTGCATGCGTCTGAACAAAGTGTGGCAGTGTTGGAAAGCTGCTAGCAGTCTCATCTTCCAGGCTTCCTTCGTGCCGGGCTTCCCAGACATTCTTTATTAGGGCAATGAGGCTTTTCAGCGTGGAGATATGTCAGACCATTCGTTTTCAAAGAAGTGACACATTGTGAGTAATGAAGGTTCTTCTGCAAGGGCCGCGCGTGCATCTGATAGAAATCAAATA
The DNA here is from genome assembly GCF_030254825.1 of Meriones unguiculatus. NCBI lineage: Eukaryota > Metazoa > Chordata > Mammalia > Rodentia > Muridae > Meriones > Meriones unguiculatus. The sequence goes on along the minus strand of NC_083354.1, from coordinate 77,041,600 downwards.
TATTAGTGTTCTTCAAAGATAAATTTTCTGGTTTTAGGCCACTTTCCTTTCACAAATTCCCTCTCATTTCCTGCCTTCTGATGATTTCTTTATGGTTAACAGCTTTATAAGAATAAAGATATAGGGATAACAGTGGAAAAAATCAAACGGCAACGTCGGCTTTGGAATGGCCTTAAAACGGTAGAGAAGCAGTGTTTGACACTTACTATGTGTTAGGCATTATGAAAAGCACTGCCATGTGCACCGTTCAATGTCCCTGGAAATCGACATACCAATCCTGCAGGCCTCATTTGGGCAAATTAAAGTTAGAGAAAGTAGAGGAAACTTGCACACCCATATGATTTCAGCTGGTTTCTTATACTTAAAGTGGTAAAAAAACAAAAAAACAAAAAACAAAACAAAACAAAACAAAACCCAAAAAACGACCAGAGAGAAGACAGAAATGATGGACCAAACTGAGAACTTGAATTTATCATTGTACTTGATTTCTACCCCTGTAAACTATCACCATTGGTGATGCTACCATTGGCAGGTTATAAAGAACACTCAGGTTCTTGGATGGTCAATGCCTTGTTACAGAAAACTTATTCTGTTGGTGTAGTCTACTGAACTATCGAGAAATTAGTAAAAAACTAAGAAACAAACATCATTCATTCGTCTTTCATGTTTTAGGAGCATTGAATCACATGCCAGCCTAAAATAGTAAATGAGTAAAATCAGAGTCAATTAAGCATTTAGGCTTGTAAAAAAAAAAGTTATGCTTTAGGGGCAGAAGTGCATTGTATTCATGGACATGTAAAAATAATAGGAAAAATGATGGACTGTTTAAGTGCTTGATTCTTCCTGGTGACATCAGGGAAGGCTGTATACAAAGATGGTATTTGAACTGCATTTTTGAAGGATGAGGAGACTGGAATTGAACTCGATGTAAGAGCCTGGTAGAATGCTTAGAGGCTGTATCCTCCAGCAAAGGTCTCAGAAAACAGCTGCCAGAAACAAACATCTAGAAATCAGTGAGAAGCAGCATCAGAGTGATCAGGGGCAGAACATGGCGACCTTTGTGTGTTTCCCATTCCTCAGGCCTCTACGTTTGCTAAAATGACCAGAAATGAACTTGCTTTGTGAATCTGTGATAGAAGTTTGATGTTGGAGAATGAAAGGGGTCTCAGGAGTATTTGGTCACTACTGTTCTAAGATACCCTACCTCATTGTTGTCATTTTTTTCTCTTACTGTTTTCTTCTATATGGCCTGAAGTATTGTCACAAACATTGACAACTCATCCCCAGATAATATGCTGAGGATTATCTTCTTGCCCGCACCTACTACTCAACTGCTTTTGAAATCTTGACAAGAGCATTAGTCAGGAGTCTAAGAGGGTGTCCCAGCTCACCCTAGAACTTCTCGAAAGCACTAATTTGGGAGACCATTTGAGAGGAAAGCTTAAGGATCTTTCAGATATTGTTTGGGTATACACAGAATACTGGAAGAGAGTAAAATCAAGCATAGGATGTGTTTTAGTTTTCCAGATCTGCTTGGCACACGTGCAAACGAAACCACAGATGGAAGCTCCCAGATGGAAGCCTGCTGATCATACAGCTGTTTCTTTGTTGGTACAGAAAACCAATTGTGAGTAGGAGCAAGGGAGGGAGAGACAATATTAGAATGCAATGGCATTTTAATTATACCTACCATAATTTTAATGGTCTGTTCTGTGGTGAATTGTTTGGGGAGTTGTCTTGAAATTAGAATTCAATCCTGCAAACGCAAATCAATTAAAGTAGTATTGTTTGGAAATACACAGAGAAACAGTTTGAAAAAGAATTTCCAGTCATCTTGCTTTGTAGACTTTCTCTGAGGACTCTTGGGCCAGAGAGGAGGATGGGAGAAGGCCAGGAGATTGTTTCATTGCTGTCCCCTGGGGATGCTCCACTGGAAAACAGCCTTAGCTCCTTGAACTATTTTAAGTGTCTCTGAATACTCCCACAGAAGCCAGCCAGACATGAATCCTTACTTGCCTGAAAAATGTAATATGACTCTAAGCTAGTGCTAACATCCCTATTTTCCAGGAATGAAAACTTGAGAGTCAACTAAGTAGGTTACTTACTGAAAGTCATACTGAGTTTCGTTTCATAAGTGTTTATGAGTCTGCTATGTTCTAGGCACAGAGGTCATTGAGGGGGACATTGTTTATACCTTCCTGGGGATTTTTGTCTAGTAGAAAAAAACATACATTACAGTGAAATAAGTACATGATGCTCAATGTAAAATATGCAAAGTAAGCAGAAATGTGAAAGCAAGCGAAGAAGACGTGGGACTAGAAATATCTTATGGTGTTGACACAGGCTCTGAGCCATGAGCTCAAGAGTTCATGTATCATGAACAGAGTTGTGGAGAATAAGGTGGAGGATAAAGGAGTTCCATCATGTGGGGACAGTGTAGTGACAAAAAGTCACTGAGAAACAGAGAGAAAACTGGATTGACTGCAGTCCAGAGTATTGGTATTGGACAGGGAGCCATGTAAATCTTATGAATAGTATTTCAGCTTATTAGAGGAACAAAAAATGAAAAAAATTAAAGAGCCAAGTGCTGTGATCTGCCATGAGCACTCTCGGATGGTACGTTTGGTGAGTGTGAGTTCAGGTTGTTTAGGAGATTGGTTTTTAGTAAGTTGATTTTTCACTATTGTGATGAAATACCACTATTTCATCACAATACCACAATAATGCTATTGTGATGAAATACCACTATTTCATCACAATACCACAATAATGCTATTGTGATGAAATACCACTATTTCATCACAATACCACAATAATGCTATTGTGACAAATACAATGTAAGGAAAGAATGATCTGTCTTAGTTAGGGTTTCTATTACTGTGAAGAAACTCTATGACCAAAGCAACTAGGGGAGGAAAGGGTTTATTTGGCTTATACATGTCACTGATCATCCTTGAAGGAAGTCAGGGCAGGAGCTCAAGCAGGGCAGAAACGTGGAGGCTATAGCTGATGCAGAGACCATGGAGGGGTGCTGCTTTCTGGCTTGCTTCCTATAGCTTGCTCAGCCTGTTTTCTTATAGAATCCAGGATCATCAGCCCAGGAATGGCACCATCCACAATGGGTTGGACCCTCCCCCATCAATCACTAATTAAGAAAATGACCTAACTTTTCTTAATTGCTTACATCCTGATCTTATAGAGGCATTTTCTTAATTGAGGTTCCTTCCTCAGGTGACTTTAGGTTGTGTCATAGCTGATTTAAAATTTGAAGAGTTTAAATTAGCCTGGGTGACTCCATTTTGAAATAAGGAGCCATCTTCACCAGGAGCTGAACTCAGGTACCAGGAAATATCACAGAATGTGCACCTGGCAGAAAACAAAGTTAGCTCTCCAGGCAACGGCCTCCAGAAAATATCACAGAAAAAATATTTAGTAAAAAATAGAGACAATCTCCCTGGCAATTGTGATTATGTAAACAGTCCCTCTCCCCTATGGCTTTTACCCAATTTTGTAATGTCAAGGCATGAACCATTCTGCCTCTCATGGAAACATGTACCCCCCCCCCGCTTGCTGTCATGGAAACCCCCTGCTTACAGTGTTTCCCTTTAAAAACCCTGCTCACTCAGGGCTCAGGGTCCCACTTCTTTACTGTTGTGTCAGTGAGACTTGGGTCCTGAGTTTGATTGCTCTCCTAATAAAGCTCTCTTGCATCGAGTCGTCTCTGATGGTCTCTGAGGGTCCCATGATCCTGGCATTACAAACTATCTAGCACATGGTTTATTTTGGCTCATGGTTAGAAGGAACAAGACAAGATAGTAGTAGGAACATAAAGTATCATGTCATTTTACACCCTCAGTCAGGGAGCAATTAGAGATGGATGCTGGCACTGGGGTCGCTTCCTTTTTATTCAGTCTGGGACATGAGCTCATAGAATGGTGATGTCCATATTTAGGGTAGGTCTTCCTACCTCAGTTCATCCCTGTGCAAATTTTATCACAGATATGCTCCGAAGTTTGTCTCCTAAACTCCATCCTAAATTCCAAGCTGACAATCAAGGTTAAACATCACAAGCTGATTTTGTGGATGACAAGTGTTCAAGTAGAAATTCTATGCCAGTAGTGGTGAGTATCCAAGTATCATATGGTCAAGATTTTGGCTAGATACAAATCATGAAGGATTAAGTGGTGTTTATGGTGATCTCATGCTTTATCAAGAACCAAGTGGATAGTTTGTAGTTTTGTAGCCATTAAAAACACCTACATGTATATGAGCAGTTCTAATTGGACTCTAGAGCTATTAGTAAAAAAATAAAAAAGACAAAGAGGGATTGGATTTGAGAGGAAGGTGGACTCTAGAGGAGTTAGAAAAAGATAGTAGATAGACTTCAGTATACATTGTATTATTTTACGGGTGTTCAGATAACTTAAAAAATCTAAATAACCATGGCTGTTCAGATGGCTCAGCAATTAAGAACACTGGTTGCTCTAGCAGAGGACCTAGGCTTCATTCCAAGCACCATTATATAGTTCAAGATTATCCATAATTCTATGGAAACCAGACATGCACATGGAGCACATATATCCATGCAGGTAAATAACTCAAACACATTAAAAAATTAAAAATATATAATGTCTCCACAAAATTCACAAGACAAAGAAACCAACCAGCCAACCAACCAATCAAACCAAAAAATAAAAAGAAAAACTAGAACAAAGAAGAAGAAGGAGGAGGAGGAGGAGGAGGAGGAGGAGGAGGAGGAGGAGGAGGTGGTGGAGGTGGAGAAGAAGAAGAAGAAGAAGAAAAAGAAGAAGAAGAAGAAGAAGAAGAAGAAGAAGAAGAAGAAGAAGAAGAAGAAGAAGAAGAAGAAGAAGAAGAGAACCATAAACCATAATTTGAGAATAGGTGTGAGGAAAAAATACTATGACTCAGGTTTGGCCAACTGAACTTGGAGTACCTCCAAGAGATATGTCAAACTGTGGCGAAAGAAAGGTAAAGTGGATATGCTGATGTAAAATCAGCCAAGCATCTTGGAATTCCCATCCTTTCTATCTAAGACACTCTAGATAGAGTTTTCAAATCTTTGTGTAGCAGTCCCCTTTTGTATGAAGAGCTATGACAGCATGAACTATTATACTGGGCTATTATGAAAATTAAGTGAGGACACAAGACTGGTAAGAATAGGTCTTAGTGATACAACAGAATGAGGTAGTGAAGGAGGGAGAACTGGAAGAAGGCTGAAATGATTTTCTGTTTTATTTATAGATGCTTTGAAAGTTATTTATAGATGCTTTTAAGTTATTACTTGTTGTTATTACCAAAATCTAAAAGTTTAAATAAAACCCACCCATAGATAGCCCTCAGTAGAGTACATAAGCAAGCAGAATATAAATAGAGATATAGAGACCCAGCATTCAAAGACATCTCTGCTCTGGAAATATGCGCTGGAGAGTTGAAAAATCATCAGAACTTCAATAGTTAAAATGGAGAGTCAACGAAATGATCTGGATAGAGTGTATTGGGTAAAATCTATTTATGAGATAAGCTTTTAGCAAGCCCAACTATTAAAGATCAAGCAGAGAAGAATGAATCATTTGAATCTCTGTTGGGGTAGTGAGGGAGGAGCTGCCCATGTGGACCAGGTGAACCATCTTTGAGGAAGAGGGAAGCAGAGGTATGACATTGCTGTTGCAAGCTCTAATAAGTGGACAACCACAGGACAAGCTTTAGAAACACTAAGCTGGAGTCTTTGGATAAGCAGGCAGCAAATGTTGGACTCAATGTTCTCATTTTTGTTTAAATAAAAACTTAGCTTTTGTTCTGGAACCTGAGCTATGCTACTGGCCAGGTGTAAATGAGACCCACAGTTCTTATGGACCCTTCTTCAGTAAAGAAGTGACATTTAAGACTTGGCTGACTTGCATAAAATTAAAAGATGTTGCTGATGCCATAACACAAACAAACAAAAGCAAAAGCAAGCTCATCTTGTCCCTTCATGTTCCCCAAATTATTATGTGTAGAAAGTCAAATCTAGTTTTCATTTTTTCTTTTTATAAAAAACTTGACACACTTCCCTTTATTATTATTCCATTATTATTATTATTATTCCCTTTGTCAGTTGAAAAACTGATGGGTTTTGATCTTCATATAAAAGAGATGATTCTTGTTCAGTTTTACAATGAAATGTAAAGAGTTACTTCGTAGTTAATGCATTTGATTTGAAATTTTCAAGGAAAACAGCCGTGGAATCTTTGGAGTTGTGTCTTTTTGTGATGGTTAGAAGACAGCTTTAGAGGGCAACATCCTCCAAGCAGCAGTTGGCTGCTCTCACTCTAACAGAAACTAAGGCTCTGGGATACTTTCCCGACTGCCAGACACGTGTGTTAATAACAGATCTCCATCCTCAACAGACCCTGATCTTATTAGAATACCACTTATCTCATGGCTGAGCACCCCTTTGTGTGGCCTTTCCTAAAAGATCATGGAAAGAAATACCGTAAATGGAAGCTCAGGTCTGCCATTATTTCAGAAAAAGAAAAGGTCATGTTACCCTCACAAATATGCCACCACTTAACTATTCATCAAAATGTCTTTATAATTCACCACATAGAATCTGCTATGGTTCCCCCTCTTTGGGGCAGCCCAATCCAATCTCTCTTTGGAATCTATGCTTTGTATTTCTCAACAGACATCTGCTTAAATCATCACTTCACTAAATTCTTTGTATTGAGAAGACAAGAATCAAAAGTTTACCCATTAAAAAATGGGTATTGTGTTTCATATTATTGAAAAACTTCCAAAAGGAGAGAGGGCTGAACTCTGTTTTTCAGTTACGTAGCTTTTTACTGAAATACTCTCAAAAATGCTAGATTTTTATGAAGAAGTAATACAATCAATCCTAATCATACCACAGGGAGACTGAAGAATGAAAGAAGTGAACGTGTCACAGTGAATTTGAGGTTTATGCCTGCATTCCAAAGGGCAAGAGTTAAAGCTCCAATCTGCTTAGAATCTGAAGCACAGTGATGGAGGGAGAGAGGGCAAGATGCTTCCATGCGGTCAGCCCTACATACAGTCTGTGCATTCAGGATACAGTGGAGGAAAGGGTGAAGGGCCTCTGTTTTATGCTTTACTCTCATACTGGGCTATTTTGAGTAGCAGAAAAGCATTTAGTTCTGTGAACTTCCAAAATGTGAGCTTAGCTGGAAAAGTCCCTGCATCCACAATAATTGTAAGGAGACATCCACATAGGTACAGCTCCTGGCACAAAGGAAACTCATGAAGCTCATTCAAGGTTCTTAAACAAGAGACAGCCCCCTTCATAGAATTCTCAATATGTTCATATTCAGTTGTTAGGGTCATTTAATAAATGCTCTTCTGTTTCCCCAGATCTCCCAAACATCACATTGGCCTGACAAGTGTTACAGGTTATGACTTGCCATGAACAAGCTTGTTTGCAAGTAGATTTATAGTTTTTCTCAAACTCGCTTTGTGTCATATTTTGAGAGATGAACTGTCCTGAGAGGCTGGGAACTTGGTCACTATCAAGTTAGATGTCTCTCCTCTGACCTTTCTTTCTCCTTCCCCTAGGGTTCCAAGGGTGTGAAACAGATATAATACAAACCTAGCAATTGGAACTTCGGGTGTAGCTTTAGTGGAACGTCACTTGCCTCATCTGTGAAAACTCTTGGGTTTACTCTCCAATAGCATAAGTATGAATAAGTAAACAAATAAATAATAAATAAGAGATATGTTTGTCCTCATGTATGCATGGAGTGGCTTCAAGGTCCGTGTTTTGGTTTATTCAGCCATCATCAGCAGTCCTACGGGGAAGCCATGATTCTTTTTGTCTCATCCCATCCTGTCTGATATTTCTTGAATGGCCTAGTTAAGACACAGGACTCCTTCCTTCTGGAAGAGAAGCCATGTTTTCTTGCCAACATGTCCAAGTTGTTTATCTATCTCCTGAACCTCCAGATTCTCTAATGACTTGAGGTTTTTAGAACACAAATTCTGAGTATTTGCACATTATCTCTGCATTTCCTCATTTCTCTTATCTCTCATTTGGAGCAGTAATTGCAAATCCAGTGACCGGCTTGGTGAGGGAAAAGAGGGGAACTGCAAGACATGGGACCCCCAAGGCCAGAGTCTTGGGTGACTGTTATACCCCTCCAGTTTGCATATGTATTAGTGATGTTAATATTCTCCACTGTGGCATGTACTGAGGTCATATGCTGTAAATGAAATGTCTTGCTGAATTTATCATGTATATGCAACTCAGCAGAGCGAAACTTGAAAAGTGTGAGTTTTGTTTTTCTTGGAACTGACCAGGACTGTATTTACTGACTTAATGAATTTTAAAATCTCCCTAAAGTAATAAAAGAAGGCTCATTACACAGTTCAGTTAGAAGAATCTTGAATTTAAAATTGACACACCTCTCAGAGAGATACACAAGGCCCAAACATCATGTATCTTTGGAAAAATAAACCCTCTGGTATTTATTATGCTTTGGCTGAAGGCCCAACTCATACTTCAACATTATATTTTTTTTACTTTTTCTGGACAAAATAATTCTGGATACAGGAGTTAGCAAGAAAGGAAAAAATGTTTACCGTCATCCCTATGGTCCGCTCTTATAAAATGTGGCTTTCCAGTTTCCTGTTTACTTTCTGCATTAACAGTAATGGAGGAGGGGGAAGCAGTTAGAATCGGGTTTACAGAGGGGATAAAAGGGCCAGGAAGTGTTATTTACCTACCCAGCTGAAGCAGACCTTGGGGGCCATCTGGTGCACCATGTTTTTGCGTAATTAGCATGCAGCCACATTTCTGTTTAGTTTTTCTTCTGAAGGGAATCTGAAAATGTGTGCTAACAGACTGCTTGTTACACAAAAGAGCCAATGTTAAAAAAACGATGATACTCATCCTCTTTCAAAAAAAAAAAAAACAATGAAAAATAAAAACCCAAACTTTGTTTTGCCACCAATGACAGAAGCTCCCTTGAGAGCTGCCAGGGGCTCTGGGTCTCAGACAAAATTGCTTTTTCTCTTTAGTCACCACATTTGGTGTGCAACATTGTCTGGCCCCAGCCACCCCCTTCCTTCCCATCAAGCTTGTCAAGCACAGCCTTTGGGGGGAACATTTACATGATCGAATGTTCATAGCAATGATGGTGCAGGCCATTCGTGGACTGACTTGAATATGGGATTAACTGTCAGCTCAAAATAGCTTGAATTTGATTTTCCCAATGATTTTATCATAAGTATAAATTCCAGTGAGTCAACCTATTATATAGGAAAGATTGAGTATCTGTGTATTGGCAGTGTATATTTGATTTATTCTATATTGAGAAGAAATTATTCTTCTAATCATGAGGTCTTGCAGAAGAAATCATCAAATACTTCACATAAACAACCTTAAACATTTCTTGATGGAAAATTTGACTTTACAATATGTCAATGCAATTGCTTCACCCACAAGATATCTGAATGTGTTTTAAGTCAACCTGAAAGAACTGATGAGGAAATGCAGGCTGTCATGACAATTTTAAGTGAAAATATGTGTTACATGAATATAGATTGCAGTGAAAAAATAGTAAAGAAGTAAGGGTGAAAGTTAAATGAAATCTCATGATAGAACATTAATTTCACAACATGAACCTTGAAAATGAAATCTCTGCCTTCTAACAGAAATTGACCATTATTGTTTTATTTTTGAAAATGTAGAAAGGTTTGTTTTGATTGAACATATTTTTGTTTTACTTAAAAGCATTTGCTAATTTAGATTTTTTAGAGAGTTTATGAACTGGAAAATAAATCTTCTAAAAACATTATTGCAAAACTCTCTTTATCTATAAGAAAAAATATTTAGAAACAATGACTTACATCTTTCTGTTTCTTCCTTTAGTCAAACTTGAACTGAAATGGGAAGAGAAAATTTTATTCCCTTCTTCTTCTCTTCCTTTTTTCTTGAATCACTTCACACATTACATGATTCTGCCATGAAGATGGGTGCCTGAACACAAAGATCTCTAAGGACAAGAACAAGATACAATTTCAGTGTACTTGGAAAAGAGACATGAAAGCCATAAAACCATGCTACTGTGGGGTATAGAAAAATGAGGAAGAGCTGTCCTATATCTATGTAGGATTTGGGGACAATTTACAAAACAAGGTGAGGTCCAGGTAGCTGCTGCCTTTTCACCTCCCACCACCACGTTTTACCACATTCTCCATTCCAATGGGACCAGAGAAAATGTCACGGTTGTGACTAATGCTGAAAAATAACAGTTCCTTATCAGACCTTGATGAGATCTTTAAATTAAGAGAAAGTTCCCATGTCCACATTCGGAATGCCTGCCCCCCCGGCCCCCAACAGCTTGAGTTCTATCACCATGCAGGAAAGTTGTGCAGGAACTGCTTAGTCCTTCCAGCTGCTCTCTCAAACCCACAGAAGCCTGAGCTGCTCTAAAGCCATCAGAAGCGAATTTCAGAATCGCCTTTTCCACAGGAGAGGTGATTCATTTTATTTGCACAGTTAATTTTCATAAGAGGAGGAAATTTTTCTGGTAGGCAATGGTGGCATTAAGTCTCTCATTCTGATCTGTTAAAACCATCTCATCCCTGCTTGAGTCTAGTGGAGAAGAAACAGCATGTTCCCCCCTCAGCCTGTGACTGTTCACTGTGTCATGGATGCTAACGTGGCCCAGTTTCCTTTAACTCTACATAGTGGCCCCATTTTCAATGATAAAGATGCATGATATAGTAGATAGTTATGAGTGTAACATATTATATAAAGTATAAATATACCTATTATAAATATTTATATGCTCTAGCTCTATGTTGAACACACACACACACCTCTTGAAATATAGGCAGTGCTTTGTTTTTTTCACATAGTTGGCATTAGAAAATCCTGGAAGACAGAAGGTACGGGTTAGTGATTCTTATCCCAAAATTCACTGAAAAGCTAAGCTGTGAAAATAAATGCACTGTTAACAGCCACACGTGGTATGAAAGCAGCTGTGCCATCATGAGAATCCTCAGTAAAGTGAGAAGCCGGGGTGAACTAAACTCAAAGTCTTTCTCTGTCTTATTGTCTTCCAAATGTCAACACCTGGAGTTGTGGATCTCATGGAGATGTCATTCGATTGGGGGAAAGGCACACAAGAAGAACAGACCCAAGCTAGCCAGGCCTCAACTTTCCCAGTCTTGCTTCAAATGTAGAGTTTATCTGCTTTACATGCTGAATCATTGAAATGTTTGCCATTTCAAAGCCCTTAAATTTTACAAATATCCTTCTGGTAAAAGGAGGGACTTAGCTAAATCACAGGTATAATACAGATTATATGAGTCTTTTAAATCTGGGGGGGGGGGAGCAACCTTATTTTTTGTTAGCATGCATGTCAGATATCTTCAAAGAGCCCCATGAGTTCCCTTTTTATGCGGTATCTTTCAGTGATCAGAAACCTGACTATCTTTCAGTTGGCCTTGTTACTACAATTTATGTTTTCTTGAAAAACCTTGTAGATCTTCAAAAATTTAAAAACAAAAGGAAAGCCACTGCATGGGCTGAAAGGCTTTTGCAGAAACCCATATCTAGCAGCTAATTTGAGGATGGGATGCTGCAAGCTTTCACTTTAAGACCAGAAGACGGAAACCAGCTCCATCTTTAAGGCGCGGCATTACACAGCTCTCTACAGTTCCCCCTTTTTGTTTTAGACACATCAGGCAAGAGTAGAGGTCTGATCTATGATATTAGAAATAAATTGGGACTTTGTACCGATGTTCATTTAGGTGTCATCCATCCAAAGATAATCAGACCCGTCCGATACCTTTTTCTCAGAGGCGGGACCTGGGGCATCAACCTGCATGCAATCAGACATGCTCTTCTCTGGGTCGAAAGCGTCTGACCCTGAGTGCAGTGCTTAGCCGCATCCTGAGCTTAACATTTTAGTTTTTTATGGTAGCCAACCATGCTTTGGGAGACTGTCCTGCTTCAATGGCTGTAAAGGCCACCTTCCCAATGGTGAGTGCTCTCTGTCACAAACAACTCCATATTTGGCTAAGGCTGAGGATCTGGCTTGCTTCCGTGTATGTGGACCTATCTGCATTGACTATGTGGCACGCTGGGGTTGGCTACCCAGAGGCTATTTAAGCTGTGGGCTGGCTTTCCCCAGGGTCAGAAGATTGTTCAAGGTTCCTGAATAAACTGCATTGAGAAAAAATAAAATAAAATATTTTATCAGGTATCTTCAGGACTGGCTGCAAAGCCCTCCTCTGTGGCCTAACAGGACAGATGAATGGGGAGGAGGTCCCCCCCATCAGTGGACTTGGAAAGGGGCACGGTGGAGATGAGGGAGGGAGGGGGTGGGAAGGAATGAGGGATCGGGACACGGCTGGGATACAGAGTTAATAAAATGTAACTGATAAGAAAAAATAAAATAAAATAAAATTATTTAAAAAAAAAGATCAGAAGAACACTAATATTCAGATTTGCCCGGTGGAGGTTCCAACTAAGGCATGTAGGCAAGGAATGCAAGCAATGAGAGAGAAAAGCTGGCTCTGTGAGTGGTTCTGCAGAGCTGTAACAGAATACTGGACAGAAGCAGCTTACGAGGACACAGACTGATTTTGGTTCCTGGTTTCATTCCATCACAGCGGAAAAGACAAGATAAAAGTCCCAGTAGTGGGAGCTTCTCATGGTCTGGCAGATCAGACCCAGTGATGAGGCTGGAGGAAAGACTGGGGCATCTCCCTAAAAGTCCTGTAACACTGATCTGCCTTTGCTAGCACCCAGCAAGGGTCACTCTAAAAAAAATCCTGCAAGCTGGGAAGCAGTTGTGTAAACACAAGAGCTTGCAGGAGATCTTTTACACTCAAAGCACAGTAATGAAATTGGAAATAAATAAATGAACAAAGCCATTGCCTTTTGCAAATAAGGCAATCTCCCATATACAAAATTGGAAGAATTGGTTTTAAAATCCTATGAAATGAGCTGAAATGGCAACAGTTCAGAATAGAAGATCAATATGTTATATGGTTCTTTTACAATGAGCAATCTGAAACGAGACTAAGGAAACAATTGTACTTACAGCACTGCTGAGAGAATAAATTCAGGAATAGGGCTGAAAAGAGCAGTGTAGGTCATGCCTAACGATAGGAATTTATTAAAAGAATTTTTAAAGGATAGAAGTAAAAGCAAAATGGTTTTCCATGGTCATGGGCCGGGTGATTTAATATTTTTGAAGTGGTAATATTTCCTGAAATGGTCTACAGATTGAAGGAAATTGCTAACAAAATTCAAGCTGCCTTTTCAGTAGGGATTGGAAACCTAGTCCTATAATTTCAATACACTCAGAATAGCCAAGATACTTTTGAAAGTGAGAAGTATCAGTGAAACCTTGGACTTGTAGAAAGCCACTATCAAGCCATCCCAGTCAAATGCAGCAATAAATAACGCAACACAGTGCTGCCACAGTAATATAGCTAGTGAAGTGAGGTTTAGAGTACAGAGATTAATTCTAACACTTATAGACATTTTATTTTCAACAGGGTGTCAAAATTATTCAGTGAAGAAATGACAGAATTGTCAACAAATGAGGCTGAAAAACTGGACATCCATGTCCAACAGAACAAACATGACGGCCAGCATCACATCATATGCAAATGTCAACTTCCAAGAGGACACAGCTCTCAGAGCTACATCTCCAAGGTTCTCAGATACTTGTGTGGGAGTAAACCTTTGTGACTCTTGTTCAATGACTGTTTTTTTGAACACAAATAAAAAGCACAAAAAGGGAAAAATCACACTTCATCAGAATTGAAAACATCTGTGTTTTGTTGAGTACAATCATGAAAGTAGCTGGAAAAGGTACAGGCTAGTGGAGAAATGTGAAGGTTGCCTATCTGACTGCATGCAACTCTTATCTTTTGTGATAAAGATAAAAAGTGGTAACCCAACTTCTAAATGCAGGGAAAGGATTTGAATAGCATTTCTTCAGAGATGGTGGTCACTAAGTGTGTGAAAGATGCTCTATATGGTTAAGGTTCAGAAAAATGCAAATCAAGCCAATGGAGAGTGCTTCCTTGTCACTACGAAACTGAAGTTTTTTACAAAGTTTAAGAAGACAGACGATTTACAGGGGTTAACAAGTTATGGAAAAGTGAAAGCCTCTTATATTGCTGGTAGAAAGCTGATGAACACAGTTTGGCAATTCTTCTAAGGGTACCCTATAACTCAACAATTAAAGTCCCAGGTAACGAAGCCTTAACAAAAATCAAACATTTTAGTTCAAAACCTTCCATGTGAATGATCACAGGAACAGCAACTACAACAGCTGAAAAGCAAAGCAACCCAAATCTCTATCAAATAATGGATGAATACATAAATATTCCTATATTCATGCACTATACAGAAAGTTACACAAAGGAATGGCTTGCTGTGATCTGAATAAAATATGTCTATCATAGACTCAGGTATTGAAGGCTGAGTTCCCAACTGGTGATGACATTTTGGGAGATGAGAGAGACTTAAAGAAACAGAACCCAGTTGGAGGAAATAGTTAATAGTAGGAACATATCTTGGGGTTAGGTTGTCTCCAGGCCATCCTGTCCCCTCTCTATTTTCTGGGTGCCACGAGGTAAGGAACTTTGTTTTAATTGTATCCTTCCACTGTGATTCCCGCTTCACCTCAAGCCTCAAAGCATGAAACCGGCAGATCCTGGGATCAAACCACTGGAACAGTGAGCTAAAATGACCCTTCCTTTCTCTCTCTATTTCTGTCGGGCATCCGTCGCAGCCGTGAGAAGCCTGATGAACACACTTACATGCTGCAATGTGAGTGAACGCTGGAAACGCGGTTCCACGGGCAAAAAGGAAATTCCGCCGCTGAGTACCATACGGTTCTCTGAACCGAGATGCTCTAAGAGCTCAGATCTAAAGCGATGAAAGGCCAAGGGCAGAAAGGAGGAGATTGGTTCTGAGGATGTTGTGAGCCAGCTGCTCCCTTAGAATGTCTTTTGCATGGCTCAGTTTTTTTTTTTTTCATTTCTGTGAGAGAGCTTTTCCACACTCTGCTTCCCCGCCCCCATCAGTTAAAGCAGTGGTCCTCAAGAGTATGACCCTCCACCAACTGGCGGGAGGTGACCCGTTTGCGTTGCCTTTTTCTTGAGGGTTACCTAAGAACACTAGAAAATGCGGGTATTTACATTACTATTCATAGCAGTAGTAAAATTACAGTTATGAAGTAGTAGCAAAAATAATTTTATGGTCGAGGGTCACCGCAACATGAGCATTACAGGATCCCAGCATTAGGAAGGCGGAGAAGCGCTGAGTTATGGCATGGCCAACTAATCGCCTTTCCTAGCACACCGAGAATGGAGCATAGGCAGAACTATACTCTTTCCCTCTCTGAACCTATTGCAATGGTCTAGGTTTGCTGTATACATTTTATAAGCAAAAAAAAAGGATTAATAACGTTATCAATTCCAGGACAGCCAAGATTGTACAGAGAAACCCTGTATTGGAGAACCAAAAATATAAAATAAAATAAAAATTAAAAATGAAATTGATGCTCCCCGCTTTTTTCATGTTTCAGGTTGCTGGCACTGGCAACAGTAAGACCCTCCGTCGAAAACTTGTTTAGGGTTGTTGTCTAAGGCACAATACTAAGCTGGGGAAATCTTTCGGCCTGTCTGAGAATGACATTTTTTGGGGGTTCTAACAGGGGGATTTCTTTGGGGGATTCAGCCTCAAGGTTACCGTGCGGTTTTTATATGAAAGCGTTTCTTTTTGAGCACCGATTGTCCTCCTGGCTACCTAGTTTGGCTTCTTTGTCTTGGCCGGCTATTTGCATTTTGCTTTTTCACAGGGTTTTCCTTGTGTGTACGGAAGCCGCTGGACTACTTGCTTGTTTTAATGTTAAGAGAAGGGAAAATATAAGAGTTTAATAAGCAGAGGTATTAATAGATTTCAATGACTTGGGAATTTATCCTCTCCTCCCACCCCCCATTGCCACACCAAGAGGCACCTGCAAACAACAACAGTGGTGACGGATGATCTGGGAGTGCCTTGCGAGGCTCATCCATCACGTGCAAACTCAGGTCGGCGCTGCTCCGCCTGCGCTAAATGTGGCCTGTGAGACTAGAGTTTGGCTGCGCTCCAAGGCCCCTTTCTGACTTCTGCCTTGGTGTTTTTATATATGATCTGCAGGTGTTACTGATATAATTTGTCCAGGAATTATGTCCGATGTCATGCTCACTAGTCTAGATTTTTCTGGGCGTCGTTATGGTATAGGAGAACACCGGCCCCTACCCCAAATGGAATCGCTGGCGATTGCCTGATAAGTAACAGCCTAGAAATAGCTTTGCGTGCCTGTTGCTGAGATTCGAGCATATGGTTATCACTAATTTGGAATCGCCTTTGAGAACTAGCTCAATTTGGAATAAGAGATCTAACCAGCATTTAGCATCAAACATATGACTATAATTTTAGAATTATGGAGAGATGATCCAATCTCTTGCGCATTTTAGAAAGAAAGTATTTTAAAGGGGGCGGGGGTAGGGGTTGGACATAGGATGATGGCCAAGTGGATGCCATGGGTTGAAGGAGTTTGCTTGTTTGTTTTTTATAAGTAATTAATTAGCTAATGACTTCGGAGCCAGGATTTAGCTGAGAATCCCCCTGACTGCTGGGAGGGATGACAGGCATGCATTCTCATACCTCGCTACTGACAGACTCTAGCCATACCCAGCGAAAGTGCTCCTGGGGCTGTTGCATTCATTTGTACAGAGGTACAATTTATTCCAAGCATTTAGGACATTCTTGCTTCTTCTCCCTTCTTTGTAAGACTCTAGTTGGTTGCTAGGCTGTACCAAGCAGCACCCGTAAGGAAGGAAGGCTGTTTTCTGAAATACGACATGTTTCTATGGTAATATTTCTCAAAGATGAAATAGTTTCTTTGTGTAACATGTGATAATAAAATCACTTCATTAGGCTTAGAATATGGAAAAAAATCAAAGAAAATTGAAAAACTAACATCACGAAATTTAAGTCAATGTGTAACATTTTGTGTGTGTGGTTTTTGTTTGTTTGTTTTTGTGTGTGTGTGTGATTTTCTTACAGTTAAACGAAAACAGGAGAAGAAAAGGCTTTGAGATCTTTGAAGCTGATAAGGGACTTTTCCTCTCCCAAACAACCATGAAGAGCCTGGTGAAAAACTTAGGAAAGCTGAATTAAATGAAATATTCTGAAAAATGAGCCAGGACATTAGACTGGATGTATAAAATAATTCATCTTTGTTTTCACTACTCTTGTCCTGCAGTGTGGAAGAGAATTTAAAAGATTTTAATAATGCTTTACTTACATTTCACTCAAAAAAGTGTTTGGGTCCTTCCAATTGTAGTGATATCAATGAAATTAATATGTAAAATGCACAAAGCGTATTCTTTGTATTGAACATTATCAAATGCTTTACCTACATGAGTTTTTAATCCTTAATAACAATTCTCCAGCTGGTTGGCTGTGTTCTCCCTGTGTGTTCAGAATTCAGAGGACAGATTACAGAGGCAGTAAGGATTTGGCTTAGGCTCATGCAACTGGCAAGTGATAACATGGTAATGTGAGCATTCAGGCTGGCTCCGGCTCTGCTGCTGTTGTGAATGCTGCTTTCCTCTACGGTAAATAATCATATCTTATCTCCCCACAGTGACCAAGCACAACCCACCGCCTCAGTGAGCCCTCCACAACCCTGCAGATACCACTTGTGCTGCAGAACTGGGGAATTAAGAAACTGATGTCCAAGGGACCGAGTGTCCTCCCTAAATTCACACGCAGAGACAAGGCACAATTAGGATCTGCACTGAAATCATCTGGCTCTCCTTCCATGTTGCTTCCTCTATGTAAACTTATTCTGGCCAAAAGACTGGAGATGGAAAGCCCTAGATAAAATATGTGCGTAAGTAGCGAATGGGACTCTCCCTTCAAAAGTAATCAAACCATTAGGAGGAGGATGCGCCGTTCACCTCTTTTTCACCTCAAAGTCGGTTGGATTTTAATGTTTAGTTTTGTAAAATTTAAAAAAACAAAATCACATTGGCTTTTAAAGAAAGATTTCCTTCAAGGCTATGTTTCTACAGCATGAATTAATGTGAAGCAAAAAAGGAATCCACAGTAAAAGTTGTTCTGGGCTTTCTTGTTTGTTTTTTAGGGAATTTTTGTTGAGGTTGTTTTTGGTTCTTTGTAAGCCTGGGGATACACTGCATTAAAAAGAAAATCTGTATTAAAAATGCTTGAGTTTGTCAAACGCACTTCAGAGGGTGAACCGCACGTGTATGCAGGCCGGCATCTGTGGGGGTCTGTTTAGGGATTGAGCAGCATGTTCAAAGGGCAGGCTGCTCTTAGGGATTAACTCTGATGACCAGCATGCCACAGATGTTCGACTGAGAACGAAGGTTTGTTGTATGCATAGATTCCTCCTAATACAAGTGTTGATAACTTTATGGGTATGTGTAAACTGGGGGAAGAAAGAGGAAATGAATGGAATGGAAGTGTAAAGAGAGAACGGGGTGTGGAGGGGAAGAGCTCTTTAGGAAATTATACACATCTTTTGAATTGGATTTTCCTTTTTGTTCTTTCCCCAGCTTGGTGGAAATGTAGGTCTGTTGTTGACTTAGGAGTTGAAAGCCAATCTTCTCTCAATTGTTTGTAGCTTTTTAAACTTGTTTAACAACTTTCATCTTTGACTGCATGCTTTATCCTTGGTTCCTTCATATCCTGTTTCTCCAGGCCTAATCTTTACAGGCTATGTGCATTTGTCTGTTGCCATCTTCTCCAATAAATTATTAATATAGTAAGATTATATTTAGCATTAGCTCAACTATTGACAGTAGTAACAACTGCGAGTGATAACAACTTCATGAATAAAAGACACGGGCACCCATTAAAATACAGCAAAGACATTAAAAAGCGAAAGAAAGGCAGAGCTACACAGACAAATGCTAGGAACAAGGGAAAATGGCTGTCATTGCATAAAAGGTAGAGATTATTATAAATTGCTGGGAGTTATGTTGCATATTGATTTTATATTGATTTTATATGATGAAACATGGCAATCTTCACTAACAAATACATTTTGAATGTATTTGCCTTCTTGCCATATAGGCTGGCTGCCTGACTAGATGGTAAGGAAAGAGACATTATTAGGAAATGAGGGAAGCTGACAAAATCATAAAGCAGAGGTGTAATACAAGGTTTTAACTTAGTCTTTAGTTCAATGACCAAAACTAAACAAAATACAAAAGAAAAAGATAAATAACATGATTAATTAACTAGATTTTTCCAGACGTATTTTTGTGTCTCTAGCAACAGAAATGAGCTGATTTGTTTCATAGACCTTTAGTGAGCACATGCTCGCTGGAGAAACGTGATGGTAGTGGGTCTTTATATGCCAGACTATATGTTTAGTTTGCCGCTAATTGCTGCGATAAAGCACAGAGCGAAACAAACTTGAGGAGAAAAGGGCTTCGTTTAGCTTATACTTCCATGTTACAGTCCACCACTGAGTCAAGTCAGGCAGGAACCCAAACAGGAGCAGAAACAGGAACTATGAGTGATGTTGCTCACTGGTTAACTTCCAGGCCCATGCCCAGCCATGTTTGTTACACAGCGCATGTCTACCTGCCTAGGGGTGTTAGTGTGCTGGCCCCTCCTACATTAATTAGCAATAAAGAAAATGCTCCAGAGCATTCCCATAGGCCATTCTGAAAATGGGGATCTTCAATGGCGGTTTCCCCTTCACAGGTATGCCAAATTGACAACCAACATTAGCTAGGGCATCAGTGAGCCTAACCTAATATGGAAAATTGAACAGTACTTAAAGAAATAGCGTTTCTTTTTCTTTTTTTTAGACAGGGTCTTACTGTGTAGTTCTGGCTGTCCTACAACTCACGATATAGAACAGAGATCCACCGGTCTTCTGTCTCCTAAAACTGAGGTTAAAGGCATATGTCACCATGCCCAGCTGAAGAAATGGCTTTTAATCCGAGACCTGGTGACCTATGAGAAACAATGGGAAAAGACTTTTGTATACATAAAGAAAAATGTGTGCACTGTGAAATAATATGAAAAGGATGAAAGTTGAAGTATATTTTATAAACTTGGTGGTAAGATAAAAACTGCTTTATACCAGATTGCCATTACGAGTTACCTCCCATTCACTGTTTCCTCTAGTGAATTAAGTAGGTGAATTATCATTGAGTATTAATACTGCAAAGCAAAAAGAAACAAACTCCACTCAATGCATATACTAATCTCGGGGTTAAGGAATTAACAGTGTGGGTAAATGTTAATGGAAGATGTCAATTCAGAAACCTGACCTGTGGAGTTTCTCAGAAGGAGTGCTACAAACTTAACAGAGTCAAGTCATCCAGACAACACAGGGAAAGACAGATTGTGGTTCGCTAGGTCTAGGGTTGAGAATCTGTGTGATTAACAGTCTCAGCTTGCGCTGGTACAAGATGTTCAATCCTGATGTGCAGCATCGCTGGTGACTGAAATGGACCCCAGATTTGAGAAGTACTGAGCTATAAGTAAGTATCAGTGTTAGTGTCATTCTGTGTGCCTTTTAACCACCAGCTAATCTTTGCTTTTTCTTATGAAAAAACCAGCTCATCCATGATTCTTATTGTGTATAGAGAATAGATATTAGATCCATGGGATTTTGAGTTTATGAATTAGTATTGTTTGGAAATAAGTATAAGCTGGCTCCTCACTCCCCCTCCCCCCCACCAAACCTTACTGTTTAATAGTAATCAAGTTTTAAGGATCCTAGTAGAATTAAAAAAAAATTCATTGGCTTGATTCTATTTTTAAAAAGTAACTCAGACCCTTAGTGAAAAATAACTCAATGACATATCAGTATAACAAAGTATAAAATCTATCTTCCTACTCTTGGGGAATTTGTGGAGCCTTGTAATCACAGGTATTTGTTACTGCTTAGCCTTGAAGAAAATGTGGAGATGTTTTATTCACCACCAGGGGACCATGTGCGTGTGTGTGTGTGTGTGTGTGTGTGTGTGTGTGTATGTGTGTGTATGTGAAGACTGAAATACAAAATACATTGAGCTTTTACAGCATCTAACTTCAGGTGTTCTAAAAAGCTATAGTCAAATTTTACGTGGCCACAAGAGCAAGGAGTAATTTTTAGGAATGTGTGGGCGGTCACACACTCTTCCAGACTTGGGGTAGGACAAAATGAACATCACTCATGGTGATCAAGACCTTCCTCTTCAGACATCATTCTCCCAGAATACTGGAAATGACTTCCAAACCTGAATGCACATCTCTATAAAACTACCACATTCAGAACTTCCATTTTCTTAACTTTATATATTTAAATTATGATAGTAGAAATCAGTTGAGGACTAAGAGACAAGATTTTCTCAAAATTTTGTTTCTTTTATGCAGTTGGCCATGAAAAGAAGATCTAGTGGTCAGATTACATAATCAATAATCTCAATGAAGCCACTGAACATAAAATAACTCCAAATATTTCTAGAAACACTCAAGAAGATTTAAAAATGATAACTAAATTAATCATTGACAATACAACCTTATATTTCAGAAGACTGCATCCCAAAGTTGGGACTATTTTACTGTAACAGCTCAAGGCTGGTAAATATATTCAGTTTTATAGTGGGGCCCATGTGTTTCTATAAGTGTCAAATGGAATAGGAAATGTTTAAAAAATGTAAGTATGCTCATTAGCCTTTTTATGTTTGAGAACTACTGATAGGCTGTGCTTTTATTTTTATTGTTTTGAATGTTCCCAGGAAGCTTTCACCCTTTGATGCCTCATTTCCAGTTCCCTGGAGACAGAAATTGCAGTTGAATCTTTCCAGGAACCTGAAACCTCTATTTTTAGCCTCTGCCAGTTGAGATCACAATATCTAAATAGGAATGAATTTGAACTGGGTGTGCCCTTTACTACCTAAGCAGTACTTCTGGAGCTTTCACGGCAGGGTTTATCCTTGGAATGTTCTGCCATGGTGAATTACCCCACGCTTGAGATCGTTGGGAAACATGGCTAGGTAAAACTGCCTTGAGTTTTCTGTGAATTGCGCTTTTATTTTGAGTTTTACCAAGAAATTTCAGTTAAAAATCATAGCTTCCTTCGTAAAATACCCATTTGCTAAGAGAACAAAATTAGTGAAGGCTGAAAAGAGAAATATGAGGACTCTTCATCTATGCTGGTGAAACAGAAATCAGTTCTAGGACAGAGGCAGAAGGGATGCAGGGAGTGAGAAGGAGGATATAGCAAATAGACGCTGAGCATGAGATGAGAGGTGAGAAAAGACTCTGCAGAAATGGGAAATAAGGGGATGTGAAACAGAGCAAGGGCTCCTCTGAAAGAAAGAACGTAAAAGCATAAACATGCTGGATAAGAGAAGACACCACTAGGAAAATAGTGACAGCAACCAGAATTTGGTTAAGACAGATTTGGAGGACTAAAAGTTACCTAGTTATAAATTCAGAATTAAGCTTGGCATTTACACCTAGAAGACTGGGAGAAATACGGAGGAGGAAAAGCTGTTGCGTATGTACGCTTAAATGGCAAGACAGAGTTGTAGGGAAGGAGAGGATGCTAGCACAGAGTCAAGGCAGGAAGCGTTCCCAGAGAACGCGCAGCTGCAGCACATAGCAGTATCAGGCAGGGAAAGCAGGTAGAGCGGGGTGCTGAGGAACACGGTGCTGGATTCACCACATCTATCGGGTGCCTTCACTCCTGCAACTTTCTTTACTCCTTATATTTGAGATCTTCTGTCCTGACTTTGTAGGTTCTTTAAACAATGACAGCTTTAAAAGAGTCCAGAAGGATTCGGGAAAAGTTGAAAGCCATCCAAGATGTGTGGCAGTGGACGTTTGTAGCTACCCCATGTGGAACTAGTCCAAAACCTCCAATTTTCCTTTGGATCATGTCCTGGGGATGAGCTGCAGGACCTGATGTCCAAAGTAAAACAAACAAAAAGCCTAATAGAAAAAGACAGTAATAACGATAACAATTATAAGTAAATCATAAATCAAATCAAATAAAAAGTGAGCCAACACGAATCTATGTGTCAGGAGAAGGAGGAGGAAGAGAAAGAGGAGGAGGAGGAGGAGGAGAAGGAGGAGGAGGAGGAGGAGGAGGAGAAGGAAAGATTGGTTCGTTTGCTGAGAGTTATTGAAGTTTCATTGGCCTTGATGATAACTAATTGGTGCCATACTTGGGGAAGACGTTAGACAAAGGGACCAGGTGAATGACCCACTCCTTGATCCTCATATGCCAGCCTATAGCTCTGCCCATTAATGGATTTGCTGCATTAAAAGTTTAACCCAGCCTCGCTTCATTTGGAACATATTAGAAATATTTACAGATGTTATTATTACATTATTTTTTCTAAAATTTTATCTACTACTGTTAAAAGTATTGATTATCTATGGAAAAACCATCTCTGGGGGTTTATGTTGAAATGAAGGGGAATGTAAGATGGTTAGTCCATTACTGTTTTTTATGACTGAGTAGTATTCCACTGTGTAAATGTACCACAGTTTCATTATTCATTCTCCAGCTGAGGGACATCTAGGTTGTTTCCAGTTTCTGACCATTATGAATAAAGCTGCTATGAACATGGTTGAGCAAATGTCCTTGTATGATGGAGCATATTTCAGGTATATGCCCAGGGGTGGTATAGTTGGGTCTTGAGGTAGCACTATTCCCAATTGTCTGTGAAAGCAGCATATTAATTTCCTAAGTGGTTGTACAAGTTTACACTCATACCAGCAATGAAGGAGTGTTCCCCTTTCTCCACATCCTTCCCAGCATGCGCTGTCACTTGAGGCTTTTATCTTAGCCATTCTAATGTTATTTTTAATGCCATCATAGCATCAGTACATCTAGTGTTTCATCTAGGAGTATGAGGCATGAGGGATAGATAGATACTTTGGGGAAATATTTTATGTAACATAACTTTGACATCAGCACATTTTGTGCTCTATCTGTGGACACGAGACTCAAGGGATAGGCTGGTTCAGCTGATAAACTTGACCCACTTACAATTCTTTGGCCTTAGAAGGAATTTTCAACCACTTCTAGGAAAGAAATAACAGCTTTGAGGATTCTTATTACAATTTTTGTCCTTTAGTAAAATAAAAACTGCAATAACATCTTCCGGCCACCATAAAGGCTCCTTGCACTTAACTTACAAGTATTATCAATACTATTGAAAGGACAGCTATGGGAATATAACACAATCAAGATGCTATTTATCTATTTTCATGAAATACTTTAAGAAGTTAAAGGAAGCTTGAAAGTTCAGGGAGGACTTGAACTACATAAATTGGTTAATAAAAGACTAGTATTAGTATGAGGAAGTATGTAGACATAGGCAGAAATATTCATCTGCTGCACACAGAGGGAAAACAGGAAGAAAAATGGATTTTTGGAGAAATCTATTATCTAGGGATAGTTGTCTGTAAAAGGAAGAGGAAGTCAAATGTTTACTATCAGCATTTCTGAGGCAAGGATAATTTCCTGACCACAGTAGTTCAGAATCTACTTTGGCGACTCTCACCTCTAAGATCATCTGCATTGCTGTTTGCTAAAGAGTCTCTCTTTAAATATCTCAATTGGCTTTCCTTTATGTAAAGCAACATAAGTCTGAGGAGAACCAAGCATTACGATTAATTTCTGGCTAGGTGTGATTACCTAAGAGTCTGACCTCACTGCTGCTCTCTGTCAGAAGCTGCCATTAATCTGAGACATTTTCCTGGACAGACTGAGAAAGATCACATGAAAACCAAACGACAACAGCTGTTGTATTTCTTGCCAAATTCCTGCCTTTCTTTCCAAGCTCTTACACAGCACCAAGATGGTCCCTAGCACCAGCAGGAAGGCGTTTACCCTGTGGAAAACCAGAGGGGAGATAGGAGGGGGCAATATCAGTGTGATCTCATGTGACACACTGAATGGAGACATACAGGAGGGAAGCAGATGGCCTGTCCACAGAGACCCATGCCACAGTCACCACTAATGCACCACAGGTGCCAACAAAGCCATGGCTGATGGGAGGAGGGCTGAGACCCGAGCAAGTGCTGATGAACAGGTGACAGAGGAAGACAGACATCTTTATCTTAACCCAAAGCTCAAACATCATAACCCCAAGCCTTCCTCTCCCAACATTTAGAGAGTCATATTTAGGATAAAGTGCTCTGAAGATTTTCTAGTTCTTTTATAAAAAATGTAAATGAACTTTTTCCTGGTCACTTTATTTAAAATGATACCACCATCTCAATTCCTATCGTATTTGTGTACGTTTTAGAATTCTATTGTCCTAACTGTCACTTGGAATTATCTAAGTTAACCTAGGTGTGTACAAAAGATGATCTTCTGTTTACATTGCTTTATCTGCTTGTTTATTGGCTGACTGGGTCATTATGTCCCCTACTGGAGTGTAAAGGTATAGTGTAATTATTTGTCTGGTGTGTTCACAGCCACATGCAGTTCTCAGGATAACATCTAGTAAACAAAATGGGCTAAATACATATCATTAAAAGTCTATAAATGAATAAAAGAACTGCCTTCAGAAAGAAATCACTCAATGGAAATCTCAATTCATCTACAAATATTGGTAGACAAAAGGATTAATGTAATTGTTCTTGATATAAAATAATTTCTTTTAGAAGCCAAGTAGAATATTGGCATAAAGCTTGAAGTAATTTCTGTTTTAAAGGGTGGGAATAAAGAGCTAATGCTATTATTGGGTCAAACTTTCTGGTATAAACTTAGTGGCAAATTTTCTGTGAAGGCTCTATTAGATGTTTAAGTATCATGGACTTGCTATGTTCCCCAATCACTGTTATTCCCAGTCATCTACTCTGAGGTGAAAAAAACGGACTCACTCTGGTGTGCTCTGGGCTCTTCTGGGTACACTTAAGCAGGACAGGGTCCTTTGTGGAAAGCTGGTCCAGTTAGCCATGTGCAGAAGAAATTCCTCAGCGACCTACTTCTCGGATCTGTTCCATGTCATACAATTCTGATGGATACTGTACAAAGGAGAAAGAGACAGAAAACTGATCAAGTTAGTTCGAGATACCCTTGGCCAAATAAAGTTGGACAGCCCATTTAAGACTACGGACAGGCAAAATTACTAGTTCTCCTGATGTGTTTCTGTTTTCATTTTGAGCTTTCTGTTCTATCACTCATTCCTTTCAGTGTCTCTCACTGAGCTAGGCTGGTGGCCACCAAGCATCAATGATCCTCTTGTCTCTTCTTCCCATAGTGCTAGGGTTACAGACGCTTGGCCACATCTGGCATATTTCTAACAGGGGTCCTGGGATCTGAACTTGAGTCTTGATGCTTTCACAGCAAGTGTTCTCTATCCACTGAACCATCACTCCAGCCTCTTTCCCATGTATTTGATGACAAATTTGCCACTTTACCTCACCTTACTCCTTACCCCAGGATCCCACAGGACTGATCGGTATACCTGCCTCACTTTGGAAGCCTGTGTAGTCTCTGGGGAAAAGGAGACTGTGTGAAACATAGCTTACTGCTCTTTTCTTAGCAAAGCCCTGAAGCAAAGTCAAGGGCTGAGACTACATACATCAGTGGATTTAAGGAAATGTTCAGACAGACACCATCTCCATGCAAAGTTAGAACATTCTCTGTATGAACCATTGGTTAATAAAAGCACTTCTATAATACAAGGAATAATAAAGTGTGTGTGTCAACTCTCTTTACCCATGACCTTTAACAAGTAAGTTATGGGTCTCTGTTTCCTTATTTGTAATTTGTAAATACAGAGTTAGGTTAAACAGCCTTTGAAGTCTTGTCCCACTGGGACACTTAGTAATTCAATGGCCTTTGGCTATGTACTCTGCTCTGTCTCCATAGTTGGTTCCTTCCTAAAGCCAAACAGATAAGACACAGAGGAGGAAAGAATAACTAATCACTGAAAGCCTGAAAGTCACCCGCTGAATAACGATGCAGGTGCCTGAGACACCTTCTTCAATAAGGCTATAGATATAGTAGGCCTCTGCAGAAAGCAATTCAGCCTCTCTGTCTTATGTTCTGCATCCCAGGGCTCTTGTTTACAGTGCTTTAATTTTTGTAGCAATCTCTGGATTCTTAGAGAAGACAAAGGCTAGGCTTTCTGTCGTTGTTGTTTCCCATTTTAGAGTTCCTTGAAACAGTGCCCTTGATCTAGTGCCAACAAGATTCCTGAATTTTAAATTGAGCTCCCAGTGACTCACACTTTAATTGGACACATATCTTGGCTCAGACTATTGATAATTAGTCCATTAAACATTAAGAAACTATATGCCCCTAAGCCCCCAAAATAAATAGTACAGCAGCAAGAAAGAAAATGTAATATGTTATAATAACCCTCACAAGGTTGCACAAATGCCAGGATCCCAATTACAGTGCTTTTCTCTCCAGCAGCTCCTTGAAGACTCTCTGTGCTGCAAGTTACAACCTTTCAAAGGAGTGCCAGTGTCATAAAAAGACTAGCAATTCCTGAAAGGTGGGGCAGAGAAAAGCTGTTAGCACCACTCAACTTGCTCATATCTCAACTTTTCTAATGGTAAAGGAAAACGCTGGAAAAGAAAACATACAGTGCCATTTCCTGATTTAAAAGATATAAAACATCTTTCTAATTTTTTAGAGAAGGGTGTTACTCTCTGAAGAAAAGTTTAATTTTTAGAGGGAGACAGGGTGTAGAGAGAGTGCTGGCTTTGGAATTAATCCAGCCTGACTTGGCCTTGGTCTCAGTTCCATACATATTTTGACAGGGAGGGACATAATTTTTAAATTAAAAGGACAAAAAAGGAAATCTATGGCTTGGAAGAACCTTCGGTGGGCAGGAGTTTCTGACCCCAAGCCTGATGACCTAAGTTTAATCTTAGGGACCCACACTGTAGAAGGACGGGACAGATTCCTCTGATTTTTATATTTGTGCATTAACATACATTCTCCCACACATACACATGTACACAAAGTAAATAGATAAAGGTGTGAAGTGACCGAACATTTTTCCCGTGCTCATGATCCCAATGTTGGGTGACTTAGAGGAGAAGGATCGAGAATTGAAGAACAGTTTCAGCTGCTTAGTAAATTTGAGGCCAGTCTGAGCTGTGGGAGAAGTTGTTTCAAAATAATAAAAATAAAAATACTTCTGAAATGTGAAACTTCATGGTATGCAAATCACACAACAGAAAGAGATGGCTCAGTAGGTAAGAACACTGCCTCTCCATTCAGAGGAAGACAGGGAGTAGAGCCAGGAGGGGCATTGCAGATAGGAGCAACATTTCTCAGGCCAGGTTAGTGGGGGCTGTTGTACCACCATAACCTTTGCTCTGATCCTGTTTCACATATTGACATTTATACTACATGGTACATCTTAAGAACAGAATAAAGGAAGATAATTGTGAATAATAAATAAGACAGATTCTAAACCATTAAAGCCTACCTTGTATATATGGTCAAAATGAATATGCTTATTTATCCATAACCCATTCCACTGCTATCACACATTCATCCTGGCTTCTCATGACCTTTGCTTCACCCTCCCATCCCTATCATTCCCCCTTCCCCTCAGTGTCACCATGTTGTCCTGCTTCCAGCTGTACCCTGGGTTGTCTTGGGGGCATGGCTGTTGGCTTCCAATGGGAACAGAGGAACCTTGAGATCAAAGGTTCTGTTTCTCTCAGGAATGGCTAGAGCAGAGCACTCAGGGCAAGACGCATGTACTAGGCCAGGCTCCTGGTCTCACTGGAGAAGGTGGAAATGAATTTTCCACTGGGTATTATAGTTACCTCTTTTAAATGGCATTGTCGGTATCAGATGGCAGTAGAAACTCAGGAATTCCAAAAGCCTGAGATGATACCACAGTGTGTCAGCCCTTTGGCTAAGTTGCTGTATTAATGGCGGGGTGCAGGTGAAAGCCTGTGCCTGGTGGGCTCAGTGGGCCTGAAGGCAGGTCCAGGCCTGGTGGGTGCTTTACTGGCACTCAGCACTGAGCTCTCAGTGGTCACAGTCAGACAAGCTCCAGTGATGACCAAGGCAGCTATGTCTGGCCTGGCTGGCCTGGCTGGCAGCCAAGCCCATGGAGTTCAGTGGCATTCTTCCTTCTCCAGAATACACGCTGAATCTCAGACCTTCAAGATGAAAAGCTGATGGTGGCACAGGGCACATTTATTTTGTGTCAAATCAGGGAGTTCTAAACCTTGGGCAGTGGGAGGCGTATGGAGGGTGAATGTGTTTGATTTGCTGGGGCTAGAGTTGCCAGGGATACTTTATTTATATTCAGTAACACAGCCCTATCCTAAGAAGGAGAAAATGGTACTTAATTATCCTATGGATTTAGGAGGAACTCCAGGTATTGCTAAAAGCCATTGATTGAAAGACAAGATACCAAGGGATATCTCATTAGCCTAGGGTGGGAGTTCCCAGGAATCCCCAGGCGCTTGCTGAGTGAGTTTCTTATCCGGAAAGGGTTGGGCTTGTAATCTCCTTAGAAGGTCTGGGGTTCCCCAGATCAGGCAAAGAGGAAACCCAGCTGAGAAAGGGAGTCTGGCATTATGTACCAAGTTCTTCAGCTATCCAGAAATACCAGACTTTGACCCTAATAGCCTGGCCCCAAATCTCTAGCATTTCTCGACAAGATATATTTTAGAGTGTCTGTCTCCATGTTGTCTGAAATACCTTCAGTCTACCTGACACAGTTCCTACCTGTTCTGTTTCATCTCAAAGTGCTCCATGATGTTTTCCTACCTTCTCCTAGCAGCCTTGGTGCTTGACTATGCACTGGGAATCTTTACTTGGAGCAATTGTACAATATAACAATCTGCATATATGGTTTCTAATGGTTTATAAACTGATTGAGAACAGAGATTGAATCCATCTTGCCAGGTAGATTAATTTGTTTGTTTGTTTGTTTCATTCTTGGTCTCTCTCTCTTCTTCATACCTTATTTCATTTCAAAATATAGATCATAACTGAAATATTTCAGTAAATTCATATAAAATAAACATGAATATGCTGACTATCCATGAGTGCAAAGGAAAGGGATGGCAGGACAACACAGTACTGGACAGAAGGCTGCTTGCTAAGCAGGTATGAAAGAAGTATGGTTTATGGCGCTGGGACTTGATAACAGGGATGCCAAGGCTGGAGAAGATGGTGGGTAGCCAGGATGGTAACCTTGTTGCTTGAGAAGGTGTGAGGACAGATCAGAAAGCATTAGATGTCGGCTTTTTACCATATCATAACCACTCTTGATTGTTCTTGTTGGCATACTGCATCAAAAACACAGATCAGCTCAACCCAAATTGTCTCTACCATGTCTTAGGCTGGTTATTCAATTCTTTGAAGACAGAAGCGGGGTTAGTCAATGGGTAGTAAAGCCACAATGTATTAAGTAATTTATATCTACTGGATGTCACTTAAGCAGAACCATAACGAATGATCACATGTATAAACACATTACTGTGCATCTTTTCCTCACTAAATACACATCAAAACACTTTTTGCTAATATGTGTTCCCACCTCATGAAAAGCCCAGTCTGGTGCATCTAATATAACAAATAGATTCTATCATATTTTCAGGCTGCATGCGTCCTGCTTTACATAGCCCAAGATCTTCTTGTTCTGTTGGAACCCCACTGCTTTCTCCCTTGAGGTTCCCGAGGCTACAGAAAGTATTTCTGCCCACACATTTACTTAAAGTTCACTTCAAACAAGTTTGGAGACTGTCCATTCCACTGCTCTGGACGTTTTACGGGATTTCAGTGACCTGTGCAGGAAGCTCAGTTCAAGCTGCGTACATGTGGGGAAGGACTTCTTGTCTTTGCTGTGTGGCCCTGCAGTGTTCTGGCATTTTAATGTCAGAACAATATGTTCTTTGCATGGCTTCTGGTTCTGGCCTCATATGTTCTCAGCATACAGTGGAGAAGAGAGGAGTTAAGTTGTGTTCCATTTAATCAAGACCATAACTTTCCAGTGGACTTGCATATGAAACAGGATTTCTCCATTAAGTATAAACTTGGAAGTCAAATATAAACTTATCATGACCTTATCTCTTCCCTGAGCTCTGGCTGAATCCTGGATTAATTATCATTTCTGTGTTTTTACCTTTTTACCTCCAAGGCCTTGCTGACTAGGCACAAAGTTCCTGTTAACTCATTGCTGGTTAAGCTGTCATCATATAGTCGAAATATCTTATTAGCCATTTCTGCTCAGTTAGCATTTCCTTGTTTCCAGGCTTCATCTCCCTCTTGTGGATCATAATTATCCGAAATGCTTCAAGTATTGACTCAATGCCAACAATGAGGTTAGATGTGCGTCTATCCTAGCCCATAGAAAATTTCAAGGATCTATCTACATGTAGCAATGTGATTTCAAAACTCTACTTTGTAAACATGGTGTGACTATAAACTTTTTTTATTCAATTAGCAGATTTATTTATGTAAGTATATTTTTAAGCTATAAATGCTAATTTGAATGTTTTTTAACTTGGCAAATTATACTTAGATACACATGTTCTATACAACCAGAGAATGATCTGTGATAACTCTCCCTTCAGTTTCAAATGGTTGAATTTATTTAGCACTTAGCAAGGAAACGTACAAGAACAAATAGCTAGTAGCAGGTAAATGAAGCAGCAGTTAATAAAATATCACCTCATCAGAGAGTTGCAACATTCATCAGAGATGACTGGAACACTCTGAGAGCAAATAAACAGAGGCAACACCATCAAATCAGGGGCTTAAAACATCCGGTAGAAGAGAAATGGCTCAGCAGTTAAGAGCGCTGACTGCTCTTCCAGAGGACCTGGTTCAATTTCTAGCACCAACATGGTAGCTCACAACTGTCTGTACCTCCTGTTTCAGGGAATCTGACAGCCTCACATAGATATACATGCAGTCAAACATCAATGTAGATAAAATGAAATTTTTTTATTTTTAATTATACTTTATTTACTTTGTATCCCCCCTCTAGTTCCCTCCCTCCTCCCCTCCCTTCCTTCCTTTTCTCCACACACTCCCCTCCCTAAGTCCACTGGTAGGGGAGGGTTTCTTTGGCTGCGTTGTCTTCCTCTGTGGCCTGGTAAGGCTCCTCCCCCCTCAGGGGGAGGTGATCAAAGATCAGGCCAATCAGTTCATGTCAGAAGCAGCCCCTGTTCCCATTACTATGGAATCCACTTGGACACTGAACTGCCATGGGCTACATCTGTGCAGGGGTTCTAAGTTATCTCCATGCATGGTACTTGGTTGGAGTATGAGTATCAATGGAACCAAATAGAAGACCCAGAAATAAACCCACACACTTATGGACACCTGATCTTTGACAAAGATGCCAAAACCATACAATGGAAAAAAGAGAGCATCTTCAACAAATGGTGCTGGTCTAACTGTATGTCTACATGTAGAAAAATGCAAATAGATCCATAATTATCACCCTGCACAGAACTAAAGTCCAAGTGGATCAAAGACCTCAACATAAAATCAGACACATTAAATCGGTTAGAAGAAAAAGTGGGGAAGACCCTAGAACTCATTGGTACAGGAGACAACTCCTGAACAAAACACCAACAGCACAGGCTCTAAGAGCAACAGTCAATAAATGGGACCTCATGAAACTGAAAAGCTTCTGTAAAGCAAAGGACACTGTCATCAAAACAAAATGACTGCCTACATATTGGGAAAGAATCTTTACCAACCCTCTATCTGACAGAGGGCTAATATCCAGTATATATAAATAGCTAAAAAAGTTGAAAAGCAACAAATCAAGTAATCCAATTAAAAAACGGGGAACAGAGCTAACCAGAGAATTCTCGATAGAGGAGTATCAAATGGCAGAAAATTTTTTAAAAAGAGACCAGCTGGGGGAGAAGTCATGAGAAACTCATTGATGGAGAGACAGTCAGGAATTGCAGCTTTCTACAAACGGTATCAAAAGCTTTTGCTCCACTTGTTTTTGTTGTTCTCTATTTGCTAAAGCAAAACTAGTATTTATTGAACAAAGTTATCACTCTTCACACATCACAGATACTACTTGATTTTGGCTTTATAAGGAATTTTCACAAGAAAGGAGCGAGGTTTACCTCATCAGCTATGTATAAATTACTTGCACATAAATGGTGTTTTATTTTATTCTTCACTATATCTATACGCATAACAAGGTGACTGGCCTAGCACAGGTGTTCAATAAATAATTTTGAATAAATAAATAAACGTGAAGTAACTGAATTTTTTTTGACCTATAACTTTGTCCCAGACCCCAGTTCTATATCCAATGTCTTAATTTTTTATTCATTTTGTTTATTTTTAAGTTGAGCTTTTATTTTCCTACTTTTAGAATGTTTGACTTCCTTACATAACTTTAATATTAATCCTTTGTTGCAGTTGAGGTTTACAAGTAATATATCTTCGGTGGGTTGTCTCTGCACTTTGTTTTCTGTATTTTGTGGGGTGGGTACAGAAACAAAACTAAAGCCAGACAAATGGCAGTTTGGCAAAAAGCCACTTGTCTGGTTTTAGTTTTGTTGCTTATGCTTTTGACATAATCTCTAAACATTTGTCACCCAGACCAGTGATACAGTTTTCCTCAATGTTTTCTTCCATGACTGTCGCACGCTCGAGTGGAGAAAAGAGCCTGTTTTCATGCTTCTCGGTGTAGAAATCTAGATTTCCAATTCAAATTCATTGAAGGGACAAGCCGAAAATATTTTTTTCTGAAAAATATTTTTGTTGTCAATAAGCATGACAAAACTTTTATCTATTATCACTTTAAAACTACCATTCCATTTCTTTCTATCTGCCATTGTTTACACTGAAGTATCAGCTGTAATCTATGCGTCCATGAAGACAGTTTATATTCAGGAATCCAGTGGGGGTAGAGCATGGCTGTAGAGTAAACATGAATTTGCAGGTCAAATTCTATTTCTTCTTGGTAACAAATTTACCCACAGAGCACTGGAAAGATTTGTCAATACCTATCACGTCAGTGCAATACGGAAGCTCCTGAGGAGGAAAGGGTTTGTGGGGGTACACTGAGATTATTTGGATATAACAGGAGAAACTTGGATTCGCTGCTACGTCAAGCCCATAGGTTTGCAGAGGAAATAAAGGCTGTGATGACCTTGGGAATAGCACAACCTGTATAAACCCTGTTACAGTTCTCCATTTTCTGGCACATGAATGAAAAACTGTGTAGCTCCTCCTTGCTACTTAGTGTCTCTTAGTCTTGCACAGAATGGCAGTTCTGACCACTGTATAATACACATTTTAGGAGAGAATTATAAGTATAATGACACATAGCCGGGTGGTGGTGGCTCAGGACTTTAGTCCCAACACTTGGGAGGCAGAGGCAGGCAGATCTCTGTGAGTCTGAGGTCAGCCTGGTCTATAGAGTGAGTTCTGGGACATCCAGGGCTACACAGAGAAACTCAGTCTCGAAAAATTGAAAAAAAAAAAAAGATTAGAATAATGACACATAAACAGAAATTGTGTATAACAGACTACAAGAAAAGTGAGACAGTGACTGTATTTACAAGGTTGCCATATGTGAGGGCATTTATTTTTATTCTGCAGAGAGCTCTAGGTTGCAAAAGGACATAGGGATAGATCTTCTAATTAGAAAGCTTTTCGCTTATAAGAACAGTGTCAAAGTTGTGATTTCTCTATTTGGGAGTAAATGAGCATTGGCTGGATGACTAGGTATTTGGGACAGAACTGGGAACTGACAGCCTTTCTGCACTGAGGAGGGAGGTCTGTTAGCTCGTCTATCTTATCCCTTTCTTGTTCAGAGTTTTTAGATTGGCAACTACCGGAGGTAGTTGTGAAAGTGACTTGTGAGCTAACATGGATGTAGAAAAGATAATTTTGATCATAGAAATAGACAAGTTCCTTCAGGTTGAAGATTAATAAAAGAAGAGAGAAACCATCACTTGAGTGCTATTACATGTTGATTTTATACGTAGAAATAAGAAATAATTTCAATATGTTAAGAGATGTCAAATGTAAAATTTATGAATTTGTTACTCTCTATACATTAATTATAAAATATAATATAATAAATTAATTAAATTAATATTAAATATTATATTAATATGATATTTATATAATATATAGAGAGAGTAACAAAGGGTGAATTTAAAGCATTAAGGATAATGACTGGGATAATGGTAAGGCCACTGAGAGATGTCAAACACAGTACATGCGAACAGGTATGGGAATGAGGATTGGGTGACTTCAGAACATATGACTAATGATTTTCTAAATGCAATTGGACTATGCCAGATTTTGAGAGGATGAGGCTAGAGTTATAGACTGGAAATTAATTGTATTTGTTACCAATATAGGGGAAAGTAGCAGGATGACAAAAAAAAACAGGGATTTTTTTTTTTGAGAAATACAGTGAGAGACATATGATTGAATGCTATATTCTTGGTGATAGTGAAAAGCAATGAAAGATTCAGAATGAAAATATTATGAAGGACAATGTTGGGTGTTTTAGATTTTAAATTGTACATTGGAGAAATCAAAGGAACATATACATCTGTACATATATAGAAAGTTGGATAACAAAAGCTAGTATTTGAAGGTCTGTAAGAAGAATTAGCATAAACTGAACATTTCAAAGGTCAAGGAACAAGTTGATGTGTGGGCATAGGAAATAGCATGAATAGATCCCTAATTTGAGAAAGAAAGATATATTTCTACCCAGTAAAAAGTCAATTGATAAGGAAGAGGTGAGCCATGAAAGCAATGGAAAGAAAGTAGTTTAAAATGCTGTATTTAAACACATCTTCTAAGGGAGACAGGAAAAGAGGGCCCTAGAGAAGGTCTGCACATTGCTACAACAGGGAGATAGATGCATTTGTCTAGTGTACTGGAACATAGAGGCAGAGGCTGAAAAGAGGACACAGAGGGGCATTTATGGTGAAGGACTTTCATCCTCATAAAGAAGACATCTCTAAGGTTGAAGTTTATAATTGGCCCTTAGAACCAGGAACTTGATGGCTGATGGCTTAAAAACCCAAGTATATGACATATACTTCCTCTTTAGTTAAAACCTTATCCGGAGCTAAGGAGATTCGTGATTCATTTGGCAGCTCAAAATGTATTAAGTAAATGAACCAAAAAATGCTAGGCTCTGTATTTTTGCTCTGCTTTTCTTTTCCCCCTTGTTTTTGAGAATTTCATGCATGCGTGCAATGAAATACGAACATATCTACCTACCTCCAACCCCATTTTTGTTTCCAATACTCTTCTCATTGTCTCCTTGTCAACCTTTTCTGGTCACAGGTTAGGAATTTTTACTCCTGATTTCTTATTTTCATGCTGTTGTAGAATCAAGTTTCAGAGCAAAGAGCTCTTACTATGTAGGACTTTTCTCTTTTTTTTTATTCTCTTAGAAAGTCTTTTGCAAAATGGTACTCTATAGTCTAGAAGATGTTCCTTTAATTATCCTTAAATTTTCTCACGGAACCCACCTTAAGTGCCAGAAATAAGCATCTGGCTCAGAGGAAAAGCATCCCGATCATCCACACATGCAGAGCCCTTATCCTACGGGACCTACGGGGATCCACATCCAAGGCATCCAGGACTTCGCCTCTGTGTCTAAGTAACGCGGAGTGCCACTGCCCTGCAGACGAGGCTCTGAGGATTTCTAGTAGGCGGCAGAAGCAGCCACTGCTGGACCTCCCTTTGTGGTCTTCACTATCAATAATTTCACATATCCATAGACGTTGCCTCCACTTGAAATCTTAGCCTTATTACAACTTTGACTTGACTGAGGATTTGCTTTTCCCCAAATTAATACGTCTCCTCCTGATCTTTTGGGAACCATTCCAATCTTTCCCCTTTCATCTCCCTAGTGTCCTGCAATCCAAGTGAGTCTCTTATACATAGCACATAATTTTATCTTTTAAAACTCACTAAACTAATCTTAGGTGGAAGTAACGTACTCATACTCAAAGAAAATAATCTCTGAAAGGTGACCTCTGGCTATTGTTACTTTGTTAAGGTTTTTTTTTGTCTGTTTTTTTTTTTTAATTATTCTATGCTACTATCTTGTTTTTGAATCTCTTTGTGATCTGATGATTTCACTGTGATAAGCTCATGTGTTTCCGTTTAACCATTTTGTATGCACTGCAGTTTTTATTGGTAGTTGGTATGCCAGTTACATAAAACATTTTAAATCACAATATATTAACAAACTGCACTGTCTTACTCCCCCTGCATACTTTATGTTACTGATGTAAAAATTGGCTTGCAATGTTACGTGGACGTTAACAATTTTGTGTTTATAGTTAGTCTTAATACTTTGCACTATTACAGTGGATTTAAAAACGACTTACAAATAACACGGAAGAATTGCATTGCTTTGCATTTGTTTGTTTATTACTGAGAGCTATACATTTTAGTGCATCCTGCTGCTGTTTAATAACCTCTCCTTTTGACTCAAAGAACTCTCTTTAGTACCTATGTTAAGGTAGACTGTGTTCTTCATTTTAAAAGCCCAGTTTTCCTGAGTATAGTATTTAAGGAGTTGTTTGTTTGGATTTGTTGTAGAAATAAAATTATTTGGAATCAGTTTGGTTTTTTGGGTTGATATTATCAAGTGAGCACAGGATGCTGCACAATGCTCTATGTGGCAGAGGTTTTTAATTTCTAGGTACTGGAAATAACTTTTCCAAGCTTTGAGCAAGCTTTGGTCATGGTAGCAACTTCTTTCTGGTGGGTGCCGCTCAGTCTCTGTGTTTTCCCTGCATGGTTTGCACAAGTCAATACTCAACCATTTTTCCTACTGGCATAGGCAACTCAATTTCCAAGCATTTTCCCTAGATGCATGCGCAAGTCAATACTTAAGCATTTTCTCTACATACATGCAACAAGTCAACTTGTGGATAAGCATGGAGATAACCTAAGACCCCTGCATAGATGTAGCCCATGGCAGTTCAGTATCCAAGTGGGTTCCATTGCAATAGGAACAGAGACTGTCTCTGACATGAACTGATTGGCCTGCTCTTTAATTACCTCCCCCTGAGGGGGAAGCAGCATTACCAGGCCACAGAAGAAGACAATGTAGCCACTCCTGATGAGACCTAATTGACTAGGATCAGAAGGAAGGAAAAGAAGTCCTCCCCTATCAGTGGACTTGGGGAGGGGCATGCAGGCAGAGGGTGGAGGAAGGGAGGGATTGGGACGGGAGGAGGGAGGGAACTACGGGGGGGATACAAAGTGAATAAAGTGTAATTAATAAAGAAAAAATAAATTAAAAAAAGAGCTTATGTTCACTCTCTGTAAACTTTGACATCTCTCTAACACAACTCTCTCTGCTAGCAGATTGCCTTGGAAAGTCTAATTCCTACCTGAATTCTGAAGTCTGTCTCTTTAACTGAGGGAAAGTATGTGGTTTTGATTGCATTCTCCCTTCCTGTTTTTCAGGCTGGAAAATGTCCAGGCTGCAAGATGAAGTATTCATAGGATTTAATTTCTTTTCTCACTCCTAAGAATCGTTACACTGTATTGTCCAATGTTTAAAACTAGTCCAGTTTTCTAGTTATTTAAGTTGAGTAAGGGCTGTAATCAGAAATTCTTTCACATATAAGATTTATATGAAATGTTCTGGACCTTCCCAAATAGCAATGATTTCAAAATGCATGCAGTTAATGCATCCGGCAATTTGCTATTTGAATTCTATTATATATATATATATATATTAAGCGAATATATATATATATAATGTGTGTGTGTGTGTGTGCATCTCAAGTGCTGAGATTTCAAGTGCATGTCATTGGTGCATGGCAGTAGAATGTACCTTTCATAAGGTTTCAAAGTTAGCACACAAAATAATGGGTTTCATTCATTATGCCATCACACTTGGACTTTGTCCTTGTCTGTCCCGCTCTCCCACATCTCTTCCTTGTTTCAATTATACATCTTGCTGATCTCCTACCTTCACCTATATATAAACTGAAACCTCCAATTTGCATAGGAGAAAATATCTTTCTTTCTTTCTTTCCTTCCAGGATCTGGTTTATTTTTCTTACCATAATGATTTCCAGTTTTACGCAGTTTCCTAAAAAGTTGTAACTTCAATTTTTATAGCTGAATAAAATTCCACTGTATATACATATCACATCATCTTTTTTTTTAATTTATCATGTATTTTTAAATTTTAATTGAAATTTGCCTCTCGTAGCAGTTGTTAGTTGGCTGTGGTTCTTTGTCTATGCCTGGAACTCCATGAAATTTTCCCTCTTCCATGTTGGAGTGTTAATTGATATTGACATCACCTTCATCTTGTTT
The DNA here is from genome assembly GCF_030254825.1 of Meriones unguiculatus. Lineage (NCBI taxonomy): Eukaryota > Metazoa > Chordata > Mammalia > Rodentia > Muridae > Meriones > Meriones unguiculatus. The sequence continues at coordinate 77,002,247 of NC_083354.1, read as the reverse complement.
ATGCAGTCATTTCTAGGACAGACTGTTTCACAGCAGGATTTTTGGTGTTTAGGATCTTGGAGTCACTTTGTACTCTCTTCCATGATATTCCCTGAGCCACTGATGCAGGGGTTCTGATGTGGATGTATGTACCCCTTGGGTCCTGGCTTTCCATCATCTGTTGATCTCTTCATTGTGAAGTTGTCTAGGTTTCTAGTACCAGGCATGGCATCCCTCTTTCCTTCTTGTTAGAGGGCCTTAAATCCAATTATACAGCTGCTGGTTGCCTCTAGTGTGAGTATTCCTACAGATATCTTGCCCTGTTATTCACAGTTGTGATCTGTAGATGTTGAGGCTGAGTATGGCTATGAATTGCTTCCTTCACTTGGCAGTTTTCTTAGTATTTTCTGGTACCGTGGAAGCTAGACTGCTGGAAGGAAAATTTCAGGCTAGATGCAGCTGGAATCATTCAAGTACTGTGTCCTAGGTCTATGGTGTCTTTTAGCAATACAGCATACCCTTACTCCCTGAGAGACAACCAAGGGATACATTGATAGTCCATATTGTTTTAAGAGTCACCTAGGCCAACCTGACTGTATTAGTCAGTTCTGTCTAGAACAGAACTGATAGTGAGTGAGTGTGTGTGTGTGTGTGTGTGTGTGTGTGTGTGTGTGTAAAGTAGATTTATTAGAATGGTGGACTGTGGCCCAGGTAATCCAATGATGGTTATCTACCAATAGAAAGTCCAAAAATCTATTCATTGTTCAGTCCATGAGGCTGCATGTTTCAGCTGATCTTCAGTATATGCAGGAATTCCAAGAAGTATGTATGTCCCCCACCAAAGGAACTGACTAGCCACCAAAAGCAAAAACAAACACAAAAAGAATGAGCTTCCTTCTCCGCATCCTTAATTTAGGCTCCCAGTAGGAGGTGAAGGCTAGGTTTAAAGTGGATCTTCCCACCTCAAAAGATCTGGATTAAAAGCATGTCTTCCCAGCATGTGAGAACCCTCCCTCAGCTCCTGGCCTGCCACATCCTACCAACAGCAGTGAAGAGGTCTGTTCCGGGCCCTCTGCTTTCCACTTCCCCAGCATGCCCCACACCCCAGAACCTGAGTTCATGTCATTTCCTGGACCCCACCCAATCTGAGGCCCTGCAGGCATCAGGGAGCAGCCAGAGCCTGCCAGCAGCAGTGGGGAGGTCTGCCCAGGGCCCTCTGCAATCCACTTCCCCAATGTGCCCCACATCCCATTTCCCAGGACCTACCCTGATCCGCAGTTCCAGAGATCAGCTTGGATCAAGGAGCAGCAGGGAAACCAGAGGACTGTGGCCACCTGGGACCACGAGCTCTACCTACAACCCCAGAGACCTATTATCATCAGAGACCACCAGGCCTGCTAATACCAGTGACAACCCGCTGGCTAGAGGTCTGTGTAAGAACACAAGGAACAAAACCTAGGGCTGTATGGTATTACCAGAACCCCACTATCCTACCACAGCAAGCCCTGGGGATGCTATCAAACCTGGAGTGCAAGAACATGATCTTAAATCTGAGGGTTATGAAAATGATAGAGGCCTTAAAAGAGGGAAAAAATCCTCAAAGAAGTGCAGGTAAGAGACCAAAAAGTTTAAGGCCTAAACTAGCTGGGTGAGGTCCAGTAATGCCTTGAGGGGAAGAACCACCTTACTGCATTCTTTCCCCACCCACTAGAGATACAATTGCTAGGAAACTGGCCCATCCCCCTAAGAAGGGACACCAGGTCATTAATGGTTTGGGGACCTTCCTATAGCCAATCATTTCAAAATGTAGCATTTTGACCAATAGATGCTTGCCAGGCAGGAATCACCCCTGCCTTGGGCTTGCTGGGAGGGACCAGAATCTTTAAATCCCCCAACTAACCTGAGCACGGGGCTCTAGGCTTTCACCGCTTTGGCGGTGGGGGTGTGTGAGCCCGAGCTGCAGCTTGTAATTTGTAATAAAAAATCCTCATGTGGTTTGCAACGGACTCAGCTCCTGGTGGTGGTCTTTTGGGGTATCGCGTTTCGGGCACAACACAGGAAAATACAATCAAACAGGTGAAGGAATTGAACAAATCTCTTAAGGAAATATAGGAAAATATAACTAAATGAGAGAAAGAAATGAATAAAACTGTACAAAACCTGAAAATGGAAATAGAAGAAATAAAACAAAATCTGACGCAATCCAGGAGATGGAAAGCCTAGGGAAGAGAAGAGGAACTACAGATAAAACCATCACCAACAGAATACAAGAGATGGAACTATTTCTATTGAAACAGAAACTAAAGTAAAAACACATAGAATCAATCAAAGAGTTGCCTTTCAGAAAAATCTAAATAGGAACAAAACGTCCCAGGTCAAACCATGCAAAGGAAAGAAAGAGAGTGAGTTTATAAAATTAGAGATGGAACGGTAGATCTTACAAAAAAGACTCAGAGGATTATTAGGGAATATACTGTATACTTAGCTTTAAAAAATACGGGAATTCTAGAAGCAAAGAATAAATTCCTAAACACTTATGCCCTACCAAAATTAAATTGGGATGATAGAAACAATGTGAAGAGACACATATGGCACAGTGAGATCAAAACACTTATTCAATCAGTCTTCAGAGAGAAAGGCCTGGGCTGTGTGGCTTCAGTGATGAAACTTGGCAAATTTTTACGGATGAGTCAGTAACCCTCAAAGGTAGATGAAGGTCCACGAAAGGTAGACAATGTTTTGATGTAGCTTCACACAGTCTGAAAACTTAGATGGTAAAAGGAGAAAGCTTCATTCCTTTCCAACTTTCTGAGGATGGAAGCCTAGTGACAGAATCGGGACTAGAGAAACTAAAGAAACAAACCCAGCTGCCATGGACAGGGCACTGGTGGATAAGCAGAAATGTGGTAACACATTAGTTATTACACTTATTCTGGTCAGCCTTAGAAAGTCGGTTAAAGTACTTCGAGCTAACAGAAAATGATGCATTTTTTTCTGAATAGATAGTTGATTAAAATACTCTTTTTTTTCTAATCAGAGAGATTTATTGTATTTTCTAATATAATGTATGCAGCAGATATATGTATTTTTTATTAATTTTTATTATTTATATTAATTACAGTTTATTTACTTTGTATCCCAGCTGTAGCCCCCTCCCTCATTCCCTCTCAATCCCACCCTTCTTGCCTCATCTTCTCTCTGCCCCTCTCTAAGTCCATTGATAGGGGAGGTCCTCCTCCCCTTCCATCTTACCCTAGCTTATCAGGTCTCACCAGGACTGGCTGCAATGTCCTCTTTTGTGGCCTAGCTAGGCTGCTCCTCCCACAAGTGGTGGGGAGGTCAAAGAGCTAGCCACAGAGTTCATTCCAGAGACAGTCTCTGTTCCCCTTATTAGGGAAGCCACTTGGGTATTAAGCTGCCATGGGCTATATCCGAGCAGGGGTTCTAGGTTATATCCATGCATGGTCCCTGGTTGGAGAATCAGTCTCAGACAAGACCCTGTGCCCAGATATATTTGGTCCTTGTGGAGCTCCTGTTCTTCAGGTCTTACTAACTCTCTCTTCTTTCATATGATTCCCTGCATTCTTCCCAAAGTTTGGCCATGAGTCTCAGCATCTGCTTTGATACACTGCTATTTAGAGTCTTTCAGAGGTCCTCTGTGGTAGGCTCCTATCCTGCTTCTTGTTTTCTCCTACTTCCTATATCCATTACATTTGTCTTTCTAAGTGAGGATTTATCTTCTTACCCTGGGTCTTCCTTGTTTAGCTTCTTTAGGTATACAGATTTTATTATGTTTATTCTATCTTATAGGTCTAGTATTCACTTATAAGTGAGTATATACCATGTGTGTCTTTCTGCTTCTGGGATACCTCACTCAGGATAATCTTTTCTAGGTCCTACCATTTGTCTGCAAATTTCATGATTTCCTTGTTTTTAATTGCTGAGTAGTATCCCATTGAGTAAATATATCACAATTTCTGTATCCATTCCTCTGTTGAGGGACATCTGGGTTGTTTCCAGGTTCTGGCTATTACAAATAGAGCTACTACAAACATGGTTGAACAAATGTCCTTGTTGTGTACTTGAGCATCTTTTGGATATATGCCTAAGAGTGGTATAGCTGGATCTTGAGGAAGCACTATTCCTAATTATCTAAGAAAAGGCCAGATGATTTGCAAAATGGTTGTACAAGTTTATATTCCTACCAGCAATGGAGGAAGGTTCCCCTTTTTCCACAACCTCTCCAGCATGTGTTGTCACTTGAATTTTTGATCTTGGCCATTCTGATGGGTGTAAGGTGAAATCTCAGGGTCATTTTGATTTGCATCTCCCTGATGGCTAAGGACGTTGAGCATTTAAGTGTTTCTCTGCCATTCTACATTTCTATACAGAGATTTCTCTGTTTAACTTCGTACCCCATTTTTTAATTGGATTACTTGATTTATTGCTTTTTAACTTCTTGAGTTCTTTATATATACTGGATATTAGCCCTCTGTCAGTAATAGGGTTGACGAAGATCCTTTCCCAATCTGTAGGCTGTTGTTTTGTTCTGACAACAGTGTCTTTTGCTTTATAGAAGCTTTTCAGTTTCATGAGGTCACATTTATTGCTTGTTGATCTTAGAGCCTGTGCTGATGGTGTTCTATTCAGGAAGTTGTCTCCTGTGCCAATGACTTCCAGGGTCTTCCCCACTTTTTATTCTAACTGCTTTAGAGTATCTGGTTTTATGTTGAGGTCTTTGATCCACTTGGACTTTAGTTTTGTGCAGGGTGATAAATATGGATCTATTTTCATTTTTCTGCATATAGACATCCAATTGGATCAGTATTATTTGTTGAAGATGCTCTCTTTTTTTCATTAAATGGTTTTGGCTTCTTTGTCAAAAATCAAGTATCCATAGGTGCGTGGGTTTATTTCTGGGTCTTCTATTCGGTTCCATTGATCCACTATTTTGTTTCCATGTCAATACCATGTAGTTTTTATTACTATTGCTCTGTAGTACAGCTTGAGATCAGGGATACAGATACCTTCAGATGCTCCGTTGTTGTACAGGATTATTTTGGAGATTCTGGGTTTTTTTGTTTCTCCATATGAAGTTGAGAATTTTTCTTTCAAGGTCTGTAAAGAATTGTGTTAGTATTTTGATGGGAATTGCACTGAATCTGTAGATTGCTTTTGGCAGGATGGCCATTTTTGCTATGTTAATGCTACCAATCCATGAGTATGGGAGATCTTTCCATCTTCTGATATCTTCTTCAATTTCATTCTTCAGAGACTGAAAGTTTTTTTTTCAAACAGGTCTTTCACTTGCTTGCTTAGAGTCACACCAAGGTACTTTATATTATTAGTGACTATTGTGAAAGGTGTTGTTTCCCTCATTTCTTTCTCAGCCCTGATTAAAATACTCTTAGCTGAAAGAAAATACTGCATTTCCTGTGAATCTATACAAAGCAATTATTCCCCCATTACAACAGTCATGCCTCTGTCACCCTGCGTGGCACATCTTTACTGGCCATCTTTACTGGCAGATCAGTTTTAAGCGTGCAGGTTATTATGCTGGTTAAAGTCATTCCTGTCTTTGCTCCTCTAGAAGCCTGCATGGCAACTTCTAGCATCGTTAAAACTATCCAGAAGGGAAAATGTTTCCTGGTCAGTTTAAAATGGATTTCTCTGTGTCCTGAAGTCAAAGTGTGTGGTGTCTCTGGAAGTGAGGTCGCTCCACGTAGAGAAACCTAATGTATGAAGAGGTGCTGCCTTGGATTACTAATGGGCCCATGAGCACTACCTAAAAAGTATGAAAAAAATTTAATTGGTGAGCAACCAACTGTTAAGAGCCAACACCGGCTTTATAATAAACACTGTTGATTAATGGCCATGAGCATTCTCATTAGACACAAGAGAGATTCATACCCGGTCTCCATTAAATGTCTAAATGACCCGGAGCTTGATGCCGAGTGCAAGTGCATCTACATGACTGGGTAGCAAGTGGAGCACGTCTAAGAGGAGCACTTAACCGTGGTTTAAAGACAGTCACGTGGGTGGAATTACAGACTCGTACATGTTTTTTGGTCCACTTTATATCTGATGTAGAAAATATAATGATGCCGTTAATCACTCCTCGGTTTTCAAGCTACTAATTTTCAAATAATGCAAGCTGGATCCAAAAGAAAATGGTTTCAAACTTTCAAGGGGAAAAAGTATGGAATTCCAATAAATTTATCACAGCAGGTTTGAAAGGAGTTAAAGGGCTCGCCTAGCAAAGTTGGAAAACACACACACACACCTTAGGAAAGTAAGAAGATTAAAATAGAAGTCACTGAGTTTAAACTTCAGTTTAAACACACATGTTTGTGTGATATAATCACTACTCACATTTATTTACGAAATATTAAGATTACACTAACATTGTGAGATTGAGGCTGTTTAGATTTTGATAAACGTCTGGCAGCATTTTCTCCTTCTAAACAGGGTCAGTTAGGAAACCTGTACTTTAAAGAGAGAGGGAGAGATCGAGAGAGCAAGAGAGAGTGAGACTAACAGGAAGTGGTCCATTCACTTCGGAATTCTATTTGTAAACAGACAAAATCAGATGGATCCTAAGCCAGAGAATGGCCACATCTTGTTCCCATAAACATATACATTCTAATCACCTTTAGACAGCATCTTTTTTTGGTTTTCTGCATAGTAAAGTGCACAAGCTATTTATATTTCAGCCAGTTGGATATGACAGGAAGGGTTTGTGGGTCTTTCTGCTATTAACAAAAATGTCGGCATTGATCGATCACTCCCCACACACTGTTAGAAAGTTATAACTGCTGAAGAACCTCGTGTACAGGAGAGGCTCTGCCGTGCTTGCGAGTACACTCACAACTGCTGCCTGAAAAGTAGAAAAAAGAAAATACTTTAATTTCATTATTAAAAGTAATCTATAAAAATACAGATTTGAAGGTAAAATAACACAGTAAACAGAAGATACCACATTCTCATATTTGAACTATTTAACTTTTGTCTAGATGAATTAATTCATTCATTTTTTTCATTTATTACTGGAGGTGATGGCCACCTAATTCCCTCCCCCAACATTCTTGGGAGCATAGTTTAATCATCTCAGAATTATCCAGATGATTGTTTTCTAGAAAAGCCTTTTAGAAAGCATTCCAGCTAGTTTAGTTGTTTAAGAGAAGCCTTTAGTTTTGGACATGAGCTCACTCTCTGACTTAGATTGTTTCCTGCTCTAGGGACTCCATTTAAAGTCAAACACTTCATTAAGATTTTCAAACCTGAGAAGGGACATAGGTCAGCTTTTTCCAAATGGTACAGGTTACAAACAACCTGTGAAATCAGGTGAAATCAGCAATCATGCCTGCTGCTCCTTACCAGGCAGTGGGGTCTCGTAAAAGAGGAGTTCAAGTCGACAAGCTGACCTGAGCTTCATGTTTGACATGGTGGATAATCAAGTCACATTATGTCCAGTTTTGTCAGGTACTTTGGTTCATTTCCTGTGGTGAGAACAGCATTCCTAAGGTGGCAATTTATAAAGGAAAGAAGTTTTATTCTGTCTCACGGTTCTGGTAGCTGTGAAGTCCATGAGCATGATGCTAACAAGGGCTTTGAACTGCCTGGGGAAGTAGAAGGGCAAGTGGAGAAACCAAGCCACAATGGGCATTCTCTTTCTTTGTTTGAGCATCTCATTCCTATTCCTTACTGCTATTTTTCTTTTCCAACATCACATACTCTTTTTAAGAAGAAATCCACTGCTTCTGCTTCCTGCTTCCTGTGTGGGCCTGGGTACAGGACCATCTACTGGAGTATGAGGAGCCTTTCTGAGGCCCCATCCTTGAAGAAACTATCTCTTCCTCCTCCAGCAGCCATCAATTGCCAACAGCTCCACAGTTAGGGGCGGGGCTTCACGAGCTCCTCCCAAATCCATGCTCTATTTTTGCTGGCTTGATTTTATATAGGTTTTGTGTCCACGTTCTATCATAGTTGCTGTGAGGTCATGTGTGCCATAGTGTGATCATGGCTGGTAAACACCATTTTTATGCGAATGGCTACTATCTTTGGTCTTTACCAGTCCTTACACTGCCTCTTTCATGTCATGCCCCTAGCCTTGCAGAGAGGAGGCAAGGTGTAGCACCCCAAGGTCTTTTAATCCCTGAACTTGACCAGTTGTAGATTTCTATTATTAATCACTGTTTGCTGCAAGAAGAAGCTTCTGAGATGAGGCCAGCGAGATGCACCAATCTACAGAACCTGGGGTCAGACAGCAATTTATTCCTATGTCCATTTAGCAGAATAATGGTACCAGGCTCTCCCCTAGGACCCAGGACTTACTCAACCATGGGGTTTTTGCCCTAGTTGATGTTACTAGCATAATTTCTTTATGTAGCATGAGTTGAGTATGTGTTGTAGAGAGTAACCAAGAGCAATGGCAATAGAGTGTAATGTTTGTCTGTGTCAGTGGGACTGCATTGACTAAAAAATTGAAAATGGTTTACCTATACCAGTTTATGGGTTTTTATTGCATAGTTTATGGTGTCTTAGAGATGCACTGGTATACCCTCTCCTCTATATTACCCTCACATTTTCCACCCCCCCATTTAATTCTTTCTGTTTATCATTCCTCTTTCTCCCATTGTACCACCTGCATTTTACCTCTTCCTCTTGAACTTCACACCATGGTTCCTTACTAGTTCTCTGACTTCTGTTGGTATACAAATTTAAACACACACACACACACACACACAAACGCACACCCCTCATGTTTCAATGCTAGCATCAACCTAGGAGAGAGTGTTATCGCATTGGTTGTCAGAAAAGCTTTTGTCAAAATCCAATATCCATCATAAAAGTCTTAAAGAATATAGGAATACAGAGAACATATAGCAGCGTAATAAAGGAACTATACAACAAGCTTATACCCAATATCCTGTAAATGGAGAAAAAAATTCAGTGACGTTCCAATACAATCAGGAGCAAGGCAAGGATGCCCACTCTTTGCACTCCTGTTCAACAAAATGCTTGGTATCTTAGCAAGGGCTATAAGGTAAGAGGAGATATAGGGAATACAAATACGACAGAAACACGTCTAAGTATCTTTGTTTGAAGATTATATGATTCTATGTATAAAAGACCCTACAGACTACCAGAAAACCAATACAGTTGACAAACACATTCTGCAAAGTAACGGAATACAAAAGTAGTACACAAAATTCAGAAAAACAACAAACACACTGAGAATGAAATCAGGGTAACAATCCTATTCACAGTAGCCTATAAAAATCTTGGCCCTTTCTACTGTTCTCCACAGGTAAAAAAATAAATATGCTAGTCACTATATATTTTACCTGCAAGATCCTGAATATGTCCCTTCCCTTGTCAAGACAGCAAATTAAAAACAAAACAAAAAGTGTTTCTTAGTGGAATGGCAAAGAATACTGCAATTTACAAGGGCTTAAACTGACAAAAGGCATTAATACTGTTATTTAATTTGCCAGCATTGTCCCACAAAGCAGGTGATAACTTGACTGTTGTAAGACAATCCAGAGGTGTGGCACCAATCACAAACCACACACACACACACACACACACACACACACACACACATACGGGAGAAGGACCTGTGGGAAGGAGTTGGGGAGACTATTAAGGGTAAGAGAGACTAGAGAAGTGGGTTACACTAATTAGAATATACTTTATACATGGATGAAATTGTCAAAAAAAGAAATTCAATAAAATTTATTTTAAAATATCACTTAAAACAATACCTCAAAAGGATGCATCATCTTGTAGTCTGCAGCCAGGCTCTGTACTCTGTATCCTACAGAAAAATCAATGCAACTATGTAAATGGTTCCCCATTGTAAAGAAAGTAAAGTCTTATGGGCACAAGAGACCAAATTTTTTTATACCATTTAAGACCTAGCTGCTGTTCTTGATGAATGTCCAATCTCTTGGCGGCTGAGTCATTCTTAGCTCCTGATATGATAATATATCTCAATAAGAATATCCCTTGATGACAATGTGACTAGACCATTTTTGCAAGAGTACATGAACTGACCTAGGTAGGATGTGACTGACTTCTACTTGTGGGATTGCCTTTCCCTAACGTGGTTTCTAAGCCATCACCAAAATCAACGCACTTAGAATATTTGATTAATTGACCTTACTTCACATCAGGAGAATTACTTTGGGTGAATGAGATATGGCTGAATAACCCATGGTCAACTTTCCTACTACAGATATTCTAGAAATCATCAGACTTGGAAGTACTTTAATTAAAAGCACAGCTAGTGGCTGGGTATGCCGGGTATGATTAGATAAATCATTTAAGCTGACAGCCGAGGGGGCGGGGGAGCTAGACCCAGTTCATTGCTCAGATTTGTCAGAGGTCCGCGGTTTATCTCCCGATTCTCCTGCTGTGTTCTTCTCAGCGTCTAACCTCCTGAAGATACTGTGTCCAACCAACTTTTAGAAGGGATCAGAAGTAGTAAATCTCCTATGATTCCTAGTGGATTTCTAGGAATGTTGTCTTGAAATAGATATTGCTTATACAGGTGTGCTCACTTTGTAAAAGTTTATTGACATATACATTTAGGGTATTTAAATTTTACTGTGTGTATATTATATTTTAATGAAAACCATTATAAAGCACAATTCACATAAACTTGTCACCACTACAAGTAGCAATATGTATGCACATGTCATCATTTATTTTGAGTTCTCCGGCTCACATAAAACATTCACTAAGGTAGACTATACGCTGGCCCATAAAACACACTAAGCTGAAAAGAATATAAATCATAGCAAATAGAATCTCAAACTCTCCTGGAATTGAGTAAAGATGAAAAAGATATTTAAGTACCCCCCAAATACTTGAGGATTAAACAATACACATCTAACACATGTGTCACTGAAGTCTTAAGAGAGATTTAAGAATACATTGAAGTAAAAGAAAATTAAAGTAACACTTATCATCATGAATGGGGAACTGAAGACAGTGCTTATAGGAAAATTACTAGCATGAAATTAACAGATCAAAGAAAGATAAGTATTTAAAAATTAGATGTCTAAGTTTCTACTTAAAAGAATAAAACTAAGGGAAGATCAAATTAAATTTTATGTATGCAGGGAAAAAAGAAATAATTAAAATGAGAGTGAAAATCAATGAAGTATGGAATAACAGGTCAATAGAGAAAGTAAACCAAACCAAAGCTGGTTCTTTCAAAAGATCAATAAAATTGATACACTTCAAGCCAGGTTAACTTAGATATAAAATATAATCTACTATATCAGACATGAAAGAAGTATAATAAGTATTGATCACACAGGCATTAGAAGACTACAAAAAGCTATTAAAAACAACTCTATAACAACAAATGTAATAATCTAGATGAAATGGATCAATTTCTTGAATGTAAAAAAGTACAAAAACTTAGATATGAAGAAATAGATCATTTGTATAGATCAATACTTATTAAAATAAATTGAATCAATAGTTAATAAGCTTTCGAGGAAAAAAGTACCAAACTTGATAGGATCACTAGTGAATTTTAGCAAATAATTAAAGATAAAAATTATAATAATCCTCATTAATCCCTCTACCAGAAAAAGAACTATAAAGACTGCTTTTTGACTTATTTTGTCATTAGTCTGACACTAAAATCATACCAACATATTAAATGAAAGAGATGGAAATACATCTCATGAACAAACACTTATACTACAGTAAACAAAGTATGAAAATCACTACACACAATGACCAGGTGATGTTTATTATAGGTTTGCAAGACTAATTCAACAAAATTAATGTTATACATTACCACAAAAAGCTAAAGAAAAAAACTCTTCTGATTATTTCAATAGATGCAGAAAGCAGAATTGCCAAAATCCAAGTGCCATTTATGGTTTTTAAACAGCCTAACAATATTTAAAACCTCTTAGCAAACTGAAAATAGAGAACTTCATAATGAATATAATCAGAAAAATAATATAATCAGACACATAAACCTTGCATCATACAGAACAGTGCAAAGAATCTGGTCTTGCTATTCCTAATGGACATTATACTTTGGACATAATAGTTGAGGCAATAAAAGGAATATATATATATACTCAGTATATATATAATATATTTTACATATAATATATATACTGTATAATAATATACTGTTATATATAATATATACTGTATATATTATATTATATATATATACACACACACACACACACACACACACACATATATATATATATATATATATATACTGAGAAGGAAGAGAGAAAGCTGTCATTGTTTGTATATAGCATACCTGCTTAATTTCAAGCCATTAAAAATGTCTTCTAGAATTCAGTGGCTGGCTCTTTGGCCACTTCCCCCTTAGTAGGGAGCAGCCTTGCCAAGCCACAGAGGAAGACTATGCAGCCAGTCCTGATGACACCTGATAGGCTAGGGTCAGGGAGGAGGACCTCCCCTATCAGTGGACTTGGAGAAGATGAGGGAGGGTGGGTGGTGTTAGGAGGGAATGAGGGAGGAGGCTACAGCTGGGATATAAAGTGAATAAATTGTAATGAATAAAAAATAAATTAATTTAAAATTTTTTTCTAGAATCAATAACTGTAGACAAATATACAGAAATCAATTACTTTTTCACATACAAGCAATAGATTGGAATTAGAATTTTAAAAACTACATATTTAGATATAAGTCTAACAAATAAGGGTAGGATAGATGTAATAAAATCTACAACTCTCTGATTTAAAAAAAGTGAAAATCTGAATGAATACATTCAAGTACATATTCTACACACACTAAATAAAATTTAATACTACCAAAATGTCAGAATTTTTTTCTCAATTGATCTATAAATTTGAATAAAAACACGTCTCAATCAAAACCCTAGCATGTTACTTTGTGACAATTACTTATTTTACTTTGAAGTTTGTAAAGAAACATAAAAGGTTTCGGACACCTGAGTCACTTTCCAACAGTAATCCAGAGAGTACAGTACTGGAGAACAAAGATGAATTAGCAATGGAACTGACAAAAAGACTGACCTTTGATAAGAAGGAAAGGCAAATCAGCAGAGGAATGCTGAGCAGCGCAAGAGGATCTAGATAAAGAAATGGTGACTCACAAAAGGGTAACTCAGGACACATAGAGCTAAATGTACACTTTAGATCTACAAAATTTCCAAGTCCAACCAAATAGCACCCACCGCAGAAAGTCCGGGTGACCTTGGCTTTGGGGCCAGAGTTTCAGAGATGCCACCAAAAGTACGTTCCATGAGAGAAAAGAGAAAAATCTTGATGAAAACTCAAGCCTTCAAGAATGAGAAGACAAGCCACAAGAACGGGAGAAATTTCCTATAAAAGGCGTGTCTGACAAAGGGCTGGTTTTCAGTTTATGTGAAGCTCTGAACACTCAACAATGAGAGAACATACCACCTAATCAAAATCTGGGCCAAAGACTTAACAGATGCTGAAGCACAGAAGATAAACAAGTGTCCAGGAAGCATCCAGAGCAATGCTCAGCGTCTAGCAGCATTCCTGATCTCATGTCCTGAATCTGCATTCCCTAAAAGTGACACTTGCTAAGCACTGACACATGGAAAATTTCACCCTTAACTGAGAAACTCTGCTATTAAGTTTGAAGCCTGGCATTTCCAGACTGCCTCTGTACTTCTTAGTAGATTCCCTTTCTCAGCAGTATTCTCTTTCTACCTGATGTGAGAAAACCCAGATCTCCTCTCTTGAGGAATGTCACCTAGCCTTCAAGGGGATCACAAGCCAACCCTTTCCTGATAAACAGCCCATTCAGCAATCACCGGGGGATTCCTGGAAACACCCATCCTATGCTAATGAGATGTCACAGTGTCTTGACTTTCAAGCCAATGCCTTTAACATACCTGGAGTTCTTCCCACATCCATAGGATAATCAAATACTGCTCCCCCCCCCTTAGAATATGGTTGCTTTGCTACATGTAAACCAAGTATCCCTGGCATCCCTAGTCCTAGTGAATCAAACACTTTCACCTTCGGAACCTCTCCCACTGCCTAAGGTTTATGTCCCTGATTCACCAAATAAATGCTCTCTATCCCTCCAGTCCCCCACCCACCTTGGCTGGCTGAGATTTGTCATTTATCCTGGAGAGGGAAAGGCTCCATTAAAAATCAGTGCTTTTGGATGAACCCCCCCCCTGCCCCCGCAAGGCTTGGCTGCCAATTAGGGAGCCACCGCCACCGGCCTGGCTCTCTTGAGCTTCCTCTGTTCACTGGCGTGCAGAACTGCCTTGGCAGCCGCTGACCAGCATCCCACTCAACTGTGTCTCACCGGCCCTACCTCCCAGCAGGTTTCAGAATTTCACCCCACACCCTGCCATTAATACAGTGGCTTAACCGAAGGACGGCAACACTGCGATATCATTATAGGCTTTTGGAACTCCTGAGTTTCCACCTCCTTCTGATAAAGGCAATCTCATTTTAAAAGGGCTAACGGTAACACCCAGTGGAAAACTCATTTCCTCCTGGTGAGACCCGGAGTCTTGCTTAGCCACTATTCCTGAGAGAAATGGAACCTTGGATCTCTGAGTTTCCTCCGTTCCTGTCCAGAAACAAACAGTACCTAGACTAGCCTTCTGGAGAAATGAGCCCATCCATTTTTCTCCCAGCAGGAAATGAAGTACAACAGCCTTGCCATGGGACAGCCCAGGCTACTGCCGAACATGGAAGGCTACTTAACCTCACATACATGCACTGAGTTCATGCCAGTAAGTTGCTTGTATGAGATGTCTCAAAATCACCTCCCCCTGGGGTTGCAGCCTTGCCAGACCACAAAGGAAGACAATGCAACCAGTCCTGATGAGACCTGATAGGCTAAGGTCAGATAGAAGGGGAGGAGGACCTCCCCTATCAGTGGACTACGGGATGGGCACAGGAGGAGAAGAAGGAGGGAGGGTGGGATTGGGAGGAGACAAGGGAGGGGGCCACAGCTGGGAAATAAATTGAATGAATTGTAATAAATGATAACAATAAAAAAGAAAGAAAAATGTATGTGCACTGTATATATTATGTTACTTTAAGTGTAGGCTATATGTATGTTTGTATGATTGTTTGAATGAGATTAGACCATTCAGTGGTTTGAATGAAAATGGCCCCCACAGGCCCAGGAAGTGGCGCTATTAGGAGATACAGCTTTGATGGAGTAGCTGTGGCTTTGTTAGAGTACGTGTGTCACTGGGAGTGGGTTTTGAGGTCTCAGATGCTCAAGCCAGGTCCAGCATCTCACTCCCTCTTCCTGCTGCCTGCTATTCCAGAAGCAGAATTCCTAGTTCCTCTCCAGCACCATGGTTACATGCCACCATGCTTCCAGCCATGACAGTAATGGACTAAACCTCCGCACTATAAGCCAGCCCCAATTAAAGGTTTTCATTATAAGAGTTGTAGCTTTTATGGTCATGGCATCTCTTCACAGCAATAGAAATCCTAACTAAGACAGACCCCAATGGGCTCATATATTTGAATGTTTGGTTCCCAGTTGATGGGACTGTTTAGGAAGCATTAGAAGATGGAGTCTTGCTAGAGAAGTTGGGCCACTGAGGGTAGGCTTTGAGGTTTCAAAAGCCCACCCTAGATCTATTGTTTTCTTCTCTGCCTCCTGGTTATAGATCAAGCTCTCAGCTCCAGCTCCAGGATCATGCCCTGCTCCCTGCTCCCCACCATGTTGGTGATGGGCTAACCCTCTGAAATTGTGAGCAAGCCCCCAAGTAAATGCTTTCTTATCTAACTTGTCTTAGTCATGGAGTTTTACAGCATCAATATAACTGTTAGTTAAAACAATGAGCAATAAATGAGTTTATGCATACACTTACACCCATCTTTATGATACCTCATTACAAATGGGCAAATATTTCAAACAACAAATAAAACAAAATCCAAGGTCTCAAACGTTTCATTTCAGATAAGGGATGCCCCATTGTAGATCACTAGTGAGTTGTAAATTAAACAATGAACCCCTATAAACCTGCCTGCATGGATAAAATCTAAAATACTGACAGTCGAATACATGTTGGTAGGGTTACATGGCAACAGAAACCCTCATTTACTGATATGAGAATGTGAAATAGCATAGCCATTTTGGGAGACTTTCTTCTTTCAAAATTAATATGACCCTATCATGTGATCCAACATTTATTCTTCTATTTATCTAAATGGGCTGAAAAGTAAGCACATGAATGATTATTGCATCTTTAATTCTTGATCGTTAAGACTTGGAAGCAAACAAATATCATTTAATACACAATGGATTACTTATTTAGCCACACAGTATGTACTATTCAACAATAACAACAAAAGACCCATCAAGTCACAAAAACACATGGAAGAGACAAATGTTTCTAAATGAAAGAAGCCAACCCAAACAGGATAGTTGTCATATAATATCAACTATATTTTGGGACAAAGCAAATCCACTGAGATAGTATATGAAGGGAGGAGAGAACAAACAAACAAGACAGGGATAGAGCATAAAAGGTTTCAAGGACTGAGAAACTTCTCTATGGTACTGTAATGTTTCTATTTATAAGTACGCCATGTATATTTATAAAAGCCTGTAGAATGTATAAAACAAAGAGTCAACCTGAACTGTAGACTCTAGATAACAGCGGTGTTGTAACAAATGTTGTGGTTTTCTGCATGAGCACATTCTCATGTACATCTGTCTTTGATTTGTAAATCTTGCTCTACCTAATTTACAGTTCATTGGTTAATAAATTTGCTGATGGCTTGGACTGGGCAGAGCTTAGGTTCCCCATATTTGAGGTCTGAATGTTATCACAAAGCTGGGAGGAGGGAGAGAGAAAGGAGAAGATTTAACAGGAAGAGAGGAAGCCAGGAGGAAAGAAAGTCACCATGGGGCAATAAGAATTATTAGCACCAGCCAAAGAAAGTTTGCCCTGAGGACTCACTGACGGAAAAGAGCATCCAGGCAGGAACTATTATGGCAAGTAATTTGGAGTGAGTATCTATGAAACAGCAAAATAGCCCAGAGGGTTTGATACCTGCTGGTCACTGTGCCTTAAAGACTTCTCTGTCTTTATTTGGGAACTGGCCAGGGTAGAGAAGCACACAATAGTACAAATAACCTTTCTACAATAAAATGTAAAAATAAATAAATAAATATAATCAATCAAGATGAAACCAGAATGATAGAGGTACTAAAAGGAAGAAAGGAAGTCAATTTAATTTATACCCAGCTTTCCTATAAGCACTATATTAGTTTCTTTTTTTTATTGCTGAGGCAAAACATTATGACTAAGACAATTTATAAAAGAAAGTGTTTAATTTGGCTTATGGTTTCAGAGGGTTAGAGTCTGTTATGGAGCTAGCAAACCCATGGGGACAGTGGAGAGCTCACATCTTGATATACAAGCACTAGGTAGTGGGAATACACAGAAAAAGAATTGAGTCTTTTGAAACCTTAAGGCCAGCATCTGGTGACATACCTCTCACAAGTCCACAGCATCTCCATGCTCCTAAACAGCTCCACTAGACGAAGACCAAGACTCAGGTGCCTCAGGCTTATGATGGACACCTCAGCCAAACCTCCACAGGCATAAAACTCCAACAAGCCTCACAACATAAGCAAAAAACATTCTCTAGTGAATGTGCAGAAAGGAGCAGTCTCAATAATGTTAAATATTTGCGAGGGAAATTGAGACCACAATGACACATTGATATCAGTGTCCCACAGTGTCCAGAATTTTTAAAACCTTAAATTACTGAGTCCTGGCAAGAAAAAATTATTTTTTTCTTGAGAGTGAAAAATGGTGCATTTACTCTGGAAATCAGTTTGTTTCTGGTAAAGCTCAATATATACATACCATATGTATAGGAAATATATACTACCAATCCTACTCTGAGCCATTGGCATTGGTAAATGAAAACATGCACAAACAAAAACTGTGCAAAAATGTTTATAGTACCTTTGTTCCTGATTGCTTCAAACTGAATGCACTACAAATGTTCAAATGACATAGATTAAAAAGTTAAAATATATTTACTAATGAGTTAGTACTCAATAACAAACAGAAATACAGCATGAAGGAAGTTTTCAAGCCTTACACATGTGAAAGCCAGAAAAAAGGGCTTAGAAAAAGAAAGTCCAATTTATAATATGAACAAAATATATGCACATTTCTTTAAAGAAGGTATATAAATAGCCAGTTGGGACATAAAACAGGCTTGACGTCATATTGACCATTAGGTGAATATAAATGAAAGCGTGTTTCATTTATATGATCTTTCATTCACCAGGATGGCTATAGTAAAAGGAAGGATGGCAACATAAAATATAAAAGGTAAAAGGAAGGATGGAACAACCATTTGGAGAAAATCAGGAACCTATTTTCCTGATGAAAGTATGATGTAATCAAGCACTTGGAAAATTTTGTCAGTTGCCCAAGAAAATAAATACACTCTGAAGAATGTGAAACATTTGCTCACACACACACACACACACACAAAAGAAAATGGTGTGAGGATGTTCAGAGAAGCCCAATTTAACTCATAAGCAACAAAAATGTCTTCACCTAATGTATAGGTGAAACAAAATATGTTTCCAGGCAATGGGTTATCATATAGCCCTTAGAGGAATGAAATACTGATTCAGACTACAATATGGATGAATCTGAGAGCATGATGCAAAGTGAAAGAAACCAAATACAGAAGACCATGTACTTGTTGATGCTATTCATATGGAATGTTTAGTGTAACCAAATGGATAGTGACAGAGAGCAGTGGGTTCTGGGGACTAGGAGGAGAGGACAGTTGGGGCAAGTATAAATGGAATTTTTGTGGGTTGCAGGAATTATTCTAAAAATCCTAACAGTAGTGACAGCACAGTCTAGTAAGTAGGTTGTGCTTCTGCCCAACACACATTTTTTTCCTCTTTATTATTATTTTTATTGAGTCTCTTTCTGTAGTTCCAACTAGCCTGGAATTTCCTGAGTAGTCGCATCGCTAACTCAGTATTTCTCTGGTTTCAGCCTCCAAAGTGTTGGCATTACAGATGTGAGCCACCGCACCTAGCAAAGAGTGAATTTTATTTCAAGTCTTTACACATCGGTATACTGTGTGACAATATGTGTATAATGTTTTCAAAAAGGGAAATCACATTTTTGTTAATTATTAAAAATTGAGAATTGTTGGAGAAGGTTAATGAAAATGGGGCAAAATGAGGCTCTCTAGGGATGAAACATTCTATATGTGGATGGTGTTGGTGACTATATAACTGAACTTCTGACTGTGTATATTACGGATCAACTTTGCTGTATGTTATGTAACTCCAAAACAGAGGAAGTAAGTAAAACAGAGGAAGACAGGAGGGTGGAGGGAGTGAGAAAAGAAGAAAGACAGGAGGTGAGAGACTCAGCACAGGGAACGAGTAAGGGACAGTCTAAAAAAATGAGAACACGGGGCAGGCCTGATTTGCATCCGTGCACCAGGCATCACCACAGTAAGACAGCCAGTCTCAAGCAGACAACTGACATATGTATGATGCCCAACCTCTGTGCACTCTAACCTCTGTGCATTTCAGTACCTTCATCCCTAAATTGCAGGAGGGGAAGACAAAGGCAAGAGTGAGACCTGTAAGTGCCTGGACACTTAACTACACAGAAGAGACCAGGATGAAAAGAATTGCAGAGACATGGTAGTGTTGAAATTGTACGCGTTTAGGGTAAAAGGGAGAGGGACCATCATTCCATGGTGAGTAGGAAATATAGTAGACATTCTACTTAAGTAAAAATGGTTGCTCAAAAACAGCTGTCTCCAAGAAGCCCAGCTGGAGATGACGAAGGTGTTCCCTTGAGAAGCAGTGATGATCAGTGCTAGGTTGGAGGGTGCCTTAAACAGTGAAATGCTCATAGAACTGCCCACTTTTAGTCTTTGCTTTTAAAAGGCTAGGTTCAAGCAAAGGTAGAATTAATAACACCAGATAGCTGACCAGTTACGGAGAGCCCAGGGAAAGCCACTTCCAGCTGACTCCTGGAGAAACGCTGTGTTTCACAGATGGAACACTGAGCATCCTTCTGAGATGAAGAGGGGAAGGCCAGTCCCCCATTCAGCAGAACAGAGGATCCTCCATCAGAATGTCCTTTTGCTTTCTTGTTCCTTTGTGGAAATCACAGTGATTGTTCAAAGCCCATCTCAGCTCTCTCTCTCTCTTACTATCCTGAGGTACTGCATCTGATTTCCTTTATTACAGGTTAATAGTTGAAATGAATATTACCAGAAATAGGAAGATATCAAATGCTTATTCTTTATCCCTCTCAGCACTTGAACATTAAGTTTTAAATTACATTCTATTGTATTAGCTGAATTTACTTGAACCCTTGATATGAATAATCTAGTTTTTTCTAAGATTTTTTTATAAGATTCTTGGCATAACTTATCATGTGATCTTATAACCAATTTTGTTTTAACATAGCTGAAATGAAAAGAGACGTGCTTTTTTTTTTTTTTTACCAGTTTTTCTGAACCTTAATTTCTCACTATAAAATGGGTGCTCAAGTCAATATCCTTTTTTTTTTTAATGGGTTGTATTTTCAAAACATACAGCACTGTGTAGTGGTAGAGATTATTGCCCTGCACTCACGTAGAAACTGTTGTTCACAAAGAGATACGCCTGCAAAGGCCTGTGGGAAGGGAGCAGGCAAGCAGCTTCCACGCAGGCTGCAGGAGGACGGTGGGGTGAGCTGACTGAGGCCCGCCATCAAAGAACTGCCAGATCGTCACTGAGCAACAACACCCTGCGGTCATTTCTTTCCTCTTTCTTGAGGAAAACTACGCTGCAAGAGCAACTAGGCGGGGAGGTGTATTTCAGTCAGAGTTCGAGGATCGTCCAGCATTACGGCGCGAGCATGGTGGGAAGGGCATGAGGCAGCTGGTCATGTCTTCACAGTCAGGATCCGGAGAGGAGGGAATGCTGGGCCTCCACTTACTTTCTCACTTTCACTCAGTCTGGGATGACCGCTAAAGGAAAGGTGCTGCCCACGCATAGGCTGAGCAGTCCCATGTCCACTAACCCAATCTAGGAACCCCACACAAACCCACAGAGCTTTGTCTTTTTGGTGACCCTAGATCCACCAAGTCAACAACCACTACGGTTAACCATTGGAGGCCTGCTCATTTGGAAACGGGATCCACACACTATCCGAGGAAGTCAGTAGACCTGCATGTGGAAAGGGTGTCTCTCTCCTCTCTCTCTCTCTCTCTCTCTCTCTCTCTCTCTCTCTCTCTCTCTCTCTCTCTCTCTCTCTCTCTCTTCCTCCCGTGAAGCTCAACCTCCCAATTTAAAATTGTCATTTCTCTGTAAAACAGTGAAGTGTTTCTTCTAGATAAATGACGGCACCCAGGTTGGTTTTCATAACAAACTTCTGTTTGTGAAATTACTTTAAAAGTACAATCAGTTTTCAGAGTGCCTTTCCCTTCATGTGATAATTAATTTGCTAGTTTTGGGTTGCTTTGGCCCTGTGAAGCAAAAACAGGTGCTTCGCTTTGGAGAAGAGATGAGAATTCAGAATGAATGGCATGCAGAGACCTATTCTGTGTCTGAGAACAGCCCGTGTATCTCAAACCCTTTCAGTGCCTGGGCCACTTAAGTGCCGGCATCATAAAACACAGGATGAGACAGAACAATTGTGTGATTGTTTTTAACATCCTCAAAGAGGATTTCAGGCTAGCATATGCTGCTAATGAATTTCAGGAGGCAGGTGCAAGGCACACAATTACTTTTCCGTTTCCATCCCTTTTACCACTGAGAGCACTCGGAGATTATTGCTGATTTCCATGGAAGAGGCTTTTTGTGAGAAAGAAATATTCTATCAGAAAACAGCAATTAGACATTGTTCAAGATGTCTCAAATTGGGAGGAAAATAATTCAGACAAAAGTGACAGCTCCTCAAATTTGAAGAAATTCAACTTGTTCTCATTAAAATTTTAAATGGTCACGTTTCTTCAGTTTCCTCACATGCCTGGTCACCAGGACTAATAATCTGGTCTCTGCCGACTGACTCTCCAAGAAGCATTGCACCTCTGGAGACCCATCTGGGTGACCACTGGTAGTCACTGGACTGCTCCTGCTCTTTACACCTTTTGTACCATCACCCTGCTTTGATCCCAGCTTCCTAGAATGGCTTGTAAAGGGGTTTTAGAGCACAGTCCGGGGCTCACCCTAGGACTTCAGAAAGAGAATCTTATGCCGCACTGCTGTGGAAGAGAGCATGCTTAGAAAGGGAAGGATGGGTGCTTTTCTCTGGACCTCTTAACACTGTCACTGTGCCCATGACCTTCCAGTCCTCTGTCTGCTGACCTACCTCAGCTTTTACGTTCTGAAGGGTTAAAGGATATCGCAGCTTAAAATCATAGCAGTCTATAAAAAGGCTCTTTCTTCCATATACAGACTAACTTCATGATTTCATTTTATTATCCTGAGTGAGTTGATCCAAGTCAAGAGGGACAAATGCGGCATTTTCTGCTCTTAGCTGTGGATCCTAGCTCCTACTCTTTACATTGAGTATATAATCTCAAGTAACCACAAAAGCCAGGGAAACAGAAAGAAACAGTGTGGTGAGGGTAAGGGAGGGGGCTCTAGAGAGGGGCAGAGGATAAAGGTGATATGGCAGGGAAATGAAGAAAAACTGTGGAGGAGACTTTAACTTGAGAGGGGGAAGGAGGGCAATACAGAGGGAGAAGGAGGAAAGAGAGATAAATAACATTAAGGTTGTTCAAAACATCGTAGGAAACATTTTATGCTTACTTAATATATATTATGTAATAATATATATTATGTAATAATATATATGGTTTAAATGGAGTCATGGGTTGATAATGCTGTTCCCGAAAGTGCAGAGCATCTAACAAAACTGTAGTGGCAGGCATGGGGAATCTTCCTTAAATTGTTGGCCAGGGAAGACCATGAAACTTCCAAAGCAGTACAGGCATTGCTGTTGCCCTTGGTTGCATCCAAAAACTTGAAGATAAGCCTGTATTGCTGATGACACTTTAGACACAGAATGTGGGGAACGGGGCTGGACCTGACCTGACCTGGAAGCCCACTCCCCAGAGATCAGCTCTCAGGGTGTCTGAAGGTTCTATGCAAGTTGCCAAGGAAGAAAGCAATCGATAGTCCCACCCAGCAGGAAAGCCTATGAACCACAGAGGCTATGAGTCGAACAGCCAGCATTGTGAGACATGTCCAGGGCTGTCGTAGTGACGATTATAGTTTTGGAGTAGCCAACAGCTATTTGATCTAATTAAGGGCCTGCATAGTAGGAGTGAATTCAGATCTGTTACTGTGACCCCAGCTAGCTACCCATGGTTGTAGGGGCCATTCACACTAAAGAAAACTGTGGATGTACATATTCCTAGACCAGTATAATTCTAACTATATTTTAAAACTTATCCTTATGCCACAGATAGATGTAGCTCTGATCACTCATCAAAGAAGCTTTTTTTTTTCTTTTTCCGACAAAGGCTACTGCAGTGACCCACAACTGATCTAACTGAAGATATTAGGCGACCATGAGGTTCCCAACCCCAATTGGTACACCTATAATGCAACCTCCACATGTAAAGCTCAGAGAGCACTGTGGAAGGTTGGAAGATCCAGAGGATCAGAATGCCTGTGCCTAGATCGTGTCTTCTAAACATGACGAGGATTCTGCACCCATGCAATTTTAATAAGAAAGTTGCCTAATAAGAAAGGCCCAGAATTAGCTCTATCAACCCGACAACATTCCCATGACCATCCTGTGACATCATAGCCAAAGGCTGTGAGGAGATGGTGTAGTAGGCTACACCTCAGCATCTTTGTAGGAAATTTGGCCTATCTTCACATGAAGGTGATAAGGTGGGTGCTTGGACCAATGAAGGACGGCCTGAAGAGACTCCCCACATAGATACGGTTTCTTCCATGTCATAGACCCTCAGGCAACTAAAAGAGTAGCAGAATGGCTTATCTGCCCCAGGCATGTTACATGTTACAAAGACACAGAACTAGAGGGTGATGGCGGAGCTGAGACAGGTAGAGATGAAGAATCCTGGGCTTGTACCACACAGAATGGCAAGAAGGTGACCTTCTCTCTCAGATTATTTGGGTTGCTGGCATCTGTGGCAAGAAGCAACCTAGGTGACAGATGTAAATTATCAGTGGACAGAGCATGTGCAAGGTATGGGCTAAAAGAATGTTGGTGAGCAAGGTCATTGCTGAATCATATCACTGGAAACCACACACCAAAAAGACTCTGGCTGTTTCATCATGAGGATGAGTACACTTGGCTTAGGAGCCCAGAAGCCTGTGATTATATATCTTCCAGTGCAAAAGTCCTAGAGAGCCATTTAGTGTTGGCAAGACAAACAGCACTCAGCAGCCAGAAGACTGCAACAAGCAATCCCACCCTGGGTAATATCACCTCTTCGGTCCCTTCTTCTGAGTGGATCTTGAGAAAAGGACCTGGGAAGATGAAGGAGAAGTATGAAATGAACAACCTGATTCTTCCTTTCATCAGACAGGCTTTGCCAGCATTAGCAGAAATAAAGACTATGTCTCGGCATTGACTCTACTGCTTTCTATTTAAAATAAAGCAGCCTAAGCAGTAGATATTGAGAGCCATTCATTCATTCATTCATTCCATGGGTATATATTTCTTGATTTTTATATATTTCTTGATTTTTACCACTCTTTCTGGACAAATTAGGAGACTCTGATGTTGATGTTACTAAAAACTCTCTTCAGCCTATCTGCCATTCTTCAATCCCTGTGCTGTCTGCCATCCTTTGATGTCTTATTGTGACTCTCTGCATGGGTTCTTACAATGGCTTCTGCCTTTCTAGAACATTTTCCACCCCGAGTGTGATGAGAGCCTGTATAACACAGGGCTCATTGTTTTTCTCTTTAGCTTTAAGCACGTAAGATAAAGCCCAAATCTGTAGCATGGTCTGCGAAGAATAGGACCCTGCCCGTTCCTCCTTTCTCACTTCAGAGCACACCTCTCCAGTGGACACACCCATCACGTTGATATTCTTCATTCAAGCCTGTCATTCTCAGCATCAGGCTTTTGACATACCATACGGGTAGGAATCTTCTTCCTGGTGTGAATGCTCAGCCCCCTTTATCTTTCAAATCTCAGCTGAGGCATCCATTTCTGAAGGGAACATTAGCTTATCCTGGGATGGGTTGTGTTCGGTAGGCTAATTAATGTGCTTCAGTGCAATGCTTCTCTTTTCACATCCTAGCCAAAACAAAATGAGTTCTCAGTGTATGACTTCCCACCTTGATAGAGTCCAAGCATTCAGAGAAGAGACTGTTCTTCCTACCTAAGCATCGCTTACCCTGGCCTTACCACTACCCCAGTTGCATGACGAAGTTTGACTTTTGATGAATCGTGTTCCTTTATTGATTCCTCCATCTTCTTCCCCATTTTTTCCAAAAGTAACCTAAAAAGTCAATGAAATTCCCAAGAAAATGTCAACAGTCTTCTTCACAGAAATTGAAAACATAATCTTAAAGTTCATATGGAGACACAAAGGACTCAGGACAGCCAAAAGAAACCTACACAATCAAAATCCTGCTTAAGGTATCACCCTTCCCTGATTCCAATTAGCTAGCAAACTTTGGATAGCTACAGCAGGAGTTTTGTTACGAGCAGGAGAAGCATGTGAGATCGCGGTGGGCAAAGAAGCTCTTGCACATTCTTAACATGACAGCACTCTCTACCACTGCACTGTCTAGTCCGGCCCTCACCCTTCCTAACGCTACCACCCCTTAATGCAGAGATCCTCATGTGGTGGTGACCTCCAACCATAAAATTATTCCATTGCCACTTCATAACTATAATGTTGGTACAGCTATGAATTGGAATGTAAATAGCACAATATGCAGGATATCTGATCTGTGACTTCCAAAGGGGTCGCGACCCACAGGTTAAGAACCACTGGCGTAGTCTATTGTGTCCATGGTGTCCAGGTAAACTTTTCAAACTTTAACCACTACTTGGCTCATTTACAGGGGATCTGGTCTACAATTCCATCCTGGAGTATGTCTTGCCTTAAAAAATAATGAGCTGACGCTATGCTGATACAATTAAAAGTTATTTTTTTTCTTTCAACAAAGTTTTCTTGCCACATGGTGTTGATAACAGCTCCCAGCATCTGCTGTGTGAACACTGAATTGGCAATAGGTCTTGGGTATCAGCAGAAATCTCTTTTAACAGCATCTTTATAAATCACAAACTGCCATCCTGACTTTGAGTCTGTTTTTGACGGCAAGATGTTGAGGTAAAGATTTCCTGTGCTCACCTTCCTGTCGTTGACAGCCCTCCTCCTTCTTATACTGTTGGCTCATCTTGGTCCCTTTGGTTGTTCATTCGTTGGCACAGCATCAGGTTTAACTTTGATTTGGATAAATCCTTATCCACATACCGATCTACAGCCTTTTTGTCCTACAAGTGTAGCATAGCTGTTTTCCACTAACCTTGTGATTAGCTTTGATTAATGGTTGGTAGGACCTCTGGGAGGTCAAGTCAGGAACAGCTAGCCTGGCTACTTGAATGGATAGCGCTGAAGTTTGATGAGCTGGCCTTTGGAGAGCACTTCAGTCTCTCATACATTATCTATGTATCTCTAGCCTTTTCCATTCCATGTTCTCTAGTGCTCCCTAATAGACTACACTCTCCCTTCCTGGGTTGCTTTATATTTCATTGAGGTGAAGTGACAAAATGCTTCTGTGTCACTGTCATCCTTACCTTTCTACCATTACCATTTCTGTCTTACGCCATGTTGTTGTCAAACCACAGGCTGAAGCTTCTCCAAACGGTTCGAGTTGCTTTCTACTGTGAGTAAAAAGATGATGTCACACGTGCTGCTGTTAGTCATCCGATGTTCCTAAAATATGCCCGCCATTTATTTTCTGTTGCGCTTACCTCCTGCAAAGGTCAGGGCTATTACTGGAATGAAAAAATTAAAATCTGGATCCTTGACTTCACTGCCAGGTTTTCTCTGTCCTTTTCTCCACTAGCAGGTCAATGGTGAACTTTCAATAACCGCATACTACACCAGGCTGGTTTCATTCAGGAAACTATAGCCGTTGGTGGCTGAGTAACTTAATTTTTTATATTAGATTTTTACAACCTGAAGATAATGATCATTATGTTTTTAATTATTATATATATACATACCTCTAAAACTATGCTGTAAAATTTAAAATGCCTATAGACCATGTCTGTGGTATTACATAAGGATATTTGGCTTTTGTCCATATGTACTAATATCCTTGAAGTCTTCTTAGTTCAGGGTGATAGAGATTTTTTTGTTGTTCTAATGACATAGCTCATAGTAGACCTCTACTTGGTATACACAGGCTAATTGCCTTGCAGAGTGAAAATAGGCAAGACAGTGAGTTAATCATCAGTAGCAAATGGGGCAATCAATCATTCCAGTGCTATGACACACCCCCACCATGAAAACAATAAATAACTTGGAATGATGTAATGTAGGAGCTTTGGGGTTGGTAAACGATAAATATACTAGAAGATTTTGGAAAAGAAAGATTTGCAGATCCATGTGTACCCCCTTACCCTGACCTATGAGCTCTTCCATTTGATTGGCACTATGCTACATTCTCCACAATGAACTAGAAAGCATGAAGAACATGTGCTGCTGAGGCTTGTAAACATGTCTTCCCAAGTGCTGAATTTGAAGACGTGGCCATTGATACTATAGATAAGAAACCATTCCATCAGGGCTTGCAGGAACACTGGGATTTTTTCAGTTGGAACCCAAAGGAAGGGGAAGAATTATGGGATTGAATTCTTAGCCTTCAAGTTTTATACTAACTCCAACCAGTTTGTATAAGAATTGAATTACTGAACAACCAACTCACTAGTGTCCAGAGAATCAGAAACTTGGGTTACTAGGAAAAACCAACAACAAAGAACAAGCCCCTCCCAACAGCAGAGTAAAACAACAAACAAACAAGAGAAACCCTTTCATTCAGGGATAGTGTAAGGAAAGAAAACTTATTATCATCTATATGTTTTGGCATTCACAGGCAAAGAGTATGATAGTCATTTTCACTTAAAATGTTCTAATGTCAGGCAAAGTGCTAGGTATTGACGGAGAAACATTTTGATTATTTTTAATTGAAAACCAAAATGGAATCAGAAATTATTAGTTCTTTCTTTCCACATAGCATAATGATAGTCCCTTGGTGGCAAGGGGTGGGCACTGATTTCAGTTCATCATAAATGTGAGTCATGGATTCTCAGCTCATGACAGTTTATTCTCGCTCATTTTGCTTATGCAAGATCTATAAGGAGTGGTTGGACCTTCATCTAGGGCTCCAGTATTCTGTTGATATTATTATGATATGTTTGAAAAATAAGAAGATGAAATGTATAAAATCATCCCCAAACCTCAATTTTGAGTAAAACTATGACATGGTCATTTAAAATGAAACACATCATTTAATACTATTATTGTTTAATACTCATTCTTCCTTATTCATGATAAACTTCTTCATAAAACTGGGTGCTGATGAAGGATTCAGGAGTTGTTCCTGCAGAATGAACAGAAGTTAAAACACAGCACCCAACATCTGATGTGTGTGGAATTAATTATCAGTTAGCTGGAGGTCACTCAAAATCTCTTTTCCTGGAAACCATGGGACAGATTGTTTAATTCTGCCATTCATCTATCATTCTGATGCTGCCCTAATTTTGAAAGACCAGTGTGTGGAGATAAACCGTCCTATTTATTGGAACATAGAACACTAATGTTCTTTTTCTTTTCTTTGCTTCTGCTGTCTAGCTATATGTTCTTGGGTCCCTCCAGCTAACCCATCGGTAATTTATGGATGGAAAAAAGACGAAGGTTAAGGCTTGATGTCAATAATTATCCTTCAGTTTCTTCTCTGAGTCCCCCTCCCTTTGTTGGATCCAAGTTTCTTTGAATTCATTAACAGGACCACATGGTGGCCACCTGCTGTAGAAACAGCAATTGGTAGACTCAGCTTCATTCCAATCCCTTGGAGAGGCTTTGCATCAGTGAGGCTATGGGTTCCAGAACAGTGCCTTGAGCACCATCTTAGAACTTGTGTGAAATTCAAATTCTTAGGCTCCCCCATACACTCACAGGATCAGAAATGTTAACGATCCCTGGAGTAGCCTTGTACTCATAGAACTTTGAGAACTCCTGCTGCCCAGTTGTGTTATTCAGTATTGCCAACACCCAACAGCAGAATCACCTTAGAGCTTATTGGAAATACAGAATCCTGGGGTCAAAGTCAGAACATCTGAATCAGATTCTGGACTACAAAAGCTTCTTATGTATACAAGAGCATCGAGAGGCCATGTTGTGTCCATCCCTGGTTCAGTAGTGGCTGTACACTGCAATTACCTGCAATGTTTAAAAGCAAAAATAAAAACAAAACACTGTGAATTCTCAGAGATTTTCATTTATATAATGTGTCCACAACTTCCAATGATTTGATTTAAGAGGTTTTTTTTCTTTTTTTTTTTTAATTCTATGTTGGTAGAAAATTGACAGTATATTTCAATTTTTGATTTTGTATCTTTGTCTGAGCTAGTGATGTGTGATATAATACTTTCTCAACATTGAGCCACAATTCTCCATCCCATGATCATTAGTGAAAACAACTAGTGCTCTGCATTATACTTTATTGCTAAACTGTGATGTCTAGGCAAATACGTGGACTGAACACACTTTGACTCAGCATACTTTCACTTTATAGTGGGCTTATGAGCTCATCAGAAACTAAGGAAGATCTGAATTCATTATGGGATTGTCTGTTGAATTCTAAAAGTAATTCTACTATGCAGCAAAACTGAGAACCACTCCCTTATGTCATGCAAGAAAACAAGAACAAACCACTGTGTTTCCCAGCTAACTTGTCTTTACATGGTCTGGCTACAAGCAGAGAAGCTAGCATAATGTGAAAGACATGCATGTACAGTGTATAATTCAGGTTTGGGACACAGTCAGGATTGCCCTGCAGCAGACCTGGTTCAGGAGAGTTAGTGACTATCCCTGGCTATTCTACAGACATCAAGAGATATTGTTCCCACTGCACTTACATTGGACTTCAGCCAGTGTACAATGGAACCAGAGTCATGCACCCTCATTTCCGAGGGACCTGAGGCCATGCCCGAAGGAGAGTGCAGATTTTTCTGTGTGGCTCAAGTCCCCCACTCTCTATTGGCCTACATCTTTTCCACTCATGCTATAAACATTTACTACTTTTTCTTCTTAAAACAACTGGGGTAGTTGCATTGTTTGAGCCAGACTGATCCATCTTTATAAGATACATTTATAATTTATAAGCCCTTATAAATAATGTCCTTGTCAACCATTGCTTGTTCATAAAGTGAACTGTTTTATATAGTATGAACCCCTTTCTTTCTAGTTAAGAATTGGGTTTTAATCATGAGAAATAAAAGTTATTCGTAAGAAAATTGCTACTTGGTTCAAGCACATGACCCTAGCTAATGCCAGCTCTTTTTCCAAATGCTATCCCCACCCTTTCCATTAGCACACATCCCTCCCAAGCCTGAGTGCACGAGTCACACTTGTGATGATTACAAAATGCTCTGTGCTGACACTTTCCCTACCCATGTCCTAAAAACACTTCCCTTTGGGGAATGCAGGAATAGTTTCTTCACTGCCTGGCTAAGAAATGTCATAAAATAATTTTTTCCCCTCATTTTTATGGGGGTCAAAACCAAGTATGAATTTTATCCTAAAATTTCATATTATCAACATCATATCCAACAGATAAAAGCAACCACATTTACTTTTAAAAATATGAGTTTATTTTCAAATGATGCTTTTTGATTACAACAGCCTTACAAGTCTCTAATCTTTCAAGAGTATGCTCCTCCCTTGAAAGGGGAGCAAAGCCTTTTGATGTCAGCAGCGATGGTGTAGCCGGTGAGTGGAAAGGAAGGGAGAAATCGGGGAAAGGGAGAGAGTGGTTGGAATCCCAAAGAGAAAGAAAGCCTTCCTGTGATCAAAGCATAGCCACAGATTTCTTGCACATGTGAGATGGCAGTTACCTCCAGACACATTATTCTACATTCTAAATAGAATTTTTGTTTCTTAAATGCCCCCTTTCTGTGGTGGTTACCAAAGCTGCTTGGATAGATTCTCCTTGTGAGTATAGTGCCCGCTCTGTATCAGCCTTTCACACAATGAGTATTGGTTTAAGGAAGGGGGTCACCCTGAGCAAGGTATTGTAGATCATGTCCGTATTTTTCTCAATCTGGATTCCATTGGTCAACAAAACAGGCAAATGAGGTGCTGCATAGCTTCTCCCCAACTCCCTCTCTGGCAGCAAGTTTCCTTTCCAATTACTTTCGTGTGTCTTCATCCGGAAGAATGGCCCCACCACAGAACCGTGCTGCTTCTGTACAGAGCGGGGCTAATGCATGGCTAGACTTGTACCTGTGAGGGAAGCAGGCGAAGGGACTTGGCTCCTCACCTTTCACCAAGGTGAATGCAATCTTATTGAAGCCAAGATTCTCTCCGGATGCTTGAGTATGAAAGATTATCTTTGTGTACAGAAGGTTGGAGCCTAATGGAGGTTGGCAGACACAGAAAGATAGAGATTTACTTGCCCCATCCTATAGTATAGGTGTTTATCACACTTAATTTGTTGTGGGCTTTATGCATTTTTCTTCCACTGGTTAAAAAGGTTTGTGGCTTTTCCTTTTCATTTTGCAAAACTTTGGAACAAGGAAAGTTTAGAATACCAAAACATTTCCCAAATGATTTCAAAATGAACTGTATCCTCAACTAATTTGATTTGTAGGCAATAAAGAACAAAAGCTTGTTAACAGAGAGATTTAAAATAATATAATTATTCACACGTGCAAACATGTTGAATCTCAGTTAAGGCACACCATGAAATGCTTCCATGCTCTAACTGTTGCCTATTAAAAAAAAAATAAATTCCGCACCATATGCAGGTGTGATTATACAACCAACTGCCAATTCTGACTGGCTCAAGGATCCTTTTAAAAATGTCCAGATGGATATGAATGTTGGATTTGGCAGTTAAATTATAGAGCCCAATCTAGCCCTTCTAAGTATGAAGGCATTGAAGACGAATATTGATATCTCTCACCCCTCATACACACTTCCAAAAAGATTTCAGAACATGTTAGCTTTTAACTAAGATTATATTTCCTTTGACTAGCAAAATAAACTTTCTTCTGACTTCTCTCATTTTTACTTGGCCCAGGTTTCTTATCAACAACACAAAAGAACATATTTTGGTGATTAAACAAAAACAATTAGATTTTACAATGACATGCTGTCTATATGTGAACGTATAGTGAAAGGCAGATAAAGTATGGCATTAGAGCTACCCCAAACACCTCTTCGGAGACAGCCATCTGCTCTCCAGAGACATTGTTTACTGGAGAAGGACATTTAAACAAAACAGAAGGGCAGGAAAGCAACTCCTTGATTCACGATGCTTCAATGAACAGAGAGACACATCTGCCACTCACGGGAGAAAGATGCTTAGCAGAACATTGCCGTCAGCTCGGTGTGAGAACCTGTCACAAACGCCATGGTCGTTATTCCTGATTGCCCCACTTTAAATTCCCCAATAGTAGTCACGACTGATCACGCAATTGATCATCTTCTCATGCAACTTGGATGCTTGCATTACACAAAACTTGCTTTCCAAAGGCGGGGACGCTGGAACAGTCTCCTAATATGCTGCTGCCTGATTGAAGAGAAGTCATTAGCTTCATGATGGCTTCAGCACGGCGTATATTAGGGTTTCCCTCACAAGTGAAGAAAGGAAATGACACTTAGGAAGTGGCTTATAGAGCTGGAATTAGGAAGACACCATGAATATCTGCTCTCATCATTTCTAAACATCATAAATTAAGTACTGGATAGGATAGCAAGGCAAACAGATACAGACGAGTAAATGAATGAACACAAAATTCGTTGCTTATTTACAGAATTCACAGATGATGAGTTACCCACAAAATCTGATAGAACATATGTGCTTTCCCACATGCACACACACACACACACAATCTGCTAGAACTTGAAAGTGAGTTTATGCATTAACAAGGAACAATTAGAATCTTAAAAAGCACCTATTTAATTTATCACCAATCTAGGCTTAGTGGCACAGGCCCCTAATTCCACTATGTAGGAGTCTGAGACACAGCAGTGTCATAAGGTCAAGGCCTGCATGGACATATTTCAAAGTGTGTTCAAGACCAACCTAAACAACTTAATGAGAAACTTGTCTCACAGTACAAACTTAAACAATAAAACAACAATAACAAAACCCAGGTTACAGTACAGCAGACGCGTGCTTGCTTCAATGTGTATAAAGCTCTGAATTCTGATTCCAGTATTCCAAAATGAAGTGAAGCTAAATTTTTTAAATGCATCAAAATAAGTACTTAGAAATAAGTCTAGAAAAACATGAGAGCACTCTGTATGCTGAGAGGAAAGAAAGCAAAAGTAAGTAAAGCAGGAGCTACATTATATGTATGACAGTCTTAAATTTTATCATGGTATCAATATTTTTCTAATTAACCTATAGATTTCTAATTAACCTATAAAACTCTGTCCTGTAGATTAATTTCCATCTCAATAAATGTGTCTGTATTAGTAACCCAATTTAAAGTTAATTAGTAAATACAAAATACATATTTTGTAAAATAACTTTGATAAAAGAGTAAGAAGATTAATATGACCTAATTTCAAGCTATGGTAACCAGGACATTGTGATATTGTTATCAAACCTGACAAACCAATGGAACAGAATAGACAGTACAAAAATCCACCCACAGAAATCCAGTCAGCTGAGTCTTAACAAAGAAAGAAATTTAATATCAAAATAACTCACAACAGATAGTACTAGATATATTCATATCAACAAATAAACTTTGCAACTCAATCCATATATAAACTTGAACTCAAAATTGTTCACTGACCTAAACATAAAATCCTACATTATAAAACTTACAAAAGAAAGTGTAACTGAAGATCATTGTAACTTTAGTTTAGCCATTTTTTTGTTTGTTTTAGCCAGGACATCAAAATGCAGTCTATTAAAGAATAAATTGAAAAGTTGGACCCATTAAATTTAACACTTATGTTCTTAGAAAACATCTTTAAAAGGCTGAAAAACAAACCACAGTGGGAGAAAATATGGGTAGATCACATGTGGAAGGTCATTTGTTACCAGGTAAATGCAAATTAAAAATACAGCGTCCCCTATCAGTGGACTAGGGGAGGGGCATAGGAGGAGAAGAGGGAGGGAGGGGTTAGAAGGAGATGAGTGAGGGGGCCACAGCCAGGATACAAAGTGAATAAATTTTAATTAACAATAAATTTAAAAATTAAAAGAAAGGCATCTAGAAGTAAAAAGAAAAAGAAAAGAAAAAGGAAGCAGAGATATCACTGTACACCTATTAAAATTAGACACACTAACCCTACCAAGAGCTAGCGAAGACGTGGGACAGCTGGAGGCTCACACATCACTAGAGGAGTAGACAATGGTACGAGCAAATTTGCAAGCACAGCATGATTTAGGCACTGGACTCAAAGATGCTTACTCAAAAGAAAAGAAGGATGTAAAAGAAAAAAATCAAGATGTTAGCAGACAGTATTTACTGGTGTAACTGGCTTTGTGATTGGCATGGACCCATGGCACTGCATTTGGGGAGGAAAAATGCGCTTTTCCTTGTGATGTCAGCTCAGGCAGACTGTACTCCCTTTCAGTTAGTTACAGGGTAATTCTCGTTTTATTGAAAATGGCTTGTTTTAACTTCGCTCTGATTATGTGGTGCCTAAAATGAATGATTCCCCTCTAACTTCACCTGGTTTGCCGAACCTAGCTAGTATAGAGCCCAGACACCAAACAACAACTAGAGAGTATTTTTAAAGCATGTGGTCAAGTGTGGCTCATACCCATAATCCCGACATTTGGGAGGTGAAGGCAGAAGGGACACTATGAATTGAACCCATCCCATGCTACAAATCAAAATCTTGTCTTAGAAAAAAAATATATATATATATATAAACATA
The DNA here is from genome assembly GCF_030254825.1 of Meriones unguiculatus. Taxonomy (NCBI): domain Eukaryota; kingdom Metazoa; phylum Chordata; class Mammalia; order Rodentia; family Muridae; genus Meriones; species Meriones unguiculatus. Next base: position 76,967,130 of record NC_083354.1, on the reverse strand, counting down.
TCCTATAGGGGCATGAATACAGTCAAAGAAAAAAAATGGAACAAAATCAAAGCATTCATTAGGAATAGATAATTTGTAGTATATTGATACAGTGTTAGTTAGTAATGATAAAAACCTGCACCACAAGTTATGATAGGGATAAATCCTAAAATATTTTTTCTAAATAAAGGAATGTAAGTCAAATGGTCCATGCACACAAACTTCAAACTTGCTTACGTGACACAACAACACTCGTTTGGGCGTAGGAAGGGGAATGCTGGGCAAGAGTGAATAAAAACAGGGGTGGAAACACTTTTGGTAGTAAGAGGTATTTATTATTTGGATTGTGGTGATGACTTCCAAACAATGTCGGAAATTTTCAAACCGCGTGCTTCGAATATAACTTTTATAGCCACTTATACTTCAATCAAACCATTAGTTTCAGGTCACTGGGGCAAAGTCCTTTCAACTTTCAATGTATCCATGCCTCTTAATGTTTGTTGGAGTAGCAAGGGAACCCTCTCTACCTGAATGACTGGAACTTTCTCCATGACTTCTAGCTAGTTTCTGAAGGTCACAGAGCACCCACCCTACTTCTACCATCCTATTTCAAACCCCTTCTTTTGCTTTTCTTAACCCCATCTCTCTCTTCACCCTTGCCCCTGCTAGCTTCTTCCAGAAGAAGGATGAATCTCTCAGCCTCTTGTGGTATGTTTACAATTGTAAAGTTGCCTTTTCACAGAATTCTATCATAATTTTTTTTTCTTTTTCTTTTTTCTTTTCTTTCTTTTTTTTTCATAGATTCATGGGAAGAGACAAAGAGACTCAGACTTTTTTCACCATGACCAAGTCAAGGACAAACCCAGAAGATCTCCCTCTTACTTTTTTCTACCTAACTTGCTGGATCCCAAGACCTTTGAAGACTTGTCTTTTGTAAAGCACAGTGGTCATCACAGAACATGTGGCAGTTTGGGAGAGGATCCTTCTTCCCAGTGGAAATTTTCCACATTGGATACAGGTACTGTGACGATGAAGAGGAGGGACATTCCCTCCCTGTTTCTGTTTAGTGATACTTTTTACCTGAATTAAACTATGTGGAGAATTCTACAAAATCACCTCAAATGTAATAACAGTTCCCTAGATCCTTTCTTATTAAAATACAAAGGATTTGTGAGTGGAGCAATAGCTTAGTGGTTAAGAGGCCTGGCTGCTCTACCAGAGGACAGCAATTTGTTAACGTTGGTCTCAGGGAATGTGACATCTTCTTCTGGCCCATCATGGGCATTCCAAGCACATCATGCCCAGGCATACATGCAAGCAAACATCCAAACACAGAATTCAATTTTAAATTTGAATGGTTTTATGGCATCAAGTTTTCCCTTCATCGTGGTTACCGCTGAAGGCTTCTTCAGCGTTATATTATGGAGCTTTGATTTCTGTATGTCACAGGGAAGAATAAAGTGTTCTGGTTGGAAACAGTCTCAGAAGAATCTTCAAAACTTCAGTAACTACTCAGTCTTCATGCTGTTCAGTTCCTTATAGAAATGACTCAAGATAAACTTTCCCTTAAAAAAAAATTAAAAGTCTAGATTTGAACTCTTAATACTAGAGAAAAGTTTCCACAGACTTTGTCATTGCTGTTGTTGAAGCAAGCAAAACCAATAAATATGGACACAGGTCTCAACGGCCAACAGCCCCGAGGTGCTGTCTACCTAAAGCAGCCAGGGAATGGAGCACTGCAGCCAATCAGCTTAAAGTGCTTTGTCCAGCTACCTAGATACAACACAATACACTTGTAACAAATAGATTATGTGTAGCTAGTCAAAAATGATGTAATGCTGCTTCCTCTCACTCCCTACACCTGGTTACCTGCTTGTTACCTGGTTACCAGTTTTCATACAAAACACAGGGTGTCATAGTCTGACTCCCGAGTCCAGATTACGGCCCTGACCAGTCTGTTTTTGTTCAGCAGTCAATAAACTTCCATCAGTCTGAGTCTGTTGTCTGAGTGGTCAGTATGCCACTATTCATGAACCCATAACACTGTCTTATTTGAATCTTTGTATAATATTTAAATCAGTATCTTATTTTAATAAATTTAATTATTTTCATTATTTAATAAAATAATACTTTTATTAAATAATTAATAGACCATTAATAATTATAATAAATTTAAATGTCTTTATTTTATTATCTAATAAAATAATATTTTAAACAATTACTAAACTTCTATTTGTTAATTGCAATAAATAATTACAATTAGCATTTATTTAATATTTTAGTTTTGAACTAACTCATAGTCCCATGATCTAATTAGTCATAAAGATCCCATGGATATTTATTTTGCTTTCCATCAGGTAGGAGCCGGGTGCTGCAGCTATAGGTATCTACATGGTGAGGAGTGGACAAATGATAAGCAAGTGTTGCTATATGGTGTGGGAACAGACATCGAGAGTGTTAAAAGTAAGCACACAGTGTTTATGTAAGTCAGAGAAGAAGCCATGGATTTGGTCTACCTGCTCCTCAGGGGTGTGTCTGCTGTGTAAGCAAGGGAATAAAGGAAGGCAAGGAGCACAGATCAAGGGTCCCAGTGGGATCTTGGGGAGAATGTACAGGACCCCTGGGGCAGTCCGCTCTGAAGCCACAGCTGTCCAGAGTGTGGAGGAACACAGGGCTGGAGAATTTCTAGGCCTGGCAGCCTTCACTCTTCTCTGTCTTCGCATGGCCATCTCCTCTCAGGAGGAAAAAAGCTGACTTGGCAAAAGCTTCTCAGTGCGGTGGGTTACCCTGACCCTAAGATGCCCACTGAGACCTGACATATTAGAGTGTGCCTGGCTGGAAGCCACGAGCTTAGCTCTCACATCACCAGTGAGTAATGAGCTGTGGTCAGAGCGGTCCTCACAGGAGCTGTTAGGCGGCATAAATGCCAGCTCCCTTCTTTGGCTCATGCGCAGAGGGAGGTGTAGGAGCTGGAAATCCCCAAAGTGCCCTGCTCAGTGCTCTGACTGCACCCCACTTAAAAAGCAACCAGCACTTCCACTCAGTTCTGATCACTTAGAATTTTATCCTCTCTTCTGGAGGAAAGAGGGTGGGTGAGAATTTTTATGGAAGAACAATACGTTCATTTCCTGGATTCTGCAGACTGCTCCGTGCCTCAAAATTAGGTTAGTGGAGTGGGAGCTGTTGTCTCTACTTCCCACTGGAAGGCCTGGAGAACTGTTGCCTTCTGACTGATTTTGCTTCCCTTCACTCCACCTGAGTCGCTGCGTTACTAAGTAACTGAGATGTAGTGATGCTCACTGTGAAAGCCTGAATTCTAATCCCCCCCCAAGCAAAAGCATAAGATGATGGTCATCTCTTTTTTTTTTTTTCTGTCTCTTATCAACTAGCATTTCTTGGGTTGACTGAGCAGTTATAGTCTCAGAAAGATTAGGGTCATGGGGTCGTATGACCTTTCTTGCATTCTGTGCCCCTGGTGTGAATTGAGCTGGATCACACTGTTTTTCTTGTCTGTGCTTTTAAAGTCCTGCCCTGTGCTGCTGTAAATGAACCAAACACTGCTTTGAAAGATGCCCGTGGAGGGTAGCAAAATCTGAATATTCATGAGGCAGTATAAGCTATTGGGGCTTAGTTTCTCCCATAGCAATTTCTCACATCAAAATACAAAATATCTGCTTTAGCTAATCTGGTTAGTAAAGAAATTAAACAAAAAAAATCATAAAAGAGAAACAAGCTTTTTTTTTTTTCTTCAAGACAACATTTCTCTATGTAGCCCTAGTGTCCAAGAACTGGGTCTGTAGACCAAGCTGGCCTTGAACTCCCAAGTGCTGGGATTAAAGGCATGTGCTACCACCCCCCACTGGGGTGACACAGGTCTCAGGTCATCATGGGTGCTAGAGTCCAAACTCAGCTCCTTACACTTGAGCAGCACATACTTTGCCCTCTGAACCTGCTCCCCACCTTTGCTTTATGATTTTTGCTGATGTTTCTGTACAAGATAAGTCACTTACATTGCCGGGCTCTTTCTATAGCTAAAGGATCTCACAGTGATGACAACTGTTAAGTGACTTTTTAAAAAGTTCGGTTATCCACTTCTTGTCTTTCCGTCTGTCTGTGTCCTGCCTGTCACTGTCATCCCATGCCTAGCTGGAGGCTGAGCTGTCCCTCTTCGAGTTCTGCTTTTCTGCTCTGGGTTAGTGAATGTTTTCTGTAAAGGGACAAGCAGCAACCACGTAAGGCTTTATAGGAGACATGCAGTCTCCACTATAGCTCTTCAGTTTTGGCACTGTGATAGAAAAGAAGACTTAATCTATATATAATCAGACAAGAACGGCTGTGTACCCATAAAACTATTTGTAGAAATGAGCTGCAGCCTAGTTTTGACTTGTGGAATACAGTTTGCTGACCCTGAATACAGATGGCGACATCTAAAGATATCATGCTGTCTTATAGCTTATGGTAAGATTAGTGTTTGATATGAGGTTGGCCAAAAGATGTGAGTTCCCTTGTCCCTCGCTAACTATGTGGTAGAGAAAGGGATTGTTTTGTCATCAGGGCACCAGACTAGCAGAGTTTCTAGCTGTATCCTTTTTATTACTTGCAAAAGTTCTTCCAACACTCTAAGTGTAGTATGAATGCCAATTGTTAGCTTTTCCTTCCTGGAGTCAGGGTGAAGAGAGGGAACCATCACCCCAGAGGAAGTGATCCTTTGGCCCAGGCTGCCCTTACTAAGCCTTTCTGCAGAGCTCTGAGAAAAGCAAAGCTTGCTCAGTGGTGTCTGCTCTCCTTTGGAGGGAATGATTTTTGTTTTGTTGTTTTGTTTTCTGATTTTTGTTTCCGATTTTGACTATTTTGATAAAGAGTTTTCTTTTTATGGATGGATAAGGCCAAGGTACTTGTAAAATGTTAGTTTGTGAAGAATGTGGCATGGTTGGATAACCTAAAAGCCTCATCTCAAGGTATAGAAGACTCATAGGAAAATACCTGGTGCTGCTGAAGTGATACCAAGGAGGAGATACACTTGGCTTGGAGCAGCGCCAAGCATAGCAGGTAGGAAGCACTGTGGTTGGTTTAGAAAATATGAACAAGGTAGAAAGACCTACGGGAGAAAACACAAGAAAACCAGCCCAGTAAGAGCTGAAGGTCGACCCTCTTCCTCGTGTTGACATTAAGCCTCATATACATAATAATATGTATGATTATTATATAATCTCATCATTTCTCCCTTTCCCTTCAAACCCTCCCACGTAGCCCTCCTTGATCGCTTCCAAATTCATGGCCTTTATTTTCATTTATTCTTGTTACATACATATATGTATTTATACATTCACACATATCCCCAAATATATAAATACAACCTGTTTGGTCTCTATAATGGTATTAATATGTGTGTTTTTAGGGCTGTCAGAAGCTACACCCAAAAAGTCTCACCAGCATGGTCGCCTAAACTAGAGCTGAACAGGAAGAACAGCAATAGCTGATGAGCATGGGAAAGACCTCAGTCCTACAGAAAGAATTGCAGGCAACTAAGGAATGCTGAGAAGGGAGAAACAGTCCTCCGGGAAAGAGCACAACCATTGATTACACGATAACAACGGGTCGCCAAATGAACATCAGGAGTCTTAATTCATTTCGTCTTTTATAACAAATATACAACTGCCATTTTTTGTTGTTGTTCACAAAATTAGTATTCTTCCTGACACTCAGTGAGCTGTATTTCAAAGATGTTCTTTTTACAGTGTTCATCTGAGAGGAACACATGACCATGTTTTTAAAACCCCTTTATGATATCATTTTAATAGCCACAGAGGATTCTGGGGCTCTTTTCTGGATCTCCTTCTGAGATTGCCTTTCGGAACTTTTACACCTCAGAACCATCGTCACAATAGGGAAAAAAGAATGGAAACCAGTGAGAAAGAAATGGAGACAACCGAGCTTGTTTCACCCCTTCAGAAAGTGCTGGAAGGTTTGCACCGGAAGATTCCGAAGATAACAGAATTGCCCTTTCCAGCCCAGCCAGGCCTAAAGTGAGGCAACTACCCTGGGTCTCTGTGGCAACTGCAGATTAGGATCCTCACAAGAGCCGCCAACCTGCCCCTCGGGGCGTTGGCTCATCCACAGGACGACGTGGTGCCAGCTGAGGAGATGACAGCAGCTGCTCCTATTGCGTGCTCGCTGCATGCATGCCCCGTCTTGATTAATTGTGTTGCTTCACGGTAGACATTGTCCTGTCACAGAACATTCTGTGCTCTTCTCATGATGATGACTGGCCCAGGGATAACCTCTTCAGAGCTCCTCAGTGGGTGTCCCCTCCAGGGCTGCGCACACCAGCAGCTTCTAAGTGCCAGAGCCATGCAGCGATGCATTCATAATACGGAAGCTCACAGCGTCTGCATCTGGATGGAAGGGACCGTTATGCTTTGGCGGTTATCCTTCTGTCCATGGCGTGAGTGAATGGGATTAGGGCTGGAGTTAAGGATTTGTTAAATGGCAAAGTCTAGTGACCTTAATTACTAGAATGCCCTTCCTATTCTAATCTGACCAGTGTGAATGAGATGCGTCTCTATATCACGTAAATGGTAAATGTTACTATCCGGTAATGTGCAAACTGATGGTCAGATCTCTGACATTCCAAACAGAAAAAGAATGAGAAATAACAGAATATAGACTGAATGATATGTCAGTTTCCAATAAATAGAATAAAGTTAGTATTTAAGTCTAGGCTGAATCTTCTTTCAAGTTTTTAGAACCTTTAATTCAAAATGACTTCCTCACCTTAAGCCTCATTACAGAAAATGTCTTCTCCACCCACTGTGAAGACAGAGAGGATATAGAAATTTACAAAGACAGAAAGCAAAAACACTCATAAGTCTAACCACCCAGGGGTAACCAGTGTTCACACTTTGCTCATATTCTTCTGGAAAATACGTATATGTGTGGAAATACGTAAGGGTTTTCCTAACAAATGAGTGATGTCACATGTTTTTCAATAGCATTCTTTTTTTCATGCTGAGCAATATGTCCTGGGCTGATACTGTCCTTCTTCCTCCCTACAAAGCACAGCCACCCCCTTTTGTTGCTTTCCAGAGCAGCCACCCCATCGCCTTCCCACTTCCCGAGTTCTCTCCTCGGGACTCATGGCAGAAGGACATTGACGTCTCCAGAATGAGTTCTTCTCCCTCGCCAAGAGGCCCAGCACCCTGACGTTGGTCAGCATTTCACCGTCGATAACCATCTAGGAAACCAGGAGCACATAAAAATAAGAATCCAGGTTCATGTAAACCCAGTGCCTGTCATCTTGGATCCTGGGCAAACCAAAATGCCCTCTCCTTTGACCTTTTCCTGTTTCTAGCATCTTAGGAACAATGATTCAATGATTCTCAAGTTATCTGTGGAGGGCGCCCACCATTTTTGGTACAGTGTTTTCTTTTCTTTTATCACTGAAGATTGATGCTAGGATCTCACATATAGTAAGTCTGAACTCTTTCCCAAGTTGTGCCCATCTGAGTCATTTTACCCCACCCCTCTGTTTGAAAATACCTTTTTGTGTTTGTAGCAATGTACATGCCAGAAAACTTTACCTTGAGAGGTGGGACTAGAGCTTGGATGTATTTGTCTCATTCTGAAATGCCAGGACATACATTTCAATGTGATGGTAGTCGTAGGTAAAGCCTTCAGGTGTGATTAAATCACCAAGATAGACTTGTGAGGATAGGAGGCTTGGGGGAGCTAGTTAGACCAGTTTGTTGTTTTTAATCACTTCTGCCTAATGAGAGTATGGCTTTCCTCTTCTACTATAGGAGGATAGAGCAAGAAGGTGATAACCAGACATGCAAACCAGGGCCTTCAGTCTTTACTTTCCAACCTTCAGAGCTACAAGAAATAAATTATTGCTATCCGCATCAGCTTCCTGGCCTGTGGCATTTTCATTGTAGTAGCTACAAGACTAAGACATGTGGGGAACAAAGAATTTGAGTCTTACTGCCATCTCAACTTCCTAACTGGAGGCAAAACACATCTCTTGGGCATCAGGCTTGTCCCTCACAGTGTAAGCAGTGCCCACCACTATAGAAAATAATACAGCCAGATCCAAACAGATCCAAAGATACATGTATGCAACAATGAAAAGTCACACTCTCCAAGAAATGGTCAGGTACATGAAGAACTAAGAAGTAAAGTTACATGTAAAGGTAAAAAAAAAGTGTTAAAAGTGTCTTATGAAATGGAACAAATGACACAAAATATATGCCTCCTATTTCCTTCACCTATTAAATTAATGAACATAAAAATTACCTTGGAATTCCTGTGAAAGGTTTAAAGTGCTTACTTCCACATTTTAGACTTAATAACTGCACAGACTGGTAACAATTCACAGGTTGTCATCTAGACTATACTGTGTACAGCCCTTTTTGGACCAGCCTCTGCCCACTTCACTGCCCTAACAGAGCATTGTGAAAAATATTATCTTTGAATGTGTGGCTATCTGAAAGCGTTAACGCTTTTGAGTGGATTATGTCATCTCCGTTACACGGGTTCTTAGTACATTCTGTACCCCATGGGAACACATGTAGCTATGACCCAGATCCTTAAAGAGAAGTGCAACAAGAACATTTATGGAAGGCTTAATTAGCAGTTGTTTTTATATAACCAGAGGCTTGAGATGGGAAATCAGACTGTTCTGTGCCTATTCCCTGCCCCCTCCCTTTGGCGGGGTTATCTTAGAAAACTGCACTGGATTGCTACAACGAGGCCCACAGCTCACAAAATGCTGGGAAAGAACCTTCTTTAATGAATTGAATCCTGTGTATATTGTATTTGCAAAGCATGAAGGCATGTACAGAAGCACTCCTCACCAGCTCCCTGTTCCAAATATATCCATGAACCCCCTGCTCCAGAAGAAAAAAGAATGTGTTGTGTCATATAAGAACAGCTTCATTGTTGTCCAGTCTGACCAAGCTCAAAACTGTTCCATTTGAAGAAAGTGAGAAGAGAAAGAAAATTAGCAAACGTGAAAGAAATAGGGTTAGCCAAAGTTTATTGATCACTTTTGTTACCTTTATCTTAGAACTTTACCGCAAGCCATGTAGCCTGCTTTCTTTCTATTCCTTTACTTCCCATCTCTAGAAAAACTACAGTGGAAATATTTGTTAGCATGCATCTGACAGAGCTGACAGAGGGTTACTTCTAGAATACATAAGGAAAACTCAAAACACGAGCAACAAGAAATCAAACAAGTCAACGAGCAAATGGGCAGTAAAGTGAACAAACTGTTCTCAAATGACGAAACGCAAATGGCTAGCAAACATGAAAAATGTTCAGCCATAATAAAAATTCAAATTAATACCGTGTTGCCATTCTGTCAGTCATCAAGGAAAGAACAACAAAGGCTGGTGAGTATATAGATAAAAAGAAACATTTACCCTCTGCTGGTGAGAATGTAAACTAGTCCAGCCATGTGAAAATAAGATGGGAGTTCTCATAAAGTGAGAAAAAGATCCACTTCGTGATTCAGCTACATATACCGCTCTTGGGTACTTACTTAAAGGATTCCAAGTCAATAAATCATAGACACTTGCACATCAATCTTCTCTGCAGGTTAATAAGTAAAGTGAAGTTGTGGAACAAGTTTCGCTATCTAACAACAGAGGAATGAACAAAGAATATTATATATAACTATGCATAATTATATATAATATGCACATATATGTATATATGACCCACACATACATATATAGGTTATATGTGTATATACATACACACACATATATATACAGTAATACATTTTCAGCTACATTGAAAAATTTATATAGATACATAAAACAATGGGGAGGTATATATAACATGAAAGTAAAAGTAAAACTGCTGAGAGGAACCAAGGGATTAAATGGGAGTGGCAGAAGAGGGTACTGGCATATGGAAAGAATCTGCTCAGTGTGCAATATAAACTTGCGTGAAGATATCCTTATATGACTCAGTACCATGCATAGTTAAATGAAAATTAAGGAAAATATTGCTAAAAGGGTTCTTATGTAACACTACCTGATGCACAATGAGTGTACATAATGAAATTAAATACAGTGTTGACGCAGTGATAATAGGGCTGATCCTTTTTATGAAAGGCTTAAATGAAAACACGTATCAGCTGGCACACACCGAGTGCTCATTAAATCCTAAATATGCATTTGTATACTCCTATCTTACCAAGATTATTGTCTATATGCCTCCTTTACATGAATCTTTCCACTACTTGAGCCGATGAAGAGCTGAAGTTCAGAGATAGGAGTGGTAAGCATTTGGCTCTGACTGGGGACCGAAATCCCAGTCTCTTTCATTTCCCAGCCCACCTCACTGCTTCTAAAGACTGAATGTGTTTACTTTTTCTTTCAGCAAAACCCACTTGAGAATCCCAGTATATAGGGTAAACTAAGTTAGACAGCATTCTTCTGGTTGTTGTTCTGTTTTTTGACAGAAGCACATTCCATATGTAGCCCCCGGTTTGGAACTATCTGCTCTCCATAGGCAGGCTACTCCACATGTACTATGTTATCAGCACTATCAATACTCATGACCTAATGGCTGTGTAGCAGAGCACTGAGTGATGCCTGCCTTGACTGGATGTAGGCACCTTGATCAGTGTTCTGCAGAATGTGAAAGCTACGTATTCATAAGCTAGGTATAAAGTATAGGGGTTTTTTTTTTCCTTTAAAATTTCAAGTCCGTATTCCTTTATTCTAAGTTTCAAAATAGAATTCCATAGCCATCATTGGAGGGTTAAAGAGAATACTCTTCCCAGGCATGTCAAAGGGAGCTCATGGTGGACTATGAGAGTGCACCTGACTGCTTACAGATAACTGTAGGCCATCTGAAAACACCACTACTGACTTTCCTGATGGATATTTGGAGAGTCCTCTCTTCATGAATGGAGAAACTTAAGAGATGACCAGTGAGTCATTAAGGATGAATATTTTAATTACATTTGATAGCGGTAAATAAAACTATTCAAAATAAATGGTTCTCTCATCTAATAAAAAACACTCTAGTTATCTTCATGCCCAGCAAAACAGGATTCCTGAAATCTATTTACAAGAGACACTTACCCCAAATTACCTTCATTTTACATGTAAGTCTTAGGTGGGTAGAAGTGAGAGCTCTTGTACTAAACTATGAGCAGAAGTGGGAGAAAACAAAATAATCGGAAAATACTTCTTGTTTGGCTACTTTCTGACTTTCCTCTGTGACATTCTCGAAAGTACTATTTGACAACTTTAAAAACAAAAACAAAAACAAACCATATTCTTTTATTCAGCCAATCTTTTGGCTTCCAAGAGGTCACTGTATGGATGACGAACTTAATGTGGACACCAGACCAACACAGCCCAGAACTCCTGGACCAAGTGATCCTCCTGTCTCAGCTTCCCTAGGAGCTGGGACTACAGGTTTGCATGACCGTACCTGGCCCAATCTCTTGGCTACGGGAGATAACCAAATCTCTTTCGTAATGATGAAATTTCTTGTTATATGAGATGATACATTTCTTTCACAAAAGTATTTTGTTTCAGTATTCTGGTGCTTGCATCTGAAGGCATCTTTTTTTTTCTCTAGCAAATAAGGAGAAAAATGTATCATAGTTGTAATTATTATTATTTCAATATTACTTGAGATAGGGTCTTGGTATGTTCTTAATAAGTTCTTGGCCTAGAACTAACCGTATAGACCAGGCTGGCCTTGAACTCCCAGTAATCACCCTGCTTTACTCCCCGAGTGCTAAGACTAAGATAATAACTAAGATATCACCATGTCCAGTTATTTTGTCTTTTAGAATTTCTTACAATGTGTTTTGATCATACTCCTTCCTCTACTTCTTCCTAGATACACTTTCCTGTCCACACTCTTCCAATCTTATGCTGTCTTTAATTAAAAAAAAAATCTACCTAGTCCAATTTGTTCTGCCCATATACTCATGGGCTTGGGGCCACCCACTGGAACTTGTCTGATCCGCCAAGGGCCACTGACTCTTTCCTCTCCCAAAAGCCATCAGTTGTCAATAGGTCTTTAAGAAGGTATGAGCCCTTCCCCTTCCGTGCTAAAATGTTAAGGTGCTTGACTCACACAGGTGTTGCTCGGCAGCCACAGATGTGAGTTCATGAGTGAAGAGGCCCTGTCATGCCCAGAAGGTACTGCCCCAGTCTTGTTCTCCCTGATTTCCAGCTCTTACAATCTTTCATCCTGTTCTTCTGCAAATGATACCCCAACCTTGAGGAGGGGGTGTGATATAGACATTCTCTTTGAGGCTGACCACTCCATTAACATTCATTTTTTAAATTTCAATCAGCCGTGAGTTTCTGCATTAACCACTGTCTGCTAAACATAGAAACTTCTCTGATGAGGTAAAAAAACTGTGCTAGTCTGTGAGTATTTAAATACCAGTGTGCATGAGTACAGGGAACTGTGGAAGCCTGAAAAGAATTTGGGATCTCTCGGGGCTGGAATCACAGGTAGTTATGAGCTGTCCAATATGGGTGCTAGGAACTTAACTGGAGTCCTCTGTAGGAGCAACACACACTCTAAACCATCAAGCATTCAATGGTGAATCTTCTAGAGATTTCAAGATGAAAGATAAGTGTGAGGAAGTGGTGAAAGGGACCCTTGTACCTTATTTTGGAGAATGTAAATTAATGTAGCCATTTCAGAAAACAGCATGGAAGTTTCTAAATAAATAAATTAAAATAGAATTACAAAACTTGAGTTTGGAATGCATGCCTCAAATTCCAGCACTTGAGAGAAAGAGGGAGGAAGATTACAAGCCTAAGGCCAACCTGGGTTAGATAGCAAGTTCAAGACACCCTGTGCTACAATGAGACTGGCTCAAAGCAGACTTCCCTGGGACACAGCACTACTCATGCTGGGTGTGTTTCCAAAGGAAATGAAAGCAGCATATCCACGAGTGCTCCTTTGCTCATTGTAGCATTGTTCACAATGGCCACGACGTGAAATCACTCAGTGTCCATCGACAGATGAATGGCCTAAACAAACAAAATGTGGCGTACACACACAATGAGGTGCTATTCAGTTTTTTAAAAATAGAAGGAAATTCTGCCACTCGCAGCAACCTGAGATCAGTCCGGACAACATTATGCTACGTGATAAGCCAGGCATACAGAGACAAATACTGTGCATTCTCCCTCCGCATTGGTATTTAAAATAGCCGCAGTCACAGAAAGAGTGAAATGATCATTACTAGGGACAGGATCAGGAAAAAGAGAAGATGCTAGTAAAAATAAATAAAACCCTATAAGAAGGTACCAGCTGTAGTTTTTACTGCTGTTTAGTAACTAGTTAATATTTATTTCAACATTTCTAAAAGAAATTTTGGGTATTTTTACTACAACAACAACAAAAAAAGTGAAGTGATTGGTATTCCAACTAGCTTTATTTAATCATGCCATAGTGTGTGCACATACCACAACATTATATCACACTCTATATGAAAATGCAGTTGTCAATGATAAATAAAATCAAATGAAAATTTAAAAATACATCTGATAAACCTTCCTCTCTTCCATACAATCGCATCGTGGAACAACTCATAGAGAGATGGGCACAATAGTTAGGTACTTTTAGGATGGTGGTACCACCCGTTGGCACTGCCCCTTGCTACTAAAGTCCGTGCTAACGACAGACCTGCGTGCGCTGCTGTGGCCGCCAAACACAAACCAGCCATTTCCTCTGAGAAATTCGTTGGCTCTACTGAATCTGAGTGTCTTGTTTACTCGTAAGTGAATATGATTTAAATAAATCCAATTTATAAAAATTTAGACTTGTCAAATAGCAAAGCTGTTGAGTGTTAAAGAAGAAGGGTCTTCAGTTGGAAAACACGAATTTCCCAGCAATTCTGAACTTGATGGAAATAAGATATACTTAAACATATCTCAATGTTCTGGTGACTGCTCCAGTTTCTGAGATCAGCGTGAGGTGGAATGGAGAGATAACAGTCTGTGTGATGTCCAGAACACAAAGCCAAAGGATAATATAATTGAATTCTTGTCCTGATTTGCTAGAGTTGATTTTGAACCTCAAACAAATGATTTTCTTTTGCTCTGAGGGAAATCATATGAAGAAACTTATTCCACATTAAGATGGTTTGAGTTTCCACAAAGAAAGAAAGTATGATTTGCCTTGGCAGAAGAATGGATTACATATAGAGAAAATCAGATCTTCAGAGAGCATTGGCATTTAAGGGGTGGACAGGGGCTTAGCTTTCTGTCCAAGCTTTTCATATTGTAGTTGCAAAAGCTACAGTGGGCATTTTAGCTGTGATGGGCCAGCATTTCTTCCCTTTTCCCCATCAAGATTACAGATGAGTCTGTTTCCAAGGAAGGGTGCCAGGAGTGATGACATTCTTGGCATCACAGTGCCAGGCCTTCTGAGGTGATTTCTCTGCGAGTTTTCATTTTTGGTCACAGTAGGTATGAGATCATCTTTCATGTATGTTGGGTGCCAGGGTTACGGACTGAATTTAATGTTCCATAGCTATTATATTTTTATTGTGATCAACTGAAAAACATTTGGGGTTTGTTGATGTTGGTTCCAATTCCTCGTGTTTTTGGCCTCAGGGAGGACAGAACAGAAAATGTGATTACAAAGGCTGAAGCATCATGCACACATGCAGAAACATTAACTTCAATGTCGCTTTGAACCTGAGTTAATCCTCATAATGCCTAACAATGAAGTTCCTCTTTCGTCTTCTCTTTTCCTTCATCTTCTTCCTTCTCCTACTACTCTTATTATCTTTTTTCCTCCTCTCTCACTCTCTTTCTCTCTCTTTTTTCTTTCTTTGTTTTTCTTGCTCTTCCTTCTGATTATCTTTTTCTCCATTTTCTCTTTTTCCTCCTTCTCTTTCTCCTTCTCCCCCTCCTCATCGTCATCATCAACATCATCATCATTTTACACCATCATCCTTTTTACAACAGAGGAAAGATAGTTTATGGGTTGAGAGCTCCTTTCTAGTCTATTTTGATTCCCATACAGAAAGATGAAGGACTTATTACAGGGTGGTCTTTGTGGTGACTGGTTGTTTTGAAAATAATTTAATTTATATTAAATTACTTATGTTAAATTAATTATTTACGTTAAAAATAGAGATAGAGATTAGAGGTGGATAAATCTCATTGCATCTTGAATCTGAGTTGAGTTTCTTTGAGGATTCTAGGATTCTGAGGTTTATTGACCAGTCACAGAAATATTTAGGGACTAAAGACATTGCCTAATGCAGAAAAAAATATGTCATCTTAAAGGTTTTGTTTTTAATACTTGCTTGCACACCTGTATATGTATGTGTGTGTGTGTGTATATATATGTATATATATATATATACATATATATATATATATATATATATATATATATATACCATCCTAAATAAGCACACAAATCCACTTTTATTTATTTACCTTACATTAGTTTAAATCTGTGAGGAATATAGCATCACAGGGATTCTGTGTCCAATGGCCTTTGTAGGAAGTTTTTTTTTTTTTTTTTTTTTTTGGAATTTGGCATGAATCATGGGGGAGTTTATTTTCTTCTGATTACTCTGATTTTGTTCTGTTTGTCTCTTGGAGTCACTGTGTTGTGTTTTGCTTTAAACACATAAACACAGCTCTTGCAGAAGTAGAACTCAGTTTCTTCTCAGGCATATACTCCCTCATCTTTTTTAGAAGATTCATGA
Organism: Meriones unguiculatus; assembly: GCF_030254825.1. Classification (NCBI taxonomy): domain Eukaryota; kingdom Metazoa; phylum Chordata; class Mammalia; order Rodentia; family Muridae; genus Meriones; species Meriones unguiculatus. Next base: position 76,951,427 of record NC_083354.1, on the reverse strand, counting down.
ACGTTTTGTGGTTCTCGGGACCCTGCTTATAGCCAGCAAAAATGGTTTGGTACCCACAGCCTTCCAGACATTTTTGCCTTTTAGAAGTCCTGTTCCCAGCGGTCCTCCGAAGGCACCAAAATGGACAGAAACAGCTACTTGGCATCTTTATTCCAAAAGGAAGAATGAATGGTGGAGGCTGTAACTCCACAGAGGCATACATTCTGGAGTTACATGGGACAGGAGGGTGCAGCGTAGCAGGTGGTTAGTGCAGGAAGGAGAGCACGGGGCAGTTCTCTGTGGCCACATGGATAACCATACTGTGCTGTGAATAAACAAAGACAAGCTGATCCAAGATGAAAGCCCACTATTTTAGAAACAGTATGGTCTATTTAGGTTATTCTATCCCAGAGGGTTCCCATTTCTTCAACTTAGAGAAAAGAGGATAACACCTTGAAGACAGAATTCCTACTTTAAAATAAGTTCTGAAACCATGCTCAATGTCAAAAATAATAACTTTTAAGTTAAGCCTGTGTGTTCATACATGTGTATGTTCCTGTGAATGTGAAACTATGTATGCATGTATGCAGGCCAGAAGTTTATATCAGATGTCTTCCTCAATCACTCTTCTCTTTCAAGACAGGGCCTGTAAGTGAGCTGGAGTCCAAGGAATCCAGCTAGACTGATAACAAGCAACAGGGATTTTTTTTTTTTTTTTGTCTTTGCCTCCCTGGTGCTGAGATTACAGGCATATGCCATTATGTCTGGCTTTGGATGGGTACAGAATGTTTAAACGGAGGTCCTCATGATTGTGTGGCAAACATCTTACCAACTGAGTTATCATCCCTGCCCCAAATAATAACTTTCAAAAATTAAAACAGAAGTAAGTTGAAATCTACACTCATGCTGGTAAGATAAATGGCTTTTTCTGTGCAGAAGGCCTATTCCTCAGAAGGGAGAGCTGCTTCTGGATGCTGGACCATTCGGTCCCAGATCAGTGGTTATCACTAGGCTCTACCACAGAGAGAGCAGTGGCCCCTAACAGGAATAATTGACTCACTGAGCTTGAGATCTTACTCAAGAGCTTACTGACCTTGAAAGCCACATAGCACATAGCAGTTATTCTAACCTTTGTTTTTGTATCTGTGAGGAAGAATGATGGAATGCTTGTGACTCCTCAAATTCGGATATCAAATTCCTTAATGCCCAATGACAGTGGTATGATCAGGAGTCTAATGAAGTCAGGCAAAGTCGTGGAGATGGAGCACGTATCCTGGACTTAGAACCCTTGTACAAAGGAGAGAAAGTATGTGTCTCTCTCTCCAGCATATGAGAGAGATCACATGGTGATAAGGTTCTCGCTCAAAGTCAGGAAATACATCTCACCAGGAATAAATTGGGCAATAGCTTGATCTTTGGTTTTGCATCCCCTTTAGCTGTGAGGAACAAATGTTGAACCAACAGCCTCTTACCTGTGGGTCACAATCCCATATGGAATAACTGGATATAAGTATGGCCACAAATTGGCAACAGTACAAGGTTTCTGAGCACACAGCAGCAAGATGTAACTGTAAAACACAAGCATGACAACTCCAGGATGTTCTGACAACGCTCAGCAATGTTGGGTGGCTTCCCTGCAGCTTTTTTTCAGAAGAAAAGACAAGTGTGCTTGGTACTGTGACACACGCTGTCATACATGTGGCATGTACACACATGGCCCGAAGTGCTGGGTCAGGCTGGGAATTGTGCTAGGGAATCAACTGCATTATTCTTCTGTGCATACAAAGCTTTCTGCAGCTACAAAAGCATGACGGTTTATCGAAACACAGACTTTTCATTGTTTTGTTTTTTCTACTGTTACCTACATACAAGCATCACATTAGTTTATCTTTGAATTTTATTGTATTAGAATCTTTGGTTTTAAATTTCACTGTTTCAGAGCTAGGAGAGATGGCTCGGGGATTAAAAATTAACTTCTGGGGAACACCAGAGTTCAGGCCTCAGCATCCATGCCCGGCGGCTCACGACTGCCTGTAACTCCAGCCCTTTGGAATTTGAAACCTTCGTCTGGCCTATGAGGGCCCTGTACTCTTGTACACAAACCTTCTTCCAAACATATGCATAATTAAAAGTAAAATAATTACTAATAATTGACAATAAAACCTTTAGAAATTGTTTCTGACTTGAATTTTATTTTTAAAAAACCATTAAATAAAGGTGGGGTTCAGATGGGACAGAATTTTGGATGATTTCTGAAATGGTTTTAAGCACACTTCAGTCATTTTGTACATGAAGCAGCATTCTTAGCATTATTTAAAGAATCAAAATGTACATCAACTTTAAAAGCCCCTGAAGGTGTTTTACATCTTACAGTATCGCATATATAGCCAATAACTAATTGCTTATGAAAAATAAACAAGCATACCCATATCATTAGTATGAGATTATTTTATTATTGTTAGTAAGTGAAAAACTATATGTACACCAAAAAATTAGTTTAAAACACATTCTCCACAATCTAGTATAAGCAGGTGCTTGATCTATAACTATTTTATGTGCCTTTTATTACACTTAATATTGATTGTCAAGATGAGAGGGTCTAGAACCATCCATGAGACACACCTCTGGGCATACCTGTGACAATTATCTAGATTATATCATCGAGCTTGTGAGGGGCTATCTGGATTTGGGTAAATACTGTGGGCAGATGCACCCTGACATGGGTGGCATCCTGTCTGTGGGCTGGAGTCCCGGGCTGAACAGAAAGGAGAAAACCACCTGAGGACAAGTGTTCAGCTCCTTCAGCTTCTTGACTGCAGATGCACTGTGAGCAGCTAGCTCCAACTCCTGTTGCCATGGATTCCAAGCTATGATGGACTGTTCCCTGGAACTACAAGCCAAGGAAACTGTTTCTTTCTGAAGTTGCTTTTGTCAAGGTAGTTTGTCCTAGCAATAGATAAAGTAACTAAGGGAACCTGTATACCTGGAGATTGTAAAATTTTTCTTGGCAAAGGGGAAGGTCACTAATAGAAAAGGTTTAAGTTTAAGAAGCTCCCAAGCTTTGATACCTCTATAGCAGCTCAAACTGAGTACCACAAGAAAAAAAATTTCATTGCATTGACTACCAATGCCCGTCAGAAATGAAATACTGTATTTAATAAAATATCTGTAGATCTGCCATAACCAAACACATTTTCAACTGTTATGTAAGGTCTTGCACATGAGTATGAATCAGGTACACGATATAGCAATAAACAATTTAAGTCCCTTCTTTTGTTGAATCTCTATCTGGGTCAATAAATCTATAAATAGAACTGAAGGTGTCGCTTCGTGGTAAAGCGCTTACCTAGCATATATATGGCCCCAATTTAATCTCCAGAACTTTAAAATAAGGAGAAAATAACAAAACAAATGCGTAACATTAACTAATATGCCTAGAGATAAGCACATAAAAGAAAAATAGATAAACCTTTCGTCGCCAGCGCTGAGCAAAGGGACGCCTGGTTGTTGGTGGTGTTCTAATATCAATCAGGAGCAGAGCAGATGGTAGTGCTTTGTTCATCCTAGCTCAATGTCTGGCTCGGTGTGCAAAGCTGTTTTATGCCCAGGACACAAAAACAAAATCCAATCCAGGCAGCGCCGTGTAGGAAGAGGAAGACAGAGACCCTGTGTTTCTCCGCACCATGCAGGGCAGATGGAAAAAGACACCCAGGGACCTGCCATCCTTCATGGCACAGGTGGGCCAGGGGCACCCTCTTGCCACCATACCAAGCAGCATGGATGGGGCATGCCGCCCAGGGACTGTCTGACCCCGTGGCCAGCCTACACCTGGAGCCACCAAAATGTAACTATGTGGTGGACAGATGGGAGAGAAAGAGAAGTGGAGCAGCTTGAGCATTATGGAGAGAGACGGAACTGGAGACACAAGGATGGAGAGGAGTAGCTTGTTTTGAGTGACCAGCCCTGCCACCTGGGCCCATAGTGAAGTTCCAGCCAGAGCTGCCACTGAGAGCCATGTTTGAGTCTGTATCTACACAGTAGCAGAGGTCACTGTCGATTTTCAAGACTCATGTCATCAACTAGAGAACACAGGGACATTCCTGGTCAGGGCAGACACCAGGGATCAAGGATGTCCATAAGCTACACTGAACTGGCCCCACCCCTCACTGGCTGGGGATCCTCTGGAGAGCTGGCCCTCTGACCTCTCTACCAGAGGCAACACTCAAGAAAGTGGTTCCTGTACCTCGCCCAGCAGCATAGTGGGGCTGTCTCTGGTGACAAGAGTGTGGGTGAGCTGACCCTGGTAGTCAGGAAAGCTGCCCATGGGGAGAGCTATCCCTGTCCCTCACAAGCTGCAGCAGACCCTGTACCTTGCCTGTACAGAATAGTTGAGCTGACCCTGGAGGTAGGGGAACAGGTGAGCCAGCCCTGCCATTCATCTTCCATGAGATGCCATGGGTATGGGGGATATTCCCTCCCCACCTTGTTCCTTGCCACTTACAGCAGTTGGGAGGGCTGGCCTAGGAGGTCATGAGAGCTGGTGGGCTGTCCCTGCCCCTCACTGACTGCAGCACTTGGAAGAGTGTAGCCCTGAACCTCAACTGGGTAGCACAGTAGAGCTGGCCCTGGTCAAGAGGACACAGGTGAGCCAGCCTAGAGGATGTGGGTGAGGGAGAACTGGCCCTGCTACTCCTCCACTGGGAGCTGGACTGAGCAGGGGGGAGATGCTTTCTGCTCCATTGCCTCTCACCATCAGAGGCACTCAGGAGAGTTGAACCAGGGAGGTCATGAAAACAGGTGAGCTGGCCCTGCCCCTCACTGGATGCAGCACTCCACTGCAAGGGAGGCACAATAGGGCTGGTTCTGATTGAAATGGTGCAGGTGAGCCGCTGCCACAGGCTACAGCATAGGAGAGCTGGCCTTGCCACTCATCTGCTGTGATGATGACCTCCCCACCTCCCTTTTGCTACCTGTCATGGTCAAGAGAGCTGACCCCAAAGGCATGAGAGTTGTGAGATTGTCCTGACACCTCACTGTCTGTAGCACTTTAGGAGAGCTGGCCCTGCATCTAGCCTAGGCAACAAAGTGGAGTTGGCCCTGATGGTGAAGGCCAGGGTGAGCCAGCCCCAAGGGGGTGAGAGCAGGAGAGCTGACCCAGCCCCTTGTAGGCTGCAGTACTTGGGAAAGTACTTGGGTCCCAGACCTTGACAGGGCAGTACAGTGAAGCTGGCTCTGTATGTGTGGGTGCAGGTGAGCTGGTCCCGAGGGCATGACAGCAAGAGAGCTAACCTCACCTCCCACTGATGAAGGTGGCATTGGGTGGCATGGCCAGAGCAGTGCTGGAGAGTTCTCTCTGGTGGTATGGATAAAGGAAAGTAGGAATGCTGACTCTTGGGGGTTGGTCTGGTGCTGCTAATGTATTCATTTGTTAATTACTGACCTCCAAGATCTGGTTATAGCCCAGAGGAGCACATTCTTATGTAAACCACATGATACTATATAAACTTTGTTTGCTAACATTCTCTGATTGGTTAAAATAAAGTTGTTGACAGCTTTCAGCTGGGCAGAAAAGAAGTAGGCAGAGCTTAGGTTTAGTGCTTGGGTTCTCAAAGGAACCATGAAGCCAGAGGAGAGGGAGAAGAAGCAGAAAATGTAGCAGGAGGGAGAATTCGCTATGGGGCAGGATTGACCATGAGCACATATACATGAGGCATGGCCTGATGGAGCAGAAGCAGCACAGGCAATTTTGGCAAGTATATTGAGGCACAAGGCTGGGTGATAGCACATAGCTTTGAGGGTTGTTATTTGCCCAACGCTAGTGCTTTAAGGCTTATTATAATCTAAAAGGCTCCTGTGTCTTCTATTCCAGGACTAAAGGTCTGAATTGGGGGTAGAAATTCCAAATAGATATTAAGAAGAAAAAAGGAACATACACAGTACCACCCACCCAAAATAAAGATTGTTAAAGCTGTCCAGCTTAGCTGCCACCCAGGTCCAGATCCAGGGCTCTGAGTTAGCCCACCCCAAAATGTATATCATCTATGAATGATTGGGACACATGAAAGGGCTACCCCTGCTGTCCCGAAGCTGCAGGATCTCCATGACACAAGGTAACAACAGGATAACTGGGAGGAGGCCCAGTGAGGATCCAGTGTTGATGGTATCACAGAAGCCAGAGACCTTGAACCAGAACAATGACTCATTGCAGTGAACATTTGCAAGTGAAGATGTGTGGACAGAGGGATATACTGTGGTATATACTACAGCTTCCACAATCAGATGTTTTTCTATGCTTTGTTTTTTTAGTGTATGCCTGTGTGTGTGTGTGTGTGTGTGTGTGTGTGTGTGTGTGTGTGTTTATGTGCTTTATTAAGGGCGATTATGAAGGATGGGGAGAAGAGTGGGACTGGGCACATGATGTGAAACTAACAAGAATCAATAAAGAACTTTAAAAAAAATAAGCAAAATGTGATGAGGAGAAGAAGACTATTTTGTCCAGTGTTATCAGCAATAGGGATTTACCTTATACCTCTGAGGGACCCTCAGGAGGAAAACAACTAATAGTCCTACCCAGCCATGACACCTATGAACCACAACAATGACCAGCATGTCATAATCCGAATGGTGTGGTCGCAGAAACCACACCGTGGTAGTAACCAAGATCTCTCTAGTTGGACTTTAGACCTACTAGCTAAAAGGGAAATCATGCCTGGTACAGGAGACCCAGACAACTGCCAGGGCTAGTAAAGTCATGGGTCTTGGAGGAGAACTATTTATTAGACAGCCACCAATTTATTAGAACAGCACAATCCATAATTGCATTCTTAAGGTTTGTCCCTATACCCACAGGTAAATGTAGCCCTCACTACTCATCAATAAAACTAGTCTTTGCAACAGAGACCAGGGCAGAAAACCACAATCAATAAAAAGGCAGAGTTGTAGATCTCGGTCCCAATATATCTACAATACAATAGCCACACCTGAGGCTCAGGGAACTTTGAAGGAAAGGGGACAGAAATATTCTAGAAGCTAGAGAATCGGGGCGCACTGGGGGAGGGTTTACTGTGAAACTGTGTCTCCTAGTAATGACAGAAGCTGTAACCGTTAAAGTCTCACCAACATGACTGCCTAAACATGAGTTAAACAAGGACAACAATAGGCATGCTATTGGGGTGGGGGTGGGGAGGGTAGCCAATGGGGGCTCATCTCTACACAGAAAACTACAAGCTACTAAGAAATCCTGATGGTGGAGGAAATAGTCTTCCACAGGGAAGAAAGAACACACCAATTGGTTATCTAATACCAAATGGTCAGTCCTGAAAAATAGACATACAAGAAGCCTACAAACTGAGCATGTTGTACGTAAGAATATATATGTATATACATACACATACATGCATGTAACTACAATTAATGGAAAGAGAGGCCATGGGTTTCAAAGTGAATAAGGAGGGGTATGTGGGAGGGTTTGGAAGGAGCAACGAGAAGGGAGAATAATTATTATATTAAATAATGATTATTAAATTACTGTATTATAATCTCAAAAAATAAAAGTAGCCATTTTTAAAAGGCTTAGTCTGGTCTGTGTGATAAACGACATTTGAGAATACCTTTTAATTATCAGCCTGACAGTCTGGAGTTTCAGTGAAAAATTATCTAGATTATGTCGGCCTGTCGCTATAGCTTTTGAGAGATGTTTGGAAGAAGAAGGACCCGCCCTTAATGTGGCCACCACCACTTCACAGGCTGGGCATTGTGTTGAATAAAAAGCAAGAGTGGGAGAATGCAGCCAGGTATTCACTCTCGCTTTCTTCACTTCGTTGTGCCTGTAACGTGACCAGTCATCTCAAGCTATTCCTGCCAATGGGCTGGAATTGTGGGCCCGAAGAAATCATTTGTCCTCTCAAGTAGCCTTTGTGAGTACATTTTATCAAACAAACAAGCAAAAATGGAAAACACAAACAAGGTAAGCAGGACTTGGGGAGGATAAGGTTCTAGGCAGAGGTGCGGCCGAAGGTCCCAGGACAAGAGAGCGGGCCCCAAAAATGATCTTTCCAAAGCACTGCGAGAATTCAGAGTTGAAGCTATTTCAGAGAGAGGTGATAGTGCCTCTTCGGTCACTTCAGAGAGAGAGAGGTCCCGGTAGAAAAGAGGATTGTAAAAAGACACCACGTTTTTACCCAGGATTATATATTCTCATTGGATTGTTGCTTAGATCATGTAACTTTCTATCCACAGATACATATTTATAATTCTATCTAATTCTCAAAGCAAAGCCTTTGTGGCAGTTAACCTTCAGTTTTAACTTGCATGAATTTGAAATCACCTAGCTGAGGGTATTTTCAGAGAGGACTAACCGGAGAAGAAATACATCTCACCCTAAATGTAGGTAGCATCCGGCCTCAGGCTACAGTTGCAGAAGAGAAAAGGAGAAAACAAGAGAACCAGCATCCATCTCTCTTTGCTCCCTGGCCAGATGCAATATTACCTATGCTTGCCTCAAGCTGCCTGCCACCCTGCCTTCCTAACATGATAGATTGTATCCTTTCTTAAATTATTAGCAAACATAAATCTTTCTCCCTTTATGTTGCTTCTGTCAATCATTTTTCACAGTGTTGAGAAACAGCTAAAGCCCCATAAACTAGTTCATGTCAGTTTCTTATGAACATAAGTGACCATTATTCTTTGTCTTCTTTGTCTAGTCCAAATTAGTAATATGCTCAGAATATTTGGTAGATGGACTGTAGTTAAGAACCTGCCCTTTGAAGTCAAGCAGAGAGTATTTCAAATTAATCACATACTAGATCTCCAACTTTGGGAACACTGAGAAAATTTTCAGAAAGACAATTTCATTCATCTCATTTTATATAAGTCCCTTCATGTATGTGGAAATAAGAAATTGTTCTCTGATGCTATCCTTTTCGACCCTCTCTTATTGGAACATTTATAAACAATATGCAGGAAGACATTGAAACCGTAAAATTATATCAAGAATTTTATCTAAAATAGAAGCAGCATAAATAAGTTTTTAGTACACAAAAGAGGCTTCTGTGGGCATTGTTCTATCTATGCTTGGATGATACACCTTGGAAGTAGCTTGAATACTCTTCATTTTCTCCATTTTCCAGATAAACATATGGCCAACAAGATGAGTGGTTTTAGCTAAGATCACATAGTTTGTTTGTGGCAAAACTGCAGCTGGCATTCAGCTCTGCTCCTTGTAATTTTCTAAATCCACTGTGCATACCTGGAAAATAAGAGAACACTCTTACCATTGTCCATGGAGACTCCCTCTACTGGGTACATCAGAGGCAGCTTCTTTTGCTGTAACTATGATCTGAGCCAGAACTTTAGGCCTAGTTCACTTCCATGGGAAAAATACTTTTATATATTTATTCATATATTTATATGTGTGTGAAAAAAAATACATGCATATATATATATATATATATATATGCATATATATGACATGTCTCCAGGTGCCCAGGGAAGGCAAAGAGAACATATAGCTAGATTTTCTGGTAGCTTAAGCTATCCTATGTAGGTGCTGAGAACTGAAACCTGTCCTTTGCAAGAAGAGTAATTACTCTTAACAACTGAATCATCTCTCTAGTCCTGGAAAAGTACATTAAAAGAAGAAAAAAAAGGAGGAGGAGGAAGAAGAAGGAAGAAGAGGAGAAAGAAAAGGAAGAACAGAAGGAGGAGGAGGAAGCAGATGCAGAAGCAATCACTTCTCATTCAAGTCTCTGGTTGTCTTCAACCTTGCCATAGAGAATGAAGAAAAGGATAATGACATCCCGAACTGTGGAGTAACCCCAGTACCTGCTGAGAAAGAAACCACACATGGCTTCAGTCTACCTGGTCGCTGATAGCTGAACTGACCCATCCTTTGCTACAGTGTTCACTTTATATACTCGCAATTCTACATAAATATCGGCAAAAGATTTCTGTTGCCATTTCATTTTTCAGAGGTATTTTCAGAGGTGCTAAGTTAGAGCAGAGAGTTGAAGTAACTTGCCCAAGATGACAGAGAGCAAGTGGTCAAAGTCAGAATTTACAGCCTCAGTGTTGCCCATGCAACTTGGGCTGGTGAATGACACTCAGCACGTCTCTTTCCTTATAAGAGAAGGGGGGGGACAACTACCTCAGATTGTAAGGAAAGGTAATTTATTTTATTTTATTTTTTATTCTTTTTTAAAATTCTTTACTAATTACACTTTATTCACTTTGTATCCCCCCCATGGTTCCCTCCCTCCTCCTGTCCCAATCCCTCCCTTCCTCCACCCTCTGCATGCATGCCCCTCCCCAAGTCCACTGATAGGGGAGGACTTCTTTTCCTTCCTTCTGATCCTAGTCAATTAGGTCTCATCAGGAGTGGCTGGCTGCATTGTCTTCTTCTGTGGCCTGGTAATGCTGCTTCCCCCTCCGGGGGAGGTAACTAAAGAGCAGACCAATCAGTTCAGGTCAGAGACAGTCCCTGTTCCTATTACAATGGAACCCACTTGGATACTGAACTGCCATGGGCTACATCTGTGCAGGGGTCTTAGGTTATCTCCATGCATAGTCCTTGGTTGGAATATCAGCCTCAGGAAAGACCCCTGTGCTCAGATTTTTTGGTTCTGTTGCTCTCCTTGTGGAGTTCCTGTCCTCTCCAGATCATACTGTTTCCCACTTCTTTCCTCAGATTCCCTGCACTCTTCCCAAAGGTTGCCCATAAGTCTCAGCATCTACATTGATAGTCTGCAGAGCAGAGCCTTTCAGAGGTCCTCTCTGAGCACTTCCTCAAGATCCAGCTATAACACTCCTAGGCATATATCCAAAAGATTCTCAAGTACACAATAAGGACATTTGCTCAACCATGTTTGTAGCAGCCTTATTTGTAATGGCCAGAAGCTGGAAACAGCCCAGATGCCCCTTAGTGGAGGAATGGATGCGCAAATTGTGGTATATCTACACAATGGAATATTACTCAGCAATAAAAAACAAGGAAATCATGAAATTTGCAGGTAAATGGTGGAATCTGGAAAAGATCATCCTGAGTGAACTATCCCAGAAGCAGAAAAATGCACATGGTATATACTCACTCATATAGACATATAATATTGGATAAACCTACTAAAATCTGTACACCTAAAGAAACTAATAAAGAGGGAGGACTCTTGCTAAAATTCTCAATTCCTATCCAGAAAGGCAAAGAGGTTGGACATCAGAAGAAGGAGAAAAGAGGGAACACGGAAAGGTAATTTGGAAAATTCATGAAAACCCCTGATTTTCTCTGAGCATTTTTGCTCTTTCTGTTCTCTCTTGCCCTTCACATAACCTGGCAAGGGGAAGTATCTCTTCTTGAGAAATACTGTAGAAATATAAAGCTGAAAAGAATATGGTTCTTGCCAGAGCCAATGACAATAAGGCTGATTTGTTCAGACTTATTATTTTGTTTCAATAAAAGATCTGTCTCTAGTTTCCCCAGCAGCCACACAGAGCCAACCCAAACTGAAAACATACGCGGCACAGAGAGTGCAAACTCATTGTTGAAACATGACAGATACTTCAAGAATCAGGAAATTCCTTCTGTAAATGACCAGCTTCTCAGCCAACAGTCATGGGTGAAACAAGACAGCAGTACAGCTGTGGCTGGTGAGACACACAGTGGGCCTTCATGCTCCAGTAGGGAATGGATACCCAAGTCTGTGCTTGCCAGCTGGCACCTGTGGTCCATGGACAAGATATGCCTGGCTTGGTCTTCCGAGTTGGAGCAGTTGCTGGCAGAACACTGTGAGCATGTCAAGGGAAGGGTAATTTTTTTAAAGGCCCATCGCTGTTATTTTTTTTCTTTAAATGGTAGCCACTGAAAAGTTGTGCAAACATTTCAGCTGTGGAATATTTAATCTGACACTTGGCACAACTCTTTTGTTGATCCAAGACATGAAGAATGTGTGTATTCTCTTAGTTCTTTCATTGTTTACTCAAAAAAAAAAAGATTAACCAGATATAAGAGTTTCATGTTCCTTTTCCTCTCTTGAACTGGGTCTGTAGCTGGATATATCCTTGATTCCCCATAAATGGAATGATAATTACAGACCACAAGACGTAAGACAAAGAGTCATTTAACCAGGTAGGTGGACTTAATGCTTTTAGGAGGGGGATGATAAGAGCTTTAGAAGATCACCATGACTGCTGTATTTTTTATCTTTCTTTCTTTCTTTCTTTCTTTCTTTCTTTCTTTCTTTCTTTCTTTCTTTGCTTATTTATTTATTTATTTGCAGAAGGTTGGGCAATTCTTCTAGAATCTGGTGTGAAGTCTCTCATAAAAATGTTACCCAAAAGGCTCCCCCATACCTCCCATATTTTTGGTGAGAAGAAACAAACAAGAAAACCAAAAAGAGCAACCAGGTGGGGGTCTCTTACCCCCTGGTACTGGTCATCCCAGCTCCTGTATCTGCTTTTCAATGCCACAGGGAGTTACTCATTGAATTCCTTTTTGTTGTCTCATTGTTTCTCTAGAAAGGGCATATTTTCTGGATTGCATTTAATTAAGACAAAACAGCACCCATCTCTTCATAGGTAAAGAGAATGTTGCCCACCTAGAAAATACAGGGTTTCTCCCAAAAGGTGAAGTAGCAGGCAGTTCTTTCTCACCACGTGGTGAGAAAGATGAAGCCCTGACCAACATTGCAGAGTAAAGCTTAGGCCTTTCCAGATGCTTCTCCATAGAAATGGGAATGACTGAATTGATGTCACAAACAGCTACTAAAGTCCCTTCCTCTCTGCAGGTAAACCAGTCAAGCTAAAGAGTATTCCCATCACAGACCAAGGAAGACAACCTATTCATCCCCCCCTCACACACACTGAGTTATGAGCAGCAACAGCTCTGACCTAAAAATGGAAACTAATATGAACCATGTCACAACCAATAATAATAAGGCTCATTGCTGTCACCTGGCTATAGATGATGTAATTCTGTTTCAACAAATTTGTTAAAACAATATTCCACTTGTATGTAGGATGGATGAATATGGACAGGCAGAGGAGAGAATCAGATAGAAATATTCAACAAACAACAAAAGGAAACAAAGAAAAGACCAAAGACCCTGACACTGCAAAGAAAACTGTAGACTGATAAATCTAGATATTTCCTTAGTTCTCATTCAAGTTTCCAGGCCTCATTCCAAACAAAAATTTATCTTTGTTTCTCATGGAAAATTTTTTAAAAAATCAAATCTGTTTTAAAAGTAATGTCCAAGTTTGTGTTTTTATGCTTTTAGAGTTTGAATAATTCAGTTTGGTAAGTAAGAAACTTTTAGACCTCAAAAAACTTTAGTCAATGGGCAAAAATAATCTCCACAGCAAAAAGTGGCTATAAGAATGGGTATGTTGGGCAAATACAATTTCAATTTAAAATAGATATGCATAAATATTACTTTCTTTTTTTATTTTGGAGTTCTTAATATTGAATGCTTGTTTTATATTCAGTGGAAAAGTGGCAAAAAAATGCGTTCTTCCAAACACTCTCTTCTTGTAGCTGAGCAATCAGTGTATCCTACAGTGTGTAAAACTTAAATGCTCAACTTTTTTAGTCATCAGGGAAATGCAAATCAAAACGACTCTGAGGTTTCATCTTACACCTGTCAGAATGGCCAAGATCAAAAACTCAAATGACAACACGTGCTGGTGAGGATGTGAGGAAAGGGTAACAGGACTCCTTCCTCCATTGCTGGTGGGAGTGCAAACTTGTACAACCACTTTCGAAATCAATCTGGTGCTGTCTCAAAAACTGGGAATAGTCATACCTCAAGACACAGCTATAACACTCCTGGGCATACACCTGAAAGATGCTCCACCATACAACAAGGACATTTGCTTAACCACATTCATAGCAGCTTTATTCATAATAGCCAGAAACTGGAAACAACCTAGATGTCCCTCAACCAAAGAAAGGATAAAGAAACTGTGGTATATTTACACAATAGAATACTGCTCAGCCATTAAAAACAAAGAAATCATGACATTTGGAGGCAAATGGATGAAACTAGAAAAGATCATCCTAAGTGAGGTAACACAGACCCAGAAAGACAAACATGGTATATATTCACTTATAAGCAGATTTTAGTCATATAGTATATACTACAATGCACAGGCCCCAAGAAGATAGGTCTGAGGAACATCTTAGGCTTCATATCAGCTCACTAGTTAAGGGAGTTGGGGACATTTCTGACACAAACTATGGTGCCTGCTTTCTGATCACTTCCCCCTGATGGGACTTCCCTACAAGGCCACAGGGGAGGAAGACAAACTCGGTCTTCATGTGAATAGATGAGCTGGGGTGTCTGGGCTGGAGAAGATCTCCTATTCTGAGGAATAGGGGAGGGGGGATATAAGAGGGAGGGTGGGACTGGGAGGAAAGGAGAGAGGGGCCTATGACCACGTAAATTGAATTAATTAATAAACAAAATATAATAAACTTACTGTGCATCTATGCATTTCAAAAAGAGTAGCAGAAAATTTAAAATTCTTAATAAAAATAATGTTTGAGAAGCTGAAAAGGCTGAATAGCCCAACAATCTTTAATACATGTTAAATAACACGGTACTTCATAAGTCTATGCAAATATTACACGTCAGTTACAGATAAAAATCTATGCATTGTTTGCAAAAGAACCCAACAGTGTGTTTTTTCTGGCATGGTGTTCCTAGGTCCTGGCATGAGGTAATTCTGAGTGTCATCCCTGTGACAAGGTACACCGAATCAGAGAATTGCCATGGAGAGTTTCCAGAAGCTGTTCTTCTCAAAACAGCTTAAATGCATTCTTCATCTATCTTTGTCAAGCATCAGTTCTTCTCAAAACAACTTAAATACGTTCATCTGTCTTTGCCAAGTGTCACTCATGAAAAAAAAAAAAGATCTTAATGCCGTGCCTCAACAATGAACTAGTTGTAGTTAAAACTAGAGTGTGTGAAACACCCTACATGAAGAGCATTCCATAGAAATCACTTCTTGGAGTTTTTCAACGTGTTCTTAGTGTCTGGTGCCCTCAAAGACGGTGTCAGAGCAGTCATCATTAGACATAGGGTTTGACAAGTCTTCTTAATTCTACCTACTGTTGGTGTTGCACAACCATTCAGGGCATAGGCTGCAGAATAATGACATCTCCGATGTAGACTCTACTTGACTGGAAGGAGTTTCTGGAACATTCTGTTAAGAGGTAGTACAAGGAGCGGCCACAAACTGAATAACAATGGCTGTCACACATACAGTGCAGTTATGCTGGTAGCACAATTGGTTTTAAATTACCAACTGTATTCCAGGATTGGACTGGGTGAGTTTCTGCTGCTCAGACACTGATCAACATATCTTTCCTACAGGGTTCAGATGGTGA
Source organism: Meriones unguiculatus (assembly GCF_030254825.1). Classification (NCBI taxonomy): domain Eukaryota; kingdom Metazoa; phylum Chordata; class Mammalia; order Rodentia; family Muridae; genus Meriones; species Meriones unguiculatus. The sequence goes on along the minus strand of NC_083354.1, from coordinate 76,936,072 downwards.
CTTTCTAAGCCTACCTCGGTTTTCATTTGCACATGAATACCTTTGTCTATGTCTAGAAGCTCCAAGGTCATTTGTCAAGGCTGTAGGAAGTGGGTGATCTGTGTTAGGGACTGCAAAGTACCAGTTAAGTCATTGTGACATCACCACCCTTACTTGTTTTATATTTAAATGTTAAAACAATGAAAATTGGTGGGAAAGAGTGATTAAAAAAATTATCTGCCTTTACCTTAATCTTTTCCTAGCCCTATATCACCTCCTCCATAAAACAGAGAAAATAGTATGTATGCACATAGGGTAAAATTATCTCCTAGCCTCTTCTTTACCTTTAAGTTTCAATAGATTTCCTACATGTGTGTATTCAATACATACAGTGAAAACCTTAGAGAAATGAACCCAATTCCTATGAAAAATACTAAAATTATTTCCTGCCATATTGCTACAACAGAAAATTTATTGGCAAAGTAAGTTGCAATATTATTCCCAGCAGAAGATTTCTGCATATGTGAAAAAGTATAATTGCTTAATTCAACACAAAGAGAAAGCAAAAAAGTGAGCAAGTTGGGAAGCATGTTGCTATAGCTATAGTTAAGCTTCATATTTATTAAAATCGAACTTATAAAAAGCCATACTTATTAAACATATAAAGAAAATGATGAATTGTCTAAGGATATCACACCCAATAAAGTTGATGTCCATAGGGGAGTCATTGAAATAAAAAGTCATAACCTTTAATATAAAATATATAAGAGCTTGAGAGCTTGTTTGGAGGTTCTAGATGCAGAGCACAGCTACTGGTCCTCCTCTATCAGGAAAGGTCATCCTGTTTGACCAAGTGTGCAGTTTTAGACGGGCTGCACATGGAGCAAAGAGGAAGCAAAGGTAGAACTTTCTAGGCATCCAGATCTGCAGAATCAACCATAGTGATCAATGGGATAAAATCTGTTTGAAGCTAGATTGCCCTCACATTCTGGAAAGAGAAAGTTCAATTGGGGAAGGAATTAGAAGGGCAGATTAGAAGAGGGAGTATGGGGAATGATGTGTGAAAACAATTGAAAATGTCATATGGAAGCATACTTCAATAGAATCCTCCTAAAATATATACATGCACATACACATACTACGTACATGTATGTAGATGTACACACACATGTACTTTAAATGGAGGTGACCGATACTGGTGGAACAGTGCTTCCCTGAGATACCATAGTCTATCAAATAAAAAGCTCAATGCCAGGTATTGGTTACTTCTTTTTTAATTGTTTGTTAGTAGGATCCAATAGATAACACCTGTCTTCCTTCCAAATACTACAGGCTTTTACTATTGCTCTTGTTGCTCTTCTGAACTTGATGGTAAGATCCTGTTGCTAAAGCTATCACACTCTTGAGTCATAGGATATGAAGAATTCAAGCCAGTGTCAACCTGAAAATTTCATTTCTAATGGTTGGTTTTCAGAGGGCTGGCAGATAATATGTGCACTACCAGGAGAGAAAGGTTATCAAGAGTTTTACCCACCTGTGAACCCTGTAAGCTATAATAATGACTGGACTAGCAAGATATGCCCACTAGTGTTATTAGTGGCATAAATATTATGATAGTAACCAACCACTTTTGGATTGAATATAAGATCTGTTCCATAAGATGGAACTCATTCCTGGTACCATTAATTGGAGAAAAAAAAATCCATGGCTGGCTTGGCCATAGGTCCTAGGGAAGAATATAATACTATCCCTATGATAAATAAACATAGTTACAAAATGACCCATAAGTTTTTATCTCTATATTCATAGATGAATACATCTCCCAACTTTCTTCAGAGAAGCTTCTTCTTACACTTGATGGTGATTAGCACAGAGACCAACAATTGCTCAAGTGCAGAGAATAAGAGACTATGAAGTTCTTAGCTGTAAATGGGGCAGTTATATTCCACCTCCTCATTGAAAGACTAATGGAACATCAGAAAAAGTAGGTGGAAAGAGTGTAAGAGCTGGAAGTAGTAAACATCTGTGTCAAAAGAGAACTTGCCAGACATGACAGTGTCACTACAGCATGAACTCACGCAGGTTGGGACCAAGACACCCAAAAGCTCAACATAGATGGGAGAGCATATGATGTCCTACACCTAGTTCAGGAGATATTGGCAATTGATAGCTTCTGAGGGAGGGTAGTCAATTATGTTCAAGAATGAGACCCTTGTAAAGCTATCCATGCCCCAGTAGATGGCCATACTGACAGCACTAGTTAGTTTCAGTGGGTTTTAAAACATAAAACACATGAAGTTGAAAGGAGGAAGTGGATAGAAATGGGAAGAATTGGTGAGTAGAGTAAGTGAATGGACTTGATTAAAATTCATTATGTGCATATAAGAAATTCTCAAACAATACAAAGTAGAATAGATTATGATTTTAGGAGAAATTTGCATATTTTACATAAGAGCACATGTTCATAAAAGCTACAAATAAATTAATACGCAAATATTTGATAAAATATCTCTGTAATTGGCATACAGAAAAATTTAAACAGGAATAAAAAACAAAAGAGATCAAGATCAGCAACAACAAAAATACAAGATTTAGCAAAGAAACATGAAATAAGTTCAGCATTCTTTCCCCAATCGCAGCCAAAATCTATTAAAAACAAGTGAATAGAAACAGCAACATCTACAAAAATCACCTCAGTACTGAGTCACAGTGATGACGTCAACATTGTAATCTGAAACTTCCATCATTCTATCAGGAAAAAAAAAGTATTTGAATCAAATCAAAAAAGAAGCCTCCCCACCGTAATGCTGAGAGAACAAAGAAACAGCAAGCATTCTTAGAGGAATTCTGGAACATTCTAAATCAACTTTAGTTTTAAAAAGGTGTGGACTAAAGCTTTGCCTGGAGGCAGTGGTGCATCTGGGGATCCAGCTCTGTGCTCAATTTAGGTACCACACATGCCTGGAAGAAATTCAGGGAGCTTTTATTGCAATGACCTCTGCTAAGGGGGTTCTTGATGGTGGTGATATAGAGGAAATGACCACTAGAAAGTGGTTGCTAAAGAGATGGGACTCAACGCGCTTGAAAGAATGCTTGCCTACTTCAGTGTGACAGCCATAAATGTAATGAAGTACGTTAAGGGGAAGCTGTGGCGAAAATGGGACAGGGAGTGGGGGCACATCCTCTCACTATATAAAAGGGAAGAACGGGGGGTGCACTTTAAATTTTTACCATTATGATGAGACCCCAGACACTACTGAATGCAGGAGAATGTTCTCAGTGGAACTCAGTGGAATTGGAACCTAAAAGGTAGTCTTAAAGCTGTTTAGGAAAGATACATAATCATGAAGTTCTTTGATTATCACAACTCAATATCCGCAGCTAGTTTCTCACCCAAAGGCTGCACCATATTTGGAGTGCAGAACTAGCTGGTAGCTAGTCTGGCTTTCAGTCTAGATCGTACAGAAAAACAGGGAGCCCACCTTAGGAAGGAGAGAAGAAATGCAAGAAGACTCCACCTATGTTTTTACTTGTTGTTTGTATTTGGGACAGAGCATTTATGATTATAGTTGTCTTCTTTCTTAACTCATGTGAATGCAAAAAAGTAAAAATTCTGAATATAAGAATAAAATGAATAAAAAGTACTACGTTCCAAAAATATATTTAATTTTAGGAAAAAAATTTACTCTTAGAAAACTGATAAAAGTAAATAATAATAAATACTTTCATTTTAAGAAGATAACAGAAAAATATTAATTCTAAAAAAAGATCCCCAGCTCAAAGGTATAGAAAATATTATTTGATAAAAGCATAGAAGAAAATTTTCCTAGTGTAAAGAAAGAGATGCCTATAAACATACAAGAAACTTACAGAACACCAAATAAATTCAACCAGAAAAGAAAATCCTCCTGCCACATAATAATCAAAACACTAAATGTAAACAACAAAAAATAGAACATTAAAAACTATAAGGGACCTAACAAATATCTATAGAACATTTCATCCAAACACAAAAGAATATACCTTCTTCACAGGACCTTCTCCAAAAATTGACTATATAGTTGGTAACAAAGCAAGGCTCAACAGAAACAAGAAAATGGGAACAACCGTATCTTATCAGACCACCACGGATTAAAGCTGGACTTCAATAACAATGGAAAGCCTAAAAACTCATGGAAACTGAATAACTCCCCATTCAATGACCACTGGTCAAGAAAGAAATTAAAGACTTTCTAGAATTCAATGAAAATGAATGCACAACATACCCAAACTAATGGGACATGATGAAAACAGTGCTAACAGGAAAATTATGCTAGTTCATAGCACTAAGTGCATTCATTCAGAAATTAGTGAGATATTTACTACCAACTTATCAGACACCAAAAGCTCTAGAACAAAAAGAAGCAAACACACCCAAGATTAGAGAAGAGGAAACAATCAAACCCAGGGTTGAGATCAATAAATTAGAGAAAAAAAAAAGAAGAAGAAATATAGAATCAACGAAATGAAGAGTTGATTATTTGAGAAACTCAACAAAATAGATAAACCCTTAGGCAAACTAGCTAAAAGTCAGAGAGAGGATATGCAAATTAACAAAATCAGAAATTAAAAAGGGGGGACATAACACTGAGGAAATAAAAAATTTGTAGGTCTTACTTTGAAAACCTGTACTCAACAAAATTTGAAAATCTTAACAAAGTGGACTTTTTTTGATAGATACCACTTATCAAAGTGAAATCAAGATCAGGTAAAAAACTGAAATATACCTGTAACCCTTAAGAAAATAGAAGCAGTCATCAAAGACTCCCAACCAAAAAGAAAATAAAGAAAAAAGAAAAAGAAAAAAGCCCAGGCCCAGATGCTTTTACTATAGAATTCTACCAGATTTTGAAGAAAAGCTAATACTAACACTCCTCAAATTCACAAACTTATTCCACAAAATAGAAACAGAAGGAACACTGTCAAAGTCATTTTATTAGGCCACAGTCACCCTGATACCTATAGCACACAAAGACTCAACCAAAAAACAAGGAAATCATGAAATTTGCAGGCAGGTGGTGGGAACTAGAAAAGATCATCCTGAGTGAGGTATCCCAGAAGCAGAAAGACATACATGGTATATACTCACAATTGGGTATTCGACATATAATATAGGATGTCAGACCTCCCAGGTGAATGGATCAGTAGAATTAACATAGTAAAAATGGTCATCTTACCAAAGGCAATCTACAGATTCAGTGCCATTCTAATGAAAATTCCAACACATTTTATTTTACAGATCTTGAAAGAGCAATACTCAACTTTATCTAGAAAAACAGAAAGCTCAGGATAGCTAAAACAATCCTGCAAAATAAAAGAATGTCTGGAGGTCTCATGAGCCCTGATTTCAAGCTGTACTACAGAGTAATAGTAATAAAAACTCCATAGTATTGGCATAAAAATAAACAAGTTAATAATGGAATTGAATCAAAGACCCAGAAATAGACACACACATCTATAGACACTTGATTTTTTGACAGAAAAGCCAAAACTATACAATGGAAAAAAAAAGAGAGAGAGATTCTTCAGCAAATAGTGTTGGTCTAACTGGATGTCTATATACAGAAAAATGCAAATAGATGCATATTTATCACCCTGTACAAAACTCAAGTCCAAGTGGATCAAAGACCTCAACATAAAAACCCCACACTCTAAATCTGATAAAAGAGAAAATAAGGAAGAGCCTTGAGTGTATTAGGACAGGAGTCAACTTCCTGAGCAGAACACCAACAGGTCAGGCACTAAGATCAACAATTAATAAATGTGATCTCCTGAAATTGAATAGCCTCTGTATGACAAAGGACACTGTCAACAGAACAAAAGGACAGCCTGCAGAATGGGAAACGATCTTCACCAACCCTACATTCAACAGAGGACTAATATCCAAAATATATAAGGAATTCAAGAAATCAAACACCAACAAACCAAATAACCCAATTAAAAAGCAGTCTATTCATGTAATATAGGATAAACCTACTAAAATCTGTACACTTAAAGAAACTCATCAAGAGGGAAGACTTTTGCAAAAATGCTCAATTCTTATCCAGAAAGGCAAAGAGGTTGGACATCAGAAGAAGGAGAAAAGAGGGAACAAGTCAGGAGCCTGACAAGCCTGAAAAGCTCTGCCCTGCAGACTATCAATGCAGATGCTGAGACTTATGGGCAACCTTTGGGAAGAGTGCAGGGAATCTGAGGAAAGAAGTGGGAAACAGTAAGCTCTGAAGAGGACAGGAACTCCACAAGGAGAGCAACAGAACCAAAAAATCTGAGCACAGAGGTCTTTCCTGAGACTGCTATTCCAACCAAGGACTATGCATGGAGATAACCTAAGACCCCTGCACAGATGTAGCCCATGGCAGTTCAGTATCCAAGTGGGTTCCATTGTAATAGGAACAGGGACTGTCTCTGACATGAACTGATTGGCCTGCTCCTTAATTACCTCCCCCTGAGGGGGAAGCAGCATTACCAGGCCACAGAATGCAGCCAGCCACTCCTGATGAGACCTAATTGACTAGGATCAGAAGGAAGGAAAAGAAGTCCTCCCCTATCAGTGGACTTGGGGAGGGGCATGCATACAGAGGGTGGAGGAAGGGAGGGATTGGGACGGGAGGAGGGAGGGAACCACGGGGTGGGGATACAAAGTGAATAAACTGTAATTAATAAAGAAAAAAAAGCGGTCTATAGATTTAACATAATTCTCAAGAGAGGAATCTTGAAATGTTCAATATCCTTAGTCATCAGAGAAATGCAAATCAAAATGACTCTGAGATTCCATCTTACACCAGTCAGAATGGCTAAGATTAAAAACTAAAGTGACAGCACATGCTGGAGAGGATGTGGATAAAGGGAAACCCTCCTCCATGGCTGGCGGGAATGTAAACTTGTACAACCACTTTGTTAGTCAATGTGGTGGTTTCTCAGAAAATTGGAAATAGCTCTACCTCAAGAACCGCTAAACCACTCCTGAGCATATACCCAAAAGATGTTATACAATACTACTTAAAAGTGGATTATTAGCCATAAAGTCAGGACAACCATGGTACAACCTGAGGACCCAGAGAAGCTAAGTAACAAGGAGGGCTGAAAGAGGGATGCTTGAATCTCACTGAGAAGGGAGAATAGAAGAGAAATGGAAATGGGGAAAGGGAGCTGGGTGGGTGATAGAGGGGAGGGGAGAGGAAGGGATTAAGTAGACGGGTGGGGGGGAAGCAGAGTGAGAGAAAACTGGATCAGTGGAGGGACCAATGGAACAGTGGCTTCTGTGGAATCTATGAGGGTGACCCTAGCTAGAAATGGTTATAGAACCAGAAAAGACTTCCAATGGAGGGATTGGGTCAGCAACCCAACCACAGAACCTTCGGCCCCCAATTTGTCTTTCCTACAAGATGTGCAGAAATGGGGCAGAAATTGAGGGAGTGGCCAACCAGTGAGTAGCCCAGCTTGAGACTCATGCCATGAGATAGAGCCCATCCCTGACACAACTAATGATATTCTGTTATACTTGCAGACAAATGCCTAGCATAACCGTCATCTGACAAGCTTCACCCCGAAACTGGTGAAAACACATGCAGAGACTCACAGCCGAACAGGGGAGGCAGAGGTTGGGGAATGCTATGGAGGAGGGGAAGGAAGAATTGAAGGAGCCAGAGAGGTCAAGGACACCACTACGGAATCAACTAACCTGGGCCTATAGGTGCCCACAGAGACTGAGCTGCCAAACAGAGATGATGCACGGGACAGAACTAGGCCCGCGGCACAGATGTAACAGTTGTGTAGTGTGGTCTTCCTGTGGGACTCCTAACAGCAGAGACAGGGGCTATCTCTGACTCTGTTGCCTGCCTTGTCTAGCCACAGTAGGAGAAGATGTACTTAGTCCTACTGCAACTTAATATGCCAAGGTGCCAAGACTGGTTGATATATTTGGGAGGCCTCTCCTTTTCTGAGGAGAAAAGGATGCCAGGAGGATGATAGAGGGAGGTGAGATGAGAGGGAGGACCTGGGAGGAGGCAGTGGAAGCTGCAGTCAGGGTGTAAAGTGAATTAATTAATTAATTTTTAAAACCTGAGAGAGAGAGAAAGAGAGAATTAACAAGGCAAAAGGAACACTCAAAAACATAGAGGACAAGAAGGAGAAAATGTGAAAGCCTACAGACATTAGGGAGGAATCAGAAGATAATGAGTATTAAATGTAAAAATGACTCTTGCCTAACAATAGTGGGCGCAAATAAAACACCAAAAAAAGACCTTAAAATACCGTGATGCTGTCTGAAGGAGCTTTGTGAAAAGTAAAGAGTTATTTCCCTAGACAACAATACTGAAAAATAAATTCTCATGACACTGAAATAAAAAGGAAAAGAGTTCTATATGAACTTATGGAACCGTAAGAAACAAATCAGCTGTCAGAGAAAGAAATCAGGCTGGTTTTAGAAGGCATACATCCATTCACCAAAAACAGCAGAAATAGCATCTACATATAGATATATGTTTGATAAGAATAACACGTTGTCTTCATTTATACAATCAAATCACATACAATGAGAATGAATTATTTAGAACTATATGTAAATACCCACATTAATCTCAGAAAATAATAATATGGAACAAATGAAATAATAAATGAAAGAGGGTGCCAGAAAGGGGACATTGATGGGAACATCAGGGGGAGGTGATATTGTCATACATCATTTCATGCAGCATTTTTTAGCAATTTTGTGAAATTGACTGAACTGTACATTGGCACATTGGATAAAATGTCAACATATTATTAGAGAGAAGTCATCTAAAAAGACTTCATTGGAAGCAGTCAATGGATAGGTGTCCCAATTTCCCTTAAAAGTTTAAAGTAAGCATTTATATCAGAAATTTAATAGCAATTCCATGTGATACAACACAGCTTCAAAATTAGCAGCAATAAAGGTGAAGAAAGAAGAAAAAAGGAGGGGAGGGAGGAAAGAAGAATGAGAAAAAAGAGGAAGGAATCTTTATCAAGGGAAAATTTAAAACTATGTAAGTTATAGAAAACAGAAAACAGAACTAAGAAATAAAGTGTTAGAAACTACGCTAAAGGTGTCAGTCTTCACAATAAAATGTAAATAGTTTAAACATATAATAATAAAAAATAAACACATGTTAAAAACTTTGAAATTAAAACATCCAAAACCGAAATCATATTTCCAAATACTATTCTCCCATGAAAGTAATAAATGGTCCTAAGAGAAATGGAAAGAAAGAAGACTGCTGAAGGAAGGATGGAGAAAGGTGTAATGCTTTCCTGCATCTGCGGACAAGGTCTTTGATGGGTCAGGACTTTGTCCCCACATTGGCAGGTGTTGGGGCCTATGTGCTGTGCTTTAAGGTCAGAATGGTGCCTGTAGTGGTGGTCTTAGTTGCGCTAGGGTTTGGGGGCCTGTTGCAGCATCACTGCTGGGTTCAATTTTTGTAGAAATGTTGAAAAATGTGGGCTTATATGAACACTCAGCACTCAGTTGACTAATGTTTTATTTATTTTTTCACCCACCCCTATGAGAGCAAGGAGATTAGTTGTTTTTTCTTGTCCCCTTGTCATCTGACTTGAGTTCCAAGTTAATCATGTCCTTACAAATCAATTAGGTGTCTCATTTTAAAGCTTTTAATTTTTCGTGATAAAATTTCATGAAATAATTATCATTGATCACTTATGTCATTACAAATATTTATTTACCTCCTATTGTAGTATCTTTTTTGTTTCTATGACTAAAATATGCTGAAAAACACAGTTTAGAGAAAAAAGACTTATTTGGCTCACAACTCTGTGCAACAATCCATCCTGTCAGGGAAGTCATGGTGACAGAAGGCTTGCCAATAGCAGAGAACAATGAATGCATGCATTCATTTCTGTTCTTAGATATTCCCAGATTCACTGCCTAGAGAATGGTGACTCCCACAGTGGATGCATTTCCTCATCCCAATTAATGCAATCTAGATAATCAAGATAATGCTCGGAAGATAATTTTAGATCTTCTCAATCCTTGGACAAGAAGCAAGCTCTTTGGGACGCTACTAGTATACTCTATTGCCAAAGAACCAGGATATTTTTTAAAAAATCACATTTAATCTCCTCTATTACACCAGCCTTAGCAGTACACCTCTAAGCAGGGCTCTCTCCTTAATATTTTGCACTAAATATTTCCAGTAATCTCTCTACTCAAGAACTTTGCCATGTGGGATTGTCTCTGACTCTATTGCCTGCATTTGCAACATTTTCCCCTTACTAGGCTGCCTCATCCAGCCTCAGTAGAAGGTGCCCCTAATCTTATTGTAACTTGATGTGCCAAGGATGGTGGCTATCCATGGGAGGCCTCCCTTTTTCTAAAGAGAAAGGAAGGAGGGGTGGAGGATGGAGATGATGAAGGGTGTTGTCAGAAGAAAAAGGAGAAGAAACTTAGGTCAGGGTATAAAGTTAAATTTTAGTGAGTATCTTGGTGTCTTTAAAAACCAAGTTATGTAAACATGTTTTTATTTTAATCTCACGTGTGGGATAAGGAGCTGCTTTAGACTGTCTACAGCAGCAGACTATGTGCCTGATGGGTGCTCGGAGAGGGGTGTGATTCTGCTAGCTGAAGATAGTTTAATTCTGGAGACTCCAGCGAGGGTATAAAATAACCAGAGCCCAGAGCAGGAGGCTGTTTCTTCTGCTGGTTTCTGCTCCTGCTGCTGCTATTGCTGGTTTGTCAAGTAGTTGAGGGAAAAGAGACAAGAAGTTGGAGATACCCTGACAACAAGAACATTGGACTTGCTCCAAAGAACTCAACGCCCCTAATCAGCAGGAAGTGGTCTAAAAACAACTCAGTATCCCCCTTTCCCTGTAATCTTCTGTCTCTCCTACCTGGTATTAGGGTATTGAAAGGGATTGTGGTGGAGAAGGGTGGTTGATATAAAAACCCAAATAAAATAGATAAAAAATATGCCAGGATTAATCAATCATCAATCAACCAATCAATTAAAAAAAGAACTTGGTTGTGGTTGACTGTGGGCCGTGTGCCCTACAAAGGTCTATTGTGATAAGAAGCTTAGTCCCCACATGAGTAAGCTGGGAGCTTGCGGAACATTTGGGGAGAAGTAGAGCCATGAGTGAGGCCACAGAGGCTGTTTCATGGAGAGAACTTTGTGACACCAGCCTCTCTCTAACTTTCTGTGTCATGACACCAGTCTCCTCTCACCATTTATTCTCTCCATGATGTGAGTCTACCTGCCCCTCTCATCAGAGGTCAAACCACCTGATTTTAGAGTTGACTGGCTGAGATTGTGAACTAAGTAAATGTCTTCTAATTTATTGTTCTCATGGGCTTCATCATCATAGTACTGTAAACGTAACATTTGTAAGCGTCATAAGAAACGAGAAGGTTATAGACAGTAAATACATAAACAAAATCTTACTTCAGCTAACCTTGGGAAATGGTATTAAAAAAGAAAAGAAACGAAATACATGTTCCACTGACTAAAATGAACCAGAGCTGGTCACCTCCCTCTGAGTTTGGACGATAGGGAAGAGAAGGCGGTTGGATTCTGAGCTAGTGGCTACACTGCACGGATGAGCTGCACATACCCCTCCGTTAGGAAGTGCAGTTGAATATGACTGAGGTGTTGAGGCTGAATGTGTCAGCGCGCAGCCCCCGCAAGCACATCATCACTGACAACCTCCATGCATCTGATGGGTGTATCAATCACCACCCCTGCCACGGCCCACCCGGCCTTAAAATTGTTTTGCACTCCTTGAGATGATCAGTGTATTGCTTTAGATGCAATATCAGGTCCAACTCTGGATTGTTAGAATAGTTGATTATCTGAAAAATAACTATTTTTTATAATCTGTCACTTTTTAAAAAAAAATCTAACATTACAATCTGAGGGACCCTATTTCTAGATTTCAGATTCTGGCCTTACTACTTTCAGTTGTGTGACTTTGGGCAAATAAATCACTAATAGGTTTGAACACAGAATCTTCCCCACAAACTTCTAGGACCCTCTTGTGAAGGCCATGGGGTTTTTAGGGGGTGGGTCTGGCTGAACTGAGTGGGAAGGGGTTTGAAGGGGCTAGCCTGTGCTTTCTCCTTCCTGCCTGCTGCTGTGAGAGAGCCTTTTCTTGTGTTCCTAAGGCCCTCTTTTCCCCTCAATAGAAAACTGAAATCTCTCACAAGAGGAAAACCCATTTCTTCCTTTAAGTTTGTTTCTGTCAGGAGTTTTTGTCAGTGACAAAAAAGAAAAAAAAACACAACAACAACAAAAACAAAACCAAATATGAACACCCAGAAACAAACAACCTAGTATAATTACCTTTAGGTTAACTTAATTTCTCTCAGTTCCAAATTTTCTATTGGGTTGAATTGGATGACAAACACAAAGTATTTAGAATAGTATCTGGAATTAGAGATGTGCTCAATAACTTCTTATTATGCAGTAATTAATTTCTCCGGTGTTTCGTTAACATCCTTCGGGACAATTCTATTTAAAGATCTGGTTTTCATTCAACAAATGCCACTGTCTCTCCTAAATAAACTGACGCTTGTCGGCCTTGAATATGAAACAACTGATACAAGCTGGTTATATTTCAAAGGTTTAAAATTAGGTTTCAACACAATTTTTTGTTTCAGTGTCAAAGTGAAAAGTCTTTTAGCATTGCCTTAGGCCTTAAGTGCTCATCCCATTGGTTCAGGCAGATAACACTGTGGGTGGGCTCAGCAAGGCCTGCCTGCCATGGAGTGCTGTCCCCTTCTTCTGGAATCTTACAGTCCCAGCCCTTTCTGAAGAGGGAGAGCCTGTGAGCCAAGACTTGCCCCTGCACGGCAGGGTCGACCACAGGAACCAGACATCAGTATGTCACTGAAGTGGCCTGATAAATGTACACAGGAATTCATCCGGACAGCAACAGGTAGGTTATGGCCAAGGACTGTCGGAGTTTTAGTTCAATGTGAGCCGCACACCATACCTGGGTTATCGCTGAGAACCACAGGAGCATCTGTGGCTCGAAGGAAAATTTAATTTTAAAATGAGAAGCTCTTCACAACTAGCTCTCCTTCGTTTTCATAGGAAAATATTTTCTTGCCACAAATTCATGGACAATAGCTATATAAAATTGTATATCACATATGTCTACATTATATGGTCTCAACTATCATTATAAAATAGTTTCATCTCTTTGCTAAATCACCTCCTCACTTTTGATCACTAGTGAGGGGAGGGGCTTGATGTCCATTCTTGGTTCGTCTGACAGTTCCTTCCTTGTGCTCCTTATAACCTGACCTGCAGCCCGCTGCCAGTTGTCACTGTGAGTGTGAGGGTTCCCTCATGTACCTCTAGTTGCTACTGCAGACCTCTCATATTCTGAGTCTGTATCTCTCTCCTGTCAAGCTTGATAACAGTCCGTTACAGATATGCCTTACATACCACTAACTATACATATTTAACAGTTATTTTGTTTCACATTTTCGTTTGCTGTGTTGCCCAAGTTGTGAAAGCATCAAAAAATCATTTCTAAACATTTTCATCGCCTTATGAGAGACTCTCCATCAGTGTCCACTCACTCCCCATTTCCTTTCATGTCCAGCCTCAGCCCTGAACACCCAAGAATCTATGATAATTCTAGTGCTAGTCAATCCCATGCTTCATTTAAATGAATCATGAAACATGAGGCTTTTATACTTCCCTAAACCTCTGTTCACTGTTGTATCTGGTTTCATTAATTTACTCATTTTATTGCTAAATAATATTTTACTATATGAATATACTACACCTTTAAAACTATATTCATGCACTGATGAACACTTGGGCTGTGTCCACCCTTTTACTATTTTAAATAATGCTTCTAAGTGTTTTATTAGCATATATTAATATTCATAATCATTGGTTTCATTATGACATTTTTCATGCATGTCCATATTTTGATCTTGTTTATTCTCAGCTGTCCTCTCCTCACCATCTCACTCCCATGGATCTTCTTTCGCTTCCTAAACTGCTATTGTAAACATTAATATGTAAATGTTTATGCAGACACATAATTTCTTTCCTGAGTTATGTAGTAAATCTGTGTTTAATCTCTTCAAGAACTATCTGCCTGTTTTCAAAGTGATGACACTGTTTTAAATCTCAACAGTATTTTCAATTTTTCATATCTTCACCAACATATCTATAGCTTTTTTTTTGCAATACACATTCTAGTAGGTCTAAAATAAAATGTCATTATAATATTTATGTGTTTCTCTCTTATTGCTTACCTGTTATTTTTAACTCTTTCTAAAGTCCTAAAGTAGGTTTTTATTTTTTATTTTGCTATGAAAATACTTCTAAACCCTAAACTGCCGCTTAGAGACAGGTTCATAAGTTACTTTTTATTGTTGTTGTATTTGTATATTTCAACCATGTTAAAAACCATGTAATTATTTAGCACAAATCCTGATGAATCGATATTTTGTGATTAGCTTGTCATTGCTCTTATGCTGTGGTCACAATGAAACTAATTCCTGGCTTACGTGAGAAGCATGATGTGCAAAAACCGCCACAGAAAATTGGAAAACTTCATTTAAAATGTTTTGAACAGGATGAAAACACACTTTCAAAGGTTAACTGGAAATTTCAGAAATAATTGTAGCTCTTATAATATTCTAGAAGCACAAAGAAAGAAGAAAACCAAGTAGTGAGATTAATAGTTACCTCTTACCTAACAGTTTATATTAATGGAAGCTTTTTTAACAGAGTTTTCAGAGCTTAGCAATTGAACAAGACATTAAGGGAGCGTTGATAAAGGCTTTTTTGGCTACCATCAAGTAGTGAAAATTTCTAGAATGCTTAGATTGTGCAGCTATCAAAATCTGAATTTACATATGAAAGAATCATGTGTGTTCCTTATGTAGCTGGAAAAATTTAAAGGGCACTTCATGTTAGAGACAATGACGCCAATGTCTAGAAAGAATCTTCTCAAAGTTCTCAAATAAAATTTCAACTCACATGCACACATAGCACACACATACACACACACACAAAGGCACAATACCCCAACTTAAAAAAAAACTTTTATTTTTGAGATTATAATGATAACACCCCTCCCTCTCTTTTTCTCCTCCAAATCTTCTATACCCTTCCTTTCTCTCTTTCAAGTTCATGACCTCTTTTTTTATTAATTGTTGTCATATGCATATGTGTGTTTACATATATATTCCTAAATATATAAAGATAACCTGGCTCATTCTGTCTAATGTTACTTGCATGTTTGTTTTCAGAGGTGACCATTTGATATTAGATAAACAGTTGGTACGGTCTCCCTAGGGAAGACTATTTCTCCCTCCCTCAGCATCCCTTAGTTGCCTGGAGTTTGTTATATAGGGTTGAGGCCTCACAGGCTTTCTCTGTCTCCCTCAGCAGGTCTGGTGTTGCTGTCCTTGTTCAGCTCATGTTAAAATACTGTTGGTGAGAATTTATGGAGGTTGCCTGAGCAATAACTTGAGCTTAAAATTTTTCATTAGTAGGAAAAAAAAACCCTCATCATTATAGAGGTTATCACTTGCACTCAGATATGAAAGTATTACAAAATGTACTTCAAATCCAATCTACATAATATTAGCTCAGTGGATCAACATAATATTCTGTCCAGTGTCCAAACCACGTTATGTTGGGGATTAGAAAGCTGAGAGAGCCCAGAAGTGGGATTGTAAATGTCCTTCTCTCATGAATGGTAATTGCTTTTACTTTTCTCTTTTGATATGAATGGAAAAGAATAATGACATTTTCAAATGGTCTTCCTGGGGCCAGATTGATGTGATCAAGCACAGGATTTACTATTGGGGCTAATGTTTGATGGGATTAGTGATACTCATTCTTATTTGCCAGGATCAATCTTCTTTTAGTATCAGCCAAACTAGTGAGTCAACTAAAGATGAAGGTACCCTGTACAATAAAAGCTGCCAGAGTATCTGGATTCAAGGCCCAACCTCCATCCTTACCCTGTTCTTCACCCCTGCGCTGCTGCTGCTGGACCCCATGGGTCATGTGGGTCATGGGGGCTGAGTGACCAGCTTTATATCCAGGGTATGTAAACCTTTGTGACTGTTTCTGGAACTGAGGATGAGCAGTTTTATAAATTTCTACTTTGTCTTTCTTACCAACTATGATAGATATTTTGACGCAGTCCAAGTACTTTCTGTCAATCACTGAGCACATCTCTTCAAAATATGCAATTGATGAGTGGAGCACGGAAAGCTGAACTGACTCCTGGTGAGTCAGACATGCTACTGGACCCCATATATTACCCCTGAGATATCACCATTTTTCTGGAACCCATGAGATGCATAGATCCTCAGCCATCAATGCTATCACGAAGCATTACCAAAACATCTTTGAAACATTTGGTTGCAGCTCCTTTCTCAATGTGTGATTACCCTAGGAGACTCCACTCTAGTGCCATGTGGTTCTTCTATCTGCAGCATGGCTTCCCTTTCCTTCGTGAGGTCAAATCTGAGCCACAGGCCTAGATTTGGAGATTGATTTCTGTGGAAGGAAAGGGTTGGGCTCAGAATTCAACTGTATATGGTTCTCTCCTCTAATTAGTGTCAAGTGGTGGCTTGGTTCTTTCTTTTTGTATTATTTAGGATTTTATTGCTGGGAAGAGTACCAAGATGAAAACTACTCTTATAAAAGAAAACATTGAATTGGGGCTGGCTTATGGTTTCAGAAGTTTGGTCCATTATCATCATGGAGGGAAGCATGGCAGTGTGCAGGCAGATGTGGTGCTGGAGAAGGAGCTGAGAGTTCTACATCTTGCTCCACAGGCAGCAAGAAGAGACTATGTACCACACTTGGCTTAGCTTGAGCATATAAGAGACCTCAAAGCCCACCCCTACAGTGTCGCACTTTCTTCAACAAGGCCGTGTCTGCTAATAGTGGCACTCCCTATGGACCAAGCATTCACACACATGAATCTCCTCAAACTACCAATCTTTAGTTGCAGAAGGTGTGTCTTTTTATATGTTTGTATAAGACTTTCACAACACTTGCCTTTGGCTCTATTTTTTCTTCTACATTTTGCCAACTATCTCTGATTCACAGATAGATAAGAACAGACAAAGAGACAAAAAATTCACAACACCCCTTATTCCATGACACTTCTAAACTCACAGGAGATATTTACCAACCAGTACAACAGTTTCAGCTGGCACTACAATCTCCCTCACCTCTAGCAACAGCATAACAATTGCACCATTGTGACATGCTAAGGGACATTAGTATTTTACCTATAACAATTTGCAGGTTCTTTACTGCCAGCTGGCAGATGGGCAATAAAGCTTAAAACTATAATTTATGGTGTATTTCTTAGTATCACTTTCAATAACAACTATTTTTCCCCATGGGGGGAAAAAACAGGCACATATGTCAAGATTTGTATGGAAAAAAAATTCAGAGAAACAAGAATAGTGGGGCTGCAGGAGAGAGAGAAACTCAACATGTGGTTACAATTGAGGCTTAGCTGGTTTCAGTGGAATCTGTGGCACATTAATAACACTTCAGAGGTGTCCTGGGCTGAGCAAGGAGGCCACTCAGCAGAGTGACATTACCTCCAGTGAAGATGCATAAAAGTGAACAAAGCTATTCTTTTCCACGGGGAGTTTCTGGGTATAGAGTGTTTCTTTTAAGCTATTGATACCCATCAGTCCCACTAGGTGATAAAGTGAGTACTTTGTTCCCAAAGAAGATTGTAGGTTGGGAGGGTTTTGAGGCAGGACGGGGAAACTGGAAAGAGAAAGCCCTACTAAGTATTTCTAGGTTCTTGTGACAGAGAGAGAGAGAGAGAGAGAGAGAGAGAGAGAGAGAGAGAGAGAGAAAGAGAGAGAAAGAGTTTGGATTGGAAACATTAAGGAGTTGACAGAGAGCTTTATTACAGAGTGTAAGTGTGTATCAAGCGAGACAGGGTAGAAAAGCTGGAAAAATCTTGAGGACATGAGGAGGGAGAATGAAGCCCTTTGCTCTGGAATCAGGTTGAAGCCTTTGCTGGTAGCAGCAAGAATATCAGCTCAATTAACTGCTTTCTTCCTTCCCAGCCATGAACCTACGATTTTCTAATAATCCCACCAGGAGTCGTATCTGTAAGGAAAAGGTATGCTTTAAACCTTTGTGCAACCTTAGCAGCTTCTGGTTTGATGGTATCTGATTATAATTACATCTAAAGCATCTCTTAAGGTGCCTCTCACATCTCTTTTATCAGAAGAGACAGAGAAGGAAAGACGAAAATGTTTCCTAGCAACCTTTTAAGCTGTCTTGAGAATCACTGAAGGTTCTATGTGGATAATGTTAAAACAATTAATTGCTTCCTCTACCTTGAGCCTTAGCCTCATAGTTGTTCACCTCTTTCTACTATTCTTGCATGGTTAGCACCTACCCCCTCTTGGGTGTGTCTTTCTTTCTTGTGTGTGCTTCCCCTTCTCTTAACCCTATACCAGAAACCAATCTTCAATGACATTTCCAGGTCTGCTTTATTATACCGATTATTCATGGAATTATTACTTTTAATGTCAGTGCCACAAATCCTAGTTGGCCTTGAGTTAAGGTCTCTAAAAGTCTGGGGGGACTGCTGAGGCTATGGAGGTGGCAATGTGGGACTATGTCTTTCTCACCACAAAAAGGTGTGTGCACGTATTCTCAGAGTGAGTTGTAGTGAAACCAGAGGTTTGACATCATCATGTGTACACATAGCAGATGAAACAATTTTCCATGGAATAGGATGAAGAAAATGCAAATATTATCCAGAATGGATTGATGAATTTTTTGGACTTCCCTATTCTGTCTTTAAGCAAGCAAGGTTTTCTTATCATGTTGGATGCATTACTGCAATGGCTCAAATTACGTAGACTTACATAATAATGAAGCAAAGGACAATTTACAGTTGTCTGGGTCAGCTATTTTGATTCCAGCAGGTTCTGGCAAGGTCTTGTTTTCCAGGGTTTGAACAGTTACGTGACTTCTGGCTGCGATGTTGCTCTGTTCTTATAACACGAATTAGCCTTAGGGCCACAAGGCTGCCTCTCTCCCTGTGCTGGGTAGTCCTTTTTCCCTTTGAATCTGAAGGTTCTCTGTGTATGCAGGACAGTGTCCACCACATCAGGATCAGAACAGAAAGGTTTCAGCAATGCAAAATCCACTCAGTGTATTGTTGAATTTTAAAACCAGTCAGTTTGTTGAGAAAATAGACTGTGCACAAGGATCCTGACATTTGTTAAAATAAGAAAACACCCTCCTGAGGTAAAAATAAGCAGAACTCCTGCCCAGAGATAGATCCTGTTTCTTCCTCTCTATCTACCAATTAGCACGTGCCGTAAAAGGAAGTGTGCTGCTGAGCATCGAGGAGCTGTGAAACCTGGAATACATCCTGACAGGAAGCCTGGAGCTTTCTTAGGTAGACATCTCTCCCTCCTGACTGCTCCCCAGCAGACGCTCAGCTCATACATCCACACACACGTACGTTTATACACTCATACATATAAACTTCCAGTGATGAAAAAAGTCGAATTCCATCATTGCTGCTGCTGCCATTTTTTTCTGCCCCCTACAGCCGCATTTTTCTCCGTATGCCTTCCCGTTAGGATGTCATCAGCGTCCGTGGCAGATTTTGGTTCTCTGGATATTGGAGCGAGTGTACAGTAGCCTAGTTTGCTTCCAACCACTGTGATAAATAAACTTCATGACCAAAAGCAACTTTTTTGAAGACAGGGTTTATTTCATCTTTCAACTTACAGTCTGTCTTGAAGGAAAGTCAGGGTGAGAACTCAAAGCAGAAACCTGAAGGCAAGAACTGAACAAAGACTCTCTTTCATGGCTTGCTCAGCTTGCTTTCCTATGACACCTAAGACCACCTGCCCACAGACTGGCTTCCAGGCCACTCTGAGGAAGACAAGTGAGGCCCCCTGCTTTCTGTATGACCCTAGCATGTATCAAGACAAAAAGTTACCACTGTGCCATAGTGTCTGTGATTTTTCTCTTTTACACTTTGTTTTTTCATCATACCCACAAGTATAAAACCAAATCTTGGAAATTCCAGGAAGTAGATGATGAAGGGTATGGTGAATATATATTCTAGCGACATCTTAGCTCTCTAAAAAGTCGGGGAAACATGATATGCTGTGCACAGAGAAACCATGATCAACCCCCCAGTGAGAAACCTGTGGTTCTATCATGCAGAGTGTCAGCAAGATGTTTTTGTTTTTGGGTTTTTTTGTTTTGTTTTGTTTTGGGTTTTTTTTGCCAATATTTTGAAGAGGGCAGAGAAAATTCTGATTTTGCCAACTCCATATGTCAAAACCATAGCTTTAATAATTGTGGGAGAAGAAAAGGCTCTGAGACATCCTTATACAAAGAAACAAGCCTTACAAATGCACAAATACTGTGCTAATAAGAAAGTATCTAGATGCAGAACTGAGAACAGGCATTTGTGCTTTGTAACAGAGGAACACAAACACATATCCATATGTCCTCACACATTCAGTCTCCAAAATCCATTGAAAAACTGATGGATAACTAAAGATGCTAAAAATACAATAAAATGAATGAAAGTTATAAGATTAATCAATTAGCTTTCTTTCTTTCTTTCTTTCTTTCTTTCTTTCTTTCTTTCTTTCTTTCTTTCTTTCTTTCTTTCTGGCTGTTCTAGAACTCACTTTGTAGACCAGGCTGGTCTCAAACTTCAGAGATCCGTATGCCTCTGCCTCCTGAGAGCTGGGATTAAAGGCTTGTGCTACCACCACCACTTGGCTGCAATTGGTATAAAGTAGTACATTCAGCCCTTATGAGTGTAGGTCTCAAAGTTAGCATACAAGATCTTTATTAATTAAAGAACACGTGTAGCAACAGAAACCTCAGTGCAGTGAGTCAGGAGTTCCTGCATGAATGCAGCACACTGGTGTTTTTTCTTCAAGTGCATATTAGTAACTTTCCTCATGTTACAACACTGACCAAAGCAAACTATGAAAAGAAGGTACATTTTAGCTGATAGTTGAAGGGGAAAACCCTTATGACAAGAAAGGGTGTTGTAAGCAGTTAAAATTTACTATTGGTTTATCTTCTAGTAAAGCTTGCTGTTAATCTTAAACAGCTGTATAACCAAATCACCACACAGAGACTGGGTTTTTAGTTAACCTAGAACACAATGCTGGGCAATATTTACTCCCTCCTAAACCTCCAAGCCCTAAGTTTCCTAACATTTAGATTTCCCACATTATACTTGCTTTTTGTAATCGTAGGTTTGGTTCATGTTCCATGTCCTCCAAGATCTCCCTCTAGCTCTGCTCTCCTCTTGCCCCTTCTCCTCCCACTCACCTTCTGCCTTCTGGCTCCTCCCCTTTTTCCTGTCCTCTGGCTCCTCCCATTGCACAACATTGTATCTAGTTGCTTTATTTTGTCCTATTTACACAAAAGTTGAGGCAGGATGCTTATAATGAGTATCACAATGCAATATCCGGATTGAAACCAGAGAGTTGGGGGTGGGGAAATCAGCATTTGAATTAACAAGGGTAAGGAGTATACATTTTAATAGAACATTATATCAACAAAAGGGTACATAGCAAGAAAGTGAGCATGTTGGTAGCATTGTATCTACAGTAAGATACATGGTCAATTCCCTGCTTAGCAAGCTTTTTACTTTTGATACAGTGAGGGATCACAGCCCATGAAATGGTGATTCATTTAGGATAGGTCTTCCAACCTCAATTAACATGATGGAGAAAACCCATATATACATATTTCAAAATCATCTCCAAGATGATTTTAGTTTCTATCCAGTTGACAATGCTAGCCATCACAAAGCATTTACTTGACTAATACTCTGGAAACTTTTAAGCCCAGGAAACACTGAACTTGTATGTTATGGGTCACATGGATGCATTTTTTTTTCTTCTTAGTCCTCTTCCTTTTACTGACCCCTTTCATTTGGTAAGTTTAATTTGTACCACAGTATGAAATAACACCAATAAGTGATAGTTATGGGAAGTTATAGATATGGTGGTGCATGCCTACAATTCTAGCACTGAGGAAGGGCGCTGTAATAAAAGGACAAAATTAGAGGCTACCCTATGTTATATATTAATACTCTCAGGAGCTAGGAAGGAAGGAAAAAAGGGAGAGAGGGAGGAAATGAGGAAGAAAGGATGAAAGGAAGGAAAGAAAGAAGATAGAAAAGAAAAATGGAAGAATGCAAGCAAACAAGAAAGAAGGAAAGAAAAGAAAGAAGGAAGAAAGGGGAAGAAGGAAGGAAGGGAAAGGAGGAAAAGAAATTAAGGTGCTTTTTTTTGTTTTGTTTTCTTTATAGCAAGAAAAATAGACTAAAGAACCTTCCTGTATATCGGCTTTTACATAAACCAAACACTAATAAGTACTCAATGAGTTAAGTAATATATCCATTCAAAGAAAAGCAGCACACATTTAACATCGGTGTCACAGAATCTCAAGATGACAAAAATACTATGTGCACCAAGACAAACAAAAATGCATGATATTTTAAAGTAACACTTTAGGAGCCAAAGGTTTCATAAATAATTATAGATAAGTCTGTAAGTTATAAGAACACTAATGAGATTGTTAGCAACAAATACTGAAAGAAGAGCCATGTGTAACTACGTCAGACAAACTCTTAGAACAGAACGCAAGAACTAGCAAGAATAGCAAATGCAATTGACATACAGCTAGAGCGCTGTTCTTAGGGGGATTCTACTGGGAAACCAAAGACCTGTCGGAGTACGCGGACAAAGCAATCATGTGGTTGGAACACTGAGTGGGTTCTTTGAAGGTTGAGCACAGTTAAGCCGCTGGTGTTGTATGCTACGGAGGTGGCGTTGGGTTCCTGGCAAGTTGGACTGGAATAAAGGAAGTAATTACCTCACGGCATTTGTCACACCGTAGGGTGGGTGGAGATTTCTCAGAATGCCACCTAATGTCACATCAGCACAGTGACTCTTCTGGTGAGAGCCACTGCAAAGTGAAGCTTGAAAAGAGTTCAAATTCCCATAGATGTTTAGATCCTGCAGGGAAAAAGACATCCCATGAGGACCCATCAAGAGCCAAATCGAGAAAGGATTGCTAAATATGCAGTGGAAATGGACCAGCAATTAGAGACCAGCAAACATCACAAACACAAAGGCAATGCTCACTACTTACTGAGCCTAGAGGGAAGTGGCTCACGGGATCTAGACCAGATTGATATTTGATATTATTTCCCTTTCAGTTATTATTCCTTTACTGTTTCCCCCTGAAGTAAAGATAAGAACGATCTAGCCTATGTCTATTACATGCCCACGAGTGTGCTTTCTGCTTTAAGAGACTCTTCAGGTAGCTTAATGTGCATTTTAAATGAAAGGAAGGGTTAGCTCTTCCAGGAATCCTGCAAGCACTACACTGAGATCATACATATCTTACTCAACACTTTACTGCTAAGGGATAGAGCAGTAAAAACCGGGTCTGCTTCGTTCTGAATCTATGAGCTTTGTGCAAGATGCTCATGAAGAGTTAAGTCGTAAGCTAATAATGAACACTCACAGTAAAACTGAAGAGAGATGGAGGGGTATTGTAGAGGAAGGTGGGCGAGAGAAGTTCAACAAGGGGAGTCCAAACAAGGTCCAAGGCATGGAAGACACAGGGGCAGTGACTCCGACCTCTGGAACTCCAATAAACTAGGCATGCTAGATGTGGCCAAGATTCTAGTCCCCTGATCTTGGATATGAATATACCTGTCAGGAGGATACTGCCTCGGTGTCTCTTTAGAGTGCCCTACCCTTGAGACTGAGAATGTCAGCATAAATGTGAGGCTCTTACAGTATTGCTGTGTTCTGAGGCACAGTACTTTTCTGATACTCAAGGTCTATATCGTCATGTGTCTCAAAGTCTAGGGTCCGAGTTAAGCACCCTCTGGTTTTATGCACAGAATGAACTCCCAGAGTGATGTGATCCAACCAGGCAAGACTTTTCATCTCTCCTGCTATGGCCACCAACATAAATCTAAAGCCGACTATGGGAATTATGGGCAGGGATGATAAGGACTCATCTGGCATCATGCTTGTACATGATTGTCTTTCTTAACCCTTGCTGAAAGAATTTCAAACATCTTTTCTAGTGACGCTCAAGAAAAAAAAAATGTATGGTCCCCTAAAGTGGTGACTTCTTTGCCCTATTTGCCGCTTGGCAACATGAATTAGCTCTCATGTCAAGCAAGTAGGGCATTAAGCCATTGGATACAGGTTTTCATCTGCTACCACTGTTAAGGTTATGCCAAGAGAATTTAAAGCTTATCCAGTGGCCTTTGTTTTAAAATCCCAGCTGGCTCTCAAGTATCCTGACTAACCAGGCACACAAACTCCCTAAGAACAATGATAAATAGTTTTCAAGCATAAGGAAACCACAGAAAGAATCTAGATCTTTCCCCATAAAGTAAGGCTTTTCAGAGTGAATTTTGAACTTGTACTGATAACATTAAAATGGTGAGTGCTCTCTGTCACGAACAATTCCACATTTGGCTAAGGCTGAGGATCTGGCTTGCTTCCATGTATGTGGACCTATCTGCATTGCCCACATGGCACGCCTGGGTTGGCTACCCAGAGGCTATTTATGCTGTGGGCTGGCTTTCCCCAGGGTCCGAGGATTGTTCAAGGTTCCTGAATAAACTGCATTGAAAAAAAAAAAAAAAAACATGCAAGTACTGTCTAAATTTTTACCATCAAAACTTTACTTCATTGGTAGCTCAGACTCATTTTCAAGTGTAATTTTTGTAAGTTATTTAGTCTAAATTTTAATTTGCTAAAATAAATCAATATATAACTTAGAAATAAAAAAAAATACTGAACTGTAGCCAGAGCACATGCACTGGACTTCAGAGAAAACTATCAAGATTCCAAGTTAATAAGCTATTGTAGCCATATAAATAGGCTATATAGGCCTAATGTAGGCTTCAGAGAAAACCTCAGAGGTGAGTGGGTAGGTAGTTAGCGAGATCTGAGAAGTAAGTGTATTTGTCATGATTATATCTGAACATAAAACTCTGAAATACATACAGATTTCTATGCACCGATTAGATTGATAGTATGTGTGCATAGATATATACAATGAAATGTAACATGTTTTCTCCACCTGATTCCTGTTCTTACAGAACCAATTTTTGTCATAAGCTATCTATCATCTCTAAGATTGTCTCTAAGAACTTCTTTGGAAGAAATCTAAGCTAGTTTCCACAATTCTGAGTTCCAAATAAGTGTTGTAGTACTTGTAGCTTGCAAGTTCCAAGCAAGAGCTGTAGAAAAACTGTTATTTTGACTGTGGAACATCCACAAAAGGAAAAGCAGCGCATTGAAACAGTTCTGCATAAAATGCCGTGCTCACGGGAACTTGACCTATTTCAACATGGACATGTGTTGCAATTATTACCAACAAAATCAAGTGTCTTCCATTAGTGAAGTCTGTTCTTAAGGAACATACATTTTTTCCTAATTACTATGGCTTTTCTCATACTTGTAACCTCCTGGAATTTTTCCCACAAGGCTTATTAAGTAATTTTGTTTAAAGCTCCTCAGAAACTGAGGATATAACTTCCTTTTTGTTAATTCCAGGTAAAGTATGTTAAATGATGCCTAAACATTAAGACAACTTTATTAATCTCATGAACTAAGATGGGAGGTGGGACTAGGGGAAGGAGTGGGACAAAATTTCCTAGATGAAGTAGAAAAATCTCAGTTTGTCCTCTTCAAGATGCTAACTTTTATATGTTCACAATGTCCCTGGTGAATATCTTTATTGTTGTTGGTGGTTTTGTTTAGTTTTGTGTTTTTGTTTTTCAAGACAAGGTTTCCCTGTGTACCCTTAGCTAGCCTGGACTCGCTTTATACACCGGGCTGGCCTCAGACTCACAGAAATCTGCCTGCCTCTGCCTCCTCGGGTGCTGGGATTATAGGTGTGTGCCACCACACCTGATAAACATCTGTATAAACATCTGATAAACATCTGTAGTTTGTCTCAAGCTCTGTGTCAGTGTTCTATCCCCATTCTCTGAGAACCTCGCGTTGGAGCTTTAAATTTTAATGTCCCAGCTGCCATTGAAATAGCTCACCTGTGGGCTTTTATTTACAATGGACTGTGGCTAGACATGCGAGTGTAAGCAGGGATGAAGGTTTTTACACGGGTTCACATTTTAAGAGAGCTATAGGGTCAGGCACCAGTGAGAAGGCAACCATGGGTGCCATGGGTGGCTAGAAATTTCCTGGCTCAGCTAAAGGCGTAAAAGGTTTGCTATTTTAACACGTAAAATTCACTTATAGTGGTTTGCATAAGAACAGCTTCCACAGGTACATAGATTTGAATGTTTGGTTGCCAGGGAGAGGCATACCGGGGAAGTGTGGCCTTGTTGGAGAATGTGGTATGGCTTTGTGGGAGGAAGTGTGTCACCTGGGGTGGTCCTTGAGGTTTCAGAAGCTCAAGACAGGCCCAGTTCTGGTCTATTTCTGCTGCCTGAGTATCTGGATGTAGAACTCTCAGCTACTATGTCTGCCAAAGTGCTGCCATGATCCCCACCATGATGATGATGGATGAAACCTCTGGAACTATAAGAAAGCACCAATCAAATGCTTTCCAAATGCCAGGGTCATGGTGCCTTTTCACAGCAGTGGACCCCTGGCTATGAGACCCCTGTAAAGGATGAAGAGAACACATGAGTATAAAATACCCTTGCTTCCTCCAGGGCTATGGATGAATGGCATTGCACAGGTCAGATGCTACATGCTGTCCTCATCCTACATACTTGCCACTGAGCCACAAGCTACAAGTTAATCTAGTGATATCTAACTTTTGACTGTTTGTTTATTGGCACAAATTCAAGTCTTGAGACATTGGTGGCCCTAGCTCCATATATGCATGATGCCTGACACAATATGATATAATTAACATTTAAAAGAAGTAGGAACAGATCTTTAGGACAGTGATTCTCAACCTGTGGGCCATGACCCCTTTGGGGGCTGAATGACCCTTTCATAGGGGTCACCTAAGGCCATCAGAAAGCACAGATATTTACATTATGATTCTTAACAGAAGCAAAATTACAGTTATAAAGTAGCAAAGAAAATCATTTTATAGTTGGGGAGGGTCACCATAACAGGAGGAACTGTATTAAAGGCTCGCAGCATTAGGAAGGTTGAGAGGTATTTAAAGGGGCTCAAATTTAGTAATAGGCACTATAGATGTGATTTTTAAAACTCATTTCATGTTTCACTAATTTAACTGGAAAACACATGTGGAGTCTTTCAAACCCTCAGCGATGCCCCATACATGAGAGAGAGAAAAAAGAAATCATGTGGCTGCTTTCATGGAGTTCACAACCTGACTATTCCATGTGTTTTATATTTTATTTACACCATTTAAATATTACCTAATAGGACAATTACAATGTCTGTGTTTTTTTTTTATTAAAAATAAAAAAGGCATAATTTCCAAAGAATTTTTAAAATGTGGCAACTGGTTTTGTTCTCATTCTGGCTATCATTATTGCACATTCTACTCTCATTATGATTTTATTTTTCTTTGACATAATCTAATGGAATCTTGGAGAAAACAAGAGCAACACAATTAGAACCATGCTTGCACCATACCTGCCAAGTCAACAGAAAATGGAAGACTGATTGGGAACTGTAAAAGCTTCCATGCATTTGAATCCAGTGGGGCAGACTCTGGATGTCAAGTTCACTTGGGGATGAGTCAGCATGTGTTTTGTCTAATCAAAAGATGCTGTCTAGACTAGGAACAAGGCCAGAGTAGAGATGGACAGAGTAGAAAGTAATAAATCATAGCAGTTAGGAATATTATAAACATGCCTTTAGTGAGTCCTAAGGCAATTTCTAGAGCAAGAAAAAAAGAAGGAAAACTGGAATTAGATGAGCTTTCCTTAGCCTTATCAACAGGGCATGCTGATAGAAGAGGTTTGGTAATCTTATTCCTTTATTTTCCATAAAATGTTCAATAAAATCACTAATAAATTTGACTCTTACTTACCCTTGCAAAGAGAAAAAAGTAATATCTATATTATAATATAGTGATGATTATACCTGGCATATAGTAAATATATTATATAATCACAGTGTTAAGTAAAGTTCACTGATTATCATTTTATGATTTTCACAAAAGTGCCAAAAATCTCAATTAACTTTGAGAGTTACCAAGTACATCTGAAAAGCAAATTATAAAACATATCTTATTATGCAAATTTTCAACATTTTAAGCTATCATGAAATGGAAAATGTATAATAGCTTAGGGTATTATTTGATGATATTTATCAAAATATTATAAAATTATTTAAACTTTTAAACATTAAAATCTCAAATTATGAAAACATCTCTCTAACAGAGATCCATAGCATTGGAACTCATGTAGGCAAGTTTTATACTTTTCTTTGTTCTTCATTCAATGACTTTAGACTAGTTCTTAGACCATCAATTGCCTCCTCCCATCCCACCTCCATTCCTTTGAGACTTGGTCTGTTGGTGCAGACCAGAGTCTAAGGTCTTCCTAGTTATTCCCCACTGCCTTTCAGCCTTCTCTTTGAGCTCATTTTCACTGTTATGAATTCCTGCTGGCCCTCTACCAGGGACCCACGCTACTATGCTTGGCCAAGATTCAGGGATTCTGTAGTCAGACATTTGGCTAGGATCCAGAGTGGGCAGAAGCAACTAAAAAAAAAGGAACACCCACCCTACAACAACAGGACAGATAATTATATCAAGAAACACTTCAAAGAGTATAACTCCAGATGTCTAGAGCCCAGCTCACAAGCACAAGCATAAACAATCAACACAATATGCCTCCTCCAGAAGCCAGCAACCCTATTGTGTTATGACCTGAGAAAAGCAATTTATCCAAAGAATAAGATATGTACTTCAAAACAGCAATTGTGAACATATTGAACGACCTTAGAGAGAATATAAATAATGTTTTAATGAACACCATGAAAATACCAACAGTTGAATAAAACAATGAAAATAACTCAAGACATGAAAGTAGAATTCAGCAACAACAAAATGGGATCACTAAAGAAAACCCAAACTGAAATAAATTTAGAAATTAAAAACTCAGGATTATAAACAAGAACCTGAGCTATAAGCCTTGCCAACAGATTAAAAGACATGGAAGAGAGAATTTCAAGTCTTGGAGACAAAGTAGATATAGTTAGCACAGCCAAAAAAAAATGTAAAAGATTCCCAGAACAAAACATTTAGGAAATCTGAAATACTCTGAAAAGACCAGTTATGAATAATAAGTTCGAAAAGAAGAAACCTGAATCAAGCACACAGAAAAATGTTTAACAAAATCACAGATAAAAGAATTCCCTACTTAAAAAAAAAAGCCTATCAAGATAAAAGAGGCATAACAACAAATATATAGGACTAGAAACTTCCCATATATATAACAATAAAAAACACTAAGTGTACAGAACAAAGAAGAGATAATAAAAGCTGCAAAGGAAAAGACAAAGTCATATATAAAAACAGGCCTATTACAATAGCATCTGTCTTTTCTATGAAAAATTGGAAATCCAGAAGGATCTAAGCAGAGTTGATCTAAAAACTCAGAGTGATCTCAGCTGCCTGACCAAACTACTATACCCAGAAAAACTACCAATCATGATGACAGAGAAAGAAAAATATTTCATGATAAAAAAAAATTAAGCAAATTCTACCAAACCATCTCTACATAAGGCACCAGAATGTAAACTTCAGTTTAAAAGTAGTTTAACGGGGAGGGACAAGATGGAGGCTCTAGGAGAACACTGCGTCTAAGGAGCAGGACAACATTTTCTGTACAGCGACCAAGAGACTGAACTCTGGGCCCTAAAACAACAGCCATCATGTTTCCCAGGTGAGAGGAAACCCGCATGGAATGGGAATCAGTCAGGTCCATGCTCAGGCCACCCAGCCAGAATTCGTAAGAGATCCCAGGTCACGCAATCACTAGGTCGCCAGACCAGAGCCACACGCCTAAATGTCCTGATCACCTTCCCAGGCTGATTGGTGGGTGCAAAAAACACCAGAGACTGGGAGTCCCATTCACGAGAAAATCCTGCAGGGAAGGAAGGAAATGGGACTGACTTGGGTCACCCAGGCTTTCACTGAAAAAAGTCTCACAGACCGGTGGGTACGAGCCACCGTACGAGCCACCATCACTGAACTGGGCTCCAGCCGCGAGCACAGACAATGGAGCCCAGACAGTTGCTGCGTGCCAGCTCTCTGGCACAGACAGAGCTGTGCGCCCCAGGGCAACAGAGACTGGGAGTCACTGTCTGGAGAAATCCTCACAAGGAACAAAGCAAAGGGGACGGACTTAGGCCACCCAGTATATCCCTGGAAAAGGGCCTGCAGACCAGTCCAACCCAGGGACCTGCTGTGCGCCAGATAACCTGCTGTTACCAGGAGAGCGGTACCCACACACCACAGATTACCGCTTGGGTACTGGGGCACAGAGCCCCAACCTCAGACCTACAGAAGCCTGCAATCCCCAAGATCAACCCCCAGATACTGCTCCAAGGGGCAACCAGTTATCACTAACAAAACTGACCAAACCACGGGACACACAGGTTACAGCAGCTAATCACTAAATTTACAGCAAGAAACCCAGAGGCAGGGCAGCTGTCTTCAGGACTTCTCCAGGTGAGAGGAGAGCCCTCTCAACTAACAAGGACCACAGTTATCACTCAGGTCTCTATGCCTGAGGTAAGCAGCGGCAACTCCTAAAAAACACCAGCCAGCCAGTGACTATGCCCAAAAATCTGAGAAGGCTTCCTTCAGGAAAAACCTTCTTCCTGCCAAGGAGATTCTCTCCACCACAGGATTCCAGGAACCACCAGAAACTAACTCCAAACACCTAAGATAGCCCAATGGATAGAAGCCAGCATAAAAGTTCAAACAAAAAAGACAGAGTAATATGGCATCTCCAGAACCCAGTTATCCAGGGGCAAGTAGCCCTGGACATCCCAGCATAATTGAAATTCAAGAAGATGACTTAACATCTATGCTCTTGAAGAAGATAACAGAGGAAACAAAATGCATAAAGAACTAGAGGAAGATAAACTCAAACAGATTACAGCCATCCATAAAGAAAGAGGAAGTTGCAGCCAAACAGTTTGTGGCCTTTAAAGAGGAAATGCTTAAATCACTGAAAGAAATAAAAGAAACAGAGGATTGTTCAAACAAACAGCTGAAGGAATTGAAGGAAAAACAGGAAAATACAGTCAGACAGGTGAAGGAAATCAACAAAATGGCTCAAGATCTGAAGATAGAATTAGAAAAATTAAAGAAAACACAAATGGAGGAAATTGTGGTGAGAAAGAACTTAGGGAAGAAAACAGGTGCTACAGAGGTAAGCATAACTAATAGACTACAAGAGATGGAAGAAAGAATCTCAGGTGTGGAAGATACAATGGAAGAAAGACACGTATCTGTCAAAGAAAATGTTAAATCTAAAAAATTCCTGACACAGACCATCCAAGAAATTCAAAACAACATAAAAAGACAAAAC
Source organism: Meriones unguiculatus (assembly GCF_030254825.1). NCBI lineage: Eukaryota > Metazoa > Chordata > Mammalia > Rodentia > Muridae > Meriones > Meriones unguiculatus. Next base: position 76,904,509 of record NC_083354.1, on the reverse strand, counting down.
CTAAGAATAATAGATATAGAGGAAAAAGAAGACTCCCTTCTCCAAGGCCCAGAAAATATCTTCAACAAAATCATTGAAGAAAATTTCCCCAACTTAAAGGAGAGGCCAATAAGAATACAAGAGGCCTACAGAACACCCAATAAATTAGACCAGAAAAGAAAATCCTCCCACCACATAATATTCAAAACAGTAAGTATACAGAACAAAGAAAAAATACTAAAAGCTGCAAAGGAAAAAGGCCAAGTAACATATAATGGCAAACCCATTAGAATCATACCTGACTTTTCAACAGAGACTATGAAAGCCAGAAGGGCCTGGACGGATATCATGCAGACCCTAAGAGAACACAGATGTCAGCCCAGGCTACTATACCCCGCAAAACTCTCAGTCCTCATAGACGGAGAAAACAAGATATTCAATGACAAAAATAAATTTCAACAATACTTACACACAAATCCAGCATTACAGAAGACACTAGAAGGGAAAATACAACCCAAGAAAACTAGCTACTTTCAAGAAAACACAGGAAATAATTAACGTCACTACAGTGAAACAAAAAGCAACCAAGCACACAACCTTATGACCACAGCCAACATCAAAATCAAAGGATCTAACAGCCACTGGTCATTAATCTCTCTCAACATCAATGGACTCAATTCTCCAATAAAAAGACAGACTAACAGAATGGATGTGTAAACAAAACCCAGCAATCTGTTGCATACAAGAAACACACCTAAGGCACAAAGATAGACATTACCTGAGAGTAAAGGATTGGAAGACTGCTTTCCAACCAAATGGACCCAAGAAGCAAGCAGGAGTAGCCATTCTAACATCTCATAAAATAGACTTTCAACCAAAATTAAACAAAAGGGATGGGGAAGGACACTTCATACTCATCAAGGGAAAATTCCACCAGGAAGACATCACAATCCTGAACATCTATGCCCCAAATACAAGGGCACCCACATTTGTAAAAGAAACATTGATAAAACTTAAACCACATATAGATCCCCACACAATAATAGTGGGAGACTTCAACACCCCACTCTGAACAAAGGACAGGTTAACAAAACAGAAATTAAACAAAGAAAAAATGTCTCTAACAGAGGTCATGAATCAAATAGATCTAACAGATATTTACAGAACTTTACACCCAAACACAAAAGAATTTACCTTCTTCTCAGTACCTCATGGAGCCTTCTCCAAAATAGACCAACCATATAGTTGGTCACAAAGAGAGCCTCAACAGATACAAGAAGACTGAAATTATCCCTTGTATCCTGTCTGATCACCATGGAACAAAGCTGGACCTCAACAACAACAGAAATAGCAAAAAGCCTACACACAAATGGAAACTGAACAACTTGCTACTAAATGACATCTGGGTCAGGGAAGAAATACAGAAATAAATTAAAGTCTTCCTAGAACTCAATGAAAATGAAGACACAACATACCCAAACTTATGGGACACAATGAAAGCAGTGCTAAGAGGAAAGTTCATAGCACTAAGTGCCTTTAAGAAGAAATTCAAGACAGCTCATTCAAACAACTTAATGGCTCACTTAAAAACCCTAGAAAAAAAAGAAGCAGACACACCAAAAAGGAGTAGACAGCTGGAAATAATCAAACTCAGGGCTGAAATCAATCAATTAGAAACAAATAAAACAATTCAAAGAATCAATGAAACCAAGAGCTGGTTCTATGAGAAAATCAACAAGATAGACAAACCCTTAGCCAAGTTAACTAAAAGGCAGAGAGACAGCATCCAAATCAACAAAATCAGAAATGAAAAGGGAGACATAACGACAGACACTGAGGAAATCAAAACAATCATTAGGACTTACTTCAACAGTCTATATTCCACAAAATTTGAAAATCTAAATGAAATGGACAATTTTCTTGATCGATTCGACTTATCAAAGCTGAATCAGGACCAGGTAAATGAATTAAATAGTCCAAGGAAATAGAAGCGGTCATGGAAAGTCTCCCATTCAAAAAAAAAAAAAAAAAAAAAAGGAAAAAAAGTAAAAGCCCAGGACCAGATGGTTTCAGCACAGAATTCTACCAGACCTTCAAAGAAGTGCTAACTCCAGTTTTCTTCAAACTATTCCACAAAATAGAAACAGAAGGAACATTGCCAAACTCATTCTATGAAGCCACAGTCACCTTGGTACCTAAACCTCACAAAGACCAACAAAAAAAGAAAATTTCTGGCCAATCTCCCTTATGAACATTGATGCAAAAATACCCAACAAAATATTTGCAAATGGAATACAACAACAGATCAAAGATAACATCCACTATGACCAAATAGGCTTCATCCCAGGTATGCAGAGGTGGTTCGATATATGGAAATCCATCAATGTGATCCACCATATTAACAAATTGAAAGAAAATAAAAACACATGATAATCTCCCTAGATGCTGAAAAAGCATTTGACAAAATCCAAAATCCATTCATGTTTAAAGTATTGGAGAGATCAGGGATATAAGGCACATATCTAAACATAGTTAAAGCAATATACAGCAAGCCTATAGCCAACACCAAACTGAATGAAGAGAAACTTAAAGCATGCCCAGTGAAATCAGGGACAAGACAAGGCTGCCCACTCTCTCCATATCTCTTCAACATAGTGCTGGAAGTCCTTGCTAGAGCAATAAGACAATTAAAGGAGATCAGGAGATACAAACTGGAAAGGAAGAAGTCAAATTATCACTATTTGCAGATGATATGATAGTATACCTGAGCGACCCCAAAAACTCCACCAGGGAACTTCTACAGCTGCTAAACACATTCAGCAAAGTGGCCGGATACAAAATTAACTCCAAAAAATCAGTAGCCCTCCTGTATAGAAAAGACAAAAAGGCTGAGAAAGAAATTAGGGAAACAACACCCTTCACAATAGCAGCAAATGACATAAAGTAACTTGGTGTAACCCTAACCAAGCAAGTCAAAGACTTGTATGAAAAAAAATTTCAAGTCTCTGAAGAATTAGAAGAAGATATCAGAAGATGGAAACATCTCCCATGCTCATGGCTTGGCAGGATTAACATAGTAAAAATGGCCATCTTACCAAAAGCAATCTACAGATTCAATGCAATTCCCATCAAATTACCAACACAATTCTTTACAGACCTGGAAAGAAAAATTCTCAACTTCATATGGAATATCAAGAAATCCAGAATTGCTAAAACAATCCGCTACAATAAAAGATCTTCACGAGGTATCTCCATCCCTGATCTTAAGCTGTACTATAGAGCAACAGTTATAAAAACTGCGTGGTACTGGCATAGAAACAGAATGGTGGATCAATGGAACTGAACAGAAGACTCAGAAATAAACCCACACACCCAGATCCCTGATCTTTGACAAAGATGCCAAAACCATACAATGGAAAAAAGATAGCGTCTTCAACAAATGGGGCTAGTCTAACTGGATGTCTACATGTAGAAAAATGAAAATAGATCCATACTTATCACCCTGCACAAAACTAAACTCCAAGTGGATAAAAGACCTCAACATAAAACCAGACACATTAAATCAGTTAGGAGAAAAAGTGGGGGAAAACCCTAGAACTCATTGGTACAGGAGACAACTTCCTGAAAATAACACCAACAGCACAGACTCTAAGAGCAACGATCAATAAATAGGACCTCATGAAACTGAAAAACTTCTGTAAAGCAAAGGATACTGTCCTCAAAACAAAATGACAGCCTACAGATTGGGAAAGAATCTTCACCAACCCTATATCTGACAGAGGGCTGATATCCAGTATATATAAAGAACTAAAGAAGCTGAAAAGCAGCAAACAAAGTAATCCAATTAAAAAATGGGGAACAGAGCTAAACAGAGAACTCTATGTAGAGGAATATTGAATGGCAGAGAAACACTTAAAGAAATTGTCAACCTCATTAGCCATCAGGGAAATGCAAATCAAAATGACCCTGAGATTTCACCTTATGCCCATCAGAGCAGCCAAGATTAAAAACTCAAGTGACAACACATGCTGGAGAGGTTGTGGAGAAAGGGGAACCCTCCTCCACTGCTGGTGGGAATGTAAACTTGTACAACCAGTCTGGAAAGCAATCTGGTGCTTTCTCAGACAACTAGGAATCGCGCTTTCTTAAGATCCAGCCATACCACTCCTAGGCATATATCCAAAAGAGGCTCAAGTACATAATAAGGACATTTGTTCAACCATGTTTGTAGCAGCTTTATTTGTAATAGCCAGAAGCTGAAAACAGCCCAGATGCTGCTCAACTGAAGAATGGATGTAGAAATTGTGGTACATCTACACAGTGGAGCATTACTCTGCAATGAAAAATAAGGAAAACATGAAGTTTGCAGGTAAATGGTGGGACCTGGAAAGGATCATCCTGAGTTAGCTGTCCCAGAAGCAGAAAGACACACATGGTATATACTCACTCATATAGACATATAACATAAGATATACCTACTAAAATCTGTACATCTAAAGAAGCTAATTAAGAGAGAAGACCCTGACTAAAATGCTCAATCCCCATCCGAAAAGGCAAAGAGGATGGACATCAGAAGAAGAAGAAAACAGGAAACAACCTAGAAACCCTCCACAGAGGGCCTCTCAAAGGCTCTGCCCTACAGACTATAAAAGCATATGCTGAGACTTATGGCCAACTGTTAGGCAGAGTGCAGGGAATCTTATGTAAGCAGTGGGAAATAGTAAGATCTGGAGAGGACAGGAACTCTACAAGGAGAGCAACAGAACCAGAAAATTTGAACACAGGGGTCTTCCCAGAGACTCATACTCCAATCAAGTACCAGGCATGGAGATAACCTAGAACCCCTGCACAGATGTAGCCCATGGCAGTTTAGTGTCCAAGTGGGTTACATAGTAACGGGAAGAGGGACTGCCCCTGACATAATCTGATTGGCCTGCTCTTTAATCACCTCCCCCTGAGAGGGGAGCAGCCTTACCAGGCCACAGAAGATGACAGTGCAGCCACTCCTGATGTGATTTGATAGACTAAGATCAGAAGGAAGGAGAGAAGGACCTCCCTTATCAGTGGACTTGTGGAGGGGCATGCATGAAGAAGAGGGAGGGAGGGTGGGACTGGGAGAGGAGGAGGGAGGGCCTTATGGGGAGATACAAAGTGCATAAAGTGTAATTAATAAAATGAAATTAAATTAAAAACAAAACAAAATAAAAAGTAGTTTAACAGCTTAGAGAGTACAAGGAATAAATAATCCCAGAAGTCATCAAAGGCAGTATGTGGGGGCAGGACACACCTCAACAACAAAGTAACAGTTTTCAATAAAAATTACTCAGTAAATAACTCTCAGTGTTAATGGTCTTAATCACCCCTCTCCCCACCACAAAAGACACAGACAAACAGATTGGATTATGTCTTAATTACTGTTCTAATATTTTGTGGAGACACTATGGCCAAGCAATTTATAAAAGGAAGCATTTAATTTGGACCTTGCTTGGAGTTTCAGAGGGTTTGCTCAGGATCCTGATGGTGGGGCACAGGACAGCAAGCAGGCAGGCATGGTGCTGGAGAAATAGATGAGACCTCACATGATCTGCAGGGAGAAAGAGAGAGACAGACTGACTTACTGAGTTTGATATGAACTTTTGAAAACTCAAAGCCCATCATCCCCAGTAGCATACCTTCTCTAGCAAGGCCACACTTCCTCTAACATGACCATGTCTTCCAATCCTCCCAAACAGTTCCTGTAACTGGGGATTAAGCATTCAAACATATAGGCCTTTAGGGACTACTCTCATCTTAATCACCACAGTTTAGAAAACAAGATCCATTTTTCTGCTGTATCCAAGGAACACACTTCACCATCAAGAACAGACATCACAAGGGTATTGCAAGCAAATAGAGCCTGCAAAATCAAGAATAGCTATTTTAATATATGACAAATTAAATTTCAAACAAAACAAATCAAAATAGACAGGGAAGATGCTTCAGACTCATTAAAGAAAAAGATCACCAAGAAGACATTGCAAATCCAAGCATTTATGCACAAACACAGGAGTATCCAACTTCATGAAAGAAACATTACTGCAGCTAAAATCACATATTGACCTCACACAATGATAGGAGTAATTTTTAATATGCCACTATCACTAATAGAAATGTCATCCAGACAAAAAAACTAAACAGAGAAATGATGAGTTAAATGTCATAAATCAAATAGATATAACAGAACATTCCAATCAAACACTAAAAAAATACATACTTTCTTCTCAGTAGTTCATAGGATTTTCTCCAAAATTTGCTACATATTAAGACACAAAGTTTTAACAGATATAGTAAATATGAAAATGAACCAACCAACAAACAATCACCCTGCATCCCTTTTGACTACCATGAGTAAAACTGAATATCAACCACATAGAAATAGTAGAAACTATACAAACTGATATAAGACAAAGAACTCAATAATAAATGTAAAATCGATCAACACAGAAATCTAGAAGGATATTAAAAACTTTTTAGAACTGAATGAAAATGAAAACACAGCATATACAACACTATAGGACACATGAAGGCAATTCTTACAGGCAAGTTCACAGCATTAAGTGGTTACATTTAAAGAACAGAGAGAGATCTCATTAATAGCTATTGGTACACTTGTAAGAATAGAAAAATAAAGAAAAAAATACCCAAAAAAAGAAAGTAGGAGGAAATAATCAAACTGAAGATCAACATCAATGGAATAGAATTAAACAAAATAAAAACTATACAAAGAATCAATAAAATTAATACTTGGTGCTTTGAAAAAAATTTGCAAGAGAGACAAACCTTTAAGAAAATTAAATAAGAAACAATGAGAATCCAAATTAGTAAAATGAAATATGAAAAGGAGACATTAAAACAGGCACTGAAGGAATTTAGAAAACTATAAAGACATTCTTTAAAAATCTGAATTCCTTCATTAAAATGTCCTTAAATCTATGTCAATGTGTCTTTTCAACTGATACAACTGATCTTTACAACAAAAGTCAAAATTGACAAGTAGAGATGATTTGTTGCACAGCACTTTGGGTTTCCAGCGTCCCTTAGACTTAAAGGACATCATTGAAGCGCTGTTTGCCATAGTCTGCAGGATCCATCCGAAGCTCTCATTCTTCATCATTTTGCTTCAATTTGTGGAAATCATTGACTCTGTCCCTGGTGGCCTGCTTTAATGTGTCTGTTTGAATTCTGGGTTCCCACTCCAGGTTTGAGCCTGGAATTAAGTGTTGAAGAGGATTTGAAGGGTTCTGTTTTGAAGTGCCAGGATTTTCATTCTGATTTAAATGTGAATCTGCAGCAGCCGTGTTTGGTGAGAGAGGCTGTCCAGTTGGAAGATGGGAGGTTGTCTGATGACTTTCATGTGGAGGAGCTAACACAGGGGACTTCTTTAAAGCAGCAGGAGTATCATCTGCTTTTGCTAGGTCATTCTCTTCTACTCCAGGCATCCCTGCGTCACCAACTCATTTGACTTGCTCTTTCCCATGTGCAATATGATTGCTTGAGGGTTCCTCATTCTTGTTTGCATCATTTCCAGCAACACTTGGAATATTTTTAGGTGCTACATGATCCTTTATACCCAATTCTTTTCCATCATTTGATTAAATCTTGTGGGTCTCCTTTTGTTCCTGCAAAAACTGATCTGCTATCTTTTTTAATAGTTTCTTGATGTTGTGCTCTTAATTCCTTGATCTGTTGTCCACACTGAAAACTTGCATCTCACCCACAAAGGTAATGTTGAGGAACCAGAAACAGATGAGTGGGTCCCTGGACTCCCTGACCAGCCATCTGGTTAATTAGCAAGTTTTAGGCCCCAAAAGGGACAGTTCCTGAGGAACTGTATGCTGAGTCTACAGGTGCCTAGTGATGCTTGATGCTTGATCCTGGAGAGCTGTACAGACAAAATACAAAGAGGCCTGCTGAGTACATGTCAGGAAACCCTCACTGCTTGTTTGGGAGCTATCCTTACACAGCAAAACGTCAGTTAGTAACCTAGACGTTTTATAAACTGAGGAATCTTGGACCGGTTGATACTCTTTCTGACTGTATTAAATTTAGTGCTGTAATTACCATGTGCGTCTCTTCAAGTCGTGATGTTCTGCAGTGTGTAGTAAACATGCTGTTTTATTTTGTTTACAGCGTTCCACTTCTGCCTTAAGATTTAGGGGGTTTTGGTCATTATTTGTTTTGTTTTAATGTTTTTGCCCTGAATTAAGCATTAATTTGATGGGAACTCTGATTTTAAAGATCGTCACTTACTGGGTTCTAATAAATTAAAAAGTTAAAACTTGAAAAAAAATCTGAATTCCAGTAAACTGGAAAACATAAAAGAAAGGACATATTTCTTGATATATATGACATACCAAAGTTAAATTAAGATGAAAAAAAAAACCAATTTAAACAGGCCCATTACTGTAGTGAAATAGAAGCAGTAATTTAAAATCTCCCAAGTAAGTAAACAAACAAGCAAAACTGAGGGCCAGATAGATTAAGTACAGAATTCTACCAGACATTCAAAGAAGAACCAAAGCCAATATTTTTGAAATTATTTCACAAAACAGAAGCAGAAGGAATATTTTTCTAATTACTGCTTCTTTTATAAAGCCACTATTACACTTATGGCAAAACTACACAAAGTCTCAACAAAAAAGGAGAGGAAAAAGAAATTTATAGACCAATATCCCGTATGAACATAGACAACATTTTGACTAAAATATTTGCAAGCCAAATTTAAGAACACATCAAATGGATTATCTGCCATCATCAAGTTGGCATCATTGCAGAGACACAGAATACTTTAAACAGACATAAATCAAAAAATGTAATCCACTACATAGACTAATGGCAAAGACCACATGATCAGCTAATTAGATGAAGAAAAGACCCTTGACAAAACAAATGAACAAACAAACAAACAAACACAAGGCCATGTGGAGTCACAGCAGAATTCTACCAGACATTTAAAGAAAATCTACCGCTAACTAATCCTTCTTAAATAATTCAAAAACAGAAGCAAACAAAATGCTCCCAAACTCCATCTATAAAGCCAGGCTCATTGTAATATACAAACCAGGATTACATAGTAGAAAATAAAATTATACACCAATATCCCTCAAAATGCTCAATAAAATAGTTGCAAACAATACAGATATATGTAAAAAAAATATTATCTACCATTACCAAGTTGGCTCTATCAAAAATGCAGTGACAGTTCAACATATACAAGTCAATAAATGTAATAAACCACACAAATAGAATTCCAGAAAAAAAGACACATGAACATTTTACTAGATGCAGAGAAGGCCTTTGACAAAATCCTACATGACTTCATGATGAAAGTACTAGTGAAATGAGGGGCTAGAGAAAGCATATCTCAACACACACAAAAAAAGCCATTTACAGGAACCCCACAGCCAACTTCATCATAGATGGAGAAAAGCATGTAGCAATCTCCAATGAAGTGTTCCTGAGTGTATCAGTGATACTTCAAGTCAGGTTCCATTCCCAGAAGTCTTTGGCCAACACAAAAGTGGATGTCCTGTTTTCTTTGTGTGTGGTTTTTGTTTTGTTATTTTTTGGTCCTATTGGTTATTTGTTTGTTTTTGAGAGAAGAGACAAAACATGGATAGAGAAATGAAGAAGATTTAGGAGTGATTGGAGGAGGGAAAAGAATATATTAAAATATATTGTATAAAAATGTTTTAATTAAAAATGTTCTCAAATTACTTGTGGTAGTGACTGCACACAATTTTAAGTATACTAAAGTTATTAGATTCTATATTTGAGGTGCAGAAATTAAATTTCAATGGTAGTTATAAAAAAGAAATCCACATATACTTCTCCTCAAAATTATGAACGTTTATGTCAGTCAATAATTTCCGTATGTTCATCATGAGTTGAATAGGATATAAACATCTGTGATTTTTAAATGTCCATCAGTGGAGACTATTTTTACAATGGAATATAACACTTCTCTTGAACAGTGGAGTGGATCTTTCTCCGTTTGTGCAGAAATATCTCCAACTCTGCCAAGTAAGAAAAGCAAGTCATTGAAGAAAATGTACAGTGTTATCATAATCGTGAGCAAGCCGTATGTTCACAGTCACACACGTGTAAGTGCCCCGAGAAGGGCTCCTGAGTGTGTATCAGACTACTAAAAGAGCTTTTGTCCAGAATATAGAGGTCATTTGGTGAATGAGACAAAAAAACTGGAAAATATAAATAGGGAGCCCTTATATTTCACTTTGTAAACACCTAGATTATGCATAAACTAAAAACAAAGGAGCTAAATAAGACGATGTAACGTCTACTGTTAACTATGGCCATGTACCTCACTGAGCCAAACACACCACAGCATTAGTGCAGGACAAATGTTACTTTAGGCAATATTTTCATGAAAGAAGGAAGGTCTTGGTAGATGTCTGGTGCAAGCCCAGGCATTTTGATTTGCTATTCCATTTTTTTTTTCTGCTTGGAATACTTCCCTGCAAATCTCTGACTCTGCTTCCCTTAGATTTTTGCTCAATAATTGCTTCTTGAGCACTTCCTACCTACGTACCTTGTGGCATTTTACTACTTCATCAATACCCCTCATGCAACATTTCCGCTTAATCTTTTGGTCAAACAAGTTCACCATCAGACAACCTGTAGCATGCTCTTATGGCTTATCTGATACCATTCTTTTCCTCACTAAGAGAACTCTATGAAGCTACGATCATCTGTCAAATGCTTCACAGCCATAACTATGAACAAATACTAACATTTGACATGGTATACCCTTTAAAGAAGCACAGACAAATTTTAAAACAGAAGCAATGAAAAAGATTTAGCTCTGACTTCTTATTATTCAGTCTTTTCCAATGGATGATCAAGTGGTTAAAAACCTTCACAAGCACAAGATATCAGAATTTTCCTTAGTTGTCTAGAACCGTTTGCCCCAATTCCTTTGCCACTCAACCAACAGAACTATGAAGAAGAAGAAGAAGAAGAAGAAGAAGAAGAAGAAGAAGAAGAAGAAGAAGAAGAAACACAAAGAAGAAAAGAAAAATACAGTAAGAAAAAGAAGCATGACTATAGAAATACCATTCTTCTCCACCTGCTTCTAGTCCAAATAAACTAATAGTTACCACAAATAAATTAGAAATGTAATTGAAAATAGGAGAGTTCAAGGCTTTTGAAGCCTAATTTTAGATCATTAGAGCATTGTCTCCCATCTAGGTTTGAGCCTGAGGTCAAAATAACTTTACCTCTATACTAACCTGGATTTTCACATCCATTAATGTGTCTTTTTTGGACAAAGTTGCCTTGTATAAATATACATTTCTGTTTCTCTCATTATTTCTGGTTATGTCTGAACATAAAAATGCTATCTTCAACATATAACTCCAACAACTCCAAATATGACACACCAGTGGCTTTCCAGATTTTTTTTTCCCATGTAAGCAAATGAAGGTCGAAGACAGAAAGTGTTAAAGTATTTTTAGAAGCATATGTTTTGTTTTATGCTATTTTGTTTTGTGGCTTTAAAATTATATTTAGACTTAGTCATTTGGGCTCAGTTTAGGTGACCTCAATTTGATTGACAACACCTAAAGAATCACCATCTGGAGCCAGTTGGACATTTGCTCTCTGTTCTCCAACAGGTGTGAATGGAGTTTTGACTTTGGAAGTGTTAGCGTCACAGAGTGTCTTCACAGCCTGTTTGAACTTCTCTTTGTTAGACTTAACATGCACTGTCATCAGTTTGTTGTTTTGTATTTTCTGGCAGACTCTGGGTCAAAAGGAAAAGAGAGAAGACATAGTGGTCAAATTTGTTTCCGCTGATGGGGGATTCTTCCAAGGATGTGAGCAGCCTTGAGAGCTTCAGTGGCCAGTGTCAGGGTCAATAGAGGTGGATAACAGGAAGGCCTTCATTTGTGGTTCATCTTTCAGAACTGCCTTCTTCACATTTAGATCCTTTATTTTGTCTTGGAGAAGGGATTGAAGGATGCAGGGACTTCTTCAGTTTTGGGACCATCTTGGTGCAAACCTACACTTAAGAAAACTTTCATCCTTTGCCCACTTGAGGACTATCTGAATACATCCTATAGAACCAGTTCTGGGATGTCAGACAGATGGAAGAAAAGGTTAAAGAGGATTGACAACAAAAACAGCTAAAGAAAAGAGTGCCTACAAGTGAGCTGTGAACTTTCCTTTGATTAAAGGCTGAAAATACTTCCCCCAAAGAGCCACAAAGAGTTTCTAATAATAGAACATAGAAGCAAAGAATTCTGAAACATGTACCTTTGTGATCATTTGCATATTTTTGTAAATGCCATTTTAACATACACTCACTTAGGTATTCTAAAGTGGATGGAACTCTATTTTGTCATTTTAAAAAAGTCTCCAAAGAGACTGTTCCATTAGAAAACCATTCTCAGTTTAGAGCTCCAAGCACTTCAAATCTCAATGTCTTCTCTGCTGCCACTTCAGCAGGAAAGACTTGGGTAAGACCAAAACTGGCCCTTTTTGGGGAAATGGAAGCTTCTCACAGTTCAAAAAGCCCCACCAAGGACTAGGGCTGGCTTCACATAGTGTGCTTCAAGCCACAGTGCAAAACATTGTGTTCCATAAACACTTCTAAGAACAGCTTGGAAGTACTGAAGGTGCTCTGCCAATCAGATTTTGGGTGATCTGAACACTCCTCGCCATCATAACAGAATCCATGTTGCCTGCAGGTCCAGCTAATAAAATGACAGTTACGTTTCTAAACCGTTGAGTAATGAGCAAGCGCTCTAAATTCACCATGCAATGACTTTCAACCAACAGGTTTTGGAAACAAGATTGGCTAGGCTCTACCTGGGTAGACATACTTTTCTGAGCAGTCGTCTGATTGCTCAGGTGTCTTGAACTGTGTCCTGGTGAGATGAAGGTAGGGCAACTCAAATAGGCATGATCAGAAAAGGAGCTATTTTGATCAACTGTTTCTTCAAGTCAAGCAACCGGGTCGAGTTTGGAGAGAATGACTGTTGTTTGAGCTGGTCTGTCATTTGGGTTTTATAAAACTTTCAAAACAACTAACAAGAAATTAGTGTTTTTCTTTCGTCTTTGTCTCATCCCATTACCTTTGTTACTGGCTTTCCCTGTGTCAGCTGAATGGGAGCTATATACTGTCTGTGACCCATAACCCAACAAACACATTTTACTCACAGTACAGAAAATAATTGCTTAAATAAAGCAATGATGCAGTGCAAATAAAGATGAACTGGTGAGATGGACACCACCTATGGCCATATAAAGGTTATTTATTACTTCTATTACTGTGTGGTATGTGCTGTACGCCTTGGTCCAAGGCCTCAAGGATAATTAAAATTCAATGACTACACAGTGTCTCATGAAATGTGTTAATGAGATTGTTTTGTGATATGCAAAAATGTCCTGACATGGTTTTTAAATGCATGCTGCACACCCCCAGCCAATTACACAAAACACAGCTATGTCTCTTTGTCTATCACTAGCAGCTGAGTAGACAGCAATAGACTGGACCACATAATTGCTGCTTAATTTTCATGTCTGATGCTATAGTGATGTCGTGAGGCATTACAGCGGCAGGAGTGAATGTTTGTTTTCCATGTGACTTTCTTTCTTCAGCCTCTTTGTGCACAAAGTACACTCCTTTGGTTTCCTAAGCAAAATGAGCATGTGGAGGCACAGACACAGCCCTCTGCTTGTTTTCCTATCTGCCGAGGATTTTGTGGGATTGGGGTGTGGGAAACTACTGGCGCACTTCCAAAGCATGGACAAATTGGGATGTACTTTTATTAATGTGAAACTGAAAGCATTACTAAAATATTAAGAAGGATGTCACTTGAGTCTTTTCACGCTTTGGGTTAGTCTGCTAGGGCTACTGCTAGCACCACAAGCTGCTCTGTAGGTTAAACACATAGTGAACTGTCCCAGAAATCCAAGATGAAGGTTTCTGTAATGTAGGCTCCTTCTGGAGGCTGTGGGAATCCTCTTTTCCATGTCACACACCTACCCTTCTCTGTGTAGACTAATTTCCCCTCTTTGAGATCATATTGGATCCTAAGACCATCTTGTTTTACTACGGCCTCAAATGAAATAATCCATCTGTACTGAATCTATTTCTAGGTAAGAATCCATCCATTATGAGATCTGGAGGACTTGAATTTGAACCTATAAATTTTAGAAGGATGCAACTCAACCCATTACAAGCTTCAGATAAATCATAGTCTATGATCCTCAGTAAATGTACAAAATTATAGGCTCAAAATAATAACGGAGTTGTTTCTCAAGATCAGCATGACATCTGCATTTTAGCTCCAAGGAAATCACTCCATAGCACACTTGTATCTCACTTTGCCAAGCATAAGGAGATGAAGCTGTAACTGAGAGATAGACACCCACTGTCTGCTGAACTTCGACCCAGTCATTCTTAGTATAACATGTATATACATTCTTGGTGACACAAGTCATTACTTCTTTCATTGATTATGAAAACAAACAAACCATGAGTGAGCACATGGGCTTACTGACAGAGTGAGAGCCTTTACTGGGTCCAGACACGTTCAATCATAAGCTACATATTTTACCAAGTCCAAGGGACTTTTAAGTTTGCTAATTTTTGGAGGAAAATCAGCTCTGTGCTTATGAACTATCTTCTTGAATTGAAAAGTATTATGACAGGATGATGAGGAGTCGTGAGTTGTTGACTGTCTTGCACGAAGGTGAGGTTGGCCACAACTTTATATTACTATAAGTTACATGGACTAGAGATATGCTGAGAGGAAATGCATATATTTGAAGTATAGATTAAAGGTTTGGCCTAGGGAGTGAAAGATGGGTCTGGAAAGCCTGACAGTAGCAGCAGGTGGGTTGCTAAACCTCTGAAACTCTGAAGAGACTCAACTTGAGGTCACAAGGGCCTGTCATAGACAATGAGCCGAGGGTACAGAGACAGATGGAGACTAGAAACACAGGCAAACAGGTAGGTGAGAAGCCAAACTCATGCTTTGTAGGATTTCTCTCACAAATATGCTGTAAACTCCCCTGGCCACCACCTTTTCACTCCTCCATGTGTTAGCCGTCTGCACTGGGGGAGTCCTGGCCTTTGGAGTTGCACCATTCACATCCAGACTCCTGCCTCCGATTGGGTCTTCTCTTACCATGCTTACTTTGTGCTGCAGGGAAGGAATGGTGATCTGAATAGGCAGATGGCATAGAATGGTTGGGCTAACCGTCTTGGGGAAGTGGGTAGAGAAGAGAGATAAAGCTTTGCCATGAGAAAGATACATGCGTGGTCCATGGAATACAGCAAGGCTGTACTCTAGGCCCTGATTCTCCACCCGCACTCATCATCGAAGTAATTTCATCTAGTTCCTCTTCCAAAATCATTCATACTAATCACTCCTCATGAATCTTGGAAAGCCCAGCTTTGCCTCTGAATTCTACATTTGGGTTTCCAACCACCTTTCAGGGCTCACTATGTATGCCTTCAGCAGAACAGACTTCAAAAACTGGTAGGGTCAAATAAATCTTACCATTTCCACACTAAGACTCTCCATAGCTCTCTACAATATTTAGAAAGACTCAAACTCCTGTATTATGGCCTTTAGGACTTTGTAGAGTCTTTTTTTCCAGTCTGACTTCTGCTTGCCAGTTCAGTATAGTCCAGACACGCTATTTGGCCATAACTTTGTTCGCTTGTTGGTTGAGCAAGGCAAGACAAAAGGCCATTTTCTCTCTGTGAACTTGCAGTTAAATTACTTGCACAATCATCCAGAGATCTTCCCTTGGCTGCCTTCTCCTCATCCTTCCAGATAAATAGGTCATATTGACATCTCAGCAGACTTTCTTCAATACACATTCTAAAGAGGCAAAGTGGCCCCTATCTGCCTCTCTGGACAGCTTTCACGCAACACAAGTGGGTTTGTTTGATACTACGTATGCTTCTGAAGCTATTTGGTCTATTTGTGTAGATCTATGCTGCCTATGCCTAATGGTTTGGGGTTTTTTTTTAATGTTTTTTTCCCTTAAAAAGAAGCATAAGTCAAAGAGAATGGATATGGGTAGGGAAGAGGACTGGATTTTTTTTGCTTTTATTGTGCTCAGCATAATATTTCTAGTACTGGGATAATGCCAGTCAAAAGAAGAGAGACTCAATAAACACTAATCAAACGAATTAGTTAGCCTAGGGGGAGAATTCTCTATTTCTTCCCATATCCACACTTTCTCTTTTGTATTCCCTCCCCATCTTTACTTGTCAAAATAGTAGGAACAGCTTCCCCGTGGTTTCCTCAGTCTAGTCTCAACACAGCAGGAAGAGTGGACCACTTAGAACGGAAATAAGTCTGCCTCCTCCTTCCCAATGTCCTCTCCTTAGAATGAGTGTCAGGGTCCTGGCCACATCCATCCTTCCTTGCTACATCCCCGGCATCTTCACCGTCAGTCTCCCTTTCTCACCATACCCCATCCACACCGGTGCTTTCGGTGTTTCCTCAGGATGCCAAATGTGAGTACATTAGTCTATTTATATGTTATATTTAATAGACATAATTGAGCACACATGCACACTCATACACACACACTATATATATATATACATATATATATATGCACAATATAGATAGATAGATAGATAGATAGATAGACAGACAGATAGAGCAACAGAACTCTGTAACCCCTTGCCAGAGCATGAACCTATGTCATAAAATTGTACACATAATTTGGACTGAGAAAAAAAAAAGGAACATGATGCACTTGGCTTTAATAATATATGGTATTTCTGCTGTTTGTATGTTCTAAATGTTTTAGATCACATTTTTTTCTTTCGGTAGTAAATTATGTATAGTGTAAAATACATTCAATTTAACATTTTAACTGTACAGAGGTAATAACTAAACGGTTTGAGAAAGCCATCTGGCAATGTGCAGTCAGCAGGAGGGTGTGTCCGCTTCAGTGTGATGTCTTCCTTTCCAGGTATCTGCTACAGGAAGCTGTCAAACATGGGTAAAGAAGCATGCAGTGGTGTCTTCCAGAGTCATGCATTTAGTGTAGAAAACCTTCGACAGCGCTTAGTGGAGAAGTGGATAATCTGCCGGCTTAGTTACACATTTATCTTAAAAGGTATTTGTTGTTTATATTTTTATGTAGTATGTGTGTAAGGTGGGGAATAGGTGTGAATGCAGAGGTTAGCGTGCAAGTTCTGTTGATTCTCTTTCACCTTTATGTAGGTTTTAGGGACTGAACTCAGGCTGACAGACCTGTATGGCCGACGCCTTTACCTGCTGAGCCACCTAGCCAGCCCCAAATAATTTTAAATAAAAAGATACAGCTCAAAAACAATATTCAACTTAACAAAAGTTGGCAATTCCTTTATGAAATGTAAAACCCCAAATGTGAGCCAAAACACTTTATGATTTCATTTAGTATATACATAGTAAAAGTACAAATCAAAAGAAACAGTATATCAAATTTTTAGGAAGAAGCCTAGACAGAGGTTGAACTCTATCTCCAAAATTAGTATTTATCAAAATTTTTGATAAAGAAAACGTTTTAATTATAGTGTCCACTTAATATTGAGTTTGTGTTTGCTATGCTTTTTGCATTGTTTTTTTTTTTAACGTTTTACACTTTAAATATGCTTTTAAAAGATTTTTAGGGTTAGCAAATTACTGAAACTACACAAATTTTAACCTTTTTATCTTGAGGATCAACATACAGGAAGCTTGCTCAAGAGACTGAAGAATGCTCAAGGGCTGACCTCAATCTACCGTCCTTCTTCCTTCCATTCTTTTGATATCACAGTACATGGAGGCTAAGCCCTTTCCAGTGTTGGTTTTCTCTGTGATGTCTTCAGTCCTTGCAGACACATCTCTAGCTGTCCCTTCAAGTCATCACATTTTTCTCCTCTATCACAAACAAACATTATATACACTCTCACTTAGCAAATTCATCAGCTCAGTCCCTAAAGGGCGTTGTCCAGTGATTCTTGAATTGTCTTGCCAACTATTACAACAAGAAAAAAAAAAAGATGAATTTTAGCCTAACATCAAGGATGTTCAACAGGGAAGAACTGGATTGAGGAGGCTGCACTCATGATTTGATAAGAGTTCTCTTGTGATGAAGGAAAAAAAAGAAGCTGCTGAAATATGAGCAACAGAAGCAGCATCATATCTGGAAAACAATTTTATCCTGAAAGCATCAAAGACACTGAAATCCAGGTCACATACTCAAGACCCACATGAGGATGGGACATTAAAGTAAGAGCATACTCATTAATCTAACCTGGTCATAGAGTTTGAAGTTAAAAGACTGTATTTCGCAGGCTTCCTTTTAGCCTAGTGTTAACAATTTTTTATTAAATATTCATGAATGAAAGGGCTAAATAAGAAGAAACCCAACCTTAAAAAATGGAGATAGGCCCTTTGTTACATTGTGCCTGGCAGGAAAGGTATCGGGCCAGCAGAAGCCAGAACAATTCTGTTAGACCACAATGAAGGGTGATGGTTAGACGGGAAAATCTTGAGAGACTGTATCCCAGACACAACTTCAAACTGCTCCATGAGAGAGGAGGCCCATTCCAGCCTGTCAAGCCGCTGTTCCCTAGGGATCCAAAGACAAGCCTGTATATCAACTCATACACTCGCTATATTAGGTATGCTTTTACGTTATGAGATAAAAATAGGTGAAGGTAGATGGCAAATGAAAACAGGTAACAAAAAGACATAGTGACCTGTGCTGTAGGGATAGGATCTTATGAACTCCATTCTTTTGTTTTCTTCCATTTTACAGTGAGGCTCTTTTCTGCCATTCCTGTAGACTAGTTAGAACACGTTTTCGATGGCCATATAAGTTCCTCTTTTAATGATAAGAACATTGGGAAACTGTTTTTTAATTTTACCCTCCTCCCACTCAGTCTCATTGTGAACTTTGACACCATTTTATTTTAATTATAAGCTGTGTGGGTGTTTTGCCTGTGTGTTTCTGTGCACTGTATGCATGCAGTACCCACAGAGGCCGGAAGAGGGCATTGGATCTCCCTGGAACTAGGGTTACAGATGGTTGTGACTTCCCATGGAGTGCTAGGAATCAAACTCAGATCCTCTGGAAGAGCATTCAGTGCTCCTAAGCTATGAAACATCTCTCCAGTACCTCTTACTGTGTCTTGCCTGATCAGTGGTAGAACGGCAAATTTGATTTCTTCCAAGGTACTGGATATTATGATGCTCTTTAGGTGGATGGTTTATTTTGCTTCCTTTTTCCCTTTTCTCTGACATACATGTTTACTATCAATCAGAAACATCATCACTGATTCTACTGGTTTTTATTTTCTCTAAGGAATTCCTTCTGTTATATGTTGTAATTTTCAGCGTCTTTCTGAGTTTGAGAAGGGACTTCTTAATCTCTGCCTTGCAAAGTCTGTAATCTGTCATTGGCTCTCATTTTTCATGTTCACTGTTTTCACATTGATCAAAAGATAATGATACTCTTT
Organism: Meriones unguiculatus; assembly: GCF_030254825.1. Taxonomy (NCBI): domain Eukaryota; kingdom Metazoa; phylum Chordata; class Mammalia; order Rodentia; family Muridae; genus Meriones; species Meriones unguiculatus. The sequence goes on along the minus strand of NC_083354.1, from coordinate 76,885,008 downwards.
TTTATTTGCTAATGCTCCTGGGTGGTTTCAGCCAGTTGGCTGATGCACTGAGTCAGTGGAAAACACTATCCTGTCACAAGCTGGCTAGAGTCCTCATAAGCAAATGTGCCAAAAGGTGCGTCCCAGTCAGAAGAGCAGAAACGACCATGGATGATGTCTAATGCGCCTCAACTCCTTCTTATTGATGAGCACTGTACTCTTCACTGAGACTCAGTAGAAGGAAAAACACTTGCCAAATGGATTAGGGTTTGGGTGACAGATTCATTAAGTTTGTGATGACTTTCAGGGCATTCTTTCGAATTGACCCGTCCCTCTAAACTATCTTCTGGCCAAGAGCTATGTTCATTTTGCAAACTCATTAAAGGAAATTTACAGAAGTTTAAAAAATTCATCAGGCTCAAAAGCTGTTGCCTTTCACTCGGCAGAGATGGTGTATTAAATAAATGTGTGTCTCTACGCTTTGATTCCAATAGCTCTCAGCACTGATTGCTTTATTATTGTAGAGAAATCACCAGCAATATGTGGCTTCTTTGCCAAAACAAAAACAAAAACAAAAGCAAACAAACAAACAAAAAAACCCTCTAGGATTCAAGAATGTCAAGGTAAGGTATCTATGATGCTCCCAAGACTGTGTTTGGGCTCATACTGTGAACATCTTCATCATTTCCTTGCAGACCAGCTCAGTCTGTGAAGAATCAAGTCTGTCCTCTCTCAGGACACATTTCACTGGTTGCTGAATGATATGCTCTTCTCTTTCCCGTTTCTTTCCTTTTTTGCCTCTCTTTTTTTTTTTTTTCATAAAGCATACAGTAGTATCTGGAATTTAGCATGGAAGCCTGTCAACATTAATGTTTTCCTTTTCAATATTGATGATTTTTATGTACAAAACAAAATAAAAACTCACTTCCTCATACTGGACTTGAGCTGCCAGTGTCTTTGAACACTTCTGTTTCCATTTTTCAGAAATGAAGACAAATACTGTGGTAAAAATATTTTTTCCTTTTGGGTCTAGCAAAAATTTGCTCAAGCAGCTATGAGCTGAATCAATGTTTTGGAAAGGAAAACAGCATTCAAGGGCTCAAGGATTCTTGAAATTTAATTCTCTCTTAGTCAAAGGGAACATTTCGTAATAAACAAAACACTTGCTTAGCGTTGAGTTCATAAATCCATGGACTTTGTCACTTACACCTGAGGAAGGATGGGTGCACACATGTCTTCACAGTTGTACACACTTTCTTGTACTGTAGAGAGAACATTGCACTCCCAGTGTAAGCCTTGTAAGGCCTCTCTGTGAGTTAGGAAGGAGAATACACTTGCACTAAAACCAGTGATGCAGAGAATGCTCAAGGCTCTAAAATAGTCTGGTGGCTTTAAAATCAATCAAGTAATCAGTGGGAATTTCCTACGTGCCTTGGGCCACGCTCCTCTCTGCAGAGGAAAGCACATAATTCTTTGGCCATGAGGGAAGTGAGCAGGAAACCAGACACACATTATAAATAGGGGATAGTGAGTCAAAGACCTGTCCACCCAGACTGCATTGTCTTCACCCAACTTACTTTTCTTGAATTAGACCTGGATTGGTGCCATTGATCTGCTCTGAGGGACTTTCTAAGCATCAACTTGAATGAAATTCCTTCAAGTACATAGTATTGTGAAAGTTGCTGGGGGAAAAACACAAACAGAAACAAAAAAAACATGTACTCTTGATAAGGAAGTAGTTTAAACACCAAAAAGATAATCAACAAAGAGATGTAGGATACAGAAATACAAATGAAAAACCAAAGAATTAAAGAAAATGAGAAATCTCAAGGAACTTTCCTCAGAGGAAGTAAGACTTCCTCTATACTCTGAAAGAATAGGTAAGTTGTTAAGACAAAGATTCAGTAGAGAAGTGAGGCTGGTATCATTGCTTAACAAGGACAAGTAGAATCTAAGAGAATACAGTACATCATGCTGGGGAAGGCATGGTCATAGTGGGCAACTCCATGGCGGGGGGAGTGTGGAACAACTGCTTGTTCTATAACACCAATCACCAAGTGAGATCTTGGTCCAGGCAATCATCCACACCCCATTTCCTGAAGGCTTCAGGCTCCCAAACAACTAGCTAGAAACTAGCTATAAAATACTTAAGCCCACAGGGATGTGTGATTCAAAGCTTAAGAGTAGGATTTTTTTAAAAATTATTATTATGAACTCTGTAAAACCTAGAAATATCTTTGGGATAAGAATAATTTATCTTGAGCTGGTGGCTCATTTATCACCATGGTAGTAGCCAACTTTGATCCCAGCAGAGGCAGAGAAGCAGGTGGATCTCTTGAGTTCGAGGCCAGGCTGGTTTACAAAATAAGTACCAGGACAGCCAAGGTTACACAGAGAACCTCTGTCTAGAAGAATAAAACAAACAAACAAACAAACAAAAGACTTGTTTATCTTTATATTTCCTAAGCAATCCATAATTATCCGAATGACCTAAGCAGTTATTTAAAATACCAGATCTAAAGCCCTGATCTTGCATGGCCTGGTTTGGTAGTTTTGCCTCACATCTGGAAGTTTGTAGTTTAAACCTGAGGGTTGGGAAATACTGCCTTGAGTACAGTGGAAATTCTCTGCCCCCCCTCCCTCATCTCCAGTTCCCCTGTTTTCCTTCCCTAGACAAGCACATGTTCTCCCAAACCTGCTCCAGGAAGTCACTGCTTTTCTCCTTGACTTTCCACGTGAGAGAGGACAAAGCTAATCTATTAGCCCGATGCAATTTATGTTTGATGACCAAACAGTACTCCCATGTCTGAGGCTTTGACCTGTTCGCAGGAGGCCTGTGCAGGCCATTCATCTACTTGCCCTGATCGGTTGACTCTCTGGCATCTAGCTAAAGACACCAGGCCTCCAAGTGCTACAACTAACAGAGTTTAAGATGTGGCTTCTTTAAAGCTATAGCTGTTTCATAATATGATCATCTATAAAGCAACAGGGGTAATTGTGAAAGACCTGGGTCCGGGAACTTGTATGATTCATGCTGTTTGCAATAGGAGATTATTAGCTAGCTAGATGGTCTTCAAGCGTGAGTCTTCAAGTGAGCAATTAGCCGAGGCTGCTGAGTTTGCCTCCCGAGCTTTCTAAACAGTGAGGCTGTTCACGTAGGAGGTGCTGCTTTTCTGGCTGATTAACAGCGGTTACAGCTCAGCTTTGAGGTCAGAGAGACTCGTACCCCAGTGCCATTCAGCCACAAATCTGGATGCCCCGGGGGCAAATGTCTTACCACATTCTGTTCTTGTCTTGCTTCTGCAAAGTGGGAACTGAGGTATCGTCTAACATGGTTTCTTGGTTTGAAATGAATACATTGTACCTAGGCTAGGCCCTTCTTTGTCCTATGGAAAGGTCTTCATTGCTTTTAGTGAAAAAACAGACAACTTTATTTTGAGAGTAAACTATCTTGTTACGTGGGCTGCTTGTGTTTCTTGGGTTGCCTATCTGAGAGTTTGGACCAAACTGAAGAATCATCCTTATTTCTCCCTAGGTAAACGTGACCATGACATCTCTTTTTACCTACATACTATCTGAAGGCTTTCCATGGAAGCTTAACTTGATTTTGGAAATGCTGTTGAAATGCCTATTAGTATGCAAAAGATTTTTATCTAGAAAAAGAACTAAAAAAAAACAACAACACACAACTCGAGTTTTCATCTTATAGCAAGAAAACTAAATAAGTATATGTGGATTTCTTACCTTTCAAAATCATCTCATGACTCAAATACTGAATCAAGTTCTTCTAATAAATGTTCTTGGGAACTTTTTGATAGTAATTTATAGTTGGTAATGCTGTGTTCATTGGCGTGACTATTGGATGAAAAGCCAGGCTTTCTTTCTCAATTTCATTGCAACCATAGCTATAATCAGTATGTAGGGCGTTCACTTTGATCCCAGCTTTGTTCCCAGGGCTGAAAACTGTGCCCAGTATCCAGAAGGGTACTTGACGAATTCATAAGTTCAGAGAGAAGGCTAGTACCCTGGCCAGACCCCCTGGGAGACTCTCAGTGTTTCTGAGTGCCCCTCCATTGGTATCTGTGGTTTTATTTGTACTGATTGGGACTGTCTTTATTTCAGACATTCAGAAAGTTGGAAGTGCCTGGGGTTTTCAAACTCCCAACCCAATGTCAGCAAGTGACTGACTCTTGTAAGAGTGTGAATTCTCAGGCCCCAAGCACAGCAATGAAGGAGAAGTGTGAGGTGTGAGCCTATGTCCAAATTCCTCTACACTGTAGAGTCTACAAGATCATGTGGAAGTCAACCTCTTCGGGACCCTGCCTGAAATCACACCCTTGCTGGGCTCCTCCTGCTCTCCTTTGCTGCCTCAGATTCTTGCACATCATCAGCAAATCACTTTCATACAACTTTTCACATGGGTGTCACTTCTGGTGGCCCAAGCCTAAGAGTTTAAGTGATTTTTTTTTTAAGGGCTAAACTATTCCTGATATGTAAGAAGTCTTTATTCAGGTACTGTCCTCTGAAACGTGTAAGGATTATCAGTACAGGGGTGAAAATTGCTATTTAGATATCTTATCAGATACCAGTCCAGAAATCACCCAGAGATATATCAGTGACACACATACACACACAGACACACACACACACACACACACACAGAATCCACTGACTACAGGCAACAAATACCATGTGCAACAAGAGCCAAGGAGAAGAGGAAGGTGATAGGGTCTGTCTTCTTTCCTCTCTCACTCTCTCCTTTCTTCTTTGAGATAGAAGAGTCTCTATCAAAAAAGCATCTTCAGTTTGCTAGCACACTTCACACTTGAGAGCACATGCACATTTAAATGGATATTTATAAAAGCATTGGCCTCTAGCCAAATCATGAAAAGAAATGCATGTTTTTCCTAGGTGTGGCTAAGCCATTCTTTAAAATCTTTTGAAAGTCTGAGCTATATACACAGGAGAGGAAATGGTCAAAGAAACGTCAGCTTTGTTACAAGTGAAAGCTGCAAGGAGGTCAGGGTTTTTTTTGCAAACTATCAGGAAAAGTCTGGGTGTGCAGGAGTATGATTGTGAGTGTGAAAATGCACAGGGGATTGTGTCTGTGCTAAAGGAATTTATTTCTGACAGGAAAAAAAAAGCCCACAGAATTTGTTTAATGTGGAGCTATTTAAAGTAAAACTACAGGATAATTCAGATGGATTGTATGTGAACTAAATCAGAGGGTGGCAATGGCCAAGTGTGTATCATAAGATCCCTCTGTCCGAGTTCATAAATGGACAAGGGCAAAGAAACCTTTGTTAAGTTAGAACTCAAAAGGTGACTCCTCAGGCTGCTTGAGGTTTTCTTCATAACTCACCAATTAATGGATGTTCTTTTCAGTGCTGAAGGCATGTATGAGCTCCTTCGTGTTTGTGTGTGTGTGTGCCTATACGTGTGTTTGCCTGCATACACATGTGCGTACATGTTTGTGTGTGTTTTATATATGTCTGTGTGTATGCCTATGTGTATGTGTCTATGTGTGTGAGCTCCTGTATGTGTATGTGTTTGTGTGTGCCTATGTGTGTTTTGTGAGTGTTTGTCTGCATCTGCATATATGTTTGTGTGTGTGCATGTGTATGTGCCTGTGTGTGAGCAAGTGTGTATGCCTATGCATATGTGAGCATGTGTGCTTATGTGTATATGTCTTGGTCTGTGTGCCTGTGTTGGTGTTGGTGTGTCTATGTTTGTCTATGTGTGTGCGTGTGTATGCCTTTTTGTGTGTGTGAGATACTGTGGGGGGGTGTATGTATGTGGGTGTGTGGCTCTGAGTCTGTGTGTGCGTTTAGTTTTGGATGCTCTCCATTACTATGTCTTCAAGCTCAATGTGTTCTTCCAGTTAATCTAACTCATTCATTCTTTCTCTCTCCCTTTCAGTCATCTCTCCCTTCTTTTCTTCTTCCCTTCCTCCCTTCTCTCCTTTTCAACACACACACACACACACACATACACACACACACACACACACACACTCACACACGCATACACACGTTAAATCCCTCTGGTAAGATTGAAGTCTGGCATTGCTAGATTGCTCCTGAGCTTGATGCAGAAATGACGGACCCCCTTCTTCAGCTGGGTTCCCTCCTCTCCCCCTGATCTGGGGAACCCCAGGTCCTCTATGAAGAGTCACATAGCCCTCAGGGAATGTCACAGGCCCAACCTTTCCCGATAAGAAACCCTTTAGTGTGCTCCTGGGGATTCCTGGCAGTACCCTACCCACACTAGCGAGACCTTAGCTTTCAGAAAATGACCTTTAACGGTAACTGGAGTTCTTCTCCCTCGCATAGGATAATTAAGTACCGTGTTCCCCTCTTATGATAAGACTGTAACATGTAAATGAAGTATCCCAGCACCCTGAGCCCCAGTGACTCACATCACCCCCGAGACCCCTCCCACTGTCCCTGACTCACAAATTAAATGCTCGCTCGATCTCTTTCTCCATTCCTCCATCATGACCAACTGAGACTCATCATTTATTCTGGAGAAGGACAGGCTCTCCACCTCCCCGAAGAACTAACCAGTGGACACCCAGGGCTTGGCCGACAGCCAGCCGTAGAGCAGGCGAGCTGCTGACCGACAGCGAAGCAGCAGCCGGACCGGGTTCTTCCAGCCATGAACTGACAAGGCGCGGGGGTCTGCCTTTAGCGGGGCAGCTTCACCTAAGGGCTGTAACACTGTGATATCATCGCTGGCTTTGGAACGCCCGGGTTTTCACCGCCACCTGGTCCCTGCAACCTCATTTTAAAAGGAGCTAAATATAACATCCTGTGGAAAACTCTTTTCCACAGCCCTGCTGAGATCCGGGAGCCTTTCGCAGGGACCTCTTTCCGAGCTCTCTAGCCATTTCTGAGAGAAACCGGACCTGACACTCCCGGGGTTCAACCTCTTTCCCACCCTGGAAGCTGGAAGCCTCTGGATCAGCCGGCACTTCCGGCAGCAGTGGCTGGGAGGGCAAACACACACACACACACACACACACACACACACACACACACCTACTTCACTTTCAAACACATATAGCACGGTTCCAACAACTGTTTTTAAACCCCATCTTCAAACTCTAACACCTGTATGAGTTAAGGGTGAGCTTTGATTGACAGCTCTTCTTGTCATGGTTCAGAGTATTACTAAAGAAGGTAATTTGAGGAACACAGTCCTCCGTCTTCCAAAAGAAACCAGGAGACAGGAACAGATAAAGGAATTTTTTAAAGCATTTTTTATACCTTGTATTTCTTTCAATTCCAGTGATTGTGAATTTTCCCCTTTCTAGGTGATGAATATTTTTATATTCCTACAAATATTCTCATGCTCTGCTCTGAGAGACACTTATTGGGAAATAATTCCATTCACGTGTTTAAGATTTGTTAATGATAGCCAAAGCCTTGTAGAACTTGGGACTTGTTTTCCTTACTGCTGAGGTGAGACTCTTTTTGAAGACTCAGATCTATTGCATGTGACTTGCTAAATCATCTACCCTCACTGACAGAAACAGGCTCTCCAGCCCCTGCACGAATGCTCCATACAGTTACCTTCCATGACCCGCTTCCTTCCCCACTCAATGCTTTCCTTTACACAAGTACAGTGAGGTCAACAGGGCTGTGTTGCTGTCCTCTAGAGCATTTTTTTTTTCTGTAAACTCTTATCGATGTTGTCTTGTGAACCTCAGCCGCCACTCTGACCCTTATTTCTGTCTCTCCCATTCAGGAGTCTGCTGGCACACACCCCGTATGTACTCTGTCTACCACTCTGCTCCATGACCGCAGCCTCTGATCATCACCCAGAGCAGTCAGTCCGGATAATCACACAGATCTAGCTTTGTTTGGTTTCCACATTCCGTGAACCACTACTTCTTCACTGTCTGGTAGCCAGCATCTTAGAGACAGTATTTCATTTATTTGTTTATTTATTTTTAATTTTTTTATTTTTTTGTCCAGAGTCTCGTGTATATCTGAAGTCTCTGGAAATCTTCTGTCTCCAAAGCAGAAGTTCTAACAGGGTGTTTATTCCGTGCATCCCTCTGTTTTCCAGGTGGACAAAGAGGGGCTTAAAGAGGCCAGGTCACTCACTCAGCAACACAATCTGGGCGAGGCTGTGGCGGGGATTTGGGATCAGGTTATCTGGCAGCACCTTTATGCTTTACTGAATATTATTATTCTCTACTGAATATTAACTTCTAACGGCTTCAAATCCAAGTATGAAGGACTGATCATCACAGAGGCTGAACAGTGACCTAGCGAGAAGACTTAGTTTTCTAACTCTGCTAGTGGATGGAACAGTCCCAATACCGAGACGCCCTGCAGGAGGTCATGATTTTCACTAATTTTCATATGTCCTCCTCTATAATTCAGTGACATCTTTTCCTAGCTGACCTTTCAAAAAAGGAAACAAAGTCCACTATGTCTATAAAAAAAGCATTGTTGTATTGAATTATTTCGCACTCCTTGCCTTCCTGGAGCACAATGCATAAACATGAGCAGAGGAAACAGATGACCTGCAACTAGCCACGAGGCTCCTTTTTCTACAGTGGCTGGGGAACTGCAGCTCTTTCTCGAGGTCTCTGGGAAGACAATCCTTCTACTTGCATGTCCAGAATCGTGTGTTCAAGCACACGGCTTAAAAACAGTCTTGATTGTTAACATCACACAGCGAAGGCAAACGTCTGCCAAGTGGTTTTATTTCATTTTATCTGATTCTAAATAAATGTACTTGTCTGTGTGTATCTTCCACTTCCACCGTGCATTTCAGGAACCAAACGCAGGCTGGCATCCCTGTGTAGTGAGATTCTCTGGCACCTCACCAGCACTCACTTCTCCTTCACATGTCTGTCTATAGTTTTGAGAATATATATCGCACATAATGACATATGTTTAGATCTCTCCTCGTTTCCCTCTCTGAGTCATTATCCCCTAATCATGTCTTCCTCCCAACATCATGTCTTTCTGGTTTTTGTTTGGTTGGTTTATTTTGTGTTCTTTCTTTCTTTCCCTCTTTCTTTCTTTCTTTCTTTTTTGTTTTTTTTGTTTTTGTTGTTATTGTTGTCGATAAGTAACGGAGTCCAGGCTGTATTACCCATATGTGCATGGGTGCAGGGCATCCACTAGAACTCGGGAAACCTACCAATTACCAGGGATACCTCTGAGCCAAAGCCACCAGGATGCTTCTGCCCCAAGAAGTATCAATTTTTTAATTTGCACCAAGGTTTATAGTGGCTGAACAAGGTCTTGAGTCCAAAGCCAACCCAAATTCAGAATCTTTCCATGGATCTGTCCAGTATATCCCATCTATCTTGCTTCTCTTCACCTAGTACAGTCTTTTCTTGATAAATATTTCTGTCTAAGCCTGAAATGGTCAGTGTAACAAAAATACCATAGTTCTGTAGTTTGGAAGTCCTAGATTAAGGCATCAGAATCAGTATCTGATAGGGACTTCTTTCCAGGTTCACAGATGGCCATCTTCCCTCTCTGTCACTTGCAGAAAGGGAGTAAGAGAACTGGCTTGGTGTGTTTTCACTGATTCCTCCCTCCTCGCTTAATCACCTTCCAAAGATTCCCCTCTCCTAATACCATCACATTCAGGACTGGAATTCCATCATGTTCTCTAGGGTGGCCACCAGTGCCTCAGGTTCCCCCACCCATGACCCACCCATCTATGCTCCTCCTTTTCTCTGATGCCTTCTTGGATGAACTTCCCTTGGTCCTGAAAATGTTCCACATCTGTACAGTCCAGTATAGCAGCAACAAGTCTTGTGTGAAATTCCACCCTGCTGTAATGATTTAACTTTAAATAGCTCATGCGGCATACAGCTACCATATTGGGCAATATAAGTTTAAAGGCTTATATATGTCAACTCTCCCCCCCCCCACACACACACTGCAATGGAAACATTTCCCCAACCTTCATGATTCATCTCCTCCACTTTACCTTGAATCTTCCCTCTTTAGTCAATACGTGATTGCACAACCCCACCATTAAAGTAGTGAGCTCCCATGTCTTAAAGATATTGCCATCAAATTGGCATACACTCCATTCTTTTGCGCATATTAATGTGTCTTGAGGGATCCTTTAACTTGTGTAGCCATTCAGTGTGACTTGGCTCTGTCTTCTGTTTGATTTTGTTGAACATTTTCTGTTCAAAGCTCTATACTCCAAGGACACAGTAGAGTTACATAACTAAAGCTTTCTTGGGGAATAAATAAAGGTAAAGATTAATGGAATGCCACTACATACCATGGGTGGGACAGCACATTAAAATGAATAAAGGGAAGAAATTAAGAGACAATGACAGTGGAAGAAGTTTGGGATTTAGATTGAAGATTCTTTAAGCAGTGGAGTGAAGGAACTATGGACAGTAACTTTGGTAACTGGAGTTAGTTCTAAGCATGTCTGTACAACTGACAGCGCTTTATCTCTCAAGGACTCCGTCTCTGGCCAGACACATCAATTTAGTCTTTTAGGACCATAGCCTCTTGGGACTAAAGTAGTCTTAGGATATGCCAGATAAACAGAACCAGTTAGAACAAAAATCCTTGTTTCTTCTCCCTAACCTCACGGTTTCATTGTTTTGCTGGAATGTACAAAATTTTCTATTTCTCCTGGAAATTCTATCATTGCGCTTGAGTCATGCTTAGTCAGAATTTTGCACCCTTGGAGGACTTTCTGGCATGTATTTTATAAAAGTATCTGTTAATTTCATGAGTGGGTTGCAACAAAGGACCTAAGAGCCTTTCTGTCTCCTAGGAGGCTTTGGTATCTGTGAGAAATGAGGAAGGTTTGGGAGAACATCAGAGACAGATGAAAGCTGTAGAAAACTGAGAGAGTTGTGAACACACAGTCAGCATGTTTATGATGGCATCATAAATGTAACCTCTTTCATAAAGGCAGCATTGAAGGCAATCTTCATTCTTATGAACAGAATTGAATGCAGAGTACACACTGTTTAAGGAAGTATCTGCAAACTGGTTTGGAAAATAACTTACTTTCTGGACCAATCACTTCCAAGCATTTTAAATTTTTTTAAAATTTTTATTTATATATTTATTTATTACAATTTAGTCACTCTGTATCTCTGCTGTAGCCCCCTCCCTTGTCTCCTCCCAGTCTCACCTATCCTTCTTCTTCTCCCCCTATGCCCTTTCCCTAGCCCCTGATAGGAGAGGACTTCCTCCCCTTCTATCTGACCCTAGCTTGATGGGTCTCATCAAGGCTGGCTGCATCATCTTCCTCTGTGGCCTGGCAAGGCTGTACCTCCCCTCCATGGGAAGGTGATCAAAGGGCTAGCCACTGAATTCATGTCAAAGACAGCCCTGTACCCCTTACTAGGGAACCCACTTGGAAACTGAGTAGCCAATGGGCTTCCTTTGAACAGGGGGTGTAGTTCCTCTCCATGCATGATCATTAGTTGGAGTATCCATCTCTGCAGCCCCCCATCAGGCCCAGGTATTTTGGCTCTGTGTTCTCCTTGTGAAGTTCTTGTCACCTCCAGGTCTTTCTATCTCCCTCTTCTTCCACAAGAATTCTGGCACTCTGCCCAAAGCTTGGCTATGAGTCTCAGTATCTCCTTAAATATGCTGGTGGGTAGAGTCTTTCAGAGGTCCTCTGTGGAAGGCTCCTGTCCTGTTCCCTGTCTTCTACTTCTAGTGTCTGTCTTATTTGCCCTTCTGAATGAGAATTAAGCATCTTCCCTAGGGCTGTCCTTGTTGTTTAGCTTCTTTGGGACTATAGATTTTAGTATGTTTATCTTATATTTATCGCTAATACCCACTTATAAGTAAGTATATATCATTTGTGTATTTCTGCTTCTGGGTTACCTCACTCAGGATGATTTTTTTTTCTAGTTCCCACCATTTGCCTGCAAATTTCATGATTTGCTTGTTTTAAAATGCTGAGTAGTATTCCATTGTGTAAATGTACAATTTCTGTAACCATTCCTCCATTGAGGGATATCTGGGTTGTTTCCAGATTCTGGCTATTACAAACAGAGGTACTATGAACATGGTTGAGCAAATGCCCTTATTGAACAGTGGGGCACCTTTTGGGTATATGCCTAGGAGTGGTATAGCTGGTCTTGAGGTAGCACTAATTTCCTAATTTTCTGAGGAAGCGTCAGATTGATTTCCAAAGTGATTGTACAAGGTTACATTCCCACCAACAATGGAGGAGGGTTATCCTTTCTCCACATCCTCTCCAGCATCCAACGTTCCTTGAGTTTTTGATCTTAGCCATTCTGATGGGTATGAGGTGAAATCTCAGAGTTGTTTCGATTTACATTTCTCAAATGACTAAGGGTGTTGAGCATGTCTTTAAGTGTTTCTCTGCCATTCGATACTCCTCTGTAGAGAATTCTCTGTTTGGCTCTATACCCCATTTTTTAATTGGATTACTTGGTTTGTTGATGTTTAAATTCTTCCGTTCCATGAGCATGGGTAATCTTTCCATCTTCTGATATCTTCTTCCATTTCTTTCTTCAGAGACTTGAAGGGTTTTTTGGTTTGTTTGTTTGTTTTGTTTTGTTTTTTTAATAGGCTTTCACTTGCTTGCTTAGGGTTACACCAAGGTACTTTATGTTATTTATGACTATTGTGAAGGGTGTAGTTTCCCTAATTTCTTTCTCAGCCCATTTGTCTTTAATATACAGGAGGGCTACTGATTTTTTTTAACTTAAATTTTTATCCAGCCACTTTGCTGAAGGTGTTTATCAGCTGAAGGAGTTATCTGGCAGAATTTTGGGGGTCACTCATGTATACTATCATATCATCTGCGAATAGTGACACTTTGACCTCTTCCTCTCTGATTTGTATCCCCTTGATCTCCTTTAGTTGTCTTAATGCTCTCGCTAGGACAAAGTACATGTAGACATTTTTCCAAGCCTGATATGAGTGTGGCCAGTATGTCTGTTAAAAGACGCTCAGCAACTCTAACAACAGGAAATGTCACATTGAATTAATTGTTATAAAAACAAAAACCCTAAAAATATATATCACATTGGTTAGAAAAAAATGGAACCTGGGTGTTGCTGATGAGATTGTGAAATAATAAAATTGCTACCCAGGTTGAGTTACAAACAGAACTTCCCAGCATTTCCTCTTCTGGATAGGCATCCAGAGACTTGAATACAGAGTCTCAAAGAGTGATGTGCATATTCCTGCTTATAGCAGCACCGTTAACAACAGCTCGAAAGCCACTGACAGGCAGGTGACTAGCAGTGAAGTGTGGAACCCACTCAAACGTGCAGAGATGCAGGGAAAGGAAATTTGGAACATTCTGAAAATCCTGACATTATTTTAAGTGAAATAATCCAGTTACAAAAAAAAACATGAATCCTGCATATATCTTTCACTTCAAATATCTAGAGAAGACAAATTTTCTAGAAAACAAAAAATGGTGTGTATGTGGAGGGAGTTCAGTGTTAGTTTTCAGGCCCTGGAGAAGGGATGAATGGGGAGTTTTCTTCCGTGGTTATGACTTCCAAAATATGAGAAAGTTTCAGAGAATGGTTGCAGAAAAATCAAATATATCTACCATTGCTAAACTGTAAAATTTGGAAATGATTAAATCGATAAATCAAATATTTTAATTATTAAAATTAAAAAATCGTCAGTGGTATTATATATCTATATCTTTTATAACATTTCCTCAAAATCTTTATAAAAATCAATATACTTAAGAAAATTAACATGTTTATTGACACAAACACACATTTGACTTTTTCATGAGTAGAAAAACATATGGCCATTTGCATACCAATATAAGTAACTATCTCATTTTATATATTAATTTATTTTTCAAATTACATTTTAATTGAAATATTGAATTGGTTTTAAAGCTCACATGCATCTGTAAAGATAATATGATATATATATATCATATATTCTTTTGGAAATTGTTAAAGAGATATCCAGGTGAGTCTGAAGAACAGTAATAGCTATTTTGAAAATAATAAACTAAAAAATTGAATTAGAAATTCGAATAAGATTGAATAAGCCACATTGATCATCTGTACCAATTAGACTCTTTGAACAATTGTCTACCTATATAACCACAAACTCTATAAATCACTCATGTCAAATGAACACACTGGGGAGTTTTTAACCTGTGTTTATGACACCCATGTTGCAGTGAGCTGCTGTCAGACCACAGATATATGATCCCTTTATGCCTTCATAATCCTTTCTGACAAAAAGAGGTCCAACACAAAGTAACACTAAAAATGCTTTTCCTGGAGTCTCTAGGGCATAATTCTCACCTCATAAAGATGCATCTTTGTGTGCACTAGGTGAGAGCTGCCTGTAATACTCTCCTTCTCATTCTCACCTCCAGACTATCGCCAGCATTCCTCCTAACAGAATACGATGCCGGAATAAAAGAGGAAAGCAACTCTTGGGGGGCGGGGAAGGAAGCATGTAAAAAGCGAAGAACTGGAGTTCAGTTTTTCAAAATAGCTGAGCCATGTGCCTAATGCCAAAGCAGTACAAGAGAAGCAGGGCTCAGTTTTCAAGGAATTTAGTCTAGAGAAATGGGATTCTCCACAAATGTCTAAGCTTAAGATATCTGTGAGTAACCTTACAAAAAGGACCAAAGGGCTAGTTCCATACGGAAATTTCTGTTCATCATTTTCTATGCATATGCAAATATAAAATCTATTTTATGTGTTACATGTAATTTTTACCATTTTATATAATTTTCATAATGGATATGTAATGTGCATATTCTTTAGAAGAGCGGTTCTCAACCTTCCTAATGCTGGGACTCTTTAATACAGCTCCTCACATTACAGTGACACCCAAATGTAAAATTGTTTTTGTTTCTACTTCATAGCTGTAATTTTACAACTGTTATGAACCGTAATTTAGATAACTGGTATTTTCTATGGTCTTAGGCGGCCCCTGTGAAAGGGTCATTTGACCCCTTGAAGGGGTTGTGACCATAGGTTAACAACCACTGCGCCAGAAGTATCCATATTGTCCATTAAAGTGTGTTTATATATTATTCATTAGGAAAAGAACAGGAGGGCCCCAGCATCCTCACCTGCGCCTCCCAGAACTGTGCACACCACCAGCACTGCCGCCTGGCCATGGCTACCCTGGGCAAGATGCTGCCAGGACACACCGAGGTGGAACCATCCCGCCGAAGGACTCTAACCTCCGCTCGCATGTGATCTCTTGGTTGAGTTTCTCAAGGGATGTTCTTGTGGTTCCTGTCATTGAAGATTCATGGTCATACTATATGGCATCTGCTCTCAAATCAGGGCAATCAGAAGGGCAGCCTCAGCACCACCTGGGTGCTTATTAGAAGATGCAGGGTCTTTAGCCTGATTCAGTGGAATCAGAAGCAATGCAGGTACATATGCATTCCTGTGCGTTTCACAAGGGGCCCAGGTGATGCTAATGACGGCTGAGGATGGCCCACTGCACTGCGGCACTCCTCCTGTTGGCACTGCCTTTCTAGTATTATTATATTTTACAGAAGGGCCATGACTTGATGAAGTCACCTGTGGAAGTGTTGGCATCTTGTGTCTACCTACCCAGCGCATCATTTCTCTGTATCTCAGGTTCAGTGGTTTCCTGTAGAGCGACCTTCATTCACGTTGCATTAAGGTGTGTCTTTGTATATTCCATTATTAATTTCTGAACTGTCAGTGAGTCTCTGAAGTGGGATTCTCCATAGTGGGCAAACAAGAGAAAGAAGAAACAAACAAACAAACAAAAATAGCAGTAACAACTCAGCGTTTACCTCAAATTAATGTGAGACATGAATCTACAGAGCTAGGAAGCTCAGAGAGCTTAGAGCAAGACAAATATAAAAAAACTAGAAAACTAGAAAAACTGTATGTGCATGTCACATGGCAGGAAAACAAAAATACATACAAAACCCTAAAGAAGCGAGTCATGCAGGACGAGGTGGTGCACACCTGTAATCCCAGGAGAGGCAGAGGCAGGCAGATCTCTGTGTGTTCAAGGCCAGCCTGCTCTATAAAGCAAGTCCAGGACAAAGAAACCCTGTCTTGAGAAAAAAAAGAAACAAAACAAAGAAGAAGAAGCAGAAGAAGAAGAAGAAGAAGAAGAAGAAGAAGAAGAAGAAGAAGAAGAAGAAGAAGAAGAAGAAGAAGAAGAAGAAGAAAAGAAGAAGAAGATAGTCACACACTAAACAACTGTTCCCAAGAAAGCATTCTGGCAGGGCAATGAAAAGTTGAATTAAGGCAGTATCCAACAGATTGTGGCCAGAGTGTCCCTAGTTCTTTCAAAGTTCTGTAGGAGGAGGTACACACTCAGAGGCTCACACTCAGGGGTACACAAGTTGTCATTTATTGTTCTTCCTTTAACACATGGAATATACACATTCTTTGCTTGCAACTTCCATTTAGGAAGCCTACAGAAAGGGCCCATGTCTTTTCAGTAAGCATTTGAAATTCCAGCATGGCCTTGTCTCATCATCAAGGCTTAGGTGTCTGTGAGGCAATTGGGTCTCTCTGTGTGGCAAAGATTGGTCTAAAGAATCAGGTAGCTCAATCAGTAAAGTGTTTGTAACACAATGGTGAGGACATAAGTTTGATCCCCAGCACGCAGAACTCATGTAAAAGCTAGGCACCATGGTGCACAGAGCCAGAGACATCCTGGTGCTAAGAGCCAGAGACAAGAAACTCCCCAACATTGGTTGTCTTTCCTAATAGGAAAACATGGATCTCTGTGTTCAATGAGAGACCTTCTCTTGAGGGAATAAGCAAAATGATCTAAGAAGGCAACCAGGTATGCACACATGTACACATATTTACACACACAAGCATATACCACAAACAGCTAAATACACTTTTAAATAGCTAGGAAAATGTTTGTGCAATGCCTGCGGAGGATCGGGGGGAAGAGGGAGGGAGGATGGCATTGGGAGGAGATGAGGGAGGGGGCCACAGCCAGGATACAAATTGAATAAATTGTAATAATAATAAATATGTGTAAAAAAGGTTAGAAATGTCACAAAAGGAAAGATAAACTACAATTATGTATGCTGAGTTAGCATACAATCATGTATGCTATAATTGTTGTATGCTTGGAGGAAAATTGGATGAAATGCTTGTAAAAACAAGCTGGAAATATTCCTAATGGCTAATAAACTAAAATTCATAAGAGAAGCAATGTACTGAAATACAAATGACCAAATAACAGAAACAATATGATTCACAAAAAGACAAAGAACCCTAGTAGCATATGAAAAATGCTAATTATTGGTGGGATTTTACTCTGGCCTGGAAACTCTGGTGAATATCTCAATAACTGATACTAGACAATTTACCCTCACCCAACTTACTTTCCTTCTGAAGAAAGAAAATAAAACAACGAACAACCTGCAGTCCCGTTTCTGAAGAAAGAAAATAGAACAACGAACAACCTGCAGTCCCGTCACTCGACAGAGTTGAGGATGGCAATTTGGTGAGAGCAAGAGTGACACTTGTTTACCTGTTTCCTCAGCTGAATGACTTTAAACTATATGAACTAAAATTAGAGCTGGATGCCATGTTTTCCTCTGAGTTAGCAACAGCAAACAGAACAGTGACCAACAGTTTGTTAGTTGGCTTTCTGTACTGTTTGTAAAGAGAAAGCGTTTATGGGGGCTCACAGTTTTGGCGGCTCCAGTTTAGGATTAGATGAGCATTGCTTTTAGTCCTCTGCTTGGTGGTGTATGAGCCCACATGCTTGTGGGCTAATAGTGGAGCAAAGATGCCCTGGCCCAAGAGCAAAAGAAAGAAGAGTCGCGGATCCCACAGTGTCCTTTATCTATACCTGCAATGATCTAAAGATCTCACGAGTCCCCACTCTCACTGGTTACCATAGCTCCCATTTGCACCAATGACTAAGAATGAAGTTTTTAACACATAGAATTTTACCAACTTTAACTCTGGTAAATGGTACTATGTTGTGGAGAGTTACTTGATTTCACCCTGGCCTTCACCTGGAGACAGGGATAGGCAGGATGTTTTGTCAAGTTCACTTCTTTTGGTTTGTGTGGGGATCACACAGACAGGCGGTCAAGGTAAACAAGTTTGACTTTTCCAGGAACCGCTTCACTGCTTTGAGGTCCTTTGCTCTGACTATAAAAAGGGATTTTGGAATAAACCAGTGCGACAGTTTCTACTCACAGCCCTCTTGAACTGATTCCATGTATAGTGCATTGGTTTTATTTTCTTTCAATCCTCATTCCCCACTCAAGAACTGCCAGTAGGCTCTGACACCATGTAATTAGTCAAACCTTTCCAAAAACAGTGTGTGATGGGAAAGTATCAAGACTTCTTAAGAAATTCAGGTATTTCAATCTTTTAATCAAGAGAAAGTAATCAGAGTTACATCTAAGAACCATAAGTGTGCTAATTTCAATCGTATTTAGTGTTATGTGTAAGTAGAGGTGTGTATGTGTGGACACACACATGTGTGGATACACATGCATATAGCAGCTCAAAATTGCTACTGGGTTCCTTCCTTGATAGCCCTTCTCTTTATTTTATTAAGTCAGGAGTCCTTTAGAACCCAGAGCTCACCAATTCTGGTTCATCTAACTAGCCAGCTTGTTCTAGGAATCTGTTGTCTCTGCCTCCTGAAAGATGGGAGTACTGGAGGCTTCCACATCTTCCCAGCTTGTAGGCAGCCTTTGGGGATTTGAACTTTGATCTTTATGTGTGCATGCAAACTTTACCTCATCCATTGAGCCATCTCTCCAGTCCAATGTTGAGAGCAAAACTAACAACTCTGGAAGAGTCATCAGTAGGACAATAATTAAATATTATTTATTGTATGCTACTAATCATATAATAGGAGAAACTAGAGCTATTAATGTAAGACCTGGGATCTCACAGCTCAGGAGTTCAAGATCATGCCCTTCCCAGAAACTCCCCCAGACCAAGACTCGTTGCAAAAGCAAGAGGTTTATTAACCATTGCACAATGGGGTCACCCCTGCTGGTCAGCAAAGAGTGGCACCGGGAGACAAAGACCTTTAGGTTTTTAAAAGAAAAATTGCGGGAGATTTGAAGTTGCAGTCTTGGCAATTTAGGATTGGATGAGGAAGCTATAAAGTAAGATATTTGGTTAGTCTTAGATGCTCAAGCTTGGGCAGTCCTGCCAAGTGTGGATGCAGCTGCAATTGAAGGTGGGGGTGGTTAGCTCATCCTTGAAGATTAGGGGCTACAGACTTTTGGCTGGAGGTCAAAAGCTACTCAGAAGAAGTCTAGGTTCGTTGTTAAGAAACGCTATCTCAAAGACAAGGGTCTGGTCCTTCTTTTGCTGAGTGAAGGTCATTGCTTGCTTGCCTTTTTTTAATATCTCTCCTCACAGATAGGGTCACATTCCTCCATTCTCTGGAAAGGTACTAAGAGGCTTTAGCTTAACCTGGACCTAAAACTCAAAACTATAGGCTTTAGAAGACATATAGGTTACAAAGTTAGCCTAACCCTTTCATTAACAAATGTCAAGTGCAAAGACACAGTAAAACTGTTTACAAAATGATTAACCTACTAGTCAATGTATACTTCAATACATACATGACACTAAGTCTTTTTATACACCTCAGTGAAGTTCTGAAATTTCTTCATTTAGTTAACATGTGTTGTATAAAAATGCACATTTAGAATTTATGCACATATGTAGTGAGACATATTTTTTAAATTAAAAAGTATAAATATGTAATGTTTTGTAGACATGAAACTAAATATGACACACATATACATTCTTCACTAATTAAATTATAAATTTTACAAAATGTAATCATGAAATATGAAATGCAATTTCAGTAATTTTTTCTTTCTGAGCTCAATTAAATGACTCCATAGTTTATCTGTAAACTTGTCTGAGGTTATGAATAGCATTCTTCCTTAGTTTAGCATTTCATATTTTATATAACAAGCACTTTATCACTCTATATCTGAAAAATCCTTAATATGACAGTATAAATCTTTAGTGCATACTTAATAAATAATGGACTCTAAAAATATGTTTAATCTTTCATGTGCATGTATCCTGTGAGGAACAAGATACAAAAAGTAGAAATCAAGTGCTACAGATGTCAGACGAGACAGATTTCATCTGCCAGACAGACGGAGGAGGAGTTGGCACCATCCACATACAGAAACTGAGCATCATGCTTGAATCAGGATTATTGTCTGCGCCCTTAAAACTGAGACAGCAAGGCACTGCTGTCATAGAGGCCCCAAGCGAGTGGCGCTACTGGCTATTAGGAGCTGGTTGGAAACAGCCCCTTTCTGTGCAGGGCTTACAGCACGCATGCCTGCAGTGGCTGTAGGTGGGGTGTCTGGCCTTTGCATACTCTTAGGAAAGCTTATGCTTTTAATGGGGAAAAGAAAAAAGAAACTGCTAATCTGTGAGCTCTAGCTTGTGAGACTATGACAGGGCCCTTATGTTTCCTGTCTCAATTAGTTTATTTTTCCCAGGAGTAAACACTTTTGCAAAAGAGGCAACCGTGTATACAAGAAACAGTATGGAATTTGAAACCCAAAGACCTGGTTGAGTCATTTCTCTCTCCTTCCCTGACTGAGCCATGCCAACCAAGTCAATGAATTCATTTCATTCATTCACTCATTCATTCAGTTGATAAGTAGTTGTCACTCTACTATTATACATCAAGCCATAGCTTTATACTATGTACCAACACCAGACAGACACCAGCATCAAGGTAAGCAGAAAAATCATAACTTTCTAATTTTAATTTTTTTATGTGTTTTGCCTACCTGTATGTCTGTGCACAATATACATGCCTGATGCCAGACATACCAGAAGCCAGAAGAAGAAGTCATATCTTCTGGAACTGGATTCACAGATGGTGGTGAGTCACCATATGGGTGTTGGGAATCAAACCTGAGACTTCTGGAAAAGGAGCCAGTGTTCTTAACTGACGAACCTTCTCTGAAGATAGTTTTAAGTAGTTAGAAAGCACTTGAAGGAGCCGGGCATGATGGTGCACACCTTTAATCCCAGCACTCTAAGAGGCAGAGGCCGACGAAGCTCTGTAAATTCAAGGACAGCCTGGTCTACAAAGAGAGTCCAGGACAGCCAGTGATAAACAGAGAAACCCTGTCTCAAAAAACAAAAACAAAAGCAACATAAACAAAAACAACAACAACAAAAAGCACTTGAAGGAAAGTAAGTCATAACAGTGTGAAAGGACCCACCGGATGGGGATTATTGTGGATTGCAACAGTGGCGTGGGCTGATGGGGTTGGCAGGTATGTGCAGGCAGAACCTGGACCCTGGAGTTGCCCCTATAGCCTAGAACTTCAAGGCGGTGGGACGTGAATTCACAGAGGAAAAAGCATAACAAGGCTGGCATAACTGGAGTAACGAGGAAAGGAGCACCAGGCTCACCACCAGCATTGTCACTGTGATCGTGTGGATGGGAGGACAGCCCCAGGGTACCCAAGGACAAATGTTGGAAGACAGCGAGGAAGTGGTGCCTAGGTGTCCCTCCATCCTTGTGATGAGGCTCTGCTGCAGAGGCTCGGGGTTTGGACGGAAAGCAACACAGCAGCTGAAGTTCCCCTTTGGAGGTCTTGCCAGGCCCTGTACAGTGGGGATAGCAGAGGGCACCGGCACTCTGTAGAGAAGGTGCTCATTCCCGCTGCAGAACCCTTCTGTGTTGCCAGCTGGTAAGCACCCACGGCTGGGCCCTTTACGCAGCAGAGTCTGGCATGCCAGTGTGCATGTCTGTTGTTCTCACTTGCCATGTCATAGACAAGATCAAATACATGCTAGCACAGGCGTCTGTTCGGAAGCTTCCGAGATGTGTGGGGCGGTGTGAGGAGGAGGCTTTTTAGGAAAGCACAAGCTCCAAATGCGCGGAATTGTGTCTAGGCAACCTTCGCCTTTTCCCCTTTATCTGGTCCTCTGTACCTGGTTTTCACTACGGCTGGTGTAATCGGTCATCTGCTTCCCCACGTGAGGAGGTATGGTCACCCAAGAATGATGTGGGAATGAAGACTTGGTCGCATTCTTCCTTTCTCACGGTCTGAGAGGAAGGGAGGGAGGGAGAGTCACTCGGTTTAGCATTTGACAGCATAATGTGGGGTTGTCAGACTTGCCTCTCTCCTCAGACCGTCACCTCCTCTCTGCTCCTCTGCTATTAGCTTTGACCCTGCTGCTCTTTCTCCTGTCTCTGTTTCCCAGCCTACCCTATCTTGCTGTGCCAGCTCACACTGTATTTTCCTGGGGCCAATTTTCTGCCCAGAAGTGTGAGACGGGAGGGAGTGACAGCTGTGTTCCCTAGCCAGAGCTACGGTGCCTCCGCGTCTCGGTGCGGAAACACCTGCTTGTCCACAGGTTCCCATGCCTCCAAGCCACCACAGTCCTGAACAGACTCTTTCCTCACCCTTCGGCTCAGTAGGTACCTGTGACATCTATGTGCATTCAAGTGGACTTGAAAGCCTTTCAGACCTGCTTTTCCTGTTGCTAATTTGCATGGTCACCTGCACATTTAGCTCAGAAAACCTGAAGTTGTGGGGTCAGCTCTCCTCAAGGTAACCGAGTTGCTGTTATAGCAAACCCAAAGACAAGCATATGGTGTTAAGAGGCAGCTGTCATTGATGTTGGCTCCCCTGGACCAAGATGCTTTAGGATGGTGATGCTTCGAGTTTCCTCACTTAGATACATTTAGAAACACCTCAGCAAAGTGCAAGACTAAACAACAGTCATCCAAACCAACACTGCCTCATTTGTGCACCAATCAGAATGAAAAGCTGCTGCCGCCACAGAGTCTGACCCATGTAGGCAGAGCCTGTGGTGCAGAGCCAGAAAGTGCTCCACTGAGCGCTGGCAAAAGCCAACACTGCGGCCACCAGGGTTTTATTGCTGATTCGAAGAGTCATAAAAGCAACATTCTTCAAACAGCGATTAGGTAACTCATTCGGTTCAGTCATCAGTTCCTCTTCTTCATACCAAGAGTTGATGGGTCGGTTTCCTCAGAACTGGCCCTGAAATCCTCCCGTTCTTATTTTAATCACAAACAGAATAAGACATTTTTAGACTTTGGAAAATCATATTTCATGAACTCACAATGATTTCATACAGGTAAAATCTGATTACAAAAAAAAATTAACAAATTCAAGAGGTCCAGTGGCCAGCCACATTCTAAGAAGAACCCATGCCCCCTGAATAAATGGGTACCAAATGGAGGACCCAGCTTTCAGGCTGCCAGAGTGACCCCACCCTCTGCCTTCACTGATTAACTGGGTGTGTCTTAGTCAAGATTTTTTTATTATTATTAAAAACTTGTGGCTACTTTCGTCTCTTACGTTTATTGTGTCATTCATGATGATCATAAAGACTTTCAACCCCAATCTATGCAGAAGTTTCCTTTTGGCTCATTTCAATAAGCTTTTAACAGCAATCATTGGATACCTAGACATATGGCACACACTATCTTAGCACTGGGGGACAGTGGGAAAGTCAGGAAACTTGGGAGTTCAAAATCATCTTGGGTTTCACAGTGAGAATCTCTCTCCAAAACACAGCCGCTGATATTAGCAGCAGGACTAAAAGACTAATGTTCAGGAGATGGCAGCAGCAGTTCCTGAACTCTGGTAGATCTTGACAGATACTCAGCAGGGAATTTTAGTAACTTCAGGGTATGAAAGCAGAAGTCTCCTTCCATGCCATGGAAATGCAGACTAGAACCAACACAGTTTACCGGACAAGTGTAAAGAAGTCTTTGTGTAGTGAATTATAACTAAACTGGACCTTAAAAGACGAACAATAAGTGAGGAAACTGTACTAGATGAAAAGTTATAAGAGAGCACAAAATCCAGTGAGTCATGAACAGAGGGTGTGGTTTGAGTATAATCAGGAAGAGGCAGAAGACGTAGTGACAGGGTGAGGGGATGGGGGCCAGGTGCCACAGATCTGGAGGGCCTGCCAAAAGAGCCTGAACTCTGTCGCTGATGTGCAGTCTTTACAATTAGTTAAATGGAGAATGCTGGGTGAGGTATATATTTTAGGAAGGTCGTTTCTGAAATGTGCATCCCCAGGAGTAATCTTGAAGGCTTAGAGATGAGATGTAGGAATACTGGCTTCTACTGGAGTGAGTAGAGTGGAGAAAAAGGATATTGACCGATTCTGAGTATGACAGTTGATGATGGAGTCCGCCTGGCTATGAGAAGGGTCAGGCCGAACAGCAAGTTCAGATTTCTCTAAGGTGAAAGAGTGAGAACAGTGCCATCAGCTCCATCAAGTACCATAGAAAATGAGCGTGGTTTTGAGATCAGATAGCAAGGTGGCAATGGAGCACAGACCACCCAATGCCAGGATGCATGTGTGCTGGATCTTTTCCTGTCAACCTGACACGAGCTACAGTCATCTGAAAGGAGGGAACCTTAATTTACGAAATTCCTCCATGAGATCTGGCCATAGGCAAGCCTGTAAGATATTTTCTTAATTAGTGGTTGATGAAGGAGGCCCTGCCCATTGTGGGCGGTGCCATCCTTGGGAAGGTGGTGCCATCCTTGGGATGGTGGTATTGGGTTTTATAAGAACACAGGCTGAGCAAGCCATTAGGAGCAAGTCAGTAAGCACCACCCCTCCATGACCTCTGTGTTAGCTCTTGCCTCCAGATTCTCACCCTCTTTGAAGTCTTGTCCTGACTCCCTTCACTTACAAACAGTGATAGGAAAATGTGAATCAAATAAAATCTTTTCTTCCCAAGTCGCTTTGGTCATGGTATTTCATTACAGCAACAAAAACCCTAATGAAGACACTGTGGTTAGTAGAGATGACATTCCTGACTTCAAAAATAGGAATTTCCAGGTGTAAGAGTAGCTATCTCATTCTCACAGCCTGCTAAATGAGACAAAATTTTTGCTAGCCATACCCCTGACAGCAAATAAATGTCTAGAATATACAATGAATTAAAAAAACAAACAAACATGGAAACATGAAAAATCTCAAACAACCCAATCAGTAAGCAGGTTAGTGGAATGAACAGAGAGTCCTCAAAAGATGAAATACTAATGGACAAAAATCTATACAAAAAAATACGTGTCATCCTTAGCTACCAGTGAAATGCAAGTTCAGACTGCAGTCATTTTTCATTTCTTCACTCACAGAATGGCTACCATGAAAGAACAAATACCGATGAGGATGTGAGGAACAGGGAAGACTTACACACTGCTGGTGAAAATGTGAATTAGTCCAGCCACTGTGGAAACCAGTATGGTTGTTTCCCAGAAACCTCAAAATACAACTGCCGTATGACCCGGATACACCACTTCTGAGTCTATAGCTGAAGGACTGTAAGACAACACATCACAGAAATACATGTTCATTTCCGTCATTCACAACAGCCAATGTGTGCAATCAGCCTAGGTGTCTGAGAAAGAAAAATCACACACACACACACACACACACACCATTACCAAGAATGAAATGTCACTTGTGAAAAAATGATTCCATCACATTGACTGAAATAAGCACTAAATGCAGAAAGACAAGTAGTGTGTGTTTCTTGTCTGAAGTCTAGAACTCTAGAAAAGCAGAAAGCTGACTAGAAGAGGGGAGAAAACTTGTGTAAAGAGGAATCAAGAAAGAGAACTAAAGGAAAGGCGTGGGAGAAGGGTAAACACCAACACCACAAAGTAGCCGATAATCTGGGAATAGAAAATCATCTCTATGAACCCCCACACCGTATTTAACAAATACAGAACGATTTAAAAGGCAGCTCATCCAAGAGCGGAGCGGCGCCATCCAAACACAATTCCAATCTCCGAGGGCGGTGAGCAGTATCCTCCCTCACCCGAGGCTGAGTCAAGGAGGACTGCTAACTGCTGGAGGTTACCCTCCACTTCAGAGTGAGACCTTTCCTCACAAACAAAATGAAACAGCCTTGCCCGGTGGGTCTAGTATCCCAGTAAAAATACACTGTGAGCCAAATATATAGAACTCCAATTTTCCTGCAGTCATATTAAAAAAAAAAGATACCCTGTTTCTCTGACTCTTAACCACCACTCTACCCTGGCCCCACCCCACCCCTCTGCTACAGTGCTCCCTGAGCCTTTGGTGCAGCAGCTGGATCAGCCGGGGCTGGACCCCACACGATCTCGCTTGTTCTCTGCGTTTTGATTGGTTGTGGTTTTCTGTAATGGTTTCTGTATGTTTCAAAGAGAAGTTTCCTTGTCGGTGGTGGTGAGACTACACTCATCTGTGGGTATGAAGATAAATATTTAGAACACAATTAGGAATCATGCTTGTTTAGGGAGTGGGTGGCTGTGGATTTTCCTCCAAGATCCAGGACCTTAGTAGGCCCTGGAAATGTCAAGGAAGCTACACCCTGAAACGCACTCAACAACATGGCTGCCTAAGAAAGGACCTCAACCAGGATGACAGACATGCTAACAGGAAAGCAGGAAGTCTCCGGGGTCCCACCCCGACACAAGTAAGCAATACTGAGAGCTGGAGAAAATAATCTTCCCTAGATTTGAGTTGTCCCAGTTGCTTACCCAGTGCCAAATAGTCAGCCCTGAAATCAAATTATCACATTCACACAGGTAATATTATACCCACTGGGTAGGTTATAATTATATATTTAGGAATATATGTGTATACACATGTACATAAATATGTAACAGTTAACAATAAAAAGGGGACTGCAGCCATTAAACGGAGAGAGAAAGAGGAGGGATATATGTGAGAGAGATTGGAAGGAGAAAAGGGAAGGGAGAGAATAATGTAATTATATTCTAATTTCAAAAAATAAAAATTTTGAAAAGTCAAATGCTAAAGAAAAACAGCAAACACGTATTAATTAGTTCTTTTATGTGAAGGGTTCAGGATCCCATATACCCCATACATATCTCAATTCAGATATAAATCTCATCAGTGATATGTTCTCAAAACTCACAAAGTTCAGGGTGAAAAAAAAAAAACATATTCATGTACTCAGGTTGTTGCAAACATCAAATTTCCTCAGTTTCACTTGTAAACTTTTAAGAGCTCAGTGTCCACCTATGGCTTCTGCTGCTGGACTGAACATCTGTAAACCTTCCTTCCTACACCTGACCCACTCTGCCAATGCTGCAGATAAACTCAAAGAGCTGAATAAGTCAGAAAGAGATTCATGAGAGTTTTGTTAATCACCTAAACCTTTGGGATGCTGCCTGTAAATTTTAGTTAATGGATCACACTAGCTGGGTCTGGCTTCTGGGAGTCTTTAAGGAAAGACGTAGTGGTAGTGGCCCAGCAGAGTGAGATAACAGAAAGCAAACACACTTGGGTGGAGCGCGCTAGCTTGTGAGTGTTAAAGCACCCTGGAAGGTAGGTTTGAGCAGAAGGTGGTTTCCTTTGTTGTTTGTTTGTTTTCCTTGATCTTAGTAGGTGTTGCAGTTACCAATTGTTTTAAGAAAGATGTTCCCATATACACCTATTTACCTTCAAACCCTAGGAAGACAAATCTGATGAAAATATTAAAGGGCAGCTCAATACACGCACAAATACAGAGGAAGGGAGGAAGAGGGAGAGACGGAGAGAGACAGAGAAAGAGACAGAGAGATTCAGAGACAGAGTCACAAACTGACACAGAGACACAGAGAACTTTAGTGTCTGAACCAAAAACCCAAATCCCAGATCCCTATAACTGGCCAGCCAAGAAGCCTTATGACACTGTCTTAAGCAATACCAGAAACTTCTGATCCTGCTATTTCTTCACTAGAAAAGATGGTTAAATTTCTGAGAAGAGCTGAAAAATGCAAGGTACAAGAGCTTGTACCTCTTCCTCAGTGAGTTGGAGGGCTGCTGGTGTTCAGCCTTGCCCTCCTGAGTGTAACACCAGGCATGGGAGAAAGGGCAGAGACAATGACGGGCCTAGAAATCCAGGCTCCTTCCAAGCCGACAGCATGCCTGCCTAGCCATCCTCCTCCCTTGTGCCACAATCCACCTCCTGTTAGTGATCCCTTAACAGACTTCTGTCCTGCAAGTCTTTTACCATATTCCAGGAAGTACTGGGCTTCCATTTCTTTCACTTTGTGAAACACTTGCAACTAGTTTCTGCGTCAGGCACTGGCTTCGTGACTATCTTCCAACTCATTATTTTCTAATGTTTTCCTTAGCTTCGACTCACAGTGCGTTAAACACTAACAGGCAAACAAAGAACAGTTATGTCTGCTACCTGAGCTATCCTGGCCTGGACATCTAGTTCGTTTCCAATGATTTCACAATGATTCAGGTGACAATTGCTCTGTGCTAGGGCCTTGCTCAGTGCTTTTGGTTCTGTTGTTCTCAGTGACACAGAGGAAGAAAACCTAAATAATGCTAGTCTTTCTTCCATGTACAAATGAGATACTAATTGCTCAGATATTCCTAGAGAACATCTGGATAACCAAGTATATGTAAATTTTTTTCTTTGTTCTCAAACCATGTACTGGTGATTTGGTTATTTATATTCGGATAGTTTTAAATGTTTTAATTAACTAATTTATTTATTCACTTTACATCCCAATCCTAGCCCCCTCCCTTCTCTTTTCCCAGCTGCACCCTCTCTCCCTCTTCCCCCTTCCCTCTCCCCTATTCCTCTCATAAAGGGAGCCCCCTACCCACTTACCCAGCCCAGCATATTAAATCACATTAAAACTGAGAGAGTCCTCTTCCCCTGTGGCCTGTCGAGGCAGCCCCATGAGGCGAAAGTGATCAGAAAGCAGGCAACAGAGTCCATGTCAGAGACAGCCCCTGCTCCCCTTACTAGGGAACCCACATGGAGACTGAGCTGCTCATCGGGCATCTGAGCAGAGGGTCTAGGTCCGGTCTATGCACAGTCCTTGCTTTGTGCTTCAGTCTCCACAAGCCCCTCTGGGCCCTGGTCACTTGGCTCTGTTGGTCTTCTTGTGGAGACCAGGTCCTTCTATGGTCCCCCCATCTTTCTGCAAGATGCCCTACACATTGCCCAGTGTTTGCCTGTGGATCTCTGCATCTGTTTTGATCCACTGCTAGGTGGAGTCTCTCCTATGCTAGCTTATTATACACCAAGTAGACCTTTCATGAGAAGGCAGGCAAGATGGAATAGGATCAAAAAGAATAGGAAGTGTGTGTGTGTGTGTGTGTGTGTGTGTCTGTGTCATACACACTGGCTAGTTTTATGTCAGCTTGACACATGCTAGAGTCATTTTAGAAGAGGAAAGCTCAGTTAAGAAAATGTCCCTACCAGATCAGACTGGGTAAGCCTGTGTTCTTGACTAATGGTTGATACTGAAGGGTTCAGCTAACTGTGGGTGTTGCTGACGCTGGGCACATGGTCCTGGGTGCTATAAAAAAAAAAGAGTAGACAGAAAAAGACATGAAGAACACACTAGTAAGCAGTGCTCCTTCTCCATGGTCTTTGCGGCAGCCCCTGCCTCTGGATGCCTGCCTTGAGTTTTCCCAAGTTAAGGGGCTCTTGCTCTGTCTTCTTTCACGGGTAGACTGTGATGTGAAAGTCAAAAGAAATAAACCCTCTCCTTCCCAAAGTTGCCTTCATTCATGATTTATTTATTTATTTATTTTACATCTGATTGCAGCCCCTACCTCCTTAGAGAAGTTAGAGGTCCCCCATGTGTACCAAACCACCCTGTCACATGAAGTCGCTGCAGGACTAGATGCATACACTTCCGCTGAGACCAGACAGGGTACCCCAGTTAGGGGCATGGGATGCCAAGGTAGGCCTTATTCCTGTTGTTTTATCACAGCAAAATAATCCCTAAAGAAAAAAGAAAAGGGAAGGGAAAAAAAACTCGTCACCCTTTTCTCTGCCTTAGATTTCTGCTGTTTCATCTCATAGTGATGATCAAGACTCATGTTAACAGTTAATGGCATGTGTTCAGTGATTTAATTTTACTTCATTATAAGAATGGCTCCTGCAATTTAACATATATTATTCATAGAAAATGTTTTCCCCATCAAACACCTAAGTTTGACTTAGGGGAAAATGGAACCGGGTGAAAATATAATATGAAGATGGTTTTGTGTTAAAAGAGAATTCATTCTGAGTTGAGGAAAAGAGAAAAAAGGGGAAGACTGTCTTGGTTACAGAAACCATCCCTAGGACAGAAAGAATCTGAAAAAGAAATACACGACCAAGTTAGGAGCCTCTGCCCATGCTACCTAACACCTGCTTCTGAATTCCCTTCCCCAAAATATTCACACCCACTTCTGGTGTGAGACATGTATGAGGAGGTTATTTTTGTCTTCTTATTTTTACCCTCAGCAAGGTTATTTTACCTTGTGTGACTCACACAGCAGCTGCCGCTGCTTTCTAAGGGGCAGGCACTTACACCTCTGGCCGCCTTACAGTCCTTCGCTGACAAGTTAAAATGTCCCCAGTAAAAGAAAGAACTGGAGACTGTCTGGATTAGAATAGACTTGGAAAACTTGAAGATATGGCAAGAAAGAGAGCCTTTTGTGATAGAGAAATGAAAGGGTGAATTTAATTGGTGATTTGCAACGAACGTTCTGCTGAAGTGAGATTGTGACTAACCAGAAGGCTGTGACTAGGGGAATGAGCCCTGAAAAGAAAAACAATTATGGTGCCATTGAAGAAGAATGGATTCTAACAAAAGTTCAAATTATGAATCTCGGGTTAAAAACAATTATGGTGCCATTGAAGAAGAATGGATTCTAACAAAAGTTCAAATTATGAATCTCGGGTTATAATGTAGCTCTTTGTCCAAGCTGTGTGGTCCCAGGCAATCCCTGAGTCTTGGTGAGAATTAGTATCTTCACCTGTAAGATGCAATCACTGTTAATGTAATTTAGATCCCTCAGCTGTGGTATTATTTTTCTTATTATTTTTACTTTACTAAATACAGGAGAGGAAGACTTGGGAAAATACTAAAATCTAAAAATTTCCACCAAGAATGATTTATACTTCAGTGTAGGGATCACAGAAAAAAAAATCTGCTTTAACACAAGTCTTGCTTATATAATGGTATCAGGGGTGGAAGCCACCCTTCCTTGCTCTTCACAAATGGCAATAGCAATAGGGCCCTTTAGTCTTTGTGGCCCTTAACAAACTCTTACACAGCCATTGCCTTGTTTGCTGTTTGTGGCCAATAGGAAACAGAGGCAAGACAGTTCTTGTTTTCCATCAATGACAAAGTCTAAGTTTAAAGTACAAGTTTGGGGCATGATTTGAGTTTGCTCTCTAACACTCTTTCCTGATTGCCCGCCCTCGCTTCTCCTGATTTGGAGAAGCCAACTTGTCACATATTTGATTGACATTAAAAAGGGAAGCATCTGCTCACACCGGACTTTGCACCTGGTCAGTAAGCTTCCAGCTAACCCTTCCTGGAGAGCCTCTAAAGTGGGAGACAAACACCATGGGGACACATGAGATGACACACTCCATTTCCAGAAAATATACAAGAAAAACTTCTACGTGATCTCTATTGGTGCTTTTTTTAATCCATTAATATTTTGTGTGGTTCTATAGAGTAAAACTACATATAGCATAAAACTTCAAAATAAGCAGGATATAAACATCATGTATAAATCATTGTGCACGTTGGAATAATTTCTTAAAATCCTTTTGTTTTTGAGATTATAATATAACAACATTTTGCTCTTTCTTTTCCTCCTTCCAACTCCTCTCATATACCTGTCCTTGTTCTGGCCTCCTTTTTCATTAACTGGTAGTGGTGATGAGGGGTGTGTGTGTGTGAGTGAGTGAGTGCGTGTGTGTTTTCTAAATACTTAAATATAAGATGTTCAGTCTGTATAATGCTACTTGTATGTACGTTTTCAGGGATGACATTTTGGTACTGGATAACCAACTAGTATGCTCTCCCCTGGGGAACTACTTCTTCCACTCTAAGCATCTTTAGTTGTCCATAGTTCTTTGGGTAAAGTTGGATCCTTGTAGTACTTCACCCATCCACGTTGGCATGTCCATTGTCGTCCTTGTTCAGCTCATGGTTAGGCAATCATGCTTGTGAGACTATACAGATGTAGCTTCTGTCATTCCTAGAATACACAGTCTCACAGCAAACTACCTGATCTTACAATCTTCTGTAATGGTTCCAGGTTCAGGAGAATCTCAAAGAAATTATCAGGGTAGGTGTGGGTATGATAACTCTGCATTTTGTTTGGTTGTAGTTTTCTATATTGGTCCCTGTCTATTACAAAGACAAGTTTCCTTGGTGTGTGGTGGGGACTATGTTTATCTGGCTGGACCCTGGAGAATGACGTCTGCAATCCTTTTCTAATTCATGATTAAGATACGTTGGGAGGCGATTGGAGAAAACTGAAGAGAGCCCTCAATAAATGGCCTCCCAGCATTGATAGAGGAATCCCTTCCTGGCATTGCTCCTGAGGTGATGGGGGAAAGTGAGAAGTGTGGAGAACACCAGCTTCGATAGAATCCCAACGAGAATCTAGAAAAATAGAGCGACAGAGGGAACTGGTCTGACCTGCCCAGCTGGGGTGGCAGGGCCCATCCCTCCACACAAAGGTTGCTTTGTCTCCTGTGTACACACTGAGGGTCTTTGTCAATCACAATCAACAATTCCCTTCAGCTGTTCTTGCAGCTCTTCTCTCCTGACTTGCTAATCTGTTAGGCAATACATGGAAGAGAAAATGTTGCACGACCTTTAAAAGATAAGGATGAAAGGAGAGAGATATATCCTGACCCATAAATCTGTAAATCCTTTCTAAGGGGCTATTCCAAGAAAGTTACCAGAGAATTGGTGTTTTAGTCATCACTTGTACTTTAGTGATTATGTATTCTCCAGAGATCCTTGAGTTATAAAAAGGATGTTTGTAAAGCTGGTAGGAATAATGATGATGAAGAAGAAAATAATTACCTCTTCCCTATGGGCTCCAAGAGGGTAGTGTTCCCGAGGGTGGTGAATTCTTAATAAAGGTACTAAAAAGAAAAAGGCATATCATATTAATTAAAAAAATAAATGCTCTTATATAATGGCAAGTATCCTTACTCAAGGTTGGTGTCTAGGACTACCTCATAGGAAACTTATTAGCATATTATTGTAGTTATATGTTAAGTCTGTTTGTTTCTGTGTTAGAGAAGCAGAAAAATGTCTCCTTTACATAGAGAATTACTATAGGTGCCAAGGTGCCAGACTGAGAATTGTGCCTGTGGCACATGCTTACATCCTTCAGCAGCTTTCTTCATTTGCAGCAGGCCCACTATACCATTGTCATCTTGTTTCATAACCAGCAGAGGCCAAAGGTGCCATGCTGTTCCATCCAAGTCTGCAAGCATAGCAGAGGCCAGCCAGGAAGGAATCTGAAGGCTGATGAGCAGGAACATTCTGTATTCAGAAATTGTGGGGCTCTAGAAAGGGCCCTGGTTCATCCAGGAGGAGCAGGGCCAGGGCTTAAGTTTCTCTCCACTTCTGTAACAAAACCTTTTAGTCAGTGTCACTCAAATGGGAAATACAGGGAGGATCCAAGATGGCGGCTTTGGGAGGACATTGTGTCTAAGGAGCAGGACAGCGCTGTCAGCACAGTGACTAAGAGACTGAACTCTCGGCCCTAAAATACCACTGATTGTGATTCCCAGGTGAGAGGAAACGCCATGGTGTGGGAAGCAATCGGATCTAGTCTCAGGGCACCCAGCTAAAACCTGGAAGAGGTCCTGGGTCCCAGCAGGCACTCCATCACCAGCTCAAAGTCACATGCCCACATGTCCTGATCACCTTCCCAGGCTGAACTATGGGCACCAAAACACCAGAGGCTGGGATTTCTAGTCACTAGAAAACTCCATAGGGAAGGAAGCAAATGGGACCCACCGTAGGTCACCCAGTCAATCCCTGGAAAAGGTCCTGGGGACCAGTGGGAGCACAGCCGCCAGCCCAGAGCACTGCTCTGTGCCCAACTCTCCATCACAGACAGAACTGCGGGCCCCAGGGCACCAGAGACTGGGTTTCCCTGTCAGGTGAAAACCGCACAGCGAGGGAAACAGCAGGTCTGAGCTTAGAGCACTCAGCCAACCACCCCACCATACAAGGAAAAGTTCTCGGGAAAAGTCCCCGGGTCCCTGCAGGCGCCCAGTCGCCAGCTTGGAGCCACCACTTCCTTGTGCCTGTGCGTGCTATGTGCCACCCCCGATGGAACTGTGGACGCCAAAACACCATAGACTGGGTCTCCCTGTTGGGAGGAAACCCCACAGCTGGGGGAACATCTGGCCCTACCTCAGGATACCCAGCTCCAGAAAAGTTTCTGGGTACCAGCAAACTTCAGGCTCTAGCCTTCTGTTGCATGCATGAGAGCTGTGCTCACCTGCCACTGATTACCGCTTGGGTACCGGGGCACAGAGCTCCAACCTCATACCTACAGAAGCCTGGGATCCCCGAGATCAACCCCCAGATACTGCTCCAAGGATAAACTAACCAAACTGTGGGGCACCCAGGTTTTTAAAGAGGGCTGTGCCTAGAAAACAGTGTAAGAACAACAGAAGCAGCTCACTAAATTCAGAGCAAGAAACCCAGCAGCAGAGCAACTGTCTTCAGGACTTCTCTGGGTGAGAGGAGAGTCCCCCTGACTGACAAAGACCACAGTTACCACTGAGGTCTACATGTCTGACGTGAGCTGTGGCAATTCCTGAGAAACACTGGGCATACAGTGACTATACCCAAAAGGCTGAGAAGGCTTCCTTCAGGAAAAATCATCTCTCTCCCAAGGGGATTCTCCCCACCCTAGGATTCCAGGAAGCACCAGAAACTAACACCCAACACCTAAGATAGCTCAATGGGTAGAGGCTAGCGTAAAAGCTTGACCAACAAAAGAAAGAGCAATATGGCAACTCCAGAATCCAGTTATCCAGGAGCAAGCAGCCCTGGACATCCCAGCATAAATGAAATTCAAGAAGATGATCTTACATCTATGCTTATGGAGAAGATAATAGAGGAAACAAATAAAATGCATAAAGAATTAGAGGAAGACAAAGTCAAACAAATTATGGTTACCTGTAAAAAAAGGGAGGAAGATAAAGACAAACAGATTGTGGCCATCTGTAAAAAAATACGGGAAGATGCAGCCAATTTGTGGCCTTTAGAGAAGAAATAATTAAATCACTGAAAGAAATAAAAGAAATGGGAATGTTCAAACAAACAGCTGAAGGAATTGAAGGAAAAACAGGAAAATACAGTCAGACAGGTGAAGGAAATCAACAAAACAGCTCAAGATCTGAAGATAGAATTGGAAAAAATGAAGAAAACACAAATGGAAGAAATCATGGAGAGGGAGAACTTAGGGAAACACTAGGCCAGAACTCTTTTCTTACTATAGAATTCATTGATTTAGCAAACATTATTGTATTTGCTATGTACCGAGGTCACACTAACTACCAGAGGTTAAGACTAATAAAACACCACTCCAGTGCCAGATTTATTTCATAAGTAGAACACAGGAAGCCAACTCAGGGGAGAAAACAAAAACAAAAAACCAATCTCGGCAAATCAGTGATAATCTTAGTTAGTCCTGTCATACTTCTTCAGTGAAAGGAGAAAGTTCTCCTCTTGAAAATACTAAATCCAAAAAGCAAGAGCAACCAAAAAGATCTCAAAACAAGTGACGTCACCAGACTTCTTTGATTGGCGTTATGGCTTCTCTCTGAAGGACATGCCCTCTAGTTTTTATTGATCTGGCAATTACAGCTTATGGAGTATATTGGCACAGATAATGGATGAAACAGAGCTTCCAGACAAAAAGCAGAAATTTGGCTGTCTTTTCATTCCCCATTTTAGACTCTTCAGCAAAGCACTAAATGCTGCCGACCGTAGACTCACACAGAGAGGCACTGAAAGGAACAGAACAAAGGTGAACAATTTGAACTCAATACTGACTGCCTGTACACATGGTAGCTATTTCATATGCACATTGTGCTGATAAAAATTAAGCTTATCAGCGCCTAGCCGAGGTGATTTTCTTCTTAGGATTTAAAATTAACTACTTAAGATAATTTCCTACCATGTTTTTTTTTTTTTTTTTTTTTCTGGTAGAAAGGCTCAGAAAGCTGCTTTGAATACTCACTATTTTATAACTTATGATGCAGAATGGAATAAAGGCCATTGCCTCCTGCTCTTTGACACTCTCTGCAATTGTACTTTATAGTTACAACGGT
Organism: Meriones unguiculatus; assembly: GCF_030254825.1. Taxonomy (NCBI): domain Eukaryota; kingdom Metazoa; phylum Chordata; class Mammalia; order Rodentia; family Muridae; genus Meriones; species Meriones unguiculatus. Next base: position 76,848,904 of record NC_083354.1, on the reverse strand, counting down.
TAAAGTGAAATGAATAAATCTCAGAACTGAAAAGATCACCATTTTCTGCAACTACTTAAAACCCTAATGTGTGTGAGTGCCCGGCCGTCACTCACCACTTTTTTCATTTAATGTAGCCCAAGGCAGCAAGAATCCCCAACAGACAGTACGTTAGTCTCACATTGGCAGACTCCGGAGGTTTATGAAGTTTCCATTATTCTCTCTCTTTCTCTTCCTCTCCCTCCCGTCACCCCTCTCATGCATGCATTGGGCTAGTATGGGCTTCATATAGTATGGGCTTCATGCATGCACTTTTGTTCTCATTGCTGCTGTGAATTGTGCTGATTAAATCTCTATTTTTTAATGGTTGTTTTAAAAGTTAGCATAAGGACCTTAACTATAAAAAGTTAGCAAAGCCCAAATTTACTCAATCTCTTGCCTTCTCCAAAATTCAGGCAAGCAAGCAAACAAACGAAGAGCAGAGATGCTTAGCATTTTCTAATAACTGTGCCCTATTTTCTAACATCTTAACAATCAATAGGGAAATATTCTGATTGCTCTCAAATACACAGTCACAACAAATTGCTCCAAACACACATGAATTCTGTGTGCCAGGAAATCTATCAGGGTACCTTGGAATTTGGTTGCCGTCTGGGAGCCTTAGTTTCTGCCTTGTCGTCCCTCTGTGTGGGCTTTCTAAATGGACTAGATTGATCTTCCCTGGAGCTTAGTGGTGGAGTCACCAGGGCAAGTGGCCAAAGAAAGACATGTAGGAAGAGAATGATATTGCTTCGGTCTTGATGGCTACACAGCACTCCTGTCATAGATCTCGCTCACTGATGCAGGCACAGAGATCCCAAAGGTTAAGGTCAGGAAGAGTAGACATGGCCTCTTTGGGGACATTCAGCAAGGAATGCAGCGTATGGACTGCAAATGTCGTTGTGATACTTCTGAGAAAATATACTGTGTCTCACTAATGGACTTCGTTGCTTTCCTGAGTGCATGTTTTTTGTGTTCTTTGTGTCTTGTGCTTTTCTTCAGAGTTCCTTTTAAGAAGTATTGGCATGATAGCCTAGTGTAGCACTTTTCAACCTGTTGGTCATTACTCCTCTGGGGGGATGGAGCCACCATTTCACAGGAGTCACATAAGACCATTGGAAAACACATTTACTTTAGGATTCATAACAGTATCAAAATGGCAGTTATGAAGTAGCAACAAAAGTAGTTTTGTGGTTGAGGGTCACCACAACATGAGGAACTGAATTAAAAGACTACAGTACATTGGGAAGGTGGAGAACCACTTGTCTAGCAAATGATGAAATTTACATTGGTGGTTATCTTATAAGCATTAAATATTTCTGGTGTCACTGATGAAAATTTTTCATCCTAGTTACCACCTACTTTATCTAATAGCTCAAAACAACAAATCTATGTCTAGGCCTGTATTTGTTTAACTCAGTGATATATTTTAAAATCTAAATCCAATTAGAACTGATTCTGACATTTGCTTGTTGTTTTTGTTTTTGTTTCTTTGTTTGTTTTTGTCATTTCTTCCTTTGAATATCGATCCTCATTTTCTTTCTTTGCTTTTCCTGGTATTCTGGCTAGATATTATCACAGTTTCCTAATTTACCTTCTTTTTGCAATTTTACACTTTAAACTATTTTTTGTTGTTGGTGGTGTTTGTTTGCATGTTTGTTTGTTTGGTTTGTGGTGATAGGGATAGAGCCATAGCCTTGTGACTGCTCTGCAAGCACTCTACCACAGCCCAGACCTAAAATCCATCTTTTTCTCTGCCGTGTCCTAGACTGAGTCCATAAGACTACCTTTTAATGGCTAGTTTTCTGCTTGACCATTTTTGCTTAGTATCTGAGGTAAATATTGTCTTCCTGTATCACTATAAACATCCTTATACACTAACATGAAATTTTAGATTTCTACATTGTTTTATATTATGTTTTGTATTAGAGAAATAATATTTTAACTGCTGATGGGGCTAGTATGGGCTTCATATAGATTGTCCATTTGCCAGGATCTTCAATCGCATTAAAGACAGTTCTCTGGGTGTGCCTGTAAGAAATAGTTTAAATCGGGTTACTTGGGGTGGGAGAACCCACCTACATGTGAACTGTCCCATTTCACAGGTTCAGGTTCTAGACTGAGAAGCTGCAAATGGGCTGAGCTCAGGCACTCATAGCTCTCTGCTTCCTGACTGCGGACACGTTATGGCCAGCTGCCCCCTACACCTACAGCTGTGCCTTCTGTGCTTTGAAGGACTGCATCTTCAAACTATGGGGCAAAACTAACCTTTGATTTTTTTTTCAGTTACCTTTGATGTTTTGTCAAAGCAAAAAGAAAGGAAACTAATACGGTGAGCATTTTGTACTCCTGCTGTATGTGATGTCTCCATTCAGAGGCTCATCTTGAGTGGCAGTGTTTTCTGTTGCTTCTGTTCTTGTTGCTTGCCTGGGAAGCCATTTCAATGGTCTACCAGTTGTATAATTACCACTTCTCTTCTGTCGTGACCAGGATTCAGATTCAGGCTTTGCGTTCATTGCTCTGGCCACGTATGCTGGTCAAAGACTGAAAACATTAGCCGTCCATCATCTATAATGATGCTTGACTTCTGGCATTCTCTAGTCCTTTTTCCTCTCTCTTAATGTACATAGCTTTATGGACACAGACATTCAACACAATAGTAACAGGTTTACTCTACCTCCTGCTGAATCTACTCCAGCATCTGAAATAAGTAATCCAGCATTCAGACTTGTGTTCTCAACAGCATCGGGCCATTCTAGTCCGAATTATCACACAGGCATTCAGTGTCTTCTTAGGAGACTCAGTGTCTCAGATATTCCCAGCCAAGAACCTCTCAGCAGGAGAGGCATGAAAATGTCTAATTCATCTTGATCATATTAACAATTTTAATTTTTTTTCATTTTTGATTTAAATTTTTTTTCCTTAAGAATTCTGCCATTGCTTGAGACATTTTGGCTTTAGTTTTTGAATTTAAACAATAAAATTGTGAATGCATAATTCTGTCCTGACTAGAAATATGAGATCCCCTCTAATGTTGTCTCCATTAAATGATAACCAATGATACAACTAGTAACTACTAATAAAGAAAGACAAAGAGAAGAGAGGCAAGCTGGCAGGTAAGACCTACATCTTAATAATTGCAATCAGTCTCTGCCTTGTAGAGGAGAACCGTATAGCACTTCTTCTGTTAGCTGTAGAATCAAATAACCCAGGAACCACATACTAAATGCTCTGGTGGCCCAATACCGTGACAAAAGTCCATGCCTAATTAGTTTTTCCTGAGGAAACATTCATTTGGATACTAAACATTTTCTGATATTGAAAATGCATTGAATACTCATAGAAATTTTGTTTAATTTTGAAAATGTAATTTAATTATATTTCTTTCTCCCGTTTTCTGCCTCTAAACTCTCTTTCACGCTCCTCCCCACTCTCCTTCAAATTCATAGCCTCTTGTTTTTTTCACTAATTGTTATTGTATGTGTTTTCATATATTCCTGACTAAAACCTGTTAAAACTACGTAATGTTACATATATATATGTTTTTAGGGCTGACCTTTTGGCACTGGGTAGCTAGATGGTGTGCTTTTGCTTGGAGAAGGTCATCTTTCTCTAGCAAGGCTTTCCTCAGCTGCCTATAGTTATTTACATATGGTTAGGACCTTGTTGGCTTTTCTCAATCCAGTTTGTCATATTCATTGGTGTCATCCTTGTTCAGCTCACGTTTGGGTGGTCATGTTAGTGAAACTTCATGAGTGTAACTTCTGACATTACTTGGAGACACAATCTCATACAAAACTCCCCGATCCTCTGGACCTTACTCTCTTTCTGCCCTCTCTCCCGCAATGTTAGCTGAGACTTAGATGATTTGTAGCTCTACCTATTGGGACTGGGTTCCACAACTCTGCATTTTAATTGGTTGTGGTTTTCTGTAGCATTCTCTATCTGTTGCAAAGAGAGGTTTCCTTGATGAAGAGTGAAGAGTCCATTTTCTGTTGATATAAAGATCAACATTTAGAGTATTGTTGGGATTGTGCTGATTTAGTAAATTAGTGGTTGTAGATTCTCGTCCAATAACCATGGTTTCACTACCAAGAAGAGTCAGGTTGGTTCCCCGTACCAGACATGGTATCTGTTTTGTTGAGTGGGTTTCATGTCCAATTAAAGAACCGTTGGTTACTGCCAAGTTGTCTGTGCCACAACTGCAACAATGGGGTTATTGTGCCATTCTGATCATTCATTCAGTTCATAGGCATCATATAATTTATTTAAGGATTTTCTATTTCTCAATCCTTCCTATTTACAAATTATATAAGATATTGCATAAAGTGGAAAGACTACATTTACAGATAATTTTCTCAAGATAAGAGGCACTATTCATGTTTCTTTTCTATCTCTTTCCAAGTCAATGGAAAGCTATTATATATATGGTTTTTTACCTGGCATGAAAATTAGATTTTTATGGTTTTTATTTTAATATTGAAATGTGATTTTTAAGAAAACCCAACAATACAGTATTTCATGGTTTGAAATTAAATTTCCTTTTTGCTCCAGGCAGCTGGATCCTCTCTTTATTGGACTTTGTTTTCTTCACATTTAATATCTATAGCTCCATATATTATTTTTCCACTTCACAGTTTAAATAGAGAGGGTTTTTTTTTTTTCCTGTATCAAAGGGACAACCATTAAGTTGATGCATAGAGACTTGCTTTAGGAATAAACCATAATTTAATTTAGTTTTTGTGTTTTTTTTTTCTTTTATGCCAATGTGTGTGTGTTCATCTATGTGAATGTATTCCACATGTGTGTATGCCACAGAGGCCAGAACAGGGACACGTTGCTCTAAAGCTAGAGAGTGACATTTGGCTGTGAACTGCCCAACAGGGGACTAGGGACCAAACTAAGGTCTTCTGAAGAGCAGTTAGTGTTCTTAATCACAGAGTCATCTCTTTAGCCCCCGGATTTAGGTTCTTCATAGACATTTTCCACAATGAACTACAATATAGTCAATGTCTTTATAGATATAATTTTGTTCAGATGCAAATATAATGAGAAATACTGAGCTAAATTTCTCTCCAGGGAGGCTGTATTTGAAAACAAATATATCCTTTGCCTAAACGACAACAACAAATCCAAGAATTTAGCATTACCTTTTACATCTATGGAAAATCTGATTCTACTCTTTCAAATTTTTATACAACTCTGATTTTGCCCATGGGCCTTGGTTCTATATAGAGATTTATATGTAACATTTTTAAAGCTTCAAAGGAAAGATAATAGCAGTTTGCTGCTTTTACAAACAGCTCATTGTATTAAAAGGTATGTACATATGTACAGATTGAATGCAGATTTTGGGAGGCTGAGAAAAGAGAAGATTAATAATTTAAATATACCCATTTCATACTTTGGATGCTTGTAAAGTTTTCAGAATCTTTATAAATTTTTATGACTATGTATTTTAGAATATACAATACATTCTTTAGACTATTGTTGAGTTTGATTGTAATGTAAGTGGACAAAAATGTTTGGATTTTCCTGTGAATTTTAGTGGCAATCTCTCAGATTCACTGCTGTGATTGCTGAAATGGGGTGAGTCGTGTTTTTTGTTTTTTTTTTAACATTTTTCCTTTTGTTGAAATACATTTTTATACAATATATTTTGATTAAGGTTCTCCTCCCCAACTCCTTCCAATTTCTCCCACCCCTACCCCTTCCATCTGGATACACATCATTTCTGTCTCTAGGTAGAAAATGAACAAGCATCTAAGGAATAATAATAAAAGAAAGTAAGATAAATGAAAAACAAGCAAACAGAAATATAGCAAATGAAGCAAATAAAAAGATCTAAAGAAAAAGCACAAACAGTGCATACAGAGATTCACACATTCACACACCCAGGAACTTTATAAAAACCCCAAACCAGAAAACATGATATGTATTTGAAGGGCAAACAAAACAAACACACAAACAAATGCACGGATGTAGCATTATGAGACAAAGAATGGAAGGATGTGAAGGATGCTGTTGTGTTCCTTCTCAACTGGCCATCTACTGCATGGGACTCTCTTGAAGAAAACCAATTTTTCCTTTGCAAGTGGAGATCAATTGGAGATACCGCTTCTGGGTTAGAGATGGTGGCGTATTTCTGCTTCTTTTAGCTCTAGAACCCCATCAGGTAAGGACCTGTGAAGGCTCTGTGCCTATTCCCTGGGTCTCTGTGAGTTTATGTGTTGATCCTGTTGATTTAGAGGTCCTTGTTTCTTGAATGGCCTTCTTCCCCTCTGGCTTTTACAATCTATCTGCCTTTTCTACTTCATGGGTTCCCAAAAAAGAGGGGTTTGATGGAGACATCCTATTTAGGGCTGAGGGATCCAAGGTCTTCCACTCCCTACATATTGTCGAGCTGTGGTTCTCTATATTTGTTCCTATCTTCTGGGACTCATTGCTATTTTTAAAGAATAATGAAAAAGAACACATAATAAATTCAAAACTTTCCTGGCACTTTAAACCAAATAGTGTCACATCCCTTTTTGTAGGCTCCCCAAATCCTCTAAATAAATTAAGACCACTGCTAATTAGTATTCTCCTAGTCTTGTCTTTCTGAGTCACTAAAGCAGAATGAGATTATGCTGCATCCTTGAGCTTAAAAACATACTCTATCAGACATACATATATAAATTTTTTAAATTTCATGACTTGATATTCCATAGAATCCAAAATAGAAAAAATGCTTATTCCAAAAGGAGCAGAGGTATCAGTGACGCCAAGAGTTGATTTCTAGAGATGTGGAAGAAATCCAGTGGAATTCATATAAATGTAGCAATATACATTTCTTAACATTATTTACTTTATAACTATAGCTATACAGTGTTTAGGAATCTTATCAGAGTAATGAACATAGTAACTAATAATAAGTGAATGGATGAGTGGATAAATGAGAAGTGACACTCATCTTCCTTATTTCATTCTCTTTAACAACACAAGTTCTCTACCCTCAAATTTTATTCTTGGTTCTAAGTTTGGCTTTTCTCTTCCAAACAAATATTCACACTGTTGATTCTGGATCAAGTTTTGCACATAATTCATAGCTTGAAGCTACACTTAATTACAGTCTTTTTTCTGCCTTCATTGTGATGGATATCCACATGAGATGGCTATCCACATAGGATGCTTTTGAAAATGCTAGGTTATGTTAGGGGACCACTTGTTCTTGGATGCTTTTAGGTAAATAGCCAAACTCTACCATAAGAGGATGGAGGAATGTACCACAGTGCTTGGGACACTGTACAAGGACCTACAAAGTCCCCTTTATCTTCAGGGATGATCTAAAGCCACTCTGTTGTCTAGTTGGAAGCCCAGATATCACATTTTAAAATGTTTTCCCATTGACTAATTTAGAGGTGAGCATGATGTATCATTTGAGGGCTAAATATTGAACACTTCTATAATAGAAAGTACAGAGAGTTCCATTTATGTTTATCCTTTCATTGAAAATTACTACAACCTGGTCAAAAAATCCTCTCTGTGGTAATGGGCTATCTGCCAATACATGAGTCTGCTGAAAGGGCCACACCAAATCCAGCATCAAGTGACCGCCAACCCTGACCACAGCAGAGTGGTATGAAGAGGGCTGACAGCAGAGTGGTCACCACCCAGGCCAGAGAGGAAAGTAGCAGGAGGTGTTAACGGAAAAACCCAACTTCACTCCCTTTCAAGTATGATGAGCAAAACCAAAGGGAGCTTGCCCTAGTAAATATCAAATGATAACTCGTTTCTCACAATGAGAACATTCACCAGACTGTCACCTCTGTGTGTGCTTTTCGTATATTTTTTATGTATAACACATGCCTTTTTAGAGGCTCATGTTTGCTTAGTCATAATTGCTTTGTTTAAGTGTTTCGCATGGTGGCTGTGGTGACATATCAGCTTCCTAGGACTGCCGTGACAATGTGCCACGAAATGAATGGCACTCAACAGCAGCAATGCATTGTCTCACAGGTGTGGAGGCTTGTGATGGCTAGTTGTATGCCAACTTGGCACAAGCTAGAGTCATCTGGGAAGAGAGAACCTCAGTTGAGAAAATGCCCCCAGTAGACTGGCTTGTGGGCAATCATTAGTGATTGATGTGGAAGGGTACAGACCATTTGTGGGTGACGCTACTCCTGTGTGTGTGGTTCTGGGGGTGTATAAGAAAGCAAACTGAACAAGCCACGTGGAACAATCCAGATGCACTCTTCCAGAGCCTCTGTCTCTGATCCTGCTCCCAGGTTCCTTCCCTGACTTCCTTCAGTAATGGGTTGTGATGTGGAAGTAAAAGTGAAATAAACTTCTTCCTCCCCAAGTTGGTTTTTGGTCATGATGCTTTATCGTATCAGTAGAAAGTCTAAGACAAGACCGGAAGTCAAAGATGGAAGTTTGGCTGCTGGGCAGAGCAGTGAGGGTGAGTCTACTGCCTGCCTCTTGCCTAAACTGAGTTGAATAGTAGGACATCTTTGACTCTTTGTCCAATTCTTGCCTTCATCCTCACGTGGCATTCCTCCCTTATGACTGTATCTGTGCCCAACTTCCCCTTGACTATAAAGCTCCAGCTTTTACTGGGCCCATCAGAATGATTTCAGCTTATCCAACTACATCTACAGGGACCTGATTCCAAAGTTACATTCATGAATGTGCGGGAGATACAGTTCCTGTTCAAAGAGTGCACTATCCTACCACAACTCTGGGCCTTTGCTTTGTCACCCTCAGATCCAGGAATGTAGATTTAGAATGAATGAATCATGGTGGAACAGCTTGGAAATGTGCCACAAAATCCCCTCTGACTGATCACTGTGACCTAGAAGTCAAGGCTCCATATTTGTACAACCGTAGGTTGGTTTTAAAGTTTTTGAAATCCAAACAAGCCTTCATTTTCTAGTGGAAATAAAGTAGAACCAAAAATTTCCAAACCGGAAATCAAGAAACAGTATCTGTAATCATCTGGGGAAAGTTTTTAGTGACTATGAAAAGGTAAAATATCTCTGCTTTCACAGAACCAGAAAATTTGAACACAGGGGTCTTCCCAGAGACTCATACTCCAACCAAGTACCAAGCATGGAGGTAACCTAGACCCCCTGCACAGATGTAGCCCATGGCAGTTTAGTGTCCAAGTGGGTTACATAGTAATGGGAAGAGGGACTGCCTCTGACATAATCTGATTGGCCTGCTCTTTGATCACCTCCCCCTGAGGAGGGAGCACCCTTACCAGGCCACAAAGGACAATGCAGCCACTCCTTATGTGATCTGATAGACTAAGATCAGAAGGAAGGAGAGGAGGACCTCCCTTATCAGTGGACTTGGGGAGGGGCATGCGTGAAGAAGGAGGAGGGAGGGTGGGATCAGGAGGGGAGGATGGAGGGTCTTATGGGGGATACAAAGTGAATAAAGTGTAATTAATAAAATAAAATAAAATTTAAAAAAAAATCTGTGCTTTCAATCAGTTTTAGCTTAATAGACAACAGATACTAGGTATTTGGTAATAGGTGTTTTTTTTAATTTAAATTTATTATATTAGTTACAATTTATTTACTTTGTATCCGCACTGCAGCCCCCTCCTTCATATCCTACCAGTTCCACCCACCCTCCCACTTTTCCCCCTATTTCCTTTCCCTAGTCCAATGATAGGGGAGGACCTCCTCCCCTTCAATCTGACCTTCAACAATGGCAGTATTTTCTTCCTCTGTGGCCTGGCAAGGCTGCTCCCCACCCACCCCCCAGGGGGAGGTGACCAAAGCTAAACAGAGAATTCTCAACAGAGGGATATCAAATGGCAGAGAAACACTTAAAGAAATGCTCCACATCCTTAATCATTCGGGAAATGTGAATCAAACCAACCCTGAGATTTCACGTCACACCCATCAGAACGGCCAAGATCAAAAACTCAAGGGATGAGGCATGCTGGAGAGGCTGTGGAGAAAGGGGAACCCTCCTTCATTGTTGGTGAGAATATAACTTTGTACAATCACTTTGGAAATCAATCTGGGAGCTTTCTCAGAAAATTAGGAATAGTGCTACCTCGAGATCCAGCTATACCATACCTAGGCATATACCCAAAGAATGCCCCACCATTTAACAAGGACATTTATTGACCTATGTTCATAGCAGCTTTATTTGTAATAGCCAGAATCTGGAAACAACCCAGATGTTCCTCAATGGATACAGAAATTGTGGTACATTTACACAATGGAATACTACTCAGCAATTAAAAACAAGGAAATTATGAAATTTGCAGGCAAATGGATGGAACTAGAAAAGATCATCCTGAGTGAGGTATCCCAGAAGCAGAAAGACACACATGGTATATACTCACTCATAAGTGGATATTAACTATATAATATAGGCTAAACATGGTAATAGACAGCTTTTAAAGGGAAAATTAATGAAAGAAAACCATAAAGGTGGTTTGTGAATGAGGAGCAAATACCCATTAGAGATGTCCAGAAAGCAGAGGGTAGGAATCATACATCAGGTTAGTATCAAGGTGTGTGGGTGTCAATGTTCACCCCATGCTGGGGTGACTAGGGTTCCTGAGGATAACAAGAGTGAGAGGATTGGCCTCCAGTCACACTGTGATCTTTATGGGTTTTGTGAATTGTTGCTGTGTGAACCTCTTAAAAAAGAAAAATACATTTATTTCATAATAGTGTTGGTATAAAGAGGAGCACACCCTTAGGGTCTGGAGGGATGGCTTACACATGAACAGCACTTGCTGTAGAGGAATGGGATTTGGTCCCAATACCCACAGGGGGCCCACAACCTCCTATAACTGTAGTTCCAAGGGATCCAATGCCTTTTTGAGACTTCCATGAGCTCGTGGTTCATGTGCATATGTGCAGGCAAAGCATTCATAACATATGAGAAGAATAAATCTTTTAAAACATTAGCATATTAATAATAGATACATATATTAAAAATTACTTCTGACCTGAAAATTCACATTTCCCCCCCTCATTTTAAAAGGAGTTAAGTCAGTTTTGCTGATCCTTTGGAGAATTTTGAGCTTTAGCACTGAGCTCACTGTGCTTAACCGTAAATGTCTCTGAATAGATGAGCTACCCTTCGATTCTATGTTATTCAAGGTCCTCTAGAAAGCAAGAAACACTGGGCTATATATTAGGGATATATACATAAGAGATTGATTAGGAAACTAGGGACACCAGGACCCTGGCTTCTCATAACTGAAGAATCAGCTTCTGTAATTCTGTCTGATGCTAATATCTTGAGGACTCAAGGATCGTATGCTTTAAGAACCAGAGTACAAAAGTCAGGGAGTTCCAGAGTCCGCAGATAGGAGACACATTCATACACCTATCTGTTTCTCTTCTTTCTGGACCCCCTGTCCATTGGTTACATCCGTCTGGGTTGAGGGCAGATCTTTGTTATCCAGTTCTCTGACTCACTGAACACAATGTTCCACCAGGTTGGCAGTAAGTCCTCAACCCAGTAAAGTTGACAAACAAAATCTGCCACCACAGACCCCAATACACAGATATGATGACATACATGGTAACACTAAAGGGAGGAGAGAGCCCACAGGGACATGCATTCACATCACAATGGCAAGGCAGCAATGAGAGACAGACGAGAAAGCCATAAACTGAATGAGACAAACCAATCCCTTCTACAGAAAGTGAGGCTTGAGGCCAGACCTGTACTGCCCCGTTCCTCTAGAACAGGAAAAGGGAGAAGGTCCTCTAGAAGGCCTTGCAACTGCATCACCACTGTTTATTTCCCTATAAACAAGTCAAGTAAATCAGCAGGAAAGCCATGGCAGATGTGGTGGAGTCCATCATCGGGGAGAGAGGAGAGGAAGGGGAGAGGCATGGGTTAGAAGCCTATTTCTCAGGATGCTTCTAGGGAGAGTCTAGCTGGGGGTTGGGGGAGAGGAAAGAGGAATGACAAATATGAAGAGTAACGAGGCTCTTCTAAGCATGTTGTCACATACTTGACATTCATCACCCTGTCTAGCGCTGTGAACGATGGTTTTTTGAATGTGCCATCATTATCTTACAGGTAAAGAGAAAGATGCTAAGGGGCAGGGTCTGGGCTAGAATTAAGCCATTTGAGCTCTCCTCATCTAGATGTGAGGTTTCCCTCTGTTCAGGTCTGCTCACCATTTCCAGCAAGAAAATCTACAATGTGGACAGAAGCATCACACGGAGAAGTGAAAACAAAAAGATTTGTCTCCTATATTTAACTCACAGCGTCCATACCTGCACGGGCTCATTTTACCTGTTCAGTGTTGCTGGTAATTCAGAGATGGTCTTAGATATTTCTGCACTAATTAGCTAAATTAAGGAAAGGCTTTTTTTTTCCTCCAGCACTGGACTATGACATCATCATTTTTTTTTAGATTGCATTTTATATTTAAATACCTTTTCTTCAAAAAAGTATTTATAACATAGCTCCTCAGCACTGACCATTTAAACACACCGCCTGGCTTTGCAAATGTATTCGTGAGCTTTCAGAAAGCATTGTTGCCTCTGTTTTAAGAAAAATAAGAAAGAAGAAAGGAAAACACCCGACTCTCTTCTTCAAGATTCTACTTGTTATCTAGCCATCAGGAAGCCAAGCACTAGACTGGCTTCCCTGGACAGCACGGTTAATTAGCAACCAAGAACAGTTTCTGCATTAATTTGGTTGCCTTTTCATTTGGTTTTCTTTGTAAATGGTTCTACCACTCCCAAACCATTTCTTTCACGCTGTTGTTCTTTCATTTTGAAGCATAAGTTCAATGAGTTATCTTGTGTGAGAAGGAGATTGTTAATTTTCTTTCATCATCATAAAACACAACAGACTTTTTTCTATTTCAGGGGGGAAGCATACTTGAGGGCCTTTTGAGGGTTTTAATTCCGCTTGATTACCACAGACTGCCTGATCCTTGCGAACACAGATCTCAACAGGAAAGAATCACTTGTTAATTTGTGAAATAGTCCCAGGATGTAAAAAAAAAAATCCCACGCAGAAGGTTGACTGTCCTATCATTGTGAAAATGTGGTCTTTTCACTGGCCGTCATCTGAACGTGTCTTCCCTTCTCCATTATATCTCCGACCCTTGCTATTGCTTCTCGGTAAGAGCCATGAAGAGTATGCATGTATGCTGTGTGTTCTATGTCACACGCTGTGCACATGTGCGCCTCTGTGTGCCACACCTCAAATGTGCAATGACATGCTGCCATGGCTTCACCACAAACCACCAGAGAAAGGCCGATTCCATCACTTTGGCCAAATGTAAAATAAATTTTATTAAATACTAAATCCTGACCAAGAGATGGACTTTGGTCAGGACCATTCCCGAGAATTTCCCAGCTGGAATGGCTCTGAGCCACCTGTTGCAGGACTCATAGGGAAAACCTATAGGTCACTGTATTTTCTCCTGAGCCTTGTTCTTTTCCAAGAACTACAACTCCCAGCATTCCAGGAAGCTACCTGGTTTGGGGGCAGGTAGGGCTTGCAGGTTAATGTTGGCCATTGCATAGCATCCCCAAATTAAATTTCTTTCTCCATCATGCCTGCGATACTGTTAGCTCAACTCAGCTCCATTTTTTTCTTTTAGGGATATTTCAAAAGTCTGGTTAACTGCCACACAGCTGTAATACCTTTATTAGTTTAAAGGCATTCAAAAAGAATGGTTGTCTGATAGTGCCAAAGTTTCTTCTGCAGTAAGTATTAAACATCTGAGATTACAGGTTACATCCATAATGTGCATGCTTATTAATCATATTAATCATCCGGGCTACAGCCATGTAGTGAAAGGGATGGAACAAAGTAGCTACTGGAAGTCTTTCATTTGTTTCAACATGTTTCAACATGGACCTACCAACACTTGGTTCTCCATTTACTGACCAACCCTGAGCATGCCACGTGATTCTGGTAACTTCAAGCCAGATCTGACTGTCCAAGCCTCCACTGGCAGAGTTTCAATTATAAGTAGGATCATAGACATAAGTTTAGGATACAGGAGCAGCGGGTGTAGGGTAGCACAGTGGTAGGCATCCTTTGAAAAAGCACCCTTTGAGTTTGTCTTTTTGTTTTATTGCTGTTTGTTTTGTTTGTTTTTAATGTTGTCTTGACTCCATCCCTGAACCCCTACTACACAATACAGACAGGATTTTTTAGAATTTTAATAAACTAAAACTGTATCCTCACAATTTCATGAATTTTCATTACCGATTCATTTTTCTCTCTCTCTAAATCTCTGAGTAACATTGTAAGTCAATTTTTGCTTACCAGGGAGAAACTTACACCCCATCAAAGGTCAAGTTATCTCCCTCCAGAGGGTTACTTAGAGATGGCTGGCTTGAAGCAGGATTTACCTGTTTTACTGGTAGCATTCTGCTCACTTTGTCAAGTAGACACCCTCCTTGGCTCAGCCTGCCTCCTTCCCACTCTCACTTTGAAACAAAGATACATCACTCAAAGATTTACTCAGGAATTACTTATTCCCAATAGCCCTTCAACAATGAATCAATTCAACCTCCTCATTTAAAGCAATCTGCCCTTTCCTTTTAGGAAAGAGTATCTGATCAAATAATCATTACCAAAAGTTTGTAGGGTTCTTAAAAGTGCTTTGTGGTTTTTATACAGATAAACACTGATTGTGTTTGAAAGGAAGACCTGCCGGGTGTTTTAACAGATAAAGGTGCTTGCTTCCAAGACGGAAGCCCTGACTGTCATGCTTGGAACCCCTACGATAGAAGGAGAGAACCTGCTTCTGCACAGATGTTCTCTCCTCTCAACACACACGAAATTCATGAACAAGTTGATTATTTAAAATCAAAACAATCTGAAAGGTCGGAGATAAATTATGTGACTTACCTGAATTTGAGAAACCCGAAACCAAACAAAGGGTTTTGTTTTGCCTGCAGCAGAGAGGGGTCATGTTTTCTCAGCGAGAACAATCTCAGATCTATACAAAGCAAATCTTGGAGAAAATCAGGAGTGATTTAGAGGTTAGGGAAAGGCTCCAGATTTTCAGTTTGGCCTCATCTTTTTGCCTCTCTGAGCCTAAACATGTAAGTCTCAGGATATTTTCACAACTAAATTAATAACTATTTAGAGACCTTACATTAATTTTCTCTTATTTATTCTAAGTAAACCTATTTATTTGTGGTAATTCGTTATTGCTTTTTGTTATTTTAGTTTTGGGTTATTCTGTGCAGTGGGGTGGGGAGGCTTGTTCATTTATTTGGGGTTTTATTGTTATTTGTTGATGTTTCCACAGAGGATTTCTTTTTGTAAGGATTTGTTTTGTAAATATACATGCAGAGGATGGGGACAGAAGACAGAAGTCACACTCTTGGGTGGAGGGTGTAAATCAGTAGTGAAGTAGTTGCCTCATACCATGAAGAAGGTCTTAGGTTAAGTCCCTGGAATGCTTGGGCACACACACATGCACACACACACACACACACACACATACACACCACATTTAAGAAAATGAAAACGTCAGATTATTCTATCTGTGTTTAGATAATTGCTCTCTGCTAGAGTGGCGCCCATCTGTGATCTCATCTATCCAAACAGGAAGGAAATGAGGCTAACAAGGATCAAGCTCACTCAAAGCAGAATTTGACAATGCTGAAATATGTAGAAAATGTAGCGTTTTTTTTTAATTTAATATTTCTCCCGCCAACATGGTACTAAAGAAACTCATTATTTTCCATCTGCTTTCTTCACACATACTCTCAGTGTGAAGTGGAACCAAAGTTTTAAAACTCTTTCTCTGTGTAAAAAGAAAAAAAAACAAACCATACTTGTTAAGAATCTGTATCTTGAAAATGAAGCAATTAAGAACTGTCTGGCTGTGTGGATGTGACCCCAGCCACATCATCATAAAGCAGCAACTTCTATAGATGCAGATGTGCCCAAGAATTGTGAGGAGCAGTCATTCTGTGCTGCAATGTGCTGATCCACTTGACATTTCTGTAAACAAACAAACAAGCTGTCATGAGATACCCTTAGTAACTACAAACATGAGAGATTTTACAAGATGTGGGGTATTAGAGGAGTCTGCGAAGAAAGGCTTGAGCGACTGATATGGAGTGGAGAGATCTTTAGGAAATGAAATCTCCCAGAAGACCATCACCATTTGTCGCAAAGGCTTGATATTCGACATTTTCTTTGTATTCCTAATTGAAAACCAACAACAACAACAAAGTTTAAACTCATTTTCTATTCAAAAAAACATATGTAGGCTACTCTTCAATATCTTGTCAACATTAAAGATTTTATGAGGAAAGTCAACTATTTAGAAGGTTTATTTCAAATTGATATGTTGAAGTTATTATGTGTATGTTAATACATGGCATACCCATTTCTAGTTAGTTCAATTTAGTTAATTAGATATTGGTTCAGTGACTATGAGCTGGTTTGTATTACTATAGCTAGTTATGTATTACTAGAAAAAATAGCGTCATATATGTTAATATATTTGTACTTCCTGGGAAGAAAGATTTTGGAAAATCATTTGATTTAGAAACTTTGTTTCAAATTACTAAACAATTAGCACTTATTTTCAAGTTGATTTTCATAATTTCTAAATGCAAGATTGAACATACCAATGTCATTAAGGGGTGTTTAGACTGTCTGAAAAGATAAAAGTAGGTTGTTTGAAGGATTTATAATTAGTTACAGCTCAGAACCTCGGTTAAAATATGGTAGGTATAAAATTTGTTGATGTCTCTAGGCTCACTATAGTATGTGTTTGTCACAGGAAAGCAGGTAGTGAATGGCCATTAGTCATGATATATTTAAAGCCAGAAGCAGAGCTCAGGAGCACAGCACTTCCCTGGCAGGTACAAGGTCCTTTGCTTAATCTCCAGCATTGAAAACCTTTATGTTAAAATTATATTTGTTTAAATTAAATTTAAAATTTTATTTGCATATAGTCACTGTACATCTGTACAATGCTCATCTAGCATTATTTGTGTAGAACTCAAGTAAGATTAAGACATAGAAAACTGAATCCCAAAAAGCTCCAGAGTGATTGCCATTGCTAATAAATTAAGTTGAGAAAGGTCAATTCCCAAACCTCATTAATAATATTATACCTGGTGTTATGCATCATTAAGCAAATATTCCAAGTACTTGTCCATTCTGGATATTGTGCATAGTGTGAAGAAACAAAAGAGAACAGAAGAAATAAAGCACCTCTTCTCTGGGAACTTTCTTACATGCTGAATGTTTGACAAATTCGCTTAGCCTTTAGTTGATATTTTAGCTTTCTTATTGAAGCCCCCTGGCTCTCAGGCTTTATTAAGACCAGAAAGAAATGTATCAAAATTTAGCCATTCCTGACACTATTTAGAACTAAGTAGAACCAGGACTTGGGAAAAGAATGTGCTGGAAGTCTGTCCCGGGGAGGTTTCCAAGCTGAAGACTCCTTGGAGAACTTCCTATTGAGGCCAAAAGACTCATCTGTTTACATCTTGATGGAGAAAGAAGATCCAGCCTTTCCCTTCCTCTCTGGTCAAAGAATAACTAGCCCAATCCCAAGTGTCACCGGAGTGCCCTAAAAGTCAACAGCATCCGTCCTACAAAAAGCAAGGTCTCTTACTTTCTAACCTTTCCAAATAATTTACTGGTCTGGTTTGGCCTTTCTGTGCCACATTCCATTCCAGAACCTTAGCGAGAGAATGTTCTCATGGGCTGACCAGAGACTCCTCCCACTTTCTCTGGGCTGGTACAACTTGACCGCTACTTGACATCAAGGTCAACTGGAGACTGGGAACAGTTATGTAACTGCATTGTAAATTGAATTAGAGCTGTTCATGAGCCCAGACCAGAGAACCAGGACAGCTCTAGGCAAGAGGAGTGAGAGTCCTCCAGAGACAGCACAGCGCAAACAGACTCCCAGTAGATCGAAGTAATGTATCACAAGGGAAAAAAAAAAAAAAAAAAACTACCTCTCCCCAGCTCCTCCAAAGCCTGGACCAACTGCTGACATGCAAAATAAGAAGACATGAAATGCAGATTGCTGCTTTCAGTAGAATCCACGGGAGCTAAAGGGTTAGCAGCATCAATAATACACAGAGAGAATGAGAAAAATTATTTTTAAAGTTTTTGACAATTTCATGCATGCATATATATTGTGTTGTGATCATAAACACCCCTCATCCTTCCAACCCCTTGATGACCCAACTTCTCCCAACCTACTCTCCCACCATTTTTGTGCAGGTTTTACGCATATGGCCACAGCTACTGTGCGTGACAGCTGTGTCTTTGACAGTAGACAGTAAGGTAAGTACACCTTACCTCCTAGCTGCTTTAGTCCTTCTGCTTCCTCTTCCACAATGTTCCATGGGCCCCGGGGAACTCAACATAATTGTCCCCCTCAAGACCAAGAAGTCAATTGTCACCTACTTGTGGTAGTTTAACCAGTTCTGTGTTCACAATTACCCACTACAGAAAGAAGTTCACCTACCCAAAGCCTGAGAGCAGACTAATTTTAATCCATGGGTAAAGATAGTATTTAGGAGGCAGTTTGACTATGTCCGTTTAGCAAAACATTAATAATAAATTCCCCCGTACGGTCTATGATCTTCCCAAATGCATGGATTTGAACATGTTAATTGTTCTAGGCATGTATCCTGAGTAAGATCTTCTTGAATAATGAATGATAGCCAGCAGGGAACACATTTCCTATTCAGGTCCAGCTTGACTTCTTTGTGTCCTGTGTTCAAATCCTTTGGAGAACTTCAGCAACTGGGTCATCTATTTCCGGTGGGTGACCAAGAACAATGGCACCTATACTGTCTAGCCTGTACTGTCTAGGACATATGGGGGATCCCTGATCAGTGACTCACAAGATGTCCTGTGCTTGTTAGTGGAATTTTCATTTAAAAATTCTCCCTGTATGAGTAATATTATCCACCCTCCAGAAAAGGAATATGGTTTAAAAGTCAGGACAGGCATCGCCCCTGTAAAAAATTAGTAAGGTTGACTCATAAAGAAAGCCTCTGTAGTGGTCTGTATGTTTCAAGGTGTGTGAGCAAGAGACATTATCATCTGTCCTCTTCCAGGGACCACTTGTTCTAGAGAGAATACATTAGCCCAGATCGTAAAGAGTATCTCAGAAAACTGTTTGACTCCTCAGAAGACCAGGACATGCTTCTACAAAGTAGGGTATCATGCTAGATGGAAGAAAAAAAAAACATGTGGGTTTTCTTTATGGGCAAAGAAATAAAATTATAGATACCTTTCAAAAAGGAAAGCTATCCGAGCTACATTTTGACCTTACTCCGGGATAACAAGACTTTCTTTACACTGACCAAGAGACAGTGTAGTAAAACCGAGAGATGGGGCTACGAATTTGTGGCTTTATCTCTTGCCAGCTGTTTCACATGTGGCCACATTCTGTAAAAGGGAAGAAGGAAAGAAGTCAAATAAGACAGTGTCTGCAGATAAAACCCCTGCCCAGATACAGCCCATGGTAGCTCAGTATCCAAGTGGGTTCCCTAGTAAGGTGGAACAGAGGCGTTGTCTCTGACATGAACTCAGTGGCTGGCTCTTTGATCACCTTCCCCTGAGGGGGGAGCAGCCTTACCAGGCCACAGAGGAAGACAATGCAGCTAATCTTGATGAGACCTGATAGACTAGGATTAGATGGACCTAGGATTAGGAGTACCTCCCCTATCAGTGGACTTGGAGAGGGGCGTGAGAGGAGATGAGGGAGGGTCGGACTTGGAGGGAATGAGGGAGAGGGCTACAGCTGGTATACAAAACGGATAAATTGTAATTTAATATATTAAAAAAACAATAATCCTAACACCGACCATTCTAGGTGGTTTGCTTACATTCACTCAGTTTTCAAAATAGCAATATTAAAGAGCAGAGTTTCTGTAAATATGCTTGGCATTGCGTGCATAGGGAGTCATGTGGCCAGAATTTGAACCCAAGATGTGGCTTTCGCATCTGTACTCTACATACAATTGTGTATGTGAGAGAACAGAGATCAGTAAAGAGGAAATTCAGGCAGAAGTATAAACAGAGCAAGAAAAGGCACTAGGGCGAATCTCCTGCTCTCTGCCAATCAAAATAAGAAGAGTTAGTTAAAATGACGGTTGAAATGAGTGACCCATACAAGGTCACACCACCTTTCCTGAGTACCCTTCTGTGGACACAGTAAATGGACAGACCTTCATGGTTCCACCTGCTACCCTTCCCTTCCCTTGTCTTCATGCTTTCTGTGTGCTCTCATAACACCTATAGCCTCAAATATACTACCAGTGAATGCAAAATTCATATTTGTCCCTTAAAATATTTGTTAGATAGTGGAAATCCAGCTTCTCATCATCTCACCACAAATTACTCTTGTCCTGTTGCCTCATTTCCAACTAAGGCTCAGAAACATTTGCTGTAATTTTTTCCTAGCAGTTGAGGACCATTGCCATTTTTTTTTTTCAGATCCTTTTCAGCCCTGAAATGTTTTTGGTGGCAAATGGTTCTTCTTCAACTTGCATCTTCATGGCTTTTTAGAGGACCAGTATAGGTTATGTGTCCTCTGTGTCTAATGAGATTTTGTCTTTTCTTAGGATGGCATCTTTGTACATTATGGAAATAGAGA
This sequence comes from Meriones unguiculatus, assembly GCF_030254825.1. Classification (NCBI taxonomy): domain Eukaryota; kingdom Metazoa; phylum Chordata; class Mammalia; order Rodentia; family Muridae; genus Meriones; species Meriones unguiculatus. Next base: position 76,828,284 of record NC_083354.1, on the reverse strand, counting down.
GTTTTACAAATACTTTAACATACTAGAGAGCCTAACAACCCATATAATAAATCATTTCCTATATTTCGATTACTTACATCTCTTCCTATAAGATGATAACATTTCCTATATCGTATATGCAAGTAAGTGTTTCTCTGAATGAATTCTACTTTTTTATCTCCTTCAAAAGTCTTCTCCAGAGGCAGTCCCTCTTCACATTGCTATGTAACCCAATTGGACTCTGAACTGCCCTGGGCTACATCTGTGCAGGGGTTCTAGGTTATCTCCATGAATAGTCCTTGGTTGGAGTATGAGTCTCTGGGAAGTTCCCTATGTTCAAATTTTCTTGTTCTGTTGCTCTCCTTGTGGAGACCCTGTCCTCTCCAGCTCTTACTATTTCCCAGTTCTTACCTAAAATTCCGTTCTCCTGCCCAACAGTTGCCCATCCGGCTCAGCCTCTGCTTTGATAGTCTGCAGGGCAGAGGCTTTCAGAGGCCCTCTGTGGTAGGTTCCTAGGTTGTTTCCTGTTTTCTTCTTCTTCTGATGTCCATCCTCTTTGCCTTTCTGGATGGGGATTGGACGTTTTAGTTAGGGTCCTCTCTCTTGCTTAGTTTCTTTAGATGCACAGGTTTTAGTGGGTTTGTCCTTTGTTGTATGTCTATATGAGTGAGTATATACCATGCGTGTCTTTTTGCTTCTGGGACAACTCACTCAGGATGATCCTTTCCAGATCCCACCATTTACCTGCAAATTTCATGATTTCCTTATTTTTCATTGCTGAGTAATATTCCATTGTGTAGATGTACCACAATTTCTGCATCCATTCTTCAGTTGAGGGGCATCTGGGTTGTTTCCAGCTTCTGGCTATTACAAATAAAGCTGCTACAAACATGGTTGAGCAAATTTCCTTTTTGTGTACTTGAGCCTCTTTTGGATATATGCCCAGTAGTGGTATGGCTGGATCTTGAGGAAGCGCTATTCCTAGTTGTCTGAGAAAGCGCCAGATTGATTTCCAGAGTGGTTGTACAAGTTTACATTCCCACCAGCAGTGGAGAAGGGTTCCCCTTTCTCCACAACCTCTCCAGCATGTGTTGTCACTTGAGTTTTTGATCTTGGCCATTCTCATGGGTGTAAGGTGAAATCTCAGGGTTGTTTTGATTTGCATTTCCCTAATGGCTAGTGAGGTTGAGCATTTCTCTAAGTGCTTCTCTGCCATTCGGTATTCCTCTACAGAGAATTCTCTGTTTAGCTCTGTCCCCCATTTTTTAAGTGGGTTACTTGGTTTGCTGCTTTTCAGCTTCTTTAGTTCTTTATATATACTGGATATGAGTCCCTGACATAATCTGATTGGCCTGCTCTTTGATCACCTCCCTCTGGGGGGGGGGGGGAGCAGCCTTACCAGGCCACAGTAGAGGACAATACAGCCACTTTTGATGTGAACTGACAGACTAAGATCAGAAAGGAGAGGAGAACCTCCCCTATTAGTGGACTTGGGGAGTGGCATGCAAGCAGAGGGAGGAGGGAGGGTGGGATTGGGAGGGGAGGAGGGAGGGGCTTATGGGGGGATGCAGAATGAATAAAGTGTAATTGATGAAAAATTTAAGAAAAAAGGGAAAAAAATAATTTAAGAACCTTAAATGACTTTCAAAATTGGAGGAAAACATGGAGTTAGTCAATTGGCATGGAGCACGTCTCGCCCCTGGGGGCAATGGTCTCCTGAACCTACTCAGACCTCGGACACCACCACTGCTAGTTCTAGAACTGACGCAGGATGTTCCAACGAGGGGTTAAGGCTTCTCATAATATTTCCTATAAGCCCACACCTGTTTGTCTATATCCCCCATTTTTATTCATTATTAGCCAGATAGAGCCAAGTAATTGTGGTAATGATACTTGCTTTTTTGCCCAATGCTGGAATGCTAGTAAATTTAGGTATGCCCTGGTTACTCGCATGCCTCACTGGGTGCCTGTGCCCGTTGATGCCCCTCACGCTATGACTCTCTTCAGACAGAAAAGGGATCTTGGAACTACAGCCACCATTGTTACTACCATCTCATTGACGGCTGTTGGAGCTACCACCAGGGCATTAGCCATGAGTCATACTGGGCAGACTGCTCAGACCCTGAATAATCATTAGGCAATGTAGCTCATGCCTTAGTTGTACATAAAGGAATTAATGCTCAACTAAAAGGAAGCTTGATGGTGTTCAACCTGGCTGTCAATGAAAGTATGCTGGACTTTGTGTCACTAGCATACAACATGAGAATTTTTCCTGTGCTGCAAATCTGTCTAAACAATTGTCGAGCTATATTTTAGGTAATTGGACTAGAGAATTCGATACTATGATGGAGCAGCTGAGAGTGGCCATTGTCACAGTATATTCTACCGGAGTGGACGCAGGACTAGCCACAGGATTATCAACATGGATTGCTGCAGCCATGAATCATCTGAAGGAATGGGCGGGCATGGGAGTGTTAGCAGGCCTTCTGGTGTTGGTCTCCTTGGTTTGCCTGTGGTATATATGCAAGATTAGAGTCTCACAACAGTGTGATGCAGCCATGATCATTCAGGCCTTTACAGCCATTGAAGCAGGACATTCTCCCCAAGCATGGTTGGATACCATAAAAAGCTAAAATGATACGCTCAGGATGCGAGGCTAAGCACTGCACTCAGGGTCAGCCGCTTTCGACCCAGAGAAGAGCATGTCTGATTGCATGCGGGTTGATGCCCCAGGTCCCGCCTCTGAGAAAAAGGTATCAGACGGGTCTGATGCTCTTTGGGTGGATGACACCTAAATGAACATCTGTACAAAGTCCCAATTTATTTCTAATATCAGAGATCAGACCTCTACTCTTGCCTGATGCGTCTAAAACAAAAAGGGGGAACTGTAGAGAGCTGTGGAATGCTATGCCTTAAAGATGGAGCTGGTTTCTGCCTTCCACCTTCCCGATGGTGAGTGCTCTCTGTCACGAACAATTCCACATTTGGCTAAGGCTGAGGATCTGGCTTGCTTCCATGTATGTGGACCTATCTGCATTGCCCCCGTGGCACGCCTGGGTTGGCTACCCAGAGGCTATTTAAGCTGTGGGCTGGCTTTCCCCGGGGTCCGAGGATTGTTCAATGTTCCTGAATAAACTGCATTGGAAAAAAAAAAAAAAAGTCTTCTCCAAATCAGTCTCCCCAAATTTCTGGCAACAACTATTTTGTCCACTTTCTACATTTAGATATGTAAATCATCTGACTTTTGCATATTATATCTTTTAATTATTCTTATCTTTTCTGGATATTTCTGCACTGTTTATTAAATAAGCATTCTTCTAGCATGAATTGTCATCTTTGCCTGATACTAAGTTCCTATCTGCATATGAGTCTGTTTATCTTTTTATGTTCAGTTCTACCACTATGTACTGCCTTGGCTACTATGATCATATTTATAGTTAAGTTTAATATTTGGCAAGACATATGCTCTACAGGTGTTTAGCTACCCATGCATGTGTCTTATATAATTTGTGTTCTATAGATATCTTCATTTTGGGTGCCAAACTGCCTATTTTCTCGTTTTTGGTCAGAACACAGAATGCTATCACTTATTGTGATATTGTGCTATCCTTATTGTGGAAATAAGGCAAAATGACCATAAACACACAGAAATCTAGGAGGCCATGTGTCAGAGGAATTGAGTTTATGAACTCTGGAGTCAAATTCTCCAGGTTTGGATTCTAGAACCAGCACTTAATCATAGCTACACCCTCAGAGAGATCATAAGACTTATCTACCTCCGGCTCTCCTCCCTATGAAAATGGAAATGTAGCAGGACTTTTTTGGCTTGCAATTAAAATTAGACGAGTTACTACATGTTCAAGGACTTAGCACAGTGTTAGCAAGCAGCACGCGCCCAGCTGTGTTGCCTGTATGATGTTGTCACTAGACTACAGGATACACTGTACCAGGCATGAATGCTGCTGTAGTGGTTCTTACATGAAACAAGGGAACAAGTTCATGGATAGCACATGCCAGGCAGACAGTCTGTGATGAGGCAAGGCAGTGGAGTCCAAGCAAGAAGAGCCCCTTTGCCTGATTGGAGTGCTGTGAGCTTAGCAGTGGCCTCTCCGGTGGTAAACTGCCCACAGGAGACACATCAAATGTGGAGCACCCTTTCTCATCTGGGCGCTCACTCTGAGTCAGCTACTGCTTTTATATCATGCCATTATTAGCAATGGCTAATTCGTGAGTCTCTTATGTATGTGTGGGTGTTTGTATATGTGGTGTGTGTGTGTGTGTGTGTGTGTGTGTGTGTGTACAAACCTACTCATCTGTGTTTACATGTAGGGAGGCCAGATGTTGACTTTTGGTTAGCTTCTTCACCACTCTTATTGTTTGAGATAATCTTTCATACTTGGAGCTGGCTCTTTCCTCTTAGTAGACTGGCTGGTGAGGCCCCAGGACCCCCGTGTCTCAGCCCCAGCCACAACACCGGTGTTACGTCCAGATTCCTCCAGTCCTGGCTTTCCTGTGGCTGGTGGAGATCTAAACTCAATTCTCTGTGCTTTAGCAGAAAGTTTACCCCCTGAGTCATCTCCCCAGCCTAGTGGTAGCTAATTTTGTCAACCTGATGGGCCTACAGGCAGGCCCAGATAGTCAATTAAATATTTTTCTGAGTATGTCTGTGGAGGTGTTATGGACAAGATAAGCATTTAGTAAAACAGACAGGATAAAGCAGATTGCACTCATATTCAGAATGTGGGTAAAGGGGGCAGTGCTTCTAACCTGCGGGGGATAAATGCGATAGAAATACTGAGTTATGGTGACATGCTCCCCCACTCCCTGCTGCGACCCCCTCCACTTCTCTCACTCTCTCTGAGCAGAGACATAGATTTTTTTTTTTTTTAATTTCAAACTCAGGTTTGGCCTTGAGTTTATACTGTCCTTCAGAAGTATACTGGAACTATACATTACATTTTCCGGGTCTCCCACTTACAAGCCTCTGTAATTGTGATGTATTCTTGCCATAATTTCCTGTCCCGGTTTGGGATGCCTTCCCAGCCCTGAAGAAACAACCTTCTGTAAACTCTGTGATGCCTCTTCAGTACCCTGTCTGTACCCTCCTGAGCCCAGCCCAGAAACAGCAGGAAATGCCATGGAGACAAATTAAATCCACTTGAGGCCTTTGCTTCTCTAAGACTTTAAATGAAGGTTGAACATACACTCGGCACTTAATTGGACAACAACTTTTCTCCTTCTCTGTGAGCTGCTGCCAGTGGGTTAAACAATGAGGGGCAGGACAGTGCCATGTCTGGGTGGTGACTTTTGGGGAAGGAAGAGCAATGAAAGAAAGCAGAGTCCTCTAAGGTGTGGTTTAATTTTTTTTTAAACTGCTTGCACTGCTTTTTATAAGAACATCCATTTGACTGGGTTTCTTTCCTGCTGACAAAACAGGCAATTGCTGTATATAAAATAAATCTGATTAAAACTCTTTCTCTGTTGCTGTCAAGGTAAAGGATTCAGACCCCAGGCAAAGAGCACATTTGGATTCCTAGTGTGTGCAAATGATTGTTTATATGAGTTCTGGTACCAACACCCAGCAAAAGCCCCGGTGCTGCCCTGTTAAGGTAAGGGGATAGCATTTCTTCATGCATAAAAAGTTCATTTTATTACTTTTTCTTACTTGTAGTGGTAGCTATTATTTTTGTAATTTTCCTGGCATTTTGTTGGCAGCCAAAATTGACAGAAATATCTCTTGCTTACAATACACAGTTCTAATTCATTTGTTTAGCTTGTATTGCCTCCTACAACAAAGGCAGCAGTCGATAGACCTTGTATCTTGTAAAGTGGAGAAGTCCTTAACAAAAAAAGGCAGAGCAGGTCCCAACATTTTCCTTTGCCTTATCCTTGAAGGATGCTGAAAGTACAGCAGATTGCAAGAAATGAATAATCTTCAGTAATTATGCCATCTCTTCTTCTCAGCTTCCAAGTGAGTCAACCTCCTTCTTTGGGGTATTGGCATTTGTACAGTCCTGCCCACAAGTCTGACCTGAGAAATGGGAAACCACAAGTCATAAGCACAAGTCAAGGTGTTGGGCCAAGATCACCCAATGAGTGGACAATGGAAACAGATTGCCAAGACCTGGATTATGTATGAGGATCTGCCCTGAGCCAAAACTTGTAGAGTTTGAATAAAAGCCCTAAGTCAGAAATCTAGGTTGGGGGCTGAGGAGATGGCTCAGTGAGTGACTTGCCCCTCAGACATGAGTTTGGACCCCCAGAATTCATGTAAAGCTGGCTGAAATTGTGTGTGTGTGTGTGTGTGTGTGTGTGTGTGTGTGTGTCCAAGTGCGCATCTGTATTCTCCCTACAGTGAGATGGAAGGCAGATACAGGAGGATCTCTGAAGTTCAAGGGTCAATAAAAGAGCTCATCTCAAACAAAATGGAAGATGAGAACAGACATCGATTCTTGCTCCTGGTCTCACCAGGGATAATTGGCTCGTCAGATTTGGATCAAAATGTCCTACATCCTGGACCAGCCCGCTACCACCGTAGTGCAGAGCTGAAATTCATTAAGTTGTATTGAGGTGATAACTTAATCCTGTGCTTCAGTATTGGAGGTGGGATCGACCAGGACCCTTTCCAGAAAAGAAAACAGACACCCAAGGTTGTCTTCTGACCTCCATGTTGTCCTCTGACCTCTTTTAAGTACCAATGAACATCTGCATCTGAATTTACACACATGAACACACACACAAACACACACACACACAACACACACACACATACAACACACACACAGGATTTCAAAAATAAAAAAAGAAATGAGTCTGGTCTGGCGTGCTAGGTAGAGGCATCGGTTGTGAGGTGACAAGCTAAAACTCAGTAGTCTACTAGAACTCAGTAGTGGACCTCCTGAGTCAGGGGTCCACAGTAGCCAACAAAGCCCAAAGAAAGGCTGTGTTAGTGGGGCTTGGCTTACCCAGCAGGAGAGCTCTCTGAAGATGGGAATTCCATGTGCTTCACAAGAAAAAGACAACAGCCATGTATGGTCTACCAGAGCTTTCAGCGGAGAAAGAGCAGTGAGCATCCTCCCCACTGGTGCTGGATACAATACAACAGCAACAAGAAAATACTTTCCAGAAATATAGAGCATTGACTTATGATCTCTATTCTAGGGCAGTGAGTGAGTTCCTCAGACTTGACTGGCCCTAAACACACAAGCTCACCTGAGAAAGGAGAGCCGGGATCACGGTAGCATAACACCTCTAGCCTAACCTCGCAGATTACTCCACCATTTCGCACTGTTTTAATCATAAGGCCAGCTATATTACTTCTGTTACTGCAGAGCTCCTTGTATCTGCTGACGTGCCTCCTATAGAAGATTAATTGATGATGATAACCCATACTTTTGGCCATTGACTATGCCGGGATGGTGTAGGTGAAAGCTAGCCCAGACTTGAGATAGGCAATGGTTTGACACACCTTCATGCTTACCTTGTTCAATTTTGAAGGGAGGAAGGTTTTTGCCTTACTGGTTTCCACTGTCCATCCAGTTCCATGAGCCTTCTTACTACTGATGGCTTTATAGCCTCCCCACATTCTGTCTCCTGAATGACATTTCTTTGTGCTGCTGCTGTGCTTCCCCGTGGCTGTGGCTGCTGGGTGTCTGTGGAATGTAGCATCACCAGCAGTTGCCAAGTGTCACCCACTCTGCCACATTGGTACCCACAGAAAGGAGAGTAATTTCAATTACAAAAAAAACGAAGACTACCAGGTTATGCCCCTGACATTATAATTTCTCTCTCTTTCTTCCTCCCTCTCTCTGTCTCACTCACACACACACACACATGCACACATGAAAAACACTCCTACAAACTCATTTGCTGAGTATTAGCATGTTATCATTGCCCAAATATGCTCTTTTCCCTAATTTTTTTTTTGTTGTTCCACTAGAACAATGATCCATCTACCAGCTAGACTGGAGGCCCAGAATGCTCTGCTACTCTCAGCTTTGTTCTTCTACAAACTGAGCAGGCACAAGAATCAACGACTTCATTTCAGAGAGCTCTGGGACCCTCACTTTCTCTCCTTTCCCACCCCGTTGCTTTAACGGAAAGACCTCTTCTTGTTCACCTGAATCTAAACCTCACTATGTTCCCAGCTCCAGATACACAGCAGATGCGTCCTCCCAACTCTACAGCAGAGCAGTGCAGTTGCAGAAGGCCCAGGGAAAGGCGGAGGAAAGAGTCAATGTTGAATTACTGACCTTCTTGCCGCTGTGACAAACGGCCTGACAAGGGCTGCTAAGGAAGGGAGTGTTTATTTTCATTCACAGTGTGGCGGGGCCATCACTGTGGAAAGAGTGGTTTTAGCTGTGGCACAGGGATGTGAGGCAGCTGCCCAGTGTGTCTGTGGTCAGGAAACAGAGGGCCGAGTGTGGATATTCCTCTAGCTTTCTCTTTTAACCACTTTTATTCACCCTGCCACCTAGCCCCTGAAATGATGCTGCCCACATTCCAAGTAGGTGTTCCTACCTCAGTTAAACCTTTCTGAAAACTCCTTCAAAGGCATGCCCAGAGCACGCCTTCTAGCCCATTCTGAACCCAGACGAGCTGACAATGAAGATTCACAGTGCATATATTTTGAGTCAAGAATGAGTTTATTAATATTTGTATTAACCTTCACTCAAGTCTCAGAGGAACCCAAAGGTAAGTGCCATAATTATCCTCATTTTATGAGTAAGAGGTCCAAGCTTAAGAGATACTATATATTTGCATTATCATATAAAAGAGTCAAGTGTGGTGGCTCAGCCCTAAAATCCCAGACCTTGGGAGGCTAAGGCAGGAAAATTGCAAGTTTGAGGCCAGGCTGCCCTACAAAAAGAGACCATTGGTCAAAGAAACAAAACAAGAGCCGATGAGAAGTTTCTGCACAGTTCATGCCTTGTCACTATACTAGCGTCAGCTGAATATTCCAACCTAGAAAACCTCTGAGTCTGGACAGAGGTGCTCTGCATATACTCTGGAGTACTTTTATCTTAAGATTATTTGATTTATGAAGTAGTTCCAGAGTTCTCCAGCTTTCTCTTTCTTCTATAATCAGCATTAAGTTTTTGTTTTAAAGAAAACAATCTTTTTCCCCTTTTCACAAATTTTGTCATAACCAAATTCATTCTTTGACATTTGTACTTTACTAATCTCAACCCTATCAGGATTATAGACCCCCCAACTATTTAACATGTTTGTAACTTTATTCCTTTTGATAATCTTCTTGTCAAGGATTTCATATCTGTTGAGTCTTTTTAAAAGTCTGCCTCCAGCTAATTTTATCTCATAATATTTTGTCAGGGCTGCTGCTGCTACTTCCTCTTCTTCTTTTTTCTTCTTTTTCTTTTTCTTCTTTTTTTCTTCTTCCACTTCTTCTTTTCCATTTCTTCTTATCTTCTCCTCCTTCTCTTTTTTCCTTCTTCTCCTCTTATTTTTTCTTCTTTTTCTTCTTCTCCTCCTTCCTCTCCTTCCTTCCTTCCTTCCTTCCTTCCTTCCTTTCTTTCTTTCTTTCTTTCTTTCTTTCTTTCTTTCTTTCTTTCTTTCTTTTCTTCTCTTCCTTCTCCTCCTCTTTCACTTCCTTCTCCTCCACAGATCCTTTGTGTATATATTATGGTTTCTAGTTTTTTTGTGTGTGTTTTTATAGGATTCCTGTGCATTCAAACATGTATGCTTGTGAGTCTACATGTGTCTCTCCCACCCCTGATGGCTTTTTTCCTTCTATTTGTTTGTTTGTTTTGTCGTATTCCAGTTTTTTTTTCTGCTTTGTTTTCTAATGAGAGACAGAAAGAATGTTGATTCAGATGGGAGGGGAAATAGGGAGGATCTCAGAAGAGTCAGAGAAGAGAAAACCATAATCAGCAACTATTTTGTGAAAAATACTTTTAATAAAATAAAATGGAAATAAAAGCAAACTTAGGGAAAAAGCCAGTCTCAGTCTTCCATTCTCTCCACCTGCTCATGGGTCGGGGTGTAGAGCTCTCAACTACTTTGCCAACACTATTGTCTGTCTGTTTCCCACCATGATGATTGCGGACTAACCTTCTGAAACTGAAAGCCAGTCCTGGATTCCAATTAAATGCTTTTGATTGTTTAAAAACAAACAAACAAACAAAAATATAACTCCTGTAAAATCTTTGTTTCCAATTATTTCCATGGTTTCTTTCGTTTCCCTCTGTTGTCCAATTTTTCTGCCCCGTCCCTGTGTCTTGTTAGATACTTTGATTATCAGTGGTTTTCATCTCTTTTACAGCCATCTGCAACCCTTTGTGTCCCTTGAATAGCAATTAACTCGCTTGTGTGCCTCTCTCTCTCCCCCATCTTTGGCTCCCTGCCCAGCAAACTTAAACCTGTGTGCATTACAAAGGACCTTGGTGACACTCAACATTTTCCGTGGCTTTGACCAGGTGCCTGGGCACTGCTGAGTTAGAACCACCCTGCTCAGCCCTGTTTAGGGTTTCTTGGCTTATGTCAGCAGTTTAAAATTCAACCTCAAGTCCACACAGAACAGGACTGTGGTCACGAATTCTTAAAACATAACTCTTTTCTTTTTATCTTCTTACATTTAAAACTACGACAAAGGAAGTTTTCTCACCTTCTTAGGTGGTTGGTGTAATATTTCTGGCTCATCCTCTCTCAGAAGTGATGCTCCTCAGGGTTCCTGACTTGGTGGGACACTTCCATCCTTACACAGGCTCCACCCTTGCCTTTTCTAGCATGTGTTGCTATGAAAATTCTATCCTGGGACAGGACACCAGATGGAGTTCCAAGTAGCACCCAGACCCATAGCTTGTTTTATAGCTTTGATCCATGATAGTTTGACTCTAGATTACAAGATACAACAAAACCAAAAACCTGTTCTATATGAACTCTCCATTGAATATGAAACAAGCAATTATAAGAATGTTCAGCTCACCGTCTTGTAAGAAATTCACGTTACTCAAGTCACTTTGTAATACATTAACCTTAACCTTCTCTATGTACAGACAGTGCCTAAAATTGTTATTTATGTATTTACTAGATTTCTTACCTCGCGGTTAAAGGTAAATTATTCAATGGCAGGTTCTCTGCCTTCTTCTCTGGTTTGCTTTCCGAATCTGGAACAGGTATTTGCATGAAGAAAACTCAATAAAGCCTTTGTTGATTGGAGTACTCATAGTTATTGTTATGAGGATTATCTCTGAGACATTAAGGTAAAAAGTTATATAAATAACGTGTGAGCTGAGTGTGATGGTACAGCTCTAATTCCAACACTTGGAAGGCTGAGATAAGACAATCATGAGCTAAAGGCCAACCTGAATTACAGCAAAGACATGACTGTCGAGACAGGGCTGTCGAGATGGTGTAATCAATAAAGTTCTTGACCTGAGTTCAATCCGTGGAACTCAAGAAAAAGAAAATCAGCCAATGAGGGTAACATGTGCTTGTAATTCCAGCACTGGGGGTTTAGAGACAGGAAGATCTGAGGGGCTCGCTGGACAGCCAGCCTAGGCTGCTTGCTGAGCTCCAGATCCCTGCATTGATAGACCCTGCCCCATTCATGAGGAATGACTCCTGAACTTGTCCGCTGGCTTCCACAGGAAGTTGTCCCCAGGCTTGCACACACATGTATGTATGCCAACACACAGAGAGAGGTTACAGCCCACAAACCAAACAAACATAAAAAGTTTTTTAAAAAGAGCATGTGTAATGTGATTTTCATCCCAAAACACATACACAATATACACACCTTTGTTCACGTATGTATCTGTTTAAAGGCTTTGGAAGGCTACACTGAAACATTTCATTGTGTTGCCACTAATGAGTGAATTTCTTTTAAAATTTATTTTTCTTCACCCTAACTTTTTACCCTGAGCCCATATCACTATATTTTTAGGATCCGAAATGGAAACAAAGCACCTTTGTAGGGTCTGCAGTTTTTGCTGCTTATATTCAAGGTATAAATTACAAGCAAAGCTTGTTTTTCTTTCTTGCGAGGGACTTAGCCTCAAATAGAGGGCATTTCTTTGTATTTTTCTTGAAAGTACAAGTACGCTATCCTCAGCTTCCTCTCTGGGCCCATTCTACTTGGCATCAGTTGATTGTTAATGGGACTCAGCTCTCCTCATCCTCACGTACACGAGGTTTCTCTCTGATCTTCTGGAGCTCAGCTCGCACCCACTCTGGGTTGGAGTAATATTTGATCAATTGTAATTTGTGACCCTTGCTTTGTGGAAGGAAAAGACACCAAATGCATTAAACACTGGCCTTGGGAGAGGACTTAGCTATTACATCAACTGTTTTGCTTCTGCCTCTAGTGTGTTTGTCAGCATAAACACTGACTCTGATAATCTCATGCTGGGTGTCACCTTACCTAAGGATTTTTAATTAATATTTGTGCTTCTTGGTTGTTTGCTATCTGTATCAGTGGGGGAAAAAAGCCTAGGATGCAAAGAGAATAATCAGCTTGTCCTTGGACCCAAGAGATGCTAAAGTCTGCTGTAATGGCTTGGGACAGGGGAAGAGAGAGCACCAACTTGCTAACCTGTCTACTGGCCATCATCCGTTCCCTCCCATTGCACAAGCAGCCTCAGCTGCAACTGCACCCCAAGCCTTCCACATGCATCAGGCCACAGTTCATGCTGTCCTTGTTATGGTACCCTGTGCCTCGGGTTCCTTTATTTCTAATTCCAGGCCAGTTTCTTCTTCTGCTTTATAGCTTGGATCAGCACCAAATCCTTCCGAGACCCTCTCTCAGATCTTATCCCCTAGTGGGCTGGGTTGTGGCGTACATTCACCCACTCCACAGACTTTCTATGCACCTGTGATATACCGGTCCAACTGGATCTTGAGTTCCTTGTCTAGAATAATGATAGCATCATTCATCTTTGAGTTGCCATTGTTTGGGGACTGACACATTGCTGTGCTCAGCAAATGCTTGATAAATGAATGGCTGGGCAGATAAATGAATAGAGGGAGAGGAAAAACAAGAGTACAGAGAAAGGAAGGGCCATTTAAAGTTCTTGAGAGAAATTTTTGGGTTTGTTTGTTTGTTTAATGGGTAGGTAAAAGAAAAGTAGTCCAGTCAGATACAAAAGAAAACACACAAAAATAAAACAAAATAAAGAGAAGTGAAAATGCACATTTATTTTAGAGAAAAACTTGCCTAGTGAAAAGGAAGAGGAAGAAGTGATAGCCTTGAAGAAATAAAGATAGGCAGAAGGTAGTCCCAGAAGGAATGCTCTGGCTCATTTTATGGCATACAGTGGTGTAGCGATGCCGCCCCCACACACACACACCACAGTACTATATGGTATCTGCCTTAGGTAAGGTAACCCTAACTGCTGGCTCCCAACATCTTGCTGATATTACAGAATTGAAGTACATTTGTGGCCAATATAGCAATATAAGTGTGTAGTATATAGTCTTTCGAGAAGTGATTTAGGGACTCAGATGCCTTCCATTTTATAGCTTCTCCAATCTATAATAGCTCAGAGTCCTTCATTTCTACCCAGCCAGAGAGTAAAAGAGAGCTGAGAGGACTTGTTAGGCCCACGGCCACATTTCTGCCCGTGTTCTGTTGATAATGATTCATTTTCAGGTTCACAGATGGTTTCTAGAAAGGCTGAAATAGGTAATTTTAGATGTATGTCCCGCAGGACAGGAAATGGGTTCAGTGAATGTCTGCCAACTGGGCTACATTTCTCAAAAGCAAAACCTGGACATCTTTAGCTCTTGTGTAAGGAGTCAAGTTGATCTGCTCTCTTTGTCACAGATGGATAACAGTACAGAAAGCCAAAATGGGGAGCCCAGCCTCATATATGTGTGTGTGTGTGTGTGTGAAAATGATATTATATACATGATATATGTAAATTATATATAATATGATATATATCATATATATTAACAAAAAGATTTATAAGTCCAGAGAAACCAGTAGTGTGCTGTGAAATTGTCTCCTAGGAATATCAGAACCTGACCTGTAAAAATCTCACCAATATGACTAACTAAACACGAGCTGAACAAAACAGCAGTAGCCATGCTTATTGGACAGAGTAGAGTGGGGAGAAGTCCAGGAGGCTCCAACCCTACACAAAGAACTACAGGTGCTAAGGAATGCTGAGAACAAGAGAAGTAGTCTTCCCTGAGGGAACATGTCCATTGATTATCAAATACCATATGATCAGCCCTGGTAGCACACACACAAGTATACACACAAGTCTACAGACTGGCAGGCTGAACTTATACACACTCTGTGTGTGTGTGTGTTTGTGCATGCACATGTGTGTGTGTGTACATGTTCACACATATCTGTATGTAACAACAATTAATGAAAAAAGAGGCTGTGAGTCTGAAAGAGAGCAAAAAGAATCTATGGGTAGGTTTGGAAGAAGGAAGGGGAAGGGAAAGGTGATAAAATTACATTATAATCTCAAAATCAAAGAAATTATTTTGTTTTTAAAAGAAGTAAAGGGAGTCTGAAATTGGGGGCAGCCACCATAGCAGCAAATGAATGGGTTAGCTTTTCTCTTTCTCAGATGTCAAGGACATCTTAACCCAGATGTCCTTGCAGGAAAGTTCACAAATACTGCGATACTGTCACCCCTATACTTTGTCTTTGTGCCTTTAGGGTTCCGTTAATACTGGTGGAAAGGCTGATGTATAAACTGAGGTATTAGCCATCACCAGCAATGCCAATATTTCTTAACTATAATGGGGTTCTTTCTAAAGTACCTTCTAGACAAGCAGACATGAATGGCTATATCAATTGTTTATCAAATAACACTGATAGGTACATTTGCTCTGTGATTTTAAAAATATCTATTCATTTTGGGGGTGTGGGTATGGCTCAGCAGCGGAGAGCACACACTATTCTTGCAGAAGAGTCAGGCTTGGAGGTTCCAGGGCCCATGTCAAGCAGCTCGCAACACCTGGAACTCCAGCTCCAGTGGGACATGATGTCTCTGGAACGAGTAACTTAAAAGAAACAATAGAAAGAGAAGAAATGCTTTTTCCTCATAATTTGAGAGGGTCCTAACTTTGGTTGTCTGGTTCCGGGCACTTGGGTGAGAAACCATGGTGATGGGAGAGGATAGAGAAGCTGGGAGGCAGGAAGCCCACTCAGCCAGCTCTGAGCCAGCTCTCTCCTTTGATTCTATCCAAAGAACCCAGAGCACCATGGTGCCATCCTCATTCAAGGCATATCTTCCTTCCCAGTTAACTCTCTCTGGAAATGCCTTTGCAGACACAGCAGAAATGAGAGGTACTCATTCTGGGCATCTTGCAAGCCAACCAAGTTGGTAATCACAGAGAAGGCTTGGGGAGATCATATGAACTCCAGACGCTAATGCTAGTTCCGGAACTTGCAATTCTCAGTTAGAAACCTAACTTCACTACATTGTCACTTTGATCATCTGATACCATGGTGCACAGCCATCCTGTAGCAACCTCTCAGAAGAGTGTGGAAAACCTCATTAACGCTCGCCTAACATGCCATCTCTCTCACATTTATGCTGAGCTGCCAACTACCTTTGCATCTGCTATAATCTCATTGTCTAGAGACATCATTAAAAAAAAAGTTGAGGAGGTAAAAGAACAAACAATGAGGACAATAAAGAAAGTCATTTTTATTATTAACATGTGCTATTGAGACTCAAGTGCATCTTTGACCTTACTGTGATTCAATTTCTTTGATTAAAAATTCTTCCGGAGAAGAGACTGTATTTTTCTTACCTATGCTGTGCGTCTGAGTGTAACTGCTGACAAGAACCCAGTAACATGGTCAATGGAAAAATAGCAAAAAGAAATGGAAATGTTGAAGAGTAACTGAGGGTCTAGCATGCTCAACTTGACACTGTAACCTAAACCTTAACAAAATAAATCTGTGAGAGAATTGCCAACATCTCAAAGTTCCTATACTCTATATTTAAAATTGGAATTTTCTATTATTACAATCTCTAAATTATATCTAGGTTAACTCTACTTTTAACAAAATAAAGAAATACACAATGGTTGCATGTAGTTGCATATAAACGTAAAAAAAACATTTAAACAATATACAATGAAATGTATATTGTATCCTGTTGTACTTTCGAAGGATCTTTTAAAATGAATACATACTTTATAACCAAAAGAAAGATCCATTTCACTTCAGCTCTTTCAGAGCATAGTTCTGACTTTCCCCCCTCCATGTCTGAAGGAGACACAGCACTAATGGCAACCAGCCCAAGACCTAACACTGCCACCAACCCATCACTCTTTGGTGTTTCTTTGGAAAAGTACCTCCCATAAGAATTCCATGTGTGTTGGGAATAAGATGTATATCCCAGAGTATAAGAGTAAAATTTAGATTAGTTGTCATTACTCAGGTTAGTTGGAATATTAAATAATGGAACACCGTTCTTTGTGGAACATTCTAAACTCTAAAGGGCATTTCCTTGCTTTCTAGGGAACTCCTCTGTACAGAGGTAGATGTCCCTGTGAATCTGTAGGTAATAGGACTTGGTAAGAATAATGTCTCTAGCTTGTGTTTAGGGTGATGCTTTAATCACTGACTAGATACTACATGGCATTACTGAGGTGTATATAGAACTTGAAGAAGGCTTTCTTTTTAAAATTTTGGTGCATTTGTTTATTTAGGGGCAGGGCACCTGCATACCATTTGCAGAGGTCAGAGGACAATTGAAGGAGCTATCTCTACCTGCTGAGCCATCCCACCTGCTTAAGCCTTTCTTTAGTCAGAAGGGTTGGAGGAAATGTTCATAAATGCAGGTTTATTCTTATTAAACTTGGGTGTCTCAGGAATTCAAGAAGTGTCAAAGATGTAGAAGGATGTCTAGCTGAACTACCTATCCTTGAGATGTGCATTTCTGCATTTTCAGTAGATAAGGGGATTGAAGTGATGCCTTGCATGACATGTGAAGAAAGTATAGAACAGAGGAGATCTAATATCCAAAATAGAGGAAGTCCAGTGTCCAATAGCCTGGACAAAAGATAAAAGCATGAAAGACATAGAAGGAAAGCTGAGAGTGTGAGATCATGGAGGATAGGTGGGGGAAATGCATTAGTCTACGTGGCCAAATTCTAAAGCTGCTGAAAGGCCAGATAAGATAAGGGGCAAAATCATTCATTGAGTCCCACAATAAATAGGTCACTAGTGATTGCAAATAGAGGAGGGTGGAGGTCACACTGGAGTGGGTTGGAGAGTAAATGGGAACTGGGCAAAAAGACAGCGAAACTACGTGTCTTTCTAAGGCTTTGACTGTGAAACAGAATAAGGGGAGGAAAAGGAATACTGATGAGAAGTTTAGTAAGAGGGTTTTAAGAGTATTAGGGGGAGTGGTTTGCTTGTTTTGTTTTGATTTGGATTTTCAGGTGAGAGATTCTACATAGCTTCTGAAAAATGACCTGCTTCTTTTTTTTTTTTTTTCTAGATTACTGGATATACTGTTAGTACAGTAGAGTCATGGGGTTGTACTTTCACACAGTGATTTACAACTCTGTCATGGTGGATTTTAATATGGTGCTGTTCGCCCAGTAAACATACCAATAGTTTCAATATGAAGTAAACAGTTACCGGCATGGAACATGATAACAGGCTTGGCAGAGAGTGAGCTGTATTGTGTCTGACCAAAAAAACCGCACCTTTATCAAAACTTATTTCTGTTGCTGATGTGGTTGTATTGATTATACATAGAAAGTTTCAAGTACTGTTTGCACCGGTTTTAACCAAACCACTAATCAATGAGCTAAATAAAGCCATATGCTCTGGATGCACATTTGTCTGAGAAATGATAAGTTTTGTCTTTGAAAGGATGTTATTTTACCAGATGTCAGACAAATTTAACGAAAAAAAAATTGAGACTAGATTTATAAAGACAATAGCAGTACAGCATAAATATATTTGTGCAAAACAATATAGAGGGGTAGAACTGAGAAAAACAGAAAATCCTGAAAGATACCTTCCCAAGCACAAAGCCAAAACTATTCAGGGAAAATTGAGCTTAAAACAGATGAAATTTGGATTATACGTTCTTTGTTTTTAACTGAATGACACACACACACACACACACACACACATCTTGACTCAACACAAGTTGAAGTTCATAAGGGTGTTTGAGATGAATGTGTGTGTGAGTGGAAATCCAGAGAGTTGGGAGCTTTAGCTGCCGTGTCATTACATTGCTAGATCGGTGTGTTTATCTCCAGCAGAATTCACGGGAGCATCCCCCTTGTGCTAGTGTCTGGCCATTCATAATCACTGCTTACCAACACAGGCCGCAATGCACACGGCCCCAGTGGGGTCACGATGTGGTAAAGGACAGCAGCACATAATAACCAGCTTAGAAATGAACTCTCTTGCTTAGCACCTAACAGCTTCCCAACCACTTCCTCAGGTTGTTCCTGGGCAGAAGAGCTGATTGTCACCAGAGGAAATGCTGCACTATCCAAGATAAGGAGATCCACTCACAAACAACACTTCTCCATGCTGCTAGTCTGCCTTTATGGCCGACAGTTTCAGACACTTTGCACCGCAAGAATGGTAGTTGGAGGAGTCAGATCATCTGGCAGCTTTTAAAACCCTCCTGGGCTCTAAGGCGTCAAAGGAAGGCCAGTTTCCACTGGTTCTTTGAGCAATGTGCTTTATTCAGGGTTGTCCATCACTGGCTGCCATCTTTTGGGTGGCAGATATCTGACTCCACAATATTTTTGTAGTGCAATGCTTTTTCAAGCAGAAAGGAAATTAATCTATTTTTATACGGACAATAGTGATGACGATAAGGATGATAAGGACAGAACTGTTAGTCAGTGCTGTGGTACAGTCCAGGGAAGAAAGGATGTTCCTGATTCTGCCCCGGGACATGGTACAGTTGTGGAACGAGCAAGTTCAACTGACGTGTGCTGGAAGACAAGAACATATTAATTATGAATCGCAAATGACTGTGCAACCTAGAAATGAGGGTTGGATGTATAACTTCTATTTTTAAAGTGTGTTTCCTTATTGCTTTTCCTTTCTCTGTGTAAGACTCAGCCTCTCATTATCATCTGTTCATATTTACAGCAGACCTAGGCCCCAGATGTAACATGTGTTGCTACACAGCTCTGAGGAGGCACCCCTGGTGAACTCCTTTTGTGGCAGCCAAAAAGCCACATGTTCATTACCCAGCACCTGCTGAGCGGTTAGAGGAGTAAGATGCATTAGTGCAGTTGACTGTCTTTCCAGGGTGCACAAAGCCACAGGCAGGAAGTAGGAAGCTCGAACTTTTTTATTTGCTGGGGGAGGAAATGGCTCATCCTGAGTCCATCATCTTTGGCAGGCAGATCTCCAGTCATCTGTTGTTGCTGAGGCCAAGCAGAGAAGGAGGCCTGGGGGTGGGGGGATGGGGTGGATAGAAGCAAAGTGCTATAGGGTTCATTTCCACTCACTCCATTTCACTCCCAGAGGCCCCATGCTAATAAGAGCAATAACCACCATTTATGATTGTTTAATGTGTGCCCAGTTCCCAGGTAAGTGCTTTCTGTGCACTAGCTAACTTAATCTTTAAAACACCCCTCCAGAGATACGTATAATTAACTCCTCTTTGTACATTAGGAAACTCGGGCTTGGAGAAGTTAAGTCGCTTGCCTAAAGCACACATCTGGCAGGTGTTAGAACCTAGATTCAAATCCCAGCCTCATCTGACTCCATAGCTGTATCCGTAATCATTATGGTATGCTACTACTTCCTCTGAAAATTAGAAGCTACTCAGTCTTGATCCCAAGACATATACTGCACGCAGAATCCCTTAGGAAAACATATCCACAGATTACACATGCTCGTCTAATTCACTGTCATCCCCCAGGGAGGGGTAGGCACTGCACAGCTCTGTGCTTCTCAAGCTAATACCAATGTCGCTCATACAGCTCCATCCTCTCAACCATTTGTACTCAGGAGTCATAAAAGCTGCTCTAAACATGCCTTCCCTTCAGTGGCCCATCACATTTACAAAGATGGAGTGAAATTAGGTTTTTATGTTACAGCAAACAAATACATGATGGAATTAATTGCAACATGCCATGTTTTTCAAGGTTAAAACGGGAGACAGTAAAAATGAGATTTTACATGGAGCAGCACCAGAAGCTATGAGCCTGACCTTAACCTCCTGCTCCAAATGCCATTGCTATCAGGATTCAAACTTTCCTCTTCTGTCCTGAGAGATTTTTCCATGCCAAAGTGTAAAAAGAATTGGTGTCTTGGACTAAGGCAAAAGTAATCTTTGGCACCTGAATTTAAGGTTTATGTTACCATGTTTACTGCTCATCTGCTGTCTGCGTAATCACGGGCAAGCTTTTAACCCCTCTGAGTCTTAAGTTACTTGTCTATAAAATGGGAATGACATCATCAACTTCCCAGAAATGCTGGGAGGATTAAACAAAAGAAGTATCAAGGCACCAGCATGTTTTTAGCGAGTGGTAACCAAAAAGACTTTCCCATCATTCCCCGTACTGTTAATCAGCGTGTCTCACAGAATCAGCTCTCACAGCCTCACAATGTGGCTCTGGCATCTCCCTGCAGCCTCCCGGACCTCTGCTTGCCATGACTTTGCTGAGTTCTGCTGCTGAAATGTGTTTAAAGCTCTGACTCCTCCCTCCCTTTCATCCCCATCTAACTTGAGTTCCTGGGCAACTGCATCCCCCCAACACCAACACCCCCCCCGCGTTGGTGAGTCTATACCTGTGCCTTTCCCAAGGCTTTGTCAGTTTGCGGTAGTAGCAAGGCTAGGTGTCTCTCCGGTGTGTGAAAAGCTACCCAGAAAGGACTGATACTACCAGAGTTGGGATTTTCCTAAGAAGTCAACCTCACCCCAGTGCTCAACATCATTTCCGTCGGGAGCTGCTGAAACCAACCACTTTATTTTGGTTAACACCCCCATTTCTGAAGAGAATCCATGAGTCCATGACAGCAGCAGCTTCTTCGGAAGAGGATTTGCAAAGGAGGGCTCATACCTCCTCCTCCGCTGGTGCTTTCCCTGGAAATCGCAAGCAGGTGCTGTGAGCTCCCCTTACACAGACAAAAGTGGGAGAAGGAACAAAGGATCCAGGTGGGCCTGGATTGTGACACTCTCACAGCTGAGAGCTCACCTCTTAAGTCCCAGGGCGGGGCTGGGGGGTGGGGAGTGGGGGGGGAGGGATGGGTGGCTGGGGTGAAGTTACAGGGTTGGTGGTCAGCTTTTTAAGTACAGATTTTATTGTGATAAGGGACCGTGAAGGGAAGAGGAGTCTCTTAGCAGCCTTGTCACCAGTGATTCCTAGAAAGGCATTTGCTTTTGCTCAGGAACAGCCAGCTCCCCAGGTGGTGCCTGGGTGAGGTTTCTCAGCCAGCACCCTCTTGACCCATTGCGGAAGCCGCTAACAATTTAGGCTTATCCTTTGTTTCTGCCCACCACCACCTGGCTGGCGGGCCACAGGTGGCTACTTCTTCTTTGTACTTTTGCCTGGAGTGGCAGTCATCACCCAGAGGAGTCAGTTTGCTGGAGACCTATGTGGGAACCAAAGTGCTCAGCCCAAAGGCAGTCATTTAGCCTTGGCATCTGCTGAATCCGCAGGAGGGGCGTTTTCTGTGTCCATAAAAATGACCTGAATAGGCTGCCTGGATGCTCCTCGGTCTCTGGGAGAATGTCACAGGCCCTTCAGGGAGCCAGAGGACCCCGTGTCTCACCATAAACACAGGCTAAGCAGGCGACTGGCATGGAGGGCTGTATAAACACTGCTCTGCGCCAAGGTTGCTGTGTGCCTTCAGCTAGTCTGAAACTCGGACACATCTTAGCTATAGTGCCTCGGGGGAGCCACAAGATCACAGAGGAAGTTGCAAATGCACCTTTGGAGACTCTTCACATGTAGATTTTTTTTTTTAACATCTTAGCCTATTGTCACCTCAACCAGTGGGACAAATTCTTTTTTTTTTCTTTTCATTTCTTTTTATTAATTCAATTTACATCTCCCCTCCCAGCTCCACACTTCCTTCTTCATCCCCCCTTTTGAAGAATAGGGGAGCCCCCCACCCCCAGACACTCCAGCTCATCTATTCACATGAGGACTGAATTTGTCTTCCTCCCTGTAGCCTGGTAGGGCAGTCCATCAGGGGGAAGTGATCAGAAAGCAGGCACCATAGTCCATGTCAGAGATAGTCTCCCACTCCCTAACTAGTGGGCTCACACAAGGCCCACGATGTCCATCGGCTACTTATAAATAGAGGACCTAGGTCTAGGGCATGCTTTGTCCTTGGTTGGTGCCCCTCTGGCTCTGACGGTCTTCTTGTGGAGCTTTTACACCTCTAGGTCCATTTATCCTTCCCGCCCCCCTCTTTTCCAGGGGGTCCCTATGCTTCACCCAACATTTGGCTGTGAGTCTCAGTATCTGTTTCTTGCTGTTGCTGGGTGGAGCCTCTAAGAAAACAACTCTAATAGGCGCCTGTCTGCAAGCATATCAGAGTATCATTAACAGTGATAGATGTTGGCTTTCTTCCATGGGCTTGGTCTTACGGTTTGGCCCACAGTTGGTTAGACATTGCCTCAACCTCTGCTCTATCTGTTCCATCTTTGTCCCTGCAGGTCTAAGAGGTAGGGTAAGTAGTGGATTGAGGTTTTTGTGAATGGATTGGTGATCTTTTCCATCCACTGGAGTCTTGTCTAGATAAATAGTGTCCTCTTCAGTCTTCATGGCCCCTACTACTAGAAGCCTCAGCTAGAGTCTCCCTCATATTCTCCCAGAAGCCTATTCTGATTTAGGTCTGCTTGTTGCAGAGAGGCCCCCACCATCCATTCCTCTTTTCTCTGCAGGCTTCTGCCCTCCCATGGCTACTCTTCCCAGGTCTGATTTCCTTCCTTACTTCTCTCTGTGCTCCCTCTTCTACCTTGTTCCCACCTTTCAACCACTACCTTTGTCTCGTGAATCCTTCTTGTTAATGATCTTCTTGGGGTCTGTGCATTGTAGTATGTCTATCCTTTACTATATGACTAATATCTGCTTGTAAGTGAGCACATACCATGTGTGTCTTTTTGAGTCTGGGTTACCTCACTCATGATGATCTTTTCTAATTCCATTTATTTGCCTGAAATTTCATGGTTTCTTTGTTTTTAATGGCTGAGTAGTATTCCATTGTGTAAATGTACCAGTTTTTAAAATCCATTCTTTTGTTGAGGGACATCTAGGTTGTTTCCAGTTTCTGGCTATTATGGATAAAGCTGCTGTGAACATGGTTGAGCAAATGTCCTTGTTGTACAGTAGAGCATCTCTCAGGTGTATGTCCAGGAGTGGTGTAGCTTGGTCTTGAGGTATGGCTAGTCCCAGCTTTCCGAGAAAGCACCAGATTGATTTTGAAAGTGGTTGTACAAGTTTGCACTCCCACCAGCAATGGAAGAATATTCTCCTTTCTCTACATCCTCACCAGCATGTGTTGTCACTTGAGTTTTTTAATCTTAGCCATTCTGACAGGTATAAGATGGAATCTCAGAGTCATTTTGATTTGCGTTTCTCTGATGACTAAGAACACTGAACATTTCTTAAATGTTTTTCCAACATTCAAGATCCCCCTGTTGAGAATTCTCTGTTCAGCTCTCTATACCATTTTTTAAGGTGTAAAAAATAGTTTTATTTATGATAATGTACATTTCATAATAACTTTGACAAAAACTGATTAACATCCAGTGTACATGATATTTATAGTTAAAATGTTCTTGATGCTGCTATTTTTTTAATTTTTTAAATATTAGTTACAGTTTATTAACTTTGTATCCCATCTCTGTCCCGATCCCTCATTCCCTCCCAATTCTACTCTCCCTCCCTCATCTCTTCCCTGCCCCTTTCCAAGTCCACTGATAGGGGAGGACCTCCTTCCCTTTCATCTGACTCTGGTTTATCAGGTATCTGCAGGACTGGCTGTAAAGGCCTCCTGTGTGGCCTAGCAGGGCTGCTCCTCCCTCGAGAGCAGGGGGAGGTCAAAGAGCCAGCCATTGAGTTCATGTCAGAAATAGTCCCTGTTTCCCTTAGTAGGGTACCCATTTGGATACTGAGCTACCATGGGCTACATCTGAGCAGAGGTTCTAGGTTATATACATACATAGTCCTTGGTTGGAGAAACAGCCTCATAAAAGACCCCTGTGCCTAGATATATTTGATCCTTGTGGAGCTCCTGTCCTCTCCAGGTCATATTAACTCCTTCTTTCAAATGATTCCCTGTACTCTGCCGAAGGTTTGGTTATGAGTTTTAGTATCTGCTTTGATACACGGCTAGGTAGAGTCTTTCAGAGGCTCTCTGTGATAGGCTCCTGTCCTGCTACTCATTTTCTCCTACATCCAATGTCCATCCCATTTGTCTTTCTAAATGAGGATTGATCATTTTACTCTGGGTCCTCTTTTTTGTTTATCATCTTTAGGTGTATAGATGTCAGTATGTTTATTAGCCATCAGAGAGACCCATCAAAACAACCCTGAGATTTCACCTGACACCTATCAGAATGGCTAAGATCAAAAACTCAAGTGCCAACACATGCTGAAGAGGCTGTGGAGAAAGAAGAACCCTCCTCCATTGCTGGTGGGAATGCAAACTTGTACAACCACTTTGGAAATCAATCTGGCGCTTTCTCAGACAATTAGGAATAGCGCTTCCTCAAGATCCAGCTATACCATTCCTAGGCATATATCCAAAAGATGTTCAAGTACACAACAAGGACATTTGCTCAACCATGTTTGTAGCAGCTTTATTCGTAATAGCCAGAACCTGGAAACAACCCAGATGTCCCTCAGTAGAGGAATGGATACAGAAATTGTGGTACTTTTACACAATGGAATACTACTCAGAAATTAAAAACAAGGAAATCATGAAATTTGCAGGCAAATGGTGGGACCTAGAAAAGATCATCCTGAGTGAGGTATCCCAGAAGGAGAAGACACACATGGTATATACTCACTTATATAGATCTATCCTATTTATTAACTTGAATTATTTAGTTAGTTGGTGTTTAATTTCTTCATTTCTTTGTGTATGCTGGATATTAGCTCTTTGTCAGATGTAGGATTGGTGAAGATCTTTTCCTAATATAGACTGCCTTTCGTTCTATTGATAGTGTCCTTTGCTTTATAGAAGCTTTTCAGTTTCAAGAGGTCCCATTTATTGCTTGTAGATCTTAGAGCCTGAGCTGTTGGTGTTCTGTTCAGGAAGTTGTTTCCTATGCCAATGAATTCAAGGCTCTTACCCACTTTCTCCTCTAGCAGATTTAGTGATTCTGGTTTTATGTGAACTTGGACTTGAGTTTTGTGCAGGCTGATAAATATGGATCTACTTGCATTTTTCTACATCCAGTTAGACCAGCACCATTTGTTGAAGATGCTTTCTTTTTTCCATTGTATGGTTTTGGCTCCTTTGTCAAAAGTCAGGTGTGCATAGGTATATGGGCTGGGTCTTCAATTTGATTCCATTGATCAACCAGTTTCTCCATGCCAGTACCATATAGTTTTTTATTACTATTGCTCTGTAATATACATTGAAGTCAGTTATGGAGGTTCCTCCAGAAGTTCTATTATTGTACAGGATTCTTGGTTTTTTGTTTTTTCATATGAAGTTTAGAATTGTTCTTTCAAGGTGTGTGAAAAATTGTGTTGGTATTTTGATGGGAACTGCATTGAATCTGTAGACTGCATTTAGTAAGATGGCCATTTTTACTATGTTAATCCTACCAATCCATGAGCATGGGAGATCTTCCATCTTCTAGTATGTTCTTCAATTTCTTTCTTCAGAGACTTGAAGTTCTTGTCATACAGGTCTTTGACTTCCTTGGTTAGAGTTACCCCTAGATACTTAATATTATTTGTGTCTATTGTGAAGGGTGTGGTTTCTCTAATTTCTTTCTCAGTCCATTTGTCATTTCACTATTGATTTTTTTAATTAATTTTGTATCCAGCCACTTTGCTGAAGGAATTAATCAGCTGCAGGAGTTCTCTGGTGGAATTTTGGGGGTCACTTCTGTATGCTATCATATCATCTGCAAATAGCAATACTTTAACTTCTTCTTTTCCAATTTGTATCCCTTTTATCTCCTTTAGTTGTCTTATTACTTCTAGTACTATACTGAAGGGATATGGAGAGAATGGGCAGCCTTGTTTTGTCCCTGATTTTAGCAGAATTGTTTTGAGTTTCTCTCCACTTAATTTAATGTTGGCTATTGGCTTTCTGTATACAGCCTTTATTAGGTTTAGGTATGGAACTTGTATCCCTGATCTCTCCAAGACTTTTACCATAAAGTGGTGTTGGAGTTTGTTAAAGGCTTTTACTGCATCTCATGAGATGATCATGTGATTTTTTTTCTTTGAGTTTGTTTATACGGTGGATTACATTGATGGATTTCCGTATATTGAACCATTGATAGTTCCCTGGGATGAAGCCTACTTGATCATGGTGGATGATATGTTTGATGTGTTCTTGAATTTGGTTTGCAGGTATCTTATTGAGTGTTTTTTCATCAATGTTCATACGGGAGATTGTCTGAAATTTTCTTTCTTGCATCTTTGTGTGGTTTAGGTATCAGGGTGACTGTGGCTCCATATAATGAGTTTGGTAATGTTCCTTCTGTTTCTATTTTGTGAAATAATTTGAGGAATATTGTCATCAGTTCTTCTTTGAAAGTCTGGTAGAATTCCGCACTAAAACCATCTGGCTCTGTGCTTTTGTTGGTTGGGAAACCTTTGATGGCTGCTTCTATTTCCTTAAGTGTTATAAAGCTGTTTAAACTGTTTACCTGCTCTTGATTTAACTTTGGTAGGTGAAATCGATCAAGAAAATCATTCATTTTCTTTAGATTTTCCAATTTTGTGAAATACAGGCTTTTGAAGTAAGATCTAATGAGTCTTTGGATTTCCTCAATGTCTGTTTTTATGTCCCACTCTTCATTTCTGATTTTGTTAATTTGGATATTGTCTTTCTGCCTTTATGTAAGTTTGACTAAAGGTTTGTCTGCATTGTTCATTTTCTCAAAGAACCAGCTCTTGGTTTTGTTCTCCTTGTTTCTAATTTATTGATTTCAGCCAAGAGTTTATTTCCTTCTATCTACTCCTCTTGGGTGTGGTTTTGTTGGTGTTGGTGGTGGTGGGTTTTTGTTTTGTTTTTGTTTTTTTTTTTTAATCTAAACCTTTCAGGTGATCTGTTAAGTTGCTAATATTGGATTTCTCCAATTTCTTTAAGAAGGCATTCAGTGCAATGAACTTTCTTCTTAGCACTGCTTTCATTGTGTCCTGTAAGTTTGGGTAAGTTGTGCCATCATTTTCATTGAATCTTAGGAAGTCTTTAATTTGTTTCTTTATTTCTTCCCTCACCCAGTGATCATTGAGCAGGGAGTGGTCAGTTTCCATTGAATGTGTAGGCTTTTTGATGTTTCTGTTGTTGTTGAGGTCTAGCCTTAATCCATGGTGATCTGATAAAGAACAATGGGTTAATTCACTTTTCATGTATCAGTTGAGGTTTGCTTTGTGATTGACTATATGATCAATTTTGAAGAAGGTTCTGTGTGGTGCTGAGAAAAAAATATATTTTCTTTTGTGTTTGGGTGAAAATTCTGTAGATTTCTATTAGGTCCACTTGATCCATGACCTCTGTTAACTTCATTATTTCTCTATTTAACTTCTGTCTCAATGATATGTCCGTTGGTGAAAGTGGGGTGTTGTTTCCCACTATTAATTTGTTGAGATTGATATGTGATTTAAGTTTTAATAATGTTTCTTTTACTAATACAGGTGCCCTTGTATTGGAGGCATAGATGTTCAGGATTGTGATATCCTCTTGGTGAATTTTTCCTTTGATGAGAATGAAGTGTCCCTCTCCATCACTTTTGATTAATTTTGGTTGAAAGTCTATTTTATTAGATATTATGATTGCTACTCCAGCTTGCTTCTTGGGTACATTTGCCTGGAAAACATTTTTCCAGCCCTTTACTCTGAGGTAATATCTTTCTTTGTTGCTGAGGTATGCTTCTTGACTGCAGCAGAATGATGGATGCTGTTTCCAAAACCATTCTGTTAGCCTCTGTCCTTTTATTGGAGAGTTGAGTCCATTGATGTTGATAGTTACTAGTGACCAATGATTGTTACTTCCTTTTATTATGGAGTTGATAGTGATAGTATGTGTGTGCTTGTTTTCTTTTGGTTTTACTGTTGTGAAGTTATCTATATCTTGTGTTTTCTTGAGTGTAGTTGACCTCATTAGGTTGGAGTTTTCCTTCTACTGTCTTTTGTAGGGCTGGATTGGTGCATAGATATTGTTTAAATTTGCTTTTGTCATGGAATATCTTGTTTTTCTCCATCTATGGTGATTGAAAGTTTTTCTGGGTATAGTAGTTTAGGCTGACATCTATTGTCTCTTAGTGTATGCATGACATCTGCCTAGGCCCTTCTTGGCTTTTATAGTCTGTCTCTCTTGAGAAGTCAGGTATAATTCTGATGGGTCTACCTTTATGTGTTATTTGGCTTTTTTTTTCTTCCAAATATTTTTCTTTGTTCTGTAGATTTAGTGTTTTGATTACTATGTGGTGGGAGCAATTTCTCTTCTGTTTTAGTCTATTTGGTGTTCTGTAAGCCTTTTGTGTATTTAAGAGCATATCTTTCTTTAGGTTGGGAAAATTTTCTTCTATGATTTTCTTGAAAATATTTCTGGATTGTGAAGCCTGGAATCTTCTTTTCATCTGTTCCTATTATTCTTAGGTTTTGTCTTTTCTTGGTCTCCTTGATTTCTTGGATGTTTTGAGTCATTTTGATATTTTCTTTGAGAGATGTATTGATTTTTGCAATTGTATCTTCAATGCCTGAGAATTTCTCCTCTATCTCTTATATTCTGTTGGTGATGCTTAACTCTGTGGTTCCTGATCTCTTCTCTAAGTTTTCTGTCTCCAGGGTCCTCTTAGTTTGTGTTTTCTTAATTGATTTTAATTTTGTTTTTAGGTCTTCGACAGTTTTATTCATTTCCTTCATTTGTTTTATTGTGGTTTCCTGTCTGTCCTTGATGACCTCTATTTGTTTGGTTGTATTTTCCTGTATTTCTTTGAGAGATTTATTCATTTCCTCTTTGTATGTCTCTAATAACTGCATAAGCATAGACTTGGGGTAATTTTTCTGTGTTTCTGCTGCATTAGAATATCCATTGTTTTTTGAGGTTTCTGATGGAGCCATGATGTTTTGGTTTTTGTTGATTGTGTTCTTGCGCTGGCCTTTAGCCATCTGGTTTTTGGTAGCATTGGCTGTTTGTTCCTGCAAGCTGCTGGTTTTCTCGAGCTGTTATGATCAGGTAAGGACCTGCTGGTCTCCTCAACTAGAAGAGCTGCTCCAAAGGCTGCATCTGCCTGTGTCTGGAGTCTGGAGCAGTCAGTTTCAAAGTCTCTGGTCTTCTCTTCCATTTAGATATATTAAACACCCCTTGCCACCATGTTGGAACCCTGACAAATTCTTCTAAAGCACCAAAACACAAAAACAACAATTCATGAATCTTGAGAAACAACAGAGGCTGCCTTAAGCCAAAGTCATTAATGTCCAGCCCATGCTACCTAAAGACTTCCCTACCGTTTGTCCAACTGACATGCTGTGAGAGGGAGGGCTGCTATGTGATCACTATCTTCACCTTCTCTATAAAAGGTCCAGAGAGGAAGCCATGTCAGCGCCTGTGGTTGAACATGGCTTTAAGCCCTGAGACCTGTGTATAACGAAGAACTCAACTTTCCACCATTCACCTCTGAATCAGCCATTCACCCCTTGAAGCAGACCCTCTTTACTGTAGTTTCCACACGAACCATATCATATATTTACACAAGCTTATTAGATCCCAGTTTAGAAGAAATTAGAAGCAAAGATCAAGAAAGACTCATATCATAAGTTATTATGTCCTTACCAGATGGAAGAAAAATTTACAAGTCCTTTTTTTTCCAGATGAGTTGAAAGATCATCCCTGTTCTTGAATGGAAATAGAAGGAAAATATTCCTCTCAATGGGCACTTCCTCTGCTTTCAGCTGGCAAGAAATGCCTCAGTAACAGGTTGTACCAAACGTTGCACTTCAAAGGCCTCAAGTTGGCACTTGGAATCTTCTTGCCATAAACTGTATCCAAAAAAATGATTTAACTTCCCCCCTCTCAGTGATGGGTATGAATGGCCCACACCACCAACTGCACACGCATGCAATGTATAAATTCCCACATTCCTGGCGCCTCATTCCAACTGAAGAATATTTTTTCCAGAGCTAACATGAAATGAATCAAGTTTGTAAGGAGATGTGTGTGAAAATGCCAAATGAGAAATGAAAATCAGATGCCTCTGAAGACTGAGTGAGAAGCGCTTTGCTGAGGAGTGACCTCTATCCTCATGGCCACGGCCATGGAGCCTGTACACCGAGGGGTCATCAGGTGTGGCAAGAGGTAGACAGCAGTTGGCAGTTCTTGAAAGGTGCTTTGAAGCAAATGTTATGGTCATCTGAAGAAATGGTGTTATTGTGGACTGGTGCTTACAGGCACAGCATGAAAGAATTTTTTTTTCTGTATTGCTGCTCAGTGTTTCTGTGGTAAGGTTCTGGAGATGGAAAGAAAATGTTCTCACCAAAATAAACCCTATTGTAGCATGACTGGGTCTAGGGGAAAGAACACATTTTTTTTCTATCTAGTATATTAATAAACTCACACACATACACATAAAGATTTATTGGGAATGCTGAAAGGTGGGAAGATAGTATTTTATGTTGTAATTTTTATTTTGATAAATGCTCTGTGTGGATTCCTATGTTCTGAGTCATCTTCTCATTACTCTTTGTTGCAGAACACTCACTACAATGTGAAGCCAGTTTTTCCACCTTCTCTAGAAATTGCTGTGCATGAGAATAAGTGGGTTTCATACAATATTTATCTGTTTTTTAAATATGCTGCTATGAGAACCTTAAGGGTTTTATACACGCTGCGGCTTCTGAGTTCTCATATTGGTAAAATTTGGGAGTTGCGTTATATAACTATGCTACCAATACTCTGGCTGAAACATGCATTAGAGGCATAATTTGGGGATGCATTACAAACTATTCAGTTCATCCTTTTCGATAAATCTTGACCTGAATGCTAAATGCTTAACTAGTTGACCTGATCATCAGCATCATGTAAAGGAAAGACAGATTTGAATGGGATCATGGACTAGGAAACATGATACATAGCTAGAAAAAAACCACACTGCTCACATAGCTACATAATGTGCCCCGTTTTTGTGACGGAACACCAGTGCTTACAGATACCAAACTATTTTCCTTTCGTGACAAACGTGAGTAATCTCTCTTGGACTGAGGCTAATTAAAGCAGAAACCATGACTTAGATAACTGTGGGAACACAGAATTCAAAACAACTGATACCACACAACAGACTCCATCTCCCCTAGCTTGGTGTCCTTAGAAATGAGAACTGCAAATATTGACAAGGCTAGTTCTGCTCAACCAAATACTCTGGTAGTGTGAGCTTAGGGAGAAGTGTGTGATTGCAATATACCGTCGCAGTTGCTTCAGATTGCTTTTGGAATTACCTTTACCCATGATCATTCCAGTGAGCGCCGAGACACTGCAAGAGCAAAGTCATCATCCTCTTGCTTCCCAGGTTAGCCCATTTTCATAGGTCTGACA
This sequence comes from Meriones unguiculatus, assembly GCF_030254825.1. NCBI lineage: Eukaryota > Metazoa > Chordata > Mammalia > Rodentia > Muridae > Meriones > Meriones unguiculatus. Next base: position 76,796,639 of record NC_083354.1, on the reverse strand, counting down.
TCATAGATCAAAGCAGAGCTTGCAGTGGCCTTTGACCTGAGATATAGTGATAGTGGACATCTGAGAACCACATGTGGAAAGGACCGAGTCTCAGAAGCTGTCCTCTGACATGGACATCATGGAACATGCACACCTGCACATATATGCCCATGCAACATAAATAAATAAAATGTAATACGAATTTTACTTTTTTTAATATTAAGGGAACAAGTGAGCATGATAAGTCTTGGCTGTGATCCCAGCATTTGGGAGGCGGAAGCAAAAGGATTGAAGGTTGTTTTCCATACATAGTGGGTTCAAGGCCAACCTGGCCTACAAGACTCTCTATCTCAAAAAAGACAACGCAGCAAAATTGTGGGAACTCTAAGCGCTGTCACTGGCACAAGTTATCCAATATTAGTACTGATAATAGTAACTACAGATGCCATGTCCCATCACAAAACAAAACAAAGCACAACTACTTGATGATTAAAGGGAACAGCAAGGGGTAGGATAGTGACGGCACCTGTTACGCTTCGTTAAATCGTTCCAAACTTTCTGCCCTTTTCATTTTAGTAAACTCTTTACGGGAGCACTCAGCTCTTGTGCTTAATACCTGCCTAAGAACTGTATGTGTTTGCCTTAGAGTCGTCAGGTGCCATCAGCCACCAATGTCCCATTCTGTGATTGGTTTAAAACACCAAGATTTTAGTTGTGCAAACTGGCATAGTGTTCATGAAAATAAATAAGGGCGCCTATAATGTTTGCAGATCCAGGCCTGCCAAAGAGAACCGAAAGGAATTGGAAAGAGTGCCGAACTGTGATCTGGAGAGCAACTTCAAAAGAACTTAGTGTTCCCTCACCTGAAAGGCGCAGGCTCCCTGATGAGCTAAGCAGGCTATGGCAAGCTGAGATCTAAAAAATGCCTCCCCCACTTTTGGAGGCTCAGGCCAACTTGAATGACTTCCTCTCCCTCCATTGAGAGGCTGCCTCTCAGCTCTGAATGACAAATCTGAGGCCCCACCTAAATATCAGCTGTGGTTCCTGGAAGTAAAGAGAGTTGTTTGCTTCCCGGCTGTTTATTTAATAGCATGCTGAATCCATTCTGATTGTATTGCCCTCGGAAGATCGTTACGACTGCAGGAGAGGGGAGTAAGACAAGGAAGAGGGGATGCAAATCCTGTCTGTCGCAGGTGTTAAAATAATGTTCTGATTACCTAAAGAGAAAGGTTTCCCTGTCATGGTCCTGGCCATTTTGTCCAAGGCTCCAGGTGCAAACTAAAGCTGTCAGGTAGCAGGGGTCTTGTAGAGGAGGCTGAAGGTGCTGTGGGGAGGAAAGCATTGTCTTGATAGCTCCAATTACAGAGGGCAGACACAAAAAGGGAGCGGCAGTGACATGGTTTCCTCCCACTGTTGAGTGCAGCCAAGCATGAGGGAAGCGCGACTTTTCACTGGCCAAAGGAAGGAAAGGACAGAGTCCACTCCACCAGAGCTGTCTTCTCTGAAGCAAAAGAATGTTTCTTTCCCTTTCAGTTTTTCTTCTTCAGATTTTTAACAAAACAAAGCCTGTTAAAGACAGACCTTGCAAACTTCAGCGGAGGAATTATTCTTTAAGGTCCTGGTACCCAGAGAAAATTTATTCTTAATGATAGGTAGCTTTGGGCTTAAAATACCTCTGGGCCTCTGGAAAAGTCAGATTTTACCTTAGCTTCATTCACAGCTGAAGAATGCTTTAACGGTCAGACCCACAGGGCCTGGAGACACTAGCCTTACTGACTCATCTCTTGCCCATTGGGAAATTGAACCAATTTTCTCTTCTGGACTTTCTGTACTGCTCAAGCATGTGTCCATGTGCCTGCGGGCATGTGTGTGTGCGCGTGTGTGCGTGCATGCATGTGTGTGTGCGTGTGTGTGCGTGCATGCATGTGTGTGTGCGCGTGTGTGCGTGCATGCATGTGTGTGTGTGTGCGTGCATGCATGTGTGTGTGCGCGTGTGTGCGTGCATGCATGTGTGTGTGTGCGCGTGCGTGTGTGTGCGTGCATGCATGTGTGTGTGCGTGTGTGTGCGTGCATGCATGTGTGTGTGCGCGTGTGTGCGTGCATGCATGTGTGTGTGTGCGTGCGTGTGTGTGTATTTCCTTCTCAGTTACTTACCTCAATGACTTATAGAAGGGAAAGCAGAGGAGAGAAAAGCTGAGAACCTTGAAATCTCTCCTGGCTTTTGTGCCCTCAGCACCTTGGAGACACTTTCTGCGCCTCACAAGCGAGAGGCGTGAGAAATTACTGAGCTTCTTCACTTGTGCTGACAAACGGCTTCTCCCATTTGCTAACACTGTTGCCTCCCCACCGTCATCTTTATCCTAACACATACCACGATGCTTCACTTTCTGCTCCAGCAATGTAACCCAATTCCTACAGAATGAAGGAGTTGGTTGCTGCCATCTGCCTCTGCACTTTTCTAAAGTTGTATCTCAGTGGTGGCCAGGAACACTGAAGAACATGAAACTAAAAGCCTGACCAGGGCTAAAGTAGGACAATGTCCCTGGGGATCCTTAAGCATGTTGGTCGCTTGTGTAGCCCTCTCTATGGGGAAGAGAAGTGGCAAGAACCAGCTGTTCCTGTGAGTGCTCTTTGAGATTCTAACACCCTCCCAAATCACTGCCCCAACCCCTGGACCTCAGCCCCTTCCTCACTTCCTCAGTTAAAGGCAAAACTGTGTTCATGGGCTGAGTACTTTTAGCTCTGTGAAAATTATTGCAACTACTAGCTTTTAGGGCCAGGCTTGCTCCAAGCAATCCTGATTGCTTTCACATTTGGGTTTTCATGTTTTCTCTGAAATACAGGACAGAGATATCTTTCCCTTTGAAGTTCATCCTGGAGATGTCCTGCTTCTTTAACAAAATAAAAATAAAGGTTGACTTGGACTAGAGCTATACATATTGGTTGTGGTGGTGCATGCCTGTAATCCCAGTGCTTGAGAGGTGCAGGCACGAGGATGGCAAGTTCAAGGTCATTCTCTATAACAGAGAGATCAAGGCCAGACTGGGGTACATGAGACAGTCTAAAAAAAAAAATTGGTGTTGGTTAACTTGACCTGTGTGCCTTACTTCCTTAAGGAGAACTACCAAAAAGCAACTGGTTGTCAGGCTCCATCTTCTATTAGCAGAGCACTAAAAAGTTAGTAAGCAACCCCAGGCTGGCACTATACTTTGTAGAATCTGGTATGTACAGCCAGCCAGTTTCATATGGAACCATTGATAAGTGTAGGTTCAATTTCATTCTGAGTAAAGCCATTTCTGAGAAGAATTAAAAAAAAAGAAAGAAAGAAAGAAATGGTGTTATTCAGTGGTTAGAATTGACCAGATTGAATTAGTGTAAATGTGTAAATGACATAATGACATTTTTTTTTCAAATTTGCTTTTCACTTATAGGAATGATAATGGCTCTGGTAACAACAATGAGTGTATTACATCTCTGCTTTGTGTCAGACATTATTTGTAGTATTTTTTATGGATGACTTCTTGTTTAATTTGATGATGGTTAAGTTAGGAGAGGTGGATAAAAAAGAAAGTGTGGAATACATGGACTCCTCAAATGTATTTTAATAAATCAAGGCTACAAATCCCCTGGAATACAAAGGGTTCCAAATCCATGTTCCCCTGAATCAGAGCATTCACACACAGTGGAGAGTGTAAGTCTGAGACAGTCAGACACAAGACTATAGGAACTGCAGAGTTCAAATTTCAGCTGCAATGTTTTCTCCAAGCTTGCAATATTTTCTTTAATAAAACCTAGAAACAGTTTTAACAAGAAGTGATATCTCTTCATGTTTCAACTGGACCAGCCAAAGGAAATACTTTTCTGAAAGTGCTGTGCCTCTACCTTCTTCGCCTCCAGCTCCTGCCTTTGGGTCTCTGGTACTCATTTGCATAGAGCACATACTACAGATTTACCACAAGCAATTGCCTGTTGTGTATACAGAAAGGCTCAGTGTAGAATGGCCACCCGGCGTAGCCCTCTGACTATGGACTGGCTCTCTTCTATGACACTTCTTACATCCAAGGCCATAGAACCTTTTTCTCCCAAGCAACTTGATTATGCTGCCTTCCTAGAGATGTTCTTCTTTGCTGCTTCTCCCATATTGCCCCATGGAAAATCATGACAGAGAATCAAATTTCTATGCTTGAAGATACAAAATCTTTAATCCAGCGTGGATTTGAACAACTTGTCCTTATCTATCACCACCATGGCTAGGCAACCTCATCATTTTCCAACACACTATTTTCAAAAGAATTTAGGTCCCCTTGAATAGTGCGAGAACTGTATCTTTTCTACCACTTGGGATCCAGACTGAAGAACCAAGAATTCCCATTTCCTCTTATTTGTGGCCCTTGGTTTGATTTTCTCCCCAGCTGTTGGAGGAAGACAAGTCATGGGTTAAAGCCAGTGAAAATCTTGGGCACCAGGGATGAGGAAGACACAGCCAATCTCTGTATCTAGAGTCCACTGTATTGTAATCCGTGGCAATTGTGTGTAACGTGGAGGGCTGGCTTAGAAGTATCCATGTGCATATGCTATTCCAGTGCCACAGGAATAGAGTTTTTAATGCACAAGTATTCATTGAGGTAAGGTTTATTTAATCCACATTCATTCCCTCTCTGCGAACTTTAAGAGGATTTATGACTTATTTTTAAATATTGATGACATTCTTATATCCCATTCTCTGTGTATTTATTTAAGCTTGAAATTTTCTTAGATTATATAAATAACAATAACCACTCCCTTAATATAAGACATTTATTATTATGTTCATATACCTGATAAGCTATATGCTTCTATAAATACTTGATAATCTGTAGAACTTAGATTGAGAAATGTAAGACAGTATAATGGATTAAGCTTTTATGAAAGAACCTGAAAACTTGTTTTATATGTAATATTATTTCTGCAAAGTGGCACTGTAAGTAAAAAGTGCACTGTCAGGCATCTGTTGTTCCATATTTGTGACTTATTACAATTATCCTGTCTTCGTTCATTCTTCCCGTGTATTTTTTAAAAGATAAATGAGGTCAGCTTTAATCAGGAACCAAAAATAAATACCCTGTATTCTTTAGCTATCTCTTCTAAGCTTCAAAATTAAAGAAATCTGTTTTTCTGCTTTGATCCTTCTGTTTTGCACAGCCTCCACAGGCTGTGGTCTCTAAAGGTCAGTTCTGAGACTTCCTGGAGTTACCCCAGCACCCTGAAGTTAAACCTGTCAGCACCAGATCCCCAGCAGACACTCACACCGCAGCTCTCTGGGTTGCCCATGACTGCCCGATTGGCTACAGCCTGAGATTGCACCATCTCTACAAATGCTTCATATTTTTCTGGGCTGGCGCATAGCATGTAAGGAAACTTGTGTTTTCTGGATTATTACAAAGCGTGCTAAGAGTAGCGAGATGAAAAGGTGTATAGCACATGGTCCCAGAGGGACCTGAGTGCAGAAGTTTTGTTCACATAGGTTTGCTTTTCATTGAAGTCCATGATTCATAGCGTTAAATTTTGCATGTGATTAGGAAAAAAAAAAATGTCTCCATTTGTTTTCTGTTTTGTTTAGTTTTGAGTTTTGAGACAGGGTCTTTGTGAAAATCAGAATGACCTTGAACTTGCAGAGATCCGTCTGTCTTGCCTCTGGAGTGCTTAGATTAATTACATGTGGCACTGTACCTGATTGTTTCCTGTTATACTGATACCCTACTCTTCCACAGTCATCGCTAGAAAGGCCATTTTTCCCATCATTCACCTTAGCATAATTCATTGAAAATTGTCTCTACATTTGAGGCCTTTAAATCTAGGCTTCCTACTGTGGTTCTTTGACCTGCATGTCTGTCTTTATCTGTCTTGATTAGCTTGATTATAATAAAGCTTTATTAGCTTTATTATAAATTTTGAAATCTGGAAGTAAATGTTGTCCCAAGAATTATCTCAAATCTGATGTATATCTTTCTCAGGAACTTTTAATTTTGGTCCTTAAAGTTTCCATTCTATAGTTTCCACTTTAAAATAATTTTTCTGTTTTAATCCCTTTTGTATGTATAGCAAAGCTGCAAGGAGAACGTAGAGAGCCCCAGCCTTCCCATTGTTAATCAGCTGTGTTAGTTATAGTGAAGAGGCAACATTATTGGTACAAGGCCACACTCGATTCAGTTGACCTTAGTTTTTACCCGATTCCAATTCTGCTTCTTTATTCCAAGGCCCCACTCAAGGTATTGCACTGCACTTATCATTGTGTCTGCCCAGGCTTCTTTGCATCATGACAAGTTCTTAGACACGTCACGTATACAGTGATCTTGACAGTTTTGTGAATTAACGAATGGATATTTCGTAGCATCAGTTTGAACTTAAGCAGTGCTCCTGGTCCGATTGGGATTGTTGGCTATGTCTTCACTGCAGATCATGAGCCTATGCAATTAACATGCTTTGTCACTAGTGGCTAATCTAGAGACTTTGGGAAAGAAGGTGGGTTCTCTGCTAAAGCACTCTTCCCATTCCTGCTTTTCACACACAGACCCCTTGGAAGGAAGGAACTACGCATATCCCCACCTCAGATGTGACTTAGGTAGCGACTACTCTGAAATTCTTCTATATGAGAAATTTGTCTCTTTTATCTTATCCATTTTCAACAATTTATATTGGTATGGATATGAGCATATGTTCTATTCTTTGAGCTAAGACCGTAAATAGTACTAGAAATACTACAATATTTTATTGATCCAGCTGTTTCAGGTCATCCTCCTAGTGCTCCTTCACTTGGATCATGTAACTTTTTGTCACACCTCCACTACCCTGGCTTCTCAATAGTTTCTTACCCTCTGCATAAGTCACCCCAAGGTCAGTTTGTACATTCCTAGCCCCTTTCCGCAAGATCTTCTGCTGAAGAATATTTCCATCCCTATTCCTTCACATTGTCATCATATTTTCCTTGAATCCTTTGAATGTGTTTATAATAATTGTTTCAGCCCTTGACCAACGTCAGCCTTTAGATCTCCTAGAATTTGTTTCTAATGACTGCTGAGCAAGGCTCATACCTTTCTGTTTATTTTATTCTAATTTTGCTGTTGAAACTGGATATGTTCAGTAAAACATTGTAGTATCTAAATCAGACTTTTCCCTGGAAATCTGGCTTCTGTTGAATTCGTGGAACTTGCCTCTCTGGTGACAGAGTCCCTGATGATTTTGCTCAGAGGCCTTACTCTTATTTTTGATATTTATTTGGCTTGTCTGGGGGCTACTTCTGAGTCTGTGTAGAATCTCTGGCTTGTCAATCAAGCAGTAAGGCAGACAGTGTTGCACTCACCTGCCAACCTCATCTACTGGAACTGCAACCACTATCAAGCAGAATTATGGGTGTCTCCTTTTCATTTCTATTAACAGTGTTAACCTTCAAAAGCAAGGAAGATCCTGCATTTCATGAATGGCCCCCTTCTTATTATTGTACGAAGGGATGACAAGGGGTAAAGAGGTGGCAGGTGGCATTCCAGCTAAGAATGCCTGCGTTTTATTTAACGTCCAAGGCCCCGCTCCCAATGAATAGACATCGCTTAACTTGCCGCGAATCTCAGCTTTAGCCAGCTTCCTGGGCACTGACATGGCTGTGCTTTGTGACATTTTCTTTCCAGCTTTGTGTTTTCCGTGGGGAAGAACATTTGCCTGTAAAGAAATATTGCCTCTTTACTCCACCTCAGTCAGAACTGTTTCCCTTGGTTCAACAATTATTTTTTAAGAAAACAATTATAGTCTCACTTAGCAGAGGAACCATATAAGATATGAACCAAGTAAATGGGCTGTCCTATTAGCATAAGATGGCTGTAATTATCTCATTGTATGAATGACGGAGAGTGGCCATGTGAGAAGCTGTTCTCTGTAATTTATTTACACTCTCAATCTCATTAGTACTTTTTCTGTTGTATCACAGATGTGACCAGAGAAGCCCACATTCTTCCCGTCATGTCATTCATCAACAGTTCCTGGTCCCCTAATTAATTACTCCTTTTCATAGTCATGGAAAAGGACAGCCTCATTGAGTCTGGGTCAAAGGAAAGCCACAGAACAGACAGCTAGGGTACTGCCTAATAGAAAAAGGCACTCTTCCCAAATTTTAAATTTCATAAACAGGTTTGTAATTTTTGTTTAATGCAGACTTCTACTTTTCAAATAAAGGTATTTTTAAAAAGAAAAACAAATCAAACAGATAAACAAAAAAACAGTTATCAATCCTCCCATCAGTAATAAGAGGAAAGATGTCCTATTTCCCTGAAAACAGAAAGCTTTGCAGGGCTAGTCACACATGCCTTCTTTTAAAATAGAGAGAGTTTACCTATAAATATGTCCTGGGCAGGGAATAACACTCTATTTGGAAGTTAAACAACTGGCAATTGGTGTCATCAGAGCCCTTGGGCTCTTGAGGTTGCTGCAGGGTTTTTGTTCTCATTGCCCTGGCTGAGTTGGGAATGCTACCAGCAGATTGCCAGGTGCGGCTCCTGTAGCAGCAGACCTTCTCTAGCCACACTTCTGTGGTACTCTAGGTTCCAGAAAACAGCCTGAGGCAAAGCTTATATCGCAAGGTTTAGAGACCGAAACAATCCCAGAGAAGTGAGAAGAGAGGCAAAGGAGAAGAGAAGCAGGGAAGACGGGTGTTGCATATCAGGTCGAAGCTGTAAACAGTCACTGTGACTTGAAGGAGTCCTAGGACGTAGGTAAAATATGGTTTCTCTGCTGCTTTAATTTTAGTCATGTTGCATCCCATGAGACTTAAGGGTGGTGTTATCAGAACCCTCTAAACAACCACTGGTAGAGCAAGAATTTTCCTAGCTATGGGATGGACCTGGGCACCAGAGCTGCTGAAACACTGAAGGAGGTAGGAGTGATGGAGGGAGAGAACAGCACCATCCCAGCACGAGAGTATGCTTACCAACAATGAAACTCCCCTGGCCTCACTGTTCAGAATGGTTATTCAAGCTTCATGTGCAGGCACCATTGAATTATTATTGGCTAGATGACTGAACTCAGCATTTAACATTAACATTAACTTAACTCAGCATTGTATGGCTCATACCCCAACATCTGTTAAATGTTTTAATCCTTTATCAGATCAGTAAGTTTTTTAATGACCAGTCTTCATACTCAAGCTACTGGGGATTTCCTTTTAGAAAAAAAAAAGCCTCCGGTGTAGTCTTTAGGTATTAATTATAAATTAAACAAGACCCTCCAGTTTCTCAGGAAATAACAATGAGTATATTTGTGTAGTGTGTGTTTGTGTGTGTGTGTGTGTGTGTGTGTGTGTGTGTGTGTTGAACTCACATTTGTGCATGTGAGAGGAAGCCAAAGTCAGCACTGGGTGTCTTCTTCAATAGCTTCTTTGTCTCATTTTATTTATTTTTTATTTATTTATTTATTTATTTATTTTTGGAGACAAGCTCTCTTAATAAACCTGGAGCTCAGCAATGCTGTGTTCAGCTTTTTTAGGTGGGTGCTGGAAATTGAACTCAAATTCCCAATCTTTCATAGTAAGCACTTTAGCAAGTGAACTACCCCTAGCCCTCTCAAGGATTTTTTTGAGGCATTCTGAAACAAAGACCACATCATCATCATCATCATCACTTATTTAGGATTTTGTTGCTGTAATAAAAACACCATGACCAAAATCAGTTTTGGAAGAAAAGAATTTGTTTCAGCTTATAGTTCCACATCACAGTCCACCACTGAGGGAAGTCAGGGCAGGAATACAAACAGGGTCAGAATCTGGAGACAGGATGCAGAGCTCAGAGAGGGGTGCTTACTGGGTTTCTCCTTATGGCTTTATCTGCCTGCTTCCTTATAGAACCCAGGACGACCAGCCCAGGAAAGGGACCACCTACAATGGGATAAACCCTCTTCTATCAATCATCAAGAAAATGCACCATGGTCTTACCTGCAAGCCGATTTGGTGGGAGGTCGATTTTAAATTGAGGTTCTCACTTCCAAATGACTGCAAGCTAAGTTAAGTTGACACAAAACTAGTCGTCACCCATCACATAGGGGAGCATGTAAACGGTCCACTACAGTTGTCTGTCACATGGTTCTCCATGGTTTCTGTTGCTCTTGTCACTGGTTTGCAGAGAGGAGCATCAAAATGCTACTAGTCAATAGATATAAGTACTCAAAAATGAAACCTCCAAATATGCCATCTGTACACAAATGTGCCAATCATCCAGTGCATTTTAGGCCACTGAGTTTGTATTATTAAGTACTACTAATAATTTTTTTTAAATAATTAGACCCAGTACTAATTTTTAAAGGCCATTGGACTGAACACGTATTGAAAATGAACGACTCCACCATCTTTGTGATAATGGAGAGTCTCTTGCTCATCTCACTGTAGCCGTGTTTTTGGTTACTACTGTTCTGCTGTAGCAATTTCTTAAACTCAAGATCCAAATTTGAATCATCTGAAGAAAAAAGAGGTATAACTATTCATTTGCTCACCAGCATATAGACAGGTAAAAAAGAGGAAATGCAAACTAAGAAAAAAAAAGATAGAATTTGTTTCTAAATGTTAAGTTTAACTGTGCTGATAATGCCTTCACTCTTTCAGTTATTAACGGGCAAATCAGCTGAAATTCTAAGGTTAAGAAACTGACCTCTGAGATGTTCTGATTCAGACCCAATTCACATCATGATGGTTGTTGTTTACTCTCAGTAAGGAGCTTATTGAATGTAAAGTGGCTTTTAAGTGTCCCTTGAAATCTCGGCAAAGTTGTGAAGCATTTTCCACTATGAAGTCAGTGTAATACTCTCAAGAAGAAATTCCTTTTAAATGCTGGGGCTTTAAAAAGAAAATTATTGCATTTTGTTTATTGTGTGTGTGTGTGTGTGTGTGTGTGTGTGTGTGTGCGTGTGTTTTGTATGCATTGGAGCACATGTACCAGAGAGCACCTGTAGAGGTCAGAGGACATCTTGAAAGAGTACATTCTCTTTTTTTCTACCATGATGATAATGAGGATCAAACTCAGAAACTCAAGGTTAACAGCCTTGGTGGCAATGGCAAGTACCTTTACCTGATGAGCTATCTTACTGGTGGCTGTGGCTTTTTTTTTTTTTTAAGAAGAGAATGGTTTCAACTATGACTTTCCTTCTTATTTAAATTTAATATGTTTTTCTCATTCTCATCAACATGAACATGAAAACATCTACAAATCTTTACCCCACAACTTCTTTTACACTAAATCTTTGACTCATTTCTAGTTCTTTGTGTTCATACCCACATTCCACTTTATAGAAGGGTTGAATGGTTTGGGATGTTCACTTTCATCTCATCAGCTGGGTCTTGTAGTTAGTCAGAACAGTCAGCAGGCTGCCTTTGATTAATGGTTTTGAATGGAAATTCAAGTCATCTAAGCCAAGCCAGTGGAAACATTGGCCTCACTTAGGAAGTATCCATTTCTTGGCTTCCTCTTTATAATCTGGATTTTCTCATGATAATTCCTCAATTTAAAGATAGAATTGCTCATCAGCATCACAAGAAAACAGGAAGAAGAAGGTGAAAGCAAGGAAGAAGATAAGGTTCTGATTGACATGTTAGTTGGTAGTATCTAGCGTAGAATTGTGATGTTCTAACATGGAAGTGGGGAGAAAGGCATGGCATAGGTGCTGGCTTAGTTTACTTTTACCCGAGTTGCTGTGATAAAACACTAACAAGAGCAACTTAAAAGAGAAAGGGCTTGTTTTGGCTCACAGTTCCAGGTTATAGCCCATCCTGCTAGGGAAGTCATGGGGACAAGAACTTCTGACACCTGGTCATATTGTATTCACAACCAAGAAGAGAGTGATGAACGCCTGAGCTCCCATTACTTTATTGTTTTTATGCAGGTCAAGATTCCAGCTCAGGGAATAGTGCCGCCCATAGTAGATGAGTCTTCCCTCCTCTTTTAACCAAATCAAGATACAGTTCTATCCCTAGAGACTCATCGCCCATGTGAGTCTAGATTTGATAAGGTTGACAATGGAGAATAACCAAGACAGAGGCAGGGCTGTCATTCAGTAAGACTTATTTATCTTTTGACTCAGCACCTTTCAAGCACCCTGAAAAAGGAAAACAGTCTCAGATCTCTATGGAAAAAGATCTCAGATTCACTTGATATACACACCCCCTTTTAAAGAGCAAAGAGCAATATACAACAAACCTATAGCCAACATCAAACTGAACGAAGAGAAACTTAAAGCAATCCCACTGAAATCAGGGACAAGACAAGGCTGCCCACTCTCTCCATATCTCTTCAACATAGTTCTGTAAGTCTTTGCTAGAGCAATAAGACAGTTGAAGGAGATCAAGGGGATACAAATTGGAAAGGAAGAAGTCAAATTATCACTATTTGCAGATGATATGATAGTATACGTGAGTGACCCCAAAAACTCTACCAGGGAACTCCTACAGCTGATAAACACCTTCAGCAAAGTGGTCGGATACAAAATTAACTCAAAAAAAATCAGTAGCCCTCCTGTATACAAAAGACAAAAGGGCTGAGAAAGAAATTAGGGAAACAACACCCTTCACAATAGCCACAAATGACATAAGGTACCTCAGAGTAACCCTAACCAAGGAAGTCAAAGACTTTTATGAAAAAAAATTTCAAATCTCTGAAGAAAGAACTAGAAGAAGATATGAGAAGATGGAAAGATCCACCATGCTCATGGCTTGGCAGGAATAACATAGTAAAAATGGCCATCTTACCAAAAGCAATCTACAGATTCAATGCAATGCCCATCAAAATACCAACACAATTCTTTACAGACCTGGAAAGAAAAATTCTCAACTTCATATGGAATAACAAGAAACCCAGAATTGCTAAAACAATCCTCTACAATAAAAGATCTTCTGGAGGTATCTCCATCCCTGATCTTAAGTTGTACTATAGAGCAACAGTTTTAAAAACTGCATGGTACTGGCATAGAAACAGAATGGTGGATCAATGGAACAGAACAGAAGACCCAGAAATAAACCCACACTTATGGACACCTGATCTTTGACAAAGACTCCAAAACCATTCAATGGAAAAAAGATAACATCTTCAACAAATGGTGCTGGTCCAACTGGATGTCTACATGTAGAAAAATGAAAATAGACCCATACTTATCACCCTGCACAAAACTGAAGTCCAAGTGGATCAAAGACCTCAACATAAAACCAGACACATTAAATCGGCTAGAAAAAAAGTGGGGAATACCCTAGAACTCATTGGTACAGGAGAAAACTTCCTGAACAGAACACCAACAGCACAGGCTCTAAGAGCAACAATCAATAAATGGGACCTCATGAAACTGAAAAGCTTCTACAAAGCAAAGGACACCATCATCAAAACAAAGCGACCGCCTACAGATTGGGAAAGAATCTTCACCAACCCTTTATCTGACAGAGGACTCATATCCAGTATATATAAAGAACTAAAGAAGCTGAAAAGCAGCAAACAAAGTAATCCAATTAAAAAATGGGGAAGAGAGCTAAACAGAGAATTCTCTGGAGAGGAATACCGAATGGCAGAGAAGCACTTAAAGAAATGCTCAACCTCACTAGCCATTAGGGAAATGCAAATCAAAACAACCCTGAGATTTCACCTTACACCCATGAGAATGGCCAAGATCAAAAACTCAAGTGACAACACATGCTGGAGAGGTTGTGGAGAAAGGGGAACCCTTCTCCACTGCTGGTGGGAATGTAAACTTGTACAACCACTCTGGAAAGCAATCTGGCGTTTTCTCAGACAAATAGGAATAGTGCTTCCCCAAGATCCAGCCATACCACTCCTAGGCATATATCCAAAAGAGGCTCAAGCACACAAAAAGGAAATTTGCTCAACCATGTTTGTAGCAGCTTTATTTGTAATAGCCAGAAGCTGGAAACAACCCAGATGCCCCTCAACTGAAGAATGGATGCAGAAATTGTGGCACATCTACACAATGGAATATTACTCAGCAATGAAAAATAAGGAAATCATGAAATTTGCAGGTAAATGGTGGGATCTGGAAAGGATCATCCTGAGTGAGTTGTCCCAGAAGCAAAAAGACACACATGGTATATACTCACTCATATAGACATACAACATAGGACAAACCCACTAAAATCTGTACATCTAAAGAAACTAAGCAAGAGAGAGGACCCTAACTAAAATGTCCAATCCCCATCTGAAAAGGCAAAGAGGATGGACATCAGAAGAAGAAGAAAACAGGAAACAACCTAGGAACCTACCAAAGAGGGCCTCTGAAAGCCTCTGCCCTACAGACTATCAAAACAGATGCTGAGCCTGATGGGCAACTGTTGGGAAGAGTGAATGGAATTTTATGTAAGAACTGGGAAATAGTAAGAGCTGGAGAGGACAGGGTCTCCACAAGGAGAGCAACAGAACAAGAAAATTTGAACACAGGGAACTTCCCAGAGACTCATACTCCATCCAAGGTCTATTCATAGAGATAACCCAGAACCCCTGCACAGATGTAGCCCAGGGCACTTCAGAGTCCAATTGGGTTACATAGTAATGTGAAGAGGGACTGCCTCTGACATAATCTGATTGGCCTGCTCTTTGATCACCTCCCCCTGGGGGGGGAGCAGCCTTACCAGGCCATAGTAGAGGACAATGCAGCCACTTTTGATGTGAACTGATGGACTAAGATCAGAAAGGAGAGGAGAACCTCCCCTATCAGTGGACTTGGGGAGTGGCATGCATGTAGAGGGAGGAGGGAGGGTGGGTTTGGGAGGGAGCAGGGAGGGTGGGTTTGGGAGGGAGGAGGGAGGGGCTTATGGGGGGATGCAGAATGAATAAAGTGTAATTGATGAAAAATTTAAAAAAAAAAGGGAAAAAATAATTTAAGAACCTTAAATGACTTTCAAAAGTGGAGGAAAACATGGAGTTAGTTAATTTACATGGAGCACGTCTCGCCCCTGGGGGCAATGGTCTCCTGAACCTACTCAGACCTCGGACACCACCACTGCTAGTTCTAGAACTGATGCAGGATGTTCCAACGAGGGGGTTAAGGCTTCCCATAATATTTCCTATAAGCCCACATCTGTTTGTTTATATCCCCCATTTTTATTCATTATTAGCCAGATAGAGCCAAGTAATTGTGGTAATGATACTTGCTTTTTTGCCCAATGCTGGAATGCTAGTAAATTTAGGTATGCCCTGGTTACTCCCATGCCTCGCTGGGTGCCTGTGCACGTTGATGCCCCTCACGCTATGACTCTCTTCAGACAGAAAAGGGATCTTGGAATTACAGCCGCCATTGTTACTGCCATCTCATTGGCGGCTGTTGGAGCTACCACCGCGGCATTAGCCAGGAGTCATACTGTGCAGACTACTCAAACCCCGAATAATCTTTTAGCCAATGTAGCTCATGCCTTAGATGTACAAAAAGGAATTAATGTTCAACTAAAAGGAGGCTTGATGGTGTTCAATCAGAGGATTGACCTCGTGCAGGAGCAAATTGATACCCTATGGCAAATCGCTCAACTTGGCTGTCAATGAAAGTAAGCTGGACTTTGAGTCAATAGCATACAACATGAGAATTTTCCCTGTGCTGCAAATCTGTCTAAACAATTGTTTAGCTATATTTTAGGTAATTGGACTGGAGAATTCGATACTATGATGGAGCAGCTGAGAGTGGCCATTGTCATGGTAAATTCTACCAGAGTGGATGCAGGACTAGCCACAGGATTATCATCATGGATTGCTGCAGCCATGAATCATCTAAAGGAATGGGCGGGCATGGGAGCGTTAGCAGGCCTTCTGGTGTTGGTCTCCTTGGTTTGCCTGTGGTATATATGCAAGATTAGAGTCTCACAACAGCGTAATGCAGCCATGACCATTCAGGCCTTTACAGCCATTGAAGCAGGACAGTCTCTCCAAGCATGGTTGGCTACCATAAAAAGCTAAAATGTTACGCTCAGGATGCGAGGCTAAGCACTGCACTCAGGGTCAGCCGCTTTTGACCCAGAGAAGAGCATGTCTGGTTGCATGCGGGTTGATGCCCCAGGTCCCGCCTCTGAGAAAAAGGTATCAGATGGGTCTGATGCTCTTTGGGTGGATGACACCTAAATGAACATCGGTACAAAGTCCCAATTTATTTCTAATATCAGAGATCAGACCTCTACTCTTGCCTGATGAATCTAAAACAAAAAGGGGGAACTGCAGAGAGCTGTGTAATGCTGCACCTTAAAGATGGAGCTGGTTTCCGCCTTCCACCTTCCCGATGGTGAGTGCTCTCTGTCATTAACAACTCCACATTTGGCTAAGGCCAAGGATCTGGCTTGCTTCCATGTATGTGGACCTATCTGCATTGCCCCCGTGGCACGCTGGGGTTGGCTACCCAGAGGCTATTTAAGCTGTGGGCTGGCTTTCCCCAGGGTCAGATGATTGTTCAAGGTTCCTGAATAAACTGCATTGAAAAAAAAAAAGAGCAAAGATGTCAACAAAGTAAGACCCATTTCTGACACCAGTAAAGTAAATCAGGATTTAATAAATAGTGCTTGAACAACCAGGTCTCTACATGCAGAATATCAAAGCTAAACTTTTCCTTAAAAGCAGCAAGGAGATCAAAATAGAAGTAATTTTATGAACTTGGATTCAACGAAACTTACTTATGACGTAAGAAACAAATAAAAAATAATTAGATTACCTCAAAATAAAATAACTTTTGTGTTTCAAAAGCCATCATCAGGAAAGTGAATGAGGGAAAAATATTTGTTAGTCCCAAAACTGATATATTATTTCTAGATTACTTCTGTATATGTAATGCCTACTACAACTCAATGAAAAGACAATTTGTCTTCTCTGTTTTCTGTTACTGTAACTAAATATCAAATACTGGATAATTAATAAAGAATAGAGATTTCTTTAGCTCATAGATGCAAGGCTTGGGAGTTCAAGTGTGTGTTGCCAGCATCTAGCATGGACCTTCTTGTGACATAATAACATGGCAGAAGAGACCACATGACAGTCAGAGAAAACCGCCAATGCATACAGGTGAGATGATTCAGTCCATTAAAGCACTTACCATCATGCTTGACAACCTGAGTTTCATCACTGCGATCTACATGGTGGAAGGAGAGAACCAACTACACACACACACACACACACACACACACACACAAGCACACACATGCATGCACCCACACACAAACACATGTGCATGCACGCTCAAATAAATGCAGTAACTTTTTTAATGAAACAAGTTACTACGTACAATGAATATACACTAACAAAATATTTGAAACAGTTGAAAACTTAAAAAGGAGGCAAATGGAAAGAGAAAGTCATGAACTCCCACACCCCACTCCAGATCTATAGACTGAGTTTTGGAAGAGCACTGTCTAATGGAGAACCTTGGGGTAGGTGCTCTCTGAAAACCCAGGTTACTGCTCTTCATGCCCAGGGCATCTGACACAATAGCTCTAGAAAGGGGCAGTAGGGCCAGTGTCCTGGGACATGGGATTTAACAAATTGGTCTCAGACTTCACAATGGGGGATAACATGCTGCATGTGGAAACACAAGCCAAGTAGTAAGAAGTCATTAATACAATTAGAGTATAGGGGTTGGGCTTTGCCTCAGAGACTTGAGGAATGACTTGAGAGAGTAGATACTTGCTCTAGATGGTTCTGCTGAAAAGCAGAGTCAGTCTGTAGCAAGGTGTCTCAGTAAATGTTATCTACAGGGACAGGAGAAGAGCAAGGGTATGAACTATATGTACTGAAAGAGCACTTGCTTATTTGCCCAATAAAGGGGTGTTTTGTGAGCTGTGTGCTACATGGTGACCTTGATTTTGTCTGTACTAAGGAAGAATTATGAAGTTGCTCTGTCTCATTTATCATGGTCTCAGAGTAACCTTGGAGTTGATTTCTGTGAGATTTTGTTTCATAGCTGACTGCCACAGCCGGCTAAGTGGTGTGTGCTCTCACAGAAACAGCTTGCCTCTTTCCCCCTTTCCTTCCATGCAGGTTCCGCATGATGTGGACACCTCCGATCCAGAGATCTCCACAGTCAGATCTCCTTTGTTTAAGTGGACACACTGATCTAAGACCTATGTCCAGGATGAATGTGCAAGAAGACATACAAACCCTCTCTTGAAAAGCAAGAACATAGAGCACCAAAATAAAAATGCGGGCCTTGGGGAAACTGAGTCAGCCACAGCTTTACCAGAATGACAAGTCCAGCAACATCTGGTCACACCCTTCCCTCAAGTTCTAGCTGCTTCCTTTAACCAACTTCCAGTTCTAAGCCATTGTAGCTGCTCTTTCCTTTGCTTACGAGAGCACCCTTAACCTCACTATGCTTTATATAATTGTCTGACTCCTCCCACTAATCCTGGAGCAGAGACTAGTCCATCCTCCTGACAACTGGACCTTTACTCTTAGAACAGTACTTAGAAGATATAATCTTCAGCAAGTACCGTGTCTCAAACAGGTTCCTGCCTCCCTCTTATTCAATCCAATGCACAGCATCTAGCTTTTAGAAATGACTTCATTGCTTTGGCCTGACATTAATAATTGTACCCTTAATTTTCATTGTTTATGTAGATTCTGGAAAGTGCCTTGTACTTTTCCATCTATTATTTTAAGAAACACTGTAATGTGATAGTCTAGATAAATGATGAAATGGGTTTCGTGTCATAATCAATCACAATTTGTTTCCCAGGCCCATCCCCAACACACACCTCAATTCAAGTCGTTTTCTAGTTGCTATTTGATGCCACTATTGGAAAGGTAAGAGAAAGCAGCTTTAAAATGATCCCCCCTCCAATGGGCATCTCATGTGTTTGAAATATATTTCTTAAATTTGTTGTTTGAATTAAGTGCTGTGACACTTCCCTTCACCCTTCTTCCGGGGAAGGCCTTGATATAGCAGCTTTGTTGACTTTAGGTCTTGGAAAGGAGAAGACATTTGGCCACAGCAGAACTTCGGGAGTTTTAAATATCAAGCTGAGCTGAGTCGTGTTCAGATCTGATTTAGCTGGCTCCCGGATTTTGAATGCAAATGCCTCAAAATGTTCATAAAATGGTAACAGAAGATTCTGTGGGCATGAAGTGGCTCACATGGAAGATCACTTTAATGAATTAAGTATAAATGAAGCAGCCGCATATGGATGCTATTGCCTTAAATATATACAGGAGGTTAAAATAAAGGGGGAAGGGAAGAAGTTCCTTGGTGACATGTGTTTTGGAACCTAAGATGTTTTATGAGCCTAAGATGTTACAAAGTTCCTCAGGACATTTATCAAGGCTGAAGTGCCACTGACTTCACCCACTCTCTCCTATATGGTCGGTGACTGAGGCAAGCCTCGCCCTCCCTGCTGCTTCCCTGACATGGAGAGTCACCCACTGTCAAGAGTGTTTGCAGATGTGAACACGTCCATCCTCTCCCGGACCTCTGGGAGCACTGGGTTCCCTAAGCCACCCAGGAAGAGGCGCGTCTGCTTCTCTAAACCTCTGCTCCACAGTTGTCTGTAGTCCCTGATCAACTGGGACATGAGGTAAAGCTGGGCTTGCTCACAAGCCTGCCGGTCTCAAAATGTTGCAATGGGTTTTCTTTCCTGCTGGCTCTTGGAAGGCATGGGAGGCACAGTGTTCTTTCGCTTGGGAGCATCACAGGCCCATATGTACTCCATTTCCAAGGGAGCCTCTGTTGTCTGGTTATACTTATAAATGGAAAAGGCTTTCTTCCACAGTTACCCACTGGCTCCAAGGCTGTTTGGTGGTAGAAGTAAGTAAACTCATTTTGTCTCTAATTCTGTTCTTAGTTTAGGCTTTTCGGTTGACATAGCTTCTATGCTGTAAAGAAATAATATATTTTATCAAAAAATTTTTAAAAAGTCAGTTCTGTTGTCATTGTCTCAGATATCCGTAAGCAATAGCTCCTGACTATGCTCTGGAAGCTGTAAAAATCACCAGCCTCCCTAGGTTGTAGATGTAACTCCATTGGTAGAGCAATTGTACAGCATGCAGGAAGCCTGACATTTGATTCCCAGCAGCATGTAAACCAGATTTGGTGTGCTTCATGCTGGTGACACTAGTGCTGAGGAGATAGAGGCAGGAGGATCAGAAATTCAAGATTATCCTTGGCCGTAACAGTTCATTTTCAGCCCATCCTGAGATGAGCATAAAATGTCGGTTCACAAGCACAAGATGAAGGCAGCCACCAGTCAGTTGTCTAGCTGGTGTAATGCGTCTCATTTTCCATTCTTGTCAGAAAAAAAAGCTATAAAGGAATCAGGAGAGTATTAAAAAGCATATTACTTTTCTTTCATTATGTTCCCTAGAACATCTTGATCCAGTTTTAGGCCCTTGTTGAGCAAATACAAAAGAGGTATGTATGCTGAGACCAAAGGGGAAGTCTGCTCCTGTCTATGATTGTGGTTCTCCTGTCTTTTGGCTGTCTCCCACCAGCACATGAAGTCAGGAGGGGCATGAGAGGAAGAGCCTGCCTAGAATGGCTGGTAAGCGCTGTACAGGGATCACACCCGAGAACTACCATGTCAGGGAGCTAGTTCAACTTTAATTCCAGAGAACAAAGGCCCTTGGGAAGTGGGTAGGGGGGCTCCCAGGGTACGTGTACATAATTGGTTAAAACCAGGCACTTCAAGGATGCTTGATTTGAATTACACAGCACAATCCTATCACATGAAAGGAGACACAATTCCTAATTATCCTATATGCACGGGGAGGGGAGAGCTAGCAGGGAGCTGTGTCAAAGGCCATATATCAAATGCGGTTAGGGGCTCTGTGTCTGAAAGACACTCTCCAGATGAATTCAGGCAGAGAGCAGGCAGCCCTGCTGGAAAGGGGGAACCCTGCATCTTAATGCCTGAGCTCAGACTGGCTATTCAGACTGGGAGGAGTGCAAGCTCAAACAGCAGGGTCTTTCCAACATATGATGGTTAATTTGACATGCCAATCTGACTGTGCCATGAGAGGCCCACATATTTGGTTAAACATTATTTCTGAGTGTATCTGTGAGGTCTTTTCCATATTGAAGTTGCTAGACTATATAAAGAAAATGCCTTACCCATCCCCTGCATTAGCACTGGTTTTCTTTTATCTCTGCCTTACAAGCAGTAGGACATTGAACTGCTCAGCCTCTGTTGTTGCCTGAGCTCACACTTGGTAATCAATCCCTGAATACACAGATCATCCATGACTTAAAGTGCCTTATAACTTTCCCCACTTTACAATGGTCCCATATGTGATATCATTCAGGAGAAACTAAACTCTGAATTTTCAGGTCCAGTCTTTTTCTGAACTAGTGAAGGAAGTAAAATGCACTCTTAGCCGGGACAATGACTGTCAGCTACATCACCCAGTTATCCACGGTCATGAGAGTAGGCAGCACTCTGTCATATACGCTGCTGCTCAGCTTCGGTGCTCCAAAGTATGTGTGTGTCAAATGAAAAATTTTGGCTGTGGTAATTTCAAGAGCTGGTGAGGTTATCTGGATGAGTTTAGAAGCCTGAAATGTGTCTGTACCTACCTTTCATGTCTCATCTATCCCTCCTTTCTGTCCTTCTGGAGAGTCTTGACTAATGAGTTGTCTGTTTGGTATATTGAAGGATAGAGTAAGATTTATCCTTGATATAGCATATCTCTGTCACAGAGGAGAACTTAGACCTCCAGAGTAAAGCCCTGCTTCAAGTACACACACAAAGCGACCAGACTTTTTGCTGCTTCCATGCACTTTCATTAGAGACTTCCACAGTCTCTAATGATTTTTCATAGAAATATTTGCACTGGCCTTCTGTTCTTTTTTATTCTTTTTCTTCTTCTTCTTCTTCTTCTTCTTTTTCTTCTTCTTCTTCTTCTTCTTCTTCTTCTTCTTCTTCTTCTTTTCTCTGCCACTGATACCCAGGACTGCAGAGGTTCCATCCCTCCAGCCCTAGTTCCTCATCCCCATTCTCTAATTGTACATTAGGCTAATGGCCAATAACAGATTCAATTACCACAAAAAATGAAATGCAATTTAACCAAGCACATGGTTGTATTCAAGACCACAACACAAGCAATCTGGTCATAGCTCTGGATAAAATATTAAAAATATTTTAAGTGTTTTTTTTTAATTCCTCTCCAAGGATGACTGGACAAGATTGCTCAGGGAACATTCTGGGGAGGGTCCTCTCTTGGCAAGGGGGAGGAGAGGCAGACTCATGCATTTGTCCCATTTTTACTACTCCTTGTGAGAACTGTAGCTGTGGAGGTTTTTACTCTAGGGCATGTTAGGGCTCCTGGTCGGTAAATAGTTTACATATCTACATAGCTCTGTGAAAAACATGACCGCACATACAGTGCTCAAGAAAATAGATCCATTTTTTAAGCAAATAAAGCTGCTTTCATGGTACCTACCTTAGCTTCCATGGCCCTGAAAAATCAATTCATCTACAACCATTGAAAACAGGGATGAAAAGGGGCATCAATTTCTTTTTTGTTGTCCACTGATGTCTCTCACCCTCTTACCCACTAAGATCAACAAATTATGTTTTCTATGGCTGAATTTATGAAAGTATCAAACTTTTGTGTCTTTCATGCTATACCTTTGAGTATCCTGTTTCATATTGTTGGTGGTAACAATGTGAAAACAGACAGCAAGAACATGAAATCTTAAATAGAAGCAACCATGCTATTAATCAGCATGACTGCCTTGATATGCTGCTCCAGGGCTTACCAGGCCTTGATTAGAATTGTCTCTATATGGTTTATCTGTAACTGACTGTGAGTTCTTCTTGTTCTGTCTGTCATAAATCAGATTTACTTTATTTCCCTGTAACAAATCCTTGGTTGTCATCTGACCAACTCAATTTCCTCTGCCCTGATTTCTAGGGATTGTTGTTTGTCTAATTCCATGCGCATGTTGTCACAGTGAGTGAAGCTTGTTCACAACACATGATGACTTTATTTCATCCTCACCTCATTTCCTATACCCATGCATGCTCGGACACCATTGATTGATTTACAGTGAGTGACTAATTCACTGTGAGCCTACCTAAAACTAGGCTGTGGGTATCTAGATCTCAACCTAGATATGGGTATCTAGATCCCAACCTAGGCTGTGGGTATCTAGATCCCTCTTTCATGCATGTTTCCTAGCAAGACGCTAGACCTGGCAATTGGTTTTGTGATGAGGAAGGGAGTTGTTGGCACTTAGAAGAAAAGAAGTCTGGGAGGTTTTCTGGCTCTAACCCAGAATCCTTTCTGCCTATCAGATGTTCCTCTCCCTGTTTTCTGCCTCAGCAATCGGTCATTAGTTTTTTTTATTGGCAGGTGATGCTTCCCTACAGACACAAGAGATTCTATCTACAAAAGTGGGATGAGGGGAAGAAAAAAAGGAGGAGGGGCAGGAGAAGAAAGGATAGGGACAGAAAGCAAGAAAAAGAGACAGGAAGAAGAAGAGGAGAGGGCAAAGGAAAGGAGAAGGAGTGGGAAGGAGAGGAAAGAGTTGTAGAGCAGGTTTCCTGTATTCTCATGGCTCCAGGTCCTAGCTATATGCTTACTTAAGAATACGGGGGGAGAGAGCAGGCAGGAGAGGATTAGAGGTTAGGGGAGCAGAGGGAAGGGAAGGAGAAGGGAAAAGAGAAAAGGAGAATGGAGAGAGGGAAAGAGCAAGCAGGGAAGTAGAGGACAGAATAGGAAAGAGAATGCTTTCTCTATGCCCAAGGTTCCAGCTTCCTTCAGAGTCTGGTTGTAACTTGCCTTTGAGTCCAAGATGTTACTCCTGTATCATAATACTTATTTTCACCTTTTGGTTGATTTTTTCAGTGTTAGTTTCTGTTATTCATAATTCAATAAATCTTAATGTGTCTTTCTAAATACCCTCTAAGGAAACCACATCAAGGTTTTTGGTGCAACCTGGCCTTGCTGCAGGGATCATCTCTCTTGAACTAGACATTGCTGATCATCCATCAAGATACACAAGTCATCAAGTGTATAAATCCTTAAGACTTAGGAGAGTAGGAGGATTTTTCTCTTAGGGACCAAATAAGATGTTGTCTGGATCAAATCCCTCTGGTTTACTTTGCTACCTCAACATGGCTGACCTACTCTTATCTCTGTGAGTCTCCTACCATTCCTGCTCCTGTTTAGACCCAATCACTTTCTCAAAGCCATGAAATATCTACACACACACACACACACACACACACACACACACTCCCCCCCAACAAAACAGGAATAAAGTAAACCCTGACAGTATTCATTATTCATCAGTCTCTTTCATCTTCCTTTAAAAATATTATTTTAGCTCATTTCAACAATTCAAGCTTTTCTTTAATTGACTGCCTCTTCATACCACACTTTGAATGTTGGATTTTTCGGCAGTGTTCACTAATACTCTCATTGTACAGAGGTTCTCCTGTCCTGAAATCACCCCAGGCCCCACAGTCCAGGAAGAAGGAACACTTAAACCACTTACAGATGCCTGAACACATATGGGCATGCAGGCACACACAATAAATGTCCCCACACATAAAACAAATCGATTTCAGCTTTAACACTCAGTGAGAGTTCACCCAAAAAACTGTCAATGAATGTGAGTCACAGGCAACCAGTCTTCTTGGCATAAACAGTGAGTTCTGCTGGTCTCGGTGCAAAGCCTTCTTTGTCTATGTGGCTTTTTCTAGGCTTGTGAAGTTGTGCGATAAGTTAAAAGGGAAGCCTTAAAATCTTATTTCTTTACTCCAAGGCAAAGCAACCATGCCATACTATTCCTGGTGGATGGATAGAGGTTACTTGGATATGCACCATAGGTTGGCAAAAAGCAAACAACAAAATTTACTATACGAAAGGTAGCTTATTTCTTCAGGGAACCAACTACTTGACATAAAAATTGAAATGCTCAGTGACACAAAAGACAAAACAATGCAGAATAGACTCATGTCCATGAGCTCATATGAAGCTGTGAGAATGTGATTTCTGAACACAAGCTCTAATTTTCCTTGGCTACAAAGTGACATTCAGTGTGTGAGATTCCATTTTCAGTGGTGAGTTCATCTTTTACTGCCTTTTATCAGTGCAAATTATGGTGTACCAGGTACTTACTTCTCTATAACAGGAGGGGTCAAGTAGATAATTAATGAGACTCAATCTGTAAAAAGGAATAAAACCTCCAATTCCACTCCTGGTTTATGACTCCATTTATTATGCAAGCCTGAAACTTCAAAGAGAACTAACTCAACGAGGTACTTTAATTACATTTTATTATATTTAAGAACTTTATGGAAATTTCTCCTGCTGCAGAGAAATGTTTCCTGAGAACACTTTCCTCCACAGCAGGGCCCCTGTTCCCAGAGCAACTACAGAGAGGAGCCGCTGGCAACTCCTCAGATCTGAGACAGAAGGTGCAAACAGCTGCTGGTGGAACACTGGCCCAAGGAGCGGCCAAGGACAGTGGCCCTTACTCAGACTGAAACCGCGGGACCTAAGCATCCATCCACCCTTGAAAGGCTTTCTGAGTTCAGACATCCCCAATGGCAAACTGGGAGGTTCAAGTTCAGAGACAAGTTTTAGTGGGCCAAATACAAGCTGTTGGTCTCACTAACACCACACTGATAGCCACTTCCACAACAGAAACAAATCAGAGCAAAGAAAGGAGAGCTCATGCATCTCCGGTCATTTTGTAGCTTAACTTAAAAGACCTTTATCATGCTGGACCCTTCCTTTAATAGTCCTTATTCACCATGCAACACAAAACTAAGGAAAAAGGCCTCTAGGTTAACGGGCACTGGTGTCTGATTGCCAGGCAAAGGGCCAGGGTTCCTCCCTTCTGATCCAACTCAGCTCCAGTACCAACTTGTCTGTGGCCTTGGGCAAAGCCATTTATTGTCTGCGCTGTGTCTGCCCACTACTAAAATGACAGGGATGATTCCGTGAATGCTGACCTCACTGGAACATTGTGCAGGCAAGTTTTTTTTGGGAGAGAAAAAAAAAAGCGTTGGATTTATTCTGTTAGATTTGTATAGTAAGTTTCTGATGAGGGAAGACCAAAAGAATTCTAAGACAGGAAAAAGGCTGAAGGAGAATTGGTTGACTTATCAGGTTAAGGGACAGAACAGTAGGTCCAAAGGTGATCCTACAAGGTAAATAATAACTTAAAAGTGATTCTGCTGTGGGAGGAAATTTCCCTCAGACTTTAATAGTTTGGCTTTTCTCTTGCCATTCACATGAATCACCCCTATGACTTTTTAAATGATAAAATCTGGATGAAGAAAAAAGAAAACCTAAAATTTCCCCCTAGGTATTTCTAGTCACCCAAGGGTCATAAGATAGCTATGAAGGTGGCCCAACACAGAAAACTTACCTAAAACGTTATAGCTTTTTTGGTCATTTTTGGGGTGTAATTAAACCCAAATTAATTTTTATTTCTTTTGTGTGTGTGTGTGTGTGTGTGTTTGTGTAACCTGATTGTGTGGTTCAGGAGTATAACCTTCTCTGATGACAACACTTTGTGGTAAAGTCAAGGAGCTGGACCAGTATAGTAGGAGGGAAGATACAACTTGAAGGTTATGACAGGACTCAGCATTGCAATTTTACACTAAAATCTTTATTTTCAGAACTTCAGGTTGAGAGGAGATAGATGGGTATAGATAGATAGATAGATAGATAGATAGATAGATAGATAGATGATAGATAAGATAAATGATAGATAATAGATGATACCTATAGATAAATGATAGATGATCGCTAGATAGATGGATGATTGATCGCATAGATAGGATAAGATAGATGATAGAGAGATGATTTATGTATAGATAGATAGATAGATAGATAGATAGATAGAGCCTCATATTGACTGCTATAGGAGTATGGCCATCTACTTATGGTACACTGATGCACTTGCTCATTTATTAAGACATCATTCCTGTCCTCAACAATACTAGAAATCACAGTACCTCACTAATTGCTGCAAGGTCTTCTGATGAGCACCCTATCAGAACATAGAGGGAAACTGCATGAGGAGACAGCACTAAGAAAGGCATTCTAAAAAACCTTTTGGAAAGCAAGATGAGTTCACTTGGTAAGTGAAGAAAGGATATTTCTCAGACAATGTGGGGAGAAAGTTCTTTCTATAGCTTAGAGGACACAGGGCAGGGTGATCAGAGAAACCTGTACATGCCTGGGAAGTTATAGAGGAAGGAAATCACACACAAGCTCAGAAAACTGTTCCTCAAAGATGCAGCTCCTGGGAAGAGGGGAAAGGTGGCGGAAGTCGAAACCCGAGCAGTCAACAACAGAATCTGAGAGAGAGAGAAAATAGTCTGTAGTCAGCCTACATTTTTGTTCTGCTGCATCATGTGATGGCCTTGGCTTCTCGAGCAGGTTTCTTAGTGTCTTAAGTAAAGTGTGAGTAATAGTAAGGCCCACACACACCAAGAGGTTGTTAGGGAAAATGGATTTGGTAACATGTGACAGTCATGTAAAATAATTAGGAAAAGATTGGCACGAAATTACATCTCAATCAATACAGTTATTACTACTGATGTATTTGGCAAAGACTTTTGCCTTTAATTCTGTAGGTCAAGGGAAGCCATAACATTATCTTTAAAAAGACCGTGGCATAATAAATGTTGCAAGGAGAATAAAAAGGAGCAAGACTGTGACTGGCTGTGTTTGAGGCAAGAGTGTTTGCCATTAACCATGGCAAGAAATAAGCAGATACAGATGATAGTAGACAAAGAGGTTCAGCGGTCTTCCAGGCTGGAGACTTGAATAACTGGTCCAGGTGGTGGTAATATCAACCCAAGTGAGAAAATACGGAGATCTAGTTAGTCAGTCAACGTTCCATTTCTTCACGTGGGAAAGGTGAGTTATCCAGGAAGCTTGATGGGCCATTGAGCAGGAGCTTATGATTAGGTCTAGATATTTAAACAGAAGCCAAGAATCTTGCGCATGGCAATCCTTCTTCAATCTAAGCCTACAGGCAACATTTGAACAGTTTCCAGATTGGAGGAGATTATTTGTGGAGAAGGGCTAGCTAGAGTGTGAGTCTGAGGAAGAGATGTATGAGAGAAGAGGGAGGAAGAAATTAAGGGGAAGGTTTTGCAGTATATACAGAGCCCGTGTTAGCAGGAGTCTTCAACCCCGTTTCTATTTGCCCACGTTTCTGCCACCACCCCCTCCATCTCCCTCAGGTGACTGAACTCAGTCCTGAACATCAGGACTTCCTCCTGTGACGTTTTAGTCTTCTTACGCACACTGAGGTCATTTTGCCATGAAAGGACTGGAGGAGTAGATAACAAAAGCCACACAAAAATTCCACATAAAGCAATCTCTTTTCTCAAACCTTATTAGGACACCTTCAGTTTCCAATCAGATATGTCGATATGACTTTCTCTGCAGTTAAAAATCCAGAAACATTTGAAGTAACAAAAAGGAAAGATTGTAAACATAACAATTTGAAATATTCAAATATTGTCATAAAGATAAACACCACAGTTGTGTTTTTCTCATTGTGGTTACAAAATACCTGATAAAGGCAGTTCTAGGGAAAGGGGGATTTGACTGGATCACAGTGTGAAGCTGTAGGTCATCACTTGAAAAAGTTGTGGCAGCAGCTAGTCACATGACACCTCTAGTTAGAAAGCGATGATGGTCAATGCTGGTGCTTGGCTGGAGTTCTTGTCACTCAGTCCAGGACGCCAGCCCATGGCATGGTGCCACTCATATTTAGGAGTGCCTTCCCCACTTCAGTTAACTCAGCATAGTGGAAATAGTTGCTATGTAGGATATCTGATATGTGACCCCTGTGAAAGGGCCATTTAATCACCAAGGGGTCCCAGTCCACAGAGTGAGAACCATTGTCCTAGATCCTGGCACACTGACAGCGTTAACCATCACATTTACCATGACCACAGCATACCATGAATGAAGTCAAATGAGCTTGCAGCTCATATCACAGATGAGGGCTCTGTATAACGCACAGAAGTCACAGATGAGGGCTCTGTATAGCACACAGAAGTCGCAGATGAGGGCTCTGTATAACGCACAGAAGTCATCTAGGAACCACAGTGAAAAGTACAGATGGTGGTAATTCTATACAGGCATGAGTCACGTAGGCACAGAGAAGAAAGACCTAGAGGTGGCCCTAAAGAAATGGACTATGGAAATTTCAGCGTGAAATGCTGAGGCAGCATTTTTATTGAAGAGTTTTGAGGTAGGGTACTTGCAAATATTGTGTTTTGTTGATGAGACTTTTCAGAAATGTACACTCTCATACATTGCAGTTGGAAGTTGAAATGGATGCAACCTGAATAACCTTGAAGAAAAGATTTAGCAATATTTATCAAAATTACAGACGTCTTTCCCTTGCATCAGAAATCTCACTGTTAAGAGTCTGGCCTACAGATACTCCTGTATGAGTACAAAATGATATATAGGAAAAATGATTTGTTGCGACACTTTTTGTAATAGCCAAAGGTTGAACACCTAAAGGACGGCAGCAGGGCAAGTGGTTGAGCACAGCCCTGAGCGTTCTCCAGAATGTACTAACGTACAGTCGTTTTTAAAAAGCGAAAGATAACAGAATGAAAACAGGTTGCTATGTACTAAAGGGGAGGCTGGGGAAATCTCTAGGCCATAACACTTTCAAAATATAAGGGGTAGAAGAATTATGGAATATACCGTCTGCACAGGAAGTGCCGAGTAAGAGTGCACAAGCACAATACACAGGTATGACACACACATGCTTAGAGTTACCAAACACATGTCCTTAAGAGTAACCATTTGTAACTGGGCACAGTGTAATCCCAGCACTTGGGGAGGCAGAGGCAGGCAGATCTCTTTGAATTTGAGGCCAGCCTGGTCTACAAAGTGAGTCCAGGACAGCCAGGGCTACACAGAGAAATCCTATCTTGGAAAACAAAAACAAACCAAAAATAACCCTTTCTGGTGAACCTTTTATCCTTGGACATATTTCACAAAACGTGCTTCCCTTAGAAAGTAGAGGAAAAAATAAGGTAGAGATTATACTTTTAGGAAGATATAATCTATCCATAAAACAAATAGATTTTAGAAGTAACTGTAATACAGCTCTTTTGGAATGGTGGTTCTCTTCACATTTCTCTGTATATACAGCAAATAAATTGTTACAACTGAAGATTTTTAGAAATATAAGGAACAAAAAGTAAAGGTAATGTATTCCTTGAAATGAATTGGAAAAATCACTATTAGTTGTTCAAAAAATGGGTTGTTTGTTAGCTATCACTGAAGTGACCCAGAAAGATGACCTTGGGAGTATCCGCACCTCTTGTGCACAGAATTAATTTTTTAATATCGTGAACCCCCAAAAGGATTCAACCTTCTTTGTGTGTGGTTTCTGGGGAGGAGGAGCACAAGGTAAGCAAAGAGGCATGCTGATTAACGGATGACATTAATGGAACATATTAATGGCCACAGGGTTCAAAACTTGAACAACATCCACAAAATAGTGCTCGGGCCTGAAACTAACCCCGTGAAAATCTGTGACTTTAGAAGAATACGCGAAAAGAAATCCAGAAAGAGAACATTGGTCATTTTTTTCGGGGACAATGAAACCAAATCAATTTTGACTATTCATAATTCCATGGGAGAAGAGTAACCATGTTTTGTCTCTTTCAGAAAGAAACACACAAAGTTACCAATTAACTGTTCCTATGATGTGGAGGAAGGGATCCACTTTGCAGATGAATGGCAATTCATGAGTATAAAAATAACCATAAACTGGGCTGGAGAGATGGCTCAGAGGTTAAGAGCACTGGCTGTTCTTCCAAAGGTCCTGAGTTTAATTCCCAGCACCTACTTGGTTGCTCATATCCATCTCTAGTGAGATCTGGTGCCCTCTTCTGGTGCACAGGCACACATGGAAGCAGAATGCTGTGTATATAATAAATAAATAAATCTTTTAAAAAAGAATATTTTAAAAAACAAAAATATAATAATCATAAATCTAGAACATCACTGTGCTGCAGTTAAAAGGACTGACTCAGATATACCTATATTTGCTATGAATAGAGACAGATCTTTTCCATTTGGCATCATAGTCCAAATGTCTTATTAAATACATCAGATGAGTGGCTGATTAGGAACCATATCCTAATAAAGTGCCCAAAGACATCAGTCCTGCTCAAGGGGGAGAACTTGGCAAAGATCATGGAGGATTTGCCAATGCCTAAGGACCCAGCTGACTGCCAGGCAGCTGGCATGATCCACTTGGGACCAAAAGAAAATTGAGATTTTTCTCCTCTACCTTTCTATAGGGTCATGTGACTTATTACCTAATAAAATGGACTAAATCAAATGCTTTGGCAAGAATGTGAAATCCAAGAAATTAAAGTGGGAAAAAATTTATTTCAATCACAGTCAACTAAATGCTGACAGGTTTTTTTTCACCACTTATGAAAAGGGGTTGTTAACCAGTGAGGCCATGGTTCTTTCTATCTATTTCTCTTCTACCTTGGGCTGCTGGGTGAAGACCAGGCCATTATGTGATGGGTCACCATGTTCATGGGTAGGAAGGAAGCCCATCAAGGCCTAAGAACTGCTTAGCAAACAAAACAGAAAGGAGAATGGAAAATTCCATCTGGATGCGTACGAGTGCCCAAAGGGATGCAGGCTTGAAGTTTCAGCTTCGGATAAGGAAAGATCCACAGTTGTTCTCCATCACAGTCCAGATCAGCCAGAGCTGGTCTTGAAGCCAAGACAAGCTCCTTAGGTCGCTTTCCTTTCACAGTTTGCGTTATTAGTCAGCTTTCGTTAAAAAGCCCGTAGGAAGGTAGATATTCTGCATGAACCTCAAAGGGAGGCTGCAGTGCCAACCTGTCAGTTTTGTTCCTCCCATATCTCCAGGCTCTGACTGGCAATTTTTAATGTTTCTTCTGTGTACATGTCAAGGAGATCGGGTGGATTTTCCGTCTTTAACATTTTGCATACGGTGCACAGTGACCTTACAGTTTGTTAGCTAAAAGCAACACCATCTGATTTAAATATCTGCTTGAGGGCAGATAGTTAAAGTCATAAGGATTAGTGAATGATCCTCTTTGAAGTAATTTCTGTTGGCTGAATCAAGGGCAGTAGTGACCCCAGAAACAAATTGCATGCAGATAAAGAAGAAAAGCTTTAGAACTCAGGTCCTTGAAAGGAGGACGTGGTTTGGAGCACCCAAAGGCTCACAGGCTGATGGCTTGGTCCCCAACTGATGACACCTCTAGGGAGTGATGGAAGATTTAGGCAGTAGGACTTACGTGGTGTAAGAAGCCCATTGTTGGCACATTGGCACCTTGTTTCCTTTTTCTGTTTCCTGGATGTCACCTAACACATGCTCCCTGTGATAGAAATCTGTCTGACTTACTGCAAGGCCGTTACTACAAGCAATGAGGACTGGTACCCTGCAATGAAACCTCTGAATTAATAAGCCAACATAAACCTTTCTGCCTGATAAACTATTTATCTCCAGTATTTTGTCTCAGTGATGAGAAGCTAGTACAAAATCTTAAAATCTTCCTCGTAAGCCATTACTGAAATCTTTTTTTTTCCATTTTATAAAAATATTTTTAATTTATTTTTTTAATTTATTGTTATTTATTACGATTTGTTCACTTTGTATCCCAGCTGTAGCCCCATTACCTCCCAGTCCTAACCTCCCTCCCTCATCTCCTCCCGTGCCCCTCCACAAGTCCACTTCCATCTGACCCTAGCCTATCAGGTCTCATCAGGACTGTCTGCATTGTCTTCCTCTGTGACCTGGTAAGGCTGTCCCCCACCTCAGGGGTAAGTGATCAAAGAGCCAGCCCCTGAGTTCATGTCAGAGACAGTTCCTGTTCCCCTTACTAGGGAACACACTTGGAGACTGAGCTGCCATACTCCAACCAAGGACCAATCATGGAAATAACCTAGAACCCCTGCACATATATAGCCCATTACTGAAATCTAGGCTGGCAAGGGGAAAGAAGGGCTTACATTTACAAAACAATTAAATTCAATGTCTGACTGATGTTTGACCTAGCTCTTAATTTCTTGACAGTACCAACATTTCTTTGTGCAAAGAAGAAACAACATTTATACGTATACATGTTATTATATATTACATGTATTTACATATAAATGTTATAAATGTGTGTGTACATGCAGTGCACATACGGAAATCAAAGAACAACGTCACAGAGTCAGTTCTCTCCTTTCACTTTTACCTGGTTCAGGGAAAATGAACTTGGGTTAACAGGCTTATGCGGCAAGTGGCTTTGTCCAACTGAGTCATCTCACTGGCCTGAAATGACGACTTCTACAGTGATGAGGAGGCCAGGAAGCTGAAGAACATTTAAGCAAAGCACAAACCAAACCCTAAGGGTCAGCAGTAGTGAAGTAAGGTAGAGAAACAGCTTTGCCGAGGCCCCGAGGCAACATCAAAGTGCATAGGCTTATGAAAACTCAGGCTTGGGAAGCCTGCTCAGGCCATTCATTTTCAGAATTTCCTGATAATCTTCTGTACGTGAGGAATATGTTGGGAGCTAGAGACACAGTAGTGTAATCAAACAGACATAACCCCAGCCTGGCAGGAGCTGCTTAGAGAGACAGATCAGTCATGCGTTAAATAAATACTTCGACACACACACACACACAAAATCATTACTATGCTAAGCACTAAAAAGAAGTGCTCGTGCTGTGGGAGAATATAGTCTCATATGGTGAGGGATTTGTCTTAATCAAGAGGTTGGAGAAAGTATCTCAAGGAGGTGACACTTAGGCGGTCTTGAAGTAGAGGTGAGGCGAAATTCAATGCGGCCAGAGTAAAATATGTAAAAGGCCAGGGGTGAAAAAAAAGCACAGTTTATTTGGGAAAGAGGGCTTGGCACAGGAGAATGTTTTTGTTCTTCCAAGAACAATGCTTCTTTATTTGGTACTGAAACTGGCTGTACTTCAAACACTTCTTCCCCATAAGGTAGTCCAGGATCTGTGCGGCAATGGCCATGAAGCAGGCCAGGATGCTCAAGGAGCATGACGGGCAGTCAGCAGCTGTGCGTGTTTGGAAGTCAATGAACACTTCGCTTCGTGTTATTACTTCCGGCTAAGTTTGCAGCTAGCGTCTGCTGCTTTAAGCTTCTCAGACTTCCTTTGTGTTCCACGCTTTGATTGGTTCAGGTGAGTGGGAACTTCTGCTTGTAGTTTCTGACTACTTCATTTTGAGGTAGGTCCGGCGAAAAACAGAAAGCTCTCTTGGCAACTGAACATGCTCTCATAAGTTATGGGATCCCATCCTGTGATGGCAGTTTTTCAAGATTCTTCAGGTTTTTCAACATGGACTAACCAAAACAAACAAAACAGAAAGAAACGAACAGCAGTTTCTTCCCAGTACCATTCGTATTAGCCTGCAGGACACTCCTTCAGTTTTCAAGCCCAGCTTTTCTTCTTTTTCTTTTTCTTTTTCTTTCTTTCTTTTTTCTAAAAATAGAAGGACTGGACTTTTAAATTGAGATCCAAATAAAGAAAATTTCATTTTTAGGCCTAAGTGTTCTTATGTAGGTTTGAGATCTCCTTTTTCTTCTGTTGAGAATATGCTCAGAATAAGACCTCAGATATTTTGGCTTGGTTTGGTTTAGGCTGTCTAGTGAGTCTTTGACCAAAGGTTGGTATAGCTTTATCCCCAAAATGGTGGTTTGGGGTAGAATTTAAATTGGCAGTGGTTTGCTGTAGTAATTAATTTTCTCATTGCTATGACCAAATACTCACCAAGGAGCAAATTAAAGGTTAGGAATAAGTCAGTACAGAAGATTACTTTTTGCACAAGCAAGAGTACAGATCCCTAGCATCCAGGTAAAAGCTTGGCAAAGCTACATGCAACCCCAGTGCTGAGACCGTGGTGGGGAGTGGAGACAGGAGGTTCCCTATGGCTTACTGGCCAATCACTACAGCAAAAAGATGGAGATCTTTGGATTAAACGAGAGACCGACTCTCAAAGAAGGAAGTTGGGAAATGATAAGTGTAGGATACCCAACAACTTCTTCTGGCCTTCTTAGACATGCAAATATGTGCACACAGCATGTATGGTGGCCACACATACAGACACACAGACACACACTATGCACTGAACACAACCCACACCCTATAATTAAACACACACACCAGAAACAACTTAAGAGATGTTTTGGCTTACAGTCTGAGCATACAATCCACGGCAGAAGGGACAACATGGTGGCCAAAGTGACTCACAGTTGCAGCTGTAGGAATATGAGGCTTCTTACTCCTATAAATGGACACAAGGAATGGCCAAGGACTAAATCCTCAAACACATCTCAGTGATGGACTGCCTAAAAACAAAGTTCCACCTCCTGGAGATCCCCCAATTCCAAAAGCAGTATCACTAGCTGGAGACGATGTGTATAATTCATAAGCCTATGGGGGAGAGTTCGTATCTAAACCACCACTCTCATCACCATCACAACCCGGACATGGATGATTAAATAGGTTTAGGACAGGCGCAATTCCAATTCTAAAATGGCAAATGGGGTTGTGCCATTTCTGTGTTGAATTACAGTTAACTTCTTGGACACCTTGGATGCGTGCCTGCTTCAGCACACAAGATGGCAAATATACTTCGGTAACTTCGCTGTGCTACACAGTTGTCACACAATTAGCTGATATCTCCCGCTTGCATCTATTATTGAATGCCATGTACGGTTTTGAGAAAATTCCAGAGTCTTTAGAACTTTGACACAGGTCATTTAGCAGTGACCCAGTTTTCATGGTAAAACACCTTTCTCTCTTTGGAGTCCTGTATGTTGTCAAATTGATGCCCAGCATTAGATTGTGGCCTGCATACACTTTGTTAGCTCACTATGAAGAGACAAGATAAATGGCCACTTTTCTAGCATCTGTTGGGAAAGGTGAATTTTTCTCCACTAACCCATTAGAAGCCTTGCTTCTCCTGATCAGAACCTCGCTATTAGAGATTTCACTCTTCCTACTTTTAAATTCTCAAAGAAAATTCTTTTTTTTTTTCCTGTTCGTGTGTTCCTATGGGTTTGGTTCTGCTCCCGCATTAAGAGACTAGTATTTTCCATTTTGATAGTCAGAAATTGACTCAGGGTAATGCCTCTCTGCTTCCTTTTTTCTCTCTCCCTTCCTTCCTTCCATCCTTTCTTCCTCCCTTCCTTCTTTGCTTTCTTTTTTCCTTCTTTCCTTCTTTCCTTCCTTGCTTCCTTCCTTGCTTCCTTCCTTCCTTCCTTCCTTCCTTCCTTCCTTCCTTCCTTCCTTCCTTCTTTCCTTTTCCCTTTTGCCACCTCATGTTCTTCTCTTTTCTCTTTCTTCTTAATCTAAATCTTTTTAATTGGGATCACAGAGCCCATTAATTTTTGGAACATTTGAAATCTCTCAGGAAACTGCAATTTTGTGTTTCACATAAACATCAGCAAATTCTAACCATTTCCTGGTAATATAGCAGAAGAAAGAAAAGGCCACAGTCACTAAGTCCAAAGCTGGGAATGCAGAAATTGCTAAAAATAACTCACAGAACAAATCAGGAAACCTGGCCAAACTTTGGTGGCCTGAAAATTTGTTCAGCAATGTTGCAATCCACACGTGTAGCTATACGGACACATCTCAGAGTTTCTTGCACTTAATAATTCACATGCTATTTCAGGTATCAGAATGAAAGGCTTACATCTGTGTTCTGCTTACCGCTGCACTGTGTCCTGCTTCTCTGTCTCTTCCTTTTGCCCTCTAGGATAATGAAATGTATATCTCCATCACTCCCACACCATTGTCACAGACACTATAGATGTCTCAGGAGAAATGACCAAGAAAGTGATGGGTTAGTTCAGGAATAATGGGAGTTGTACTTACTGCTTGCTCTGCCTCTTCCTGAAGCAGGCCCTGAACTGAGTCTACTTTTAAATTAGAGGTAATGTCAGGAAGCAACAATGAAGAGTAGGGAGGTGAAGTGAGAAAGGAAAGGAATCCAGTTGGAGCTCAGTCTTACTAGGTCACTCTGGAATAGAGTGTTCAAGTACATTTTCAAAAGATAAAATTTATAGGCAGATGTGATGGTGCACACCTGTGAGTACTTTGAGGGCTAACACAGGAGAATTAATTAGGTCATGAGTTCGAGGCCAGTCTGAGCTTTAAAGAGAGTTCTGATTTAGCTAGCCTTTCAATGATAGAAAGATCTTATCTTAATAAAAGAGAAAAGGGAATAGGGGAAGATAGGATCGTGCCCTGTGCAAACATATAAGTGAGCATATATCAATGATTTCATTCAACTCTTCAATTATTAAGGGGATAAGATGTCACAATGTATTTAAATAGAAGTTTCCCCTTTTACCTAAAGGACAAAATCATTGACATTTTTAGGAATGGAAATTATTTGCCTTGATATGGGTGGAAACATCATCTGCCCTTACGAGCTCTACAGTCAATGTTCTACAAGTGATTTGTACCCGCATAGATTTGTGAAATATGTTTTGTGTTCCATAGCATCTTCTAGACATGACAATGAAGCCATTCCCATGAAGTCTCATAAATATGGTCACCCAAACAATGGCTGCATAACGGCAATACCAGTGAGCATACCAGCATAGATTCGGGGACTCTCACAGGCTTCCACACCTAGAGAGATGAACAACCACAGACAGCTGGTGGCTGTTGAGAGGGGGACATCAGTCTTCTCCAGGGATGAGCCCTTGACAGGATGCATAGTCCCAGTGGTCAGCCCTAAACACATGTATTAGTAAGCAATACTAAATGTACTTGGCAGTGTGTGTGTGTGTGTGTGTGTGTGTGTGTGTGTGTAACTAAAGAAGAGGTCATGAATTTGGGACAGAGTTGGGGGATACACTGGAGGAACTGCAGAGGAAAGAAGAGTGTGGAAATTATATAAACACAGCACTGAAGTACACAATTCTCAAAAATTTTAAATTAAATTTATTTTTAAAAAATTAAATTAAAAAAACCCCAATACTAAGGAAGTACCCCTGCCCCCATGGACCTTACAGGGTAATGACCTTATTAGTACTTTTAATAATACCTTCATTATTTAAGTCTTTACATTGCATAATTTGTCAACATTAAGAGAGAACTAACAAAAAAATGAAATTAAATATTTCCTCTCTCCTATTTTGATTACTTCCATTAAATTATTCTCTCATATCAGTCTTATGTCAATCTTTTAATCCTAGTGTTAATTTTGCTATATATTTTGTGTACAAGTTTTTTTTTCTATTTTTTTAAACGTAGAACAATTCACAAATTTTTGCGTCATCCTTGTGCAGGGGACATGATAATCTTCTCTGTATTGTTCCACTCTTTAATGTATGTGCTGCTGAAGTGAGCACTGTGTGCAAGCTTTAATATGCAAATGGTCTTGGCAAGTTCTCTATGAATGTCATATCACAAGTATGTTCAAAAGGAGAAGTTTAAAAAATCTGAGTCGTTTGCCAAAAAAGAATACTTAGTCAAATAATCAAAGTTATATTTTTGGAGCTGGGCTGTGGTGGTGCATGCCTTTAACCCTTGGGAAGCAGAGGTAGGAAAATCTGCAAGTTCTAGACTAGCCTGGTCTACAGCGTGAACTCCAGGACAGCCAGGGCTACACAGAGAAACCTTGTCTCAAAAACCAAGAAGTTTTATATCTTTATAAAATAGGCAGGAGTCTATAAAAAGTCAAACCACACCCGACATGCATTTGATGGAGCAGCTAAGTATTTCTTCTGGCCATTTCACCATTGTCTTTCATCTTTGGGGTACTCTAGTAAAATACATTTGTATGATATGAACCAGAATTCTGGAAGATTGAAAGTCCAAGATCAAAGTGACAGAATTGTCATTGTGAAGGCCCATCCTTCATAGATGACAGCTTTTGTGTGCCCATTTGGGCACAGGACTAAACAGGCTCTCTCAACCCTCTTTTTTCTTTTTAATAAGATATTAATTCCACTCATAATGATGACCTGATCACTTCTGAATGGTTTTTCCTGTTAATAGTATCACCTCTTACGGAAGTTTTTAACCGGTAGGTTTGGAGAGGCACAAGCATTCAGGTCATGGCAAAAGCTTTCTAACAACACCCATAGACTATCTTCAGAGATTTCATACTTAGGTAGTATGAAAACCAGGATATTTAGTCATTAATTCCAACCTAGCATTGCCTGGGAACTTTTAATCCTCCAGCTTTCTGTGTGCACAGGCCAAGGACCATCCCTGACAGTGAAAGTGAAGAGGTCACAGGTGAAAGTCAAAGGTGAATGGGGGACGATGGAGGAAGAGAACTGTGAGATCTCCTGCTCTACCTATCCTTTTTGTGCACTTGTTGGTTTGACACTTTGCCTCCATCACATTTCTTGACAGAATATAAATTCCCTGAAGACCAGGTATGTTACACTTAGTTTGTGCTGTCTCCTCAAATGCAGCCTACTGTGCAGCACACAGTAGGCAATCCATAAATTGATGGTGATCTTGTTGAATAAATACAGACTGGGCCTTTAAGATGGGTTGCAGTCCTGTTTTAGAGGACAGGCATTTGAGAGACGTCTAAGAGGCTCATGCAAGCAGGCTTTGTGTAGTGTCCTTGGACATGATTAGCTCAGACTATTGCCAATTATTCCATGGTCAGCCTCCACCCACTCCAGTTGTGTTCACATCAAGAACAGAGGAACACAGAGTACAGAGTGTTTACAACATACTTGAAAATAACTAGTGTCACAATAGTATACCGCCCACTCACCGGGAATCGCCATGCATTGCCGCCCATGTCTATTTGTATGCTTTACAGGCCTTGTATATACACTTCAAGATGTGGAACAAAGAAGGCATGAAAAGCAAAGGGATATTTTCTGTGCTGTGTGCAATGTCCTGGGCCAAGAGAGAGCTCAGGAAAGTCTGAAAACACTAAATGGCATGTAGGCCTCATGAGCAGACTCAAGAGCTGTCCTGGTTTTATTAAGTAGCCAGATGGTTTTTCAGAGTAGCCAGAAGAGCAGACAGGTCCCAGATGACAAATGATGAGGGGCCCTCCCTGTGGGCAATTTCTAAGACAATGTGCTGACATTAGGAGTGGAATAAATCCAGAGCTGTGCTGTTCATGCAAATTGTCAAAGAAAAGCAGGTGCTCTGCTCTGACCTTACCTAAATCAGAGTTTGCTGGAAAAAAAAATAGCCAAACTCCTTCAGTTCAATTTCAACAGCCAATACCTCTACTCCCAACTCCAAAAACAGAGCAAAACAAATTAAAAAACTGGCAAAACAATTCCAAATAAAAAAAAGTAGAGAAAAAATTAACTTGAAAATTGTCTTTTGTTTGAAATGGTTGACATATGCCTTGCAAAAATCTCATTACATCTGGCTGCCTAAAATCTACTTATTTTAAGTAGACTGTTCATGAGTGTATCGTCTTGTCAGATCATAGAGAAAAATGTTATATAAATATATGGGGGCACACAGGTCCTTATAGGTGTTAATGCCACATATTCCTGCCATTGAATGGTTTCCAGATTCAGAGAAATCACTAAAACAGATCGCTTAGGCTTGTCTGCGGTAATGAAACTGCTCTTTGTTCCTTTGTGTTCACCTCTATGTGTTATATCCTCCAGAAGGAGAGGGCTCTGAGAGTCTGAACCCTCCAGCGGGCCGGTGGTCTCCACAGAATAAAAGAACAATTGTTAAACGACCTTAGCTTCTACTACTATTCAAGCATGTAGACTTTGAGATGCTTTAGAAAACAGACAATTACTCACTAAAATGAATTGATACTACCATGAAGCAGGTACTGCTTATTTTTGGTGTCAAGAGAAATAATTTTTGCTTTCATGGAGCTTATTCATTGCCATGGACAACAGGGCAAAGGGATTAAGGACATATTTTACAAAACTCAAAGTAATAAACATGAACAATTATAGTAAAGAATTATATGCTAAATAAAGGATAAGTATAGAGAGTAACTATAAAAATAGGAACTTGGTAAAAGGAGTTGAGAAAGTCTTAAGGAGGCTAGAAATCGGTCACTTACTAATAAAAACAGAGCAGGAATGTAGCTTGTAGGCTTGTGAACGAAGCCCAGGATTCCATCACCATCACATTATGAACCAGGCATGCTTATCATCCCAGAACTGATGAACTATGGGCAAGAGGATCAGAAGTTCAAGGTCATTCTTGGCTATGCAAGGAGTTCAAAGTCAGCCTGGGGTACTGGAGATACATTCTCATTTTCTCTCTCTCTCTCTCGCACACCCCACATGGTAGGCAGGGTGATAGATGGTAGGTAGATAGAAAGATAGATAGATAGATAGATAGATAGATAGATAGATAGATAGATAGATATGACATGTGGTGCTTGCTAGAACTGTAAGAAGCTTGAAGTGTAGTTTCTGCCCTACAGTACCTCAAACTGACGTGAGGATGTAGCACTGTTCAGAGTGCACAATGTGCGACTTAAAATAGCATGTAGTTCAAAGAAAGCCATCCTACAGGTGAACACGAAGGCTTCCTAGAGAGGGATCAGGGCTTTGCTCTGGCCACCTCTACTCCAAGGATCATTTACTCACATCCAAAACCAGATAAAATTGCCTCCAGTTCTTGCCTGTTCTAAAACCCCAGCATTTTGTGCTCTCAGCAGGGGCGTTGTGATAGGGATGATGCGAGGCTGTCTCCAGCTGCATTTAATGTGTAAAAGAAGAAGGCACCAAGCACATAGGACAGATACCACTGTGTCTAACTTGATGACCATTGCAGGAGGGGCAAGAAGTCAGGCCTCAAGCACACGCTCCCCCTCTTCAATTACCATGAGTGCACGTGAAGAATTCCTTCTGGAAAACCTTATTTAGTTTTAAGGCCACTTCTCAGCTCTGCCCTTGACAAAAGCAGTCTGGACCTGTTCAGGTCCAGGAGGTGGCTAAGTCTAGATCAGCATAGGCCAAATCAAGCATAGGCCAAATCAAGGTCTGCTCCAGGATTGTTTCGATTGCAGAGCATTTGCGTTGACAACAGCTCCCCACCCCCAGTCCCACCCACCTCCAATTCCCCCACCAAAAACAAAACAAACAAAACAAAAACAGAACAGGTGGCAAACATAAAGCCTAGGCCGAACTCAACAGAGCAAAGAGGCACCCGTACTTATTTTCTTCACAGCACAAAGAAAGCAAATCCAGCAGAGTACATGTCCACCCCATCAGTTTCCAGAGTCCCTGGTCTCCGAGACCTGAATTGCTCATGGGAAGGACTGATCTCTTTCATCTAGGTGCAGAGGGACAGGAGCACCAAAACGAGCGGCAAACACCTGGCTTCTATTTCTGACTGGCTGCAGACATCCTGGCAGCTCGTCCAGAAGTAACTATCCTGTGGGTTCTCTGTGGCTGGGAAAAGCCAGCCTTGTGGTTTTCTTCAGCCGTGGGAATGGAGAAACCCTTTTTCTTCCTTTTATCGTCTTTCTGAAATTGTCGTCATCAGCATCTCTCCTTTGGATTTAGGCCAAGTGCCTTGGGACAGTACGGAACTCAGACTACGGCTTTGACTTTGAGAACTCAGACTCTCCTCTAAGTCCAAGGTGGGGGGTCGCTGAAAGCTCTAAAGCAGCTGAGTTTGGCGAGGCTGTGAACGGCTTGTCTTTAGAAGGTGGACATTGC
Organism: Meriones unguiculatus; assembly: GCF_030254825.1. Classification (NCBI taxonomy): domain Eukaryota; kingdom Metazoa; phylum Chordata; class Mammalia; order Rodentia; family Muridae; genus Meriones; species Meriones unguiculatus. The sequence goes on along the minus strand of NC_083354.1, from coordinate 76,754,038 downwards.
TTTATCAGAGCATTTCCTTTGAGAACAAACATCCTTTTCACTTATAACAGCTCATTGGGGGGCAGGCTAATTTAATTCTGTAAAGGGCTTCAGATATGTGGATAATTCATATTGAGTGTACCAATTATCAGTCACTTGAGATGTGTGCACGGTTAGAGGAAACTCCTGCACGTGTGAAGATTCTAGAGCATAGGCTCCTTCCTTCCAGAAAGGCTGAAATGGAAACTTCTGTACGCAATCTACAAGTATGGAAGGCAAAGGTCAAGACCAGTCCCCAGCTAGCTCTACCGGCATAAATAAGCTGATGAGATGTGAAACACAGTCTGTGAGGCATCAAGTATCTGGCAAGAAAATCTATCTAGGTAAGCCTCAGGGAGAATGCCTAGCACAGACCAACTGGCACATAGGAGCTCCTTCAGGGTTCATCTGTGGAGGGAGCGACTGGGCTTGGAGACCAGCTTAGTGGAGAAACAGGACCACTGAAAGAAATCTTGGATCCAACTTACTGAAAAATCAAAATTTGATTTTCCCCACCTATAAACTGAAAGTAATAAAATACTTGTCTGCACATACATCTCAAGAGGCTGTTGTATAGAAGAAAGAAATATTTTTCAACACTTAGAAAGTTGTTAAGTGACCTCCAAATATATGGTCCACCCTTAGTTTGCATAGGGGATTAGTTCCAGGATCACCTATAGAGAGGAAAAACAGGGGGTGCTCTGGTTCCTTGTATAAAATGATATTATATGTGCATGGAACCTGCAATTGACCTTCACAATGCAATAGAAAGACTAAGAAATAGTTACACTGTATTGTTTACAGCATAATCCCCCCCAAAAAAATCCATACATGGTCAGTGCAGGGGTAAATTGCCTTTCAAAGATTTTTTTATCCACAGTTGGTAACTCCACAGATATGAGAGGCTGGTCCCATGGAATCCATCTTAAAAAAAAAAAAAAAAAAAAAAAAAAAAAAAAAAAAAAAAGCAGTTGGCTATTAAATCTGAGAAAATGTGAAGACACCCAGAAAAGGATCACTGTGTAATGCTGAGGCATATTTTTAGTCAGAGACATTTTGGTAGGAAAATCCAGGGTCTGTCCTGAGTAGCAGCTAGCTTGTATAGATGGTGACTGAGGAGACTTCTAATGCTCTTGATACAGTGGTATGGTTCCAGTTAGTTAGACACTGACAACACTTATTTGCTGTTTCCAGTAATCTTACATCACCCCAAGTGAGATCACGGGATACGCTCTTAAATATCTTCTCCTTGCTCTTGAGCCTCTGGGCTCATACAGAAAATGGGACCAAAACAAACTTCCCATACAGGTAGGGGACCCGACAGCTGATCTGCCTGCCGCTGCTGAACTCATGCCTAGCTTTGTTCTTCTTGCCTATATGGGAAGACAGCATGAAGAGAGGCAGCTTTACACTGTAGTGAATTAAATAGACTTCTGTCTTACTGCTTTACACTTCCTTGTACATTTGTAACCAAGAAAAAGACATTAATTTTTTTTGTCCTGACAACAGTTTCTTGTAGTAACAAATACCCATAACTTTCCCTTTGCTAGTTAAGATCTTTCATGTGGAGACAGCTTGCACAATCACTTCTATAGTTCCACACTATCATGCATGTGACTGGAAAAAAATAATCTTCTTAGGAAGTTTGCCAAAATTGTAGTTTCTAAGTAGTTGCTAGAGCTGGATCAATACAGCAGCTAACTGGAAATTCCCATCTCTTCAGTTCCCTGTCATCTTGCTGTGAGTTAACCAAAAAAAAAAAAAAAGAAAGAGTTAATAAAGAAGCAGAAGACAAATTTGAATTCAAGTTCTATTAGCTTTTTGAAATTACAAATAAGTTCAGTCTCCATAAGAGCTATGAGAATACAATGGCAAAGGCGCATACATGTGAAAGAGCTTAGTAAATTGTGAAGTAGGTTGAATAAGAGTTCCCAATGGCATCCAGAGCCTGAACCTCCGAGCCTGTGAATGGTACCTTACTTACATATTAAAGGAAATCTTGCAAACATGATAAATCAGAGACATTGAAAATATTGAGTTGGGAGAGTGTGGTTCTGGATTATCTGAATGAATACTCAATAATCCTGCATGCACATTAATTAGAAGAAACAGGATGTTTAACAGCAGAACGGAGAGCAGTATGAGGGAAAAATCAACTGTACTGCAAGAAGGATTAAAGCTTTCTCACAGTCAGGGGGACAACCGCAAAAAAACCAACCCGCTGAGGGGAAGAAAATGAGAGTAAGCCCTTCATATGGTAACTGCTTAATCGTCAAGATACGTAAGAAACTCACCCAACTCGATATCAAAAAATAAACCACCAGATTAAAAAGTGTCAGGGCACCTAAATGCACATTTATTCAGAGACGAGAAAAAGATGCCAATATGTTTATGAATTTAGCACCCCTGATCATTAGGGATTCGAAGTGAAACCCACCGTGAGATTTGCTTCACAACTGTTAGGAGACTGGCAGTTATTAAAATAGTGGCCTAGTGAGTACTGGCAACAGTGTGGAAAAACAAGAACCTTTGCTCAATAACGACATAAAGTAATGCAGCCACTATTGAAAACATGACGTACATTTACCAAAATATTCAAAACAAAACTATAAGATTCAGCAATCTGCTTCTTTGTATAGAACCAAAGGAAATAAAGACAGTATGTGCAAAAAAAAAAAAAAAAAAAAAAAAAAAAAAATGCCCAGACTTCTAGGTTCACAGCACCCTAAGTCACAATATCTAAATAAGGACTCAGTCTAAGTGTCTATCTCTTCTACTTCCATTTCATTTCACTTATATCAATAGGTTCATTTTCACAAAATATGTCATAAAATAGCCCCACGAAAGCAACATAATGGGGAAGGTGCTTATTTCAGCTTGCAATTCCAGGTGATAATCCATGGTTGTTGGAAAGTCAAGGAAGGAACTTCAAAGAGCTGGTAATATCTCATTCATAGTCAAAACCAGAAAATAGAAGCACGCATCTCTGTTTGCTTGATTCAGCTCGATTTCCCTGTGTCCAGTTCAGAGCTCCCAGCTGAGGGGATGCTGCTGCTCACAGCGGGTTTGGTCTTTCCACATAACTTAAGATCATACTCCACAGAAATGCCGACGGGCGACACAATGTAGATGATTCTTTATTATTGAGACTCTATTCCAGATGACCCTAGGTTGTATCACGTTGTCTATTAAAGCTAACCAACATAGTAACAAAAGACAAATGAATAAAAATGTGTGTATATGCATTTATTTCATAAAAATGAACATTCTTTAGTCTACAAAAAGAGGGATAATATTTATGGAAGAACCTGCCTGATAGTCTGTAAAATAAATAAAGCAGGCCTAGAACGAAAGATGTTAAATGAGCCTATATTATGAGAAATGTAAAAAAAAAAAAAAAAAAAAAGACTCAACTTCAAGAAGCAAGCAAAGAGTAAAATGGTGGTTGCTAGCATCATTGAATAACAAGCTAGAGAAATGGAAAGATTTTTGAACAAAGGGTAAAAAAATTTAGATAGGTAGGATGAATAAGTTCTGTAGATCTTAGATAAAGGAGGGCAACTGTCATTAAATACCACTATATTTTATATATGAAAATTCTCAGTTGATATCAAATGTTCTTTACACATGCAAACACACAAAAAGATAATCAATTCAACCAATATTTAAAACAACTAGATTGCTTTTACAGCACAAACAGGGTAATCACATACACATTTACATCTTATTGTATAATAAATATATATAGTTTCTATTTGAAAAATCATACCTAAAATTTTTGGGAAAGGAAAAGCTAAAAGGGGAAAGCTAAACATAAATTATAGTAAATGTGCCCATAATTTTTATATTGTCCTTTTCTTAGAAGGTTAAACTTTCAGAGGAAATTCATGTAAAGATAGGACAGTGTCAAATTTCAAAAATTAAATCACTGAAATCTGGATTTTATATATATATATGTGTGTGTGTGTGTGTGTTTGTATAAATACATTTTTAAAAATTGCACATAATATAAGCTAATCATCCTTTCTTTGTCTGCTTTATTTTAGCAGAATATCAGCCAATTCCATCCATATATATGGATTAAAACAAAACAAAAAAAAACCTGAAACAACCAAACCAAACAAGTAGGCACAGCACTGAGGTTATAGCTCAGCAGTAGAACACTTGACTAACATGTACAAAGCCTTGGGTTCAATCCCTAGTGCCACAGGACAAAATAAATAAAACAAAATTAAGTAAACAGTAGGTTGACTTAGTTGAATTCCAGATGTTAAAAATATGTCCATTGCTAGGAAAGGGGCAATGGAAATCAATAAAGAGGGAGATAGCAGGGTACAAGTAATCTGATCTACAAAATTGGAAAGGCGGCTCTTTACAAAGTGGGGAAAGAAATACAGAAGGAAGGAAGTTGATGAAATAACAATAAATGTATCTTAAAACGTCATAAGGAATCATGGTACTAGCTATCTAAAAGAAGACTACAATATGCACAGTTCTGGGTATAAATACACATTATAATTTAAATGAACTTTTCCCATCTGAACTGGCAATTCTTCCTCCAAGAGCCTAAGACCACCTAATAAAAAGCTCAGTACCATATAAGAAAAGCCCTCTTTTGAGTTTTTGCTCAGGTTTTTCCAAGAGACTCCCAAAACATACATGCTATTGCTACTGCCTTGGGTTGCTCCTCAGAGGTGGAAGATAAGTCGCTGTCGCTATTGATGAAGACATCATTGTCTAAGTTGGAGTTTCTATTGCTGTGAAGAGACACCATGACCACAGAAATTCTTATAAAGAAAAACTTTTCATTGGGACTGGCTTACAGGTTCAGAGATTTCGTCAGTTACCATCATAGTAGTGCGCAGGCAGACATGTTGCTGGAGAAGGCGCTGAGAGCTCTACATCTGGATCAGCAGGCAACAGGAAGCGTGAATGACACTAGGCCTGGATTGAGCAGATGAAACCTCAAAGCCCACCCCCAGTGACACACTTCCTCCAACAAAGCCAAACCTATTCCAACAAGGCCATACTTCCTAATAAAGGAACTCTCTATGCGCCTATTTGAGCCGTTTTTACGCAAACCACCGTGTACTTTAGAAACAAAGGTCAGAAGTCCTTAACCTGAAACTTATCTGATTACTTCTCCTTGAGGACTAGCTTTCATAGTACTATAAGGCACCATGAAAGCTTCCAAAGGAGGGAGGCACCCAGCAGTCCTACCCAGCTATGATGCCTACTAACCATATCAATGATGAATATAGCAAAACAACCTTAAGGGTACAGTAGTAGTATACACACCTTGGCGGAAACCAACAGCTCTTTGACTGGACCTGCTCAACAAGAAGGAAACTATGTCTGATCCTGGAAATCTAGCGAGCTACTCACTGCTAGTGAAGTCATAGATATTGGAGGAGAACCTACAACCACACCTTTACTGAACCAGCATAATCACAAACAACAATCTAAACAGTTGTTTTGTATCCACAGATAAGTATAGTCTTTCCCTCCCCATCATGAAAACGTCTCTTTACAACAGACAGACTACTACCAAAAATCACACCCAATCAAAAGGCAGAGTTATGGAGCCCAGTCCCAGGAGATACAGCTACAAAACACTCCTGTACATAAAGCTCGGAGAAAACTGTAGAACAGGTGGCAAAAAAGTTTTAAGGGTCAAAAGATCAACTTTTCTGTGAGAATGTGTCTCACAGAAATATGTCAGTAATGTCGGAAGCTGTACCATGCAGTCTTACCAACATGACTGTCTAAATGTGAGATGAGCAAGGACAACGATAATAAATATTGCAATGTGGATAGAAAAAAGCCTCAACCCTACACAGAAACCCACGGGCAACTAAGATGCTGAGATTGGAAGAAATAGTCTTCTCTAAGAGAGAGCATACCAATTCGTTATCCTATACTAAACGGTAAGTCCATCCTGAAAACATGCATACAAATAACATTATACAGACTGAGCAGGTTATATTTAGGAATGCACACACATACACATGTATGTATGTATGATGTATGTGTTTGTATATACAATATATGTACATAATAACAATTAATGAAAACATAGACCATGAATTTGAAAAAAAAAAAAAAAAGCAAGAATTGGTATATGAGAATGTTTGGAGGGCAGACAGAGAAGGGATAAATGCTAAATCATAATCTCAAAAATAAAAATTTAAAAATATATATCTTTTATAGATACTTAATGGTCATATCGTAATAGAGAATAAATGTTAATTTTCCTTAGTAAATTCTTTTTGCTACCTTAAGTAAGTATCTTAAATAAGTATAAATAAGAGAAAAAGTACAAATGTCGTCAAATGTGAGCATTCTGGGATCTTGATGATGGGTAAAATGAGTGGTCTATATAATATTTTTCAACTTTTCTGAAAGTATGATACTGTTAAAATAAATAATGATGATTAAAAATTTCCAAATATAAAAAATATTCAGAACATTAGAGTCATTTACTGCATTGTATTAAGAGCATGTACACTCATCTTTTAAACCAAATTGTGAATTATTTTGTTAACCAGTTTTTAATAAAGTAACATTTAAAATAGCCAAGGTAGTGCTTAGCAGTCACAATAAGTTAATGTAATTATACTGAACACTTCTTTATTACAGACAGAAACAGTTGCCCAGAAAATCCAGTCTCTTTTAGGCTCCTAGCATTGTTTTGGTGGTATCTGGCTTTCTTAAGCTAGAAGGGGCCCACCACAGGAGCCCAGCCTGACTGACAATGTGTCTTGGCTCTTTTATTCTGCCTGTTTGGTCGTTAGATCCCAGAAGTTCTTCCAATTCAATCTGCAATAGATTATATCTAATGTGTGTGTGAAGCAAGATTCCTGTCCCAACCTAATTAACATTAAGCATGCTCCCCATCATCCCATCAGCAGCAGACATGAAGATAGCCCTGGGTTATTGCAAAACTCTTGTCTTCCTGGACCTGGAAGTTCTGGAAAGTAGGAACTTCAAGAAAAAGAAAAGAAATGAAAGGGGAAGGAGTGAAGAGGTGAGAGGTGACAACAGAGGAGAGGAAGAGAGGGAGGGGGAACAAAAGGGAAGAAGAAGAGAGGAAAAAAGAATCAAAGTAAATGAAAGAAAACAAAAAAAGGCTGTGAATGGTGATGCTATAATTCTAGCTCCTGAGAGCAGCGGCAGGGGCCTTGCTACAACTTTGAGGCTAGCCAGTGCTACATAGTAAGACCCTATCTCAGAAATATTAACAGAAGAAAAAAACTATGAACATCACTGGGGGATGTTCATAGACTCTTTCTAGATTACATCATGCAGCATGCAGAGCTCCAAGAAGGTCAAAGGGAATTTCACTCGTTTCTTCTGAATATTTGCACAGCTTGGAGACACATCCACGAAGATGAGTACGGAAGAATGTGTTGCGTCCATACAGTCGGATGGTGACCAGAGGTGCTGTTGGCTAGCTTCAGCTCTCACAGGAGATGGATACCATAGAGGATTGTCTTCACCAAGAACAATAAAGGGACGTGGCTCCACCAGCTTTCTACCAAAAGACTTAAGTGAATTTATGGGAATACATTCTATTCCATGTAAATATTAACTCAAAAAATAATTGAAAATGGAAGACAGCTCCATTTTTGAGGTAACAATTATCCAAGGCAAGGCCTAGAATCTGCACCATATCCCAGACATATCTAGGTCCAAGAGTCCAGTAACTGCACAGAAGAATAAACTATGAACTTTGGTCAAGATCCATAATAGTAATATCAGCTACAGTGTGATATTACAACAGTGATATCAACTATGGCAACACTTCTCTGGGAACTTATTGTCACCAAGGGACTTTCCCGATCACCCCCACACCCAATCCCATTTAACACCACTGTGAAAGAAAGTCTTATCTGCTCTCAGAGGTAGGAAAGATAATTCCATGCTGTGGTTGAGAAGTGCTGCAGTTGTGCTTAATAACAGGTGCCTGAGAAGGCTAGTAAATATTAATAGTCACTATCCATTGAGTGCTAATACACACCAGGCTGTATGTTAAGAGATTTAGATCCAGGCCCTACTAGAACCCTGACAACACCAGGAATTATTACTTAATCGGTTTTACAAGCTAGAGCCTGAAGTTTTAAGAGTCCAGGCTACTTGCTTACAGTCGTGGAGAGAGCAAGTAGGAAAGGTATGGTTTCAATCTACTTAGAATGAGGCCAGAGACTTTTTAAAAAGTAATAATAATTTATGTTCATTCTCTGAAGCAAAGAGACAAAAATATAACTATTTAATAGTGGCACCATATTGTTTTTACTCTTCAGAGCTTACAAAATTCTTTGAAAATATTATTTAAATTGACAATCGCAAGAACAGTGTGGCACCATGGCATGGTCCCCTTCTCTAAACAGAGGGACAACAACACTGGCAGAATTACCTCAGCCAGCAAACCAGGACCAGGCTGTTCAGGGACATTCCTTAGCGTCCTTGGTGCCAGCTCCTTTCGCACAGTTCTTAAAAGTGTTCCAGTTTCCCTTCACCTCATGCCCTAGGAATTCAATTAAAGGAGACACTAGGCACTGTCTCCTGAAGTCAACCCGCTGTCAGCCTTTTGATTGTGGCTTCACACTGACGCCTTTCGCCACACGATCTTCCCAGGCCCCTTCCTTGTTCTGACTGATCTGCTCGGTGGAATTAGCCCAGTGTGAGCATCTGGCTCCGTGAGTTCAGGAGTTTCTCTCCACTTCAGCTTTGATGAGTCCCTGTTCCTTAATTAGACAAGTGTAGGTGGGGAAATATCCACAAAGCCTGGAGCGCCAAACAAATTATCTGCTGCTTTCAGATATTTATTTTACTAATTATGTACCAATATGTGATTTGTTTTGCTGCCTGACATAAGGTTTTTTTCAGTCCCATTTTGCAGACAAAATCACTCCCTAGGGCTGGTAAGATGTCAGTAGCACTACAGAGATGGGTTTTCATGAAGCCAGTCCGGCTTTGGGATAGCTGTGACAAAAAGCAAGCAAATAAGTAACAGACAACAGAACAGAAGGTCACCCACACTATGTAAAAGATAATTAAAAGCTATGGCTTTGGGAAAGTATGCTGGAATCCACAGCCAACTTCTAGGCATGCATCCAAAGGAAGTACTAGAATATCAGAGATACTTGAATAGACATGTTTATTGCTGCACTATTTACAGTGGCTGAGATATGGAATTAACCTACAGACCTTTCTACAGACAGATCTATGTGTGCATACAGATGCATGTATGTGAATATTACCGAGCCATCAAAAAGAACATTTTAGGGCTAGAGAGATGGCTCTGCCATTGAGAGAACCTTTTCCAGAGGACCGGGGTTTGATTCCCTTCCCCACATGGTACCTTACAATAGTCAACAACTCCAATTCTAGGCAATCTGATGCTCTCTCATGGGCCCCAAGAGCTCAAAGATGGTGCACAGGCACGTGTTCACACAACAGTCATGCACGCGCATACACACAAACTAAAATTTAAATAGAATCTTTAAAAGAAGAAGAATCTGAGAACTTACTTTGAAATGAAAATGTGTTAAGTGGACCCAGTCTCCATGTGAGTTCTGAGGGCTGTTTCTTTGCTGGGAGACCTGACTTTTAAATTATGATTTACACTGAGTGTTTCTGAAGGATGTAATTCTTTGTGGACAATGATAGATTTACTACATCTTAGTCACTAAACCAGACTTTGAGCTATTCAAACTAGAGTGTGAAGATTGTTGGAATTATTTTTAAAAATCGTAACTTTGAAAACCATGAGAATCCCTAGGACTGAGGTTTTGGTGTGTTTTTTTGTTGTTGTTGTTTATTTGTTTTGTTTTTTGTTTCCCTGAATCTCAATAGTAACACACCAGGAGTTTGAAAACACAAAGAAACTTACTCCTTTTCCCCACTGTAAGTTGTAATCCTAAATTGTATCACTGTTCGTCAAATCCTTCCACAGCTCCAGGGACTTGACCTGACGGGGACAGTGAGGAAATGAAGAAAAGACAAACACAGAGATAAGTGCGCGGAAAAGCTGAAATCAGTGGACTTGGCCATCTGATGGAGAAATCACAGACAAGAGCTCTGAATGTTTATTACACTCAGCTGAACAGGAAGGTGGAGCTACAGCACGCAGCTAAATCAAGGAGGCAGACGTAGCTCATCTCTGTAGAAGCATTCTGTCATTCTCTGACTCTGAGCTGTAAAGATCTAGGTGGGGAAAACGATAGTGCACAATTTCTGCAAACACTATCAGCATCCGCATAGAGACCCTAAGGAAGGCTTTGCCGTTCTTCTCAGCTTTGCCTGGGGAAGGCTCTACCACTCCCAGGAGGCTGAGGCATTGGCGTCCTTATCAACAGCACACCTTCACTCAGGGATCCATTCACTAAGGGCTTCTTCCACCCCCACGATTGTTTAGGAATGAGTAAACGTACTTGTTTTTGTTACTGTTGTTTGCTTTGTTCTGTTTTAAGGATACTATCATGGACAGCAAAACAGAGTAAACTGGTGGACGTTTTGTGAAGTGAAATAACTCAGACACGGAAGGATAAGTTGTGCATGTTCTACGGCATAGATGGATGCTCTACGATGTCTGTCAGTATGTAGGATGTCAGAGGCTGAGAAAGGAGGATGGAGGGTGAGTAATGGATTTCAAGACTTAGTGAGACAAGCAGAGTAAGGTCTAGTGTTGTGTACCCTATTAGAATTGTTGTAGTTCATATACATAGTTATGCATACATAGCATACATATGAACTGTAGCATACTTTATGAATGAGCAGAGACAGTGCTTGAAGCCTCCCAACACAGAGTAATGAGGAGACGTGTGTACCGGTTACTTTGACTTAATCAGCACATATTTCTTATTATATTGAAGTATCAAGTTATTTCTAATAAGTACATGCAATTAGTATACTCAACCAGATAACCAAAGGAGTATTTAAATGTTTAAGGATGCAGAAATGCTATCTACCCTGAACTGATCAGTCTACAGCATGTATTTGAATTAAATAATTGCATGCATCTCATGAGTTTGTGTAACTAAAATAATAATTAGTGAACAAAGAATATAGTATGAAACAAGAATGGATATGGTAATTACTGAGCTGGGTCCCCAAGTTGCAGGTGGCTAACAGTGACTGAATGGGATAATGAATACATGAATACAGAAGCACATTATGGCTGTGTGTGATGGCTAATATCGGATGTCTACATTTTCCTCGTGACTCTTTGCCTAATACAGTTGTTACTATACTTGACTAGAGCAGGATATTAAGGCTTCGAATGACGGAGTCTTGCCCAAGATAGCCAAGCAGTAACTGGAGACTTCTAGATGCAATCAAATTTCCTCTTTGTTGCCATTCTAGGTCCTCAGGATTTTGTTATTTGCATGTGACAAGGTCAACAGGTCAGAGGATAACTGCTGTCAGAAAGGTGGTTTGCAACTTTCACAGGCCCTGAGAAGAGGGAGCACACTATGCAAGCAAGGCCACAAGGGGAGTCCTAAGGGTAGTGGGAAGAAGAGCAAGGAGAAAGCTCTGGCATGGGCCTTATGATGATGCTTGGTGCAGAGAGGAAAAGCTGTGGCACTTAAGCAGCTGGCCTAGGACAGGAACTTAGACTAGTTGTGGTCAAGTGGTCCAAATACCTAAATGCAGAGACTATGGACAGAAGTGTGGTGTCCTAGACTCTGATAACAGGGAATCCGTGGGAGCCCAAGCCCAGGAGAGGCTGGCCTATGAAGAAGAGATGTGCCGAGACGCTCATTTGCTTTTCTTTAAGGATTTAGTTGCCCTTAGCAGTCGGTCTTTCCCCAGATCAATGAGAAATCCCCAGCTCTGACATCAAATCATCATAAAACATAGAGAACAGAAAGCATGATAAAAACAGGAATAAAATGTTTAGTTTCTATCTCTGGAATTAAAGCGACTAATGACTTAAATTATAGACAGTCCAGATGTTGTCTTCCAAAATGCATCTGAATATTAGCTTGAAAAAGACAGAGTAGGCATAGCATCCCTGTGTCTATTTATGTTCTGTCGGGGTTTGGGATTCCTCCTTGACATTGTCTATCTCCTTCATCACTGAGGTAACATCTTCCCTGGTAAAGCAGCCTCCTTGCCTGTCTCACAGCTGCCTATTCAGGAAGCCACTATAGAAAACGTGCATGTACAGGCTCCTAACTTCCCCGTGAATTTCAGAGGCATACAGTTATTAGGGGTATAAGCTATACTTATCTTTGCCTCCTGCATTTTTTGGATGAGTTAAGGGTCAGAGGTAGAAGTGTCTGTCTTTGTGTTTTCTGCCTCCCTGTTATTATACAACCATCTTACCAACATTAATGAAACATACCTGAATATTTTGAGCATTTTCTCTGGCTGACATTATGCTCACTGCTTTGTCATCATTCTCTGATTCAATCCTTGCAATAAGCCTGGGATAAAGTAATGCAAGCTCTATCTAAAGTGAGAAGAGCAAAGCTCAGATAGGGTAAATAAATCAGTGACTCGAATGGATGCACCCAGTTCAATGATTTTTACCAAACACCATAGTGACATTTCAATTTCAGTGTACATTTTCCCGAGTGGTAGTTGAAAGGAGCCAATTGCCTGTGTGCCTTGAAGGGTGAACACTCAAAGATGGCTACCCCATATATGCATATTTCTAAAGGAAGTTCTTGCTTTGCCAAAATTCTCCCCACTGCACCCCGTTGTAGACATTCTTTCCGGGTAAAGCACTATTTTTCTGAAGGTGGTAAGTAACATGTTATACTTATCTGGGAGGAGTGAGATAGACCCGCTTAGCATTTTTGTAAGCTGGGGCGGGGGAGTGCATGTGAGGGTGGAGCATTGTGGGTAACTTACTTGGTGGCAGCTGAAATCTGGCAAAATGTGGGTAAATGTTAATGGTAAATGCCCCCCTTGTCTGCCGCTTTATGAAATCCCTTGCCCAGTGTGGAAAGATCTCAGTAGCTGGAGAGGAGGAGAAAAAGAAAAGGCAGGAACAAAAAAATCACCACTCACTGTACACTCTTCATTCATAAAGTTATATATCCCATGTGTTCTTTAGCACAAAAATGAAAAAAACGTGTCAGATTTCCTTCACTAATGCTGAAGAAACGGAGGTTCTGGGGGTTAATTAATGTCCAAGGCTTCTCAGCTAATTAATGGTAAAGCTAGAATGAGAATAGAGACTTCTCTAATTCTGAAACCCATGTTCTTTTCTGCTGTGCCCCGGTGCAATAAATGCCAAAGATAAATTTCTTTTCTCCCATTTCCCCCCAGGCTCCACCCCATGGATAGCCAGCTTGTTAAAGCACGCCCAAAATGTGGGTCTTCTGACATCTGCTATGTTCTTCCCCTGCATCTCCAGTCCGGAAGGAGGTTATTTGATAGTGCTCCATTGGGCCAGCATTCTGGGTCACGATTTTGGAATGTGAAAATGCTTTCCTTCATTTCCAAACTGGTTTTCTGTTTAAAACAGCAACATAAAAAGCCTTTTGAGCTTCAGAACTGACCGCAAGAAGGACTTCTGCATGCCATTTTGAACTGTGACTGTTGAGAAACAAATGTCTGCTTTTATTTTTAAATGTTCCTTCAATGCATGAAGACATTTGAGAAACAAGAATCAGGCTTGTAAAATGACCCACTTATCCCCAGGGAGACTTCTCCTCTGGAAAGCAAAAGCAGAGAACTGCTCAGACTGGGTTCTACAGCCCTACAGGTGGGCTTTGAATTATGTGGGACTTTTTAGGTCTTCTAATGTTGTGAGTTCATTGGGTCTCTTTCTCAGTACTAGCCCAGACAGACTACAACCGTAGGCATTCATGGAGGACCCATGATTTAGTACACTGGTTCCCGGCCTCACTCTGCATTAAGAAGTAAAGTTGAAGAATTATGTCTAGACTTTGGGACAGTATCCTATTCACTTTCCACCTGTGTTTTACATGGGCAGCCAGTGAAATTAATCCAGGTCAAGTTTTGATAACAAACGAATCTATGAGCCAGGCTGAAAGACAAGGCACTACTGAAAGGTTGAGGGTGACCAAGAGCACTCTGCGAAGGTTTATCAAGCAAATGGCTCATAATACTCATGCTGACTCCAAGTCATGAAAAATTCACTCAAAAGAATTCCAGTGGAAGCCTTTAAAGACTGTTGCTAACAAATATTTGGTAAACCCAAATAGGAGAACAACTTTTGTTTTGTTTCATAGCGTTGGTGAAATCCTTTCAGCTACTTTAGAGCTGGGAGATTGAAGGGATAGCGTTTTTCATTGTTTACCATTAGGGAAAACAAAAACGCCACCTTTCTTTCCAGTGAAACTCAGAAAAATGAAACTTTAAATCTGAACTCTCTTTCAAAGGTGCATTCCTTGATCATGAGATTGAAGCCTCAAAGGAAACTTGACTACTTCAAAAGAATGCATTAAGGCTGAATATAAGTATTTATTTTCATAAACCAAGATCCAGCAAGTATTCCAAATTCAAGATGTTCTATCTCTTTCATTTATGTCTCACTGGGTGACCTTGAAAACATTATTACCCCTATTTTTCTTTCTAGAAATACTTGGATGGCAGCTAACCTTCAGACTGAGATATCTATTTTAATGAACACTATCACTGTGCAGAGTAGCTTAAATGAAGAATGCCTGCAGACCCAGGAACTTAGAAAAAAAGCAAGGCACAAGCTGGTCTGGAGTTTCTTTTTTCTGTCTCTCTTCCCATCCATGAGTCTTGCTTGCCTCCTGCAGACTCTGAGAAGATTCAGTTAGTTGGCAAGGGATTGTCTTGTAAGCAGAAGAAAGAAAGGAGATGAGGGGCATTCTAAGCAAATGGAGCTCCTACAAAATGACTTGGGCTTCCATGCCCATCACTTTAATAATGACAATAACAACAAAAAGTGTTGCTTTTGGAGGGATGGATAACACAGCCAGCACAAGCAGTCACCACTGTTGGCCCGAGATAAGGGTGACAAGCAAGGGTCCCTTCTACCACCTGTCCTGCTGGAGCATCCCAGATTGCTGAACCCTGCAAGGACTCAGGTTCACCCCAAGATTAATGGGAAACAGGCAATGGTTGGCTAGCAGTGCCCCTTTATCAATAAGAACAACACTCTGGGGTGGATATTAGGAGTCCTGCTTTGTAGAAGCAGGACTTAAAGGATTTAGATTTTCTCAAAAAACAACTGCAGAGCTCTGGAACTTGGGTCTGCGCCCATCTGTCTCTTTTCAAAGCCCACACACTTGCACTGTCCCTAGCTTCTCAGACAACGTCTTAGGACACCATGAAGGGTTACACAACTGAATGTGGAGTTCCGGAAAATTTGGGCAACAGTAAAATATTTGTGTGCAGTGACCCCAAATTAATTTGCTGTGAAATGATTTGTGAAGCTTGGGAGTTTCCATCGGTGTTTGCTTGTGTCATAAACACAGGACGTGGCACACTTTGCACGGCACATGCCTTCACCAAGCAAAACAAAACCTAAAAACACTACCTGAAACAGCTCTGCTTGGATCTGACATTGTTCTCTGTCAAGAGCGGCGGGTTTTGTTGTGTTATAAGTTTTCTGTTCTTGTAGAAGCAGAATGACTTAATTATGCAAAACAAAGATCTTACTATCTTCCTGTCATCTTAGACCAAAAATACCTAGTGAGAAACCTGCTTAGTAAAACATTCACAGAATGGCATCACTGCAGATGACACTTACTTGGAATTAGCATGGAAGGAAAGAGGGGCCATCTTCGTTTTAGAACAGTAAGGCTAAATTACTGTAAATCAATCAATTCCGAGTATTTACTTTCCTCTGAAGAATACTAGAAAGCCACTTGTATAACATCCTCTCTATTAACCGCTTGCCTGAGTCAGGCTGTGAGGGGTGAGCCCTCCCCACAGACAGCTGTCTCATGCCAGAGGTCCCTGCTGGAAGTAATGTTCTTCCAGAGGCTTTGAAAGACTGCAGAAACTCTGAAATTTCCAATTGTAATGACATTGGTTTTGCCTTCATATACTGTAAGAAAGTTCTACAAAAATAAGCCATGATTTCTATGGATATTTTCACATCCATCATAAGTTTGTGTATATGTGGTGCACTATAAGCTTTTTTCCATCCTTAAAATCATAAAAATGCCCAGGCTAATTCAAAAATATGGAATCAATTTTGTTGGTGGTCATTAGCAGACAGATCCTGATTCCTACATTTGTCAAATAAATATGTTTAGAAGCTCCCAAGGAAACCATGAGAAGAATATTAACTCAAAAGAAATCGTTCAATGTCAGCTCATGAAAATTATGCCACCGTCTTTTTCTGCTGCTTTCTATTTCCTCATTATAGCTATACATTTTCGCCACCCCAAGCTATACCTAAATAGAGGGCAGTTTTAGAACAACAGTAAACTTCAAATTTTTCACAATGCAAGCATAGCCAAGTATTCCTCAAATTTCAAATATAGACCACATCTAAATTTCCATGCCATCAATTTTTACTGATTCACACATTAGGATGATTAAAAGGGGAAAGCAACAATTACTAGCAAAGGATGAAATGGGAACCCTTGTGTCTTATTAGTAGGAAGGTGAAATGTCAGCCACAAGACACTTTCTAAGAAGGCTCCATATATGGCCACCTCACCCCGTAATCCTGTTCTTAGGTATCCATCATAATTGAGTTGAGAGGCACATGCAGATACTTGAGCATCAGTCTCCATGGCAGAATTATTCACAGCTGCTAAAAGGAAACAGTCCACATGTCCATCTGATAAGCAGACTGTGGCGCAAGCATACAATAGAATATAATCCAGCCTTAAAAGGGGATGAAATTCTGATACACGTAACAAAGTGCATAAATATTGAAAACATTATGCACAGTGGAACAGGCCAGATGCAGCATCTGATGCCACTTATATGAAGTGCTTAGTGTAGTCTGAATAGAGACAGAAAGGAGGATGGTGCTTGCCAAAGGTGGGGGCAGCAATTATTGCTTAGTGGGCATAGTATGTCCATTTGGGAAGATGAAAACATTCTGGAAGTGGATCATGCAGGCTGCCACACCACGCTATGGATATACTTAATGTCTCAGACTTGCACTTTTAAAAAGGGTGAAGATGATACATTATATACTAATTTTTTATGTTTTGCTACAATAAAAATAAAAGCAAAACCAATTATTTATGAAAAAAAGACTTTGCACCATAAAGGATTTGGTAGACGAAGCTTACAGTTATCAGTTTATTTTTTAATAACATCAGGATTTACAATTCAGTTAAACACTTGATTAAATTCACTAATTGCCTACTACTTAGAAGCCTCTTTTGAAGTGTTCCTGTCCCCAAATATTTGTCAATTATTGATTTTGAAGAAAACACACTGACCCTAGGGAAACAAAGAACTGAAGTGATAAGACCTATTATAATCTGAAGGCTTGATTCCAACAGAACCTATGAGCTGAGCCTGATCATCAAGATGCTGCTCTTAGGAGGCTGGAGCTTCGGAGGGGGTGTCCTCATGAAAGAGTCTGGTGTCCTCATTAAAGATGCCCCCAGAAAGCTAACCAACCCTTCCACCAAGGAAAAAAGAAACTAGGAAAGTGAGAGTCCTAAGCACTGCCTAACCTCACCAGCAACCTGATCTTTGACTTTCTGAGAAAGTCAATTGTGAGAAATAAATTATGTGCGCTGATTATAAACTCTCATTCAACCTAAAGGTAATGATAGGAGCACAGTCATAGGAAAACCACATGCGCGTCCATCATTCTGGCACATTATGGTCCTGTTCAGATAAACGTTGACATAGTGTGATGTACTAAAGTAAAGCACCTCAGACTGAGGGTGAAGCTGAGACTGCTTCCCAGAGGGATGATATTCATTCTGAGCTTCAACAGACAAATGAGAGTTGGCCAAGGGAAAAAAGGCGCCAGGTGGAGAAGAATGTTTGGGGCAGAAAGAATGCATCGGTGAGGGCAACAACCTTGAAGCAGGTAAACCGAAAGATACAGCAATTACCAGACTGGAGAGGCCCTGAAATAACTCATTCAGGAATACACCTCTTGCTTTGGACCACGTACATCCTTCAAACATCAAAGAGCTTTAGCACTGAGATTTGTGTTTAAGAAAATCACAAAGATGAAGGCAGGTCAGACATGGTGTGATTACTATTGCTCATTTCATCTATCTGAGGTCTATGGCCTCACCCTGCTGTTTTCAATTCTCACTCATCTATACTCTACAAAAAAAATTATTTTGGCATTGAGTTTCATATTGAGGAGTGCCTAATGACATACATGTTTTTTAAATTCTTCTGTAAGTGCAAAGAACTGTTAAAAAGACATGGAACCAGGTTTCCCAATAGCTGTAGACTCTTCTTTGCGATCCTTCTATTCTATTCTGCTGGCTTTTTTTTTAACGCTTCCTAGGCTTCATTTCTTGTTGGACTGGGAATAAAGTCGTTGGAGAGAACCAGGAAGACATGGGAAGGCTGGAGCACAGTGAGGATACTTCCTTCAGAGATCCCAGTGATTTGTCTTCCTCCCCAGAGCCCATTGCTTCTGGTGGCCAGAAATTCATCATCAAGGTAGTCTTCTGCTCATTGCCTCTCCTGCTCCCTTGTTTAATTCTTGCAGCCTTTCTGTAACAACGGCTATTATATCATACTGTCAAAAACTTCCTCTTATCCTGCAACTAATTCCAGCAAAATGTTTTAATTGCTGCCAGTAGATGCTTAATCACAACTCCCAGATAAGCTTCGTTTTATGGATAACTAGTGTCATACTCCAAAAAGATGGAGAAAATTAATAAAATATTATGAAAGAACTCTCAAAGAGAGATTGCTTTTTTTTTCTAGGCTGGCCTTTTTACTCCTCAGATAAATGAAAGCACTATTCTCTGTCTATGAACAAGGCCAGCACAGCCAGGACCCAGAAAAACAGGTGTGCAGATCAACCTCATACTTGTCCCATTGACTTTTTCCTACTCAGATTCAAATGGGAGACATCTGGATTCCCATATTTTACTTTTTCAAATGAGTGGCCCAAATTAGGAGAAAAAAAAATACATAAAAGCTAGGAAACTTTTGAGTGGCATAAAACAGAATGGCATAAAGAAGTATCAGAGGAATCCTAATGAAGAGTCTAGATAAAAAGCTCAAAAGCTGTCACCTCCCTGGTAGCCATGTACGTATATAAGAAAACACATTTCAATGTCCATTGTAGCTAGTTGGCTATTCTATGATTTTTTTTTTCCCTTATGGGTTGTGCAGCCTTGGGCAGATTCTTTAAACTTAAGTGCCTCCCCTGCAAAATGGGTAGGGTGTTGCTCATTTTGAGACATAGTTTGGGGTTCACAGATAACTTTATGAGGAACCTAACTCAGCGTTCAGATGATTAAGAATGTCTGAGTTAGTAATGGATGGCATGATTATACCTAGGACTTTCCCCTCCAGAGTCTAAACAGTTTGAATGGAGTCACATTACTGGGATTCCACTGAAACTCTAAACTCGGCTAAAAAGCAGCCTTGCACCTATGCTTCCTACTCTGCATATTTCTGCCATTCTGACTTACAGGGGTACAGAGCTGGGCCAAGTGGCTGGCAACAAGATTTCTCTGCTTACAACAGAGACCAACCTGGTCACATTTACTCTAAATTATCCAGCTTCCCTACCTTCTGCTCTGAAGACGTGTTGGTGGGACTCCATTGCCCAGACTGAAGAACCCCTCCTTTCTAAGCACTGCGGAATTCTCAGGCCCGTCTTCCCCCATCTCTCCCACCCTATCTCACATGACTGCTCATCCAGGCTACCATTTATCTACAGAGTCCCCGTACCTTTGCCCTATGTCCCCATTTCACCCTCCTTCATAAAGAAATGCATTTGGTGGCTGTCGGGTGTAGAAATCAAAATCACACAACATTGCTTCTGACCTAGGGAAACTTGAAATTTAATGGAAAATGGAGTAAAAGGGTTTCTATGGTAAAATCATAAATCGCACATAAGCTCAGGGTCCCACCCCCTCGGGTTAAACATATTGAGCGACCTTGGCCAGGATGGTCCCACTTTTGTTCACTGCCATACTTCTGGCACATCTTTCCTCAGAATATTCCATGTAGCCCATAATGAACTCTTCCTGTAGGAAAGCTACTTAGCTTAGCTAAGAGTTCCTGCAGATATGGGCAATATTGTCTCCATTTCAGAGAAGAGCAATTAAATCCTTTTATAAGAATCCTTGTGTTTCTTTACTTGTCTGTATGTACATGCATGTTTGTGTTTGTATGCATACGCAGAGGTCGGAGGACATCTTTCGGAATTTGATGTTCTCCCTTTACTTTGGTCCCAGGAATTGGACTGACATGATCAGGCTTAGCAATAGGAGCTTTTGTTCACCGAGCCATGATCTTAATAATAGGGAACTTGCCCAAAGTCACACAGCAAGTGTGTAGAAGAACAGAACTTTGAAGTCACATCTGTTCTGTCTTTGAAGTTTGTGTTCCTTACTGGTCTAAGCCACTTTCAAAGAGTCATCTCCGCTGCTCCCTTCATCTGAATCACCCTCTCCCCCCGCTATGCAAGTGTTTTCTTAAACACCAGGAACTTCACCTCTCTCTCGCCTTCTTGTTTTCTTTAGAGTGTTTGAATGACTCCGCCTTTCTCTGAAAGTTCCAATTGAAAAGAGTTAATAAAAATTGTCTTTTATAGAAAGACCTAGAGGGGACAGGAGCTCCAAAAGGAGAACCACAGAACCAAAAATACTGGCCCCGGGATCCCTGCAGACACTGATACCCCAACCAAGGACAATGCATGGAGAATACCTAAAACCCCAGCTCAGATGTAGCCCATAGACTCAGTATCCAAGTGGGGTCCCTAGTAAGGAGAACAGGGGCTTTCTCTGGCATGAACTCAGTGGCAGGCCCTCTGATCACCTCCCCCTGGGGGGTGCAGGTTTGTCAGACCACAGATGAAGACAATATAACCAGTCCTGGTGAGACCTGATAGGCTGGGGTCAAATAGAAGGTGGAGGAGGACCTCCCCTATCAGTGGACTAGGGGAGGGGCACAGAGGGAGAAGAAGGAGGGAGAGTGGGATTGGGAGGAAATGAGAAAGGGGGCCACAGCCAGGATACTAAGTGAATAAATTGTAATAAATAATAAAAAAATAAAATGGAAAACCACACATTTTTTAAAAGTTTTATAAATTATACAAACACATAATTTCATTTGTAAAGTGAGTAAGTTATAAAAGAATAAAATATTTAAATATGAAAATATTCTATCTCCTACATCCCCTCCCCAAATACCTCCACCTATAAATAACCGCCCTTTTTACGCCTCAGTATCCACTTATTCAGTCATTAAATATTTAAAGAACTTCCTTTTCTATTACACACTCCCATCAGCAAAATAATTGGCAACGGACCACAGTCCCTGTTACATGTTACACTACTAAAACAGATCAATTGAGGGAAGGAATTTTTTTTTCTTTTTTAAAGAAGCAATTGGTTGGGCAGAGTGCAGGGAATGTTAGGAAAGAAGTGGGAGACAGTAAGACCTGGAGAGGACAGGAACTCCACAAGGAGAGCAACAGAATCAAAAAAATCTTGGCCCAGGGGTCTTTTCTGAAGAAACAATTCTTAGAGGTACAAGTGGCCAAAATATACACAGAAATGTTCAGCATTTTTCTTTCATCAGTAAAATGCAATGTATGGCTACTTCGAGATTCATCTCACCCTCGTCAGAATAACTGCTAGCACGAACGAACACACACATCAAATGCTGGTGGAGCGGTGCAGGAAAAGTTGATTCGAATGCGAATGAATCCAACCCCTGTGGAATAAAGGACCCTTAGAAAACTCAAAGGAGAAATAGCATGGGATCCAGCTGTGCTACTCCTAAGAATAGGCCCACAGAAATCGAAGACAGAGAGGCCTGTACATCCATGTTTACTATAGCTCTGTTCCCAGTGGTCACAGGCTCAGCCTTGATGCTCATGGACAGGTGAATGAAGAAAAGATGATGTGTGCACACAGCTTTGTGAAGAAGCACCACAGAAGGAGGAAATGATGCCACATGGGGGGAAATGGATAGATCGCGAGTAAACTCGAGATTATGGTATAATAAGTATAATAAGCCAGACTGGAAAAAAAAAACCCTCAAGATTTTCTGTTCTATATCACATGGAAAATTCAGACGTAAAAAATTATATACACATGGATGTATACAAAATCATTGTACATATATGAATATTATGAAGGAAAGATAGAAGGGGAGGAGATCCTCTGCTATCAGTGGACTAGGGAAAGGGCAGAGGGGAGAAGAGGTAGGGTGGGTGGGACTGGGAGGATACTAGGGAGGGGGCTGCAGTGGGGATACGAAGTGAATAAATTGTAATAAATAAATATATAAATAGAATTAAATTAAAAAGAATCAATTGGTTTCTACCTCTAAAGGCTACAAAATCTAAATACATGGTACTAGTATCTGTAATAATATTTTTACTGTATTATTCCATGACAGAAAGCAATTGGACAAGAGGGGTGAATGGCAATGAGATTGATGTATTTGTGAAAGCAGAGCTGTAGGGATTAGATCACAGCTTAAAATTCTGCTTTCTACATGATATGATAGTATACATGAGCGACCCCAAAAATTCAACTAGAGAACTCCTTCAGCTGATAAACACCTTCAGCAAAGTGGCAGGATACAAAATCAACTCAAAAAAATCAGAAGCCCCTCTGTATACCAAAGACAAAAGGGCCGAGAAAGAAATGAGGGAAACAACACCCTTCACAATAGCCACTAGTAACATAAAGTACCTTGGGGTGACTCTAACCAAGCAAGTGAAAGACCTGTTTGAAAAAAACTTTAAGTCTCTAAAGAAAGAAATTGAAAAAGATATCAGAAGATGAAAAGATCCCCCGTGCTCATGGATTGGTAGGATTGACATTGTGAAAAGGGCCATCTTGCCAAATGCAATCTACAGATTCAACACAATTCCTATCAAAATACCAACTCAGTTCTTTACATAACTTGAAAGAAAGATTCTCAGCTTCATATGGAGAAACAAAAAACTCAGAATCTCCAAAACGATCCTGTACAACAACAGATCATCTGGAGGTATCTCCATCCCTGATCTCAAGCTGTACTACAGAGCAATAGTAATAAAAACTGCATGGTATTGTCATAGAAACAGAGAGGAGGATCAATGGAACTGAATAAAAGACCCAGAAATAAACCCAAACACCTATGAATACTTGATTTTTGACAAAGAAGCCAAAACCATTCAATGGAAAAAAAGACAGCATCTTCAACAAATAATGTTGATCCATCTGGATGTCTACATGCAGAAAAATGAAAATGGATCCATATTTATCATCCTACACAAAACTAAAGTCCAAGTGGATCAAAGACCTCAACATGAAACCAGATACTCTAAATTCATTAGAAGAAATAAGTGGGGAAGAGCCTAGAACTCATTGGCACAGGAGACAACTTCCTGAACAGAACACCAACAGCACAGGCTCTAAGAGCGACAATCAATAAATGGGACCTCATGAAACTGAAAAGCTTCTGTAAAGCAAAACACACTGTCATCAGAACAAAACAACAGCCTACAGACTAGGAAAGGATCTTCACCAACCCTATATCTGACAGAGAGCTGATATCCAGCATATATAGAGAACTCAAGAAGTTAAAAAGCAATAAATCAAGTAATCCAATTAAAAAATGGGGCATGGAGCTAAACAGAGAATTCTCTATAGAGGAATATAAAATGGCAGAGAAACACTTAAAGAGATGCTCAACATCCTTAGCCATCAGGGAGATGCAAATCAAAACGACCCTGAGATTTCACCTTACACCCATCAGAATGGCTAAGATAAAAAACTCAAGTGACGATACATGCTGGAGAGGATGTAGAGAAAGGGGAACCCTCCTCAATTGCTGGTGGGAATGTAAACTGGTTTAACCACTTTGGAAGTCAATCTGGCGCTTTCTCAGACAGTTAGGAATAGTGCTTCCTCAAGATACAGGCTATACCACTCCTAGGCACATACCAAAAATTTGCTCAAGTATACAACAAGGACATTTGCTCAATCATGTTTGTAACAGCTTTATTTGTAATAGCCAGAACCTGGAAACAACCCAGATTTCCCTCAACGGAGGAATGGATACAGAAATTGTGGTATTTTTACACAATGGAATACTACTCAGCAGTCAAAAACGAGGAAATCATGAAATTTGCAGGCAAATGGTGGGATCTAGAAAAGATCATCCTGAGAGAGGTATCCCAGAAGGAGAAAGACACACATGGTATATACTCACTCATATAGTCCTATAAGATATGACAAACATAATGAAATCTATACACCTAAAGAAGATAAACAAGAAAGAGGACCCGGGGTAAGATGCTCAATCCTCACTTAGAAAGACAAATGGGATGTGCATTGGACGTAGGAGAAAGACTCTACCTAGCAGTGTACCAAAGCAGATACTAAGACTCATAACCAAACCTTTGCAGAGTACAGGGAATCAAATGAAAGAAGGGGGAGTTTGTATGATGTGGAAAGAATAGGAGCTCCACAAGGACCAAATATATCTGGGCACAGGGGTCTTTTCTGAGACTGACATTCCACCAAGGACCATGTATGGATATAACCTAGAACCTCTGCTCGGATGAAGCCTGTGGTAGCTGAGTAACCAATTGGTTTCCCATAGTAAGGGGAACAAGGACTATTTCTGACAGGGACTCAATGGCAGGCTCTTTGACCTCCCCATCCCCCAAGGGAGGAACAGTCCTGCTAGGTCACAGAGGAGGACTTTGCAGCCAGTCCTGAAGATGCCTGATAAAACAGGGTCAGATGAAAGGGGAGGAGGTCCTCCCCTATCAGTGGACTTGGAAAGGGGCAGGGAGGAGATGAGGGAGGGGAGGAAGGGAAGGAAGGTTTGGGAGGGAATGAGGGAGCGGGATACAGCTGGGATACAGAGTTAATAAAATCTAACTAATTTGAGGTGCGGAGAGTGCACATGATGGGACAGGGAGATGAGCGAGACTAAGGTACATGATATAAAACTTGCAAAGAAGCAACAAAAAGTTAAAAAGAAAAACAGAATGTTGGCAGACTCCTTTAGACCACAGCAGTCCTAGACTGAGAATATCTCTTGCCTCTGTGTGTTTTCCACCTCCTGCCTCTGTCCTATTACCTTGTATCTATTCAAACATAATATTGGGTTGATTATTACTGCTCTGTGATGAATCTTAATAACCAGGAAGGAAAATCCCTCTTTTCTACTCCTCATGTTCAAGTGCATAGCTCACGCTTCCATAGTTAAAAGTCATCTTGCAGTTTTAGTTGAAATTGCGTAATATTTAAAGGTGAACTTGGGCGGAGAACACATCTTTATGGCATTGAGCTTTCTAAATATCACAACGGTGTATGTTTTCAGAAATGCAAGTTTTCCTTTCATCCATAAAGTTTTCTACATATTAAAAAAAATCTCATAACATTTATTCTATGGACTATTACACATTTCCTTACAGTTGTGACTGGGTCCTTCCTTTCCGTTGCATTTTATACCTGTGACGGAACCAGAAAGGAGCTGTTTGTTTTTACACATTGAAGCCACATAATTTTTGTGGTCTCTCTCTAGTACTAATGATTTGCTGACTTGTAATATTCATGCAGTCATCTTACCAACAAATGTGACTTAGTTACTTCTTTCGCTAGGATCTTATAATTTAGTGTGTGTGTATGTGTGTGTGTGTGTGTGTGTGTGTGTGTGTGTGTGTTTTGTTGAAGTTTATAAACCTTCCAGCACAATAGTAATAAGCATGAGAGCTAGAACACTTACAAGAGAAGGCTTCTGAAGTGTTTCCAGGGTGTGTGATAGCGCCGTAGACACACAGATTACCTCAAGGATAGTGTGCCCTTTTCATAATTTGCTTAAAACTCTTTTTGTCAGAAATGCAGATTGGGTTTTACTAAAGGCTCTTTAGAAACAGTGAAGCTGACTATAAGAATATTTCTTTTTGCTTCTGGGACAACTTACTCAGGATGATCCTTTCCAGATCCCACCATTTACCTGCAAATTTCATGATTTCCTTATTTTTCATTGCTGAGTAATATTCCATTGTGTAGATGTACCACAATTTCTGCATCCATTCTTCAGTTGAGGGGCATCTGGGTTGTTTCCAGCTTCTGGCTATTACAAATAAAGCTGCTACAAACATGGTTGAGCAAATGTCCTTTTTGTGTACTTGAGCCTCTTTTGGATATATACCCAGGAGTGGTATGGCTGGATCTTGAGGAAGCGCTATTCCTAGTTGTCTGAGAAAGCGCCAGATTGATTTCCAGAGTGGTTGTACAAGTTTACATTCCCACCAGCAGTGGAGAAGGGTTCCCCTTTCTCCACAACCTCTCCAGCATGTGTTGTCACTTGAGTTTTTGATCTTGGCCATTCTCATGGGTGTAAGGTGAAATCTCAGGGTTGTTTTGATTTGCATTTCCCTAATGGCTCGTGAGGTTGAGCATTTCTTTAAGTGCTTCTCTGCCATTCAGTATTCCTCTACAGAGAATTCTCTGTTTAGCTCTGTTCCCCATTTTTTAAGTGGATTACTTGGTTTGCTGCTTTTCAGCTTCTTTAGTTCTTTATATATACTGGATATGAGTCCTCTGTCAGATAAAGGGTTGGTGAAGATTCTTTCCCAATCTGTAGGTGGTCGCTTTGTTTTGATGACAGTGTCCTTTGCTTTGCAGAAGCTCTTCAGTTTCATGAGGTCCCGTTTATTGATTGTTGCTCTTAGAGCCTGTGCTGTTGGTGTTCTGTTCAGGAAGTTTTCCCCTGTACCAATGAGTTCTAGGGTATTTCCCACTTTTTTTTCAAGCCGATTTAATGTGTCTGGTTTTATGTTGAGGTCTTTGATCCACTTGGACTTCAGTTTTGTGCAGGGTGACAAGTATGGATCTATTTTCATTTTTCTACATGTAGACATCCAGTTAGACCAGCACCATTTGTTGAAGATGCTATCTTTTTTCGATTGTATGGTTTTGGCGTCTTTGTCAAAGATCAGGTGTCCATAAGTGTGTGGGTTTATTTCTGGGTCCTCTGTTCAGTTCCATCGATCCACCATTCTGTTTCTATGCCAGTACCATGCAGTTTTTAAAACTGTTGCTCTATAGTACAACTTAAGATCAGGGATGGAGATACCTCTAGAAGATCTTTTATTGTAGAGGATTATTTAAGTGATTCTGGGTTTCTTGTTATTCCATATACTCACTCATATAGACATACAACATAGGACAAACCCACTAAAACCTGTGCATCTAAAGAAACTAAGCAAGAGAGAGGACCCTAACTAAAACGTCCAATCCCCATCCAGAAAGGCAAAGAGGATGGACATCAGAAGAAGAAGAAAACAGGAAACAACCTAGGAACCTACCACAGAGGGCCTCTGAAAGCCTCTGCCCTTCAGACTATCAAAGCAGATGCTGAGCCTGATGGGCAACTGTTGGGCAGGTGAACGGAATTTTAGGTGAGAAGTGGGAAATAGTAAGAGCTGGAGAGGACAGGGTCTCCACAAGGAGAGCAACAGAACAAGAAAATTTGAACACAGGGAACTTCCCAGAGACTCATACTCCAACCAAGGACTATTCATGGAGATAACCCAGAACCCCTGCACAGATGTAGCCCAGGGCAGTTCAGAGTCCAATTGGGTTACATAGTAATGTGAAGAGGGACTGCCTCTGACATAATCTGATTGGCCTGCTCTTTGATCACCTCCCTCTGGGGGGGGGGGGAGCAGCCTTACCAGGCCACAGTAGAGGACAGTACAGCCACTTTTGATGTGAACTGACAGACTAAGATCAGAAAGGAGAGGAGAACCTCCCCTATTAGTGGACTTGGGGAGTGGCATGCAAGCAGAGGGAGGAGGGAGGGTGGGATTGGGAGGAGAGGAGGGAGGGGCTTATGGGGGGATGCAGAATGAATAAAGTGTAATTGATGAAAAATTTAAGAAAAAAGGGAAAAAAATAATTTAAGAACCTTAAATGACTTTCAAAATTGGAGGAAAACATGGAGTTAGTCCATTGGCATGGAGCACGTCTCGCCCCTGGGGGCAATGGTCTCCTGAACCTACTCAGACCTCGGACACCACCACTGCTAGTTCTAGAACTGACGCAGGATGTTCCAACGAGGGGTTAAGGCTTCTCATAATATTTCCTATAAGCCCACACCTGTTTGTCTATATCCCCCATTTTTATTCATTATTAGCCAGATAGAGCCAAGTAATTGTGGTAATGATACTTGCTTTTTTGCCCAATGCTGGAATGCTAGTAAATTTAGGTATGCCCTGGTTACTCGCATGCCTCACTGGGTGCCTGTGCCCATTGATGCCCCTCACGCTATGACTCTCTTCAGACAGAAAAGGGATCTTGGAACTACAGCCACCATTGTTACTACTATCTCATTGACGGCTGTTGTAGCTACCACCGGGGCATTAGCCATGAGTCATACTGGGCAGACTGCTCAGACCCTGAATAATCATTTAGCCAATGTAGCTCATGCCTTAGTTGTACATAAAGGAATTAATGCTCAACTAAAAGGAAGCTTGATGGTGTTCAATCAGAGGATTGACCTCTTGCAGGAGCAAATTGATACCCTATGGCAAATCACTCAACCTGGCTGTCAATGAAAGTATGCTGGACTTTGTGTCACTAGCATACAACATGAGAATTTTTCCTGTGCTGCAAATCTGTCTAAACAATTGTCGAGCTATATTTTAGGTAATTGGACTGGAGAATTCGATACTACGATGGAGCAGCTGAGAGTGGCCATTGTCACAGTAAATTCTACCGGAGTGGACGCAGGACTAGCCACAGGATTATCAACATGGATTGCTGCAGCCATGAATCATCTGAAGGAATGGGCGGGCATGGGAGCGTTAGCAGGCCTTCTGGTGTTGGTCTCCTTGGTTTGCCTGTGGTATATATGCAAGATTAGAGTCTCACAACAGTGTGATGCAGCCATGATCATTCAGGCCTTTACAGCCATTGAAGCAGGACATTCTCCCCAAGCATGGTTAGCTACCATAAAACGCTAAAATGTTACGCTCAGGATGCGAGGCTAAGCACTGCACTCCAGGGTCAGCCGCTTTGGACCCAGAGAAGAGCATGTCTGATTGCATGCGGGTTGATGCCCCAGGTCCCGCCTCTGAGAAAAAGGTATCGGACGGGTCTGATGCTCTTTGGGTGGATGACACCTAAATGAACATCAGTACAAAGTCCAAATTTATTTCTAATATCAGAAATCAGACCTCTACTCTTGCCTGATGCGTCTAAAACAAAAAGGGGGAACTGTAGAGAGCTGCGGAATGCTATGCCTTAAAGATGGAGCTGGTTTCCGCCTTCCACCTTCCCGATGGTGAGTGCTCTCTGTCATGAACAATTCCACATTTGGCTAAGGCTGAGGATCTGGCTTGCTTCCATGTATGTGGACCTATCTGCATTGCCCACGTGGCACGCCTGGGTTGGCTACCCAGAGGCTATTTAAGCTGTGGGCTGGCTTTCCCCGGGGTCCGAGGATTGTTCAATGTTCCTGAATAAACTGCATTGAAAAAAAAAAAAGAATATTTCTTTATTTCTCTTTATTTTTTTTTTTTCAATGCAGTTTATTCAGGAACCTTGAACAATCATCTGACCCTGGGGAAAGGCAGCCCACAGCTTAAATAGCCTCTGGGTAGCCAACTTAATTTATTTTTTCAATTTATTCATTATACACCTCAATTGAAGCCCCTCCCTCAACTCCTCCCAGTCTGCTCTCCCTCTCTCCTCCCCAACCTCTTCCCCTCATCCACTCAAAGGGGGAGTTCTCCTTCTCTGTCATCTGCCCATAGCTTATCAAGTCTCATCAGGACTGCCTGGATCCTTTTCCTCTGTTAGCCTGTCAAAGCTGCAATGCCAAGAGTGAGTGATCAAAGAGCAGGTAACCTAGTTCATGACAGAGGCAGCCCCCGTTCCAGTTACTTGGGGACATACATGGAGACTGAGCTGCCTATGGGCTACATCTGAACAGGACATCTAGGTCCTCTCCATGCATGATCCCTGGTGATGGATCAGTCTCTCTCTGCAGGACCCTCTGGGCTCAGGATTTTTAGCTTTCTTGGTCTCCCTGTGGGGATCCTGTCTCCTCCAGGTCCTTCTATCCCTTCCACACACTTCTTCCTAAGACTCCCCGTGCTCTGCCCAAAGTTTGGTTGTGAGTGTCAGCATCTGCTTCCATCTCCTGTTGGGTGGAGCCTTTCAGAGGACCATCTATAGGAGACTCCCATCCTTTTACCTCTCTTTCACTGCTTCTGGTGTCTATCCTGTCTGCCATTCTGAATGAGATTTAAACATTCTCCCCAGGGTCCTCCTTTTGTTTAGCTTCTTTGGGTCTGTAGATTTTAGTATGGCTATCCTATATTACATTTTTAATATCCGCTTATAAGTGAGTATATACATGTCTGTCTTTCTATTTCTGGGTTACTACACTCAGGATGATCTTTTCTAGTTCCATCCCTTTGCCTGCAAAATTCATGATTTCTTGTTTTTAATTGCTGAGTAGTATTCCATTGTGTAAATGTACCACAATTTCTGTATCCATTCCTCGGCTGAGGGACATCTGGGTTGTTTCCAGAATCTGGCTATTACAATAAAGCTACTATGAACATAGTTGAGCAAATGTTCTTGTTGAATGGTGGGGCATCTTTTGGGTATATACCCAGGAGTGGAATGGAATAGCTGGATCTTGAAGTAGAACTATTATCAATTTTCTGAGAAAGCACCCAATTGATTTCCAAAGTGGTTGGACAAGTTCGAACTCCCACCAGCAACGGAAGAGGGTTCCCCTTTCTCCACATTCTCTCCAGCATGTATTGTCACTTGAGTTTTTGATCTTAGCTATTCTGATCAAGTGTAAGATGGAATCTCTGAGTAATTTTGGTTTGCATATCCCTGATGACTAAGGATGTTGAGTATTTCTTTAAGTGTTTCTCCACTATTTGGTATTCCTCTATTGAGAATCCAATCAAAGACCTAGAAATAAACCCACACACCTAAAGACACCTGATTTTGGACGAAGATGCCAAAACCATACAATGGGGAAAAAATAGCATCTTCAACAAATGGTGCTGGTCTAACTGAATGTCCACATGAAGAAAAATGCAAAAAGACCCATATCTATCACCAGCACAAAACTAAAGTCCAACTGGATCAAAGACCTCAACATAAAACCAGACACACTAAATCTGTTGGAAGAAAAGTGGAAAAGAGCCTCGAACTCATTGGCACAGAAGATAACTTCCTCAACAGAACACCAACAGCTCAAGCTCTAATATCAACAATTAATAAACGGGACCTCCTGAAACTAAAAATCTTCTATAAAGCAAATGATACTGTCAACAGAACAAAAAGACAGACTGGGAAAAGATCTTCACCAACCCTACATTCAATAGAGGGCTAATATCCAAAATACATAAAGAACTCGTGAAATTATACAACAACCAAAAAATGAAGTTTAAAAATGGGGTACAGAGAATTGCTTTATTTATTTATTAAATATTTATTACAATTTAGTCATTTTGTATCCCAGCTGTAGCCTCCTGTCTAATCTCCTCCCAGTTCCATCCTCGCTCCCTTTTCCCTATTCCACTAGTCCACTGATAGAGGAGGTCCTCCTTACCTTCTATTTGACCCTACCCAATCTGGTCTCATCAGGACTGTCTACATTGTCTTCCTCTGTGGCCTGGCAAGGCTGCACCCCCCAAGGGGAGGTGATCAAAGAGCCAGCCACTGAGTTCATGTCAGAGACATCCCCTGTACCCCTTACTAGAGAATCCACTTGGAGACTGACCTGTCTATGGTCTACATCTGAGCAGGGGTCTAGGTCCTCTCCATGCATGGTCCTTGGCTGGAGCATTGGTCTCTGCAGGTCCCCCTGGGCCCAGCATTTTTGGTTCTGTTGCTCTCCTTGTGGACCTCCTGCTCCCTCAAAGTCCTTCTACCTCCCTCTTCTTTCATAAGGATTCTGGCACTCTGCCCAAAGTTTGGCTATGAGTCTCAGCATCTGCTTCAATACCTTGATGATTAGTCTTTCAGAGGCCCTCTGTGGTATGCTCCTGCCCTGTTCCCTGTCTTCTCCTGCTTCCCATGTCCATTCCGTTTGCTTTTCTGAATGATGATTGGGCATCTTCCCTAGGGTCCTCCTTGTTGTTTAGCTTCTTTAGGACTATAGATTTTAGTTTGTCTATTCTATATTACATGCCTATTATCCACTTACAAGTGAGTATATACCATGTGGGTATTTCTGCCTCTGGGATACCTCACTTAGGATGATCTTTTTGAGTTCCATCCATTTGCTTGCAAATTTCATGACTTCCTTGTTTATAATAGCTGAGTAGTATTCCATTGTGTAAATGTACCACAATTTCTGTATCCATTCCTCTGTTGAGGGACATCTGGGTTGTTTCCAGGTTTTGGCTATTATGAATAAAGCTGCCATGAACATGGTTGAGCAAATGTCCTTGTTGAATGGTAGGGCACCATTTGGGTATATGCCTAGGAGTGGTCTAGCTGGATCTTGAGGTACCATTATTCCTAATTTTCTGAGAAATTTCTATTAATGTTTTAAAGTGGTGTATTAGAGTATAAAATACTTCAGCACTGTTTCATTGTCAAGGCACTACTACTTTAAAATCACTTCATATAGAAGTTTGACCCTTTCCCATAAGTAGAGTGTTTATGTATGTTGCTCTAGTATGTGAGGAAGAGTCATGCAAAATGAGATTTCTTTGTTTTCCTACCCTTGGGGAAAAGTAAACAAAGAGACTGTTAATCTTGTCCTTAAAGTTTTTCCAATGAAAACTATAAAGGGGGAGAGCAGACATGAAGTTCCTTCCATACCTGAGGAGGTTTGGTAGTTGATAGCTGCCGGGAAAGGAAGAATCTTTTTTCTTTAAGGGAGTGGCTCTGACAGGTTGAACAAGACAGCACCAATTGAAATAGCTGAGTTTATTTAAAAGAAAAGAAGGAAGGAAGGAAGGAAGGAAGGAAGGAAGGAAGGAAGGAAGAAAGGAGGGAGGAAAGAAGGAAGGAAGGAAAGAAAGAAGGAAGGAAGGAAGGAAGGAAGGAAGGAAGGAAGGAAGGAAGGAAGGAAGAAGGAAGGAAAAGGATGGGTATGGAAAGGAGAGTGGATTTTGGAGAAGTAGAAAGAAGAAGTGTGCAAGACACATTGTAGAAAATTTTCATTCTAATGGCCAAAAAGATATGAATTTAATGGTATTTTTGGAGGCGTTATTTCTCCCATAGTGATCTTTTCCTTTACTTTATAGGTCTTTTTGCATATATATTATGGCTTTCTGCTTTATGCTTTTATAAGATTTTTGTGTTTGCAAACATGTGTGTCTCCACATCCGAATGTGTTTCTTGGGCCTTTTATTTGGCTCACTTTCTTCTGTTTATTTCTTTCCTATTCAGTTTTTTAATCTTACCTTACTTTATTTTATATTATTTTTAGATGCCTGTTTGCTTCTAATGAAAGAAAGACAGTGTTGATATGGGTGGGAGGAGAAGAGGGGAAGATCTTAAAGGGGAAAGAGGAGGAGAAACCATCATCAAAATATATTATATGAAATAAAAGACTATTTTCCATTTATAAAATAGAAAAAATTCTCTATGTAAGCTTATTTGGAGTTAAAAGTAAAGGTGATTTGTATTAATAACTCTGAATATAATGATTATTAATATTTTGAAATTCTTATTATTAAGAGAATATTGAAATACTTTTTTCTACATGGTCATCTATTTAGTAAGGTTTTGATTATATAGTAACTTATGGATATTATTTGTCTTAATATTTTTTTAATATTTCTCTAATTCCATTTAATTTTGTTTCTATGATGGTATTTATTTGAATATATTAATTTTGTGATTATCTTGCAAGAATTCATTTATAGTTTATTTTTATTTCCTCATCTTCAGCAGTTTTTTTTTAACCTGGATCTTTAAGTTGACCTAAAATGTGTATGTTGTGCTTATACTAATTAGTTTAATAAGACCCTCCAAAAATCACCAAATCAAGATAATGAAACTATACAATACCTTCAAAATTTACTAGAAAATGAATCAAAGTAATAATTAACTGGAGATATCTTTGTAGATTTTCTTTTCTATACTTCTTTTCTCTTATTTCTACATAATTATAGCTGCCAATATGCTTTATGCTCTTCACTATGGGTTAACTTGAATTTTCTAAGTTTCATATATATGAGATGATTCATCACTAAATAATAAAGTGATTAATCACTTCTACAAAAGTGTGTAAAATGGCTAGTGTGTGCTATTGAATGTATCAATAGTTCTTTTCTTGATTGCCCAATGTTCTTTTGTAATGGAAAAATCATAATGTGCTTATCTGTGTATTTGTTGGCTGGTGTTTTTGACTACTTCTTACTTTTGGCTATTATAAATAATGTTATGAGTATTCCTGCACAGGTCTTTGCAAAGACTTATGCTTCCCTTTACCTTGAAAAAAATACCAAAGTGTCAAGTGTGTAATCATATAAGTTATATTTGACTTATTCAGAAGCTGAAAAATCTCACTGCAAATTTGTTACATACTTTTGCATTCCCTAAGGGTTTTGTGAGAGGATCACTTCATCCACTCCACGGGCTCTTTAATGGACAGTGTTGTCATTTTTTGAATTTTGTCCAATTTTTATAAATATGTTTTATTCCTCAAAGTGGTTTTAATTAATATTTCCTTAATTAGTAATGGTGTTGAACATTGCTTTATGTACATATTTGTCCTCTGCACAGTTTATTTGGTAAAATGTGTTTTAATGTCTGTTTGTTGCTTAACTGGCTTATTTCTCCAGTTCTGAGCTTTGAGACTTTACAAATATTTTTCATATATCTTTATAAATATTTGTCAATAACTTTTCCACCTGTTTCTGCACCATTTGTTTAAAAAGACTATCTTGTTTCTACTGAATTATTTTGCTCTTTTCTATCACATCATTTTGCCATACATCTATAGCTTATTTCATGGCACTACGTTTAGTTTGGGTGACTTATTTGTCAAACATTATGGGAGTTACTGCTAACTCCCATACTATTATACTTAGTTATTATGCTAAGCTTGGAAGCAGAATATTCTAAGCACCCAAAAACTCTATGTCTTTGCTGTTTATCAGTACTCCTTTGACTATTGTAGGGCCAATGTATTTAGATGAATTTTAAAATTGCCATATCAATGTGTAGCTTACCCTACTTATTCTGCCCTACCCCAAGGGAAAAACTTGAATACACAAATCACTTGAATAGAATTTATATCATACCAAGACCAATTGCTCTGATCTGAACTAGCTCTATAATTAATTTGAAAATGTCCTCTGTCACAGTTTTCTATGTGTGTTTTGAGTTTTAGAGGCTGTTGTAAATGTATTTTAATTTATACTTGGTTATTTTTTTTATTTAATTGTTTTATTAATTACAGCTTATTCACTTTGTATCCCCCCTGCACCTCCTTCCTCCTCCACTCCCAACCCACCTACCCTCTTCTCCACCCGTGTCCCTCTCCTAGCCCACTGATAAGGGAGGTCCTCCTCCCCTTCCCTCTGATCCTAGTCTATCAGGTCTCATCAGGAGTGGCTGCATTGTCTTCTTCTGTGGCCTGGTAAGGCTGCTGCCCCCTCAGTGGGAGGTGATCAAAGAGCAGGCCAATCAGTTCATGTCAGAGACAGCACCTATCCCCATTACTATGGAGCCCACTTGGATACTGAACTGCCATAGGCTTTTTGGATCTGTTGCTGTCTGTGGAGCTCCTGTCCACTCCAGGTCTTACTATCTCCTACTTCTTTCATAAGATTCCCTACACTCTGCCCAAAGTTTGGCTATGAGTCTCAGCATCTGCCTTGATACCCTGCAGGGTAGAGCCTTTCAGAGACCCTCTGTGGTAGGCTCCTGTCCTGTTCCCTGTTTTCTCCCTCCTCCGATGTCCATCTTCTTTGCCTTTCTGAATGGGGATTAAGCATCTTAGCCAGAGTCCTCCTTCCTAATTAACTTCCTTAGGTGTACAAATTTTAATATGTTTATCCTGTATTATATGTCTAATATCCACTGATGAGTAAGTACATACCCTGTGTGTCTTTCTTCTTCTGGGATACCTCACTCAGGATTATTTTTTCCAGTTTCCACCATTTACCTGCAAATTTCATGATTTCTTTGATTTTAATTGCTGAGTAATATTCCATTGTGTAAATATAGCAAAATTTCTGTATCCATTCCTCAACTGAGGGTCATCTGGGCTGTTTCCAGCTTCTGGCTATTACAAATAAAGCTGCTATAAACATGGCTGAGAAAATGTTCTTGTTGTATACTTGAGCATTTTTGGATATATGCCTAGGAGTGGCATAGCTGGATCTTGAGGAAACGCTATTCCTAATTGTGAGATAGCACCAGATTGATTTCCAAAGTAGTATAAGTTTACATTCCCACCATCAGTGGAGGAGGGTTCCCTTTCTCCACATCCTCTCCAGTATGTGTTGTCACTAAGAAAAAGTGGGAAAGAGCCTTGAACTCATTGGCATAGGAGACAACTTCCTGAACAGAACACCAACAGCACAGGCTCTAAGAGCAATCAATAAATGGGACCTCATGAAACTGAAAAGCTTCTGTAAAGCAAAGGACACTGTCGTCAAAATAAAAAGACTGCCTACAGATTGGGAAAGAATCTTCACCAACCCTATATCTGACAGAGGGCTAATATCCAGTATATATAAAGAACTCAAGAAGTTAAACAGCAACAAATCAAGTAATCCAATTAAAAAATGGGCTACAGGGCTAAATAGAGAACTCTCAATAGAGGAATATAAAATGGCAGAGAAACACAAAGAAATGTTCAACATCCTTAGTCATCAGAGAAATGCAAGTTGAAACAACCTTAAGATTTCACCTTACACCCATCAGAATGGCTAAGATGGTTATTATTAATACGCAGAAATACAATGTTTTATTGAAATGTAGTTTCAATACTACTAAAGTTACCTAGTTTTGGAAGGGGTGTGTGTGTGCGCCAGCAGACTATCTACATATGCAATCAAGTTTTCTAAGAATGAAGACACTTTGATTTTTTTTATTTTTATTTTATTTTATTTTATTTTTGACCAGCTGCCTTTTACCTCTTTCCCTTGCCATAATTTACTAGACTGGTCACAAATACAATATTCAATCAAAAGCAAATAGGTGGGTGTAGCTTACATTTATATTCTACTTCTCAACATCCTGACACAAGAGTATCACAGCAATTATGGGGCCAACCAAGTCTACGCAGGGAGCTTGAGGTTATTCTCGATTACAGAGTGAGACCCTGTGGTGATTACTGTTAACTGACAACTTGACCAAATCTCGAATCATCTGGCAGATATGGAGAGAGAACAGCTTGTGATTGTATGGATATTGCCCCTCCCCCAAACAAAAACAAAAACAAACAAACAAAGCAAACAAACAAAAACACTATAGCCTACAGGAAAGGGTAGAGGGGAACGTGGGACATAAAGCAGGCAGAAAGGATTCCGGGATAGATGTAGGTGCAAGAGAGTCTCCTAGGAAGGTGTAAGGAGAAGAGACACATTGGTACCTGAGCAAAGGTAATTAGCCACAGGGCAAAATGTAGATTAGAATATATGGACTATTATTGAGTTATGAGCTAGTCAGAGAAGAACCTAGCTACATGGCCTAGGTATTTGTGAATATATTTTGAGTTTTATGAGTTATTATTCCTGAGCTTGAGCTTGAGAGAAACAAACAAACAAACAGCAAAATAAACAAACAAACAAAAAACATTGCAATATAACTGTGCCCAATAGGAGGCTAGAACCCAAGTGTAAGACCTGAGAGAACTCCCAGGTGAAAAGCGGTTTCCTAGCCAAAGAGTGGGGAAGGAACAGCTGAAGTACAGCTGGCCAAAAAAGCCAGCAAACCTGTGTGAGGCCTAGTGCTGCACAGTGCCCTAGAGAGAGCTAGGCATGGCTCTTAGTTGATACCTGTAGAACGCAGACCTGTGGCTCCTTGAAGAGGCCCTGACGGGCAGCTGAGTACTTGAGTGGGGCATAGGAGCAACTGGTGCAGCGATGGGTGGCAAAAGCAGTGGAGACATGTGAAGAACCCCTAGAGCCACATTCAGCGACCACTTTGCATTGCCAAGCGGCACAGATGCCCAGTCACTCAAGCCAGCTTACTGTTTAAGACTTCCTTTTCCTGTTCGGTAGGTTGCAGCAGCCTAGCCCTTTAACATTTTGCTCACTTGGTCATAGAAAGGCTGCAAGCAGAACAAACACCCAAGTCCAGACCTAGAAAAACTCTGAATAGGTTAAAATATGCTTAAAAATATGCTTAGGTGCTGAAGAAAGAAAGAGGCCTGGATAAAAAATTCACAGATAAATATAAATAGTTTGAAATTGGGAATTTTGAAGAAGTAAGACACATAAAGATGAGATGGGAGTCCAAGATGGCGGTGACCAATGTGTACCGGATCTGAGGGGCACAGGACCCAGGGCAAGAGGGGACAACCCGTGAGCTGAGACAGTTTGGATCCAGGTCACTCATGGACGTCTCCAGGGACTGAGAGTGGCTCATATTCAACCCCCCTGCACTTCCCCTTGCCCAAGCATGGCCTCCCTGCTCCGCAGAGGCAGAGGCAGCCGTGGTTGACTCAAGCATGAGCCTCCGAGCTAGGGCAGAGGCAGCAGCTGTATGGGCCTCCTAGATCTTCAGCTCAGTGGGGAGCTGTACAGGACTGCCAAGTCTGCAACTGCAGCGGGGCGCCTGCTAGCCAAGCAGCATCCTCCATCCTCCCTGACTGAGACAGCAGAGGTGGCTGCCCCAAGTACAGGTCTCCCTGCTCGGCGACCAAACAGTGGACACCACAGAGCTGACAGAGCTCCTACACTCTCATTTGCCCCTGAGGGCCCAAATCTGAGAGTAGAGAACAGGAGGAACCCCTGTGCGTTCTGATTAGGCCTGCGAGCGAGTGAGTGAACCCTCAAGTGAATGCTTGCAGAGTCCCAGATCCAGGGAAAAGTTCCAAACACAAAACATCCAAGAAATCAAGGATGACATAAAAACACAAAATCTAACAATAATAGGAATAGAAGACAAAGAAGATTCCAGGCTCCAAGGTCCAGAAAATATTTTCAAGAAAATCATAGAAGAAAATTTTCCCAACTTAAAGAAAGAGATGTCCATAAACGTTCAAGAGGCCTACAGAACACTAAATACACTAGACCAAAAGAGAAACACCTCACATTACATCATAGTCAAAACACTAACTCTACAGAACAAAGAAAAAATATTAAAAGGAGCAAGGGAAAAAGGTCAAGTAATATATAAAGGTAGACCTATCAGAATCACACCAGAATTCTCAACAGAAATTATGAAAGCCAGAAGGGCCTGGGCAGATGTAATACAGACTCTAAGAGACCACAGCTGCCAACTCAGGCTACTATACCCAGCAAAGCTTTCAATCAACATAGATGGAGAAAACAAAATATTCCATGACAAAACTAATCTTAAACAGTGTCTACACGGCAACCCAGCCCTATAGAAGATACTAGAAGGAAAACTGCAATCCAACGAAATCAACTACACCCAAGAAAACACAGGATATAGATAACTTTACAACAAAAATTTTAAAGAAAACAAGCATAGAAACAAAGTAACACTACCAACTCCACAAGAAAAAGAACTAACATTCATTAGTCAATATTATCTATCAACATAAAGGGACTCAACTCTCCAATAAAAATATGCAGACTAACAGAATGGTTGCAGAAACAGGATCCAACATTCTGCTGCATCCAAAAAACGCACCTCTGCAACAAAAGTAAATAGCATAAAGGGCTGAAAAAAATGTTTTTCCAAGCAAATGGTGCCAGAAATAAGCTGAAGTAGCTATCCTAATATCTAATAAAATAGACTTTCAACCAAAATTAATAAAAAAAAAAGATGAAGAGGGGCACTTCATTCTCATCAAAGGAAATATCCACCAGGAGGACATCACAATCCTGAACATCTGTGCCCCAAATACAAGAGCACCTGCAATTATAAATGAAACATTATTAAAGCTTAAATCACACATCAATCCCAACACCTTAATAGTGGGAGACTTCAACACTCCAATCTCACTAAGGGATGAATCATCTAGAAAGAAGCTAAATAGGGAAATAATGACACATACAGAGGTCTTAAATCAAATGGACCTAATAAATGTCTACAAAACTTTTTACTTAAGCTCAAAAGAGTATGCCTTCTTTTCAGCACTTCACAGAACTTTCTCAAAAATTGGCCACATAGTCAGGCACAAAGCAAGCCTCAACAGATACAAGAAGATCGAAATAATCCTTTGTATCATATCAG
Source organism: Meriones unguiculatus (assembly GCF_030254825.1). Taxonomy (NCBI): domain Eukaryota; kingdom Metazoa; phylum Chordata; class Mammalia; order Rodentia; family Muridae; genus Meriones; species Meriones unguiculatus. The sequence continues at coordinate 76,713,596 of NC_083354.1, read as the reverse complement.
ACCACCATGGCCTAAAATTAGTCCTCAACAACAACAGCATCAACAAGAAGCCTTCATACATATGGAAACTAAACAACTATATACTCAATGACTGCTTGGTCAGGGAAGAAATGAAAAAAGAAATTAGAGACTTCCTAAAATTCAATGAAAATGAAGGCACAACTTTCCCAAACTTATCGGACACAATGAAAGTAGTGCTAAGAGGAAAGTTCATAGCACTAAGTGCCTCCAGAAAGAAGTTTGAGACATCTCATAAAAGCAACTTAACAGCACACCTAAAATCCCTAGGAAAAAAAAGAAGCAGACACACCTAAGAGGAGTAGACAATTGGAAATAATCAAACTCAGAACTGAAATCAATGAATTAGAAACAAAATAATTCAAAGAATCAATGAGACCAAGAGCTGGTTCTTTGAGAAAATCAACAAGATAGACAAACCCTTAGCCAAACTAACTAAAAGGCAGAGAGAAACTATCCAAATCACCAAAATCAGAAATGAAAAGGGAGACATAACAACAGACACTGAGGAAATCCAAAGAATCATTAGGTCTTACTACAAAAGCCTATGTGCCACAAAATTTGAAAATCTAAATGAAATAGACCATTTTCTTGACAGTTTCCACTTACCAAAATTAAATCAAGATCAGGTAAATAGATCAAATGGTCCTATAACCCCCAAGGAAATAGAAGCAGTCATCAAAAGTCTACCTTTCAAAAAATTGCCCAGGGCCAGATGATATCAACACAGAATTGTACCAGACCTTCAAAGAAGAGCTACCTACAATTCTCCTGAAACTCATTTTATGGAGCCACAGTCACTTTGATACCTAAACCACACACACAAAGACCCAACAAAAAAAGAGAACTTCAGACATCTCTCTTATAAACATTGATGCAAATCTACTCAATAAAATACTTGCAAACCAAAATGAAGAACTCAAAAAATACCATCCACCATGACCAAATAGGCTTCATCCCAGGCATCCAGGAGTAGTTCAATATACATAAATCCATCAGTGTAATCCACCATATGAACAAACTGAAGGAGTAAAACCACATGATCATCTCCTTAGAAGCCGAAAAAGCACATGAAAAAATCCAGCACCCATTCATGGTTAAGTCTTGGAGAGATCAGAGATACAAGGCACATATCTAAACAGTAAAGACAATATGCAGCAAATCTAAAACCAATATCAAACTAAACGGAGAGAAACTTAAATCAATCCCACTGAAACCAGAGACAAGGCAAGGCTGGCCATTCTCTCCTTATCTCTTCAACATACTATGTCAAGTCCTATCTAGAGCAATAAGACAACTAAAGGAAATCAAGGGGATACAAATTAGAAAGGAAGAAGTCAAAGTATCACTATTTGCAGATGATACGATAGTATATATGAGTGACCACAAAAATTCAACCAGAGAGCTCCTTCAGCTGATAAATACCTTCAGCAAAGTGGATGAACACCAAATTAACTCAAAAAAATCAGTAGCCCTCCTGTATACAAAATACAAAAGGGCAGAGAAAGAAATTAGGGAAATGACACCCTTCAAAATAGCCACTAATAACATAAAGCAAGTGTGACTCTAACCAAGCAAGTGAAAGACCTGTTTGAAAAAACTTCAAATCTCTGAAGAAAGAAATTAAAGAAGATATCAGAAGATGGAAAGATCTTCCGTGTGCTCATGGATTGGTAGGATTAACATTGTGAAAATGGCCATCCTGCCAAAAGCAATTTACAGATTCAAAGCAATTTCCATCAAAATACCAACACAATTCTTTACATAACTTAAAAAAGCAATTCTCAATTTCATGCTTAAAAACAAAAACCCCAGAATTGCTAAAACAATCCTGTACAATAACAGATAGTCTGGAGGTATCTCCATCCCTGATCTCAAGCTGCACTACAGAGCAATAGAAATAAAAAGCACATGGTTCTGGCACAGAAACAGAATGGTGGATCAATGGAATTGAATAGAAGACCCAGCAATAAACCCACACACCTATGGATACTTGATTTTTGACAAAGAAGCCAAAACTATTCAATGGAAAAAAGACAGCATCTTCAACAAATGGTTGTCTGGATGTCTACATGCAGAAAAATGAAAATAGATCCATATTTATCACCCTGCACAAAACTTAAGTTCAAGTGGTTCAAAGACCTCAACATAAAACCAGATACTCTAAATTGGTTAGAAGAAAAAGTGGGTAAGAGCCTAGAACTCATTGGTACAGGAGACAGCTTCCTGAACAGAACACCAACAGCACAGGCTCTAAGAGCAACAATCAATAAATGGGACCTCATGAAACTGAAAAGCTTCTGTAAAGCAAAGGACACTGTCATCAGAACAAAAAGACTCCCTACAGATTAGGAAAGGATCTTCACCAACCCTATATCTGACAGAGGGCTAATATCCAGAATATATAAATAACTTAAGAAGTTAAAAAGCAACAAATCAAGTAATCCAATTAAAAAATAGGGTATAGAGCTAAGCAGAGAATCCTCAGTAGAGCAATATCAAATGGCAGAGAGACACTTAAAGAAATGCTCAATATCCTTAGTCATCAGAGAAATGCAAATCAAAATGACCCTGAGATTTTACCTTACAACCATCAGAATGGCTAAGATCAAAAACTCAAGTGACAATACATGCTCGAGAGGTTGTGGAGAAGGGAAACCCTCCTCCATTGCTGGTGGGAATGTAATCTTGTACAACCACTTTGAAAATCAATATGGTGCTTTCTCAGAAAATTGGGAATAGTGCTCCCTCAAGGTCCAGCTATACTGCTCCTAGGCATACATCAAAAATATGCTCAAGTACACAACAAGGACATTTGCTCAACTGTGTTCATGGATGTTTAATTCTTAATAGCCAGAATATGGAAACAACCCAGATGTCCCTCAACAGAGGAATGGATACAGAAATTGTGGGACATTTACACAATGGAATACTACTCAGCAATTAAAAACAAGTAAATCATGAAATTTGTAGGCAAATGGAAGGAACTAAAAAAGATCATCCTGAGTGAGGTATCCCAGAAGCAGAAAGACACACATGGTATATACTCACTTATAAGTAGATATTAGACATAGAATATAGATAAACATACTAAAATCTGTATAACTAAGGAAGTTAAGTAAGAAGGAGGACCCTGGGTAAGATGATCAATCCTCACTCAGAAAGGCAAATGGTATGGACATCAGAAAAGGGAGAAAACAGGGAACAGGACAGGAGCCTACCACAGAGACCCTCTGAAAGACTCTACTCAACAGTGTATCAAAGCAGATGCTGAGACTCATAGCCAAACTTTGGACAGAGTGCAGGGAATCTTATGAAATAAGGGGGAGATAGAAAGACCTGGAGGGGACAGGAGCTCCCTAAGGAGAACAACAGAAGCAAAAAACCTGGGCACAGGTGCCTTTTCCAAGACTGATACTCCAACCAAAGACCATGCATGGAAATAACCTAGAACCCCTGAACAGATGTAGCCCATGGCAGCTCAGACTCCAAGTGAGTTCCCTAGTAATGGGAACAGGGACTGTCTCTGACATGATCTCAGTGGCCTGCTCTTTGAACACCTCTTCCTGAGGGGAGAGCAGCCACAGAGGAAGACAGTGCACCCAGCCCTGATGAGACCTGATCATCTAGGGTTATAGGGAAGGGGAGGAGGACATCCCCAATCAGTGGACTTGGGGAGAGGTATGGGAGAAGATTAGGGAAAGAGGATGAGATTGGGAAGGGAGGGAGGGGGCTACAGCTGGGGTATAAAGTGAATAATCTGTAATTAAATAAAAAAATAAACAAATTTAATTTTTTTAAAAAATGAGAGATATAACAACATGGAGGTTTTGGAGTTTGTTTGATGCTCTTTAAATAGTTCCATATTCAAATAAAATAGAGATGGCTCTAACTAAAACTAACATATTACTGATTGTGATTATCAAATTAATAATTCTCATCCTTACTATAACAGTATAGACTTATTCTCAGACATAAATATTTTAGAGGAAACAAAGTAGTCATGACAAATGGACACAAGACTTAGGAAAAAAATTTAAAAACTTAGAAATCAGACTGAGAAAAATGCTAAGATATGAGAGATAAAACAGATTTAAAAATGAGACAAAGCTGGAGAAAGAAAAGCATGGAAAATTAGATGCTAAATGAAAGGCCATAGAATACAGGTTGGAGAAATCTTTGAATCAAAATAGGGAACCTTCAGAGAAATCCAATCTGGAACCTACAATAACACAATAAGACATAGTTCCAGATAAGAGAAATCCCCGAAGGCTTAAGGAAATTGCTTAAATTCTATCCAGCCCATTCAGATGCTAGACAGAAAGGCTTCGGTTATAGGTCCACATGGTCAAAATAGATGTTGTATGTCTATTGTCAAGGTTCAATTGCTGGATGAAGGTCCATATGCTAAATTAGAAATGCAGATCCTGTTTGGGGTTACCTTGGAGCAAGGTCATACAATAGCTTGAATGCTTCGTTTTGCAGAGTTTGGAGAATTGAAATATATTCACACATGCCACTAAGTTCGGGTTCAGAATTTAAGTAGGCTTTTGCCTTTACTTCTGGAAAGGACGATTTGGAGAATACATATTTGTTGGAGATGATGGTTATCTTGGAAAAGCCTTTAGAGATTGAGCTTGATGATGCTTCAACATATCCATTAGAACAATATTTTTGAGACAATATGGCATTGCAGATACACAATACAATCTTACAGGACAAGCATCTATAGAGAAATATAATAAGACTTTAAAGAAATGTTCACATAACAGAAGGGAAATAAGAACTCTCCCACGTATAGAGTAAATGGTACTTTGTTGACTTCAATTACATATATATAGATATAGATAGATAGATATATCAATGAGAATATAAATATAAATAAATATATATATTTATTATATATATAACATATATATATATATATATATATAGCAATGAGACAAGAAGCACAGCTGCTAAGATGCAGTGGATTTTAGAAAGCCTGATGAATTAGATCAGTGTGTGTGTATGTGTGTGTATGTGACATATATAACCTCAGAATGGGAAAAAATGTGTTGTGTTCGGGAGGAGATTTTTTTATTTTATTTTTTCACAAGAGAAGAAAATCCATCCAAACTGTTGGAAGTCAGATTTGACAAAGGGAGGTCTCTGAATCTTGGCTACAGATAGGAAGAAAGAAATCAGCAAGACCAACAAGGCAGGTGATGTATACACTGTATATGGAAATAGCTCTGAAACTGGCTGAGACAAATATGTCTCTACATAGCCAATAAATCTTGTTGGCTACAGAGTCCTCAGGATTTATCATGCCAACCTTTCACATGGCATAGATAAAATTGGAATTACAGTTTGGTATACAGACTGGATTATAAAGAAAGACAGATACCTTTTGCCTGTTCAAAGTGGAGAAAATAATTTTCAACTGATTTGTGCACACTGCACATTCCATACTTGTGTTTATACAAAAATATTTATCACCTCTGAAAGTTTATATATTTATATAACAAAAGGACCAAACACCAATAAAATTAAAGTGGCCTGGACCAGACTAATCCTGAAGAATGCTGAGATTCTGATGTATTTATTCCAGCATCCTGCTTGACCCAATCTCAGACTACCTCAATGGCTGTTTCATCACAACTTGGTTCCAAGACAGCTTTAAAGAAAGCTGCTGATCCCATTTGGTCTAGCCTTTCAGATTTTCTAATCAGGACTTTATTTAAGCATGCATTTTCACAGCAGTTAGAGACTAGACAGCAATTTACAGCTACTTTTCTTAAGACTTAATCACTTTCTCAATTTTATTGGACCACAAAAAAGGAATACTATGCCTTAAATCAGCATATTTAGATCAGCAAAAATATTAAGAGAGCAATGTCTCATTCCTTTAAGGCAGGATCACTTTATTTATTTATTTATTTATTTATTTATTTATTTATTTATTGGCTATATTTGTTATTCATTGGTTAGGTTTTAGTCTTTCTATTGGGTGATGGATACTTATCGTTAAAAAGGTGTTGTTTACAACTTACTAATTGTCTTATCAACCAGGAAACAAGGTATAGAAATGTAGACTCAGGGATTTGTCTCTTTCCTTTTCCTTTCTTTATCCTTCTTTCTTTCTTAGGTAAGGGGTTGAGAAGAAAAAGGGGGGAGCACAGGTATAATATAGGAAAAATTTTAAAAAGGGTAGATTATTGAACCTGCTCTTAAACCAAAGAACACTTTATGAGCCAATAATCTAACATTGGTATAGATTTGTGTATTGATACAGAAATAAAGTTATTTTTGCTTACATTAGTATAGATTTGTATATTGATAAATACTTAAAGTTTTTTTGATACACATATATGTATATATGTTTCAACTCTTGTATAAGGTATACAACTCATTTATAAATACAAGGTTTATTTCCAGTCCTTTTAATATCTACTACTACAAACTGTTTAGGATGGTTAAGTAATACAAGTTGATAGTTAGTCAATCAAACTCATGCTCACATTAGATACTAGTCTAGTTTAATCACAAAAATAGGCATCCTAGATTAAATAGACAGAAAATAGCTAGAAACAAGTGACACTTGCCTATTGAGATATACAACAAATAGATAATCACTGTGCACCATGAAAATGTGTACAGATAGATAGGTAATCTTCAAAAACTTCAAAACACAGAATATGTCATTTAAAGATTTTTTTATTAATTATTAATTTAAGGCCTTTTAACTATGCAATATGTAAGATCCTGGAAGCACCCCTTTCAACTTAAAAGAGCACGATGAGTATCAAAGAATCGTCTTTAGAAGTTTGCTTCAAGAGTGGCAAGCTGCCACTGGGCAAAAAAAGGCCCACTACAGATAATATGCCGTCAAAAATGGCCAAATCTTGGACAAAGGCAAAGTCAATGGCCAAGCTCTGCCAAGACAGGGTAAGTCCTCCATAATTCTTGCTTCAAAAATATATCTGTCAGATATTGTAGGCCAGAAGGCTGAAGAAGTTAGAGAGAAGCTTTGGTTAACCGTCCAGGCAGCCAGCTATGTGTCAATGCTCAGTATTGGAAGCTGCTTGCTTATACTTCCTACACACTTAGAAAATATTTATTCCTTCTCAAGTCTCTGATGGTATTAAAGACTAAATAGTTATAGTCTTCCAATTAAGCTTAGTTGTTTAAGATTTTAAAAGATGCTTTAAGTTGATGATGCTAGTTAGATTTAAAAAAAAATGAGTTAGGTACAGAACTTAGAGTACTTTCTCCAAAGTTTCCAAATACATATGGAGTGGACATTGTGAATGTGTAAAATACCTTATAGTTTTCATAATTTTTATTATTGTTCTATTATGTAGGAAAAAGAGTGTTTTATTGGATTGAAAGAGGGAATTGTAGAGAGAATACCTTGTGTATGGTAAGGGTGCATTGCTTGTCAATTAAAAAAGCAGAAGGTGGACCTCTGGCAGGCAAAAGGATTTCCTGGAGAGAGCCAGGTGTGAGAGATTCATCCAGGAAGATGTGAGGAGGACAGACATGTGAGAGCGAAGCACATGTAACCAGCCACGTGGCAGAATGTAGATTAGAATAAATGGAATGTTAAGTTTTGAGTGAGTCAGAAAAGAACTTAAATATTTAGATAGATATTTGTAAGTATATTTTGAGTCTCATGAGTCATTTTTCTGGGAGCTTGGGACCAGGATGAAAAAGCACTGAGCCACTAAAAAGTCTGTAGAGGAATACTTGATCATGTTCATTGATGTGCGAAGATGACATTAATATCTCCTGGGCAGGAGATCCGGGGCTACGTGAGACAGAGGCAGTGAGCAGAGCACCAGAATGCATCTGTTTATGACTCTTATGACTGTGAATGTAACGTTGATATGCCTTCTCTTCCATGGTGAACTTTTACTTTGAACTGTGAGCCAAAGTAAATGCTTCCTTCTTTAAATTGCTTCTGTCAGAGTATTTTATCAAAACAGGGAAATAAACTAAAACTGTCCCCAATTCAAAACAAATATCCAAATATGCCATATTTTTAAATTTTTTATTAGTTCCTTGAGTGTTTATTGTTTTGATCATGTTCACCCCTCCTGCAACTGTTCCTAAAAATACCCCCACTTCCCTAACCACCCAAACTTGTTTCTTTTCCATCAAGGCCAATTTGTGAGGATCAAATTTACTTGGATGTGTCACCCTCCACTGGAGTGTGTTCAACCAACCACGGGCTACATTCAGAGGAAACTGTCTCTCCCTATTTCAGCAGCTAAGTATTGCCAGTAGCTCCACAGCTAGGAGCAGGGTTGCTTGCCTAATTTCCATCTCCATCCTGGGACCGGTCTGGCTTGGGCTTGCACAGGTTGTGTGTATGCTGTCACAACCACTGTTAGCTCATATGTTCAAGCTGCCCCACTGTTTCCAGAACATGTTGTTTCCTTGTACTCATTTATCACTTCTGGCTCTTACAGTCTTTCCTCCATCTTTTCTACAATGATCCCTAAGCTTTTGGATCCACTTAGAGCTAAGCATTCAGCAGCCCTTTATTCTCTGTGCCTAGGCTAGTCGGGAGTCTCTATGTTAAATACCATCTACTATAAATGAAGATTTCTCAGTTAATGTAGTTTTTATACTAACAAAATCTTCAGAGGTAAGGAAAAGAACCATTTGAAAATCTAAGTTCAAAAGACTATGATTTTAAAATCATTTTGATGTGTTAATTATTTTGATTGAGATTCAAGTGTAACTCCTATATTCAATAAAAATTTTATAGAACATTAGAGCTGATTTTCAACTTATCTATGTTTTATTTGGCATACTTTCTAAAACAGATCTCTATTAAAGTGTTAACATGTCAGTCTTTTAGGAAGAAGAAGAATAAACCATTTGGATTTTTTATTTCATTATAATAGACGTAGACATCAGGATTCAGTGGCCACCTCAGGAAGGCTTTCTGTGCCTCTGACCCAGAGCTACAAATTGAACAGAAACATTTTAGTAGCAGCAGAAGCAGAAACAGCTTTCTACAAAAAGATACACTTCCAAAGGAGAAAGCAAGCCAGAGCAAAAAAAAAGCTTAACAGCTCAGATGGCAAATTCTATACAAAGGATGGAGACTTTTCTGTCACATAGTATAGGTTTTGGAGTTATTTGCATAGTGTGTATTTTCTTGAGCATGCTCTATCTGTCAAGTGTAATGCTACATACAACTTCACACATCATGTATTTTGTTAACATCTTGACCCATGGTGTGCATTTTAGGGGTATAATACAGCATGGTTACCTTAAGACTTCTGGGTGCCTCTTTAGCTGCAGCAGTGTTTCCGGCCAGTTCTAGATTGCCTTGGGCATTGTCTGCCTTCCTCCTTACCAACAGGTTTTTCTCCTCTGCTAATTTTACAGCCTTTGTGTAAAGCCTTCGACTTTCTATCCAACTTTTCTGACTCAATTATATCTGCCTCAATTAAATGCCACAACGACAAAATGGTAGAGGAAGGGAGTTCAGTGAGGAAAAACACAGGACCTTGGTAACATCTGATTTCTATGTCCTTTGCATTAGAACAACCTTTAATAAGAAACACAACTTCTAATGATATTGAGTAACCTCACTTTGGCATTTTAAACACGTGCACACACATACACACACACACACACACACCTATATTTCATGAGGGGACAAGTGAAAATAACATCCAATCAGTGCAAAATTTTGGGATTCATAATAGTACTGGGTTTGTGGTGTCTCCAAATACTTTTCTTAGAGAACATTCAGAAGCTGCTCCAATAGTTCTATGCCTCTATGGTTCAGTATATGGCCCATAGGGCTTCCCCTCACCTATCTGAAACAGGACTTAATGGTGTTGGCTCTGACTAAGGAATCCCTATGACTGCCCAAACCGGGACAGATGGCATAAAGCATGCCTAGCCCAAATGAGCACTGTTCTCAGAAAAGGTGGCAGCTATCCAGGAACTAGCCCAAGAGAACTCTGGCACTGTGAACAAAGATCCTCAAGATACAGATATTTAAATTAGAAGGAAAGAGACTTGTGAGGAGACTGAGGACTGAGAGAAAGCAGCCTGTCTGAAGTCTCCCTGTTAATTATCACTGAGCCTCAACAAGAACTCAAGTTTTTTCAGTACTGGCCAATTGCTCTGCCCACAAAACTATATTCTTGACTATAATTATCTGATGTCTGTCACCATCTGTCTTATCAAAGCTTGAAGTAAAGAGACAATATGGATTGACCTAACTTGCCTGAATAGTTAGAACTCATCTCTCTAGGATATTGATAGTACAGAAGAGTGCATCTTTGAAAATTACAAATCCCTGAGGAGAGGGTGAGTAAAGTCAAGACCAATCAAATACTCCACCTCAGGAAACTCAGCATGCCTTGCCTTTCTTACATTCTCTGGCTCCTGATAACTATCCTGGTGACAGTGTTCTCAGAGCTGATTACACCATGAGAACAAACCTCCATTTGAGAATAACAATCAGTACACAGGTTATTGTTCTCTGGCCTGGTCATAGTTCTTAGGTCCAATAGCCAATTCTATGAATGTGGAGGCATCCTTCAAGGCCATTGAATCTGATAAATTTGTACTCATGGACCATTTCCCCTCCATGTTATTACAATTCCTATTTTGAAATCCTCATCCTCTTGATTATAGTATTAGAAAATGGGGCCCTTGGGAGGTTATGACGTCACAGAGGCAGAGGGTGACAGAGGTCACCCCTAGGGGGGAAAATAGTGCTTTTAAAAATCCCTGGAGCTACTTCACCCTTGTCACCTCATAAGAGCACCATGAGAAGTCACTGTCTTCTCACATCCTGAAAATGTGGCCTTACCAGACAATTGTGTGGGGCTACTTCCAAGCCTTCAGAAATATGAGAAAGCGATTTCTGTTGTCTAATCTGCCAAACTCAATGCTCTCTGTGCTCACCTATGTTGTACCATGTATCAGAAGTCCATCCTTCTTAAGAATGCACTGCATCTCATCATATATGTATGACACGCTTTGTCTATTCAGGTATCAAAAGATATTTGAACTTCTTGTACTTTGAATAATGTTGCCACAAAGACTGAAGCAACCCTTTGAGTCTCTGCTACATATGTGTGTGCACGTGTGTGTGTGCATGTATGCACATGCACACAACTTGCTGGATAATTTGGTATTTTTATGTTTAACACTTTGAGAAACGATTTCTATTTCTCCTGGCCATGTGCAGTGGCTCCAGTTCTTATCTCTTTACCAATACGTGCTATCTACAATTTTTAAAATATTTTTAAAATTTTTATGTTTGAGTGATTCTCTGCATATATGAATGCGCATCATATGGGTGCCTGGTGTCCAAAGAATCCAGAAGAGGGCTTTAACCGGTAATTAGCAATAACAAAACTTAAAATTAGACCACACACATATACAAAGTCGCTCTGTTTTGCTCAACAACCTCAATCTTAGTGGCCACTTTGGACACATTGACATTAGCCTGACTTTTGCTCACACTTATTTAAGGCAACTTTAATTGCTGTGTTAATTCACCAACCCATCTCACAGGTATCCATTTATTCCACCATGGGTGAGAAATTATGAGTACTTACCTTCATTTTTCTCCCAAATAAAATGAAATCCATCACTAATCTATTTTCCAACCACTCTGGATGCTAGACTCATTGCTAAGGCATTAGGGAACTGATGGATTCACATAACTATTTAGCAAGATACTGTTTTCTGATCACACTGTAGGAAGAAATTGGATGATAGATTAGAAATTTTTCCCTCTGTGGCTGGACTCTTAACTTTCTACAAGACTCAATATCTTAAATTCCTGGTGAGTTAATCTGTGAATAATGCTGCCTAAAACCCCACTTGGGGCAGGAGATATGGTATAAAGAAAAAAGATATTTCAGTTCCATCCCCAAGAACAGTACAACTGAGTTTGGGAAGTATAAGATGCTCTCAAAATGGAAGTGCATGATCACTGTGAACCTGTGAAAACATTCAAGATTGTCTGAGCCAATAACATCAAGAAAAGAAGAAAAGTCGTGTAAATTGTACCACGGAATAGTACAGTCAACTACAATTAGGGGAAGATTGTGTTTATACTACATAAGAAAGTCTAGGTTTGACATTATAACTGGAATTTGCCATCAGACAATTCTGGAATTCCATTTCTCTTATAAAATGAAGCATTCCATCAAGATCAATTATTTAATCACTTTGCAAGGCCAAGAACCACTTTTTGCTCCTTGCAAGTAAATTCCATATAAATTTGAATCCAAGACACTTTCCAGCTCCACTTAAAAGTCCCTGAACCTTAGTATGAAATCCTAGACTTCCAAATGGCACAATTTGTAATCTCTAGACATTTTCTGAAATACTTTTTTTTAACTTAACATATGAATCTCAAAGCATGAGAACATGAGTTCAATATCAGAAACAACTTTGCATACAATTAGTTTATAAACCACTATTAACAGAACAACAGTGAAGATATAAAATCTTTCTATTATACACAATTTGAGATCAGCAGTCCATTAGACAGTTACCTGGGACCTTCTTAATAATTTATACTATTGATGAGCATTTATTGGGGGTTTCTCTGTGCCAAGCACTCTATGTGCTGAGCGCTGGGACTTAAATAGACATTCATTCCAACATTCATCTGCTTTAATTTTTAAAACAGAAAATACTGATCATCTTGAGAAGTTCCAAAGAAAGCAAGGTAAGGACGTAGTGTTCTCAGTTAGAGCTTTTAAGCCATGGGTTATTTATTTCATCTGAAGCCAACTACTTTGAACAGACTTAATATGCATAATGCAGCCCAAGAATGATTTGTGCAATAAGACCTCCATGCCGAACAGCTAGTGTAGTCATGACTGCTAGCCCGGGGCACTGAGGTACCGAGTACACTTGAGACAGACCTCAAAAAAATAAATGCAGGTCAACAAATGGAACACGTAGCGTTAGCGTGTGCGCACACACACACACACACACACACATACACGCTGAACAGGGATCATCTTTGACGAGAAAATAGATAAGTGTCAGTTGGAGAAGATCTGAGCGGACAGTGTCTTCTGCTTATGATAGAACCACCGTGCTTACACACTTATGGCAGTCGTAGATGTCTGTACAAAATCTGCAGAAGATCAAGCCAGCCAACATTGTAGTGTAGAGAAGAGGCTCACAAGCCCCTTATGGAAAAGTAGTTTTTAACTAACTGAGAAACTTTCAATATAAAACATATTCCAGTATTGTATAATGAAGAAGAAAATGAATGGGCAAATTTTAGAAGCACTGTAATGAAAATTATCATGAGGGAAGATTAGAACACAAGGGATAATGTTTTAAACCTTTCTTTATGAGTATATAGTTATAATGCACTTATGTTTATAATAAATAGAGCTTAATATTCTATTTATATTTACTAGCATAAGTTAAATTATAATAAACATCAATATATTTCATATTCACCAGTGTTTATGTATAACAAATTAACATTAACATATTTTATATAAACAATGATATTTATTATTTTATACTGTAAATAAAGTATTCATGGTATAAAAAGATCCTCTTTAATACTTTTCTTTGAATGGATCCCAAATCACTTTGAATTAAACACTAAGGTTTTCCATATACCTTCACCATGCTGATTCCTCCTGGCAATTTGGTCTGTTGCCTGTATTTTGTGCAAAACCATTGCAGTAAAACTATACCAAATATTTATTAAGTAGCTAAAGAGAAACTGAATCCTGGGAAATAGAAACTATCTATCATTAACTCACTCACTCACTATCTATCTATCTTCACTCTATCTAACGTGTATATATATATACATCCTATCTATCTTTATATATCTGTATCTCTTATACACATAGCCTATCTATTAGCACTTGGCATTGGAAAAAAATTTACTAGTCTTGATAAATCATTTTCATTTCAGAAAATTCCAAATATATACAAATGTAGAGAAATATAATAATAAACTCATGAGTATATTATCTAATATTACCAAATACCAAGACCTACCTAAACATAGTTTATGTGTCTACTCATTTCTTCAATTTAATGTGCATTCATAACATCACTTACCTCATTCTTAATTACATCAGTGTGTATGAGATTAAAACTTCTTTAAAAAACATAACCCTAAGATAATTATAGTCAACAAAATTAACAATAATTTCTTATATCAGGTATGCAGATAGTTTTCAAATTTTACTTATTTGTCTCAGTATTTTTAGATTCCTTTTATTTCAGTTAGCCTAGAATAAAGTCAGCACATGGAAACTAGTTTATCTAAGTCACTTTTCATCTATGTTGTAAGTATCCAATGAAGATATAATATGAGCCATAGACACACTTAAAATGGGAAAACAATTTTAAATTATTTTAAGCAATTTTAAGAAATTATTATTATTATTATTATTTACATCCTGACTGTAGTTTCCCCTTCCTTCTCTCCTCCCAGGCCATTTACCCACCTTTTCCACTCCTCCTCCACTTCTCTTCAGAAAATATTTTTATTTAATTCAATATATGCAGTATATTGCTTCAACATGAAATATCTATAAAATTATCATGTTCACTTTTTGTGTTGCTGGGAATTTAGTGGATAAATCTATGTGTCAAATAAAATAGACAAAAATTTCTGTCTAATAAACCATGAGGTGAGGGAACAAAGAAGAATATACAGAGGATGTATCTCAAAATATTTTGGCCTTAATCTTCCCAAAACTGACTTTGTATGCTTATAGCTTATTTAGAAAAGTACAACCAGAGTACAAGACAGGAAAGTGTACTGTAAGAGGGAAAACCTGTGCAAAAACACATTGTGGAGTACTTGTGCTACAGCATCTGGCAGTTATCACACTGGGGCATCTGCTTTCCTCCAGAACAAAGAGCGAAGCAAGCTAACTCTGCTCATCCAGGCCTCAGGCTAGCGGACTGGGTGTCTCGTACAGATGAATATCCACTGATTTTACAAAATAGCTGAGTCCAGGAGATAAGGCTAAGGGCATCAGACTGGGGCAAAGACAAAGCTCTGCTGAGCTGTAACCTCTGACAGCTACGCTAACCTACCCAAAACCTCTAGGGCAGCCGCAGCTAGAACAATGTGTAGGGCCTCAGTTTTCAGGAGCATGATACCGCAAACGCCTATTAGAGCAACTTTGTTAACTTTAAAATAAACAAGTACTAAGTAAAAACCATTTCCATGGGGATGTGACAAGTCACATCAGGGACAGGGAGGACAAAAGGCCTCAGAATGGACAGGGAAGAAAAGTATTTGACCTATTATGTCAAGTATCTTCATACTTGGCTTTGGAATTATTTGCACTCAGTCACTATATCTGGAAGTCTAGCCAGAAACCATTGCATTTGAATTTTTATGTGCTATTCTTATTGCATTATTTTGTTGTTCTGGAATTAATCAACTTTCTTAAAAAAATGAACAATAACCAATCAGTTTCTAGAAATCATATATACTAAATAAGCATGTTTTCACTACATAAAATTGAAATGATTTGCAAGATCATTTAATCAAACTTTGAAGACACCTCAGAAGGTAATATGTCAAAGGTTCCTAAGTGATGTAAAACTTCTCAGAAGCCTTAACTAGAAATGAGCACTATAAACTGCTTCCAGGGAACACGGTGGAATACGGTACTTAGAGTTGGCAGGAATCTAAAATGCTAGAGCCCCCCCCCCCGCCCCGCCCCTCCACGGGAAGGTGTTGTCTTCTAAAGAAGGATAAGGCAAGCTTCATCTGGAAACAGGTAAAGTTCAAGGCTGTCAGGCCCGTTCAAACACGTTTACCAATTTTGCCAATTCTGCAGGGTAAAATGTTTCTGATCCTGTTATATGCCGTGATACTGTGCTAGAGCAGAGCAGTCACCCAGCTCTGAAAATGAGTCTTATCGTGGAAGGCTTTGAAAGCTGTTGTGTTAGGCCTGGGGAAATGGCGGCGTCAAGAAACCACTGACCATGCAAGCATGAGGACCTGAGAGTAAATCTCCAGTGCCCAGGGCATGCATCAGGACCTCAGGCCTGGGGGAGGAGGGATAGGGCAGAAAGACGGATCTCGAGGGCTCACTGGCTGGCCAGCCTATCACTAAACTCACACACATGCACACCAGCACATATGTACAGCACCAATACAAACAAAAAGTACTTGTTTATAAATACTACACACATTATTGGATCACATTTTCCTGACATGTCAAAGTCTGGTTCTTCTTAAGGAACTGACTAAACCCACTTCTCAAATGAAGTTCATTAATTTGGAAATACATACAGCTACAATCTATAGTCCCACTTCCCTTCTCTACACCTTCACTGAAGGGAAAAGGTAATTCTCATTTGAGGAGCAGCTGGGTATACCTACAGAACAGAACCCTACACAGGAGCAAATGAAGGAAGTAACATCCTTCATTACCAGGGGTAGAAGAGGGAAGTGTTGTTGAGCTGGAAGTTCAGGATGAAGGAAACAGAAAAGAAAGCCTGGTTGCTGGGACACATAAGGTCTGCAGAGGCAGAGAGAGAGGTCAAAGCGCTGTGGGTTCTTCTTCATTCAGTTTCTTTTTTACATGAAACTCTGAACAAATTCCTCTCTCAGTAATCTATTACTTGGTTGTTCACAGCTTTGGGAGTCTGTGTAATAATTCTTCTCACTGTCATCTAAGGTCAAGATATTTGTGAAGGAAGACAAATTGTAGTTGCTTGGCTATTATCTGTAGATAGATCGGTACATAGATAGATAGATAGATAGATAGATAGATAGATAGATAGATAGATAGATAGATAGATAGATAGAAATAGATACATACATAGATAGATACATACATACATTATAGATATATAAATGAGAGATAAGCTATATATACTATATAGTAGTACATACATAAATATATATACTATAGTAGTAAATATAGAATAGAGAGAGAGAGTGAGAGAGATGAGGTTTTTTTTAAATACCACTTTCTTGGCTTAGATTGAACCACTTTTTCTGAGTGTAAGAACTGTTGTTTTTAAATTTCCATTGTATTATTAGACACGTCTTCTTGTTTACCAGGCATAAATTGAGTGCCAACCCTACAGCAGGCATGACTCCGTGCATGGAGTATTGAAGATGATCAACGATCAGGCCTCCTACTGCATCCCGGTAACTGCCAGCAATAGCACAAAGATACACTCCAGAGCACCTGGGCAGGAATGGCTAGCAATACGTGCCCATTAATAATGGCATCCGAAGCATTGCCAACCACGGTCTCAGGGAGCTTAGCATGCAGGCTGTTGCCAAGACACAGTGCCCACCAGGACCACTTCAGCTCTTTGCATAGCTACAAAGATAAAAAGTGAAAACTTCAAACCCCCATCCAGATTTGTTGCCAATACTTGAAAGTTTCTGGGCAACTGTCTGATTTCTTTTGCTTTCAGCCTGAAGTTTAGGCTCATGTGGCCATATGCTGAGTGTTGGTACTGTTAGGAATCTATATCCTCCTCAGCTTCCAGGGCATTTCTATTTGATTGGAGGTGATAACACAGGTGAAACTGAGTCGTGGTGTTTGATGAATCTCTCCCATTCCAGTAAAAATGGTTGGGCAATGTTCAGCACCTGAAATTAGGCAGAACTTCAAGTCACACATCTCCTCATTAAATTTATCACTCCAGAACCTGCATTTCCTTGACATGGAAAGCCTTTTTAAATAAATACTTGAATCTGGGAAGATGCCCAGCACATTAATCCTTGAACCATACAAAGAGAATCGTTTTGTAAATGGAAATAAGGCCTTTAATATAAACTTGGCGATCATTCAATCACTAAGTCTTACTTTGCAGTATCCCACTTAATCCACAGAGTGGTTTTGTTCTTTTCCTCTCATCCAGCTTGAGCCACAAATATGTTGCTTCTTCATTGTCTCTCTCCAGATTTTCTTTTCTTATCATGATTCTGAGGCAGCCAGAAGAATCATATCAGAGCTTGGAAAGAAATTATGAATTATTCATTAGTTTCAGAATCCAACAAGATAAGAAAAACAACAATCCCAAATACACCACTCATTCTTTTTTGCTCTGTTGTTGTTGTCTTTTTTTTTTCTTTTGCAAGAAAAAAAGTTATCATTTGTAAATTTGCCATAGACTATTCATGTTGGAGCCAGAGGGGCAAATATGCTGTGGAGAAAAGGATGGGGAAAAAGACGGAGTCAGATGAACAAGGTCTGTTTTTGTGTATCTGTGACAGCTAAAATGCACCAGGATGGGGTAATGAGTACATGCAGATACTGGAGCCTTCTATTTAAAACGTGGTTCACTGCTTTACACCAAGTGAAATGTAAATATCAAGGAAGAGTTTTCTTCCTCTGCTGGGAGCCAGACCACCCTGAAGGTCAGCAGGCCCATTCAGGGATGAAGGCTGGCCTCTCCAAGATGATCTTGTGATCTGATATAAAGGAACTTCTGTGTTGAGAATGTCTGACTATGCTAAAAGTAAAAAGTGTCCCGAGGATCATCGCCTCATACCCCAAAGGATTAAAAGAGTTAACGGGTTGATATTAAATACAGGTGACAGGTTAAAAAGAGATCATTCTGAAAGAAACATGGTCATGCTTCATGTCAATTTCGAAGCAAAAAAAAAAAAAAGCTAGTGTGAAAATCTGTATCTTTCTACCTATGGCATTGTGAAAGAATTTAACAAAGGGAATACCTTCCTAGCCTATGTGCAGAAAACTGTGCACAGCCCTTTACTGCTCAATGATTTGAGAGGTTAATTACTTTTTGTAATGCTCCCAAATGTAGACTTTATTTGTAAGGATTTGTTAGTATAGATTCATTAGCAACGATGATAAAGATCTCAGAAGGCGTTTCTATTCTCAGTCTCCTTATTTGCCTTAAATCCAAGGACCAAGCACTATCCAAGGATAGTGCTTTCCTTCTGAAATGCACCTCCTAGTCCTGAGAATTCATTAACTTACTCCTACAGAGATGAGTTGCTTTGGCTATGTTCAAACAACTGAGCCAGAAACCCGGTGTTGACTTACTCCAGTGTCCCAGTTTCATTTTTGTTGCTCCATTTTGATGACACATCCTGATAGAAAGCAACATAGGGGAGAAAAGGTTACTTTATCTTATAGTCAGTTTACATTGTGGGGATGTCACAGCAGCAGGAGCTTTAAGCTGTATAGCCGTAGCACATCCACCATCAACAGCAAGGAGAAATTAATGCAAACTTGTCCACTTGCTTACACGTTTGTGCTAATCTTAATTTCTCTCTTTTTATACAGGAATACTGTGCCACCCACAGGAGGCTTGGTCTTCTCACATCGATTAACTTGATTAAGACAAAACCCCAGAGACATGCCCATGGGTCAACACAATCTAGACAATGGCTCCCTGAGACTACCCAAGTGATTCCAGATTGTATGGGGTTGACAAGTAAAACTAACTATTCACCTCTTTCTTAGTAGCATGATCCAGACTTCTAACTGAGATTACTAAATTTAGCAAATAAAAATACAGAATGGGTAACTTAGATTTGACTCTCAGGAAAAGGGATCAGTTTTCACCATAAATAAGATGCCTACTTCAATTTGAATTACTAGAAGTCATACAATCTTCTATTATGCGTGAGTCCCACATGTTTCATACTAATGAGAAAATATAGACCTGAAAGTCACATTTAATTAAGCAGTCTCTATTTGATCGTACATACTCTTAACTGCTTATTTGTTTTATACACACACACACACACAGGCACAGGGTGGAACTATGATGCCAACTTCCACCAATGAAGTGAGAGGTTATGTTGAGTGGTGCCCCCAGAATGTGACCTTTAAGGAAGAGAACAAGCTTTTCTTGTCCGAGAAGATGTGCTGAAAAGGACAAAGCAATCGTGGGTAACGTAGAACAGAGTTTTAGACGGAAGGAACTGGGCTCTATCATCTTGTCAATGTGCCAAGCCTGGGCTCCCTCCCTGCAGAGGCACAGGGTTCTGTTTTACTTAAACCACCATTTATTCGCTTATATTCAACTGAGTCCAATTCTGATTGAAACAGAAACTTGCATCCTTAGAGATCTGTAAACAGACGAAAGTCATTAAAACTGAAAAATCTGTGGAAAGCGGAGCATTCAATACAACCTGTGAAAACTCACACACACAAAGGTTCTCACTGTCTCTTGGACTTACTTGTATACACATGCAAGCAGGCTCTCCTACTTTTCTAAAGCATTGGGTTTTCCAACTTCCTGGAGGTTTCCTGCTGGTGTTTAAACGTTAGCTCCAGCAATCCAGAAAAGAAAACAGCCATGACTAGAGGAACTGCAAATAAAGTGGAATTATGGGTAGCAATTTCATTGAAAAGGTTGGATGACCATTTCTCAGAAGCATTTTTGTTGATATTTCTTGAGTATACTGTCAGGTAGCATTAAGAGGAACAATAAATTAAAATAATATCTTCCAATATTTTTGGCTTTGAGGAAAGAAATAAAAATGAATTCCTAATAACAATGAAACCATCTATAAGAGGAAGAGACTAATACAGAATCCATTGATACTTTCCTGGGTGAGAATATTTTTATGTAAAACTCATTTCTCAAATAGACAACCTTTTTTTTTTTTGTGCTTGATATTTGCCAATTTCAACATTTTTCTTGGTGCCGTAAAAGATGTTGCCACTGGAAGTTGTTCCTTGTAAGTCAGAAAGCAAAAATGATGTGTTAAATAGTAGAGTTATGAGAACAGGAGTCTCTTCATAGTTGTTTTTTAAATTTATTTTTACTTTATGTACATTGGTATTCTGTGTGGATGTATATGGGGGAGGAGTGTCAGATCCCTTGGAACTGGAGTTACAGACAGTTGTGAGCTGCCATGTGGGTGCTGGAAATTGAACCAGGGTCCTATGGAAGAACAGCCAGTGCTCTTAACCACTGAGCCATCTCTCCAGCCCCTCTAAATACTTATTAATGTATTTTTCAGAATCTGATTAGAATATTTTTGTTGTTGCTGCTGTCCACTGAGGAGAATAGAAACACATAGAAAGTGGGCTAAACAAATAAAACCTTTAAATGCAGGAGCTGAAAGTAAATTAAGGCAAGAGTAGAATATTAAAAAGAAGATTATGTACTATCAAGCTGGGGATATGCTTCAACTGTTGAAGGCTAAAGAGTCGGTCAGATTTCGGATACCGCTAAAAAACAGTCATGTCAAGCACTGCTAGCGACTATACAAGCTAGGGACAAGGCATGGAGCAGTCTTCTTTGGAGTCCCTAGAAGGAACTAATCCCACTGACATCCCGACTCTAGACTCAAGAACCAGCAAAGAATATCTGAATTATGCTGAGCAACCCAATTTGTGGTACTTGGTTATTGCAGGAATAAAAAACTCATCATTCTCCATTCCTTGTCCCTGAAAGCAAATTTGTAAATGATACTGTGCATATAGGAAGTTCAGAGAATCCCAGTTTGTTTGCCAGTGCCCCTCCACCCTGCTCCATGATGCTATTGACAATTTTTTTTTAATCTCTTTGTTCGAAAGCCTTTCATTTGGCCTGCCAATTTGGGAAGACTGCTAAATTATCTTACTGAGTGCTTAGTTGTTTATGTTTGTATTTTGTGGCTTTATTGTCTTGTATCTAAAAGAAAGACAAGCAAAGACAAAGAAAATGAAACAAAGAAAAATTACCAGATTTCAAGGTATTTGAGCCCCTTCGAACACAACCAAATAATCAGCCTGTCTTATGTTTTTTAAACATGTGGAGGTTGGTGTACGGTCCACCGACACCTAACTGAATATAGTTCCTGTTGCTTCGCCGTCAATTTGATAATTCATTAATAGCAAAACAGGATGAAATTGCTTCCATGACTACACCTAGAGAGGGTGTGCTATGGTAAACCCCTAGGATCTCTGCAAATTGTTATTTCATCTTTTTCCTATCAGCACGCATGGAGAAAACAGCTGGTTCCTCGACACATGCAGGGCAGCGGGATACAGGATATGTACTTACCGATAACAGATGGATTTAGGCTGTTTCGTCTTGTGGAAAACAGTGTCTTGAAGCTGGGGCTTTGGCTCAGCAGTTAAGGAAACGTGTTACTTTTGCAAAGGACCTGGGTTTGATTCCCAGCACCCACATGGCAACTTACCATCATTAGTAACTCCAGTTTCAAGGGAACCAAAAGCCTCTTCTGGCTCTGAGAGGACGAGGCATACATGTAGTACACAGACATACATATTGGCAAAACATTTTCACATATAAAATGTGCTAAATCTTAAAAATCTTTAAAAAAAATTTAAAAAAAAACCTGTATTGGTAGAAGACCTAAAAATTATACAGGCATTGTGATTTTTTTAATATTTATGAATGTGATTTTGAATATAAACACAGAGAAAATATATAGTAAAATCAGTATTCTGTGCTTAACCTTTACAATAAGCACTATCATGAGCTCTAAGATGCAGTGGCTGCTACAAGAAAAGATGAGAGCCACCAAGACCTCCATAATCTCAACATCAGTGTAGATGTTGATGGCAGATGGGTCCTGGGGGAGACTAAGGAGCTGGGGGCAGGAATTAAACAGGTGTTCTTTATATCCTATCACCACATCTGGCACCTAACAGTAAAGCTCTAGGCTGTTTGCTGACTCCCCCCCCCCCCCCCCCCCGTCATGGCTTTAACACATCATTATCACACCTTTAAAGTACCTTTGAGTATTGCCAAAAAGAACAGGCATGAAGCTGAGCAGGTGCCTGGACCCACTTACCTGTTACAGTTATTTTTATAAAATTGCGTTTGTTTCTCAATTTCCCTCTTAATCTGGCTATCGCACAAATAATTGAGATTCTTTTATATTTGTATAATAAGAAGGTCCACAACACAATAACTGAGCAGTTATTATCCTATTCCTAACCCTCTAAGCTAATTTGGCTTTCTCCCATCTTTCACTCCAGAGATACTTGTAATTTGCAGCTCCTGGCTCTAGCTCCTTCTCCTGATGTCTCTTGGAACTCTCCAGTGGCACAATTCACTACTTTCTCCTCTTATTCCTCCTCTGTTTGTCAGGAATTCAGCCCTATTCTCTCCTCTGCTCAGCAATTGGCTGTAAACTGCTTTATTGGCATATCAGAGGACAATTGGGGAGCAGTGTTTACACAACATCGAGACAGAAAATTCTCAAAACAAGAATTGCAACCAGATATGAGGAGTATTGAATTACACAATAACCTTATGCCTACACTTACTGAGTTGCAGGAAATGTATAAGAGAAAACTGTTGCATAGAGCTATACATCAACAATCCACAAAATTAAGAGTGTGGAAAACTTTATGTATCAAAGGAAAGCATAAAAGAAAAGAAAGCAGATAATAACATAATGTATGGTTTTTAGAAACATTTTTAATTATTTTGTTTTTAATTAATTTATTTTTATTAATTACACTTTATTTGCTTTGTATCCCAGCTGTAGTCCCTTCCCTCATTCCCTCCCAACCCCAGCCTCCCTCACTTTTCTCCCATGCCCCTCCCCCAAGCCATTGATAGGGGAGGTCCTCCTCCCCTTCCATCTGACCCTAGTCTATCATGTCTCATCAGGACTGGCTGCATTGTCTTCCTCTGTAACCTAGTAAGGCTGCTCCCCCATCAGGGGGAGGTGATCAAAGGTCCAGCCACTGATTTTATGTCAGAGACAGTCCCTGTTTCCATTACTAGTGAACACACTTGGAGTCTGAGCTGCCATGGACTATATCTGATCAGGGGTCTAAGCCCTCTCCATGCATGGTCCTTGGTTGGAGTATCAGTCTCAGAAAAGACCCCTGTGCCCAGATTTTTTGGTTCTGTTGCTCTCCTTGTGGAGCCCCTGTCTTCTCCAGGTCTTTCTCTCTCCCCATTCTTTCATAAGATTCCCTGCACTCTGCCCAAAGTTTGGGTATGAGCCTCAGCATCTGCTTTGATACCCTGCTGGGTAGAGTCTTTCAGAGTCCCTCTGGGGTAGGCTGCTGTCCTGTTTCCTGTTTTCTCCCTCTTCTGATGTCTGTCCCATTTGCCTATCTGAATGAGGACTGATCATCTTACGCAGGGTCCTCCTTCTTGCTTAGCGTCTTTATTTAAAACATTTTTAAAAAGACGTCAACATTTTTTAATGGATATGCATAGTAGCAAACAACTGTTAAGAAAATGCAATAACTGTTAAGAAAATGGTTTCTGAAAAGACAAGGTAGTAGTTGCAGGGATTCTCAACAAGTAAGTTGCTGCCCCTTGTAGCTGTCTAAGACCGTTAGAAAACACAGATATTTACATAATGATTTATAATAATCTCACAATTCCAGTTATAAAGTAGCAATGAAAATAATGTTAGAATTCGGGGTCACCATAACATGAGAAACTGTATTAATGGGTTGCAGCATTAGGAAGGTTGAGAACCACTGCATTTGGGTAGAGAAAGAACGGTCACTGAAATAGGTCATGAAAGTTATGATAAGAATTGTTTATTACTTATAAAGCCCTTTTCCCTTCCCTCATTCTTGCCCACATGCCAAGCTGATGAGAAAACCCTTGTTCTCTCCTGGCATCAGCAGAAAATTCAAAACATACAAACCATCTTCAGACCCTCTAGGGCTCATTAGATGCTCAGGAAGTCTTCTCCTAGTCTCCTTTTTAATACTGGGGGTCATCGGTTTCAACAGCTCTTCCCTATTTCACACAGGAGGGAGTCCATTAACTCTGAGAGCACCGCAATCAAATATCCAGAGGAAGCACTATTTTCTGACCCTTTCCTTTATAAATATATCCTAAGTGAAACAGAAGCAAATGCTAAATCAGAATCAAGAAAAGTCAGTGATAACTCAGAAAACCAGAGGCAACCAGATAACAAAAATGAATAATTTAAGTTATAAGCACTTTGAAATATTAGAGGCATGGATAAATTAACAGAAAATAGAATTATACAAGTTATTGTAAGGATTGGGTCTTTAGCCATATCACATGGTTTCTTATATTTTTGGTTGCGAGCCTAGCCTTTAATGGCTGAGCCATCTCTCCAGCCCAAACACGTGGTTTCTAACATCACTTTTTCTTCTCCTGTCCTTTGGCAATTTTCTTCCATTTCTATACTGTTGGACGAGGCAATCAAGGAACATGAATGTTACATGTGTAGCCTGCTTCCAGTGCTAAGGGAATCCGTTAGGTTTACCCATTCCATTTGCTTTCTTTATCCCAGACACAATATTGGCATGGCTGTAACACAAGCAAAATGAACAGTGTCTCTCCATGGATATAAGATAAATTTTGTAACTCTAATGTCATGTCCTTAAAAAACGTTTTTGGGGGTTTGTTGTTGTTGTGGTTGGTTGGTGTGTGTGTGTGTGTGTGTGTGTGTGTGTGCTGTGCTGTGTGCTGTGTGTGGTGTGTGTGTTTTAAACAAGGTCATGTGTTAATCAGCAGTTTTGGTGAAAGTTCTAACGTACCCTGGTAGCTCCATGGTTTGCAACAGAAACATTTATTTCTTATTCTAGGTTTTGAGGTCAGCTTCGGCTCTACTTTAGGACTATGTTTGGCTTTTTCGGTGTATTTTATTACTTCAGGATCCAAGTTAAAGAGGAAATTTCTACCTGAAGTATGTTATGTTCCTGGAATAAAACAGGAGAACAAGAAGCCTGTTAGAGACTCCTGTAAAATTGGTAGAGCCACATGGATACACCCTACATAACTGCTGTGAGAAGATAAGTACACTATTTGAATAAACATGGACAGAAACATAGGCATGTTTTGTACAACAAATAGCTCCTGCAAAATGTCATATTAATATATGATCTTTAATGTGTAGTGATATGCATCACTGGTTACTTTAATATGTATTTTAACTACATTCACCACCTACACCATTGAAGACAGAATGTATAATTTGCCTGTCTCTTATGCTCAGGGGTTTTATTGAGGTCTCATTCACTCTTATTGCCTGTGTGTGCTTAGTTCTCTTTTTGTGTGTACTCACCATCTAAATCATCACAATATGTTTGGAACACACCAAGCAGGTGTAAATAACCCCATCCTTAAACTGCATACATAAAACTCACTACACTTGAATTTATAAATTAGCCTGAAATAATTTATTGCTTTTATTTCTGATATTTAAATTTATGATCTCTGGTGAGATTGGCATGTAATTTTCTGTTACTGTATTTGTGTAATTTGGGTATTGTGCAAGCAGGAATAAATAATGCCAACCTCTGCGACACTGAAACCTCAAACCTTAGCAGTTCCTTTTAATAAAAGTTTCTCGGCTCAGGCAATGTCTAATCTGATTTTCTTTGCTGGCAATCATCCATATGGTCACTCTTCTGCCATTTTTCTTAGTCCTTGAGTCTTTCCTACACCTATCAGTCATGTTACTAGGGGAAAGAAAACATACATTCTGACCACAGGGAAAGGCTGGAAGACTGAGGCTTGATATTGGTACTGTTCATTATAAGCACTTATATTACACAAGCAAAACCTGAGTCATGGAAGCACACTCAGAAGAATTTACAATGGAGTCTGCAGATTCTCTTAGTAGACTGTTTCCCTCCCATGTGCAAGGTTCTGGCACCAATTCCCAGAATTAGAACCCACTTTTGAATAATGTTTGATAGATCTTTTTGCTAAAGCGACTTGAACCAGATTAGGGCAATTTTAAACTATTGTTTACATTTCTCAAATGACTATGAAAGTGTTGAGGTTTTCACTTGCAACGCAACTGTTTTGTAGTTGTCTTTTTTTTTCTTTAAAATCAGTTACATCAATGTTTTCATAGAAATCTCCAAAGTTTTAAGATTTTTATTATTTTGTTTATTGGATCTTCTGTAAGACCCTATAACAACAACAAAAATAAAATATAAAATATAAAAAGCCCTACAACACAAGTTACATAGTTTCAGCATACAATGGCATAAACTAGTTGATAAAGGAATAATGGAAGAACAACAAGGGAAAAATAGGATACGGAAGACTAAAACCCAACAAGGAGGGAAATTTTCTGCAGCTCCATGTCGAGGCTTTGAGAATCATGATGAAAGTTATCTAGGCTGAAAGTGGCTTGGGTAGTCCTACCTCTTCAGTTTTGCTACCTGCAGCACATAGAGCCTCTCTCTTGAATCAGCTCCACCCCACACCCACAGTTTCTGGCCTCTCCAGCATCTTGGAGCCTCTATGAAAACTGAAAGTTCCACCTTCATAGCCTCTTTTAGTGGTCATTGAGGGCTGTTGACCCTGCCAGACATTACTTTCTGGAACTTGAACAAATCTCCACGGCCCCCCTCAATCTTAGTTATGCCTCTGACATGGTACCATGTGAACAGCCCTACTAAGTTTTGTGTCCAACTCAGAACAAAACCCTTTACCCTAGACCATATCAATGGTGTTCTTTGTGTGCTCTGTTGGTTGCAGCTACAAGATCAATTTCCCAGATAGCTATTTTTGACCAGGGGATCTTTTCAGCTCCCTTCTTGGTTTAGGCTTTTTTTTTTTTTTCAAATAAATTTGCATTTTCATTAGTCAGAGCCTTGAATAGGCAGGTTTTAGTCCACAAAGCACCTTCTCTAAGGCTCCATGCAGAACAGAATGCTTCTAAATTGAGCTGATATCTTTACAGCTCAGTTTAGCACCTGTTCTGCATGTTTAAGCTTGCTTAATGTTTTTTTTCCTTGACAAAATGCACTTGTTTTCTATCTGCCTACCTCACTGTTTCTTTTTACTATGAATGTGAATAAGAGTGGGGAGCAATGCCTGTTTGCTATCCTGCCTTAAAATGTCCACCATCAAATATGTTAGTCCATTACTTTTAAATTCACCCTCAGTCAAGTTCTCATGACAGTGACAGAAGGAAGATAGACCTGGCCAGAAAAAAATGAGTTCTAGTCTAGTTCCTCACAGACTCCTTGTTCCCATCAGAGACCTCATGAACCGGAAATACACTGTCCATGTTTCTTTTAGACCTTACAAACTCCCAACAGAACCATCCATTGGACTCTGGTTACAGCACTGTAAGCCTTTTCTATCTGAAAGTTCCAAACTCTTCCATTGCCTCCCTGAATACCAGTTCCAAGAGCCTAAGAACTACATAGTCATTTCATGGTTCCACTTCCCACTACAAATTTTCGTTGTTATCTTTCGCATTGCTGTGAAAAAATATTTGACAAAAAAATAGAGAGGTTGTTATAGATATAAATATGTTTTTGTTTTGGTCCCACGTGTGGTATGGGACTAATTCAGAAGGTCCATGGCAGCAGTCTATTTGCCTCATGTAGGCTCTGAGAGGAGCTCTTTGCCGGCTGCAGATAGTTTAAGTCTGAGGACTCTGGAGAGAGAATAAATGCGGGAGCCCAGAGAGTAGGGCGAGCAGAGAAGACAATGCTGCTCCTGCTTCCCCCTTGCTGCTCCCAGTTGCTGTTGTGAGACAAAAAGACGGAGATCTCCTAAAACGAGGGTTAAACTGGCTCCAAGGAACCCAACGACCTTAACCAGCAGGAAGCAGCTAAGAGAACTGCGCCACCTCTCCCACTTACCATTTCTCTCTCCTACCTGGCGTGGGGTGTTGGAAGGGATTGGGATGGAGTGGGGAGAAAAAGATATAAGAAACAGGGAAAAAAAGCGTTATTCAAAAAACTAATGCCAATAAGAGGTAGTGTTTATTCTGGCTTATAGTATGAAATGATAGACAATCCATTATAGCCAAAAAGGTGTGGAGGAGGGAGTATGAGGCAGCTAGCTGCTCACACTGCATCCAGAGTCAGGAAACAAAGCGTGAATGGGTAAGCCTGAGCTGTAATACCCCAAGGACCGCCCTCCATGACCCACTTCCTCCAGCAAGGTTCCACCTCCTAAGGGTTCCACCACCCTCCCAGACAGTGCAACCAGCTGCAGACCAAGTGTTAAACACATAAGACTGTGGAGGCCATTCCATATACAAATCATAAAGTTGGTTAGCTGGCTAGTCATTTTGCATGTGGACATCCAGTTGTTCCAGCAACAGCTGTTGCGAAATCACTCTTCTCGAGTGTATTGCTTTTGTTGGTTTGCCAAAGTAATTAATTATACTTATGTGTCTGTCTCTGTGTTCTTGACCCTTCGCCTATTTGTTCTTTTGCCAATACCACGGCATTTCGATTATAGCTTCTACTCAGTCTTAACGTTGAGTAAAATGATTCTTCTGACTTTACTCTTCAACATTAGGTTGGCATCCCTGTATCTTGTTCGATCTTTTTTTTTCCTCATATAAATTTCATAATTAGTTTGCTGTTATCCACAAAATAACTTGCTTGGACTCTGAGACTCTACATTGATGAATCTTCTCTATGGACATGGGATACCTCTCCATTTACATAGTTTTTTATCTCTTTCATCAGAACTTTGTACATATTTTGTTAAACTTGTTATTATTTAACTTGGAGAGACAACTGTAAAGTTATTAATTTATAACTCGTTTCACTTACCGCTATTATATAGCAAAGCGATTGGCTTTTTACATGTATTATATAACCTAGAACTCTGCTGCAACCACTTACTAGCTCTAATAGTATTTTCTTGGTTATTTCAGATTTTCTGCATATATAATTGTACCATATATGAATAAAATAGTATTTCTTTATTCCCAATCTCTATAGCACTTATTTTACCCCCACTTTGGGTGTTTCTTTCCCCCAAAAAAAGAGTTTAAATGATAATTACTGTTAAACATTATACAACCATGGTTTCTATTGGTTCTTTTGAGGTCTGTTATTAATTTTTGTTGCTTTATTAGGAAACTTTATCTTCTGACTTTAAGAATTTCTGTTTTACCTTTATCTCATGATCATACTAAAATACATTTAGGCTTACTATGAACATCAATGTTTATCATTTTTTTGGCTAGCCAGAAGTATAAATTCTGATCGCTGGCTTGAGTTTCTGGTCATGGTTTCCCAGCTCTCACCTTCTTTCCTACATTGCATCTTGCCAGCTGTGCCTGGGTCAAGCTGAAACATCAGCCTCCAGTGTAAATGACAACGTACTCTCTATGCTTCATGAGCTACTAGACTTCTGGCCCCTCTCCACCCTGAGAAGGGAAGAGGATGAACTTCCTTCTGGAATGCTGGCCTCAGCAGTTGTGCCTGCTGGTGGTAATGCTTCCCCATTACAGGCTGTCTGCACATGGGGCGAGTGAGAAGCTGTGCTCCTTCTTGCTCTGTGTAAATGGCAATCAGAAGAGCTACCAAGTGACACATTTGTTGGCAGCCCAGCTTGTCTTCGCCCTGTCACACCCCGGGGCACAAAGCTTTTGAGGCAATCGCACCTGTTTGCAGAGGGACCGTGAGCACAGGCCACAGTGGCTCGGCGTCTCTCCAGCTTTATAGCCTGTTCGTGAGTAGGTTCAGACTCAGCAGCCTTAGCCCCGTGGCGGGGACAAAAGACACAAGGGCTTTCAAAAGAATCCATGTGCTAGTATGAATGGATAGCGTGCCTTTGCGGCTTTCCAGGGCAAAGCAAAAGGCTGTATAGCACCTTCCTTCCTCTCTCCGAATACTCGGCCCATTGCCCTGAAATGTGTCTGGCCAGCTGGCCAGGGGAACAGGTGTCAGGCTTACAGCGAAATACTGAAGTTATGTTATGGTTTTCCTCTCTTATCTATTGTGCTATTGGGTAGCACCATTCCAAGCTTTTATCTTGAAGGAGCAAAAGAGAAAGAAAAAGAAAAAAGACAGAAATTAGACAGTAGTTATTCAGAGCCCACATATGAGAGCATCTGTGATAGGCTCTCTACAGCTCCACAGAATCTGGAAGTATGGCTCCCTTAACTTTAAATTTCAGATTTTAGTTCACAATGATACTAGCTTTCAAAAGCTTTC
This sequence comes from Meriones unguiculatus, assembly GCF_030254825.1. Taxonomy (NCBI): domain Eukaryota; kingdom Metazoa; phylum Chordata; class Mammalia; order Rodentia; family Muridae; genus Meriones; species Meriones unguiculatus. Next base: position 76,682,739 of record NC_083354.1, on the reverse strand, counting down.
TACTCTGTGCTACCCATTATAATACTCCTAATTGGTAACTTCCTTCAGTCAGCAAACGGATTTCACAATAAATTTCTTCATCCACTTACCATATACTACCCAGGACTCACTATCCCCCTGCCAATCACTGGGCTAGTGTGAGGTATGTAAGAATAGAAATCCTGGACAAGGTCCCTGCCTGTGGAGAGTTTTTATTTTAATGGGGGAAACAGCAAAGTTAGCTACACAAATAAAATAAGTTCAAACTGGCATAGGTGCATTGTGGGAAATATAAGTAGCTGAGCCAGAGGAGGAGGTCTGTTTCTCATCACAGCAGAATGAACTGTCTTTTCATCTTCTTCATTTCAGGGCAAAAGCCCCCAAAGCTTCTAATGGACTTTTGTCTTGCTTTCCTTAGTACCTAGCACCTAGTACTTACTAACCTAAGATGGGTGCAGAGAAGGGAGGGAGTAGAGTCATTGTTCACCTTGATCAATGACTCCATTAAGGACAGCTTATTTGAGAAACAATTACATTTTACATAAAATACAGAAAGTACCAAGACAATTTGCATTCTCAAAGTGTACATTCTCAGGGGCATTTTGTGTTTAATAAAGTTCTGTGCTTTTCAGCTTTCACTGAGTCAACCCAGCAGCAAGCAGAAGTTTTAGGAAAGAACGAAGATCATGCTTTTCCTCATTTTGCTTCTGGTCAGAGGTGGTGAAGCACAGAGAAGACTGGGGCTGCAAGTGTTAAGCTGTGTGATCCATGCTGAGAACGTCCTGTGTGTCTCAGGAAGCTTTGGTGATAATTAAGTTCCCTGTTCTCAGGTTTCTTGTCACCTTCCTTTTAGCTGCTGGAACAGGAACACATTTCAGTCTTTACTGCCCAAGGACTAAATGAGCAGCTGTGTTTTGTCCCTGTCCCTTCCCTTCCTGGACCCTTGCCTGGTTCTCAATTGCTTCCTTAAATGTCCTGTCACTTTGGAACCTCCCCAAAAGCACTGCCTGGAACAGTGCTGATGTCTCTAGGCAGGTCCCATGACCTCCTCAGGTGACACACGTGGTTGTGTAGCTTCTGGTAACTGAGAGGCATGTACAGTGGGAGAGGTCTGGGTCAGCAAGCTTTGAAAAACTAGAAAATTGTACTGTTGAGGGGAACTGAAATTGAGTAATTATCACCTCCAAATGACAGCTGCTCAAAAAAGAGGCCGAGGCCCCAAAGGTGAAATCAATAAGTGAGCGGTGTGGGAAGTAGCTGGCCCAAAGCCGGGCAGGCAGACCACCAGCTCTGGACACAGATGCCCTGCTTCCACTCATGCCCGATGACTCCATTTCTCTGAGCAATCCTGCAGCACTGATTGTCCAAGTCCTTGCTGGAAACTGAGAACCACAAGATCATTTCAGATGATAATGAAGCAAATTTTTTATGGGTCATGTGTCAAATATATTGACATTATTATAAAAAGAAGATATGACCACTGCTCTAGGGAAAGGGAAACAAACAATTTTTTTTTAATTTAAAAAAGTCAAGCAACTGGCCTAGTATGTAATAAAAGAAGAAAATCCTAAGGAGAGGGAACGTTATTTATTGAGTTGAATAGTTAGCATCTGGAAGGGCTGGCATTAAAGGCTGAGTCTCCTGACTCCCAGGCTGGCACGCATTGCACTGTGTTCCACAGACTCTCTTTAGCTACGAGGAGAACAATGAGGCAGCAAGTGCAGCGAAACTTGAGCTTGGGCTTTGCGCCACTGCACACCGAGGAGGCTGAGAAGGAGGGGGCATCATAAAGTCCACAGTCAGTGCAGGTCACGAGAAGACGAAAGTCTCAAGCAAAGATTCATAGACTAGTTGCTGTGTGTGTGTGTGTGTGTGTGTGTGTGTGTGTGTGTGTGTGTGTGTGTGCGCGCGCACATGTGTGCAGGTGCATGGTGTGTGCAGGGTATATAGAAAGAATGGAAGCGGGGAGGGAGGAGGAGAGGATGAAGCAAGAACATGAAGTAAACCAGATAGTCTTAGCATCCACTAAGGCTGCTGAATGTGAGTGCTTCGTGAGAACAGAGGAGAAATCACAGAGGACAAGATGTGATGTTCACCACACACAGCCGAGCGCCTCGTGTACACCAGCACTGGAGACCGGCCAGACAGATGAACAAGGAACAATGCCCTAGGATTCTGGCTTTCACGCTCTTTCACTAGAATCTTGATTCTAAAAACCAGGTAAGGTTCACCAAATGTGCTACTAGAAAACAAAGCCATGAGGAACTTTATCTGATCTTTACGGGAGCTGATGGAAGGACATGATGAATACATGAGTAATTTAAAAAAAAAAAAAGTCAGTTCTTAATCTAGGCTAACGGTTGGTGATGTCTGAATGATGTACACTTGATATTGAAGATGGATTTATGGGTCCTTTTCACCTAAGTAGGCTACCACCCTCATCTCCCGCAATTCAGAGGGTAGTTGCTGAAATTAACATGTTTCTTTCTCACTTTTTTCTATTTTTTCTTCTAATAAATATCCACAAAAGTAATGATATAGAAGATAAAGCCCATTGTGGTGGCTGAAATAAGAATGCCCCCCATAGGCTCATATATTTGAATATTCAGGTCCCAATTGGTGGAACTGTTTGGGAAGGATTGGGAAGTGTGGTCTCCAGCACGGAGGTTTCGAAGGCCTAGTCTAACCCTCCCTGCCTGCGTTCTACAGTTCAAGACACAAGCTCTTGGCTACTGCTCCAGTGCCATGCCTGTCCACCTGTTGCCAAACTCTCTGCCATGATGGTCATGGATTTCCCCTCTAAAATTGTAAGCAAGGCCCCAGGAACTGTTTTCTAAAAGTCGCCTCAGTTGCTGTGTCTCTTCGCAGCAGTAAAAAAAAAGGATCTAAGATAACCCACACGCTCAAATATTTCATTTTTAGGTCAGCCCATTTTCTATAAAATTTGCATGTATATTTCCTTTGAGAAGCTATGTCCAAAATGTTTTGCATTGAGTGTATCTAGATACACTCAATGAGCAGTCAATGAGAAATACTGAGAATAAGAATACCTCAGAAAGACTACCTCAGAAAGATTTGTATACACTCAATAAGCATTTCTAGGAACAGCGACAAGAATGATGAAATTAGTACTTCTTTCTTCCACTTCTTTCTATACGTGTGTGTGTGAGAGAGAGAGAGGAAGTCTTTATATCATTAGAACCTGTTTATTAGCATAAAAACGAGGACGCTGAAGATTTCTATACCTCCGATGTTCTTCCTAGGCCTAATATCTCACAAGCTATTTCTCTAAAGCTATAAATTTCTCATATCAAACACTGGATTCAGTATACTATTTATATTATGTCTCCTTTTATTGTGGGAACATTCCATATGTGGCATGTCGTTATGTAAGTCCTTATCACAATCGTCAACATTTATTGAAGACTTCTGCTTGGTCAGATGTCACCAAATGCTACCAGGAAGGAACGTGAGGAAGTCCACATTGTGCAGATTCCATTCATGACTATGTGGCAATCTCAGCTCACACACAGACTCCCAGTGTCTAATCGTGTCCTTGGCCTTCTGTCACCCCCTCCACAAGGAGCTGCCTTGGTCTCTGGGGGCTGGAAGCCTGCTCAGTTGGCTGAAGGGTGCTTTGTAGCACTTACAGGCACGGACATGAGGGAAGATTCCTTTTAGGAAAGCGATAGCACTGTGCACAGTGGTGTTCAGGCTCTGACATGCCACAGATTAGCAGGCATGCCGCTGGAACGCCTTTTAGTGGTGAGCCTCCTCTCAATCCATCTCCTGAAGCCCTGAAATCCTGTCTCATGCTATAGCTATACAAACCATTTCAACTCAGTGAGAGTCTAGTTCACTTATTTTTTTTTTTTTATGATTCAAGTATAACAAATGAAAATGTGTGGTAGAAACTATGATTCAGTTACTTCTGAATGCTGTGATTTCTTTTTTCTACTAGCTACAGCTTAGAGAAGAAAGTTTGCAGAGACTGGAAGCTGTAATCTTATATTCAGTGGATTTTTTTTTTAAAGGGATCTTTGGTGTCATATAGATGAACCTTTGATTCTCATCTTCGTCATTCACTGACTGTTTGAGCCAGGAAATGCTTATTCCTCAGAAATTTGAGCTAAAATAACTAAATTAACACACATAAATTACTCAAAGAACATTTAGTACCTCTGAGCACGATGAGTTGTTATCATCACTGTTAATATTTTTAGAGCTGTTTAGCCAAAGAGGTCCCTACCAAGTCTTCCAGTGGCAAATATATCTTTAAAATGTTGTTGACATAATTGAGCTACAAAGCAAACAGTTGGGTGCCAGATGCCTATGGCTTGTTCTGTTCACTCCTGAGTACGTCAGCAGAGGCCATATTAGTCACTGCCAAGTAGGCCACAAAGGTGATAAACTTAAGGGACAGATGTCACACAGTACACCTGAGGTATGACACAATTGGCACCACACATCATGGCATTCCTCCTTCCTGCTAAAAACCTCACGTAGATTTCCCATAGAATTGTTGCAGAATGTTCTGGACTCAAAGTTCAAATACATGTGCAGACTTGAACAGGAAAAAAAATTATTATGGAAACTATTTCAGAATATGTGTCTGTTTGATCTGTGACCTAGATTCTCTCAGTAGTCAATAACTCATGTCATAAACACTTCTGCCATTTGCTTCTGTTTAGATCAAATAAAGTTTTAATTACAAGAATTAAGGATAGGGAGCTGGGAGCAGTGGCAAATGCCTTTAATTTCAGCTCTTGGGAGGCAGAGGCAGATGGATCTCTAAGGCAAAACTGATCTCCATGTGAATTTCAAAGTAGCCAAGGCTATGTAGAGAGAGCCTGTCTCAGAAAAATAAAAGAAAAATAAGAAAGGAAAAGAAGGAAGGAAGGAAGGAAGGAAGGAAGGGAGGGAGGGAGGGAGGGAGGGAGGGAGGGAGGAAACTTTACAAATAGGCTCATGAGATTGCTCCATAGATAAAGATGCTTGCTGTCAAGCCTGATGACCTGAGTTTAATTCCCAAGACCCACAGGAGCACACTGATTCCTAAGTTGTCCTCTGATCTCCATAATATGTACCATGTCATATGCATAAATGACTACCCCCAAATAAATAAACAAATAAATGTAATGAAGTTTTAAAAGAAATGTTCTAAGTTAAAGGAATTATTGTATGCCTTGAATAGCTAACTTATCTGCCATTCTTTGTTCACTCTTCCTCTGACGACGTCATTTCATCAGAGCTCACAGAGTAAGTAAAGCTGGTCATGGAATAGTACGGAACCTGTCATCTCGGTGCTAGAAACATTTTTTGGAAGAAGGAAGGAGTTCATAGTTGTTTGATTTATATGAATCACACATGTCTGTGAAAACTTATAGCCAGAGTAAAGGTTTAATAATATCCCACTGAGCTTTTACTTGGAAAAATAAGACAACTATGCTCATGGGAAATGAATCAAGAAACAAATCACATCATTTTTGCTGCTTTCTAACAAAATCTTCCGGGAGCAGTTTGCAAATGGAATTTATACAGAATACAGCTAATGGCCAAGCTATGTAGCACACAGGCCGAAGAATAAGGTTGTTTGAACTACCTGGGACTCTCTGGGCTTCCGAGCCTTGATGTCAACATAAGCAGTTAAGTTCCTAAGACTTGGGCGCTCTTATTCTCAGAAGTATCTCAGATGGCACAGTCAGGAGAGTAGATTAACAATAGATCCAGTTTACTCTGGATCTGGAAAGCAAAGAACTGTGTTTGTGGGAGGCACATTAAATTTTATCAGCAGCCAAACCCCACAGTCCTAAAGCCTCTTCAAAGACACCTAAGATAAAGGTACTGACCACCTTGGAGATCTCACACAGATAACTCCTGGGTTCCCACTCACTGGCCAGGCACCAGCTGCTCAGGAAATGTGAAGAAGACTCTAACAATGCATACCGAGCAGCCAGCACAGGGCCCAAAGTCCACACAGTTCTACTTTGACTCTCTGAACTCCATTGCGAGGGACTCAGCTGAGCCGAGGTTGGGGGGGGAGGGGGAGACCAGCAAACGCAGAATCACTGACCTTGCCCCTTATCGCTAACCAAGAAATTGAGACACAACACTCTCACTGCCTGGTCCTTGCCCGGCGCCAGGGACTTAGACCGGAAAAGGCAAACACATAGACACACAGAAATAGCTGGGCTCCAGTGGATTCGCCTTTCTGATGACAAGACAGCAGAACCCTGGAAGCTCAATATATTTACTACATAGTTGAGCATGCAGAGAGAAAAAGGAGACAGGGTCTGTGGTGGGTGGCTGCACCAGGGAGGCAGGTTTGGCTAACCGCAGTAAGGGACAGTCTTCGGGCTGTAGAAACATCTGGGGAGAGATAGCTAGAGTGGACTGCGCAGTGTCAACGTTTTCTCTCAGGCCGAAAGCATTGCCTTCCCTTCGAGCCTAGCCTGAGGAAGGCTTTGATACTTTCTTATGGGTCTGAGGTTTTGGCGTTCTTGACATGGCTGTACCACAGTTGCTCGGGACTTCACACGCTAAGGTTTCCTCTACAACCTGAAGTTGCTCTGTAGGGTGGGACTCCATTTCCCTGTTCCAGCCCTAGACTTGGAAGCCTATGAATGTTAATGAACAAGGATAAATTATTTGCTTTCACGTGAGCTCCTGAAAACGGGCTTCAAAAGCGCTGGCACGCAGGTTTTGTGCCTTGCAGTCCTGAGTCCCTAAATTAGGTAACTGTGTGTACTTACCTAAATTAGGTAAGCCTGTGCTCTCTGGCTGGAAGGACTCTCCACTTGTTAAAAATGAGGCTGCCCGACGACCTTTCTGCCTCCTTTGCCTTTCAATCCTGAAGCTATTCGGAGTTTCAAGGCCCCACTGTGGCACCCAATTGGAATGCCTGGGAGCCTGAGTGTCCTGCCTGAGGACTGGGTTGGAACAGGCTGTGACCCAATTTCTGCCTCGTGAGTGAAAAGTAGACAAACGGGTTTTTTGAATTTCCTATTCTCTGTGTCTGTGTGGCGTTTTAATCTCTTCTTTGAATAGGAGGCCTCCTTCCGTGGAACCACACTGAAGACTCCCCTTTCCTTCAGATCTGCACACAGCCGCCTGAGTACACCTCGGGTCACCTGCCTTTCTAGTCCCAGCTGTGGAGTAGGGCAGGTTGAGTCTTCTCATACAGCAAAGACATCAGAGAGGAGGTTTACTTAGGAGGAAACGTGTTCAGAATCTCCACATTTGGTCACTTATTTAAGCCAAATTAAGTCCTTGCCCTTATTTCCTACCAGACTGAGCAGAAACTCAAGAAGAAATGCTGTGAAGATCTCGTCTCCTCCCTGCTCCTCTCTCTCAGTGAATCATTACCTATTTAGAAAAAATACCTCTGGCTTTTAGTCCAATACATACTTTGGAGATGCAAATTCAACCAGCCTGACCTATCCTGGTTAGGGAAAGGTTGGTGGCAAGGCGTCTAGAGATAACCATCCATCCATGCCCCCCTTCCCTTCCCATCCAACAGCCATGGACAGAGAGAAGCACAACTCTCCATGCACAGGGACTCGCAGAGCCCTGCCTGCTGTCTGGAGGCCTTCCCCATTTCTGCTGTTTGTATCTTCCTAGTCTCCTTACTGGCTTGACTACCTCAGTGTGAACTCACTTTCCATGGAGGGCAGTTCTCAGACACTGCTTCCATTTCCTGATGTACAACATGCAGCTTCCTGAAAGTGAAGAGGCCAGTCTATTCTTTCACCATCATGGCTGATAACACACAGAGAGGACAAGACAAATTATCTTAGGCAATTTCCTTGCTGTCATTCCATACAAACCTCAGATCTTATGCTGTGAATACAGGAATAATGAACATCCCAGTGCATGTATCTATTGAGCTGTTTATGTTTTAAGGTAAGTTCTTAGATGTGAAGTAATCAGGACAGAAGACAGCACAAATAACATATTTAATAAATAGCAATTAAAATAATCAGACATGATTGCCTAGCCTCTTGCCTTTCTATCAAAGAGAATTTGACAATATTTTTAAACTTCATCAAATTGATAGGAACCCTCAAAACCTTGCTCTTATTTTCATTGTTTTGACTTTTAGTAAAGGTAACGGTCTGACCCCATGTAGTAACTATTCTTTTCCTGACTTGGAATGTTTTTAGTATACTGAAGTTTATGACTAAGTACTGGTCAGTATGAAACAAGTGAGCCCCATAAAATTAGACAAACTTTTGTACTCTCATAACAGGAGAAAGTCAAAGTATTAAAAACTCACATCATGAGATGGAAAGATGGTTCAACGTATTAGGGTTCTTGTCACAAAGTCTGACCGCCTGAGATTAATCCCCAGGACCTACTTGGTAGAAGAAGAAAACGAACCCCCACAGTTGTTCTGAGACCTATACACACACAAAGCTACTGATGAACAACAGTACTGAGATGAACCTGCCAATCACAAGGAAGACAGTCAGTCGTGGACCAGTACATACTTGGCATCCTTTTCACCTGCTCAGAACTAGAAGGGGAAAGATCCGAGTTGTGGGTGCTGATAAGCCTTCTACAATTGCCTAGTGAGATGGGTGATCAGAGTGAGTGATACAGTAGTGTGTTGTTCCAACAATTGTCTTTCCTATTTACATAACCCTTAGACAATGTTCTCAATGCTTTCTATAATGTAGAAGCCTTGGACAGGCTTTTCAACCCACAGACACACTTTCAGATAAGGGTATAAAATGTACAAAACAGAAAGAAGTATAAAAGGATCAAATCATATTAAAGCATACTTCTCAAAACATTTTAAAATATGCGAGACAAATGTTCATATAAAAATATCTATTCTTTTATTTTATCTGTATGGGTGTGTGCTTCAATGTATACCAACTACATGTAGGAGCCTGTGGAAGCCAGAAAATGGACTTCAGATCCTCTGGAACTGGAGTTTCAGACAGTTGTGAGTCTCTATGTGCATACTGGGAATCAAACTTGGGTTCTCTGAAAAAGCAGCATGTGGTTTTAATGAATGAACCATCTCTCCAGACCTAAATAGTCTTATTTTTTTAACATACTAGTTAATAAAACTAATATGAGTCTCATAAATTTAGGCACAACCAGGTGCACTCAGGGTGGTATGGCTATCCACATGTCTCAAAATTTAGAATTAGAGCTGAAGGTAAATAATATCAGTAATAACCATATGATGACACCCCACATAAACACTAATACTGATGTCTTTGGTTGTCAACACTCATCATTTACAACAATGCTGTTTTAGTTTGAAGTGAAAGAGGTTGAAGAAAGTAAGATACAAGTTTTCCCACTTCAGTTGTGGGCATTCAGAGCTCTTGGAGTAAATTAAGAACTTTTGTATGAGAGATGTGTTGTGGAATTCGGATATTAGACTCCCAGTGGCTTCTCTGTCACAGCTAGTTCCCAAGTAATCACAACAGAGACCTCTTGAATTTGCAAAAAGCTTTAAAGCACAGTAACTGAGCAGGTATAAACCTATTAAGCTATTTTGCTATTTCCCAGCTACACAACCCAAGTTACTTATCTTAATACTTCCTATCTGGGCTGCTTCATTCCATCAGGACAGCTTTCATGGCCATGTGCTCATGGTTCATACTGCCCCATTGACAAATTCCTTCTCTTAGGCTTTTTCTCCTCCTGCTACCTCTTCTGCTTCCTCTCTCTCTTCCTCCTCCCAGACCACAAGCCCAGGAAGCTCAGCTCTGCCTACTTCTCTTCTGCCCAGTCATAGGCTTCAACAACTTTACTAACCAATCAACTTTAAATTGGGTGGAGCAAGTTTTACACAACAAAGACAGGTGTGTGTGAGAGAATGTGTTCTTCTGGTCTGGCTGGCAACCAGATCTTCGCATTAGAGTACGTATCACCAGACCAACCCCCAACAGAGATGGAGCTACTGATATTAATTAAGGAGAATCATGCTTCAAAGCTTTTTTTAGAAGCCCCAACGTGCACACTCACACCCAATAAGTGCATATACACACATGCATACACAAGCACACATGCATATACATGCACACTCATATGTATGCACATACACAACATCATTTTAAAGAAGTTTTACATTTTTATAGAGTTCTATTCTAACTATGGTTTTGAATTCTCCTGCTTTCTACTGCTTTCTTGGTAGACAGACATTTATTCCAGGGACAGCAGGGTAAAGGTGGGATAGACATCAATAAACTGCTTGTCCACAAAGTCTACTGGAACTTTGGAGGCAACAAGCCTATGGTTGGTACAAGAAATGTCGGCAGTTCTTATAACACAGGACAGATAGGCAAGACTCAAGAAATGAATAACTGGTCCTAGCACTTAGTCCACTCTTCCTCAACCAAGGCCTATACGATGATTTGCCCATGTAGCCTTCCAGAATTTTTGAAGCTAAAATATGCTTGAATTCTTTTTCTATCTGCAATTTATTTTACTATAAAGAATGAGGAATCTCAATTATTTTGCACATGGATGACCACCTGTCAGTGCTTTCCTTGTTAATATGAAATGTCACTCTTATACTGAATTCTTACACATTATTTGTTTCTCCATTCCCTATCCAACTTGGTAGCTTATTTATTCCACAAGATTTAGTTACTTGATTTGATAACTCACATATTGGATTCCAATGGATTACATGAGATTAGAACAATCACATCTTATTGTGCTAGAAAAGGGAGAGAAGCAGTGGGAACCCCTCTGATATGACATCCTTTTGCCTTCATGAAACTCAACTTCTTCAAAGACTTTGTCTGTCCTTCCACCCTGGCTGGAGTCTTGTGGCTTCCTTGAAGTGCCTCTTTATCCCCTAAGAATTTCTTACCTTAAGTGCTTTGATCATCATAAGACATCTGGTTCTAAATCTTATGACAATAAAGCTAGCTCCCTAAGTAGAATATGGTCTACTTATGACCATATAAAAGCAAGTACAGATTTTATCTATACGTCTAAGGAAATATTGTTGGCAGAAGCTATGCTTTTAATGAACTCAAAGTAGTTAGAATAGTGGAAATCTTCACCTTTAATCTTTGAAAATATACACTATCTCAGACCCTTTCTGCCACAACTGCTATCATTTTACTATCTCATATGATTTCTAATGTCACTTTAAATGCCTCTTAGTCAGAGAGTAAACAGATATCATCTTATAGGTACTCATCATACATAATAATTCTAATTATATAAATTGCTTTTTAATTATTGTGTTGATATCTCTCTCCACAGTCTAGGAGATAATGACATGTGACCATATTTGCTTCAATGTCCTCAGAACCTAATTCAGAACCTAACACACAGTATGACTTTTGTAAATTTTGTAACAAAACGGCAGGTCTTATTATCTTCAACAGCGGGAGAGCATTACAGAAAGTTATAAGCTTGTTTCAAGGCCAGCATGCCTGGGTACAGATGTCCTATACCTTTTATTATCTGTAAGATCTTAGCCATGTTACTAAGCTTGTCAGCACCTCATTTTACATATCTGTCAAGTGAGGACAACTGCGTGTGTGAGGAAAGGCTTTCTGAAGACAAAGCATGTAGAGTAGCCAAGTCAGCTACTATCATCTTGTTCATCACAGGGAGGAGGTTGTTTGAAGGAAAATAAAAATAAGGCATGGTAAAACTTAAAAAAAAAATCTTACTTCTCATCAAGTCCTTCCCTGGATTTCTTTTTTCAACTGAGGATAATACAGAGAAAAACTTCCAAACAGAAAGATTGTTTCAAGGAAGTCATGATCGGCACAGAGTCCTATGAGCATGAACTCTCCAGTAAGTAAGAAGAGCTAGGCACACATTCTTCCTTTTGAAGCATATAAACTCATTCTTTTTAGCAAAAATGAAGGAGGAGAGAAGAACAGAAGAAGAAGAAGAAGAAGAAGAAGAAGAAGAAGAAGAAGAAGAAGAAGAAGAAGAAGAAGAAGAAGAAAGTCTTTTTAAAAAAAAAAATAAGAATTTCCTGGTCACAAATTAATTTCTAACAATGGCAACAAATTTCTGACCTAGAAGGTCATTTTTGGCAGTGTCCTCAGCCAGGTTGTGCAGGAGAATACAGGAAATGCTGGCTGACATTTGCCTTTGCATTCAAACCATTGACTAGCACTGGCAATCATCAGCTCTGAAATCCATGTCGAATGGTAAGTACCAAGTTCATCTTTATCACCAAGGGCACATCTTTACTACTTATATTTAATCATAGTGGAGCACTTGGCTGTTTAACTTTATTAGAAGTTTATTCCTTGGACTATGAGCCTATTTGGTGGGCCTAGCCCAGCAACACTTCTATAGGAAAGAAAACACAGACATAACACCACCAACTCTTCAATGCTAAAGAAAAAAACAGTAACTTAGGACCATTAGAATAAATTATTCATGAGTATGCATATATGTGCATTTATAATTTTGATACAAAAAATGTCCCTTATTTTGTTCCTTTCCATTAAATCAACATCTTTCAAAGAGCACAACTTTAAAATCCACACTACATAATCAGGAGGTTCTTCTCTACAATGAAATGTTGACACAGGTCCAGCCTCCTGCAGGTCTTGTGAACATAACCACAATTGCAGTGAGTTCATGAGTACAGTGGCTATGCCATGTCAAGAAGATGTCTTCTTTTTGCACATATCTCCACCCTCTTGCTCTTGTGTTCTTTCTACTCTTTTTTTCTATGATCTTGCCTTCAGTGGTTACCATAGGATTGTTACCATTCAATATTCAAATGCTTAGTGACCGGGGAACGGAATTGTTTGAAAGGATTAGAACAACTAGGTGTGTCCTTTCTGAAGAAAGTGTATCACTGGGGATGGGTTTTGAGGTTTAACAGTCCACACCAGGCCTAGGTACTCTCTCTGCCTGCAGGTCAGGATAGAGTTCTCAACTACCGCTTCCACACCTGCCTGCATGCTGCAATGTTCCCTGCCATGATAATAATGTTCTAAACCTCTGAAAATATAAGCATATCTCCAGGTAAATGCTTTCTTTTATAAAAGCTGCCTTGGTCGTAATGTCTCTTCAAGCAATAAACCAGTGACTAAGACATTCCTAAGCCTTGAAGGGGCAATATTGTTGGTCTATTTAGGGCAGAACACTCTACTGTCACTTATTTCCAGCGCACTGGCCAGTTAGTTAGCCGTTTTCTGCATTAGCTACCATGCTACAGCCTGAAGCTTCTCTGATGAAGGTTAGGCCTAACACCCAATTTATGGGTGCAAAAATGAGTCTGTAAAAGGCATTTTGACAACATGACTATGTAGAAAAACAATAATAGTAGGTTCCCTACTTAGGGCTGATGACATCACTACTCCTGGGTTCCTCCCCAGGCTTACAGAATGGGGCAGGAGCTCAGTCCTGTGGGAGTGGGCCTCAGATACATGGAGACAGCAGAGGGTTACCTCATCAAGCACTCTCCTGCCCACCAATGGCCTGCCACTCCTCACGATACAGAATCTCAGTTCCTCTGAATGTTCTATTCCAGTTCTTTGAAGGGAAAGAAAGGTTAACAGAAGGAAATGAGATTCCTGACTTTCTTGTTATCTTAGAACTCTGAATGTCTGGGTGACTAGCAGGTATCTGTAACACCCTAAGATTGTTTCACTGCAGTAAACACAATTTTGTTTTTCTTTAATTTTATTGGAGCAACTTGGAAGTTTAATCACTTCTTCATAAACCTATTTCTACATTTGGCATTGACTTTGTGTAAGAGTGATTACAGCTTTGAAGGAGTGGAGTTTAAATTTTCTATTTTTCATTATAATGCAGTAGTTCCAGCAATAAACAGACTCCTTTCTATTTCAATAGGCAAATAAATGTTCATTTCCAAAACCAGATGTGAAGCCTCAAGCTTATAATCCCAGCATTCAAGAGACCAGGGCAGAAAAGTCACAAGTTTGAAGCCAGCCTGGTCTATGTAGAAAAACCCTGTCTCAGACTCCGAAACTAAGGCAATCAAACAAAAGAAGAAACTTAAATCCAAAACTTAAAAAATAAAGGAAAGAAAAAGTGGGAAAGAAAAGAGAGAGAAATGGTAGAAATGGAGGTGCTAGGCAAAAGAGAGCTAGGAAGACTAGGAAGGAAAGAGATGGGCTTGAGAGGGAAACAGTGAAGACAAATGAACAACAAAAGCTGTTGAGAAAAAGATGGATTTTCCAAGTAAGACAGGACCACGAGGCAACAAGAGGACAAGTCAGCAGTTGGTGTGCATTCATTCCTGGTGGCCACAAACATTACAGTGAGATACCTTTGGTTCTTGGCAGAAGAGTTGCTAAGCTGGAGCTTGGCGTTGGGGGAGAAATGAAGACAATAAAGTACTCACTCTCCTAAGCCAGACCCAGGCACAACAGTGTCAGGTAAGATGCTGACATCTGGGGAAGGGGACTTGCTTGCTCCCCCTCGGCACTCACTAAATGCTTATTAGTCCGGTCTTGGAATCACTAAAAATATCTAGATGTTTCCTTTCAAATTTGGGTTGAGTTTCCTTTCGCAATACGAGCTATGAGGCTGCCAATTTCAAAGTTTACAGCTCCAGCTGTTGGGGAGTTACGTAAGAGCAAAAGTGATCAAAGGGCCTCAAGAATGGAAAATGCATGTATCCCACACACACACACCCTGCTTGCATAACTGCTCAAACGGAATGGCGATGCAAAATGCAATGGAAACATTCTCTGCCCAGCCTCTCTGCCTCTCATTGCTACCTCTCTAAAAAGGCAGGGGCGGGGCGTGGAAAAAACACTGGGACAAAATAAAGTTAAAAAAATAGGCCTGGAGGCGGTGGCAAACCCTTTAATCCCAGCACTCAGGGGGCAGAGGCATGTGGATCTCTGAGTTAGAGTCCAGCCTGGTCTACAGAGCTTGTTCCAGGACAGCCAGGGCTACACCGAGAAACCCTGCCCTGAAAAATAATTTTTAAATGAACAAGTTTGTTGGATTGAAATATAATTCAAGCATTTGCACATACACACACACACACACACACACACACACACACACATTGCAGAAGGAAGGACAGAGCCAGAGGAACAGAGAGTTTGCTGGGAGATTTGTATCCAGACTGTCAGGAGCTACACCCATAAAGTCTCATCAACATGACTGCCTGAACAAATACAACACCTATATATATACATGCTAAAGTGATAGGGAACTCACGGACCTCTACCCTGTACAAAGAACTACAGACAACTAAGGAATGCTGAGAGTGAGAGAAATAGTCTTCACCAATTAACTTATCCAATACCGAACGGTCAGCCCCGAAAGCATACATTAAGCAACACTGTACAGATTGAGCAGGTGGCATTAATATATTTAGGAATATATGTGTATATATATACACAGACAACTGTGTAGGACAACAATTAATGAAAACCATGAGTTAGAAAGAGAACAAGGGCGCTTTAGCTCTCAGAATGTATTTTCCATCTTCCTCACTGCTTTCTTTGTACACTTTTCCTCTTACAACCTTTCCTGTTGTGTAAAGACATCAGATCGTTTTCACTGTGTTACAGCTCGCTGCCTACTCTAAGCTTAACAGATAAAGGTCAGCTTAACCTGGCTTTCATGGCTCTTCTGTGGTCTGGTCCTTCTACTTCTCTCTTATCTGCTCCCTTATGTGGAAACAGCATCATCCCCTTCTAAACCAGGCCCAGCTTTTCAAACATGTCTCTAGCACCTTGTATCTCACTTTCTTCAACACACCATCATCTCAGCCTTTGAAATCTTTTAGATCATGCAGTTTACAAGGAGGTATGTGTGTCCTCTGCTTTCTAGTTCTTGCTAGAACTGTAGGTCAGATGCTGATTTGTAATCTTACAGTGGCTTCTTGAAGAACTTCAGGGGGTCTCAGTTCTAACACTACTGACACAGACTAAGATCCTACATCTCTGCATTTAGCTACTTCCTGGCCCTCTAGTTGGGAAAGGGATTTTCCACCCTGTCTAGCAACAGTGATTCTACTATTCAGCAACAGGAGCCAGGGAAGTGGCCCTACAGATTGTTTTAATTGGGCACTCACTGTCATAATTTATGACTTAGAAAACAGATCGTTTGAGCACACATAAAGGAAAGGTTTGGCTAAATCTTAGAGATGTTGTGGCCTAAGAAATCAACTCTCTTGACAAGTACTGATTTTTGCATTAGAGATAAAAGGTTTGTTTCTCATAGAGGATCAGTGGATCAGAATATTTAGGAAATGTGAGATTTCTATAGTTCTTTTTTAAAGTTAAAATATTTAATAAGAATAACTTCAGTATTATCAACTGCAATACGAAGAAAACAAATTAGCCATGGACCATAGAACTTCAGTGAGATGAGGTCTCCACACGAATTTGCAGGCATCAAAGTGCTATTTAAATGTAGCCTCGTTTGAAATAGTTTATACATGCAACCTATAAGTATATAAGACATTTTTATCATATGAATTTAATTAATACCAAAAAATAAGAGACAGCTTAAACTAAATCTATTTAAACAGAAACCAATTTTCACATAGAAAACAGCAGTGAGAAATGAAAACTTGGACTTAAAATAGCTTTGAAAACAAAAGATAAAAATTATAAAAAAAACAATTTCCTAATCTTACATATCTATTCTTTATTATTTCATCTCTAGGCTCAATATGAAACAACAGATTTACAAAATCTCTGGAGTACTGTGCATAACTTAAAAGAGCAAAACTGTATCTCGGCATAATACAGTTAGTTTATTTTACAGTGGGCCCTCCGGGGGCTGCTTTCTCCTGAGGAAGTTCCGCTAGATCACCACTTGTGTCATCAATCTTCTTCGGTCTTTGACTGCTAAAAGCCTGCTCATTTTTCGTCTGATTGAATATATCTCTGACACCAATTTCACTGATGCTACAAAACATCCACTGCATTCCATGCTTAGATTTGCTTTCTTGTCTTTTGGTCTCCTAGTATACCTTTAGCTATTTAGAGTCATTATTAGTCAGTCCTTAAAATGTTGAAGTGGATTAGGTGTGGGTTTTTGTTTGTTCGTTTGTTTGTTTCTGACACAGGAACTTCACTATTTAGCTATGTAGCTCGTGGTGACTTCAAGTTCACAACCTCCTGCCTTGACCTCCTGAGAGCTGGAATTAAAGGTGTGCACTGTCATTAATCCAGTTTACAATAACTGATCTATCTGCTGTAAGGTTGACTTGCTTCCTTCTGCAACCTTGTCACCTTCAAGAATTTGGATGAAGGATGTATGGTAATGAGAACTCCTATATTTTTATTTCTGATGAAGCCTACCTTGCAGCCTTATGAGACAGACATTCACTTCCTCTTGACTGAATAAGTAATGGAGTGAGTGAGTGAATGAAGAAATTGAAGAAAGAATGAATAGCCAACAGCTCTAGGCTAAATAAATATAGAATTTATATCTTATCAAGGACGCTACAAACAGCAGAAGCAAAACAGGATGAAAAGGAAATCACCAGTAAAAATGGATGGAAACTTGATCCTCCCAGGGTAAGCAACAAAACGTGCCAGCTCTCAGTAGGCCCATTTCTAAGCCTAGCATTTGGGATAAGAACAGACACTGATCGCGCCGCTGATGCAGCCTGTTCAATAGTGATGTTTCAAGGTGTCCCAAAGGGGCTACCAGCCTATACAGTGAAAATAATCAATTGTCTCAAGACAAAATTTCACTCAAAGATTCCAAGGGGAGATTGTTCATGTTACCTGTATTTTAATTTTTTAAGGTCTATTTATTCTATGCGTATGAGATTGTCTTCATGCATGCCTAGTGGTCACAAAGGTTAGAAGAAGACATCAAATACCAAGAAAGTGGAGTTACAGGTGGCTGTGAGTTTCCATGTGGGTGATGGGAACCAAATCCATGTCCTCTGCAAGAGCAGCAAGTGCTCTTGACCAGTGAGCCATCTCCCAGCTCTCCTACATTGTGTGTGTACACAAGCATGTATGCATGTATGTATGTGTGTGTGCACCATTTTAAATAGATTTGCTTTTACTTTTTTTTTTTTTTTTTAGGTTTTTAAGGTTTTCCTGTATTGAGCATCCCATTATAGATCCATCCTCTGGACATGTCCAGAGAACACACTGGTCCCTTTTGGCTGTAAGGAACAATTTGGTGGGGAAATTTGGAAATATTCATACACATTTAAGTGCTAGGACAAGGCAACATACTGTGAACAATGACAAAACGTCAAGCCGGTTCTTTCTTAGAACGTTTAATGGTCAGTGTGGATTGTCAACTTGACACATTGTAGAATCATGTGGGAGACAGGACTCCTGGCCTGGAACATTATCTTTATTTCATCACTGAGTATTGAGACAGGGTTTCTCTGTGTAGCCCTGGCTGTCTGGCAACTCACTCTGCAGATCAGGGTGGTCTTGAACTCACAGAGATCCACCTGCCTCTGCCTCCTGAGAGCTGGAATTAAAGACACATGCCACCACTTGATGTAAAACAGTGGTTCTCAGCCTCTGGGTTGTGACCTCTTTGGGTATCGAATGACCCTTTCAAAAGGGTCACATATCAGATATTTTATGATTCATAGCAGTAGCAAAATTACAGTTATGAAGTGGGATCAGAATAATTTTATGGCTGGGGGCCACCACGACACGAGGAAGTGTATTAAAGGTGGTAGAATTAGGAAGGTTGAGAACCCCTGCTCTAGGGCCTGGCGTACGTAAGCTGCGGAAGGCGATGTGGGCACTTGCAGCCATGCATCCGTTCACTGCTGTCTGCTCTTGACTATGGATGTAACGGGACCAGTTCTCTCACGTGCTCCTGCTGTGACTTCTCTACCACGAGGGAGTTCCTCGAACTGTGACGCAAATAAGCCTTTCCACCCTTAAGTTGCTTTTATCAGAGTATTTTTATCACATCTCCAAGAAAGGAAACTAACACAGAGGGATTGCCATCAAAGATGGCCGCTTCCCCAAGGTCCCAGGTGGAGCTGGGAGAAGAGAGGCAGTTAAGTGGCCAGCTGGGGGCAAGGTGTGGGTATTTCTACTGCCTCATTGATCAATTAGGCCTGTTTGGTATATAGATACTCTCCTAACCACCAAAGTGAAAAAAAAAAAAAAAAAGATAAATACACAAAAGATGTAGCAAGGACTTAGGTAATGAAAAGGGAAGTTTTTGCTGGACATAAAATGGAGTCTCACTTCCGAAACTATGGCAACTGGTCACTGCAGCATCCCCCTGACCCAGAAAGCAGAGTCGGTATGTCAGGAAGTCAAGCTCTTGGCCTCTGGTCTCCTCTAAAACACAGGAACTTATGAGCTGAGAAAACACATAATTGTCCAGGTTGGTTGGGCCAGCGCTCTAACTTGTGGATAAACCACAACAGGACATAATATTCTTTCCTGCTAAGCGCCTATATAATTCTGGTTTGAATATGTCCATACTTGTGGTTTCTATTTCTGCCCTAGTTTTGTTTCAAAAAAAATTTTTTTTCAGAAAAAATCTGGTGATCTCTCTCTCTCTCTCTCTCTCTCTCTCTCTCTTTTGCTCTTGCTCTTGCTTTTTCTCTCTCTGGAATTTCTTATGACATGAAAATTAAGAATTGCAGAAATAGAAGACACAGACCTTATGTGAAAAGTTAACCAGGGCCTTTTAAGGAAAACATGATAAAATTTTATGTGCAGGCTTGTCAGCATCATCATGCAAGCGACCAGACTGACTGTGGCAATGAGAGGAAGAGTGTTTGAAACAGGAATTGTGGAGAGAAAGTACACTGGTTGACATGCAGCACTAAGTTCCAGCTAGATGAACTCACATAACCTCCTGTGTGCCTTGAGTGATCCTCCCAGCAAGCCCACTATAGGGTAGGTAATGTTGTATAGCCAGGCTATACAAGAGAAAGTTGAAGCACATATTTTGTTGGCTGGCCTGGCGCTTCAGGCCTATGACTCCAGCTACTCTGGAAAACTGAAGAAGGAAGACTAAAAGTTCAAAGTCAACCTGGGTTGCAGAATAAGCTTAAAGCAAGCCTGAGGAACCTAGTAAAACCATGTCTCAAAAGAAAAAAAAATAACAAAAGAAAACAGGCCAAAATAGAACATTTGCTTAGCATATGTGAAGCTCTAAGTTCAAGTGAAGTCAGAAGTCCACCACCCCATACAACCACACACAAACATGCACACACACACACATTATACACATGCACCAACACACACCACACACACATATACACATACAGAGAGAGAGAGATTGACAATTGTTTGTTTAAGACACAGCTAAAATATGATAGGGACAGAATTTGTACCTGGGCACTTAGGCCACCAACTTCGTGGTTTGGCCACCGTGCCATGCTGCTGAGACTTTATTTACTTGGCCACGACAGCCCAAACTTCCCAGTGTCTCTTTCATCCTGCCCTCTATTCTTTTCCCCATGTATCTCACTATGTATCTGTCCCCGCAAGAACGAACGGCTGCTTCATTGACATCATATGCTCTTCATTTATTCAGCAGGCAGAGAATACATCTTATGGGGGGTGCTTAAAAAAGAGGGGTGGATAAGGTTTTCTTCCTTAAAACACACACAGAGTAAACATCTCAAAGTCTGTGTATGTGTCAGAAGGATAGCCTTCAGTGGGTTGGAAGAAAAAGTAAATCAAAGCCTGAACCAAACCTGCGTCTTCTGCTCTTACTCTTTGGGTTGAACAAGCCAGATTTCTGTCTCTCCTGGGCTTCGACAGTTGAGGCAATTGAGTCTAGTCCTTATAGGCTGCCCCTGCCAAAACTGCAGTGGGTAGCACTTCCATGATCTACTCCCCATCTCCTGAGGTGCTTTGGGGTTCTACTTCCCTGCTACCTTCTAGGCTGGGGAGCTCATTATGGCTACCTGCAGAGCACTGTGATACAAGCTCACACTTGGTTGTTCCTGCTTTGGTTTTACTTTGCAGATTCTGCTTTTGAGTTTCCGGTCAGACCAGACACAGATCCATAGTTTTCAACTCGGTGTGTTCTGTTCCTATACGGAGGAGGTCAACTGTTAGCTGGGGCTGCTTTTCATTCACTAAATTATCAGTTTCTCAGAGACGACTATGTGCTATAAGACATCTGCTTGGTTTGGTTATCAAAACCTGGCCAGTGATTAGCAGTATCTGATTTAAATGCATGAAAATTAATGCATGCATCTTAATACATTAAGAGAAAATTAATACATACATACATGGTCATTTCTGGTCTCACAGTAGGATGTCACTCACTCCCACCCAGTTTACTCAAGAACCCATCCCCACATACATTGGGTTAGTAAATAGAGTCCTAGGCTGAGGACATGTGATTGACACAGCTGCTTTTTTATTATAATTAGTTTCTCTCTCTTTTTTTTTGTAATTATAAATACTTCCTTCTCTGGCTTCCCCCCCACTCCAACCCCTTCTGTGCATCTCCTTGCTCTCTCTCAAATTCATGACCTCTTTTTTCTTAATCGTTATTGCATGTATACATCTGTGTGTACTTATGTATGTACATACACACATATAATCTTAACCACATAAATACAACCTGCTCAGTCCATGAATGTTACCTGTGTGTATGACATCAGTTGTGGGGAGGAGTTCTTCCCTAGGGCAGCTAGAAAATGCTGAGAGCAAAATGTCATAGGGTCTTTATACTTTTAAGATGTCACTTGGCATGATATTCAACAAAGAGATCCATCCAGGTTGTTGCTAACTGCTGAACTTGGTGACAGTGCATGGAAATGAATAAATTGTTTTATAAATCTTTGTAAGTGATTGGAAATTCTGTGATATTCCTTTTAAAATATGCTTACGCAGATTATTCATGTAATTAAGATAATGATGATTTTAAAGGACTTGGAAGTAGCTAAAACTCTAATCAAATGTTCCCGGTTATAATTGCAGAATACAATATTTGTATTTGTTGCCACGTGTTTGAGTACTGACTTAAAAACAATTTATTTGTGAAGCTTGAGAAAGCGTCTTAGTCCAAGGCTAAGTAGAGGGCTTCCTTTGGAATAATATTTATTTTTCGATCTTCCTGTTGAGCACAGTTTCTGTTTTCCACACACTGTGCTCTCAGTGTCAGGCACCCAAGGAATCTAGGTTATAATGGTGGAATTTCCTAGGAATCGGAGTATGAAATGTTATTTGTGATAAACTTAACTGGAAACTTTAGACATACGTGATGACTGTGTGTGTAGAGATGTGTTTAGATACATATTTACATTTTTTTCCTCTTAAGAGAAAAAGAAAAATGGTGGCTCTATAAAATTTGAAAGTTCATAAATATCAAAACAGCAAATTCTTTTCTTTATGCAATTGGACCTTCCTACTATACAACTGGGTTAATTAAATAAAAGCATTAAGATATCCTTGGCCATAAAAGCATGTACATTGCAAACAAATCAGGCCATGACTTTTATCTGCACACTATAGTGTGCATTGGACTTTTACAATGGAATAATTTACACATGGAAGACAAACACACTAAACTAGAATTATTGTTGCTTGAAACTTTTAAAAGTTAAGATCCAAGCGAATGCATTGGGTTAGGAACTGTGATGCAAATATGGACCCCCGATCCTGCTTGACACATTTGTGAGTTTTCCACTGTCTCTATTTCCTGCTGGATTTAATGGGCAGCAGTCATTCTATTTAGAATTGAAATCCTTCAGCCCTGAAATGCAAAGATTGCTCTCATTGCACTTGGTGGTTCTCCAGGGCACAGCACGGAAGAACTGGCCCCACTCTGAGATATCAACAGCAGCAGACTCCTGCTTCAAATGGGTACTTCCTGTCCTGTTAAAGAGTCTGGCTCGCCTTTGCCAGCTCACTTACTAGTGATGTGGTGGTAGCGTAAGCGCTGAAGATAGTCCTGAAAGCCATCAGAGCTGGGGCACATGTCAACCTAGTACTGCAATGTCCAAGATGAGAAGGTGTCTGCAAGCTGATTGTTTAGGGGACTGCAAATCCCTGAATCCAAGAGCTAGGTCCTACGGGAAAGTAAAAATGATGTGATCACAGCCATCCAAACAGCAGACAAACAACACCAAAGCAACATAGCACCTAATGTAACCAAAAATCAATCTGTAAGCCCTCCTGCCCAAGGACCAGGTAACTTCCTGGAAGGCTGGGAATTGTAGTTCTTGGCAAATAACAAAGCCTCATGGGAAAGTATGGGGCTCTATAGATTTATCCTTATAAGGTTCTGCAACACGTGGCTCAAGGTCGTTTTAGCTGGGGACTTCCTGGGAACGGTCCTGGCCAAAGTCCATCTCTTGGTCATTATTTAATATTTAATAAAGATTGCTTTCAATTTGACCCACAGTGGTGGAGTTGTTTTGTTTTTTTGTTTTTCTGGTGAAATTACAGGATTAATACTAACTCTCATCAGGATATATGTTTGACCAAGCGCTGGCCTGCACATCCATCACTATGAATAAGCTGTTTTTGAACACTGTACACATACCATTTGGTTTGAATTGTTTTGGTGTGGTTTGTCTAGAAGAGGTTAAAAGCTGGATAAATATTAGAGGGATCTGGTTTCTTACTGAGTGAACCAGACCCAATTAATTTTGGCCAGTATGATCCTACCACACTAGAATGTTGCAGATGGAACATTCATTCCAAGTTCTGCTGACCCACTTCAAATGAAAGTGTATGCAATTGAGGGCAATGCATGATGAGATGGGCATCATTAGAATTGTTTGTTTTAATGTTTCACTGCATGTCTCCACCTCAGGCATATGCCTGGCTGTTTTCGGTCAACTGGTCTGAGGCTAAATTATGCTAATGTTCATCACTCAACTGTTAGTCCCTGGAGGAGGGCAACCTTTGATCACAAATCCCTTTGGCCATTCCCTCTGTGTTACCAGATCAAGAATGTGGGTATTTATTTAATTTGGCATGAATTGGAAAATTAAATCGACACATCACCAAACACAAGCTCTCCAGAAGATGTGGCTCAGGCAAGGATCTGAGTGCAGTCCCAGAGGAACAATTTCCATGGCACATAAAGTTTTTATTATACATAAACTCTAAATTTATTTTTAAATTTTTTTCAAGGCTGTCAGTGAGAGGGTGGCTGGCATATAGCAAATTGCAGATTGTAAAATCTTTCCACAACGAGGCAACTGCATTTTCCATAGTGACTGTGGTCCAGGTTCTCACAGCCATGTTCTTACCACACTGGACCATGGCCAGGCACCTTGGAGGTCAAACAAATGCAGCTAGCTAAGGAAACTAGATGATGGTCCTGTCACACTGTTCTTTCCCATACCTCTCCCAGTCACCAAGCCACCAGCTTCCTTGCCACAGGACCAGCACAACGTCTTTCTCTCCTGCCCAAGTTTCCACACGATGGCTAACATTCCACATTGTTCTTGGCCCAGAGTTTGGCCCTTGCTTGCAGAGCCTTAGAATCCATCTAGAAATGAGGCTCTTCTAAGCCGAACTTCCTGTGCAGACTTCAAACACACACAGGGACCAGAACCAGGTCTCATAGAGTGAGAAAACAACGCAAAATACACAAAACTGCCCCTCAAGCCTGCCAAGAACAGGCTAATAAATCTTTCCTTGTTGCTCTGGGTGGAAGAAACACTTCTGAGATCACTTCTTCTCTACTTGGGGGATAAAAAAAAAACCTCCAAACCCCAAAAATGTAGCCTAGATTCTTTGTAGGCAATCTGCAGTGAGTTCCAAATGGCTTGCGAAATAAAAGGTTACTTTCTGAAGATTGAAGGAAGAATGTCTTTTTTTTAACCATTCAACTTCATCTCTCCCCAAACATTACTTTTTACAAAATGTAGCACTCTTTGGAAAAAACTAGATATATTCATACAAGCATAACATGAGTCTTCTTTGCATAACCAAATGAATCTGTAGAATAGAGGTCCCTTCTAGCAAAGACTTTCAACAATTACAATTAAGTTTTCTCCTCAAAGAATAGAAAGTCTTTCTTGAGGAAGTGATATTTGTATTTATGGGTTCAAAACTTGACAGCTACCTTTTAAGTGAAAATATTAATACTGCCAAAATTGCAGCCATTTGCACCCAAAAAGTCAACCATGTGGAAGAGGAGGAGGAACAGAGAGTTGCGACCACGTATGCAAGGCGAGTGCCTCAAGGGCCATCAAGAGCTGCACGTACTCATTCGTCTTGCAACCCACGTGATTCCAGCAGTAGCTTCACGATGCGGAACTGCAGTCTTGCTCAATAGCTCTACTCTAGAATTTAAGCAAGAGAGAAACCAAACAATAATTTCCACTTGCATATGTGCTATCTGTGGCTTTCATGCAGGAGATTGGAATGGAAGTCAGTGAAAATGGTAGTCTTTCTCCTTTCCCCCTCCCCAGGGTCAATAGATCCTTTCATTAGTTGAGGAAGGAGGGCTCTAACAAAAGTAAAAAAAAGTACTCAAACATTCATTCAATTCTGAGCCTGTCTTCTGGCTGCTGGAATCTTCTTCTTCCTCCTTTCCTAGAACTGAAAATTTACGTATAGTCTATGGCAAAAATAAACATGGTTTCTATTTATGGACAAGGGGCAGAAAAAGCATTAGCATCCAAGTACTCTCAGGCAAGCTAAGACAGTCAGGCAGCAGGACCTCAGCAGGACACAGAACAGTAAACACCATGAGTCATGCTTTCCATCAATAAAGTTCTTAAAACCCATGTGGCTAGTAATTGGACAAGGGGTCACACAGCTCTAGCCATCAGGAAGAACTCTAAGTACCGGCCTCCAAAGGTAACTGAAATAAGAGGTGATGTACCCATTTGATCAAGTCTGTCTGTGCTTTAGCATAGTAAGCAACAAGCTGGCCTCTCCAGGGCCATACAGAGCCAGGAATGTCTTGCTTAGGATCAGAGACCTCCTGTGAATCTTCGTGCAATTTAGAGAGACATGATAGAAAGCCCGTGAGTTCTTGTACCAAGAAGGATAAAGGCTATGTCAATAAACACTCATCATTTGGAATCAGAATTCTGCTTACTTTACCCCAACTCTCACCCTCTGTCTCGCTCCCCAACATCTCCATTATATGTAACTCAAGTAGCTCTGAAAGGAGGTATGGTTTTAAAACACAAGCAGATGAAATGATAAAACAGTAACTTCTCTAGATCTAAAGAATAAGCAAGATATAAACAGGGAATTGCTATTTTGCTGTATCAGAGAAGCATTCATCAGAAGAAAAACTAGGAGCTTGTGTAATAGGTTTAAAGGAACTCTTGATATCCAAAATTCCAACATGTAATAATAAACCTCCAAAGGTAATATACCATAATCTTTTTTAAATTAAAATACTTAGGCTCATATAGTACAGGTCAATCATATTACAACTCACAAACCCAAAGAAGATAAGTAACAGGGAGGACCCAAGGAAGGATGCTTAACTCCCACTCAGAAGTAGAAATAGACCAGGCAGAGGAAGTGGTTGAAGAGAGAGAACAGGTAAAAGAAGGAACACAGAAAGAAATGAGGCTCAATATGAGACCTGGGAGAGCAGAGGGAGGAAGACAAAGAAATTGCAGAGAGAAGAGAATCCTTGGGAAGGGACTTTTCTGTGACATGCTGGAGACCTATGACAGGGTAGGTTCCTGAGAAGATATGAGGGTGACGCTATCTGAGACTTCTAGCAACAGAGTCATAGAAACTGAGAAGGCCACCCTCTAACTAGACTCGACTCCTAGTTGAGGGAGGGGAACACCAACCCACCTACAGAAACTTGAACCCAAAATTTACCCTGCCTACAAGATGTACAGGGACAAAAACAGAGCAGAGATTGAGGAATGCCCAACCTATGACTGGCCCAACCTGAGACTCATCACATGGGAGACAGCCAACCCCTGACATGAGTAATGATACTCTGCTGTGCTTACAGACGGGAGCCTAGCATTACTGCCCTCTGAGTTGCTCCAACCAGTAGCTGATGGAAAAAGATGCAGAGACCCACCATCTGGGTGGAGCACAGGGAACCTTGTGCAAGAGTGGACAGAAGGACCCAGAAGGGGACAGGAGCCCCACAAGATTAATAGAGCCAACTAACCAGGGCCAAGGGTGGCCTGGGGAATCTGAAGCACCAACCAAGGACCACGCATGGAGTAGACCCAGGGCCCTTACACAGATGTCGCCAATGGGCAGCTTGGTCCTCATATAGATCCCCTAGTAGAATGGGGGCTGACTCAGACATGGACTCTATTGCCTGTTTTTTGATTGCTTCCCCCTAACAGGGCTGCCTCACCAGGCCACAGGGGAAGAGAATGTACTCAGTCCTGATGCAGCTTGATATGATGGAGGTAGAGGGCTCTCCTTCTCTAAGGAGTAGGGGAGGGAGATTGGGGAAACAGGGAGGGAGGGTGGAACCCAGAGGAGAGGAGGGAGGGAGCTATGATCAGGATGTAAAATAAATAAACAAAACTTAAAATTTAAAAAAAATAATAATAAATAAAATGCAAAAAAATAAAACACTTGGGCTCAGTTTACCTAAAGCCTTTAAGAAACTGAAGTGTATATGTATGTATGTATATGTATGTATGTATATATTATATATAATATATAAAAGTATATATAATATATACATAATTATATATACATACATAATATACATATAACAATACATAATTATATATATTATATATAATAATATATATTATATATAATATATAAAAGTATATATAATATATACATATATAAATACTGCTCTTTATGCTGACTGTATCTTTTTTATTGACCTGCTCTCATCCTAGTCCATCCTATTCAAAGGACATAATAACCAGCTCTACTGGGGACCACTCATATGTTGAAGACCTATTCAAAACAGCCCAAAGAGCTTCCTCTCTTCAAAACCTTGTTCCTGCTTCTTTCCAGCTCTCTCAGCCCTGAACCCTTGTGGATTCCTTACTCCTGCTATTTAGATGTGAACAGTCAATTTTCTTCCCCTGCATGTGTTTGCACACTGGCCAACACTCAGCATCCTGCAATGTGGCTTCTTGAGCACTGAGTAAAATCTCACATAACAAGCTGGTTGCAACGTTATGTAAAAGTATGTGAGCAGTCTTGAGGGGTCCCGACTGATGTCTCTGCTCCAAATGCCCTATGCTCTATGCTCATAACAGCCTCCCATTCAGACGAAGGAATTGTGGACACACTCGCTTCCAGCTGAGCTGAAGTCTAAAAGGATTGGAGACAATAAGCAAGAAGTTTGTCATAACTCTCTTGATGTCATAACTATCTCCTTACCTTAAGGCAAAGTAACATATATTAATATAGAAAGTAGAGTAAAATATATAAAACCATCATATATATATATATATATATATATATATATATAATCACCTAAATATATACTAGCATTTTGTTTCATAATCTTCCTATATTTTAACATACCTATCTCTGTATATAAAATTAAATTCATTCTAGTCATTATGTTTTATTTGTTTATTTATTTACTTACTTGACTTCACTATACAATGGACATTTCTCTAATTAAACATTAACGTTCAATAGAGTATTATAAATATCATTGAGAATTAAAGAGGCAAAGGGTTAGCAACAACGATTATAAGGCGGCAGCTGGATGTGGTGAGCCACACTCCGTCTGTTTGAGACAGCTTTACTTAGAGGTAGAGATCCTCTATGAGAAACCCAGACCGTGAGGCAGACCGTCCCACTCTCCAACGTGGAGCCGGCTGTCATACACCTCAGCCAGGGCCAAAGTCAGTGGCCTTGCTAAGACCTCTTTTCAGTTCACTCCACAAAAGCCCACATCGTTTACCTAGAGTCATTGTGAAGTTGCGTGTGATCATTGCGTGAACTGAGAAATGCTAAGCAAATGCAGTCAGGGGTTCATTGTTCTACGGAGAACAGGGTTAACTGTGCACACGGTCACCTAATTTCCACGGAGTTCACCTAATTTCCTGAAGTGTAGAAGCAGGAAACATCTCCCTGTCTCAGAATCTCCTCCCCGCCATCTTCACTAAAATCACCGACAGCAGCAACCCTATGGCACCGAAGATCAGCTAAGTGCACATTGCTATCCTTGCTTTCTTTTGCCCAAGTTTTATTTCCTTCAAATAGTTAATAAAGTAAGAGCAAGTGGCTTTGGAGGGAATACACCTCCTTAGTAACGAGGGATGCTACCTCCTGGATTGCCAATAGGAGCAGACATTAGAAATTCACACACAAAATAGTACTACGCTACTTCATGTTACCCAGAACAGGACTCAAGTGGTACCAGTACTGATGTTTCACCCTACACTACCAAAAACACATTTACAGTAATTGATCACGTGATTCCCAGTTAGATAATGAGCTCAACAAAGCATGACACCTTTTGGACAATCTGTGATCCCCATGACTCTGGTCATAGCAGGGAGCTTCTTAAAAGCACCTACCCCAAACACCCAAAACATTATTAACACCCAACAATGAAAAACAAATAGCCCTGTGCTTTTTTTTTTTTTTAAAAAAAAGGCAGATATTAAACAACTCAATTAAAAATTCATTCAAAAAGAAATCACTTGTTCTTGTCTGGATCTGGAGTATTCTGGAAAGGGAAAAGTATAAACGGACTCCCCCAGCTGTGGCAGTGCTGCGAGGTGGGGAAACCTTTAGTTGTGTGGACTACTGAAGAGTTGTCACTGGGGGTATGGCTTGAAGGGGACATTGGGATCGCAGCTCTTCTTTTCTTCACCTTTGCCTTGTAACTGAGCTAAACAGCTCTTCAGCCACACACTTCTACAATGATGCACTATAATGGCAAAGGGTCAAACCACAGGGCCACACAACCTGACTGAAGCCACGCTGTGTCAACCTGTCCTCTATTAAGCTGATTAGTTCAAAGATTTTTGTTTCATCAGTAGAAAGCTAATACATTAATAGTAATTACTATTATTAATACAGAGAGCAAATGAGCATATCAAAAACACTCAGAATTAGAGAATTGCACAGCAAAATAATAACATTTCTTTATCCATTTACTAGACTAGCCAGAATTTAAAACGCTGCCCACAACCAAGGCAGGAGAGTATGAGAAGTAAAGGGAGTTCTTGTTTATCACTGGAAGAAAATGCTTTAATCACTATGGAAGACATTTTCCTAGAAACCCAAATATTTTCTTACCATGTAACTCAAACTACATGTTCCTTGGCATTTACGCAAAGAAATTAGAAACTTATTTTCAAACAAAGCGGAAAGTGTTTAGAGTGGTTTAACTCACACCGAACAACACTAGGAAGTAACCAAAATATCTTCCTGTAGGTATAGGTCGGTATTTCTCAACCTGTGTGTCACAACCCCAAAGGGGCTGAACAACCCTTTCACAGGGGGCACCTATGACCATTCGAAAACACAGATATTTACGTTAAGATTCATTACAGTTGCAAAGGTTTCAAATGACCTTTTCCCAGGGGTCACCTGAGACCATCCTGCATATGAGATCTTTACATTACAATTTATAACAGTAACAAAATTACAGTTACAGAGTAGCAATGAAAATAATGTTGTGGTTGGGGGGGTCACGACAACTTGAGTAACTCTATTAAACGGTCACAGTGTTAGGAAAGTTGAGAACCGCTGGTTTAGATGATCATATAAGGCACATTCACGCAATGGGGAATTATTCAGGTATCAAAAGGAAAGAGCTATGAAGCCAAACAAAACCCAGAGGAAACCTAAACACGTCCTACTAAATGAAAAAGTCCTATTGAAGGCTATAGACTGTATGTTTCCAATTATATGTCATTTGAGGGGAAAAAAAAAAGAACTCTGCAGAGCCAGTAAAATGCTCAGTGGTTGCCAGGCTCCTGTGGCAAAGAGAGAGAGAGGGATCTCAGAGGAGCCATAGGTAGTGAAACTCCTGTGGATGTGTGCATGTTGCATATTCCTCTGTGAGCACGGTACTGTGCTGGTAAAAGAATGAGACTGCATATCTGTCAAAACCCACAGGACAGAGAAGGCCAGAGCACTAAACGATAGCATGACTATCGTTAAAGGATGGTGTCCATTAATCGGGAAAACAAAAAGCAGGACAGGCAGCACAATTTCTGCCCGTTTTTGTATAAGCCTGCAATTGCTCTAAGAAGCGAAGCTTTTAACTCCCCATCTGTTCCAACCTCTGCTTTTGGGGGTGGGGGTTCGCTGAAGAGCAGGGAGGCAGCTCCTCTCAGGGTCTGGCTATATCCTCTCTGAACAGGAAACGCTACTGAAATTTCTTTGATAAAAATTTGAACTGTGACAAGTCTTTCCCTTGAATACTAAGCACAAAGGCAGTGTGGAATCTGAACTCACAGGGCTGCCTGCCAAGAGAGCCTCCTTCTTCAGAGCCTTGATCTCTCCTAAAATGAAATCTACCAGAACTTCACAAGCATGAAAGCAAAATGGCTCCTCCCGCCAGTCTCCTGAGGGCAGTGACCTGCGGCCTTGAGCATAAACAAAGACAGGGAAAGGATGCCTAGACGCTCATCTGGATTTTCTGAGGGCCTCGAACTTGTGTGAAATCATAAATAACTTCCCAGAGAGCTAAGCCTTTCTAGTAAGCCAAGGGCATATTAACTCATTTGTGCTAAGAAACTTTGAGCTTTCATCAAATTAGATAAGTATTACTTGGACCTATGATGGGGAGGTGGCAAAGTAACCTTTTAGGCTTATATGATGCCATCTAGATATAAAAAAAAGAAGAAGAAGAAGAAGGAAGAAGATAGGGAGAAGGGAAAAGAGATGGCACTGGGGAAGTTGGGGGAGAATCTTAGAGCACAGAAGTATAAACACACCCACCATACCTGACCATTTAAGTATGTTGGAGAAGAAGTTCTCACGCATTTCAGGGAGAAAATGGCTTGATACGGAAAATGAGGTTTTCCCACTCTTCTCATAGTCACTCTTATTCTTGCTCTTTTCTCTCAAAAATCCCCATGAGCTAGCATATTTTTCTAACATTTTGTCTGTGGCATCTGTAAAGGTCTAATTAAGAACCACCTTCTTTCCTGAAACTCTTTCTCAAAGCTCATGTTTTTCAACATTTTCCTACAAAGGATGAACTCCTTTGAAATATCTAGCCTGTGTGCTTCATGGAGACTAGACAGAAAAATAAAACAAAACAAAAAAATCAGAAACAAATAAGAACATCAAAAAACCAAAGTGACTATAATTATCTTGGAAACTGATTTCTTTTTTTTTTTGTTTTTGTTTTTTTTTTTTTTTTCAATGCAGTTTATTCAGGAACCTTGAATAATCCTCGGACCCACAGCTTAAATAGCCTCTGGGTAGCCAACCCAGGCGTGCCACGTGGGCAATGCAGATAGGTCCACATACATGGAAGCAAGCCAGATCCTCAGCCTTAGCCAAATGTGGAATTGTTCGTGACAGAGAGCACTCACCATCGGGAAGGTGGAAGGCGGAAACCAGCTCCATCTTTAAGGCATAGCATTCTGCAGCTCTCTACAGTTCCCCATTTTTGTTTTAGACGCATCAGGCAAGAGTAGAGGTCTGATCTCTGATATTAGAAATAAATTGGGACTTTGTACCGATGTTCATTTAGGTGTCATCCACCCAAAGAGCATCAGACCCGTCTGATACCTTTTTCTCAGAGGCGGGACCTGGGTCATCAACCTGCATGCAATCAGACATGCTCTTCTCTGGGTCCAAAGCGGCTGACCCTGAGTGCAGTGCTTAGCCTCGCATCCTGAGCGTATCATTTTAGCTTTTTATGGTATCCAACCATGCTTGGGGAGAATGTCCTGCTTCAATGGCTGTAAGATCAGAAAGGAGAGGAGAACCTCCCCTATTAGTGGACTTGGGGAGTGGCATGCAAGCAGAGGGAGTAGGGAGGGTGGGATTGGGAGGGGAGGAGGGAGGGGCTTATGGGGGGATGCAGAATGAATAAAGTGTAATTGATGAAAAATTTAAAAAAAAGGGAAAAAATAATTTAAGAACCTTAAATGACTTTCAAAATTGGAGGAAAACATGGAGTTAGTCAATTGGCATGGAGCACATCTCGCCCCTGGGGGCAATGGTCTCCTGCACCTACTCAGACCTCAGACACCACCACTGCTAGTTCTAGAACTGACGCAGGATGTTCCAACGAGGGGTTACGGCTTCTCATAATATTTCCTATAAGCCCACACCTGTTTGTCTATATCCCCCATTTTTATTCATTATTAGCCAGATAGAGCCAAGTAATTGTGGTAATGATACTTGCTTTTTTGCCCAATGCTGGAATGCTAGTAAATTTAGGTATGCCCTGGTTACTCGCATGCCTCACTGGGTGCCTGTGCCCACTGATGCCCCTCACGCTATGACTCTCTTCAGACAGAAAAGGGATCTTGGAACTACAGCCACCATTGTTACTACCATCTCATTGGCGGCTGTTGGAGCTACCACCAGGGCATTAGCCATGAGTCATACTAGGCAGACTGCTCAAACCCTGAATAATCATTTAGCCAATGTAGCTCATGCCTTAGTTGTACATAAAGGAATTAATCCTCAACTAAAAGGAAGCTTGATGGTGGTCAATCAGAGGATTGACCTCTTGCAGGAGCAAACTGATACCCTATGGCAAATCGCTCAACCTGGCTGTCAATGAAAGTATGCTGGACTTTGTGTCACTAGCATACAACATGAGAATTTTTCCTGTGCTGCAAATCTGTCTAAACAATTGTCGAGCTATATTTTAGGTAATTGGACTGGAGAATTCGATACTATGATGGAGCAGCTGAGAATGGCCATTGTCACAGTAAATTCTACCATAGTGGACGCAGGACGAGCCACAGGATTATCAACATGGATTGCTGCAGCCATGAATCATCTGAAGGAATGGGCGGACATGGGAGCGTTAGCAGGCCTTCTGGTGTTGGTCTCCTTGGTTTGCCTGTGGTATATATGCAAGATTAGAGTCTCACAACAGTGGGATGCAGCCATGATCATTCAGGCCTTTACAGCCATTGAAGGAAACTGATTTCTTTAATTTTAAAAATACGTATAGAAGCTGGGCTGTGAAAGGCTCAGTAGCTTCTTCCGGTTCCCATCATGCTGAATCTAGGAATACAGCTTCCTTTTTATCTAATTCATAGAGCAGTATCCTTTAACCTGAGCACAACTTTTGTTATAACTCTTTTTTAAAGTTTTTGTTAAACATCATATTTTATTAAAAAGCACCACTCGATAATTGATTAACTTATTTGATCCATGAGTACAGTTGGAGGCATTGTCTGCTACAATCCTGCCAGCACCTACAGCAGAGCTTGACAGGGCAGACACAAATTAGACTTAGGCGGTGAATGACATCTTCAACACCATCACTGGAAGGAAAGCTAAGGGGGAGGTAAGAACATAAACTTCACTCTGAACTAGTTCTCGTGGAATTTGGGGTCAACCGGAGAGCACATGAAAGGAAAAGAGAAGTGGAATTCAAGATCGGAAAGAAGAGAAGAGAGAGACACTGAAGCTAATCGCGGTGCTCACAAGAATGGGGGCTTTCCTCTGTCCACAAGAAGGAGTCACTGGGGCATCTTAAACAGAGACCTCACGGACTGAGCTCTGTGTTTTGGAGAAATCACTTTAGTGAGGAAATGATGGTGCCTGGTCCATGGCAGCAGCCATTGTGCCTTCCATCGCCGGCTTCGGAGCAGGCTGGTTATGCAGAGGAAGGAGACTCTACTCCCGTTCCAAACTTCTCTGAACCAAACGCCCGTGCTGCCGTTCCAGAAGAGAGGGGTCCTTTGGGCCAAGTCACTTAAAATTCCTCAGCTACCAACAAGACAGCGTGAATCAGCATGCAGAACAAGTAGCTGTGCTCACTGAAAACTAGGGTCAACCCCCACATCCCTCCTGAGCCTGCGAGGAGCAAGACGCTTCCAAACTCCTCCCAGACTCTGAGAGAGCAGAGCCAGATGAATGCTAAGTAAGAGAGCCGGTTTTCATTCTATGCAGCAGAGGTTGACACACTTTCTGTAAATATTTTATGCTTTGAGGGCCACACAGTCTCACTGCAACCATTCAGCTCTGTTGCTATAGACAAAATGTAAATGAGTAAGTGTGGCTGTGTTCCAATACGACTCCAGTTACCCAACAGGCAACGGGACAGACTTAAGCTCCCATGCAGAGTGGCCCCCTGTCTCCTGTCCAGTGAGAATCCATGGTCTCTACAAATTTTACATAAGGTATATTGGCTTTACATTGTCCACTCATACTCTCCAAGTTAATGATGGCATTTCAGTACAGTAGCTAGCTCGTCTTTAATTTTCTATTCTTTGCTTCCTTTTATGCGTGTGAAGGAGGCCATCATTTCTGAGAAACTGAATGTTGAATTTGATTTCACATTAAGCATCCATGAGCACTGGCAGACAATAGACTTAGAAAGTCAGAGTGCTGGAGCAGGAAACCTGACCACTTCCTTGGCATGACCACCTAATGCTAAAGGGACAAAGTGATTTGTCCAGTGTCATGCAGCCAATAGTAGAGGGCGGTGCCCTCCCCTATACCCTCTCCTCGTGCAACCACATTTTCCTTTCATTTCTTTAATTTTAGAAAACTGAAGCAATCCTTGTCCAAGGCACCAAAGAAGCACATCCCATCAGCTGGCAATGTCCGAGCTGAGCGCTGTGGAGAAAGCATTGCCAGGCAATGGCACATGGGGGCCTGTCCTTCAAGCTGCAGCTGGATGTGAGGAAGTCACAGAGCTGCAGTGCATGTTCGGAACCAGCCCCTCTTCTCTGCAGAACCATGAGAGCGAACATGACTATTACAACAATCAGGTTCCTAGGACGGGTGTCCAACTCAGCTCTCGGGTTTGTGGTGGAAATCTTTATCTGTTGGATAGGGTGAAAATCAAACACTAAAGCAGTTCCCAGAGCAAGAGTCTTGGTTTTGACACCATTTCCTTCCTCATCCTTTCACCTTCTCCTCAGGTGGAATTCTATACACTACTGTGATTAACATGTGCAAGGTGAAACATTTAGTCCTGCCCCAAATATTTCCATTCAACGGAAGTTATAAAAATAAATTACAGCATGTCCGCCACTGAGTCATTCTACAACGGATGAACTGTATTGATTCCCTTCACTGTGTCTTTCCACTAATATTGTGCCTGGTTGGTGACTGTATTAGAAATATTCTGAAATCTTTTTCATATATATTCTCCTCCATCACACAAAAAGATCCCAAACTCTTTGTTAGTTTGGTATTATTGTTTGCTTCTGTCTTCCAATGTATTTTCCTTGTGCAACCTTTGCTATAACTAATTCAGTCACCCAGCCATGATGTGTTAGCATTGACTGACCTGAAAAACTGAAGCAATTGAGAACAGTGAGCTCTTTTCTGGTCTGAGTCAGATGGCTACCAACATACTGAAAGTCAGTATAGTACCAGGTTTTCCTTTCTAATTTTGCTTGCACTATGCCAGGCTTTGTGTGAATGATCACATTCAATCCCCTGAGAGTCCCAGGAAAATCACCTAAGCAGACCTATTTCACATATAGCTACACTGAAGCTTAGAGGGGTTAAATAAACTGTGAAAGTTTATAAAGCTAGGAAGTAAGGAACAGGTTTCCTAACCATTTTGTCAGACAGCTCTGTACGTGTGCGTGTATGTGTGAGATCACATGCATGTCTGCTGAGGAGTCCAGAAGACTGAATTGAATACCCTGGAGCTATAGTCGAGGATACTGTTGAGTCACAATGTGTGAGCTGGGACCTGAACTCGGGGCATCTGGAAAAGCAGTACTCTTAGCCACCAAACCATCTCTCCAGCCACAGAATTCATACTCTTAAAAATTTGTGACCACCCATCCAACTTGCCAAAGAAGGCCAGAATAGCTTTTCTTAAAATACAGAAGAAACCAACCTCACTGTTCTTCTGCTGTGATACCTTCAGGAGTTTTTTGTGTTTTTATTCAAAATATAGCTTCACTGTAGTAGCATGGAAAGCCTGTGCTCTCCCCTTCTTGTTCTGACCTCATTTTCTCCTCTGTTCTTCTTCTGGCATCCCATGCAACATGGACATTTTACCTCTTCCTGCTTTGCCCACACTGCCCTCTCTGCCTAGGGATCTCCCTCCCTGTCTCCCTGAGAGAGATGTACCTAGCCATTATTCATTTGGTAGGTATATTCTTTTCAAAAAGTTTATCAACTTCTCCTAACTTCTTCCTTCAGCCTCTGTTTTACCTATTTTTTTTTGTAATTGAAATCAGAACACACTATCATACATTCTAGCTGAATGTCTCCTTTAGGGCAAGGCCTGAGCATCACTTACCTCTTTTTCAAGAAAGGGTTTCTCTGTGTGGCCTTGGTTGTCCTAGACTTGCTTTGTAGACCCAGACTGACCTAGAACTCACGGAGATCCACCTGCCTATGCCTTCCCACCCCACCCCATCCTACCCAGTGCTGGAATTACATGTGTGCCATCATGTCCAGCTTCCCTTATCTCTTGTGTGTTACCTTAAAATAATAGGTCCCCCATCTTAGGAACA
This sequence comes from Meriones unguiculatus, assembly GCF_030254825.1. Classification (NCBI taxonomy): domain Eukaryota; kingdom Metazoa; phylum Chordata; class Mammalia; order Rodentia; family Muridae; genus Meriones; species Meriones unguiculatus. The sequence continues at coordinate 76,645,355 of NC_083354.1, read as the reverse complement.
ACCAAGAGTTGTCATTCATTGAGCATGATCTGTGCCTAGGTCACATATGATCCTTAATTGTAAGTCTATGTGTCTATGTCTATGCTTATGTGCACACTTGTATTATGTGGTATATAGTACATGTGATGTTACATTTGTTCATGTGTTAATGCCCTCCTTGCAGATAAGAAAGATATTGTAGCTCAGTTGTAGAAGTTACATAAATTGTCTAAGGACACAAAGCAAGAGGTAGCAGCTGTAACAGGTAGTACTGGGGATGTAGTTCAGGGGTAGAGCATTTGTCTAGCATGGACAATGCCTAAGCCTTAGGTTCTATCAGCAGAAAGGAGAGACAGACAGACAGACAGGGGCTGGGAGAGAGAAGAGAGAAGCAGGGGTACTCAAAACTTGAAAACAAGGGGTGGAAGGGAGAGAAGTAAATTTCAAAATACATTATCTCAAATGAACTGAATGAATCAAAAGATATATTCTGCGTTAAATCAGCTTCTTACACTGTTCCTACCTAAAGAGCTGCAGCACTTTTGCAAGTGAGAGCAATGGAACTGGATATTTTCTCTGAGAAGCAAAATTGGAATTATTTTGAGAGGGAGAAATTCATACCAAGTATGACGGCTGCCCCAGAGTCCCTTAGAGTCACACATTCATGAAATATGAATGGAAAAGCAACAAAAGAGACTGCAGGCCTCAGACGAGGCAATGACTCAGTCAACAAACTGCTTGAGACACGCAAGCATGAAGGACTTGAGTTTGTATTTTCAGCACCCAGGTAGAAGCTGGGCGTGGTGGCATGTGCTTACAATCCCAGCTCGGGAAAGGCAGAGCCAGGCAACTTATTGGTTAGCTAGTGTATCTGAATTGGTGAGGTGCAGACTTAGTGAGGCCCTGTCTTGGTAACTAACTTGGGGAGTGGTAGAAGACATTCAACACTGACCGTTAGGCTCCGTGAATGTGTGGACACTAGTGTGTGTGCACTTGCAAGCACACACACACACACACAGAGGAAACAAACAACTGTAGTTCTGAACCTACCTCCTCCCTTTCAACAAATGAAAAGTAAAAACCTTCACAGCAAACCAGAACAGAATGTATGTTCTTTCAGGGTGGTGGTGGCTTGCGCCTTTAATCCCAGCACTGGTGATGCCCAGGCAGGAGAACCTCTGAATCTGAGGCCTGCCTTGTCTACAGGGCTGACTCCATGACAGCCATGGCTACAAAAAGAAAACCTGTCACAAAAAATCAAAACTAGAAAACATTTTCTGTTGTCGGTGTTTTACTACTTTGTGGATTCTCCTTTTGCATCCCCTTTTCAGTTTTTCAACCCCCTAACACTAGATAGGAGATTTAAAAAAAAAAAAAAAAGATAGAGGGGATAGGGACATCAAGTTCCTTGGAGCAAGTTTGACCTTTGCTCTCAGGATATCTGATTTCTTCTTCTCTTTTGTTTGCAGACGACTACTTGACAAACCCTGATCAACACCATCCAAATACCAATCAGCAACCCACACCACCTATCAGGGTTCTGACATTTATATACTCACTGAAAAGTCCCCAGAATTCCAAATGTCACACACAATTTCAGAAACTCTTCGCCTCTGGAAAAATCACAAATCATAGTCAGCTGTGGCAAATCCCCACACCTGGGAGTAAAACAAATCCTATTCTCTTTAATATTTCTGTGTTTTGAAAGAACCCAAAACTCCAAAATTCTTACTACAGTGTTCTTTACACATAAAAAGAACCACATGCTTTTAATGTGGTAAGGAGCACACACACACAAATTATTCAGAACTGAGTGTGCCAGGCCATGGGTCTCCTGCTGGGCTCTGATACAAAGAGAAACTTATTTTCTCCAAAAGAAAATGACAAATCTATAAGACGGTACAGCTAAATATGCATTACATCTAGAATGTATATTCAATACCTACCAGATTTGGAGCAGTTTCCAAGTGTTTTAAGAAATGTGGTAAGACATTAGGGAGACGGGGAGTTGGCGAGTCATTCTGGTAACAGGTCGTGGTTTGAAGAACAATTTGCCTATGTACTATGAAACTGAAGACACTCCCACTTTATTTTAAAGAGTCCATGTCTAGTGAGAGGGTAAAAGAGTCAGGTGGACAGGTACACAAGGAGACATGAAGCAAATGTTCATGTTTGTGGCAGCGTCATCTGTTTCGATTAAAAATGAAAATCATTTACATAGAAATAGCCCAGCATGAATCACTCAGTAAAATTCTAGGATTCCCCAAACTATGGAATTCTCTATAAGCAATTAAAATGAACCAATTAGAGTTACAGCATGTTCGCGGAAGTGTCAATATGAATAAGCATCAACATTAGAAAGGTAAAAGAGAAAGCAAGCCACAGGCCATTTATACACAGTTTGATGTGGGTTATATAATATCAAAAGATACAGGAGGCAACATTTCTTAATGGAGACATCTGCAGGAATTAGCTCACAAGTAACTCTCAGATGCAAGAAAGAAGTCCCATCAGAGGAAAGAGGTATTAATACTATAATGCTCTATCTTCTTAAAAACCGGAAGCTAGGTACATTGGACACATTTGTAATACCAGTGCTTGGGGAAGGGAAATAGGGCCAGAACTTTAAGGGCATCCTGGATGACTTAGTAAGTTTGAGGCCAGCCTGAGCTACATGAGATCCTGTCTCACAGGAGCAAAATAAAACAAAACAAAAATCTGAAACAAATAATGAAAATCATTAATTCTCGTTAGTCCGGTATGAAGGGACCCAGAAGGTTCTGTTTTAATATTTGCTATGTTCAACCAACTTGAAAATTTCAAAGGAAAGCCTTTTTTAAATCAAATGCATGTATCTATCCCTAAAGGGAATCCTATCTAGACATGTATGATAATGGGTGCAAAGTGCAGGGGTTATATGAAGAATGCTAAACAGGGGCCAGGGTGTCAAATGCATCCCACAGTGACTGATAAGTGACACAGAATCAGCCTTGGGTCACCCATCTAACCACGTAGCTTATTGCTAGGCAAACCAGGGTATATAGCTTAGAATCAGATAATTCCTAAGTCACACGATCCTGTATCCCTGCTCAGAGTCCCATGGGAGAGGAAAAGATATTTATTGCTTATATTGAAAGTACCTAGTATGTTCTTCTTTTCCCCTCACGGTGGCCTGATGCAAAATGATATTATTTATTATATAGAAATTTTTTTCAAAATACGCATTGAGTACCGAAACCATCGTTCTTCAGGTCACAAAGGTAGAAAAGAAAGCATTTTCTGTAGAAAGCATTTTTTTAGCCCAATGGGAGACTCTAATCCTAAATCATCTAAGCCTTTGACAGCCTTGTTTGCTGAGTACAGATGTCCCAATGTATTCTGTAATGAACTTAATTTCATCCACAAAGGCACAGGTTATTGATGCAGGACGGTATTTATAGCTTCTTCCACTTACACAACCAAACAGACTCGCCCTGGGATTGCGCCTAGTGATACCCAGAAGCAAAGAGCTCTCCTTTCCTTTTCCTTTGCTCTGTGGCTCCCTCTACATGCATTGTATGCTTTGGCTTGGGTGCTAGGATGCTGTCTGGTTTTCCTGAATCCCTGCTCTCATCTCTTAATCACTAACCACAGCATGGGATTCCTTCCCAAACTATAAGTATACTGAGGCCTCAAAGCCTAGGTACTGGTGGTCATCACCCTGCTTGAAAGTGGCTTGGCTGGTCTAACAGTGAAAGACACACCATGCTATAAGTCATACTGGGCCTTGGGAAAAAAGCCAAAATGGGCTAAAGTTTCTCTTAAGTTAAAAGGTCATTTTTCCAAAAAGTACATCGAACTCAAATGTGATCAGGGCTAGCAATATTTTTTAAAATGCTCAAAGAGGGACAAGTAAAATGCCAAGAGTAAGGTTGGCCCATGCATTGTGAAACATGACACCAGACTATGGCTTTTGGGGGAAAATCCAGTCTCCTGGAGGATGAAAGAATGAAATGTCAGCTCAAGTGACATCTTCAGTGGTGGAAGAAAGCAATGGAACTTCAAGCCACAGAACAATATATGCCCAGAAATCATGGCTGAGAAGTTCAGCTGTGTGAGCTGAGACATGGTGTGGGCAGGTTGGTAGGTGTGAGGTGTCCAGGGTTCATCCTTGGAACTTGAACTCAAGGCTCAGGGTAGCCAGACACATTGCAGAACCTACTTATGGTAGAGTCAACATGCATCAGTTTCCTGCCCGTCTGCCTTAGGAATTGCTTTTAGACAAAGTGGGAGGAGCTTGCAGAAGACTCAATGGTGGATACCTAAGAGGTTAGGAAGACAAATACTGACTGTAATAAGACTTCAAAATGGATGAGTTTCCTTTCTGGAGTTGAAAAATAAACCTAGCCTATGATGAATACAGAGATAAGTATGCCTACATTAGCTAAACGCATTAGCTAAATGCCATCCTTCTAAGATGGCATAAAGGACAAATTCCTTTACCAACCATTTTCAACTGGGCCTATGAAACCACTAGTTTTCTGCTTGAAAAGTATGTTCAACCTTGGAAATTTTATATGTTTGGTCAGTGTCCTACAGAGCTCAGGCAATGAAAACTCTTAGTGGGGAAACACGGCAGCTTTTTCAAGTCACAAACGAACCCTCTGGGCTGCTCTGTTTCCTCCATTGTAAAACAGAATGCCAACAATCCATATTGTTCAACCTTAAGCAGATTTGATTTAAAGTCTAATCATGACAGTAAGAGTCATTGAAAGAGAACACGGGCCACAATACTACTATATTAATATTGTGCATTAAGCATAATAGTAACACTTGGAAGCACCTTCAACATTAATATTACTGTTGATGAACGCAATCCATCAAAGTCTTACCACTCAGTGGCCTTTCTACGCTGGTCCTTACCTGAAAGTCCATGTGCCCTGGCTGCCAGGTGAAAGCCAATCATTTGGAGGAAGCAATTGCTTTGAATCAGTCAGTCTCTCTCTCCTCTTGGAGTCCTGGACACTCTGAGGAGTCTCTTTATTGTGTTACAAGACCCAGTTACCAAAGGGCAACAGACAGCAGGTCTCTGAAGCAATCTCCAGTGCTTCCCAGATCCGGGACTAAATCTCGCTGCTGAGCAGGACAAAACTATCTTCTTTATCTGTTCTGGGTGCTGCTTAGGCAGGCCTTGGACCCTGAAAGACACTTAGGATGTTCCCAGGTGACTTGCTCTGTGTACTTACAGTGTGCAAACCAAGCGAGGAAGAAGATCCAGCAGGTCAGTGGGCTATTAGCCCAACCCTCTTTTCTGTGCTTTTCCTTTCACTTTCCAGGAAGAAACCAGTAGACATATTAAGACCACTGTCACTGAGGCCGAACTAAGCCGTATCTCAGTTAACAAGGTAGTCAGGCCTCATTGTCCAGGGACAGCCACTCTGTGTGGGCACTTCCTTGGGACTGCCAGGAATGCCGGATACATTGTGCAGGAAACGACTGGGCACGTGCTGGGTGAGCAGTTCTGCCGCCACCTGTGAGTCAGGCATCACTGGAGCAGAGAGCACTGTCCAGGATAACAAAGTATCAGTTCAAGCACAGAAGCAAGGAATAAAGATAGCAATAGAGAGGAAGGTGCGGCTCGGCTTGTGCAATACCTTACACACACACACACACACACACACACACACACACACACAGAGAGAGAGAGAGAGAGAGAGAGAGAGAGAGAGAGACATGCATTTGTCATCTGTCCCCAAAACAGTTCAACCAAAGACATCCTTCAGATTCAAGCAAGCAAATAAGGAAAGAGAGTAAGATGATTTTTAATCAAGTGGAATCACAGCTTGTATGAGCAACATCGGCATTTCCTGAACCATCATCGACTTCCTTTTCCCTGCAACCCTGATCTTAACCTCAGGGACTAACACTGTGCCCTGACTCCATGGGGTTTAGAGTACAGCAGACCCATTTCTTCATTCTTGCATTGACTTCTTGTTCTTCTCAGTCTCCAAGAAAATATCGGGCCTCTCTATCCAAATCAGTACTGGAGTCATACAACGACTGCGTGGTGAGCACACCAAGCGGCCACTACATGCCGGCCATTGTGCTGAAACGGTGCAGGGACCAGTCTAACCTCTGCAGAGTCTGTAACCTTAGAGAGAATTTCCACTTCTTCTCTGACCTAGCCCATCTCTTAACTCTTAGGAAAACTGTCCATACCAAGTATTTATCAGTGAATGATCTGCTTTACTTCATCCACTATGCTATGGTGTAAGGTTTTTTTGTTTGTTTGTTTGTTTTGTTTTGTTTTGTTTTTCTTATTCTAGCAGTAAATACAGTGTGACTGAATGCATTCTACAAGATCTGTGAGGACAGAAACTTTACTTAAATCAAGCATTGTGTTTAAAAATATGTTTGTGAGAAGATGACAGAAATTAAAGTATGTGCCAGGTAACTATGGGGAACAAAGCTCTCGTAATTCCTTGTTTTGTTATCTCGGGCTTAAACCATTTATTTGAAACTTGATATTTGTCTGTTGAAGGGCTTCTTTTAGTTCAGAGGATGATCAGCAGCAAGACTGGATCCTCCAACTATCCAGTGCCGAAGCTTCCCTGCCCCAACTTGCACAACCAAAATATCCCCCAAACATCATGAAATTTCCTTAGAGAAGAAGATTAAAAAAAAAATCAAACCATCTGCTAGCCATATACCTGACATGTCTTGAGCTTGCTTGCTTTCTTCTGTCACTGAATTTATACATGACAGAAACATTTAAACATACATATTTAATTTCCTTGAGGGCTCAGAGTTTTTTCAAGGCATTAAGAGGTGACTAAAAAGCCCACTGGAGCAAGGGAGGCAAATCCAGAAGTTAAGAATTGACTCCCAGAGAGAATTCTTCTTTTTGCCTTTGGAGAATGTCCCGAATAATTCTAGAGCTGTAAACCAGTGAGGCGCCTGAGACTGTCCTGGGAAGAGTGGTGACAGCATATCTAAGCAGGGATAGCTGGTTCCCATCCTCCTTGAGTTCAAAGCAGGGAACCCCCACAGTGTCTGCTCGGCGTGGCCTCCTCTCCTGTGACCGTCCAGTAGGCCAAGAACAATACTTGAAGGGGAATTTCACCTTCTGTGCCACTGCCCAGGAGACAAAGTTTCCAGTCCTGCTAAGGCTGAAATTTTTGTCGCTGCATACAGTGAGTAAAACGTGCCTTAAGAATCACTAAGTTTGGTCTAAACCTATAGCGCGTAAAACCTTGGCATCTACCACGGAATAAAAATACTACCTTTGTTCTGAATTTAAAGAAAAATTCTGAGGAACACCTGTAACAGAGACATTTACACACACATACACACATATATGCACATGCACACGCATACACACATACACGCACACATACAGGCACACACACATGCATACTCACACATACACACACACAGAGTTTTTCTGGTGGCTCCTGGATGGGTTTCATGAGGGGCCACTGGTGGAAGAAAAGCTGCTTCACTTGGCTGTAAGCTCCATGAAGACCAGAAGGCACGATCTACCATTCATAGCACCAAAGCACTTAGCATAGAAGTTAGAATGCAGGTACCCTGTCTGTGGACTGAATAACTTCAATAAAAACATGTTTCTCTATCATGAACTCGGTTGCCTGCTCTTTGATCACTTGTCCCTAGTAATGCGACCTTACCAGGCCAGAGAGAAGATGGCAGAGGAGAACTCCCCCTTTCAGTGGACTAGAGGAAGGGGATAGTTGAAGGAGGGGGCCTCAATATAAATATATAATGAAAAAATTATGGAAAAAATTAAAATTAAAATTGAAAAAACATATTTCCATCCTTTGTGGTTCTATTTAATATGCAATTTGATATAAATATATTTATATCAATCCCATATTCCTAATACAAATGAGAACATGTCTTATATAATATAAAAGAACCATTATGAATGTAGAAATAGTTTCTATATTTCATTATATAGTTTAATATAAAGGCAAAAAATATGTACACTGAGTCATGCAGCCTCCTTGGTTCTTTTCAATATCATATTCAATTGTGTTGAGATTTCTGTGCATGCTCCCTCTTAAATCCTAAAAATGCATAAGAACGCCAGTGTTTATTGCAAACAGGTAACACAGTGTGTGGTGGAATTTAGTGAGAAAGGAAAATTTAGTGTACAGAGGAGATGGTGGACAGCCAGAGCAGGGTCGCCTAAATGAACCCAAAAGAGGACAAGTGCCGGGATAGGTTGCTGATGGAAGAGGCAACTAAATGGATTCTTTATGACAATGGAAATTAATCAGAAAGAAGAAACGGATTTAAAGAAGATGTGTAGGTTTGGGGTTGAGTGAGTACTAAAAATAAAAAAGCATGTATTCACAAAAAGAAAGAAAGGGATAAAGAACAGAAGAAGGAAGAGACAAAGGAAATGGATAGATGGATGGAGAGAGTGATGGTGGTGCAGAAAACAGCACATGGCTTCATCCTGTGAACTTTCTCAGGGCAGAGGTTGTACTACTAGGTCAAAAAGTGAGGAAGGTGCATGCCTTTAATTCCAGCACTTGGGAGGCAGGGTAGATGGATTTCTGTGAGCTCCAGGCCAGGCTGGTCTACAAAACCTAGTTCCATGACAACCCAGACTGTTACACGGAGAAACCCTGTCTCAAACAAACAAACAAACAAAAAGATAGATATATAGAGATAGAGATAGCTGGGCTTGGTGGTGCACACCTATAATCCCAACACTCAGGAAGGCAGAGGCAGAGGATTGCTTTGAGTTCGAGGCCAGCCTGGTGTACTAAGCGAAACCCTCTCTCAAAAACAAACAAACAAACAAACAAAAGTGGAGAAGGTTGTCACAAACAGCTCTGCCAGAGATGAGAGATGGAGAGGTGGGAAGGAGGCTCTATTTGACCTTAGAGACTATTTGATATTCATCTGCAAAGACCAATGAAACAGTTTCTAAGACTTTGTAGATCCCCTGACATTGAACCATATTACCTTTTTTGTGTGAGAAAGGAAACAACGCTTCAACAGGTTCTCAAGATTAATAACCAAGTTCTTAAACACTATTTTATCCCGTCTACAAAGTTCCATGAAAATGAAACCATCCTTCTAACAAGCCACTGCTATCTGCTTGTAGCGAGTACTTAAGATTTTGTTAATTACAGAAGTTGGCTTTTAATTGTGCCAAGGAAAATAACACTCCTTGGGAATACAGCAGAGCTTAATAACTGGGCTCAAGATAGTGAACTCATTACTTTTGCTGTGTGGGGGCTGGTTTCCTCCCTCTGAATAATGGAATGTGTTCTCTCCATCAGAGGAAAAGGTCCGGCCCTGGTGCTACCAAGCTCATGAGTATTGACAGACCCAAAGAAAGCACCAATCATTGCTCACATTTTGTCCTCAAAGAAACCTTCTGCCTAATTTGTACGCTAAAGTATTTCAGTGAGTTCCAGTCAGCTAACAGAATCAGCTGGGTAGCCAGGCCCGTTAGCTCTGCCTTTGCTGATCATTGTCACAGCAGATAATTAAGATACCTGAAACAGAGTTGGCTAATCAGGACAAGAAGCATGACTGTGCTTTCTACCTCCATCTTCCCTGGAAGTATTCCTTATCCAGGTATGTTGATGCATGCTCACCCTCTGGTAATGCATTCTGCTCAAGAGCTGTGGTGAATTAGGACATTCTAAAGGCTACAGCCCATTTACTTTAGGGGGGGAAAACAGGCTAATTGAGTCAGAGCTGAAAAGAATTCTTCGGTAGTTGCCATTTGCTGAAAGTGAGAATCAAAGAACAAACCATAATCCCAGGAACAAGGTAACATTACAGATGTCCCTGCTACCTGTTTTTAGTGGGAAATGTATAGACCCTAAGAAATGCAGAAAAATTTAGGGTTAAAACAGAGATGAGCTAAAAAGAAAATTACTAGCTATTATATGTGTCATCTATGAAGCTTACACATCACAGGAAGGGAAGTGACCCAAAGGATACAGTATGTTATCATTGGCCACATCATGCTGTGTCACCTTTGTCATAGATACAATGATGCACATTCTCATTTAGAAAGCAACTTTGCATCACACATTCTTTGTATGTTGTATCACACTAGATTTTTGTCTCACACTAAATATTTATCGAAGTTATTTCACCCTTAGCTTTCTCACTGACAACACCTTCAAAAATAATGGAAAGTGTCTATGTTCAAACCAGCATTTAGGTAAATGATCGTACAGAGTAGAGAGAAATTCTGAGAGCAAGTTTCATCTTCAACCCTCTTTAATTTCCCCTGACATCTCTAATGACTCTACTTGAGAAGTAGGAACTGAAAGAAGAGCTGTTAGCATAGTTGCCCATGTGCTTACTGTAAAGTGCTGAATTTTTAATATTGAGAATGCTTTGTGTATAAATACACACACACACACACATATATATCAGCTAATACTATAGCAGTCATTTTATTGCTATGTTCATTTAGAAGAATAGTAGTGGGTTTTCTTTCAGTGCCCATGACCTGTCTAGTCTCAGGTTCTTGAACTCATTAACAGTGTCATATGTTGGTTCTTTGTCATGAAATGAGCCTCAAATCCAATAAAAATGTCATTGGTTTTTCCCATAACATTTGGGCCACTACTGCATCAGTATAATTGGCAAACAAGTTACTGCTGCAGGTTTGTAGCTGGGCGAGACTCTCCTCTAATAGCTTGTAGAGTACTTTCAAGCACTATCAACGCTAGCCAATAGGGGTTAAGGTTCTCGTTGGGTTCCACCTCTGTTTTTCCATAATTAATGACCTATATAACTGGTACCTCCAGCAGCAGGGCTTTGCCATCATATCGTGGAGGATAATCAATAGTGTTGGTAACAGACTGCACTGTTTGTGGGGAATATGAGACCCTTTGGCCAGTGCCTCAACAGAGATACCCATTCCTGGCACTTGGGATTTTACCTGGTAGTACATGTTGTGTGGTTGGGGCACTGTCTCCTCCGTTACCCGGTAACTCCATGTAATTTCTTTTCTATGTTGTCGGAAACTTGTAGAATGGTCCATTTCCACACGCCATACAACAGACTGAAAGTATTATTATCCGCACACACATTAGCTTCTTTATCCTACCATTTTAACCCTCCTTCCTTTTCTTCCCGGTTCCCCTTTACTCCCTTATAACACTCTATTCTTTATCACCTCTACCTAGCCTCTATGAGTATCCTAAATGAAACAATGTGTCTAAAGTCAACAACTGACATCTAGCTATAAATGGAAGCATGAATTTTTTTTATTTCTGTGTTTGGATAACCTCGGTCAAGATGACAATTTCTAAAACCACCCATTGACATTTAAATTTTATAACTTCATTTTTTAACCACTGAATAATTCTACATTGTGTAAATATACCACATTTTCATTATCCATTCATCAGCCAATGGACAGCCAGACTGATTACAGTTTCTGTCTCTTATGAATACAGCAGCAATGAGCATGGGTGAGTAAGTATTTTTATAGTAGGATATATAATCCTTTGGGAATACGCCCAAGAGTGGTATACCTGATCTTTTTCATCTTTTAGAGAAACCTGAATATTGATTTCTGCAGAGGCTGTACAAGTTTGTAGTCCCATCAGCAGTGAACAAATATCCCCCTTTTCCCAAATCCTCACCAACGTGTGCTATCATTTGTCTTAAAGATATTGATTTATTCTGACAGGTATGAAATCTCAAAGTAGTTTGAATTTTCTCTTCCCTTATGGCTAAGGAAATTGAATATTTTTTAAAGTTTCTCAGCCATTTGTGTTGTATCTTTTGATAATTCTGATAATTTGATAATACCTCATTTTTTAAATTTTTCTTACTGTTCAGATATTTTAGTTCTCTCCGTATTTTAGATACCCATCCTCTTTCAGATGTATAGTTGATAAAGTTTTTCTACCTCTTTGCTCTAATGATGGTTTTGTTTTGTTTTGTTTTGTTTGTTTGTTTGTTTTTCTGCCTAGAAGTACCTTTGCTTCATGAGGTTCCATTTGTTTATTGTTAGTCTTAATGCTTGTGCTATTGGCAAGCATTATGTTCAAAGTCCAGTCCTAAGCCAATGAGTTCCAGTCTGTTTTCTAGTTCTTTTCTATCAGATTCAAAAGCCAATGAGTTCCAGTCTGTTTTCTAGTTCTTTTCTATCAGATTCAGGTCATTGATCCATTTGAAGATGAGATTTGTGCAGGATGATATAGATCTATTTTTATTTTTTTACAAGCAGCTAACCAATTTGACCAATACCATTTGTTGAAGATTCAGTCTTTTCTCCTATGCCTTTTTTGTTTGTTTGTTTTACTTCTTTGCTAAAAATCAGGAGTCTGTGGGTATATGGAATTATGCCCAGCTATTTAATTCCATTTCTTTGATGAGCATAACTTTTTCTATGCCAATACCATACTGTTTTAATTACTATAGTTTTGTAATACAATTTGAAATCTGCGATGGTGATACCTCCAGCAATTCTTATAGTAGTCAGGTAAAATATGTAATGTGCTGGATAATCTTGATTATCAATTTGATTACACCTGGAATTAAGCAAAACTCTAGCAGTTGAGCATATCTGCGAGGGATCAGTTTTTTTTTGATGGGGTCATTTGAAGTCAGAGAACTCACCCTAAATCTGGCCATGTCTTCTGGTGGCAGCCTACATTAAAGGAGATAAGAGTTTGCTTTTGCTTTTTGGCTGCTTGACCTAACTCTCACCAGCAAGTTGTCTGTAGGCAACTCTGTGAGCGCTTTTCTTGACTAATGATCGGTGTGGGAGAGTCCAGCACTAGTGTGAGCAGTGCCATTCCTGGTTAGGTAGTCCAGGGTTGTATACGAAAAGCGAGGTGAGAGAACCATGAGGCATAAGATGGTAGGCAGTGTTCCTTCATAGCGTCTGCCTCAGCTTTGCCTCCACGTTCTTCCCCCGAATTCTTTCCCTGACTTCCCTTCACGAAGGAGTGTAAGCTACGAACTAAAATAAACTCCTCCTCAGGTTGCTTCTGGTCATGGTACTTATCCCAGCAATAAATGACGAGGTCGTGTGTCTTCTTCCTCTTAGTTATACACCAGTCCTATTGCACTGGAGCCTCCTCTGTGGCCTCATTCAACTTTCCTCCACTCCTGCAAAACCGCGGGGCCAATACACTATTGGATGTTGGGCCTTTAACATATGAATTTGGTAGGAACATAATTTAGTTCATGTCAGAACCTAAGAAATTCGATTAAGAGGTTTGCTTAAGTGCACAGAGAGATGAAGAATGGGCCGAAAAGAGTAGAGTAGCCTCCTGAACTTAGAGGAACCAACCCTTAACAAGTCAGGTCTCATCATTTGCCTTTAGAAAAAGCAGTGTCCAAACCACCTAGAAGAAACGGTTTTCTATTTCCTTTTTAGTATTCTTAAATGTGGAAAGTCTACAGTCAAATGAAGCAGGCTTCTAAAGCCAGGGACTAAGGGATGCTCAACACAACGTTTCTCTTTTTGATCCATATGAATCATTGAAATTGATCCGCACATAACATATAATAGAAATGATGTCACTTAATTCACACAGTCAAAAATTATTCCCCCTAGAATGCCATGCGCCTATCCTGAAAGAAGCAAGGCCATAGTTGGGGGAATTAAAAAAGGCTCTAGATGGCTCCTTCAGAGGTGTAGGTCATCACGTCACCCCTTTATGTCAGACCAGAGATCAGAAGAGCTGGGCTTTGCTCTCCCCTTGCCTGCTTGTTCCCTGTGTATATAGGTACATTTGGCCTCTCCTTGTTTCCACTTCCACCAGAAGCACAGTCGATATCATGTCTGGCTACAGATCAAAAGACAGACGTGGCAGGAATATGTGTTGTTTGTAGAGTGAAAACAAAACAACAAACAAACAAACAAAAAAACCGAATCCCTTCAGTTCCTTCTGAGCTTCAAGTATCCACAACTGTCAACTTAATGGATCTTTTAGAAACATCCTGATGCTATCTGACAGGCTCTTTCTTCCAGCATGACAATTATTTTTGTGTTTCACTTTTTTTTTTTTTCCATATATTGCAACACCCAAAATCAGAAGTGTATTTTAATAAAGCTTTGACAAATGTTGGATGTAGCAAAAAGAATTATTCCTGGCTTTGGATATCATTCTGCTTTTTATGATTTCTCAGTATCGTGTCTCTCTTTTCCCACAATGGAAATCTGGCTGAGGATTTCATAACCCAAAATAAGGTTGAACATGATACGCCATAAAAGGTTGAAGACGCCAATGGAGGCCTCATCAGGTTTGTGGCCAGTCCAAAACTAAAAATATTTACTTTCACATGAAGCATATTCCCTGCACAAGCATACCTGTTTCTTTTATTTCCTCTGGGGGAAACTTTTTTCACTTAAAAAGAATTAGATACATCAGTGCATTGAGAGGAACAAAATGAGACCATGGTGTAAGTTATGGGCCCTAACACCACCTGGCTTTCTGCTTCAGGCCTAACTCAGTCAACAGGCCTGTCATGTAGCATGTAACCTTTCACAGCACCGTGTGCATTCCTGTATGGATGAGGTCAAATCTGTCTGATGTGACACCTTAACCCATAGTGTCTTGAAATTTGATTCCAAAAGTTTGCATAGTAAGTAATACTGTCTTTTAAGGTGGGGATTGTCTTTGCTTAAAAATAGCAATTCCCTGTTTGCGGGCACCCCAGATGATGTCATTGCCATATATTACCCTGCAATTTAAAGAGATCAGATTCAGTTCTCAAATTCTCAGACACTGTGTAAGGAGACACTAAGAATGTCACTGAAATGATAAGCTCTGTCTCCAGGCGAGAGAATTTGTTCATCTTACTTTCAGCACCTTTTGTTGGCAGGGCTTTATCCTTTGAATATGAGAATCAAAAAATCTGCCTGCTTCTCAAAGACTGGGTGGAATGAAGGAAACCCAAACTGTTTGGAAGCAGTAATGAGCTGAGGTATAAACGTGACCGAGTAATTCCTGCCGAGGAGTGACACGCATTGTTCTCCTTGCATCAGATGCATGCTGGGAGAGCTAGGTGAACCGAGGAGAGGATTGAAGGCAGAGTGCTTGAAGTCGTGGAGAAACGGGCTTTAGTCGCAGCACGGTCATGCAACATACAAATTGGGAAGGAGAACCAAGCCACAAGGGTCCTGAGAAGCTTGACAGCAGAAGCTCCCGGTTTTGTATTTTTATCCTCTGGAAACAAAATTCCTCGCAGGGGCTCTACATTCCTCGGGCTCAGACATGATTAAACACCATACCTTTTAAAATGTGTTACTATTCCAAGCAGAGAAATACATAAATAATCACTTTCCAGTTACCACTCCTCAGCCTGGAATTCTAGCCAAGTGTTTTCTGGCCTTCGGTCTGCTTTCACCAGATTCTACATGGGGGAGGGGGTGTGGGGAGAATAAGAAAGCTGCCTTGCTTAAGCAACCCAAGACTCTGGCTGGAGAAGTGTAGTCGCTCAACAGAAGGAAGTTTGGACCAGCTGAGACGTAGAATCGGGTTCTAATACTTCTTCACCTCAAGCAGCTGTTCCGAGAGAGACAGTGGGCTCTCCTGAGCCAACGGATGTGAGGCCCATATGTCTGCTGAAGCTGGAGAACTTCAGGCCCGACATGCAGATTATTTAGTACACTAGTCTAGATGTGGCCTGTACAAAGGACCCATGCATCGAGGGTCCTGCCTGGGTAGAGGACTGGTACCTGAGTTGCCTAGTCTAGTCCTGACCTGCCTCTCCGGTCTTCCACCCTTCCCCCCCCCCATACAGGAGCCAAGAAGTCTCTGCAGACACTCCCAGCACCAGGATCCTGTTTTCACAAAGGCCCTTTTATCTCTGCCTTCCCTTCTTGACTCCATTATTCCTTTTCTTCCTTCCTCTCCCTCCCTTCTCCTCATTTTCGTATGACCTGCTTGCAACTCAGAATTCAAGGCTTTTTCTCTTCTCTTCTAAGACAATTCCATGTAAATCATAGGACAATATTTTTTTAAAACTTCGGTCTTAAGGATGTGGAGAAAGGGGAACCCCTCCTTCATTGCTGGTGGGAATGTAAACTTGTACAACTCTGGAAATCAATCTGGCGCTTTCTCAGACAATTTGGAATAGTGGTTCCTCAAGATCCAGCTATACCACTCCTAGACATATAGCCAAAAGATGCTCAAGTATACAAGGACATTTGCTCAACCATGTTCATAGCAGCTTTATTTGTAATAGCCAGAATCTGGATACAACCCAGAAATCCCTCAACTGAGGAATGGATATAGAAATTGTGGTACATTTACACAATGGAATACTACTCAGCAATTTAAAACAAGGAAATCATGAAATTTGCAGGCAAATGGTGGTAACTAGAAAAGATCATCCTGAGTGAGTTATCCTAGAAGCAGAAAGACACACATGGAACATACTCACTTACAAGTGGATATTAGACATATAATATAGGATAAACCTACTAAAATCTATACACCTAAAGAAGCTAAGCAAGGAGGAAGACCATGGGTAAAATAATCAATCCTCATGCAGAAAGGCAAAGGGGATCGACATCGGAAAAGGGATTAAAACAGGCAACAGGACAGGAGCCTACCACAGAGGCCCATTGAAAGACTACCCAGTAAGATATCAAAGAAGATGCTGAGACTCAGCCAAACTTTGGGCAGAGTGCAGGGAATCTTATGAAAGGGGAAGATAGGAAGAGCTGGAGGGAACAGGAGCTCCACAAGGAGAGCAACAGATCCAAAAATTCTGGGCACAGGGGTCTTTTCTGAGACTGATACTCCAACTAAGGACCATGCATGGAGATAACCTAGAATCCCTAGAACCCCTGCACAGATAGCCCATGGCTGCTCAGTGTCCAAGTGGGTTCCATAGTAATGACAACAGGGGCTATCTCTGACTTGAACTCAGTGCTTGGCTCTTTCATCACCTCCCCCTGATGAGGGGGTGTAGCCTTGCCAGGCCACAGAGGAAGATAATGCAGCCAGTCCTGATGAGACCTGATAGGACAGAGTCAGAGGGAAGTGGAGGAGGACATCCCCAATCAGTGGACTTGAGGAGGGGCATGCGAGGAGATGCGGGAAGGGGATGAGGGTGGGGGCTGCAGAGAGGATACAAAGTGAATAAACTGTAATTTATAAAAATATAAATAAAATTTTTAAAAAAGAAAAAAAAAAACTTGGGTCTTTAAACTATTTGCCTCAGTATGAAATGTCAGTCTTTTAAACCTCAAAACCAGGCACACAGGACAAGAATCCTGCTGGCAAAAAGCCCAGAACTTGCATTTAAATAAGTAGACAGGTGACTTCTATGCTCCCTAGAAGCTCTCCTCCCACTCCTGGCTGGATGACCTGTAGAGAACACCCAACTCTGCCCAAGTGGTCCCTTTTCAGTCTCAGACATTCCTCTACCTAGGGATCTCCTGAGACCCCAGCTCCGAGGCAGGGCTCATGCCATTACCACGGACACCTCAGCATTCTTGTTTACAGCAAAATAAGGATAGCTGGCTTAGACTGGGTGTTAGTCTCTGACCATAGCGTGGGTTCTCTGCTGAATTATACCCACCTGGGACAATAATGCAAGCCACACCTGCTGAATGCTTAGTGCAGAATGAGCCCTACATAGCCATGGCTCAGCGAAAGAGCAGCTCTGAGAACAGTGCTGCTGGTGATGGTGGGGTCAGTGGTGTGACGCACTGGGTTCCTTCTATGCCCTTAAATCCCTGAGATGTTAACTCTTCTTTGCCCCCAGCAATGGCTATGACCCGTCTTCTATTGCCCTGTGCTGCCAATTGAACACCTGGTTTAATGTTGTGCTTTTATCTTGCTGGCATTTGCAGTAATTGTTTAAGATAGATAGATAGATAGATAGATAGATAGATAGATAGATGGATGGATGGATGGATGGATGGATGGATGGGTGGATGGATAGATAGATAGATGGATGGATGGATAGGAAAATGATAGATAGATATTCACATATTTATGTGATATTGAGTCTCACAAGTTAAGTTGGTCCTGATTTTTAGATTCATTCATCCACGTTGTACTCTTTTCTCTCCGTTCTGTGTGCAGCTGGCCTGGATGTCATGAGATAGGAATCACACACCATGCGACACGTCTGTTACGAGAAAGTTTATTGTGGGAACGGCGGGGGGAGAGAGGGAGGGAAATCATAGTCTGTGTGAGCCATGGTGGCAGAGACAGACAGACAGACAGACAGACAGTGTGGGAACTCATAGAAGAGAGTGCAAGGGTGGTGAGACAGACAGAGAATCAGAGAGACAGGCAGAGAAAGTGCAAGAGAGAGGGTGGGCTCTTTTACAGCAGTGTACCTGATGATGTCACAGGTTGCTAGGCAACATAAAAGACAGGAGCTGGTCTGAATCAACACTCAAACTAGACAATGTCTTTGCATATCTATGTAGCAGCATTGTGGTTTATTCTTCCTGTTAGGACTTCTTCCTGAAGCATCCTAGAAAGATTTAAGGAAATAAAGTTATAGAAGACACCAAATAATCATTTTGTCACCAAAGTCTGAAATATCAATAGCACAAAATAACATATATATGTATATATGTGTGTGTTATTTTCTATATTATAGTTTCTCTATAATATGATATGATATGATATAATATAATATAATATAATATAATATAATATAATATAATATAATATATATGGAGAGAGAGAGAGAGATTTTTTTTTCCAAGACAGGTAAACAAAACACAAAACCTTATCTTAGTTCCCCACACGGTACAAAAGAATTTCTCTTAGAAGATGACAGGATAGCTCCCAACAGAGAGATAACATACAAAGGACAAGGGTTACTTTTAAAATAACCATCCAGATCCCCCCACCACACTTGAAGACCTAAGGGACTAAAGTGAAAAATGCTGTTCTTTCACTATCAATAACTAGGTGGGTTTACACAATTTGGAGAAATGAAAATTTACAAAACTGGTTGATTAGCTACATCATACACACATTGAAATAAAAACTCAAGACACATTAAGTAGGGTCACATTAAAACCAATTAACAGGTCAAAATACTAAGATATTGGCTACAATTAGAGAAGACCCATCAAAACTAGATAGTATGAACCACGCAGAAATCATTTTCAGAAATGTTGTATAAGCAAACTTAAGTTAGATTTGAACTAGTCTGTTCATGCAGTCTCTCTCTCCCTCTCATTAATTTGTAAAGAAAATGTCAAGTACTTACTGAGGAACCTGTCTGAATCTCTGATTTTCTTTCCCAAAAGCAGCTTCCAGAAATCTTAAGCAATGGGAATGGGGTGTGTGGGGGGGGATTTCATTTGATGGACACATCAATTAAACCACTGCTTTGCTGCTGCTCTTGCTGCTGCTCCCGCCGCCAGCCTCTGCAGCTTTCTTCTCCTTCCTTCCTTCCTCTCTTTTTCTTCTCTAGTAAGAGCTTATATATGGCTCACCTAACACTCTAGCAACGCTGTGTCATAACAGCATCCCAGCTACTGTAATTCCAAGCTTTCAATACTCCAAAAAAGTAGACTATTTGAACAAAATGTGGAAACTGAAGAAAAAGCTCAGAGAAAGATGGAGAAGGAGCTCTTTGTCTCTTATTCCTCAAGGCAGAAAACAAAAAGTAAACTTTCAAAGGGGACTTGACAGTGAAATTCCCAGTGAGGTCCTAAAATCAGCTTATCTATAACTATGTATGTTGAGCTTAACACTCCAATAAACGAAGACTCCACACCTAACCTTACACCTTCGGAACGATAGTTCTATTGTAGACTAAACCTGACAAAGGACAAAAGCAAGTTCTAAAAGGAGATCTGTCTCAGATGGCAAGTAGCTCTCCATCTGAGCTAAGTGTTGATTTGCAAAGTAAACACCACCCCACCCCCACCCAGCCAGGCCCACCTAGTAACTTAGCCCTCACATTTATTCACTGGCAAAGTCAACTTTCTTCACCCGGAGCTCTAATTTTTTTGGGGGAGGGGGGCAGGGAGAATCTCCTCTCTTTGAATATGTTAATGGAGAAGCCGGTCTTTGGTCTGCCTGAACAAGATTCCTGGAGAGTCAGAGCAAATCTCCACCCTTGAAGAAATTCTCTCTAGAGAACAAAGAACTCATCTAGCAAGGCCTTTGTTGTTGCTTTTCCTTGCCTATTTTCCCACAAAACCAAACCAAACAAACAAACAAACAAGCCCTGATATCATTTCCCAATTTGACTCCATTTTTCCAAGCTGGGACTAGAATAAAACCACGTCCTCCATCAAAGACTCTCCCAGTTTCCTTTAGCAAAGACTGCAGATAGCTGAACCTGAAGTCGGGCACCAGGAAAAAGCTAACTTTGGTGACAAACCCTCCCACTTCTCCCAAACTGAATGGTCCTAAGCTTCCTTTTGAGCCCTGTTTTCAAACTTCCACACTGAGAAGACTAAGAGTTCGGGAAAGTGAACACTAGGAACATGGTTAGATACTACAATACATTACTAACAACATGATGCAATGTCTCTTAGTAACTATTTCAAAGCAAGAGTTAGCCATTGCAGCGTCTTCATTACATGTGCATTTTAAAGGAACACGGAGAGACATCTCTGTAGACAGGTGAGTCCTGAAGTTAATCTTTAAATTTTACACTTTTAAGTCTGTCTAGCAAAAGCAGTTCAGATATTTTTGAAGAGTTTTAGCTATCTTAGGCTATCATTCCTAAATTTTGTAATCATATTTTTTTCCCTCAACCCAAGTTTTCATAATGAGCAAGGGGTAAGCTTAAAATGAACGCTTCAATCAATTTTAGATAAAGCCTGCTAGAGGTAAAGTCTAAAAACAAGGTTCTTTTTCTTGAATGCTTGGACTTCAGTTTTAAAAAAAAAAAATTGGACACAGAAGCAATTGCTCTTAATTCAAAAAGACACAGAGCACGTTTATACACACAAGCAGTCAAACTTCTTAAAAAGCACACCACTTATGATTATGATCTCAATGAGTTTAATACAGAAATGTGAAACTGGGTGGCCAGCACACTTCCGTTAGGAGCTCCAGGGCAGAGACTGGTTTTTTCCCCATTGCTGTCTTAAAAATCATTCCTAAATGGCTAGTCAGCAGCACTTCCCCCTAATTCTTCCAAACTAGTAAAGACTTCCTATTTGCATAAACCACAGTAGATCTCAACATCCTTCAAGAGAGACCGGAAACTTTTCCTGTCACGTGGGCAAAAGTCCCAACTGAATTTCAGATTTTCCCGAAAGAGCTTCCTAATTGACCAGACCTGCCCTACAAGCGTTTTAATTGTTGTTAAGTTATGAGCCTACCCCTTTAAGACTATGGTCACTCTAGAAAGTCAAAACTCTCCCAGAGCAGACAGGCCCTTCCTACAGGGCCTGTAGATCCCAAAGGAGACCTAATCATGTTTCCCTGGAGCCTCCAACTGTAGGAATGGCTGAGCTGTGCCTCCCTTTGTCTGCAGTCCCAGATTCTTATACGACCTGGTGCCCAATGCCTTCCAGATCTCCCTGCTCCACGGTTGTGGTCCCAATACTATTGACAGACCCCCACCCCTCCCCGCCCCACCCCCCAAAAAAAGACAAAGCCGGTCAACAAATGGCAACTGCCCTAAACAGTTCAAAGGAACCTCAAATTGCTCAAAGGAGTCAAAAGACACACAGTAAGGCAAAGGTGCCCAGGGAGACTTAACAAGGGAGAATCCATAACAAAGTTCAAACGTTTTTTTCTGCCTCACCGAGCAGAGGTAAAAAGCGGCAGATGCCGACGCCGCTGAAATGAGAAAAGGAATAGGTCTCTGGAGTAAAAGACTCCAGCAGACTCG
Source organism: Meriones unguiculatus (assembly GCF_030254825.1). Taxonomy (NCBI): domain Eukaryota; kingdom Metazoa; phylum Chordata; class Mammalia; order Rodentia; family Muridae; genus Meriones; species Meriones unguiculatus. Next base: position 76,623,584 of record NC_083354.1, on the reverse strand, counting down.
GAGCTTCCATCTTTCCTCTCCACCCATCCTCAGCTCGTCGACAGCAGCAGAAGGCGCAGAAGTGGATCCCTCCATGATTGCCACGCTGTTATCAAACCTGGGGGAGGGGTGTCATCTCAAGTCAGGTCCAGCCACCCATCCTCAACAAGCTGGTTACTAAAACCAAATTAACAGCGGGGAACAAATAAGGAGATTTCCTCAATGAGGTCCCATTGGGAAGAGAGCTAAAGATCCAGCAAACCCTTCAAGTTCATTTCCTGGGTCCTGAAGTGGTAGCGAAGTCTGAACAGAAGGTCAAGGATAAGCACATCTAAGCAGCCCTGACCAAGGCGTGCTCACTCCTACCTCTGACCATCCTTATCCGGGCTTCATTCTCACCCTGTAAGATGGTTGTTAGAACTGTTTAAAGTCTCTTTCTGGGAGACAAGTTCCCACACTGGCTGCTGCCTTTTCCTTCTCACAGCGCCACATTGATTGGAAATCCCCATTTCTTTGGGAGCCATTGTTTAATAACCTGATAGTCAGTCTGAGACAAAAGTATTTTCTTCTTGTATCTTCATTTCTGCCAGATGAATTTCAGTAACACTATCTTCATCTCCTTCCTAGCTGGTTGCTATGAAACAAATGATCCATTTTCATTGGTAGAGAAAGAAGGCACCGGATAGGAAGAGCATAAATCAGGATATACAACTGGAAATTCTATCAAAATTTTAACTCCACATATCCTATAAGCTAACACCCTCTTTGAGAATTCATCCCACAGTAGCAAACTGCTTAATGTTATGCTGTACAAAGATGTTTGTTACAGTACCCTTGATGCAAGCAAATTAAATCTCTCCAAAAGGAAAATAGTTAAAGGCCTATCCACATCTGTTCACACGCTCATTTTTCAATTACAAAATATATAAACTTTTTACTGCCCCGGGAAGGACAGGAAAGGAGGGAGACAGGGAGGGAAAACTGGAGTTTGGTAGGCCCAGAGTTTGGAAGAGGCAAGGGCCACACCAGACCTGATTGTTTCTGGTGACACCCTCATTTGCGCCTGTTTGTACAGAGTTCAGACTCAGGGCCTTTAGGACAAGGAAAAAAAGAAACTTCTGCTATTTAAAGCCAGTAATTTGCGATCATTTGTTGCCACAGAAAATTAATAGTGCTTCATTAGCTGACTGTGATGAGAGTGCCTTGTGGGGGGTTATTACTCTAAGAGAGTAGACAGGAGAGTGGCTCTGGCCACTGGGACACAGCTGCCGGCTGTGGTATTTGTGGTAAAGATGTAACAACCTTTTAACATTCTGAAGTGACATTATCATGTTCAAGGTCCACACTCCAGAGCTACGCAATCAAAGTGTGTGTGTGTCAAGGGGTCGGGGGAGAACTGTCTCTTCAGTGGTGCAGCCACAGCTACCATGCTTGCGCTCCAGGAACTTCCCAACCTCGCTCAGACAAGTCACCCAGGCTCAACTGGAGGGGTCACACGCACAAAGACGTGAGAAGAAGGGAAAAGAAGGAAGCAACAGGCAAGATAAACATGACAAAGAGAAAAATTGAAACTTGTGTAGGGGAAGTTTTGGTGTCCTTAAAAGCTCAGTTACGGTATGCAAACATGTTTCTGTTTTAATCCCAGGAATGGGACATGGGGCTGATTCAGATTGTCCACAGCAAAAAATTGCTTGCACGGGTGGCCTCTGAGAAGGGCTCTTTGCCAGCTGCATAAGGTTTTATTCTGACTCTGAGAGGGAATAAAGGCCAGAGCCCAGAGAGAGACAGGAGCTGGAAAGAAAAAAAAACTGCTGCTCCCCGCTGCTGCTCCCGGCTGCTGTTGGTGCAGGAGATGTCAGAGATATCCAGAAATGAAGATTGGATTGGCCCAAGGACCCAAGGACCCAAGGACCCAAGGACCAGCAGAAAGTGATAAAACAGAACTAGGTCCCCTCTCACACTAACCTTCTTTCTGCCCTACCTGGTATTGGGGAGTTGGAAGGTGTTGGGGTGGGTAAGGGTGGAGCAGAGAGTAAGAAGCATAAGAAACCAAAATAAAACACAGTTTAAAAAAAATAGCACCAGCAAACTCATTACATAAATGTATGAAAGCATCAGATAATAAGGGGGAAAACTTTTTCTTTAAGATTTAGCAGCTTTAAGAACTTGAACAAGTTTTTTAAAGTACCGTAGAGAAGGCCTCTTTCCCTATTGCTAACATTTAAGTTTTTAGTTGGAAAAGCATGTGCTATCCATGGAAGCATCCTTTTGATTTAGTATATTCTTTGCCCATGATAAAGAGGTAATTATATTGCCTAAATAGAAAAGCAATCTTTTAATATTTTAAGTAAGTTTATAATTTTTAACATTTTTGTAATTAATTACTGTGTGTGTACTTGTGTGGACACACACATGTCACAGCTCATGTGTAGCAAAGGACTGAGTCCATTTCTTTTTCCATCCTGTGGCTTCTGGAGTTTGGACTTAGGTTGTCAGACTTAGCAGTGAGTGCCTTTATCCATTGAGCCTTGTCACGAGCCTACATTTATAATTTCTTTTTGATGTTGTTGGGCTCCAAACATAGTTATCCTCTGCTCCATGAGGCTGCAACCAACCCAGTGGTCTACAAATTGGATGCAGCAGATAAGGGAGAGGGATTTATCTCTTCATGGGAAAGTAATTCTATTTCAGAAAGGAGTCCACGAGCCACCTTGAATAAGAGACTAAAGGAATCCTTCTCTGAGTACTTTTAGAGATAGTCATTTTAACAAACAATGTGGGCTATCTACATATGAAAGTGAATTTACTGCCCTACCTCCTACCGTACACAAAGATCGCCTCCAAAGAGATTGTAGATTTTAACACAATAGGCGAAACAATAAAACCCGTGGAGAAAACATCTACAAGAACATAGAGATGCTTTCAATAACAGGTCACAAGAGGTGGCAATCATACAAGAAAAGTGTTTATAAAAGGACATCACAGAGCACAGGAAAGAAACTCACATTGCAGGGGAGACATCCGGAACTCAGACTTAGCAAGAGGACTCGACCTTGAATCTGCACAGAATTCAGACATTAATAAGAAGAAGCAGAGGCCCTCTCATACCCTCCACAAAGCAATCCTCGTGTGTTCATGCGCAAATGGCAGAAGAGGAAAGGTGTTCATCTTTGTTGTTCATCACAGAATGCAAGTTAGAGCATGAGGATACAATACCAAGTAATGACAGAAGTAAGATAAAGATTTTCATGTATGTCTGCAGGGAGAGACAATCTTGATTCTCACACATTCCTGATTAAAATGTTAACTGGTAGAATGCTCTATAGAACCTATCAGGATTTATCACTATCTACTAAAGGTAAATATATGCCCAGCTTATGATCTAGTGTTTCACTCCTGAACATACTTGCACTTACATCAGGTCTAATTACAATAGTCACAGACTGAAGTTATTGCAGGTACTATAAAGAGTAAATAGATTGTGGCATATCCATACAGTGGAGTATTACACACCAGTGGTCACAAATGAGCTATTATTAAACTACATAAATTCCCATATTTTATTTTATATTTTGTAGAACTGACTTTTTTGTCTTACCATATATTTATATTTTAATCACAGATTTAACTTAAAATCCAAAACATATGTATAATATCAGAAGACTGAGCAGCATTTACTCTATGGAGAATAAGTAATTTGAAAGAGTGGGAGGAAAGAAGCTAAACAAGAAGGAGGACCCTGGAGACAATGCTCAATCCTCATTCAGAAGGGCAAATGCGATAGACATCTGAAGAGAGAGAAAACAGGGAACAGGACAGGAGCCCACCACACAGGGCCTCTGAAAGACTCTACCCAGCAGGGTGTTAAAGCAGATGCTGAGACTCATAGTCAAACTTTGGGCACAGTGCAGGGAATCTTACATGAAAGGGGGAAGATAGAAAGACCTGGAGGGAACAGGAGCTCCACAAGGAGAGCAACAGAAGAAAAAAAATCTAGGCCCAGGGGTCTTTGCTGAGACTGATACTCCAAGGACCATGCATGGTGATAACCTAGAACTCCTGCACAGATGTAGTCCACAGCAGCTCATTCTCCAAGTGAGTTCTCCAGAAATGGGAACAGGAACTGTCTCTGACATGAACTCAGTGTCTGGCTCTTTGATCGCCTCCCCCTTGGGGGTGCATCCTTACCAGGCCACAGAGGAAGATGATGCAGCCAGTTCTGATGACACCTGATAGGCTAGAGTCAGAGGGAAGGAGAGGAGGACCTCTCCTATCAGTGGACTTGGAGAGGGGCATTGGAGAAGAGGGAAAAAGGGAGGGAGGGATTGGGAGGAGATGAGGGAGGAGACTACAGCTGGGATACAAAGTGAACAAATTGTAATAAATAAAAAATAAATTAAAAGAGAGAGGAAAAAAAAAAACAGAAAGAGCATGAGGGCCTCTAAGGACATCTATGACTTGCTCTATTGTCATAACTGTTCACAATGTGCAAATTCATGCTTCCTAATTTGATAAGTGTGACACATTGCATCAATTGTTTTAAAAGCTCCAAGTGATGTTTTCAAACAAAGACAAAACAGACACTTTCATGAAAGAAGACACATGTGCATTCCTTCATACCAAGACACCATGTAGACAAAGAACATCGCTCACTGTTCCTGTGGACTCAGCAAACCTTGCAAATATAATTTAGAACTGAGTGCTGCCTTCCTGTGTCCCCAGCGCTGACTGGCCCTTTCTCATAATCCTACTTAACATGGTACCCAGTTTGGAATTTTGATCATTCAGTGCCTTTCTATTGTCCCAACGGGAAAAGAAAGGGAAACTGAGTACCCGGAAGCAGCTCTGCAGATGGCTCCTCTTCTCCCTTCTTGTCTGCCTGGACCCACCCGGAGCACCTATTTTTAGATTGCCCTGCACTGACAGATGAGAAGCCAGCTAGGCAGCCACCTCCAACCTCTTTCTGTAACAAATCCTGGTTGGTTGGGAATATGCTTTTCAACAGTCCCACTGGGAATGAGGTTGGGAATGATCCTGATGTTTGCAATGGAACATGTAAACTTAAAATAACAGCCATCTAGTTTAAAACCAAGACGTAGAATAAGAAATGAGCTGTAAAATTCTCACCTTCAAGTCACTGGACCAAACTACATTTCATAAGAAACATCACACACACACACACACACACACACACACATACACACCCCAAAGATACCCACCACACACACCATATGTCCATAGCACACACACACACACACATATTCACACCACAAACTCACACACATACACCACATACACACACACACACACACACACACACACCAATTAGATATCCACTAAAACAATGAAGTGCCCAGCCCCCAAAGGTCTATAACCCTTGTCTAAGGATGGGGACTCCTTAACTATGCAAAACCCAGGACCACCCTAAACCTGAATCAAGAGCCCCAAGACTGGGGTCAACAGATGCTCATTAACAAGTGCTCCAGATAGTCGAGCAGTGTTTTAAGTTTGAGACCCACGACTACGAATAAACGTTCTTCATGAAGAGCCACAAAATAACCAATGCACCGCACTATGGAAATACATTACTCATATTTAGTGAATGGGGTGACAGAGAAATGTGCTTGTTTTATTCCCTCCTTAATCTCCTCACAGACCAGAAACAGCACATCCCTGGCCATGGCTTTGCACACAGATTGCAAAAAGTATAAACAGTGGGGGAGAATGAATTATGAATATATATATATCCTACGGATATATGAATGGGTATGCGTGTGACTGTATTTGTGTGTATATGAGTGTGTAGGTGTCTTCGTTAGGGTTTATTGCTGTGAAGAGACACCATGACCAAGGCAACTCTTAGAAAGGAAAACATTTCATTGGGGCTGGCTGACAGGCTCAGAGGTTTAGTCCATTGTCATCATGGCAGGAAGCATGGCCGAGTGTAGGTAGACATTGTGCCGGAGAAGGAGCTGAGGAGCTGAGAGTTCTGCATCTTGTTCTGCAGGCAGCCAACTGTGTGCCACACTGGGCAGAGCTTCAGCATATATGAGACCTCAAGGCCCGCCTCTACAGTGACACACTTCCTCCAACAAAGCCACACCTCCTTAACAAGACCACACCTCCTAATAGTGCAACTCCCTAGGGGCCAAGCATTCACACACACACACACACACATGAGTCTATTGGGGGCCATTCCTATTCAGACCACCACAGTATTGGTTTCTGTGTGAGAGCGTGTGTGGCTGAGTGTGTATTTATGTGTGTCTATGAGTATGTATATGAGTGGAAGTGTGCACAAGTGTGTATGTGTGAGAGAGAGTATATATGGGTAGGGGCATGTACGTGAGTTTGGAAGTGTATGTCTGGGTGTGTGGTATGTGAGTCTGTGTGTGCATGTGTATGAGTGTGGTTGTGAGTATGAGTGTGCAGGTGAGTGGGAGTGTGTCTGAGTGAGAGTGAGTTTGAGTGTTGGTGTGTATGAGTATGTGTGTTAGTGTTAGTGTGTGTGTGTGTGTGTGTGTGTGCATGTAAGGGAGCCTATGTGAATGCATGTGAGTATATGAATGTGTGTAAGGATGTGAGCGAGCATGAGATTATTTCTGAGCGTGCACATGTATGAATTTGGGCAGGTATGTGGGGGTGTTGGTGTGTGAATTGCAAGTGTATGTGAATTCGTGTGAGAATGCATTTGAATATGTACATGAGTGTGTGGGAACGGGTTGAAGTGTGTGTGAGTTTGTGTGTGTGCATGAGAGTGTGTAGGTGTGTTGGTGTGAGTCATTTTATGTGTGTCAGTGTGTATAACTGAGTGTGTGTTCATTTGGGTGTGTGTAATTGTATTAGTGTCTGTGGAACCTGTAGGAGTGTGTTTGCGGGGATGTCGTTGTGTATTTTTTTGGGTATGTGAGAGAGAATGTGGAGAAAGAATGTGCGTGTGTGTGTGTGTGTGTGTGTGTGCTTGTACGGGCTCTGTGTTGGTCAAGCTTGGTCGCAGGAGTCCACTTCTTCGTATTCGGCTGTTGCTCAAATGTCTTCCCTGGCGAGGCTCTTTTCCTAAGCTCCCCAGGACAAACTGAGGCTCCACTCTGCTAAAGTTCACCCTGGCCGACCAGGTAGTTTCCTGGGCTTCCCTGCAGGGGCGCTGAGGGTGCTTGTGGAGGTGGGGTGCTCCTCCCGCAACGGGCCACACCCAAAAAGCCTTTATCCGAGGGGGCTGAGGACTGGCTTCCCTTAGCTACACCCCACTCCTCCGGTCCTCCCTTGGGCCCTGTGCTCTAACCCCGCCCCCACAGCATTTGCACGCCACAGGTGGTGGCCAGCAGCTGGACGCAGAGGTGAGAGTCTCACAACCCTAACAGCCTAACATCCAGGCGGGGTTGTAAGTGCTCTTTCTGCAAGCAGGCCTAGCTGAACGCCCAAGGATGGCAGTTGCCTTGCTCAGAGGACAGCCACTCACAATGCTGTTGTTCACGGCAGCCTGCAGTTACTCCGTGTGGTCTGGAAACGTCTTCGTTTAAAGCTCTGCCCATCGCCTAGAGACTTGATAGGCTTGTGAGGACACCCAAAATAGATCTACAAATCCATAAGCCATCCTGGTAAACTTAAGCCCACAGGCGAGGGCTCAAGGTTTGTTTGTTGTTTGTTTGTTTACTTTTTCCTCTCCAGGAGAAATTATGAATGCTAGAAAACCTTCCCAGATGAGGATGGGAACGACTCAGCAGAATGCCGCTCAAGAAAACCAACTTGAGCTGAAGGGAGCGAACCTTTGACCTCGGCTCCCAGGGGAAAACGCTCATCACTCAGGCTTGAATTGAAGCGTTCACTAAGCAACTGTGCGTAAAAAGAGCCCACTGTGCTCTGCACGACTTGAAGCTCAGGAGCTTCTGGGGAGGCCACCCTTACTGCTGCAATCCACTGTCCTAACAGGAGGACTTCTAGGGTACAGGACGCAAAGGCAATGGTGGGGGGAGAAAAGTAGAGAAGAGGGAAAGTGAAGCGTTGGGACTTATTATTTCAAGCCAAACTCCAGGAAAATCAAGGTTTTGAATTTGTATAACAGAACTGTACAACCACTGACTCAAACTCTTTGGTCTCCTCCTTCATCTTTCTCCTTCCACTCCCTTCCACCACCTTCACTGAAGTCTCATTTACACATATGCGTTGCCCCTCTTAAAATGTGCAGTTTAGTGTCTTTGGTGTGTTCCCAGAGGGTTGTTTCCATTGTAATAAGCCTTAGAATATTTGCATTATCCTAATAAAAAGCCCCCTGCCCACCTTCCCATCTCCTCCAACTCTAGGAAAACAAGAATGCAGGTGCATTCAGTCTCATTAGATTTGCATTTTGGGTGTTTCATATTAATAAAAGCATGTAGCATATGATCCTTTGTCACTGGCTTATTTTGCTTAACCATGTTTTTAAGGTTCATATTGTCATAGTATGTGACAGCTGTTAATTCCTCTTATAGGACAGTTTATGTATCCATTCAGAAAGATGGCAGAAATTTGAGTTGTTTCAACTTTGGGGCCACTATGAAAAGAAATGGCAATGTTTCTTTGGTTTCAAAGGTTTATATTATTTTTGTCTTGTCTTATTTTATTACATTAGCGATTGAACCTAGAGTATCATAGAGTATCTATGCTAACTGTATTACTGAGCTACATGCACAAATACGCACCAAGTGGCAAGTATTTCTGAAACCACTTTGTCTAGGTGGTGGGAAAATAGCAATCACCATCTCTATCTCCATTCCAAGGGCAGAATGCAGAAGCTTTAGACAAAGAGAAGACAGGTACTGCAGCTTGATGTCATGGGTCTTCCTAAGGTCTATGCCTTGAAAGTATGATTCCTGAGTGTCGGTATCAAGTGTTGACAAGCTTAAGAGGTAGAACCTATCAGAGGTCTTGGGTCACTGAAGGCATGCCTTCAAAGGGTACAGTGAGTTCTAACTTTTCTTCCCCCTGCCTTTGTTCCTAGCTACTAAGAGTTGAATGGCTCACTCCTGTATGTGATCTGCATCATCTCACCATGAAACCAATGGATCATTGACTGAAAATCTCCAGATCTGTGGGCCAAAATAAATATTTCCTCTTGTAAGCTGATTATGTCAGACATTTTGTCATAGCAATAGAAAGCTGACTGACACAGAAGTGTGTCGGTACCAGTCAGTAACCAGCAGACACATGGGGTAGGAGGGACAGGGGCCTCTTTCTTTACATCCTTGCTGAGATGCTGAAAACAACTGGCTGGCATAGACACAGAGGCTGTATCCATTTCGACTATTTTTGTCTAACCTAGCTCTTTTCATCGTCTTCTATGGACCTCGGTCAAGTGGAATTAATAAGTTACTGGTTCTACAATCTTCCAAAAAGGTTCTGGAATCTTCCACAAAAGAGTAACGTGAGGTAGGTCCATATTTGAAAGCACAAGGGCACACAGGAAGAGGAGAGCTCCCACGGGTCATCAGCTGTTTGTTACTTATCAGCCGTGGGCTGGGCACTAGCCAGGTGGCAAGAGTGATCGGAATCCACAGAATGGTTCGAGCATGCACAGCGTTGCTGAGCCGCTCTTTGCTGTCTTGCTCTTTCCTCTGCATCTCTAACTCATGGTGGCCTCAGAGCAGGCTGATATGCTGTGCCGCAGGGATACAAACCTGTGGATTTGTTCCACTGTCAATCATCCAAGTTTACCCTGCTCTGTGTCATCAGAATGTGGCAAGCCCTTCAAGGCTAGGATTTGGACCAACGACGGAGAACAAAGAACTCTCAAATCTGGAACCAATCCATTGGCTAAAACCATGCAAAGGTTACCAGGCACAAAGAGCTTTCTTTTGCTCTCAACAAAGGTAAAGGCCGAACCCAGGAGGGATGACAGCAAGGATGAAGCTGATCCTGGATAACCCTCAATTTATTCTGCAGCCACGCACCTTTCCCTACGGATCTATCGCCGTCCCCATGACCATTGCTCTGAGAAATTATTCCCCTTTAGATCCCATTAATTTCAAGCAAAATCCTTAACAAATCTGAGGCAAGAGAAGCTGGCAAATGTTATGGAAAATCTCATAAAAATAAATGTGTCAGAATAGCATTGTCTCTGAACCTCAACATGACTGTACTATTGGTGCTGACTGTGACTCTGGAAAAGCATATTGTCTTACAGGGTTATTTTTTTTTTCTTCTCTTCTAGGAAAAAAAAGTTACTAAAACTCATCCCATAAGCATATACTGAGGGTTAAATAAGATTGTTCATTTGACCATAGACTATCTACTGGGTTTCAGATACAACCTGTTGTCAGATACAAAATTTTTAGATACGACAGTGAGGAATTTTGGGGTCAGGGCTTGTTTCCTAATAGGAAAAGACAGACATGAGGAATGGAGTAAGCAGAAAATATTGGGGTATCATATGATAAGATAAAGTGTGTGTCTCAGTCTACTTTGCTCTGGGTGGTACATAAAATTCTCTCAATTCTGAAGGTTGGGAAGTACAGAATCCAGGATCCAGCACACCGCATCCTCACAGGGCAGAATGTCAAGCAGAAAACCAATGCTGTGCCCTCACACACCAGAGAGTAAAAGATAGTGAGACCTCCCCCCAACAAGCCCATTGGCAAAAGTGTGAATCCACCCATGAGGGCAGATAATTCGTAGACCAAGCCCCTTCCATTAGACTCCCCCTTTACAAACTTCTAGGTATCCTGTCCTGAGAATTTGTCTCCAAAACATTTGGAGCATAGATGTGTATAACCATATCAACAACAGCAGCATCTGAAAGGAATATCTGAAAGAAAGCGTCTGAAAGCTAATTGTTGTTTGTACCCATTGCTTAAGAATGCACTTTTGGTAAAAACCTACTAATATGTTCAAATGTGTCCTAACATTGTAATAATAAAAATGTTCCATGGCATACAAGTTGGCTCTCTTGGCTGAGAAAAAGGGTTTCAGAGCTGAGTTTAGATCTGAAGGAAAAGGCCAAATCCCATTGTGCCGTAAAAACATTCTGGAGAATGAAGAGGTGAAGTTGAGGATGCTAACACAACACTTATCTGGAACACTGATGCAGGTTGAGGCAGGCAGGGCCAAAGTCGGTGAAGCCTGACAAGAGAGATGTGGGCTGGCCAGATCCAGGGTGCTAGATGAAGCTGCCAACGGCTAGCCCCTTGTGAAGATGGAGTGAGAGTACTTGAGAGTACCTGATAAGGGTCTGGATTCTCCATCTGGACACTGTGGTTATCTTGCTAGCCTCAATCTATTTGGTTTTCAATATTTAATTATTTTGGATCACTAGCTATGTGAGTCCATCAATGGGCTGTAACAGATAGCCATGACAAGTCCTGGTCCTTACACTCTCAGTGGCTACAGTGGCCTCTGTCAGAGGTCTGAGCAGCTTGCTGTCTGGAAGAACAAAACCATTGTGTGTGGGAGGGGGGGAGCACACATTACACTCAATTTTAAAAAATAATTTTCATCCCTCAAAGCACAAAGGTAGACCCTTCGTAGGAATGAAAAGCAAACCAGTCAATTTGAGCTCATTTCAAAACTAGAAAGCGGCAGGTACAGATGTCAGCCACCGCGTGGTCCTTAGTGATGCTGAAGTTTGGGTTGCACCAGCCGCCTGGAGTTTGCTGGACGTTAGACGTGTCTGACTCCCTGGGAAGCAATTTGGTAACTATCATTTAAAAATCAGGTCTATTTGGCACTGTGTTGCAATTTGAAAAGTAGGTTCTGCCTGTAACTGCTCTTTCTCTCTGTCAAGGGGCACCTCCAGGAGTTTTCTAGGTTCAGGGTGTTAAGGGGCCAAGTGTGAACGCTCTGCGGTGAGGCACCTGGGGTCGCAGCCTTGCAATGACGCTGTGCGCCCTCTTATTCGACGGCTGAGACTCCGTGGCTGCTGCTGCACACACCCGTTCCTCTTAGCCTTGGCGATACCCTCATCCTTGCCATGGTCCTCTGAGATGCCGTCTGTGGAGAGCTCCGTGCAGGAGCGCCGGCTTGGCACCTTCGTTCTGCAGACCCTCTTACTCATGGTAATATATCGGCTCATGCCCCGGGGGTGGTGTCGGCGGAAGAGCTAACGTCACCAGGTATAGCTCTAAGGACTTCAACAGGTAGACCCAAGTTTCTTTAGCCTGGCACTGCCTTTCCTCAGTTTCGGGTTCCCGGTGCCTCCGTGCGTCCTCTGGCGCCCAATGATGCATTTCCCCCTTCTGTGTAGCCAGCTGCTCCTGGTCCTTTATCTCTCCAGCTTCTCCTGAGCAAGCAGGGTAGCCAGGAGACCAGCCTCCAGACAGCCAGCCTCCTCTTAGGCTCCCTGCTTCCCTCTCCTCCTGCAGAAGGACCTTCTTCATCTTCTCAGAGCTCTCTAGCTGTGTCTTGATCTTGTGCTCACACTCCTGCGGTTCTGCAGCATCATCTCCTCCCTCTCCCTCAGCACCTGCTCCTTCTCTGTCTGCACAGTTTCTCTTCTCTTCTCTGCTTCCAAGTGCCATCGCTCCAGACGCCCCTGTCATTTCTCCTCCCACGCCTGGGCCTTCTTTGGTCGGGCCTCAGAGGGGCGTGGCTTCTTCTTCATGCAGAGCTGCAGGCCCCACCTGTTAATCCTCAGGCCGAGAACAAAGTCAGGTGCCTTCCTGTCAGTGGCCTCAAGGACATCCTTTTACGTCATTGGAAGAGATGTTCTCGTCTTCACTCCAAGAGAAGCTGATCTTCGGAGTCAACTTGTCATCTTTTTCATGAATATTTAGTCCAGTTTGTCAACTCCAAGCCAAAAGTCTATTCTTTTCTTGTTTTTAATCTAAAAATAGTTGATTCTATACATTTCCGGGTCCCAGGCAAGTTTTAAATATTCCAGCATAGCTGTCTTTGAGCATCTGGCAACGTTCTGCACGCCACACTTGGAAACTGTCCTCCCATTGGTCCTTGATGAGCTTGTGCTGGTCTATGACTCACTGAGGGACTAGCCCTGCAAGCAAGCGGAGGTGACCAAATTTGTTTATTTCCTTATTATAGTGTCTGAACTTGGTCTGCAAAGCATGTGATCCCAGGAGTACTGCCACCTCCAGGGGGCAGTAGATCTCCCAGCTAAGAGCCTCCCTCCCCCAACCCCACCCCTTCAGCCCTCCTTCCCAGCTTGGAGAAAGAGGAGCTTCTGCCATTGTCCTGGATGACACCTCAGACACTCCCACAGGGGAAAATGTAGCCAGGAAATGGAATTGGACAGGGTTCTCCTTCCTGGCCTCCTGTACAGACACCTTTTTAATCAAGCTTCAAGCAGATAGTAAATCTTTACTATCTACACACTGGAGGCCCACACTTCCTGAGGCCAATCGTCGTTACCACCTGATCAAAAGCTGTTTTTCAGTGGTGTTTGGCCAGATGGCGAGCTCTAACATTTTCAGCGGCTGGTGGCCGTATGAATCTTTGGAAACTCAGCACTGCACAGCAACTGAGACGCTCCGAACCTACCAGCAGAAGGAATTCCTTATCATTCTCAACCTGCTTGTAAGGTTTTATCAGACTTAAAGATGGTGGTAGTTACGCCATTGGTTTTCTGGAATAAGGAGGGCCCCTGTTGACACTCCTCCTTGCTGACTTGTTCCTGATCTGCTGACACATGACAGATTCCATCTTCCTCTTCACTAGAGAAGATTTGATGTCCTCCTGCCCCTGTTTAATCCCTGTTGAAACTCAGGGCTCCATATCACCATCTGAAGCTCAGACACAGTTCCTAATAGTAATCACACACACATACACACACACACAACACACACATAACCGAAAGAAACATATCTGATGGCATGTACAGCTCCTTGCTAAGCCTGGTCCTGGTTGCTTACACAGCCTGACGATGTGAACCTCTAGCTGAAGAAAATTTATTTAGTAGGTGCCACTCTGAAGCTATTGCAGCCCAAAACACCATTATTAAAACAGCCTTTTTGACACAACAAAGGGATAACTTTTCTCTTCATCTAAACATTTCTCATTGAAGCAGAGCATGAAAGAGTTTTCTTTCCTTGTCAGTCCTTCTTTTTCCAGCGCCTTTGGTAGCTGATAGTTACTATTTACTGGTAAACTTGGAGATAAAGTTTGGCTGTGGCTACACAATTTCATCTGCTCAGCATCATCATGAGACGTGCTGGAAAATAGGCTAGAAAATATCTCGTGGGCACTTTAAAGATTTTTATTTACTTTATAGCATTTTTCCAAGACTCAGACATGGAAGAGTGAGCAATCGGAGAGTCAGCTCTTCCTCCAAGTGACCGGAAGGAAGCTGTCCTCCAGTAGAAGGAATGCATATTTGAATTTATGAGCACTGAGCTTGGCTGCAATAGTCACATTCTTGTTCCACTTTGAGCTTGGCAGGCCAGGCTAATACTTGTGCTGGGTCTGCAGATGAAACGAACTCTTCTATTTTTCTTAAGATCTTTTAAAACCTCAAGAGTATATTTTCCATTTGAGACTTTGATAAACTGTACAAAGACTGTGTGAACAGCCAAGTTTTGCCCAGCCTGTCAAACCAGAAAAAAAGGAGCTATTTACAGAATGTTTGTGCTTCATTGCCACGATACTGTAATGTCTGGACAGCCATTTTATTCATACTGAGGTAGCTTTACACCGATACCCTGACACTTATATAGTCTGCTCAGCATGGAAGTCTGAGTTTTAACAGAAACACTGTCTTTGAAAACATATAACCTTACAAACATAAATAGTTCAGTATAAAATCTAAAGATACTGCTTTTGCTTTGGCTGGCACAAACCCATATCCTAAGTCTGCAGCAGTACCCGGGGAACTGGCACCAATCCTTCCTTCCACCCATCCCTAAATACTCAAACACAGTCCCAAGTTGGCACAATGTACTGGAAGCAGAGTTTAACATCAGTTGGGCAAGCCGTTAAGTATTTCATATCTCAAGGTTTCACTGCTTTTACAACTTTGCTTCATTTAAGAAATAATCCCTGAATACCTGGTATCTGCCAGGTCCAGGGATTTCTATAGCAGAAGAAGAAGAAGAAGAAGAAGAAGAAGAAGAAGAAGAAGAAGAAGAAGAAGAAGAAGAAGAAGAAGAAGAAGAAGAAGAAGAAGTCTGTGTAGTCATGGAGAGTGTGGAGGGAAGAAACACATTGACATATATTGTTGGATAATAGCATAGCATAGAGCTAAAAGAGAAGTTGGTGCCTTTGGGAATGAAAAGGCAAACTCAGACCTAGGAAATCCTCCCACCACAGCCAGAGCAGGGTCTCCAGTGCCGGAGCCTGACTGTGGGAAAGGCCTGACTCACCCAGCAGTCAACTGCTCTTCACCATAGCCCACCCTCTTCATAGATACCCATGCCTGGTGGATGCCCCTACTGTCAGAACAGCTCGCCCAGGCTCCAGCTTGGGCAACAACGACCTCTCACACTGGCCATGTGCTGAGTCTTCTCAGAAGTCTGAAAGAGACGGTGGTTACTTTAAAGAGAAGAAAGCAGAAGGGGTTATAGAGAAGCATTTATCATGGTGGGAAATGGAAGGTCAGCTAGAGCCTCCTCCCAAGAACTCACAACCCAGATGGCAGACCTTTCCTGCTCCAATGACTCCACAGGATGGCTACATGGTCGGTCCCATTGTCTGAGCTCAAATGATACAGGGGGAGAATGAAAAGGCAGAGCCTCTTTAAGTGTGTGTGGGGGGGGGAGGACACCTCATTTTCCCCCAAAGGCTCACTGAAATCAGGAAAAGGATCTGCTAGGAGGAGCGCAAATGTTGCTAACTTACAAATGAAGAAATGCAAATAAGTAATAATAACTAACTTCATCAAGAATTCATCAGCAATTACTCCTGGACAGATTCTTAACCCTCAGGCATCCAGTTCCCGAGTACAGAAATCAGAAGCTGGAGAAGTGAATGGTGTCTCCTTGATCTTATGGGCTAAGTGGAGAAAAGGCCACGTGTGCTAACGGTAGTCTCATAGCACTCCCGCAGGCTTAACTGGTGCATTTGACCGCAAACCCAGGCAATGTCAGGGTGGGGAAAGATTCCCAGACATGAGACTCTGTCTCAAAGCAACCAAAAATTTAAAAATAAATTTAAGAAAAAGGTTCTCAGCTGGGGAAATAAATAAATAAACAAGGGCCAGCACCCCTCATGAATGTGGAGCCGTACTGTGACGGTTTAACAAGTGAGCTGTAAAGTGCCTAGCGAATGTCCTGGCACAGCAATAAATGTTGGTTCTTGTTTCCAATATCAATAAATAATAAATACACTCCAAGTTGTTGGACATTTTCTTAGGAAAATCCTTACACATCGCACTTAAAAGCCTGATTCATCTTCTCCTGGAAGCATGTATGTACACATGGTGTTTGCATGTAATTTTGTGGCATCTGTAGGCGCCCTGACGCCACCTTTCCCTGGGGCTGCACTGTCCCATGAGAACAGGTGCATCAGCCTCCAACAACAGGATGTGATTGTGCAGGGCTGAACTCAGGTCTTCCGTGCCTCTGCTTCCCACATCATTAGAGTGGTGCCTCCTCTGTGAAAATCATGCGAATAAAAATTTTAGAAATCGGAGGCTTCCTCTTGCTCATGCCAATTATTACTTCTACACAGCAAGTTGGAAATTAAGTTCTTAAAATTTGGAATAAATTCTCTTTATTAATGGATTTTGCTTTACTGGTCTTCAGAGGACTTGTTATTAGATAGATTTTTTTTTCCCCTAGAACTGAGTTAGCAACTTCAAATAGGACTCTCCAAAACTTTGTGGCCAGTTTCCAGCAAGGGCATTCAGACCCCTAAACCAAGACACACTAGCTGGAAAAGGAGCTTGCTCCTTACCAGACCCTGAAGCAAAAGATCGCCAGCAGCCAGGTGCCATGGTGGCCTGTGGCTCTGCTCACAGCAAGTCAGTTCATGCCTAGACTAATGTTTGATAAATAGGCTAAAACTTGCTCCAAAAATTCAGTAAGAGCTCTGACAATAATTAACTCATATTGTGAAACAGCTTTGTCCATGTCAACACACCTTTACCAGGCATTTCTTTATCCTGATAAGAGGTTTGGCTACGTGTGAAGGTGGTCACGGCCATGACCTCTGTGCTGTATATCCTTCCTCTCTCTGGGGACGCTTTTCTTCATCCCCTGCTTCTTTCCTATTTATAGTTGTAACATATTTGAGGGGGTGCAGATGACTAGAAATAGCCTCACTCATTTGTTCTGTTAGCAAAGTTAGCTCCTCCCTTTCTTGAAATAATCTATTGTTGTGCTTCTAACGCTTAATAATGGGTGTGAATAGAAAATGTGATAATAGCTAAAGAAAAGAAAAAAAAATTAAAGTCTCTCTTTACAGATCCTATCAGCATGAAAGCTCAGGCTTTGACATTTCTGTTCTTTTCTTTTCCTTCTCACATGCAGGACAGATTCCAGGAAAGTTTTTTTTTTTTTCTTCCCTTCAGCCTTTGTTTTCTTCAAACTAAGTGATGCTGGTACCCTGAGCCAGAGGCTGGTGAGCGAGCAGTGGCTTGTCTGAAACACTGCTCAGACCACTGGGAGAGGGGAGGCCAGGAACTGGGAACAAACTGTAACAATTCCCACACCCTTTGCCGCACTCTCTTCCAGCTGAGGATAGGGGTGTGTGTGGCTAAAGTATCGTAGTCTGGCCTTGCAAGGAGGGAAACAATAAGCTAAGAGACTTCCACCTTAGACTTCCATTACTGCCCCCTCCCCCCCCCCAAAAGAAAGCAGAAATGAACACAAGGCAGACTTCTCATCCCTACAGGGGTTGCTGTGCATGTGAATACACACACATACTCATGCGCACATGCACACACAACACCACACACACACCACACACACACACACACACACACACACACCACACACACCACACACACACACACACACACACACACCACACACACCACACACACACACACACACACACACACACACACACACACACACACACACACACACACACACACACACACCACACACACACCATCCCTGAAAGAAATCTTCTACAGGATGCAACTTCCAACTGGGATACAGATGTGAACAAGGGACATGTTTCCTCACAACTTGGCTGCCCAGGTGTGTCTCCCTGGACCCCTTTGTGACATCACTTCTATAAACACCACCAAGATACCCAACACTCCTCAACACTGCATTTCCTGACTCTGAGAACTACCCCGGCTACCAAAGAGTTAGACTTTCTGCCTTTGTGAAAGGCCACCCCTTAATAGCCTTGCTAATATATAACTTATCTGTGGAGACAGAGATAAGAAACCCCAATCAATAGCAGCCTGTGTAGAACAAAGCTTTGGCTTAATAACCAAAGGCTAACAGCAACTTGGACAAAATAGGGAACTGGGCGTAGGCCAAAGTCTGGAGCTGCTGCTAGTGCCAAGAGTGTGATTGCTTATGTGGCAGGTTCACAGCGTGCAGTGGAGACCATCAGCCCTCCTGACCGCCGTTAAGAGAGTTAGACACCCCAATCTGCATTCCGAGAGCATCTCTAACAAGCATCCTGAAGCTTGGCTCTGAGCCAACAGGACTTGGACCGCCAGGATTCAAGATACCATTTTCCCCCCCTACTTCACAGTATCTCCGTATTTCTAAATATGAATTCTCCTTCTTCTAAGCCAGGAGAGTTTAATTTTTTAAGTAACAAAATTTTTATAGGGTAAGGTAAGCTACTCTCTTGTCTGGCTCTATCCAACTGGGGTCTGGGTCTTCTTCCCATCCCACTGACCACACAGGGCATAATAGCACGATGATGGCCTTAGACTGGGTGCAGGTTCTCAATCTGGACAGCTTATTGTCTTAATTTCTTTTCTCACTGCTGTGATAAAATACTCTGGTAAAGGCTCTGGCTTGGCATGCAGGTTACAGTCCGTTCTAACAGAAAAGTCACAGCGGCAGGAACAGGAAGCAGCTGGTGACATTATGTCCTGATACAGAATGAGAGCACAGTGAATGCAAATGTGTTTGGTGCTCACCTTGCTCCCTCTGTTTTAAACACCCCAAGGGATGGCCCTGCCTACAATTAAGATGGATCTTCCCACATCAATTAGTGTAATCATGACAGTCCTTCACAGGCATGCCTTGAGACGTTCATCTCGGGTGATGTAGGCTCTGGCAAGGGAACAACACTAACCGTCACATCTAGAGCAGTGGTCCTCAGCCTTCCTAACACTACGGCCAACACTTTGATACAGCGCCGCATGTTGTGGTGATCCCCCAACCATAAAAATTTTTTTAGTTGTTACTTCATAATTGTAATTTTGCCACTGTTGTGAACTGTAATGTAAATGACTGTGTTTTCTGATGGTCTTAGGCAACACCTGTGAAAAGGTTGTTCAACCCCCAAAAATGTCACAACCCGCAAGTTGAGAATGACTGGTCTAGAGGTTCAAATGACAAAACTGAGTCACAACAGGTAATCACTCTTTCCTGTTCATCTTGAGGGCCCTAGAAGTTAGAAGGAGCTACACTCACATGAGGAAGTTTTTGCTTACCTGTTTTGCTTTGGAAAACAGAATAAGATTTTAGGTTTCGGGGTTTATTTGTTTGTTTGTTTTTGCCAATTAGCAACAAGTAAAAATATAATCGGAGTGACACCATAGAGGGTTCCAATCATCAGCCTTTATGTTCTCAAAAGTGTGTTTCTCCCCCATGACCTAGTCTCTTCAACTGGTCATGTGGTTGATACCTACAGCCTTGTTTTTAAATGTCCTCAAGGGTGGTACAACCTTATCCTTTAAAGGGTGGATTTTGACCACAGCTAAGCATCTGAAGATTGCTTTTGATGGTCCCTGTAATCTGTGCCTCCTAGTTGGCTGCCCTTAAAGTACTTACTTACCTTGAGTTGAATAAGATTTTTTTTGAGATGCCTAGACTTGAACCCCAGGCCCGATTATGAACTTTAGGCAGGCTCTCTACAACCACAACATCACAGTCCCCAAGAGTCACTTCTATGGAGTTGAATACAGCAAAAGTAATGCCATAGAAGTCTATAGATTTCTCAAGACCGAATATGAGTGCTTGCGGCTTCTAATTTTCTGGTGCTCTCATCCCCCAGGAGTCTCAAGGAAAGGTTGTGAACTCTGTGAAGGGGCCAAGAGGTAGTACTTCTGAACTGCAACCGTCTTGGTTCTGTGGAGACTTTCCTGCCTTTGTTTGGCAAGCACCACAGGGCTGCGTGTATTTGCATGGCATTTCCACTGTATTTGGTGTTGTACATAATCAAGTGATAATTTAAAGTGTACAGGAGGATGTAGACTGGTTCCGTGCAAAGAGTGTTTAGTTCTGTATAAGGGCCTTGAGCATGCAGTCTCCCATGGATACCGACAAACAACTCTATATCTCTACTTCCACTTTTGTCAACAAGTCTCTCTGGAAGACAGAATGACTCACTTTTAAGTGCCTGCTTTTCTCTGAGTGAGAAAAACAAAAAATTAAAGAGAAAAGGAAACCCTGGAATCATTGTTTTATTAATATATATATATATACTGTATTAAAAGCACAGATTTATAGAGTATAGCTCCCATGGTAACCCCTTGATCTGGATACAAATTCTAACTAATCTTAGGTACCAAATTTTATATTGCTGATCTTTTAATGATGATCCATATATGGTTTCTGGACTCAAAATTTATGGAAAAAAAAATTTCATTTTATATCATTCTGTGGTAGAAAAAAAAGCATAAAAATCTTTCTATACAACTTTCTATTCACTTTAAGACTATTTCTTCTTTTTCTCTTGCCCCTCCTTCTTGCTTCCAATGATCACTTCCTTTTGATACTACCAGCATGCCTCTTAGCAGAGCCTTCCTTTTCCATATGGCTGTCAAGAGACTTATAAGTCTTTTTTCAACTGTCATGACAACTAGAAAACCTAACAGGCATTGAACCTGACCTGGACCTGTACCATGAGAGACAGTTGAGAACTCTAAATAACCTGAGAACTCTAAATGCAAACATTAAGTGTTGGGGCGGGGGGGGGGTGTTCCTTTACCTGTTCCCAGGTGTCAGGGACAACATAATTTTTTCCAGGGGACTAGAACTATTACATGTGAATTCTATTTTCCCCTACAGCAATGGTTAAGCTCTAGACATAAAGAGAGAGATTTTCTGATATCATCCTTCTCTTGCTCTACCATTCTCCAGAATTAGCAATTCTGTGTAGTGGAAGTTTTGGTTATGGTACATAAACATGTTTTTGTTGTAATCCCAAGTGTGGGACTCAGGAATCCACGGCTGATAACAGCCTCGTAGGAGGCGCATGATCTTTGTCAGCTGGAAACTGCCTTGTGCAGGGTGCATGGTTTTTGCCAGCTGAAAAACATCTTGATGTGGACTCTGAGAAGATATACAGAAGCCCAGAGAAAGAGAGAGACAGAGACGGACAGAGACAGAGAGAGAGATACAGAGAGAAACAGAGAGAGAGAGGACGCTTCACTTCCCGCTTTAGAGAATACTTCAAGGAGATTGCTGCTGCCCCCATTGCTGCTGGTCCTTGTTGCTTTTGCTACTGCTGGATTGATGATTCATTCTGCTGCTGCTGCTGGTGGTTTGCTGGTTTGCTGGACTGCTGAGCATCCTGACGACAAAGAGTGAAATTGTCGCCAAGAAACTATGTCTAAAGTCTACATCTCCTATCCCTACTAACCTTCTTTCCCTCCTACCTAGGGTTGGGGGGGGTGGGTTGGAAGAGAGGTAGAGGCTTTAAGGAACTCCAAATAAAGTAGGGTTTTTTTTTTAAAATCAAAGTCTACAATCTTATATCAAATATACACAGTAAGAATTTGTTTGGGTTTGGAGTTTATAAGAGGAAAACAGATGGAATTTAGGATGTATATTGGAGGCTTAATGAGAAGTCCCCTGAAGGACTACCCAGAAGCAACAGGATCACACACAGATTCAGTGTCAAAATCCTCCTGCCACCTTTCCTCCCCTCAACATCTTCACAGTCCCATCTCATCTAGTCTCGCTGACAGCATAGGCTGGGTGACCCCTGCACAACCTTTTGGTACGAGAAGCTGAGGCAGAAAGACAGAAAATTCATGGTCAAGTTGGGCCACATCACGCGACTCTGCTTCAAAAAACAAAACACATGAAAGTATGCTAATGAGTGAGAAGCTATTACTACAAGACTAACATTAAATATGCTATCATTTATTTTTCAGAAATAAAATACTGTATCTATAAACAGTCTACTCCCCATTAACTACTCCCCTTTAGCATACACCATATCCAGCTAGACATCTCTATGTATCGTGCTGAGCAAAAAAAAATTTTGGAGTCTCAATTCTACTTGCAGTATAAATCACAATGAAGTTGTGGATTATCCAATTTACTAACATACACAAAACTTTAACATAATAATAACTACTAAGAAAAATAATAGTATAAGTCGTTCAGCTTTGGAAAAAAATTATGAATGTGTTCAGAGTATGCTAATGGTGATAGAAGAGTGTCCACCCCATCTATGCAAGTCTTAAAGCGGTGGTTCTGACCATGTGGGTCATGATCCCTTTGGGGGGCCGAATGACTGTTTCACTGGGGTCATCAAGAAACACAGATATTTATATTATGGTTCATAGCAGTAGCAAAATTACAGTTATGAAGTAGCATCAAAATAATTTTATGGTGGGGGTCATCACAACTTGAGGAACGATATTAAAGGATCACATCATTAGGAAGGTTGAGAACTACTGTCCTAAAGCATCATGGTACCTTACATCCAAAATATTTGTCTGGTTTGGGATTCACCAACTACAGTCCATGAGTTAAATCACCTCCATTGGTTTTTATGAATAGATTTAACAAAATGCACTAATTTCTGTGTCTTTAGTCATTTTCCTGTGCATGGGAACAGTGGGCAATGGCACCCTAGGCTACACACATGCCAGGCAAGTGGGTATTCTACCACTGAGCTACATCCCTAGCCTAGTAGGTGCTTTGAAACTACAGCAACAGAATGGAGACAAGGGACTGTGTCTCAAAGGGCCTCAGCCATGCATTCTCTACCCTTTCATACTCCACTCTCCTGCTCCAATCAGTAATCATGCCAAAGAGAACTGGAGTGGGCACAGCTTCTTTCTGGAGGCCTGTTGCGAAGCGAAAGCACAGAGTCCCTTCTTCCAACTGCTCTAAGAATTTTAAGAAACTAGATGCAGAGAGAGGAGGGGCAAGATGGTGGCGCAGGGAGGACTCTCATTCTGAGCAGCAGCAGCAGGATCAGCATAGTGACCAGTAATCAGAACTTGCGGCCATAAAACACAGTCATTTTGTTTCCCAGGTGAGAGGATACCCCACGGTGGGGGATTCAATCAGCTTTTAACTCACCCGGCTAAACCGCGGAAGAGATCCCGGTTCTGCCAGACACTTGGCTGCTGGCTGCCAGCTCCAGCCCCAGCCCAGAGTCACAAGCCAGTGTCTCTGGTCACGGTCCCAGACTGAACCGTGCGCACCACACTATCAGAGACTGGAATTTTCAGTAGAGAGATAACCCCAGGGTACAGGAAACGACTGGGACCGGCCTTAGGTCACCCAGACATCCCCTGGAAAAGACTCAGGTTCCACGGGCACCCTAGGACCCAGCCCTGAGCCAGAGCCCGAGACCCAGGCTCCAGCACAGAGCCCTGCATGCCTGCACGCCTGATTCGCCGCCTGAGATAGAACTGTGGGCACCAGGGAACCAGCGAAAGAGTTTCACTGTCCGGTGCAAACACACAGGGAGGGAAACGGCTGGTTTGATCTCAGAGCACTTAGCCGACACCCCCAGCCTGAAAACGTCCCCGGAAAAATACCCAGCTTAGGGAGGCACCCAGGCTCCCAAAGGCCACAAAGGCAGACACAGGCAGTTTCTGCGCACCAGACAGCTGGCGGAGACTGAGCCGCCATCACTCAACTGTGCTCCAGGCACAGGCAGTTTCTGCGGCCAGCCAGCTGGCAGACACTGAGCAGTGTGCACCAGGGCAAAAAAGACACTGGGAGTCCGTGTCTCCAGAGAATCCACAGGGAAGGAAGAAGACTGTACTGACTTAAATCACCCAATCCTTCCCTAGAAAAAGTCTAGCAGTCTAGCAGACCAGTGGGGCCAACACTCAGCTGTGCTCCAGACACAGGCACAAACAGTTGCTGCTCGCCTGATGTCCAACTGGGTTACAGCACCTGATCATTAAATTTACAACAAGAAACCCAGAAACGTGGCAGCTGCCCTCAGGACTTCCCTGGGTGAGAGGAGAACCCTCTCGACTAACAAAGACCATAGTTACCACTCAGGTCTATATCCCTGAGGTGAGCAACTCCTGAAAAAACACCAGCCATCCAGGGACTATACCCAAAAAGCTGAGAAGACATCCTTCAGGAAAAACCAGCTTTCTGCAAAGGGGATTCTCTCCACCACAGGATCCCCAGGAACCACCAGAAAATAACCCCAAACACCTAAGATAGCACAATGGGTAGAGGCCAGCGTAAAAGCTCCAGCAACAAAAGACAGGGCAATATGGCATCTCCAGAACCCAGTTACCCAGGGGCAAATAGCCCTGAACACCCCAGCATAACTGAAATCCAAGAAGATGACCTAACACCTATGCTCATGAAGATGATAACAGAGGAAACAAATAAGATACGTAAAGACATAGAGGAAGATAAACTCAAACAGAATATTGCCATCCGCAAAGAAATAGAGGAAGCTGCAGCCAAACAGTTTATGGCCTTTAGAAAGGAAATGCTGAAAGCACTGAATGAAATAAAAGAAACAGAGTTGAAGGAACTAAAAGAAAAACAGGAAAGTACAATCAGACAGGTGAAGGAAGTAAAGAAAACAACTCAAGACCTGGAGATAGAATTGGAAAAATTAAAGAAAACACAAATGGAGGAAATAATGGAAAGGAAGAATCTAGGGAAGAAAACAGGAACTACAGAGGTAAGCATAACCAACAAACTACAAGAGATGGAAGAAAGAATCTCAGGTGTAGAAGATTCAATGGAAGAAATCGAAGTATCTGTCAAAGAAAATGTTAAATCCGAAAAATTCCTGACACAGACCATCCAAGAAATCCAAGACAATATGAAAAGACAAAACCTAAGAATAATGGGTATAGAGGAAAAAGAAGACTCCCTTCTCCAAGGCCCAGAAAATATTTTCAACAAAATCATTGAAGAAAATTTCCCCAAGCTAAAGGAGAGGCCAATTAGAATACATAAGGCCTACAGAACACCCAACAAATTTGACCAGAAAAGAAAATCCTCCCGCCACATAATAATCAAAACAGTAAGTATACAGAACAAAGAAAAAATACTAAAAGCTGCAAGAGAAAAAGGCCAAGTAACATATAATGGCAAACCCATTAGAATCACACCTGACTTTTCAACAGAGACTATGAAAGCCAGAAGGGCCTGGACGGATATCATGCAGACCCTAAGAGAACACAGATGTCAGCCCAGGCTACTATACCCCACAAAACTCTCAGTCCTCATAGATGGAGAAAACAAGATATTCAATGACAAAAACAAATTTCAACAATACCTACAAACAAATCCAGCATTACAGAAGACACTAGAAGGGAAAATACAACCCAGGAAAACTAGCTACATTCAAGAAAACACAGGAAATAAATAACCTCACTTCAGTAAAACAAAAAGCAACCAAGCACACAACCTGATGACCACAGCCAACATCAAAATCAAGGGATCTAGCAGCCACTGGTCATTAATCTCTCTCAACATCAATGGACTTAACTCTCCAATAAAAAGACACAGATTAACAGAATGGATACGTAAACTAAACCCAGCAATCTGTTGCATACAAGAAACACACCTAAGACACAAAGATAGACATTACCTGAGGGTAAAGGGTTGGAAGACGACTTTCCAAGCAAACGGACCCAAGAAGCAAGCAGGAGTAGCCATTCTAATATCTGATAAAATAGACTTTCAACCAAAATTAATAAAAAGAGATGGGGAAGGACACTTCATACTCATCAAGGGAAAATTCCACCAGGAAGACATCACAATCCTGAACATCTATGCCCCAAATATAAGAGCACCCACATTTGTTAAAGAAACATTGATAAAATTTAAAGCACATATAGATCCCCACACATTAATAGTGGGAGACTTCAACGCCCCACTCTCAACAAAGGACAGGTCAACAAAACAGAAATTAAACAAAGAAACAATGTCTCTGACAGTGGTCATGAATCAAATGGACCTAACAGACATTTACAGAACTTTACACCCAAACACAAAAGAATTTACCTTCTTCTCAGCACCTCATGGAACCTTCTCCAAAATAGACCATATAGTGGGTCACAAAGCAAGCCTCAACAGATACAAGAAGATTGAAATAATCCCTTGTATCTTGTCTAATCACCATGGAATAAAGCTGGACCTCAACAATAACAGAAATAGCAAAAAGCCTACACACACGGAAACTGAACAACTTGTTACTAAATGACAGCTGGGTCAGGGAAGAAATAAAGAAAGAAATTAGGGAGGCAAACATGGAGTTAGTCAATTGGCATGGAGCACGTCTCGCCCCTGGGGGCAATGGTCTCCTGAACCTACTCAGACCTCGGACACCACCACTGCTAGTTCTAGAACTGACGCAGGATGCTCCAACGAGGGGTTAAGGCTTCTCATAATATTTCCTATAAGCCCACACCTGTTTGTCTATATCCCCCATTTTTATTCATTATTAGCCAGATAGAGCCAAGTAATTGTGGTAATGATACTCGCTTTTTTTTAAACCCCAATGCTAGTAAAGTTAGGTATGCCCTGGTTACTCGCATGCCTCACTGGATGCCTATGCCCATTGATGCCCCTCACGCTATGACTCTCTTCAGACAGAAAAGGGATCTTGGAACTACAGCCACCATTGTTACTACCATCTCATTGACGGCTGTTGGAGCTACCACCAGGGCATTAGCCATGAGTCATACTGGGCAGACTGCTCAGACCCTGAATAATCATTTAGCCAATGTAGCTCATGCCTTAGTTGTACATAAAGGAATTAATGCTCAACTAAAAGGAAGCTTGATGGTGTTCAATCAGAGGATTGACCTCTTGCAGGAGCAAATTGATACCCTATGGCAAATCGCTCAACCTGGCTGTCAATGAAAGTATGCTGGACTTTGTGTCACTAGCATACAACATGAGAATTTTTCCTGCGCTGCAAATCTGTCTAAACAATTGTCGAGCTATATTTTAGGTAATTGGACTAGAGAATTCGATACTACGATGGAGCAGCTGAGAGTGGCCATTGTCACAGTAAATTCTACCGGAGTGGACGCAGGACTAGCCACAGGATTATCAACATGGATTGCTGCAGCCATGAATCATCTGAAGGAATGGGCGGGCATGGGAGTGTTAGCAGGCCTTCTGGTGTTGGTCTCCTTGGTTTGCCTGTGGTATATATGCAAGATTAGAGTCTCACAACAGTGTGATGCAGCCATGATCATTCAGGCCTTTACAGCCATTGAAGCAAGACATTCTCCCCAAGCATGGTTGGATACCATAAAAAGCTAAAATGATACGCTCAGGATGCGAGGCTAAGCACTGCACTCAGGGTCAGCCGCTTTGGACCCAGAGAAGAGCATGTCTGATTGCATGCGGGTTGATGCCCCAGGTCCCGCCTCTGAGAAAAAGGTATCGGACGGGTCCGATGCTCTTTGGGTGGATGACACCTAAATGAACATCTGTACAAAGTCCCAATTTATTTCTAATATCAGAGATCAGACCTCTACTCTTGCCTGATGCGTCTAAAACAAAAAGGGGGAACTGTAGAGAGCTGCAGAATGCTATGCCTTAAAGATGGAGCTGGTTTCCGCCTTCCACCTTCCCGATGGTGAGTGCTCTCTGTCAGGAACAACTCCACATTTGGCTAAGGCCGAGGATCTGGCTTGCTTCCATGTATGTGGACCTATCTGCATTGCCCCCGTGGCATGCCTGGGTTGGCTACCCAGAGGCTATTTAAGCTGTGGGCTGGCTTTCCCCAGGGTCCGAGGATTGTTCAATGTTCCTGAATAAACTGCATTGAAAAAAAAAAAAAAAAAAAAAAAAGAAATTAAAGTCTTTCTAGAAATCAATGAAAATGAAGACACAACATACCCAAACTTGTGGGACACAATGAAAGCAGTGCTAAGAGGAAAGTTCATAGCACTAAGTGCCTTCAAGAAGAAATTCGAGACAGCTCATTCAAGCACCCTAATGGCTCACTTAAAAACCCTAGAAAAAGAAGAAGCAGACACACCAAGAAGGAGTAGACGGCTGGAAATAATCAAACTCAGGGCTGAAATCAATCAATTGGAAACAAATAAAACAATTCAAAGAATCAATGAAACCAAGAGCTGGTTCTTTGAGAAAATCAACAAGATCAACAAACCCTTAGCCAACCTAACTAAAAGGCAGAGAGACACCACCCAAATCAACAAAATCAGAAATGAAAAGGGGGATATAACTACAGACACTGAGGAAATCCAAACAATCATTAGACTTACTTCAAAAGTCTATATGCCACAAAATTTGAAAATCTAAATGAAATGGACAATTTTCTTGATCGATTTGACTTACCGAACTAAATCAGGACCAGGTAAATCAACTAAATAGTCCTATATCCCCAAAGAAATAGAAGCGGTCATCAAAAGTCTCCCATCCAAAAAAAGCCCAGGACCAGATGGCTTCAGCGCAGAATTCTACCAGACCTTCAAAGAAGAGCTAACACCAATTCTCTTCAAACTATTCCACAAAATAGAAACAGAAGGAACATTACCAAACGCATTCTATGAAGCCACAGTCACCTTGGTACCTAAACCTCACAAAGACTCAACAAAGAAAGAGAATTTCCGGCCAATCTCCCTTATGAACATTGATGCAAAAAATACTTAATAAAATACTTGCAAACTGAATCCAAGAACACATTAAAGATATTATCCACTATGACCAAGTAGGCTTCATCCCAGGTATGCAGGGGTGGTTCAATATACGGAAATCCATCAATGTGATCCACCATATTAACAAACTGAAAGAAAAAATCTACATGATAATCTCCCTAGATGCTGAAAAAGCATTTGACAAAATCCAACATCCATTCATGTTTAAAGTATTGGAGAGATCAGGGATACAAGGCACATATCTAAATATAGTAAAGGCGATATACAGCAAGCCTATAGCCAACATCAAACTGAATGGAGAGAAACTTAAAGCAATCCCACTAAAA
The DNA here is from genome assembly GCF_030254825.1 of Meriones unguiculatus. NCBI lineage: Eukaryota > Metazoa > Chordata > Mammalia > Rodentia > Muridae > Meriones > Meriones unguiculatus. The sequence continues at coordinate 76,594,403 of NC_083354.1, read as the reverse complement.
TCAGGGACAAGACAAGGCTGCCCACTCTCTCCATATCTCTTCAATATAGTGCTGGAAGTCCTTGCTAGAGCAATAAGACAGTTGAAGGAGATCAAGGGGATACAAATTGGAAAGGAAGAAGTCAAATTATCACTATTTGCAGATGATATGATAGTATACGTGAGTGACCCCAAAAACTCTACCAGGGAACTCCTACAGCTGATAAACACCTTCAGCAAAGTGGCCGGATACAAAATTAACTCAAAAAAATCAGTAGCCCTCCTGTATACAAAAGACAAAAGGGCTGAGAAAGAAATTAGGGAAACAACACCCTTCACAATAGCCACAAGTGACATAAGGTACCTCGGAGTAACCCTAACCAAGGAAGTCAAAGACTTGTATGAAAAAAATTTCAAATCTCTGAAGAAAGAATTAGAAGAAGATATGAGAAGATGGAAAGATCTCCCATGCTCATGGCTTGGCAGGATTAACATAGTAAAAATGGCCATCTTACCAAAAGCAATCTACAGATTCAATGCAATGCCCATCAAATTACCAACACAATTCTTTACAGACCTGGAAAGAAAAATTCTCAACTTCATATGGAATATCAAGAAACCCAGAATTGCTAAAACAATCCTCTACAATAAAAGATCTTCCGGAGGTATCTCCATCCCTGATCTTAAGTTGTACTATAGAGCAACAGTTTTAAAAACTGCATGGTACTGGCATAGAAACAGAATGGTGGATCAATGGAACTAAACAGAGGACCCAGAAATAAACCCACACACTTATGGACACCTGATCTTTGACAAAGACGCCAAAACCATTCAATGGAAAAAAGATAGCATCTTCAACAAATGGTGCTGGTCCAACTGGATGTCTACATGTAGAAAAATGAAAATAGATCCATACTTATCACCCTGCACAAAACTGAAGTCCAAGTGGATCAAAGACCTCAACATAAAACCAGACACATTAAATCGGCTTGAAAAAAAAGTGGGAAATACCCTAGAACTCATTGGTACAGGAGAAAACTTCCTGAACAGAACACCAACAGCACAGGCTCTAAGAGCAACAATCAATAAATGGGACCTCATGAAACTGAAAAGCTTCTGCAAAGCAAAGGACACCGTCATCGAAAAAAGTGACTGCCTACAGATTGGGAAAGAATCTTCACCAACCCTTTATCTGACAGAGGACTCATATCCAGTATATATAAAGAACTAAAGAAGCTGAAAAGCAGCAAACCAAGTAATCCACTTAAAAATGGGGAACAGAGCTAAACAGAGAATTCTCTGTAGAGGAATATCGAATGGCAGAGAAGCACTTAAAGAAATGCTCAACCTCACTAGCCATTAGGGAAATGTAAATCAAAACAACCCTGAGATTTCACCTTACGCCCATGAGAATGGCCAAGATCAAAAACTCAAGTGACAACACATGCTGGAGAGGTTGTGGAGAAAGGGGAACCCTTCTCCACTGCTGGTGGGAATGTAAACTTGTACAACCACTCTGGAAATCAATCTGGCGCTTTCTCAGACAACTAGGAATAGCGCTTCCTCAAGATCCAGCCATACCACTCCTGGGCATATATCCAAAAGAGGCTCAAGTATACAAAAAGGACATTTGCTCAACCATGTTTGTAGCAGCTTTATTTGTAATAGCCAGAAGCTGGAAACAACCCAGATGCCCCTCAACTGAAGAATGGATGCAGAAATTGTGGTACATCTACACAATGGAATATTACTCAGCAATGAAAAATAAGGAAATCATGAAATTGTCAGGTAAATGGTGGGATCTGGAAAGGATCATCCTGAGTGAGTTGTCCCAGAAGCAAAAAGACACACATGGTATATACTCACTCATATAGACATACAACATAGGACAAACCCACTAAAACCTGTGCATCTAAAGAAACTAAGCAAGAGAGAGGACCCTAACTAAAATGTCCAATCCCCATCCGGAAAGGCAAAGAGGATGGACATCAGAAGAAGAAGAAAACAGGAAACAACCTAGGAACCTACCACAGAGGGCCTCTGAAAGCCTCTGCCCTACAGACTATCAAAGCAGATGCTGAGCCTGATGGACAACTGTTGGGCAGAGTGAATGGAATTTTAGGTAAGAACTGGGAAATAGTAAGAGCTGGAGAGGACAGGGTCTCCACAAGGAGAGCAACAGAACAAGAAAATTTGAACACAGGGAACTTCCCAGAGACTCATACTCCAACCAAGGACTATTCATGGAGATAACCCAGAACCCCTGCACAGATGTAGCCCAGGGCAGTTCAGAGTCCAATTGGGTTACATAGTAATGTGAAGAGGGACTGCCTCTGACATAATCTGATTGGCCTGCTCTTTGATCACCTCCCCCTGGGGGGAGCAGCCTTACCAGGCCATAGTAGAGGACAATGCAGCCACTTTTGATGTGAACTGATAGACTAAGATCAGAAAGGAGAGGAGAACCTCCCCTATCAGTGGACTTGGGGAGTGTCATGCATGCAGAGGGAGGAGGGAGGGTGGGATTGGGAGGGGAGGAGGGAGGGGCTTATGGGGGGATGTAGAATGAATAAAGTGTAATTGATGAAAAATTAAAAAAAAAGGAAAAAAAAAGAAACTAGATGCAAATGATCATATCAAGCATGGGGCCCCATGTGAATGGCAGTAGAGGTGACATGCCGTGAAGACATTCCTGCCTTTATGTTCTCCAGGTTACAAAGAGAATAGAGTATTTTTAAAGCAAAATATAGGAAAAAGAAAGAAAGAAAGAAAGAAAGAAAGAAAGAAAGAAAGAAAGAAAGAAAGAAAGAAAGAAAGAAAGGCAGAAGGAAAGAAAGAAAGAAGAAAAGTGGTGATAAGGTTTTATCATGAAACAATAGCAAATAATACAATTTGGAGTTGCCTGTTATCTTAATTACTGTCTGTTACTGCAACAAAACACCATGACCAAGTCAATTTACAAAAGAGAGCATTTAATTTGGTTTTTAGTTTTCAAGGATTAGGGTTCATAATAGAAAAGGAACAGTGAAAGCTTACATCTTGCTGATCTTGGTCCATAATCATAAGGCAGAGAGAGAGAGAATAAGCACACTGGGAATCACAGAGTCTTCTGAAACTCCAAAGCCTGTTCCCTGTGACTCAGCTCCTCAACAAGGCCACACCTCCTAAGTCTTCCCAAACAGTTCCACAAACTGGGGACCAGATATACAAATATTTGAGCTTTGGGGACCATTCTTATCCAAACCACCACACTGCACTCCCTAGCCCCCATAGGCTCACGGCCATAATATAATGCAAAATTCATTCAGCCTAACTTCAAAAGTCTCTATATTTTTTTTCACAGTCTCAACACAGTTTAAAAGTCTGAGTTCCAAAATCTCTTATGAGAATCAAACTACTTTCTTAATTGTAGCCCCTTGTAAAGTTAAAATAAATAAATAAATAAATAAGTAAATAAATAAATAAATAAATAAAACAAGTTACATACTTCCAACATACGATGGCACAGACTATACATTTCCTTTCCAAAAGAGAGAAATGGAGACATAGTGAGGAAATACTAAACCAAAACCCAACAGGAAAACTTCAAATCCTGTAGTTCCATGTCCGATGTCAGAGATATAGCTGGGTATCACTTTTCCTATTGAGACAGGGTATATGGGGGGCCTCGTTTGCTTCTTTTAAAATGAAAAAGGAATGTGTTTTAAACATCAGGAAAGGATTCAACTTCGCTCTGTGTAGACTGTCTCAGGACTCAGGATGTATAATTAAAATTCAATCTGTCAGCAGCAGGAAGAGGACTCTGATTTCATGGCTTCATTGGGCATTTATAGTGGCTCCCTATTCCCTCTTTGTTCCAAATGTATTTTAATCTGCCCTCTGGGAACCCTGGCCATTCATATAGATACAAATCTTTGTGTTTAATACAGTTTAGTTGAGGCTTGATTAAAAAAAAATAACAGTACCACAAATATGTGATTTTTCAAACTTCAGGATTAGTGCTGACATCTGCCAGTAGTCAGGTGACCGCAGGAGGGGACACTCCAACCTGCTGCAAGAGGTGGCATAGAAATCTAGTTTTGCTCTAGAAATAAATGTTGGCTACCTGGTTCCTTTTCCCCATGTGAGCAATCCTGTACCACATGATGAGTCTCTACTCCCTGGGGGAATATGGATTCGTCACCACTGTCCTGCTGTGGTCATATGTGCACTGGGACTAAGAACAGGTTCCCTGGCACAGTGCCCCCGAGAACAAAAGCAGAAATCCACTGAAAGGACAGGGAAGTTTGATGCATGACCCTGAAAGGGGAAGATTAACCCAAGATGTGACGCCCACAGAGTGATGCTGTGAAAGTGGAAAGAAAGGTCAGGTGTCCTGCAGGTCAAAAAGACCCAAGGAGAGGAAGGGGGCAACTGGGCTGCCAGGGTTTGGCATCTGGCATCATCACTGCGCTCTGGAGCTGTGACTTGAAGCAAGTTAGCTGAGTTAGCTATGCTTTATTTTATCCATGTGTGGATTTAATCAGCTAATACACGTAAACAGCTTAGAACATCAGCACATTGGATCGCTGTTGTGTCAAGCATGATTACCAACGTTTGCCTCGTTGATAACAACGATCTTGAAGCTAGAACCCTAACCGTGGCACACGAGATGTAAGTCATCATGCTAGGTTGCTCAATGCGCTCTTTTACCAGGGAACTGCAGTAAATAGCCTAGAGTGGGAGTCTTGTACAGCAAAATTTATCTTCTTCAGTTCCAGATATGAGAAGTTACACGTCAGGTGTTGCAAGGTTGATCCCTACTGAGGCCGCTTGGTTTGAAGCTGGCTCTTCTGTCTGACTTCATATAGTCTTCTTTCTGTATCTGTCAACATTTCTTCAAAGGCCACTAGTCATGCTGGTTAAAGCCTAGCCTAATGACCTCTTCCGGGCTTCATAGTCTCTCTGCTGGCCCTGTTCCAAAATGCAGTCACATTGTGAGGTACTGGAGATTAAGACATGTAAAATGGAGGAGGATGGGGTGCAGTCTAACCATCACAAACGATTTGATTAAGCTAGAATTGTGCTCCATGTATCTAAATGATTCTAAATTGGCCAAAACCAGGTGCTGGTTTCAAACTTGGAGACAGAAGGGCAGTAGCCTCTGCCCTCTGGAGGTCACAGTAATTAAGTGAAAGCAACAGACTTTGAATGGCCAGAGGATGCTCCTCTGCAGCCCAGCCCTGGTGGCCTGCCAGAGAAGAGGCTGCCCTTCAGTGACTGCTGTTTACTGGAGAACCACAGGTTTCTCCCATCCTCGTACCTCCACATCTAGGTATCTGGACACGCATGGCTTCTTGAACAGCCATGGATATGTCCCCTAACATCCCCTCATTTCCCACAACTGCACAATCTAGTTAGAAAGTACATCACTTGTCCCACAACTCTGAGAGTCACTGATCATGTGACTGAACCCTGAGGAACACAGAAAGACGAAGAGGGGCCTTGTAAGCATGTCACTGAGAGCTATGAGAGAATTTGAAATCATGCTGGTATTCTCCAGCCTGAACTCATTCAAAAGCCCACTGAATCATTGTTCCTCTTTCCATTTTTTTTTTCTGGTCCTAATATGTTTCACAAATGACTGGCAAGTAACGTTTCCCTGAATCATATTCACATCGTCAAGTGACGGTCAAGAGAAGTCCCAAGATGATAGGCAGGAGTGACTGGTTCAGAATAGAGAACAAGGTCCTCAGAGAGAACTCTCCAGGAAAAAAAGTGAAACAGATGTATCCAAAGGGTGAGAAATGCTAAGAGTGCATTAACATGCTAATGCTGGGTCACTGGCAGGAAAGAAGAGAAAGGAAAAGAAAAAAAAAGGAAAGGCAAAGAAAATCAAGAAAACTTTAAAAATAACTAATGCTAGTCCAGACAAAAATAACACACGTATGATTTTTTTTTAAATTAGAGAGTATACAAAATATGTTATCAAATTATAGAACTATAGTCAGAAATCAAGAGTGTACAGACTGAGACATGAGTGCATTCACGGAGACTGTTCATATGACGTGAAACCACGGAGAGGAGAATGAGAAAGAAAGCAGTATCATACAGAGTAGAGGCCGCAGGCACCCTGCTGGAGGCTTTGCTGAGATGGTGCACAAAGACAACTGGACGAGGGCACACTGGCCGTGGTAGCTGTGAGATGGACAGTCGCTAGCAGGGTATATGGACAAGAGAAGATCGTGGAGAGATATGAGAGCATGATTGTAGGAGAGCCAATGAAGAGGAAGAAATGAAGAGCAAGCATTGTGAGAAAAAGGAGATGAGTCAGAGCTCAAGCAGAAGGCCTGGGTTCTGGTGGGTGCTGGGCCATTTCACCACTATTGGTGAGAGGAGGTAGACAGAACCCAACATGAGGAGGGGTGTGTGAGTGTGTGTGTGTGTGTGTGTGTGTGTGTGTGTGTGTGTAAGGCTGAGATAAGGATACCTCCCTTTTTCCCCTTCACCTCTGCATCCTCAAGTATGAAGTCTCAAGGTACTTTCCTGGAGCTGTGTCTCTACCCCCTGCCATTTGGGGAGGTCAGAGGGTGAGTAGAGAGACTTCAGTGAGAGAGGAAGAGATTATAAACTGAGAGAGAGATGAACCATTCTGTGGAGTCACACAGCTAATTAGGGACTAAAATCAAACTGGCTCCTAGCCTAGTACTTTTTCACTACCAAATTACCGTGTAATATTGAACAGATGGGAGTGATTAAGGCTTAGGGCCATTGTAAAGGCTAGCATAACCTGCGTTACATGCAATAAGGAACAGAGGAGAACTCCAGCAGAGAGATTTGAGCCTTGCATTGCAGGAAGGGGTAATTTTACCCACTGTGAGCCATGATTAGGTTTGAGTGGATTGATGCAAACTGTAAACTTTTTCAAGTCACTGCTTCACTGCAATCCAACCCAGCTGGGCTGGAGAAAACCCAGCTCCCTTCAGTGGCACTTGAGGCACAGGAAGAGATAAATGCCAGGCAGGAATATTGAGAATCTGAACTGAAATCCACTCTTGAAATCACACAGAGCCTCTGCAGGTCTGTGCTCCACTCCATCCAGAGGCACATGTTAAATACGCTGGAAGTTTAGCAAGGGCTTAAAAATAACATGTATCACTCCACCTCCACACACGTGGGAGCCTCACAAGTTGCAACTTCAATGACAAGAGGCTCTCCCCCAAAATAGTCTCCCCTTAGGCAGCCCCTTCATGACATCATGTGGCTTAAAAAAATATTTTTTTTTCTGTATTTGAATTTCCAAAATATCTTGGAACCTGGTGTTTATTTTGATTGACATTTTGTTATGCACCCTGTGTGTTTCATTTCCCCCTTTCTTCACAAAGGATGTTGAATTATGAATGCTGGCTGTCTTAGTTGTCATTCTATTGCTGTGAAGAAACACCATGACCAAGGCAGCTCTTATGAAAGAAAACATTTAATTGAAAGCTTGATTACAGTTTCAGAGGCTTAGCCCATCATCATCATGGTAGGGAGCAAGGCAGCATGCAGGCAGACACTGGAGCAGTAGCTGAGAGCTACATCCTCATCTGTAGGCAGAGTGACAGAGACAGCCTAGGCACAGTGTAGACTTTTGAAACCTTAACGCTCACCTGCAGTGGCATACATTCTCCAATAAGTTCACATCTACTCCAGCAAGGCCACACCTTCTAACCCTTCTAATCTTTTCAAATAGTGTCACTCCCTGGTGACTAAGCACTCAAATATTATGAGGCCATAGACACTATTCTTATTCAAACCACCATACTGATCTTGATCAACTAAATTGGTTTTGTTCTTACATAAATTTGGCATAAGAAAATGTGTTAACCTTTTAATGGGCACATTGACAAGTTCTCAGATTATGCTAACTCGTGTTCACCTCTGTAATTAAAATCCTTCTGTCAGACACTCAGTGTTCCTAATCAATGCTGGCTTAATGTTTTACCTATGATCTATATTCCCCTAAGGCTGAGCCCTGATGACCAGTGCTCTGACCTTTACCCAATGTTCTCTGCTTCTCCTTGTCAGAACTGAGATCCTGAGCCAGGAGAGACCTGGAAAAATTCTGTCAGTTGCCAGATTCCAGTCAACCATCAGAAGGCATCCCCCAGCTGCCAGTATCCACTTCTATCCGATTGTTACTGTTTTAATACCTTCCCATAATTATACCTCAGACTTGACACATACAATTGTATGTTCAGATCTCAGGCTCACCTCACAGAAAGGCCAGGGGCAAATAATGCAATGGCCAAACAGAGGCCCACCCCTTACTCACTCAGGCTTGGGATGTAATTTCTTGCTGAGAATAAAATGGATTATAAGTGCAGATGCTTTCTCTGACCAGTGTCCATTTCTTTCCCTGTTGTTTTTTGCATTCCTCATTATAGTTATAGTGATTTGAATTTCTATTACCTGCTTATTATCTGTCTTCCCCACTACAATGTAAGATTCCTAAGGGCAGAAAGCGTGTCTATCTTGTTTTTCAAGTTAGGGAAACAATTACTTGCACAGAGTAGACATGCTACTTGTATAATAACCCAAGAAGTATGCTCTTCTTCCTTCCCCCAAAGCTCTTCATCCTGGGTTTCATCCATTCAAGATCCTGAGGATAAGCCTTCCACCAAGAATCCCTTCTTCCTAGGTCTTTTCTTTTCATCAGAGAAAAAAGCTCATCTTAAAAAAAAAAGAATTAGTGATTTTATTCTCCTTTCTAGCTGTAGTTCCATCTGCTCTTCATTTCTGTGTTCTCCTTTTCAGAAGAATGTATTAATATGTGTGCTTGGGGCCAGGGATGTGGTTCAGTGGCAGGCTGTTTGCCTGATAGGCATTCAGCTCTGTGTTCAGTCCACCAGAAAGAATGTTGTGTCTATCCTTGTCATTTGCAATGTTCAAAGGTATCTCCTTGCTTCTCTGATCATGGCTTTGTCTTAGCCATTTCACTGAAATTGCTCATAGTGAGCTCACCAAGGGCTTCCAATTTATGATAGTTTATACAGCTTCCACATTCTGGCCCTGTCATCTTCCTCCATGTAACTATAATGGTGTGTGTGTGTGTGTGTGTGTGTGTACATGTGCACATGTGTAAGTGTGTGTGTTCATGAGTCAGGATGTGTATGGGGTGGGGCTCATGCATGATAGGGCCAGAGGTCAGTCTTGGGTGTCACCTTATTTTTAATGCAGCGTTTCCCACATGGCTCTCACCCATCACCTTCTGATCTTGCTTTCCCTTAAATGTGGCAGGTCTGGTGCCGTAGCTTTGCTCCTACAGTTTTGATGTCTGGGAATCTCCCCATAGATGTCCAGGCGGCTTCTCACTTCCATTACGTTAAATCTTCCAAGTGAGACATTCCCTAACCACTCAGTGTCAACCCTTTCAATCTCTTCTCCTATCACTTTCATTTTCTCTTCTCCTCTGGGCTTTCTCCATAGCTTTTATTACTGTCTCCTTGATCGCTGCTTGTGATTATGATCTGTCTTCCCGCGTTGTAATCTGAGCTCCATTAGGAAAGCAAGTTCATCTCTTTTGTTCATTATCTTATCCACACTGCCTAAAATATTTCCAGTGTATGGTGGGTAATTAGAGAATATATGTTGAGGCAATGAAAAAGCCACTTCACATCAACATGTTAATGATTTCTAACATACCAACGGAAATAGTCTAAACTCAGTTTATTCTCCAATAGTCTAACTCAAGAGATTAACTATAATGGGGGGGGGTGTCAGACCGGAGGTTGAGAGAGCAACAGTAGACAGTCTTGTAAGGACACACTTTGGAAGTGGTTGGGCCTTACCGTCCCTCTCAAATCACACTACATTAATGACTGCTGTATGAAAATAACCTGGGCCATATATCAGCATGAATCATAAGAATGAAATGTCTGCAAAGAAATGAATGCCATTGTCATCTACATTGATAATAATATGGGTCAATGGATATCACATTCCCATTGTCTTCTGTTTAGCTAGATCACATTGGAAGCATTGGATTCACCTTTGAGAGTTATTTTTCAAGAGGAATATTATTCCAAGAAAATCAGCCTATATGGTAAACTGGCTAACTATGGTCTTCACAGAGGATGTAAAGAGAACAATGATTATATTTTATCTAAGGACAGAGCCTAAAAATGTGTATCTCCCGCCCCTCAGCCTAAAGCAGACATTATTAATCATTATCATGATTCTCTTTCCCAAAGCACTTGCATCTGCTTGTTAGGTGGACCTGAGGCTAGAGAGCCTCAATTTCATTGGCCCCAAAGTTTTATGGCTGTTCTATTTGACTGTGCTAGGTTGGAAGGGCCTGGGGAAATGGGTTGCTGAAAAAAATTCCGCATTCAAAACCACTTACCTTCAAATTGCCGTTATTTCACTGAAGACAATAACAGAGAATTGGGATGAAAGAGACAATGAGTCAAGCACAAAGATGGCTTCTCAGCTATTACAGTAATAGTAATAAAAATCTTTTAAAAAAATTTTGGACACTCTCCTCTGCCAGTTATCTTTATTCTCTTCCGTCCTCACGTGTTTTAACCTCATGCTCTAATCGGTTTGGTGAGGAGCCAATTAACTCTGTTTAAAACGTGGAAGAGACAGCTGATGCCAGAAGCTTGGCTCTCTGTGTTCCAAGACGCAGTAATTCTTTCCCTAATGACATAGTAGAGACGCTGTCGCCACAGCTAAGAGCAGGCTCGAGACAATTACTATATTTAAGTCCTGCTCTGCAGGTTATCATATCCACATCTGCAAGCGATTCTCTTTGTAAAGCATTTGGAGTTATTTGCCACAGAAAACTCATTGGAAAAGGCCAGCAACTGCTTAAGGAGGAACGACAGATATACCGGGAGGCTAAGCCAAGACAGGCATGCAGCTTTTTTCTCTGCTACTTCAGTCCTACCCCTGCTTCTTGAAGCCCAGCTCTTCTTATCAAAACAGAAAATCTGTGTTTAGGGTTGAATGAAGGGGTTACAAAGGACAAATGCTACCCACCCACTGGCCTATGAATAACAGAACAATCCAGAGAGCTGGTCAGCTGCTCAGAAACCCCAAGAAAGATTCCCCTTGACATTTACAAAAGAAACTAAAACGACATTTGTTGGAAAAAAAAAAAATAGGACCCTCTGAATACTGAGTTCCCAGCATTCATGAACAGGTCCAAGTGGCCACTGCTCTAACTTTGATTCTCTTGTTCATCAAATGCGGACAGTCTATACTTAATTTTCTGTCCTGGAGGGACTGGAAACATTAGAGTGATAATAAATATAAAAACAGTTTGAAAAAGGATTTAAGGATTGTCCAAGTATCTGTATTACTTTGACGAACATTATTGTTATTATTATGATCCTGTGATTACAGTTACCTGTAAGATTTTATATGACAATGGTTTTCCTAAAATCTAAATATAATACAGGCCACGTCCTCTCCGGTATGGAATTTCCAGTTTCTCCTTCTTGATTTCATGACTTTCTGAGTTTATTCAGAATCTGTAGCCTTTGAGTTTGTTCATTGTTTTCAGTTGTTACATAGAAATTTTCTGAGGGCGGAGTAGTTTGAAGTGCCAATCATACAGGACAGGTACACAGACCTCTTAAAGGGGAAACCATGCCTCCAACCACAAAACTGGAACACCCACTCTGCGCCCCACCAACCCTGCCCACCTCACCACCCCCATCCTATCAGTCCCAGAGACCAGACTTAGATGGCTCTGTCCCAACACAAGAGTTTTCAAGATACACAAGACAGCTCTGTTTGTTACGGACTGCTTATTCTGGTAGATTTTTTTCTCTCTTTTTTAACATTATTTTGATGTAAATCTTTACATCTCCATTTGCTTTCATTTGCATGACTTTTAACTTTACTCCTGAGGCACATTAAAACAATAGAGGAGAAACCAGAGTTTACAAACAAACAAACAAACAAACAACCCTACAAAATCCACTATTTGACAGGCCCTTCCAAATAGAACATTTCTTTATGTAGGAAAGAAATCACAGAACACTTACCCAGAAAAGATGCAAGTTTATAAGCTACAGACTGAGGTGCATGATCAGGCTAGGCTTCTGGCCACAGTAGTAAGTCAGTAAGTGCCTTGTTTCTTTCTCATTGCTTTTGTTCTCCCTCCAAATCCCTCACTCACCTCTGGTCAGGCCACAGCCAGTCCATAGTCTCAAGAAATCCATGAACGCAGCAACAGAAACTCAAACCCTGATGGATGCAGAGCGCCTGCTGTCCAGTAAAATGCCTGTGCCTTCATCTATGCTTAGCTTAATTCAATCGCTCTCTCCAAAGGATATCTGGGTGGCATTGTACATGTCTTCTGTAAATGGCAAATGATGAATAGTGACTTATGGATAAATACAATTAGTTTAAAAAAAAAAAGTTCATGCACTCAGCCAAGAAACTCCCCTGCAGTGGCCCTAGGCTAGGGATGATAATCTCAGAAACTTCTTATGTAGCAACATATTAGAGAAAGTTGCAAGCAGAGAGATGTAAAATCTCAGATGTAGTCACTGACAAGGCCTGAGTATGACCACTTCAGCCGACATGTCCATGTGGATAGGGGCAAATTTCCCATGATCCTATCTCTTGATGAAGAGCTGTAGCCAATCACTAACTGCTGAGAGACAGTTTTCTCTGGGGAAAAGATCCCTTATAGGTTATCCAGTCCCAAGTGGTCAGGTCTAAACACATGTACGTATAGGTAACACTAAATTCTGTCTATGTGTTTGTCTATAAACTAAATAAAAGAAGAAGTAGGAGTAGAAGGAGTTGGATAGAAAAAAAGAGAGATGCTATACAGTTCTCCTATATGGAATTCTCCAAAATATAAAAGGATTAAATTAAAAAGAGAGAATTATTTCAGGCTTGACGGTATTTGTGTGTGTGTGTGTGTGTGTGTGTGTGTGTGTGTGTGTGTGTGTGCTAGCAGTTCACACATGGCTTCGCATGTCCTTGATTCTTAACTTATCCTCATCCAGCAGCAAACTCATGAGGTAAGAAAGTGAACTGCTTGCTAACACATACACACACGAGACATACACAGGAAACCTAAGAAAATCCAAGGAACATGGACACGAAAATGTCATGAGATCTGACATGCTGTATGTAGAATAGGCTAAAAAGTATTACTGAAGTGATGGGAGTTTTTATTTGTTTGTTGTCTTATGCCGAGGGTTGAACCCAGGACCATGCAACAAGCAATCTACCACCAAGGTCCATCCTCAACTCTGAAGTCATGCCCTAACTGGAATGTCTTTAGGATTATTTAACTTAATCAATGCATTTTAAAGATTATTTAGCTTAATCTATACACCCCATCATTTATTTGAAGGAACCTGGTTTCTTTGCCAAGAAAAAAAAAAAAAAAAAAAAAAAGATAGCAGGCCAAGAGAGCTTTAAGACAAAGTAAAAGTCTACCCTTAACAGTGAAGCAAAGAAGCCCAGTTCAGACTTCTAACTGGGCCAAGAGAAGCTTCCTTGTCTAGCAATGATATCTGTGTTTGTTGCTAGTGACCTATCCTTACTTCATGCACTTGTTGGCTTAATCCTTTAGTCATTTTTTATAACATTCCATAAATATTTTTCTGTACCCAGCATATTCACGCTGTAGGGCTTTAAAGCTTAGCGTGCTGTGGTCCCACGAAAGCCAAGTAACAGAGTATCAATACAGTATCTTTGAACAAGTATTTACTGGACATTGATGATGCACTTTCAGGTACCAGCGCACAGCAGATCACAGCAGTTGGACGTCCTGGCCTCTTTGCAGCACGTTACACAGTGTGAAGACTCATATAATGGGGACATACGCTGGCAGGGGAAGGGAGAGGGATGAGAGGAAGACATTGGGCTAACTAATCCAAACTGAAGCTAGGACAGAGAACGCTGGAATGTATGGTGTTTGTTTCTAAAGCACAAAGCCCCTCCCCCTAACCCCACATAAAGTTTCAACTCTTTGGGAAAACAAAGACTTTTTTAAAGGTAGGTTATGGTGAATTAAAAAAAAAAAAAAAAAGGATTAAGCCAGGAGATTGTAGTGCACACCTTTAATCCCAGCATTCAAGACGCAGAGGCAGAAGGATTTCTATGAGTTCCGAAATTTCTAGTCTACAGAGAGAGGTCCAGGACAGCCGGGGCTACACAGTGAAAACCTGTCTCGAAAAATAAAACAAAATGTATTATGAATTTTAAAATATGCTCTAAAGTCATTGATAAAGCTCTAAGAATTGTCTGTGGATGTTATCTCAGCACATACTTTTTAATTTACCCAATCAATTGCGGTCTTTTTTAAAGTATTTAGAAAATCAGAGTATGAAGGTTCACCAATTCTCAGTGAACTATCTTCCTGAGAGAGCTACTCTTGAGCACATCACTAAATCTCCATTACCCATCAGACAGAGGCCATTGAGACGTTGCTGACTGTGACTTTTAAGGTCATGCAACTTGAGCTCTGCAAAGCTTGCGCATACTCTTGAGTCTGTTTATGTGTCCTAAAACATATGTGCACACATTTACGCGTATGTATGTGTATTGGTTAAACATGGCTGGGTTACACATAACGTATCATTACAAGTGCTCGGCTTCAGAGTATGGAAAATAAGATTGGGATACGGTATGCAGAGAAATTCTATAATGTAAGAGCTTTTGAATGATTACACAGTTCTGTGATGCCTGTAATAATATGGCATCTGTGTAATTTTGAAACCACAATAGTGAGGAATGATTGAAGTTGGGTAGTTCCCTTCTCCCACAGGGAAAGCTAGATCTGGCGGCAGTTGGATGCAACTTTCCCCACTTCAATGAGGTTCTCAAAGCCTCTGCAGGTTAGACTCCAGCTCAACAGTTTCTCCTGAACAGGCCTGGTCAACAACAGATTGTTCTGGCTTTGTTGGTGTTGTTATTCTTTTGTTTTTTGAGATAGGATCTCTCTAAAGCAGTTCTGGCTGTCCTGGACTTGCTTTGTAGACCAGGCTGACCTTGAAATCACAGAAATTCTCCTGCCTCTGCCTCTTGAGTTCCAGGATCAAAGGTGTGTGCCACCATTCCTGGCACTCAAAAGATTATTTTAGGGTTTTGTTGTTGTTGTTTTGTTTTGTTTTTTGTTTTTTTGTTTTGAGACAGGGTTTCTCTGTGTAACCGTGGCTGTCCTGGACTCACTTTGTTGACCAGGCTGGCCTCGAATTCCTAGCGATCTGCCTGCTACTGCCTCTGGAGTGCTGGGAGTAAAGTCATGAGCCACCAAGCCCAGCTACTCTAGGTTATTTTAAAACACCCACTTGCTCCCTGCCCTTGCAGGGGCATGAGGGGACTTTTCTCTGACAGTTTCCCTAAGCCAGTCAGTTTCTGTGGGCCCCTGAGGAGTGATTCCCTTGGTGCTTTTTCGACTTTCACATTTGTCTCCACTAGTCTCCAGCAGTTAGGACTCAGTTCCTCCTACTTTGGTAGCTGTTCTGGGGAAGTTTCTACTCTGGTTTATTCAATTTTTCGGATAGCAGTTTACCTCTGAGTCCTGTCCTCTTAAATATCCAAGAGTTGCTGATTGTTCTAATTCAGTTTTGTTGTTGTTTGCTTATTTGTTTGTTTGGTTGTTTGGTTGGCTGGGTTAGCTTCATACATCTCTCCCCCTCCCCCTCCCATGGGGTCAGGCCTTTCCAGAAGCCCCCATCTTTGCTGCCTGGGCCCACTGGAACCCCTGATGCAGCTGAGCAAGGGGTTCCTTCTGTTGCTCTGACTGTCGCTGACTGTCGCTCAAGGTCCCGAAGCTATGGTTCTTAGAGCTTGATTTCCGTGTGATATGGTCTAGCCTCTTCCCCTCCATGGCCCGAGCCTCTCCCAGCTCCTGCCTGACAAGCATGGGTCCCAGAAGCTTAAACACCACACTGGATCCATCCACCAAGGCCAGTTCCTCCTTCACAATATTATTTTCCGTTAGCTGTGCCTCAAGCTTCTGCCTCCCTCACATGGATTTACTCAAGTCCTTCTGCAGCTGTTGGTATTTCTCCACTTCTCCCTGCAGCTTTTTTTGGATCAGCTCAGCCATGGTGAAGGTGAAAGCCTCCTGGGTGAGGCTCGCTGGGTCTCAGGCTCTGGAAGGCACCTGGGCTCCCCTTTTTGGCCCTCTTCACGTTCTAGCCCGTGTCAATAAACCCTCAAATTCAGGTTTTATTGTTGTCGTTGTTCAGTATGGACTGTTGGCGTCTGAGGCCCTTGTAGGTGCAACCAGAAACCAGAATATTTTTATGTCATTACATCTGTGTGTGTGCATATCCATATATGCATGCATATATGTGTGTGTTCATACGTGTGTCCCTAAATGGGGCATTTATACCACACCCAAAAGGTTCATTTTGAAGATGGGTCAGAAGAGTGTAAGAGCCAGAGGGGTGGATGACTACAAAGAAACTGTTTTATGGACACAGCAGGGCAGTTGCCCGTATGAACTCACAGTTGTGACAGCCAGTGCAAGGCCTGTTCAGGCTCAAGCCAGAGAGAATCTAGCTGTGGAGACAAGGGGTAGGCACAATGCCTTGTCCCTAGCTGAGGAGCTATTGGCAGTTGATAGCTGCTGGAGAGGGTCAGTCAGTTTTCTTTAAGGGGGGTGGGGTGGGTGGTCACATTCCAGTAGAAGGCCATACATCCAAGAATCTATAGGCATAACAACTTGGACCCTTCCTTCCTTTTTTCCTTCCTTTCTTTTTCTTTCCTTCTTTTGTTTAAAGAAGGCATAAAGTCCCCTTCAAAGTTGAGTGGGCAGGGATGGGAGGTATGGATCTAGAAGGGCTTGAGGAGGAGGAGGTGAATATAATCAAAATACACTGGACAAAACTCTCAATGAACTAATAAAGATAAAAGTAAAAAGAAGTGATGTAGAAAACTTTAAAATACAGAGGCAGACAGACAGAAGACAGACAGAGACTACATATGGTTATATTACCTAGCCAAAGTCATGCTGCATAGGTACGATAGTGAGAGACTGCAGTCCAGGTTTCTTGCGCTGTTTTCTTCCTACTGAACTTTTCTATCGTCATCATCCAAATATCCTACAAAGTCTAATTTGAAAAGTTTTAAAGCCTGAGCTTTACCGTATGCAAATGCAGTTTCATACGATTCACAGACCACATTATGAGATGCCTTCTTGAGTCCACACTCCACCCCAGACTCCCCCAAAGGGGGGAGTTTTGTCTTGTTTTCTACATTTCTCGTGAAGTGCAGGCTACAGCTCACTGTCAGACAGAGGCATCTGGAGGAGCTGTGGGCATTTTCAGCTCACAGTCTTTTCGGAAAGTCAGCTTCAGCATGCCGACTTTGTCTTCCAGGCCTACTCAGTCTCCTGGAGGTCTGTGGCCATGTACCTCTCCTGTGATGAACATGACTGAGAGGCTTCCACGTTCTTTCTATCTGATTGCCACAGGTGTACCAATGCAACACTTTCATCCCATGAGCTTAAGGGTCATCCGAGATGACTGGCATACTCTCCTCCCCAACACTCCCGACTCGAGAGTTGAATTTTGTCGTTGCCTTTCAAAAGTGAGAAGTAGGAACAAAAATCCATGGCAAATTAAATTCAGGGATGACAGCAGAAAGCGAACAAGATATTTTTACAGAGGAGCTTCGTCAGCTTGGGGAGTGGCTAAAAGACAACGCGATTGCTCAAGATCCTCTCAACGGGTCCAATTCAGGACACAAAACTTTAATAATGAATTTGATGTTGCAAGGCCGTGTAAAGATGTCCCACACTGCTTTAATCAAGTACCCTGACTCTAGCAGCAGACATCCCGAATACCACTTATCAGCCCTTAAAAGCTGATTCTTCTAACAACTGTGGGACGAGTCACCCAGGCCTGCAGCAGAATGCCTGTACAGGCTACGCTGACCTAATTGAGCTGAAATTCAGAAGCTTCACGTTGATCCCTAGCAAGTACACTGCTGGCCCTTCTGAGTCGACCTTCAGTTAACAAAGATACACATTTGGACTCACTCACACGCCTTCATTTCTTTGAGTTCACTCAAGCGATACCATTTTAAAAGTTGGCTGTGAACAATGCCCATTGAGTGGCATCCTGATCAGCTGCATGACCCACGGGCTAGTTTCTGAAGCCCTCTTCTGTGTCATTCATTCTTTCTCTCCATTCAAGCAAACACAGCTTGGCTGGACCCCATGGTGCTCTTTGGGTTGAAAGAGCCTGCAGGTGGATGGAAGATGGGAGATAGAAATACGTTTGTCCTAAAATGTCATCTCTTTTAATACTGAGTAAGATGTTTGAAAACCAAAATTTATGGGGAAAAAAAATCCTCTTCTCAGAGATGTTTTATACTTAAGAGTTTCTAAGCATCAATGGTAATACATTATGTCTGTTCTCGGGAAAATGCTATGACCTATCTATCACTATCCTAAATATTAACTTTGAAAAAGACACTTTTACATATAAAGGATTCATTATTCATTGTTGTCACAATTGAGTGTCTATTTTCCTTCTTGGTTTTTAGATTTCATTCTGTTTCCTTAATAAAATTTGAAAATCTATATAAATCGTTAGACCTCTAAACTTCAAGTCAAGATCGATTTATGTCAATGTATGTTTTTCAAATATTATCGTTTCATATACAAATGCTATAAAGTAGCCTGTCATGTTTATTACTGATTAAGTTTCCCTAGTTGTTTAACATAACTTTGGAACAGGGATTGTTGCCTTTTTAAAGTAGGGCTCTAATAGAACCAGCTAAATCTGAAAGCCAGATGCAGCAATTTTTTGACCAGAGAATGTTTTTGTCCCATGGTCAGTGTATTGACATCCTGGTTGTTATTTGGGAAATTGGGAACCTGCCACATTCCTGTTCTCAGAGTTCAGAAATGCGACTGAAATGATGAAAGTCTTTTTGCACCCATTACAAGTGCAGAAATGAAATATCTACCAGTTGACTATGCATTGAATCTGGCTTCCAGTATCGTTCTACACAAGGACACACACTGTTAAGAATTAAATGGTGAGTACTCAAATAGCCCATGTCTGTTCTCTCCAGTGATACTGGGGTTCCATCTGAGTGTTTCATTCTTCTTAGTCCCCACTGTCTAGCTTTCTATTCATGCTATTTTCCAACTCTGTAAGGTAATGATTACTTTCAATTTATGGTCATCATTAAACTGAGAGACAAGATACATTTCTTTTGTCCTTAAACATCACATTAGAAGTTAATCAACAGATTGTGGTAGGACAATCCAGCACACACTGTCTGAGGCAGGTGATGCTTGCATTTGAGGACATCTTGGGCTACATAGTGAGATCTTGACTCAAAAAATAAAAACAAACCAAAAACCCCAAACCAAAATAAAACAAAAACCGTAACAACAACAACAAAAGGCTTGGGAGGTAGAGAGATGGCTTAGTCACTTTATTGAAAGTGCTAACACACAAACTTTAGGATCTGAGTTCAGAGTCCCCAGCACACTCATAAAAAGCCAAACATATTATCCCAGTACCAAGAAGGTTGAAACAAGATGACCTCTTGAGTTGTCTGGCCAGCATGTTTAGCTGAATCGGTAAGTTCCACGTTCAGTGAGTGATCCTGTCTCAAAACTTAAGATGGATTCATGGAAATAACCTAGAACCCCTGCACAGATGTAGCCCATGGCAGCTCAGTGTCCAAGTGGGAACTTGTAATGTAGAACATGGACTGTAGTAATGGGAACAGGGACTGTCTCTGACATGAACTCAGTGGCCGGCTCTTTGATCACCTGAGTGGGGAGCAGCCTTACCAGGCCACAGAAGAAGAAAATGCAGCCAGTCCTGATGAGACCTGATAAGCTAGGGTCAGATGGAAGGGGAGGGGAACCTCCCCTATCAGTGGATTTGGAGAGGGGCATGGGAGGAGATGAGGGAGAGAGGGTAGGATTGGGAGGGAATGAGAGAGGGGGCTACAGCTGGGATACAAAGTGAATAAACTGTAATTACTATTAAATTTTTTAATTAAAAATGTCCAAAAAAAAAAAAAAAAAACACCTTAAGATGTAGGCTAACACACAGAGTAAAGGCCCACATGCTGACCTCAGATTTCTACATACATGCCTACCCAAGTGCATATGCGCCCACATAGACATGCAAACACACACACATGCAAAGAAGGGCCTAACTGAAAATATTTGAAGTCTTAAACCTCTGGTTTTCACTTTCCCCAGGTACACACCAAACGCATGCCTTTGGATAGGTGACATGCTGCCAACAAGCACCCCTTGAGTCTTTCTGAGGTGTCTGCCCTTTAGCGTGGCTTTGCTGGGTCAGGCTGCTGGCCTTCTGAGGCTCATCTACGGTTTCAGCTACACAACAACGGCAGGAGAGGAAGATGGCTGTGGAACGGCTCAGTGACGGAACACTCACAGGCGTGTCATGACCCAGGCTCCAGCTCTAGCACCACACAAAAAGACAAACAGAAAAATAGACTGAGAACTTGTGGACTGGCCAGTGTTTGTCCACACACTCTTCCTCTTGGGAGAGTGTCCTTTCAAGAGACAGTTGAACCAGTCAGTTTCCAAACATGATTTAACAAAACCAAATATTTGGATTTTAAGGAAATGAATCTAAACTTTTGACTCAACATGGTCTGGAAAGCCAGGATGACAAGTCATGACACCCAATAAGTGAATGCCATTTCTGTTCACGGTGGGAAACTCAAAGCCCTGGCTGGATGGAGTGCTGACTGCATTGTGATCTAAACAGAGAAGCCATAGGGTTTTTTTTGTTTTTTTAATATAGTTACAAATCCATAGTCACTCAGTCGCCAGTACTCCTAATGACACAGATGGATCTATGACAACCTCTAATGGGTGTAACTTAAGACAAGAGCAGATGACTCGACCAACAGATTCATCAAACTCTTCCAAACTGCAAATTAAAAAGAAACAAATCAAACACCACATTTTCCTCACAGATGTTAAGCTAAACTGAATCAGGCTTGCTCCTATAATTATGGCATTACAAGAGATTTACCGTCATCAAAGTCAATCACAACACACTGAAAGAAAGCTGATGAAAAAACTCAGGAGACGCTGGGTAATAATTTAAAATTTTTTCACAGCTAAAGATCTCATTGATTTTGGCCACATATCCATTTCCTTCAACTGAAGAGGCCTGGAGTTAGAGAACGTAGCTGGGGGGGGGGGGGGGGGGAGCTTGTGCTAAGTTCTGACTGTACAGCATTCATCAAATTCATTCCCAGCATCTGTGGTTGACAGTTTTTTAGTTAAGCAATTTTTGTTTTGCATTTGGCCAAGCTTCATTTAAACTTTTTAAGTATGAGAAAGAAATACAATCCCCCAAATCCAGGGCATTCTAAGCAAATAGAGACTATTAAGCACTGTATTGAGTACAAATTGTGTGTCTGCACATCCAAGTTCCTCCTCCACTTGTCTGTGGGACTTCCAGGAAAAACTGAGGGTCAGAGAGGATGGGTCTCCTCACAGGCTCATTCATTATCAAACATCGCGTCCCTTCATTCCTTGCTTTCATTCTCCTAATGCCTATGTGACGTAACCATGCCAAGGCATGGCAGCTCAGCCACTGAGCTGACCCAGGCCAAGCGTCCCTTGTCCCCCTCCAGTGTTTGTGCAGCAGTTCTCACACGCCACCATCTCACCTCTGCCGAGATGCTCCCTAGGATGAAGCTATGGAGCCGGCACTCACTCTAAGCTATAACTTCCAGCTCCCGCCAGCCTGTCTCCACTCAAAGTATTCATTTAGCAGGGAAGCACAGCAAAATTTATAGTCTGAGCTTTTATTGTGAGGAGTTTCAGCACCACGGGGAACCTTATACTCATGTCTTAAAAGCCTTTACGAAGGCAAGCCCTGATTTTGTTTTACTCAGTTAGGAAGATCAGCAACAAGGCTGCAAATAGGTCTGAGATACAACAAATTGACACTCTCCAGACCCTTGACTTTACATTGGACTTCTGAAGAGGCCACAGGTTGAAGGAAATGAACGCAGCAATGATCTAGTTGCCGTCAGCTCTGACCACTTGACTTCAAGCCCCAGAAACTACACACTGGAAAAACCAAACTCCCTTAAACCCTCCATACACACTCCATGGCTTCTGCATGCTCACACACATGCACATGGTAAGTGAGCAACACATAAGTAAATGAATAAATGAATAAATAAATAGTTATGGTGTATGTTTGTAGTTTATAACGTGTTGTATGAGGTCTATAAGTAGGACAAAATGGCTGCTACAATGAGGTAGCTTTAATATCACATCCTATATAGTCACATCCTATATAGCTTAGAGGGTGGCTACCATCTACTAATCTGACAAAAATCCCTCATACATAACAATTTATTGAATTAATCCTCATATTGTATATTAGACACCTGGCCTAGTCACTCTACTTACCTGAGATTTTGTATAATCTGACCTCCATGTCTCTGCCCCAACCTCACCATTGATAGCCACCTTCGTTCTCACGGTATACCTGAGCTCTGTTTGTTTCTCTTTCTGTCTGTCTGTTTCATTCCATATACAGCTGAGATCATTAATTATTTTTATTTCTGCACATAGTTTAGTCCACTTGGCATGGCACCCTCTAAGTCTATCCATATTATGCAAATAGCAAGATCTCTCTCTCTCTCTCTCTCTCTTTTTAAGGCCAAATTATATTCCATTACACACAAGCACAAATATACCATATTATCTTTCAGGTGGCCTTTTGTGTCTCTCCCTGTCTTTGATATCGTGCCGTGTGCTGTGAACATGGGAACTCAGAAACACAGGTGTCTTTATGAGGAGACAATTTTATGTCCATTGGTGTTACACCCAAAATAGAGACCAAAGGGTCGTGTGGCAGTTCTTCTGATTTCTTTAGTACTCCATGATGCTTTCTGAACAGCTGTACCAACTGCTGTTTCTAACACCATCCTAGGGCTCATCATCCTCCATACCCAGGCAAAACTTACCTCTTTTCTCTTTGGAAGTTGCCATCCTCTGAGGAGATGCAGTTATTTGAACGTGCATCCCTCCAGTAATGGAAGGTGTTAAGTATCTTTTCCACATACTGTCGGGGATTTTTATGGCCTGTTCAAATATATATATATATATATATCTGTTCAAGACTTTTGTCTGTATCATTACAGTATTTATCTTTCTGCTTTTGAGCTCTATGACTTCTTTATCAAATGTGAAGTTTGCAATTATTTTTGGAAACAGTTTTAGAATGTTGGACTTTCTTAATTTCTCACCCTTTTAATCTCTCTCTCTTTCACACATACACACACTCACACCAGATCCTGTTTCCAGGGTTTGTTCTTTCTCTCTGGCAGCTGCTACTCTCTAGCACACTTGATATGTACATTACACATGGGCTTCGTTTGCCTTAATGAAGTGTGAGCCTCATGAAGGATGGCTTGTATTGCTGCTGTGTTTCCTGTGTCCATAAATTATGACAGTGCCTATGTGTTCACTCACAAAGTATTTACTGATTACCCACTGTATGCCAGGCCCTGCTGAAAGTCCTAAAGATACAACAGTGAATCAGAGAGACAAAAATTCTCTTTCCTGGCTTTTTTCCCCCATACCATGCATCCTTTGCCTCGCTGGAGGACCATTTGCAGTAGAAGTCACCTGGTAAAAGCCCGTTTATTTTAAACAAAAATTTCAGCCTGGCAATTTCCACAGACAGTTAAGCATAGGCTAGCAAAAACTGACAAAAAGCAAAGCTCAGGAGGGATTGCTGTCTGCACTGTGGTGTCTCTAGCACCCAGAGTCAGACCTGGCTTATGACAGCTGCTCAGTGGATGTTCGTGGCCTTAGATCCTGTCCTCACTGTGAATGAGTACCTAACCTAGATTCTCAGTCACCTCCTAACCTAGACGTCGGTCCATCCCCCATCTGTTCTAGAGGAATAGTTTTATCTGATCAGTTTATACCACTTGGCATAATACCACTTGGACATGCTATTTATTCACATAGAATAAATCATAGCCACTTAAACTGTGGGCCAATGACCTTAGATAGGGTCTTAAAACCGAATGCGGGGGCCACAGAAAGTTGACAATAGAAAAGGGGTTCTGAAAGCATGGAGAAAGGCTAACTCAAAACATAATATGCATGCTTCTTACAGGTTTCTGATACACTCTCTCACTTGTGTGGATCGTACAGGTTACTGCAGTCTTGGTTCTGAACACAGCATTGTGCACTCAAACCCGATGCCATACAACAATGGAGAAAGCTAGCTGAAACACCTGAGGTTGCTATCTGTTCAGAATCAAGAGCTTTCACTATACATATAAAATGGCAGTTTTAATTTTTTTAAAAAGATGATTTGATATAGAAAACAAGACTTTTAATATTTTCCTACCATGACTCTTCAGCAACCTACAGCAAATCAGCTTGTATTGTATTAGAATGTTTGGCTTTAAAAATTGCTGCTTGAGTTGTTGACATGAGTTAAAAACAAAGTCATTGAATACATTTTAAACTGAGATTAAAGCAGAATTGCCAATAATTTCTGAAATGATTCTGAACATCTGCCATTTCTACTATGTAGTTATGTGAATTTACATTTGCAGCATTGACAATCATAAAATCAAAATACCAGTCAACTCTGGATAATGCTAATATGCCAACAATTCAGCCAAGATTTAATTTCTTACGTAAAATAAACAAGGACAAGCATTTCATTTGCATGCCAATTTACTTTTGTTGTTTCTCATGAATGGTAAAGTTATGTGTATATTTAAATTTTTTAAAATAGATTTTATACTTTATTATCAATAAGTGTTTTACTTGTATACCCATTTTATATATCATTTGTTGGTCAAAAGGGGTCATAATAGAAAACATTCCTGAAGATCTGAAATACACCACCACATTCACTGTGATCCAAAGCCACAACATCAAGCAATGGCTGTTGCAGAAAATCATCCCACTTCCTCTATGCATATGTCCACCCTTCATGCACACCATGAAAACAGCACAGGTTATCAATCAGACCAGAGGACTTTCAGAACCTTCTGATCATAAATATGTCTTCAAGCTGGAGCCTGGGCCAATTTCATATGACATCATGGATGAAAGGTATTGCATCAACCCTTTTTTATGACGAGCCAGAACAGACACGTTTCAACGGTGTTCACTCTACTTCTGTAGTATGAACATAGCAATATGAAAAAAAAAAAAAAAAAAAAAAGCTGTTCCTGGCAGGGTTCTAGTAGCTACTGACAGAAACAGGTATCCAGTCAGGTTTTGTCTTTGAGCCATTGTTTGGCAGTCCCTGTTTCTGACCCAGCGATGAGTGAAATAATCCCAAGCCCCACTGTCCAGTTCCTTAAAACCAACTACAGCCCTGTTGTCTAACATGCGCATATCTGTCTACAGGTCATCTCTTATAAAGGAAAAGGTCTCAGTCAGGCATGGCCATTTACCTTGTAATCCCAGTGCTCAGAAGCCTAAAGCAGATGGGCCTTCAGTTCGAGGCCACGCTGGGCTACATAGGTAACCCTGTCAATAGGTAAATGAATGACCACGCTATCTCCTCAAGCCATCAAAGTCCAGGCTGTTTGCTGTTCTGCCTTCCTGATGATGGGGCACATCTGAGGATGTGTTGACCAGAGATTTCCAGTTTCAGTGCTGGGCACTCTACTGTAAGCTAGGACTTCCAGGGTCTGGGGAAATGGGCATAAGAGCCACCAATTACTTGGAAATTCTGCTTCTACTGCTCTGGACTTAAAGTCCAGGCATCAGATGCATCTACCTTGAATCCTGGAGGAGGGTCAGTAAGATGGAGACTCAACCTACTCTAGAAGTTGCAGGCTAAAAGCTTTTCAGCATACAGCTGTGCTTGAAGACATCTGTGTTCAATGCCCCTAACAAGCCAGGTTACCGGAAAGCTAATAGTCCCCTGACAGCTGGCCCCAGGGGAGAAATTTTATCATTGTGAGTTATAACTTGCTACCTTGCAGGCTAACTAGTAAAAGAAAACCACAGAGAAACAGGAATATAAGCAGAAAAAGGAGAAAAGGGAGTAGGAAAAATGCAAGATGGAAAAAAAAAACAACTAGAAGGTGCAATTGCTGCTCAAACTACCTATAATAAATTAATCATAGCAGTTAGTCATTAGCACCTGTCAATGCCTTCTGATTGCCTGAATCTTAGGAAAGGGCCGACAATTCTTATGACAGGGTGAATTCTTCCTGGGCGCACAGCTCTGGAATCCATAAAAAGTATTCCCGATTCACTCACTCTCCCTGGGCACAGATTCCTATCAATTCAATAAAAGCAGGGCTTTATTTTTTATTTTATTTTTCTTCTAAAAGTGGAAGAGAAATGTGGTGCCAGTAACAGCCACCATTCTGTGACTAAGTTGAGTTTGGAAGACTCCCAAGGGAGTCTGTACAGCGGCTTCTGCACCAGAGGTGTCAAGGGTTGGTCAACTTGCCTGATCTCACCCCCATTCCCTGAAGCCTATGAGAGACATTTCTTCCTACATACTATTGGCCAGAAATCAGTGTTTTCTTCACATCTTCACTTGATGTTGAGCCTGGATCTGATGAGAATGTGCTATGTGGAAGATAGATAGGCAGAGATGTCCTACAGTTTTAGGGAAGCTGCTTTTCCAGATAAGAAAACTGAACAAGGAAGTTATACGAATCTGTCAAGGTCACAAATCCCAAATTGACTCAGATATTTCTGTGCTTTGCCTCTACCTTTGGTTCATACGAAACAAGGTCTCCTCGAGCCAACTGTAGTAAAATAGTGGTTCATTTCTGATCCATAGCTGTGTCCTCGTAATTGAAACATTCACAGTGCTTCATAGGACAGTGGGGGAAGACGACAAAGACTCAGGAAACCCAGAAATTTACAAGATTCCCCAAGACTGAATAAGCAATAATCAACTGCTGAGAAATAGCTGAGGAGCTCTTTGAAGCCATCATTCATGCTGGTTCAAAGCTGGATTTGGGGGGAATAATTTCTTTGTTCTGTTATTGGTATCCTAGTAGGCAAGACACAACATTTTCTACCAACCTAAGGGATGCTGAGCCTCCAGGAACTTCCTCAAAACATAAAAGGCCCATTGAGATTATGGGAATTCAAACAAATTTTTAATCTCTTGAAGTTGATATTCAATGATTTAATAGATATATTCAGTTATTAATTCTAAGCATGAGACATGGTTTACTCAGAAACTTGCTAGTTTCTCAAAGCCTGAGCTTATTTCCTGTCCTCCATGGACTCTGAAATTAACGGTAAGGAGACTTGCTCAGAAACAAAAGGTATAACTTTTTGTAAATGTCTGCCTTCCACATTTCACTGTAAAGCAGAGAGAGGTACCTGTGAACCCTGACCTCAGGATCAGTGACCTTCAGGGAGAGGTGTCATGCTTCCCTTTATGAATCTCCATTGATCCTCATATTTTCCTCAGGGTAAGGTCAGAGACAGCAAATGTCATGAGGAAACTCACATTTTCCAATGTTTCCCTAGTCCATCTCACATGGTAACCATCCTCATAAAATAGATTTCTGTCTGAACTCCTCAGAGAGCTGTGCCCGGTGTGTGAACTTTGAGAAAAATGGCCCCACAACTAAAAGCCTTCCTAAGTGTGACTTACTTTTCCAGTCAAACATTTCCAGGTCTGGCTGTGATCTCATGGCTCATTAAATGGTTAAATAACAGCTCAAGCCATAAAGTTACATATGTGAGAATTTCTCAACCTACCTTACAAACTTTTAATATATTTGTCCCACCCACCCTGACTCTTAAATGCTTCTTCTAAGGTGTTCTTTACTTCAAAAGAAGCATTTTAACCTTCAACAAGGACTCAAATCTTGATGGGAGGATAGCAAATTCCCAACCCTTTGCTGAGAAGAGCCTGACGTAGCTTGCTGGAAGAGTTTACTCTACACCAGGAGTAGAAAGAATTAGTAAACACTGAAAATAATTTGCTGTGTGTGAACTTTAATAAAAAAGACAGCCTTAATATTTACACAGCTCCTTCCACTCACAGGACGGCAAACATGCCCTCGCTTTCAGCAACAGCCTTGGTTTCATTGCTCACCCCTTTCCTCTGGAGGGAGTTCTCACAGAGTCACACAGCTAGCCCTCTCTGGCACACCACCATAAGGAAGGAGCCAGTGGGACTTCTCAACTTCTGACTCCTCCTTCTTCCATAAAAGGCACACAAAAATGCTGGATACTTGAGACTTCATCCTGGTCCAACTAGACCCCAGAAAAATTACTTCCAAGCTCTCTGAGGGACAACCCAGAAACCTCCCATGACCATACAAGTTTTCCACACCCCGCTCTCGGCTCCTCCCTCTTAAATAGTGAGAATTGGAAGCTTCCTTGTCTCAATTGTGTCTACTCCCCTTCCTCCCCATTGTGTGAGATACAAACTCCTGTCTATCATTTTGCTTAATCCCCCATTGCAGAAGGGGAGGGGGGTGGTAGTCGTCGTTCTTTTGTTTTACCTTGTCAATCTAAATATCTTTTGTACTGTTTTCAAGCTTCTGCCGAGAGTTTGATGAAGTAACATGAATTAATATGTCAACTCATCGTCCTCCTGGCTTCTTCATTTGATGATGTCCCAGCTTTGCATTTGTCTTGTAAAAACTGATTTGTATATTCTGAACTGTGTAAACTTGTAATGTCTCACTTATTGATAAGTCTCCCTTTCTCATTCAGGGGTAAACTGTAAGATCTCCCATGGAAGCCTGATGAGGCAGAGTACCAAACTTG
This sequence comes from Meriones unguiculatus, assembly GCF_030254825.1. Taxonomy (NCBI): domain Eukaryota; kingdom Metazoa; phylum Chordata; class Mammalia; order Rodentia; family Muridae; genus Meriones; species Meriones unguiculatus. The sequence goes on along the minus strand of NC_083354.1, from coordinate 76,565,696 downwards.
TATATGCTGTGTGTTTTTCTTCACAACTTGTGGCATTGCCACACCCTGGCAGAGTTAATCTCCCTGTCAGTGGATAGTGCCGAATGCCTCTTCTGTATCCGCGATGGCGTGCTTTGAAGTAATTATTAAACAAAATTTCAGTTGAACCAAAGCACTGTGATAATGCAACAGGTCACTGATACCCGAAGAGCTAAATGACCAGGCAGGAGAGGCAGTGAGTGTGCGCTGAACAAAGGGACGATTCGCCTTTCTAGCAGCGAGCGGGACAGCATGAGTTCTCATCACACTGCATGGAGGGGGGCACTGCATTAAGTTTATGGAATCCCACACTTAATCTTTTCATTTTGCAGTTAGCAGTTAGTCACTGAACCCACGGACAGTAATGCCAAGGCAAGGGAGGACAACTGCCACCCAGCGCAGCACCTTGGGTGTGTTTGTTGCTGCTCCTTCCTCTGTCATCACGCTCACGTCAAACTCCTCCAAGCAGTTTGCCAAAGCGGGTTTGAGTAGCTTTCCCATCGCTGGAGGATGTGATGCCGGTCAGGAGATGCTCTGTTCTTGAAATCAAACAGTGTCAAAATACTGTGTGTCCTCAGCATGCCTTAGCTTCCAGTACTGCCTGTTCCCCCACACCTATTTAGAAGGGTTTCAGATGTGTTCGATTGATGCCAGGTTCTCAAACTTTAGTTTTGGACATCTAAAAAAAAAAAAACAGTGAACCGGACAAAGTATGTCACTGGCGGGTGGAACTTGAGAGCAAAATCTTCCCACCATTTCCAGTTTCTTTTCTCTGTTTGTCCATATTCCTGCTTGGGGTTGAAATGTGAGGTTTCTGCTTCCTCCTCCTGTCACCAGGCCTGCTGCCTGCTGCCACAATATCTTACCATGATGGACTCTCCTCCTCCTCCTCCTCCTCCTCCTCCTCCTCCTCCTCCTCCTCTTCCTCCTCTTCCCTTCTTCTTTCTCTTCCTTTCCCTCTCCTCTTCCTCCTTCTTCTCCTTTTCTTTCCTCTCCCCCTCCTCCCTCTCCTTCATTTCCTGGCCTTCTCTTCTCCTTCTCTTCTTGTTAGTTTCCCACCACAAGCCTTTGTTCCTTCAGAGCCTGCCTGGAATGCATATTTTACAGATAAGCATGCATTACCTCTGTTTCTTTCTACTATTGTGGTAAAATAATTCAACACAAATTCAGTGGCACAAATGAGATATGAGTTATCAATTTGAAAAGAGAAATAACTACCATAACTAGGGAGTGAAGCTTTTCAGGATGTTAAAATTTGCCCAGACTCCTTTAGGGTATCCAAAACCATATGTAATATGAAAGAAATGGAAGTGCTAAAGCCTGAGTTTGCCATCCAAATAATCTCAGATTGCTTCTTTTTTTTTTTAATGAAAGGTGAATATAAATTTTAAGACTTGTTCATTGAAACCCCAAAGACCCAAGAGAACAAGACTCTCAGCCTTTGAATGAGAGAAATACAATTTGATAATTCTAAAATTATTAGAAATGAAAGAAGGCCCAGAAAATAGCCACCTTGTTCAGCCTTCTTAACTTAAGAGGAAGAAAGTTCTGAAGAAGTGAAATCTTAGTGATCAATCTAGTGTCTCCTGGTTATAGTTTCATGCCTTCTTCTACTGCCTGGACCTCACCATGATGTTTTACATTTTATGGTGCAATGTCATACAAAGACTTGACTTCCAACAAAGCAAGCTTCCTGGATCTCATGCAAACCAACACTCAAGGGAAACAAATCCTATAAGATGTTAGCCACCTCAATTCCTTAAATTAATCCATTGCTCACAAGTATCCTCTATGAAGGCTGTATTTATGAATCATCTCTGTGTAAACCCACTCACCGGTCATTCTGTTAATCAAAGGGTTTTTATTTGTTTATCTTACCGGTGCAAAGGTAAACAGTGTAAGCAGGCCTCGCTTCTTCTGCTATCTCCACTCTAATCAAACTACTCCCTCAAAGGCCACAGCTAGTAGACCTACCCCACCTGAAGTGGGAAGCAGCCTCTGTCCCTCTTAGAATGCTTTCTTATACTCCTGCTTTTCCTCCCTTGGACTTCTCGGCTTCTCAAGCTGCTCCTTGAGCGTTTTCTCTAGCTTTCCTTCCCAGGTTTATAAATACTGACATCCCTTAGGACTCTGTTCTCTTTCTTACTGCACGTCATTCCACCGGTGGATCCCTGTTCATCCACTCAACGATGGTGCTAACCATGTCCCTGCAATCCCTTTGTTTTCTGGAGTCCAAATAAACATGTCCAGAAATCTCGAACACTTAAAGAACAAAAGCCTTCAATAAGCTGGGGAAGTAATAAAACTATTTCTTACCAAGAAAAAACAAAACATGCAGCCTGGCATGGTGCCTGTGTTTGGACCCCGGTGTTGAGGAGGATCCAAGAGCTGGCTGCTACCCATCCTAGGTTGCTGAGGTCCAGGTATGAGAAAGATGATCCTAATTTCACAATAAGAGACCTAGCCCTTGGTAGCTCAGTATCCTAGGGGAACAGGGACTGTTTCTGACATGAACTCGATGGCAGGCTCTTTGACCTTCCCACCCCCCCACCAGGGAGGAGCAGCCCTCCTAGGCCACAGAGGAGGACTTTGCATCCAGTCCTGAAGACACCTGATAAACCAGTATCAGATGTAAGGGGAAGAAGTTCTCCCTTATCAGTGGACTTGGAAAGGGGCAGGGAGGAGATGAGGGTGGGAGGGTGGGATTGGGAGGGAAAGAGGGAGTGGGATACAGCAGGGATACAAAGTTAACAAACTGTAACTAATATTAAAAGAATAAAAATTAAAAAAAAGAGTCGTAGAGGTGGAAAGTAGTAAGAGCAAGACACATTTTCAGTTCTTCAGAAGCCAAAATTAGGCTAGACAAAAAGGCAAAAAATGGCTGGGTAGGCTAAGTTGGCAGTAAACAGTGTTTCTCTGTCTTTTCTGTTTCTCATTGGATGACTCCTTAGGGGGGTGCCATTCTCTTGGTGTCCAGCGTTGCTGCCTCTCCAGATTTCTCATTGGTTTAGAGATTCAAAGCCTTGTCTGACAGATATCCTGGGGCTCAAGATTCCCTTCTCTTCTAACACATGGATTATCTGTCACACAGCAGACTTCCTGTGACTTTTCCACCCTAGGATGTATTGAGAGCACCTACACAAGCAAGCACCAGGCCCTGCTGGGGAAGGTAGGGGCCTAGTACCTTCTGCTGATCTGCAATTCTCTATTAAGCTTGAAACACACCTCATTCTGAAAATGAACCTTAATTTATTTCTTACACAGGCCAGTAAGAGAACAGACCTTGTCTCAAAACACAAGGTAGACAGGGCCTGAAGAATACCCAAAGGTGTCTTCTGGCCTTCATGGGCACAAGAGCAACAAAAACACACTCACGCGCGTGTGCACACGAATACACACACACACACACACACACACACACACACACAGTTGCAAAAAGGAAGTGGGCAACTAGCTCAAGTGCCATGGTTATCTAAAATAACAGGAATGGAAGTATTCTTTACACTTAGCTATTTAGAAGTTGGTGGAACCTTGGCCAGAGCAATTAGGGATCAAACCCAGATATTAAACTGGTTGAAAAGTAACTTAAAAGAGAAGACAGTGCATGTAGAAAATATCCAGAACTGAGTTGTGGAAGAACCAGAATGAAGCCCTGTGCACCTGAGCTCTGGGGAAGTATATTCCTTATTAGCTAGGGAGAAGGGTCCAGAACAGAAGGGGGAACTGCTAAGACAAAGAGGGGCCTCGTGGCTCTGTAAGTCTTAGTGGCTAAAGCTCCTAGGGCTGGAAGGAGCCAGAACATTAGGAGAGAAAGAGGTATGAACACTATGGTGGTGGATTTTGTTCTTCTTGTTTGTATGTTTGCTTTGATGGAAAGAGTAGTGAGGAATTCAACAGAGTTCACAAATGGCCACTTTGCCACTTAGAAACAGAAAAGTAGTAATGGAAGGAAGGGCTTCTGAAGTTCATAGGAAAAAGTGACAGACGTGGGAGAGTTGAGGTTAACGAGGGAACTGGCCAGGCACCACAGTCCATTCTAATCTGTCCCATGCTCTTCACCTCTGGTGACAGTTCTAAAATACAGACCAAGCACAAGTCTTTTCTGGCTTCCATCTTCCCACTAGTCGAAATTTCTCCATAATCCAGCTCCTACAGGCTCTCCAGCCTTATCAACACAAGCCCAAGCCCACTCATCACCATTCCAACAACTGAGTTGGCATCACTGTAATTTAAGGCAGACTTCTGTCAGGACCCATTTTGCTGTTGTTTGTTTTGTTGCGGTGCTAGGGTTTGGATGTAGGGCCTTGCCGTGTGTTAGGAAACAGCTTGGCCACTGAGCATCACTTCATTGTGGAACTCTTCCCATCTCTGTACTCAGCACCCTAGATTTGGCTTCTTTAATCCTTCGGTTCTTTTGTACATGCAAATAATTCATTGATAAGCTGTCTAAAAAAGAAACGCAGGGCCTTAAATATATATGCATATATGTGTATATGCATACATACATTTATATACACATACATACACATATGTATATAATATACAGACATATATACACATAATGTACATGCATATATACATATATGTACATATGTGAATATGTGCACATACATCTGTATATATACATATAAATGAAAGAAAATAAGATCTGCATTCTCTTTTCAATCCAATCCCTGCGCATCTTTGTTTGGGGCTAAATCCTGCGTGGCTCTGCTTTATGTATTTGGGTTGCTAAACAGGAGAATCACTGTTATCTATTTAACTCAATACATGATTTTCCTGTGAACTGTTCTAATCTTGGCTTCACCAGCAGATGGGCTGACACCTAAAATAAGACCAGCTTCGCACCTACTCCATGTCTGTTTAAACCCCCTTTTTATAGAAAGATGAAAGGGTAGAGGTTGAAATTCACACATTTGCTGTGAGTGCTTGTTACCGCCGTTTCCAGACTTGAAATATGCAGTTGTAAAATATACAGCTGAGAGGCCCCAGCATACACGGATGGCTGTCTGCACTTTGGCGACCAGCCCTTGACAATGTTTACAAAGGATTGGTGGTCTAGGACCTCTTTGTTAGCACACACTCTCAGGATGGACGTAGAGCCATCTTGTTTTCTTCAGAGACCTGTTAAACTCTTCTCCTATGACCAGCTTTCTTCTCTTTCTCACAACCAGCGGGTTCTATTCATGTTCTCTTTTCTTTTTTCCAACAATGGGCAGTCTTTCTAACATTGAAATCCAAATCTCCTCTTTGCTGAATAGCAGTCCATTTAGAATGCTAACACGTCATAGGATGCAGTGAAACCCTGAAACATGTGATAGGTTAACAGCCAATCCACTTGGGGGCACTGACTGCAGAGTTGCTGGTTTTTTCCCTAAGCAGACAAGCAACTTCTGGGTTGAATTGAATTTCCTAGGAGAACCGAGAAGAGGCTGTGAGCTGCTGAGGCAGTCTTGCTTCATTGTCCAACCAGCCTCTAACCTTTCTTCTAAAGAAATGTTTATCAAATATTTTAACATTGAGGCTGAGAACTGAACGTCTTGATTCCTTTGCCCAGTGGTAAAGGATACCTCAGAACTCATCACCTTCTGAGGCAAACCGATGTTCATTTGCCTCGCATGCTCTCTTGCCACTGCCAGTGTTCAGGCTCATCAGTCACTTCTCTGATGACATGTACCCTCCCAAAGATGTCCCTGGCCAATCCCGAGGTCTCTCTTGATTTGACATTATAGGGAAGATTTAATCGTAGGAGCTCTTTTTCAAAACATCTAATAAAAACTGAGTTGTGTACCTTGCGGGGGCCTCCCCATGTGACCCCCCATTTACACAGTGGCCCTGTTTGCTTTGGGCAAAAGGCTGTGAACAAATGGACTCTGTTACAGGAAGGATTGGTTTGGGCTGTTTCCGGCCCCTAAGCCGGCTCCCTAACCGTGACGAAACATTCCCCACAATCTCATCGTGACTCATTTGTATTTCTAAATAACCTCTGGTGTGGAAGTTTGTCAAGACGTTTTTGAAAGGTTAAAGAAATTATGTCCACATGCTCAGTGACCTCCTCAGAATTCTGGCTGATCAGGCACATTGGTCTCCCACTAAAAATCACTGGCTTTCTGTGCTGAATTACCCATGGCTGCTCTGTCATTTTCAGACACGAATTTATTTAAGTCTTAATGTATTCTTATCACTTTGCTTAGGAGTTATGAGAGCAAACCAAGAAGGGTGAAGACATTTAGTATTAAATACAGCTTAAAAATCAAGTCAGAGAGTATGGAAAACGTCACAAGACCATTAGTGAATGCAAGGATATATAAATGTGATAGGGACTACATTGCAAAAAGAAGTTCAGGAAACAAGATTATAAGTGTTTTTGGAAAATGATGGAAAAATAATACCACATGAGCAAGCACTAGTTTGTGTCTTAAAAGCTCAACTGGTGTCATAGGACCAGAGAAAGGGATGCCCAAGAGGGTGTCCAGGGGCTCAGAGAATCAAGAGGCGAATAGCAGAGCCTTAGAGTAGGCGTTATCTAGTAAGAGGCAACACATGAAGGAATCAGATAAGTTGTGCCATGCTAAACTAAGAAAAGCCTAGAATAGGCATCCTCAGGATGCTTAGGGGGCATATGAGAAGGTTTCTAAGGGCTTAAGGTATATATAAGAGCTGCCTGTCTCAGGGTGGGGATACAACATATCGGCTAACTGGAAAAGCATTGCCTGGCTTTTGCTGGTCTCTTGGTCTGGCTCTCAAATCAAGGCAAGGGGAGGTGGAGCGAGATGAACACATGAGCACAGAAACAGAAGGTCTCAAGAGAAAGAAATTGAAGATGCAGGATTGCAATAGTAAAGGCAAAGATTCTCTGGGTACTAAAACATGTATTTGTCTCCTAAAGGGTTTTGAAAGCAAAGCCCCATGTAGCCAGTAGCTTGAAATGACAGAATTTATCCTCTCACTGCTCTGTAGGCTACAAGCCCAGCTATAAAGGCATTCAGGTGACAGCCATGTACTGTCCCTTTTCTTAAGGAGAGTTCCTTGCTTTCTTTGGCCTCTGGTCAGCAATCTCCCCACCCATCCCACCCCCAATCCCTGGAGTTTCCTCTAATCTCTGCCTCCATCTTCATGTGGGATTTTTTTCTCTTGTCTGTGTTTCTGTCCTTCCCTCTTCTCAAAAGGACAACATCCATGTCCTGAGCCAACATAATTACTTCAATAAATGAACTCAGTAAAGATTCTGTTCTTGGTGAAGTCACATTCAGATGCAAGTGGACAGGAATGTTGGGAGAATCTGTTCGCCCCAGTGCAGAGGGTGAAATCCAGAAGCACAGGGGAAGGGCCTCTTCCTTCATGCCCACCATTCTGGGCAGTGCAAGAAGTGAAGGAGGGGACATCATAGATCTGCCCTCCCACTAGAATAATCTGTGAACCTACAGTGATATGTCATGTTACCCATATCCGTTGTTTTCAGGGCTGATTGTGGTACATGTCTATGTACCATATGGACCAGGTATGGGTGACACCTTGTGGAGTGTGGCTTAAAACCAATGAGGATGTGATTAGATACTCCCATGATTTTCATGACGCTATTGTGACATGGGGCAAGTGTTGAAAAGTGCGTAAAGGCCACTCAAATTTTAGAATGTTGACAGCAGGTCATGTCTGCCTTACCATGCTGGGCTTTGGTCTGGCTTGAGCTTGCTGCACAGGGCTTACTCATGCTTTCGGTTTGTATGTACATGTGTGCCTTGTATGTACATGTGTGCCTCTGTATCCAGAGGGCAGTATTTTTCTGAGATTTACTCACTGTTTTTCTGCCTCTCCACAAAGTCCCTAAGCCTTGGGAGGAGGGGATATAATATAGTGTCCTGTTTAAGGGTAAGAATTTTGCTATCTCTCATTCTCTGCACCTTTCAGTCACAGGGTAATTACCATCTGCTGCAAATAGAGGCTTCTCTGATAAGGGCTGAAGGATGCATTAATCCACAGGTGTACCAGTAAGGCATTAGGAGTCAGTTTAATACTATGTCAAATTAGCAGATAGGTTCTCCCCTCGGGCCTATGGAACTGTCTAGTCACAGGTTCTTGGTCCAGTAGCGGTACCAGGTATGGGTTTCATCTTGTGCAGAGTGACTTAAGGCCAGAGAACATGATTAGATACTCCCATAATTACCGTGCTGCTGCTGCAACACCGGGCCTGTCTTGACAGGCCAGTCATTACTTCAGCTCGCAGCATCCAGAGCTGGGCAGGATTGGTGATTCCTTTTCTCCTAGAATAGCATGCATAGCGCCTTCTACAACCATGAAAGCTAGCCAGTGGGAGTTGAGATTCCACGTCAGTACTAGTATGATATGTCCATGCTCTGTGACTCAACTACCCGGTGTCTTGAGCAGTAGGATTTACTGTCAGGTTCTGAAGAAATAACCAATAGCATTGGCAGTCGCCTGTAATGTCTGAGGGCCTATGGGAAATCACTGGAAAACAATTCCAAGAGAAGAAACCCATTCCTGGGTCTGGACTTTTAGTTTGTTAGCTTATGGTGTCTAGTAAAGACATTGTTATCCTATAGGCTAACTGTATTTCAATAACCCCTCTTCTGTGTGTGTGTGTGTGTGTGTGTGTGTGTGTGTGTAGATTTCCATGACATTTCAAAAGCTCTTTATCCATCTCTCTCCACATTTCCTCTTCTGCCTTGCTCTTCTTTCCCTGACTCCAATTTAACCCTTTCTATTCCATTAATTCATTTTAAGTTTTTATACCACAGCTTTCTCCTTCCCTTCCCCTTAAAGACACACCCCAAAGCCCCTTGCTAATTACTGATTTCTATATATATATTCCAAATCAAACATACATATCTGAAAATTCAGAACTGACAAATGAGGGAAAACATGATATGTTCATCACGCTGGGTTTGTGTTTCCTCATTCAGAATGATTCCATCCATTTACCTGCGAAAATCATAATTTTTATTTTTCTTAATAGCTGAACAATATCTCATTGTGTAAATGTACCACATTTTCCTTTTCTGTTCATCAGTTGTTGGACATCCAGGCTGTCTTCGTTCCCCGGTTATTGTGAATAAGGCAGCAATGAGCATGAATGAGTGGGTGTGTATAGGAGGATACAAGTCTTTGGGGCATAAGCCGAAGAATGATGTCGCTGGATAGTGTGGTAGGTCTATTTATAGTCTTCCGAGGAACCTCCACACTGATTTCCATCGTGGATATACCAGTTTGGACTCCCACCAGCAGTAAATGTTCTGCCTTCCCTACATTAACTTCTGACTCTAGGATCAGAATTTCATTCAGCCAAATGGCTGGTTTATAAATAGGGAATAGGGGTTTATAAATAAGGGAAAATGGATTTAATTTAGGACTCTACTGCAGGAACTGGCCCCAACATGGTGCCCATAGAAGAAGCGAGACCTTGAAGCCAGGGGACCAGAGAAAGAATCTAGACTCTGATCCTACTTTATATTTGGGATAAAAATATGTAAACTCTTTGAGCTTCCATTTCCTTGTTTCTTTTAAATGCATTTGGAACGAAGCCTAACAGCCTGAGTTTCATGCCTGCTACCCACTGGTGGAAGAGGGAAAATGTCTTCTGGAAATTATCTTTGCACCCCCACAGACATGCCCCACCGCCTCCAACACACACACCCATACACATACATGGAAATGTAAAAAAAAAAAAAAATTAATTGATCATTTGTACCTGATGAGTATAAAGATTCAATACCTTATAATATATATTTAATAAGCTTCGATCGAGTACAGAAAGAATTATAGAGAGCTATGGCTATTGTGATTCCTCGTGGGAATGTTTTCTTTATTTTCTGGTCCTTTTAAAAGTTTTTTTTTTTCCTCAAGAAGTGTCAAAAACCTTGCCAGCTTCCTAGTAAGGAGACAGCTATAACATTGGGATATATGTGTGTGTAAGAGAAGCCATGCCTAAAGATTGTCTTTTATTGTTATGTTTCTGAAATATTTGCACTTTATGACACCATGAAGGACTGACACTTAATCTAAATTTTTATCCCAGGTTGTTCCTTACAAAACTATGAACCTTAACGTGACTGTGGTGGCTTGCAGCGATACTCCAGGATTTGGGAAACTGAGCAGGCAATTCAGAAATTCAACAAAAGCCTGGATGGTGATACTGTCTTTAAAAAAACAAAATAATAAAGATAAAATCAGGAGCTGGAGAGGTGGCTCAACAGGAGCACTAGCTTCTTTTCCAGATGACTGGAGTTCAATCCCCAGCACCCATATGAGCACTCATAACTGCCTGTCACTCCAGTTCCAGGAGATCCAACACCGTCATACAGACATGAATGCAGACAAAGCACCAATGCACATAAAATAAAATTAAATACAAATTCAACCTCCAAGCCTCGTTGACAGTTACTTGTCTGTTTTTAAAACCCTTTTGAAGTGAGGTCTTGCTCCTCAGCGATAGGAAGCTTCCTAGACCCTGGGAATGAGGCATGTCCTCAGTTTGGTGCCTGTGCTCCAACTCCACACCAGCCTAGTCCTGGCCCTCAGTGAAGACGGGAGTCAAAGAAGTAATGGATAAAGGGGCAGTGTCTATCAATGCAGACCCCAATGACATAGCCAGGAAACTGGGAGACCTGAAGCTAGAAGCTGTTCTCCAGTAGAGTCCTCTGCTCACCCAGAAGCCAGCCTGGAAGCCGATTCCCTCACATATTGGCCAAGGCAGCCGAAACAATCCTAAGAGGACAACAGATGCCTGTCAGCCCTACTGAGAGCTGGCAGTAGCTCCCTCAGGAAGGAGTGTCTGAGCAGGACATCCTAGCATCTCCCCCTCTCTCCAGCACATCACATCATTTCATTGTACTGCTTATCAAGCAGAAAAGCTCCTTGGGAGGTCAGGATCTGAAGCTCTTTTGCTCAGTAGTGTATTCCTAGACCTGTTGGTTTGGGATACATAGATAAATGTTGAGGTATATTCCAAATTCTTGCATTTGCTGAATCAATGGCACTTATTTTCTCTCTGATGACCAAAGTTGTAAACAGAAAGTAGAAAAACCTCCGATGACCTAGTTCTCAACCTGAAAAGACTCATGTTCCATTGAGAAATATAAACATTTTGTTTTCAAATATTTTCGACTTTTTTTTGAACTTTGGATTATAAAACCTTACTTAATTTTTACGCTATAAGACATCACCTAACAAATTTCTGTGTCCATTAAAGAAAGTCTTCTCCCCTCTTTCAGAAGTTCTGATAATTTGCAGGGTGAAGGAATCCCCTTCCCTCCAAGTCCTCACTGGAGACTTTGTTCCTTCACTTGGAGTGTGAGGAGAGGGGTTGAGGAAGGAGGAACTTGCCTGAAAACTTGTTGAGCGAAGGGTGGATGAGAACCAAAGTGCTTCATGTCACCTCAGCCAGAAGCCAGCATGGAAGTCGATTCCCTCACATTTTGACAGGCCAAGGCAGCCAGAACAATCTTAAGAGGACAATAGACGCCTGTCAGCCCTACTGAGAGCTGGCAGTAGCTCCTTCAGGAAGGAGTGTCTGAGCACTCCCCCTCTCTCTAGCACATCACATCATTTCATTGTACTGCTTATCAAGCAGAAAAGCTCCTTGGGAGGTCAGGAGTGCACAGGCCAGGGAGTGCACAGCCAGCCCCAGTAAACCACCGCCATTTTGTGAAAATATTTTCACTATGTTCCGGGACACTCAGCTGTTTGGGAAGCTAACAGAGCGGGAACACCAGATCTTCTGGTGTTGCTGTGTCCACTCACTGCCATCACTGCTCACCCAAGTTTTCCTCTCAGTGTTTTGAATGCCAAGTAGCAACGATATATCATCCTTGATGTTAGTTCTCATCACCAGGACACAGTACAAAATCACCACACACCTCCGGGTCACCATTACATTCCTATGCCATTGTTGGCTGTGCATTGACCATCCACGTCTCCTCCAAAGTTCTAAAATAATAAAAAAAAGAACATGGATTCTGCGCATTCCTCATATTTTCTACATATGTAAAGTGTTCTGAATCCATGGCTTACTGGCTTGTGCCATATTTAAACACCAAAACCAAATGAAAATCCACATACTGTTCAAGAGACAAACATAGATTTTTTTGTACGAAAGTAATAGTAGACCTTTAGTTCAACTTAAAACACAAAACAAAACAAAAAATAAAAAAATAAAAAAAACAAACAACAACAAAAACAAAAACCCTCTACCCCTATTGCCCCTGACCCAAGCCTTACCTCTGACTTTCTGAGATCCCTAGGGACTCACCTATACAATTACATTTGACATTAAGAAGCTTTGGTAAAAGGTCTCATTCCTCTTCAGTGGAACATCTTCTCAAAGGAGAAGGGTCAAAACAATAGAAAAACATAAAGCTAGTTGCAGAGAATAGATTCCTGACATTGGGATTGCATATTTTGGTAGAGGAAAGGACTTGGTGAATGTGTCTTAAAAGAAATTATTATTATTTGCCATTCAATTATTTTAAAACCCTATCTATTCCACTATTTTGGTCTTAGTGGAGTGAAATTTGTGCTTAGTGACTGGAGCACAAGCTTTTGCCAACCCATCAAGGGTCAACATTCTTCTATGCTATTTACTAACTCTTACCTTGGCAAGTTAATAAGCCCATTAGTATCTTAATTTTCTCATCTGTGCATGGGGTAATAACATCTAAGTTGTGGAATGTTGGTAAGGATTAAATTAAATGAGATGACACAGATAAATCACTTAGTACAGCTGTCTTCAGTACGTCATAATTACTCAAACACTGTTCTTGCCATCATCATGAACATTGTTTTGTAATTAATCCCTAGGCTTTTCCTCTGTTTTTAATTTAGCTAAAAAAAAATCTATTTACCCACAACTAATTTTATGGCAATCCCAGAAGGAACTAAGAGACACTAGTACACACACACAAAAAAAATGTTCATATACTTTAATTTTATAAATAGAAACTTCCATATCACTTATGTATTTAGCAGCTATTGATAGAATTTTTATTTATCTCTAAGGGCGCATGGCATTTATATTCTGTCCACTGTGACTTTTCCTCACTTTGCAATCATTTTTAAAGGATACTATGTATGTGGGAATCAAAGGGCACGGTACTTGTTTGGGTTAGCATACTCTTGTTATACGCACATGACCCTGCACCTATGTTACAGAGCAGTCAGATTCCTTTCGTGGTTTCAAGCAAGTCATTTCACACATATACCCTCCAGTGGGCATCAATTTTCTAGTTTATAAAATGATGATTTTTGCAATCAGCCTAGTGGTGTTTAACTGCTTGGGCATACAAGATCCAGAAATGGACCTACTATCTTCATTCAGCCCTTCTGAATATCAGGAGCAAGAACATACAAGCTCATAACGCACTTTCAGTTTCAAAAAGCCCCTGGATCCCTGTCAAGCTCATCTTTGAACTTCATGGGTCTGTGAAACACCATGCAAAGAATCCTCAGGCTGCAATAAGGCTTCCTTTTTTTTTTTTTCATTGAAATTCTAAACCACATGACTAACACAATATTCTTCTTAAAAACAATGGAATTGAAGTTGCTTCCTAGATAACCTTTTAATGTACATTTCCTGAATGATGACTCATATCTCACCATTCTGTCCAACGGCAGTTATCATTCCAAATGTGCTGAGGGATACAGTATCTCCTGGGAATTTGCAAACCAAACCCTTGCACAAAACTTGATTAATCTCTTAACTTTAATTCCATGAGAAACTAGTAAGGAGACTTCTAGGCACCATGGACTCTAAAGTGGTTATCACAACATGAGCTCATGTTATCGGGCACCAAATTTTTAGAACCAGCTACTTCTACCAAAAGATGTCTGTGACATTGTCCAATTCTATAAAGCACCAGCCATGAGAAAAATGAAAGGTTTAGGAATCATAAAATATTTTAATCTGAGGAAGAAAGAATAGTGGATAAAGAAAAGAAGCCACCCAAGATCTCAGATGACAAAGGTGTGTTCATATTTTAAAGTTATGGCCTTTAAGGTGGTGTTTATTTACTTATTAATCCAACCTCTCACATATACACACATTTATCTCTCACACATATACTAGACATAAGTATGCACATAGTGACATGGTTGACACTGCCTGGGCTCAGACTAAAGCCCTGGACTGAATATCGTGGATAAAGTAAAGTGATTACTCAGTCAGAATCATAGCAAGACTTCTGAGATGATCCTCTCTACCATCTCCCTTGCATAGCATCCTTCCCTCCAACGCAGGCAGAATCCGTGAATACACGATGTAACACATGTAGCCAGAGGCTTTTGCAGATGTAAAAATGTTCCCAAATCAGTTGACTTTAATAGAAGTCATCTAGAGTGGGTCTGACTTTGTCACAGGAACCCTGTAAGTCTGAGTCGCAAGATCAGAAAAAGGAGACTACAGATTTGAAGCACGAGGGTCAGGGGTGTTGTGACATTGCTGGTTAGAGGTTGGAGAAATAGCCTGACAACAGAGAGAGAACAGTCATGTCAGATGACAGACAGGAAAGGAATGGGGACTTCAGTCCAGTAACCTCAAGCAACGAGTTTCTTACAACAAACAGAATGAGCTTGGAAGGGGATTTTTCATCGGAGTCTCCAGATAGAAACTCAGACCTGACACTGTCTTGATTGATTCTTGTGACAGCCTGAGCAGACTCTTCCCCTCTGTGAAGAATTGTTGACCTATAGAACTGTGAGCTAATGGGTAGATATTGTTTGAAGCTGTCAAATGTCTTATCTGTTACCGAGCGACAGAAAACTAATGCAACGACAAAAAATGTTGGTCTTTATCCCTTTAAATGCCCAGCTGATTTGCTTAAGCAATAAGTTAAAGCTATTTTATACTTTCCACAAATACTCATTGAGCTTAGGGTATTTGTGGAACTGGGTATGCAGGAATTAGTAAAAATGATTAAAATTTTATTCTTTTTTCCCACTGGACATAGCATTTTGGCTTTTATTGTGTACCTGAGAAAGCTGGCAACACTCCATTTTACATACTTGTCCTTGGTGGCCCTGTGCTTCTGGGTTCGTGGGGTGTACAGAAAGACCAGTTCCACACCTTGAGGAAATCCATCCCTGGTCTCTTGATAATCACCTTCCAGGTATAACAGCAAGGGAAAGTTGAAGATGCCCTTTTCAGAGCACCGAGAAAGGACGTGGCCTCTGAGGCTGAGAGGTAAAGTGTCTGCTCAGACCTGAACCTGGCCTGGGGTCTCGACCTGTGGCAGGAGGTGGACACCAAACAGTCCTACAGAATTTGATTCTTCAACAATTCTTTAAGGCAGTGGTAGACCAGGAAAGAAACAGAAGTGAACCACTTCAAGAGGCTCTGTTTACCACTGGCCACAATAGCACGGGGTACAGTGTACATCTGCCTACCTTTTAATGTGCATATATAGCTAACTTTTATAAATAATTTTTATTATTTACTATCAGTACATAGTAAAGCCCTGCCGTCCGACAACCTGAAACTTTTCACAAATGAATCGGCCATTTTTAATGTACTTTTCTCCTACATCCGTTGAACAAAACACTGAATTTTATCTTGAATCTTGAGTTTCCTTAAGGTATGAACATAAAGCCTTCAGATTGAGCCTCAGGCATAACCACAGACCTTCAGTATATGAAGATTATAAAAAAGGAAAATATATGCAACTTAAGGAGTTTAACAGAACTAACATATCACAATGCACACATGAGCACATAGATGATTATAACATTGATACATGCATCGTCATACATTCACTTGCAAAGCTTTATATATAGAAATCTCTTTCCTCTTTAAGGATAGTAATGTCACAACATTACAAATGACACCTACCACCATTAAGAATTTAGAGATTCCACACTATAATTTCATTCTGTTAGTGGCTTTTAGGGCAGCAGTGTCCGTAGCCAGTCCCGGCCAGTCTGCTGCCTGTAATTCTAGCTAAATGCCTACTTCCCCACCAGCCACGTCCTTGATCAAGTTTGAGGTTTAGTTGGTGTCCTAGTTTGCTTCCTGTTTCTGTGGTAAAACCACAAGCTGAGGTCTTTCACTGCTTAGCATGGGCATATTTCTGATTATTGAAAGTCTTCAGTTCAAAGAAGCATGTCGTTTAGGTCACGTCATTGTGTATGTTTGTATTTGTCACCACAAGCTCAAAGCAAGGAGAGTGCATGCAATTAGCATGGAAGGCAGGCAGGCAACATGACATAGCATGAAGTTCCAGGACAACTAGGCAGGGTCCAGGAAGCAGATGATAACACATGTCATGCACAGAGATCCGTAAGCTCAAAAACAGAAAGTCATCAGCATGGCTTACAACCCACAATAAAGAGAGGTGTGTGCAACTCCAAAACGTGCTTCCCAGCCTTATCCATTTAACTGAGTCACTGCCTATTTTCAGTTTATCCAAACACCTACTTTAATGACCTGTCTTTGAGTTGTATAGCAAAAATCAAATGGCTCCAACAGCTTTTAAGAATATATTTGCACCCTTTGCTTTATTTAATTGTAAAAATTGCACGTGCATTTGTATAATGAATCTTAGTTATTTCATCCCTCCCTTCCCTCTCATCCCCCTCCTCCCCTGATGGACCCCTTCTCTCATCATGACTCCTTTCCCACTTCCGTGTTTTCTTTGTGTGTGTGACCGGCTAAGTCCTATTTGAGTTCTAGGAAACAGGCCTCAAGAACAATCAGATAGTGATTGGTTGTGCCCACAACAGTCATGGCACTATTGCAGAAGAGAACTCATGTTATCTTAAGCCAGTGATTCTCAATCTATGGATTGCCACCCCTTTGGGGTCAAATGACCCTTTCACAGGGGTCACCTATCAGGTGTCCTGCCTCGCAGATATTTACATTATGCTTTGTAACAGTAGCAAAACTGTAGCTATGCAGTTATGAAGTTATGCAGTGATGAAGTAGCACTGAAAATAATTTATGGTTAGGTCATTACAATATGAGGAACTGCATTAAAGGATCATAGCATTAGGAAGGTTGAGAACCACTGCCTTAAACTGAAAGGCTCTAATAAACTCAAAGTACCTGTGACTCTCAGTCTGGTTTTCATGTGGTCAAGGGCTATGTAGAGAACTGGAAATCCAGTGCTTTGAGGTGTAGCTACAGCATTGTTTCCAGAGGAGAACAGATATAATTCTGAATGGACTGAATGGAAAGATCTGTCCTCCATGTAGAAGGTACCAGCCATTGCCTTGAGACCCCCCAAAAAACAGAAAAGAAGAATGACTCTTACTCTACCTTAGAATGGGAACTCTCTTCTCCTATAGTTAAACGTCAGCACTCTAGCACTGCACAGACTTTGGACTCTGGACTTGTCTCCTTGGCCCTCAGGTCTTTGCTTGCACTGAGCCACACTTCTGGCATTCAGAATCTCCAGCTTGCACATGGTCTGTTACAGAACTTCTCGGCTTCCATGATAACCTTGACAAACATACTCCTGAAGTGTACCTCGCCTGGCCACTGATAACTGAATTAAATGACGGATGGCATTAAACTGACTGGAGAGGGAAGGGAAGCTGTGTTTGTGTGTACTTGAAAATCGTTTTACCTTTTCTTTCCAATATTCCTCCCAGTTGCTGCAGTGTTGATGACATTTACCATTCTCTTTAGCAATCACACCTAAGCCTGCCCTATGGTAATAGAAAAGGGTCCTAATGAGCCAGAGCCTGCTTCCTGCTAGGAGAGCTAAAAATACCAGCCTTTCAGTTCCCTAGCCTCCTCCACGACTGGAGCAGGACTATGAATTACAACAAATGTATCAAACACTATAAGCAAGACTTTCTAAAGCTCCGTTTTGTTATGAAAGAATTTGAACTATTATTTCCTTAGACCTCGTTATGACTTCCCACTCTTCCAGCCTTAATGTCCTTTCCCTGAAAGCCCCCGGGCTGGCACCCGACCTTTACACCTGCATAAACAGGGTGCCTGTCCCTCACTCTGTACCATGTTGGTCATTAATGAATGGATTAAGCGGAATCTTAAAACTAAACTTCAAGTCTTCAAATGTCACTATGAAAACAACAAAGGTCAAACCAGTCAATTGAAACTCTGAAGAAAGTGCTTAAAATCTCTCTCAATTGTTATTAACTATATTGCTGAAAAAAAAAATAAGCATTTTAAGTGTCTTTAGAAAATCAGTTTTCTGGCTAAATTTATTTCCAGTTTGGTGACTTTGACCTAGAACTAAATGAGGGTAAAATATGTACAAGGGTCAGAAGGTGAAGGGTCAGAAGGTGACCTCTCTCAGCCACGCTCAGGACTCCAGGCTCTAACAGCAGCTGGGAACCCCTGAAGGAAACTGACTTCGTCTGCTGTGTCTTAGAAAGGTCTGGGTACGGCCAGATAAACCTAACGGTAGTTATCTGTGGGCGGCAGGGGCTGTATTAGAGGAGATTCCCAACCCGTCTATCTTTGTGTTTCCAACAGCAGGCATGTGGCGGGGTAGAAAACACACACAATAAGATAAAGACCTTCTGGTCCGCCCTAAAGTTTTTGACAAAGACGTGACTTTTGTCAGGTGGCAACGTATACCTTTCTGTTCTTGTTTCCACACACCTGTACGCTAGCATCAGTTCTAGATTAATAATAATAATAATTCACTTCCAAAAAAATAGCCTTCTCATGTAAATAGCCTTCTTCTCTAGTAAAACTGTTGCAGTCGGCTACTGGAGCACTGTCTTCTGATAACCAGAGTCGATCAGATAGCCACTCTGCAATTAGCTATCTGTGGCTGCGATCTGGTTAACACCCATCAGTGTTTCCCGAGTGTTCCCTCAGCGCCAGCAGTGTCCCGCCTTGGACGCTCATTAAAGATGCCGGTGCCGCGCGACTGTAAATCCCTGGGGTTGAAGCTTCCGGACCTGCGTTTCACGAGCTCTTTCTGTGATTCTCTCGTGCACAGATGTTAGGGAACCACTGCCCAGAAGTAGTCAGGACTGCTCACCGGGAGTTGAAATCACGTGTGTGGAAAAACGTGGCCCCGGGAACTCCTAAGTACCGGGGTACGGCCTGGAGCTCTGGGCGGACACCCTAAGCACCCAGGTGACCCCAGGGGGGAATCAGGGCTCATCCAGTTGACATTTCTCACACTGCTTGTCCAAATTTACGACCAGCGCCTCCCCCATGGGCCTCTTTCTCTTGGGACACTTCTCAACTTTCAGTTAGTCACCATCACCGGCAGACTTGCCATGAGCGCACAAAGCCTCTGTCTGAATTGCAATGGATTATTTTGGCATGTGTGGAAGATTCTAGACTGAACAGAGTAGAAGAGTTGCTAAGATGAATCCTGGCAACCAGAATTCACAGAGGACCCTGACAGGCTTTCTATTTTTTTTTAAGGCAGAATATATTTTGGTCGGAATATATTTTGTATTTTCTTTTCTTTGGAGAAGAGAGAATGTCAAAGTCTCACTAGATTCTCAAAGGCTGGCTTTGAACTCACCATCCTCCTGCTTTACCCTCCCCAAGCACTGAGATTAAAAGTGTGCACCACCATAAAAAATCTACTTTCACGTTGGTAAAGGCTTTGATGTAAATGTAGTCTTCAATTGGCAAAAGAAAAAAGAAAGGAAGGAAGGAAAAAGAAAGAAAGAAAGAAAGAAAGAAAGAAAGAAAGAAAGAAAGAAAGAAAGAAAGAAAGAAAGAAAGAAAGGAAGAAGGAAAGGAAGGAAGGAAGGAAGGAAGGAAGGAAGGAAGGAAGGAAGGAAGGAAGGAAAGAAAAACTCCTACTGCAAAAGGATAATCAAGTTACTCAGTCACAGCAAATGTCAGACAGTGGGCCTGAGTCCCAGATAACCCAAAGCCACCTCAGAGTGGGAACAGTTATCTTCCCAACAGAAAGGGGCTTTCAGTCAGACAGGTTATCTGTCATTTGTCAGCATAAAGAACAGCTTAGTGCTGAAGCAGGAGAGAGGGAGGGGGCTGTGAACACATAGATTGGGCTCACTGAAGGCCGTTAGTCGTCTTTAAGCTAATACATACTGATAACATGACGTGTTGCCCTTAGTGCACCTGGTGTTTCCAAACCCGTAATCAAGGCACGAACTGAGATCTGAGTCAGCCTCCATCACGGGACGAAGCCTCAGAGGTGACCCTGAACTGCTGTGTGTGTGTGTGTGTGTGTGTGTGTGTGTGTGTGTGTGTGTGTGTGTGTGTGTGTGTGAAATGAGCACTGCGAGGGATGTAATCACTGGCCTTCAGCTCGGGACAACGTGGCAATTGCAGATGGTGAAAGAGGGATTATCAGCTTTCTGGCGGCTAAGCGTCAGGTGGCTTCAACTTTGTAAAGTGGGTCAATATTTGGACAATTGATTTTTCTCCCTGTCCTCTCAGTCTCCAAATGTTAAAAGAAAGGACAGAAACAGCACTGGATGTGAGACACCAAAGAGACAGGCGTGTGAACCTGAGCTTTTTCTTCAGTTGCCGTCATGAAGAAACGTGAAGGCGTTAAAGCCAGAAACCAAGTGAACAAGCTGAACTCCATCTCACCCAAACTGCTTTCTTCCTAGACACACAAATAAGTGACTAAATGATGTGAAAGTATCACAACAAAGAAGTGAACACATATTAAATGCAGTCCTACTGGAGCGACCTCATTTGTTATTTTCAGAATTTTTTTTTATCTAGAAATTCTGTGTTTTTTAGAAAAATCACCTGAGGGACATCCTCCTAAATATGCTTTACATTTTGAGGTGTGTGTGTGTGTGTGTGTGTGTGTGTGTGTGTGTGTGTAAAAAGAAGGTGCTGCCACATGAGAAATTAACATACAAATGAAAATTCTTTGGAAACTTTCTAAACCACACAAACTCATGAGGCATTAACTCACCAAATAGTCCTCAAACACTTGTGTGCCAGGTAGGGGTCTAATGTTTGTTTCAAAGACACTGACATCCTACGAATGAAGTCAGACACCTGAGCAAATATTTAATTAGACGCAATAAAACGTGGTGCGATGATACAGATATGTAGATACTGTACAAAGAATTAGAAAGAAAACATTTTAGAAAAAAATAAAAATTAGTACAGTCCAGAATATTCTGTAACTTCATTTAAGAAATACCATTAATAAATCATTCTCACTGTACGTATCCAAACCACAATGCAATGAAAAGAAAAAAGAAAAGAAAAGAAAGGTTGCTTTTTATGAAACAGTAAAAAGCAAGAACAAAAATTTGAAGAGAAATTTTATTTCATAGTCATTTTTTAATGTCCTAACTGGCTCCATTGAATTTTACTTCATTTGTTTTCATTAATTTATTTATTCACTTTACATCCCAATTGTAGCCCCCTTCCTCCTCTCCTCCTGATCCCACCATCTCTTCCTTTTACCCCATTCCCTGTCCCCTACCAACCGACCCCAGCTCATCAAGTCGAATCAGGACTGATCTCGTCCTCTTCCCCTGCCCCTGTGGGGCTAGTGAGACAGCCTCGCCAGGGGCAAGTAATCAAAAAGCAGGCAAAAGAGTCCATGTGGGAGACAGCCTCTGCTCTCCTTACTAGAAGACTCACATGAAGCTCAAGGTGATGCTCATTTTTTGACTGGAGTATTAAAAAGAAAACAATTCATGTTAGGGGCAAAAAATATGAACAGCAGGACGCTTCACAGCTCTCGGCAGGAATTGTGCTGGTATGGGAACTACAGAGCCACACTCTGCCCTTGAGTTGTTACTACCTTCAGAGAAAGTAAGCAAATAACTGTAATATGCAAATGCTAATACCGAAGCACACAGAAGGCTGTTTCAAGTATACGTGGCAGCTAGAGGAGATAGATCTTCTTGGAGAATACAAACAAAGACACACAATAATTATGAGTAAAGTCCAAACCCTTGAAATAGGAAGCAGACAAGGACCCGCCGTTGACAGCTGTGCTTGGCACAAATCTGGCAGGTGTGAGTTTGCATACTAGTGTCTGCTTCAGGCAGGACTGGGCAGCACCTGGAGCCACAAGCACAGGTGTTGGGCATCATTTTGAAAATTTAGCTACTAAATTACAGTCTTCTGTTCTTACCTTCCAAACACCTCCAAATATTAACCTGCCCTTAGGCTCCATCTTCCTTAAAGAGAGTCAGGAACTTAAAACCAGCCAAGAGGGTATGAAGCCCAAATAAAACTAATTCCCATTGTTCTCAGCTGTGATCACGGGACCACCCTCACATCTAGTGAATTAAACCCACCAACAGGACCTGTGAGACTGATTCCAGACACCCCAAACAACTAAATACAGATAGTTTAAAAGTGTTACTTTGAATAACTCTGACTTAGTTCGTGCAACCCTGTCCATGTTGTTACAGGAATAAGAAACTAAAAATATCTCAATCCTTTTTTCTTTTTTTTTTTTTTTTGAGTTAAAATTCTGCAGTTTTAGGTTCAATAATTAAAAAGATCAATCATCCTTTCTATAAAAATTTGCAATCAGAAAATGACATAGAACTAATACACCATGCACCTTTTCAGTTTCACACATGCACACACAGGCACACAGAAGCTCCTCCATGCCTCAGAGAGAGCACCCTCAGAAATCCAAACACAGAGATGATTTCCCCACAACTGTTTCTACATGGTTAACTATAAATACCTATCAGTATGAAAAAAAAATTATACTTCACTTTTTTCAAAATTAACAAATTGGTTTTTTTTACAAGAATAGCAAGTTATTTTTTTTCACTGAATTTTTTTCATTACATGTCTTTATTAAATGTCAGTGTTATCTGTCACATATTTTGCCCGTTTTTCCCACTTGTCTCTGGTTTTTCTTATTGATTTATGGTGTCATTTTCAACAGTCTGAGTGGTAATTCTATCTTTGGAGTAATAATGAAATGGTAGAGAAATAGCAAATAATCACAAATAACTCCTAGGGTTTGGGTTTATTTATAAATCCCTTTATAAACGAGGTCAATCTTACAATAACATTTTTCTTTACCTATGATTTTTCTCATTTTTATTTACAATGCCTACTTTGGAGAAGAGACGTTTGCTCTTTTGTGTAGGCAGCTCTGCCCGTCACTAGCTCTGGTTTCTGGTCCTATCACCAGCATGTGCCTTCAGGGGATGGATGGAGGGTGAGAGAGCAAGAACAGACTCCACATTCTCCATATTTTCTTACTTTATCTTCCTTGACTTCATAGTCCACAACAGCACTACATCACACAGGAAACTGAGGAGACAGGCTTAAGAAGGAAAGCATTGTTAGATTCTGAGTGGGGCATATTAACTTTCAGATTTCTACAAAACAACCTGGTTGTATTGTCCAGCAGAATGTTGAAAGTGTACCCATCATCATAGCTATAGAAATAACCTCCCTCATAGACATTTGCAGCCTAAGCCTGGTGTTTACTTTTTGTTTCTGCTATATAATCTTTTCAAACTTTTCCTCTGGGTTGGACATGACCAACAGCAATCTTGAATTGGAATGGCTGTGATCATGCCCTCCAGGCCTTCACAAAACTGGGCTTGCTGTGGAGGGAGCAGCACAGATAATGATGGCCGCTGACTTCTTCAGGACTGTAGCCACCAAGCACTCTTCGATTGCACAGCATATTGGTTGCCTCCAAATACTCTGCAGTGGTGTAGCTGCCTTTGAGTCACCCATGCTCCCGTAAGTAACCCTACTAAATTCAGGAATTTAATCTACTCCCCTTTGGCAGAGTCACTTCTTTACATAGTCTCAAGGAAGGTCGTAGAGCTAGATTGGAACTCAGCCATCAGCTCAAACCCTTGATATAAAGGTGCTGGAATGAGCCAGAGGGATCTTCCTGGTGAGCTCACTGTCTCACAGACCTTTGTTCTTTCCCTGCAGTACAATTTTACACAGATTTTTAAAATGACTCTTAACGGAAAAGTTAGTCCCAAGCTCCTTGCAAGGGTTCCTAGCTGGTCCTCCTAGCACCACTTTCAAACAAATGAATCCACAGCAAACCTTGGTGTTATAGCAAGTTTGCTCCCTGTTATAAGACACATTTACAGTATATGAATGTGGACACTCGTTGGACACAGTTACCAACACCTGTTATTAAACTTGCTAGCTTAATGTTTACACATACTTTTCCTGAGCCCTTCAAATTTTTACATCAAAATACTGAAGGTTGGCAGGACGGACTGGCCTGCCCCAAAGTCACCTGGCCAGTAAGTGATAGGACCCAGATTTAAATATCCTTCGAGAGCAAGAAAGCCTGGCGGTCATTCAAGGACAAGAACTATATTGACCTGAACTCAGGAAGGGGTCTGGGCTAGAATATGGACATTTAGGACTCTCTTCCAGAAGGTCTGGAGTTGCATATTAGACTGGCTACATGAACATGCAACTTGAATCATTATAAAAGGCACTACCCTTGGTTTCATGTAGCCATCTTGATATCCTTAACAATCACTGAACAATGGATCTTGCATTTTCATTTTGCGTTAGGCTTTGAAAATTATACATCTAGGTAAATGATAATGCTCAAGGGATGTGACTAAGTTGAGAATACCATCAACGCAAGAAACAGAATCCTGGAAAACACAGCTTGGCAGTGTTGGCCAAGATTAAATTGCCCAGGAAGACTGCAGAAAGGAGAAAGAAACTAAACGGGAAGGGGTATAGCAATAAGTGAAGGAATGGTTTTAACACGAGCAGATAAATAACTGATTCTCAGAATGAGACCTTTGTCTTTTGACAGATTAGAACACAAGAAATAATGCTAAATATCCCAGAAGGAGAAAGACAAACATGGGATATACTCACTTATATAGACCTATAAGATATGATAAACATAATGAAATCTATACACCTAAAAAAGATAATCAATTGAGCGGACATGGGGTAAGATGATCAATCCTCATTTAGAAAGACAGATGGGATGTGCATTGAACGTATGACAGGAGTCTACTGAGCGCATCTGAAAGACTCTAACTAGCAGTGTTTTCAAAGCAAAGACTCATGACCAAACCTTTGGCAGAGTACAGGGAATCATAAGAAAGAAGGGGAGTTAGTCTGATGGGGAAAGGATAGGAGCTCCACAAGGACCAAATATATCTGGGCACAGGGTCTTTTCTGAGACTGACATTCAACCAAGGACCATGTATGGACATAACCTAGAACCTCCACTCAGATGTAGCCTGTGGTAGCTCAGTAACCAATTGGTTTCCCAAAGTGAGGGGAACAGGGACTATTTCTAACAGGAACTCAATGACTGGCTCTTTGGTCTCCCCACCCCCGAAGGGAGGAGCAGTCCTGTTAGGCCACAGAGGAGGGCTTTGCAGCCAGTCCTGAAGATACCTGATAAAACAGGATCAGATGAATGGGGAGGAGGTCCCCCCCATCAGTGGACTTGGAAAGGGGCACGGTGGAGATGAGGGAGAGAGGGAGGGAGGGACTGGGAGGGAATGAGGGATCGGGACACGGCTGGGATACAGAGTTAATAAAATGTAACTGATAAAAAAAAATAAAATAAAATAAAAAAAAGCTAAAAAAAAAAAAAAAGGAAAAAGAAATAATGCTGTCAGAGGTCAGCTGGAGCCAGATCAGGAAATCACAATGTGGGAGCAAGGGTACAGACACTATCTATGGAAGGATTTGGGTTATGCGATCAAGGGCCAAAAGACATATATTTTATGGTGAAACAAACAAAGAGGTGGATGCTGAGAAACCATGATAGATTAAAAAAATAAAAAGGACACAGAAGGTGTTGGTGCTCAGTAGCTGCTTTCTTCCACTGATACAGGAGCAGAACTACAGGTATGGAGTTAGGTGAAGAGATAAGAATCTATTCCAACTGAAAAAACAGACACCATGTCAGGAGAAAAAGTTGAGTGTTGGAACCACCGAATCCCTGAGCCTTTTCTCTGACTACACCTGGCACTCTCTTTCATAGTTATTATGAAATCTAAAATGAAAGTGAATGGCATGTGCCTATCTAATAATTTCTTATTCTTCAGAATTATATATGAAGTAGCCTGTCTCTTGATTGCTTTTACTCTATTATAGATCTCTTTCTGCTTGGGTCAGAATGGGGGATCCAAGTAAATTTTCTTGGTCATTCTCTAATTATATTCTTCTTTGAATTTGTTTCAGCTCCCTGAAACTCAAGGAAGCACCAAGAATTTTCATACACATCATCACATTAAATCTTCACAAGACTTCTGTATCACCCTCAGGATCATATAGAGGAGGAAACTGGGGCTCAAAGAGTGAAGGGTTAATGTTCAGAAACTATAAAAGATGGTACATATCTATAACCCCATCATTTAGGATCATGAGTCAAGAAGTCCGTGAGTTGGGGGCCAGCCTGATCTACGTACTGGGTGGAAGGCTAGACACATACATTGAAAGAACATTATGACTTAAAGTGAACATTCACAGATAGTCCTGTTATTTGTAAACTGTTCTAATCAGCAGATATTATTACGTGTGTGTGTTGTATGCAATATACATGTATGGGTAAACATTGCCTGTGCATGTACATGTAGAAAGCAAATGTTGATGTCAGAAATCATTCTCGACACTTTTTTTTTTTTAAAGACAGAGTTTCTCCCTAAACCTGGAGCTCACTGTTTCCACTAGCTGGCAGGTCAGTGAGCACCCAAGACCCTCCAATAGCCACACAGGGAGCGCTGCAGCTGTAGAAGCATGACTACACTGTCTTAGTTTGCTTTCTGGTGCGCTGAAAAAGACCAGGACCAGTGCAAGTCAGGAAGAAAATGGTTTACTCATCTTACAGTTCCCATGCCACAATCCACCACTTAGAGGAGTCAGGGCAGGAATCCCAGGCAGGAACCTGGAGGCAGGAACTGAAGCAGAAGCTGTGGAGGAGCGCTGCTTATGGGCTTGTTCTCAATGGCTTCCTAAACCTGCTCTCTCATATATAACCCAGGGCCATCTGCCCCTGGTTGGTACCTTCCACAGTAGGCTTAGCCCTCCTACATCAATCATGAATTAAGAAAATGCCTTGCCAAACAGTATAGACATCAGAAGAGGGAGAAAACAGGGAACAGGACAGGAGCCTACCACAGAGGGCCTCTGAAAGACTCTACCCAGCAGGGTATCAAGGCAGATGCTGAGACTCATAGCCAAATTTTGGGCAGAGTGCAGGGAATCTTATGAAAGAAGGGGAGATAGAAATACCTGGAGAGGGGAGTTCCACAAGGAGAACAACAGAACCAAAAAATCTGGGCACAGGGTTTTTTTCTGAGACTGATACTCCAACCAAGGACCATTCATGGAGATAACCTAGAACCTCTGCACAGATACAGCCCATGAGAGCTCAGTCTCCAAGTGGGTTTCCTAGTAAAGGGAACAGGGACTGTCTCTGACATGAACTCAGTGACTTGGTGTTTGATCACCTTCCCTGAGTGGGGGGCAGGGAGGAGGCAGCCTTACCATGCCACAGAGGAAGCCAATAAAGCCAGTCCTGATGAGACCTATTAGGTTAGGGTCAGATGGAAGGGGAAGAGGACCTCCCCTATTAGTGGACTGGGGAAGGGGCATGGGAGAAGAAGGAGGGAGGGCAGGATTGAGAAGGGATGAGAGAGGGGGCTACAGCTGGGATACAAAATGAATAAATTGTAATAAATAAAAATATAAATTTAAAAAAATAGAAAATGCCTTGCAGGCTTACCTACAGGCAATCTGATGGAGACATTTTTTTTTTCACTGAAGTTCCTCTTCCCTGATATGTCCTGCTTGTGTCAAGTTGACAGAAAAATGAACAAACAAACAACAACAACAAAACCTAACCAGGACACACAGCCGCCTTTCTACACAGAGATGTAAAACTCTGCTAGAAATCCAAACCCTGGTCCTCAGGTCCTCATGTTTGCAGAGCAAACACTTTACTTCACCTTATAGAGGATCAAGGTGACTTGCCCAAAATCACAAGTAAGTGAAGTCAGTCTTTTTAACTTAAAAAAAATCTATCTATCTTCAGCAACTAAGTTCAGAGTTGTACTTCTCCAGTGGACCACATCAGGTGTGCGTGAGTTACCCCAACAATGCTGCCTAAGGTCGTACAGCCTTCAGATGGAGCCAGAGAAATGGGCAGAGGGTTTAGATGAGTGGAATTGGGGGTTTCCCTTGAAGACGGCTCGAAAAAGAAAAAAAAAAAATACAGAAGAATTGGATACAGGTAATTGTTCTGTAGGAAGCTGTCCACCTCCGGAGACTGGCCATGGGCTTGTCCAGGTGGCAGCTGTGGATCCTCCGTAGAGAAAGTGAACACAACACCAGCTTCTCTCACTATGGGAACAGAAGCAGAGGTCAGAGCAAGGGTAAGCAGCTCAGCCAGAAGTAGCGGAAATCCAAAGCAGCCGGGGGCAAAAGCCTCAAAAACTAGGGGAGCCTTGGAAATCAAAGCTTAATGAAAAGTCAGACCCTAGAACAAATCAAAACACAAAGTCTTGGTCAAAAACAAAGTAAGTGAATAAATTCTGAGCCTGTGCTAAATTAAATTCTCTTTTACAGACAATTGCCTCAAATCTTCACAGAGCCTCTCGACGCTCCTCCGTGCTGTGTGAACCAGGGCCCTGGCTCGGTAGAAGCTCAGGGGGCTATCCTTCAAGAATGCCTTTTTGGCTTCACTTAGCAGTGGTGGTGGCAGCAAGTTCCCGAGATGATGCACTCCTGACAGCGTTTTCTACACAAGCTTACACCCAGTACACCCGATGCCTCACAATGCCTCGTCCCTACCGCCATGGCCACAGCATGACCTCTGAATGTCTTCCCGTGGCTTCAAGCCAGGGTTCATTACCTTGTCCTCGCACTTCACACTGACCTCTTTTTCTTGAAAGCTTGCTGAATAGAGTCCACAGGTTTCTCAAACTGAGAAATAACTTAGATATAAGCTATGGCCTTCATTCTTACTGGAAGAAGAGAAGATGTTAAGTTTATATATGATAACTGTATGTCAAGTGTACGCGTGCATGCATGTACATACATACATTCTCACACTCCTCACACATGCCACTGGCAGCTACTCTAAAGTTGATTTCCCGAAGGGATAACTCAAGTCGGAGGATTCATCATGAGAGGATGACATGAGCTGTGAGCTTTGCCAGAAGCATTAAAATGAATGAGATGGTTCTGCTCCTGGCACTAGGCCACCCTGCTTAGGCTGCAGTGATATCGCAGGCCTGCTGGTTCATCAAGCAGCCCTCCAAGGACAGCTGCTATTTGGTGGGTGAATGCATTTCTGTTTGGCATGTGTCCTCACGCTGTTGAATAGCTGAAGTCTGTCATTTACCAAAGCAGACACAGAAGGATTCTATTCCCAGGATTTGACTGAAGACATGGCTGACTAGACAGAATTCTTCTCTAGCAACTTTATCTTATACTATTTAATCCAGCATATTTCCCCATCCATGTCACTTACCTTCCCCAAGTGGGTGTTTACGATATCTTAAATGTTTAGAATAGTACACTACTTTGGAAAATAATTTGTCAGTTCTTAAAAAGTTAAACATAAACCTGCCAGCTTCCCTCTGCCATCATCCCTCTCCTATGTGTTTATGCAAGAGAAACGAAAGCATATGTCCACACAAAGACTTATACAAAAATGTTCTCAGCAGCTTTGTTTATAATAACAAGCATCTAAAAGAAACCAAAATGTCCATCAACACGGGAATGGATAAGCAGATCGTGGTACATGCACATGATGGAATATTATTTGGCAACAAAAAGGGATGGAATGTGGATGCAAAGAAAAAGTATTCAGAATCATAGAAAAATTAGGCTGAGAGACAGAAGCCAGACCCAATACCCCAACACCTCCCCCCCTCTGAAAAAAAATCATTTTGCCTGGTTTAATGTATACAAAATGTTATAAAAGAAGAGCTGATCTATAATAATGGAATGAAAGCGTGAGTGAGTACAGATAAAGATACTCTGCTCATTAACTTGAGTGTGGTGATGGCTTCACAGATGTCTGGATTGTCAAAGCTGAACAATTCCACAGTGTTAAAAGATGTACTGCCCATTACATTCCGTACAGGGAAAATATAAACAAGATTGGTGATAGGAACTGTTTGACTAAAACATTGCACAATCAGTAAAATATTTGCTACACAAGCAGAAGAGCCTGAGCTTGGGTCCTCAGCTTCCATGTCACAACAAGGTGGGCACTGATGGCGATACCTGTAATCCCAGCCCTGGAGACGATAGGATCCTTAGGGCTTGCGGACCAGGTAGTCTATTTCAATGAGAGACCTTGTCTGCAATGGCTAAGATGGAAAGATTGAAGAATGGGCATGCATGTGCTGCTCCCGCGTGCTCACGTACACAATGTACAGTAATTCACATAATAGAAATCACCTGCAGCATCGTGGGAGAGCTGGCCCTGGAGGCATGAGAGCAAGCAAAGCTGACCGCTCCCCTAGCCAGCTTCAGTACTCAGGAAAGTGAGCTCACACACATTGTGAGAGTTGTGGGGGAGCCAGCCTGAGGATAGGAGCATGGGAAAGCTGGTCCATCCATTCATCTCCCATGTAATGGGGTGGATAAGGGAGAGAGATCCTTCCCTCCTCTCATCCCTCACCACCTTCAGCAGGCAGGAGACCTGTTCCTGTCTCTCATCAGCTGCAGTACACAGGAAAATGAGCACAGTAGACCTGACCCAGGTGGCAGGGGTATGGGTGAGCTGACGCTGAGGGTGCGAGCATGGGAGAGCTGCCCTGCCATTTGTCTGCCATGATGTGACATGGGAGAAGGAAAAGTGCCTCCGCTCTAGCCCCTTGCCACCTATGACAGGCAGGAAAGCTGGCCCTGATGTCATCAGAGCAGGAGAGCTGACCCTGCCCCTCAGCTGGGCAGCACAGTAAAGCTGGCCCTAGATGTAGAGGTTGCAGATAAGCCAGCCTGAAGGGTGTGAGTGTTGGAGAGCTGGCCCTGCCTCTCTCGTCTATTGGGTAGTTGCAAGGACTAGGGAGACACTGCCCTCCCTTCCCTCATCTCTTACCATCTATCGCAGGCAGGAGAGCAGCGCCCAGGCTCATGAAAGTGGGAGAACTGGCCATGTCCCTCACCAGCTGCAACACTCTGGAGAGCGGGTCCTGCACCTCATCGGGGCAGCAGGGTAGAACAGGCCCCAAGAGAGTGAGAGCAGAAGAGCTAGTATGCTGACCAGCTCAGATACCTCTCAGGCCCAGATCCAGGGCTTTGAATTGGCCCACCCACCCCAATATCTGCCTCATCAATCAACTGCTAGAGTGCATAAAAGGCATGGTCCTGCAGATCCAAAACTACGAGATCCCCATGACACTGGGCAATAATAGGATATCTGAGAAGAGTCCCAGTGGGGTTCTAGTATTGATGGAGTAGTAGAAGCCAGAGGCCTTGTACCAGACCAAGCATTGCAATGAACATTTGTAAGCAAAGAAGTGTATATGCTGTGGGACACACTGTGACACACTACAGCTTCCACAATGAGATTTTGTTTTCTCTATTGTGGAGGAGGTTAGGAGCAAGTACAAGGGGAGGGGAAGATGGGTGGGACTGGGGTACATGATGTGAAATTCACAGAGAACCAATGAACAACAAATCACTTCCAACCAGAAAAATATATATATATATATCTGAACTTAAGGTGAGTCTTCCTACTTCAAATTATTTAATTAAGAAAAAAAAATCCCTCACAGGTGTGTGAAGTCACTTGGGTTTTAGTTAATTCCAGATGTAGTCAGGTTGACAATCAAGAATGGCCATTCATCACAACAACCAACCTAAACCAGAAAACTACAGAGGACACATTTCACTAGGCTGTTTAGATTGCTCACCTTGACTTGAGGTAAAGAAGAAAACATCTCCCATCCATTCCCTTGTATTTAATAAAAGCAAGTTATAGCATACCCTTAGCTGCCTTAAAAAATACTTGCATGACCTTCAATCTCATCCCTTCTATTCCTTCTGTTTATCTTCCAGTGAGGGTTAAGAAATGAGAGTCAGGGTTTCTGATAAGAAAATTCAACAAGGTTACCAGTATAAAAACACTGTTCAAAGTCTATTGTGTTCCTATGCACAAATAAAAAAAAATAATTTTAAAATCTTATTTGCTGAAATAAACCCAACTTCATCTTTATAAGATAGCTATGACAAATTTAAAATATTATTAAAGAAAATAGAAGGCCCCAATAATGTATAAGTATGCCATAGATATAATTAGGACGGAGAAATAAGACAACCATTTCTCTAAAATATCTATAGATGCACTATTCCCTCTTTTAAAGAAACCGCTGTCAATAGTTTAATATCATTTTACATTAACACAAAGTTAAGTAGTTAAGATTCGTGAAACTCTTGTGGAACAAAAGGGAAGGAAACAGGAAAGGAAGGCTGGGCATACAGCATTGCCAGAGTAATTTAAGTCACAGAGGAGAGAAAGGGAGGTGTTTGTGCAGGAATGGGCTGATAACTAATGAGCAGAATGGAGAATCAAAAATAGATTAAAAAAAAACAAAAAAAAAGAGAATTTATTTGAAGGTTTGGCATCAAAAATAAGTTGGAGAATGATAAGCTTTTCAACAAATGGGAACAGAAGACAAAGTAAAAGTAAATTCCAGCCTCAAAAACAGTCGTATAATAAACAGTACGAAGATTAAAACTTCAGTACTAAAAGAAAAACTTTTGAAGGAAGTATTGGAAAGGTCCTTTAATAAAAATACAACAAACAAACAAACATGGACAACTGTATCTATGTCTAATACACTTTTGGGGTCTTTTTGATGGGCCCAGTGGAGAAGAACCTTAACTGCCACAACCAGCTTTCCCATTTAGTTCTATAAAGCCACCTGAATCATTGCTCCAATCTTCTACTGTCAGCTAGACTTTTCCCTTCAAAGGAGGAGTGATGTGAGCAAGAGATAGAAACTGGGCACTCAGCACAGGATGGTAACCCCAAAAGCATCAATTTAGAATGAATTTACTTCTTTGTCTGGGAATGCCAGAAGGGAACTAAGGAAATAAGCAGAAGCGTTATTGCTCTTTGGAATAATTACCTCATTGCTCTAATGAGATAATGTACGTTTTCATCCTAGAATCCCTGCTCCCAGCACAGTAGCTTTCAGGGTAGCAACCAGGCAGCTTTGTAACAAGCTTTGCTTTTCCTTCTCTGCTTCCTGCCTCTGTTCTGCCCAACACTGCTGGCTTCCTTACTTTCTCTAAAGTCCCACTCCCTCATGTAACAGACCCCTCTGCTGCTCTAACTTAAACAGCACGACCCACACCCACCCCACCTCCCACCCCACCTTCCATTTTCTGTCTTCTGGCACTGCTGTAATTTACAACTTGCCTGCCCTGGGAATTTTCTTTTAAACTTGAAGACAAAGAAAATTGTCTTCAAGTAAAGAAGGAGTGGGAGGAGGAAGAGGAAGAGAAGGAAGGATAATAATAGAGCTGTCAATCAAAAGATATCATAAGGAAATCAAAGCAAGCTACAAAGCTGAAATGAGAATATTTACATGCACACCACAAGCTAGTTCTAAATAGATTAGATGAAGAGCTTCTACTACATCATTAAGGAAAAAAGTAGAAAAGTAAAAGCAGCTAACTTGCACACTATAAATAAGAGAAAACCTGGGTGGTCAAAAAAAAAAAAAACCTAGGAAAAGATATTTAGCCTCTATAGTCTTTGAAACAATGAACAGTGAAAACAAACTCTGTAATTAAAAAGTCCACAAGGACTAAGCATTGGAGGGGAAAAAGCAATGGCAAGCTTTCTCTCTTGCCTATGAGATTATACACAATAGATTTAATGGTACTGTTAGTGAGTCTTGATAAATATTTTTGGTTTTGGTTTTATTTTGTTTTATTGGTAGTGGTGGTGGTGGTGATATTTTTGTTGTTGTTGTTGTTTTGTTTTGTTTTTTTTTTTGTTTCTTTGAGACAGGGTCTCACTATATAGCTCTGGCTGTCCTGGAATTTGCTCTGTAGACCGGGCTGGTCTCAATGTCACAGAGGTCTGCCTGCCTGCCTCTGCCTCCAGAGTGCTGGATCAGAGGCATGCACCATTATGCCAGGTGTTTTACATGTTTTTAAATGTGTAAGGCTGATGGGACAGAATGCTGATCATTCTGGAATCTAGGTGGTAGATACAAATTTTTGTTATATTACATCATTTTTTCTTTTATTTATTTAATTATTCACTTCACATCCTGATCACTGCACCCCCTTTTTCCCTCCAGTCCTCCTCCTTTTACCCCCCCCCATTCTCCCTTCTTTTTCTCCCCATGGGTACCAACCCGAGGTTGCACATTAAGTTGCAGAAGGGCTGGGTGCATCCTCTCCCACTGAGGCCAGACACAGCAGCCCGGTATGGAAAGGAGATCCAAAGGCAGATATCAGAATCAGAGAGGGCCCCCCACATACACACTCCAGTTGGAAGAACCACATGAAGACCAAGCCGCTCATCTGTTACATACATTACATCAATTTTTAAAGCAGTCATTCTCCAAGCTTTTATTTTGAAATAGGTTTAGTTGCACAGAAATTGCAAAACCAGCAAAGAATTCCTGTGTACATTTCGTCCTATTCCACGAAATTGTCGTCTAAGCACAATACAGCACCCAAATCCGGGAACTAATGATAGTCCTATCTACCCTGCAGGTCTTGATCAAATATGTCTGGCTTTGTAATTAAAACAATTCTATGGCTCTGCAATTCTGTCACTTTAGAGCAGACTGAGAGTTAAGTTGCTGTTGGCAGGGACAAAAAACACATTTCTGAGAACAGAGATAGCTATGAAGATAAATTGCACAAGGGATAGGAAATATCTCTCCTTTTCCTAAAGATATTTGGGGCAGTTGAAGGTCAGATAATTGAATTTTTTTCGATGTTGCTCCTACAGATCTTTATGTTTACATGTACTAAATAGGAAATTTTAATCCAAGTGATTTTTAGAAAACATGTTTTATATTTTTATTATGAAAATTTGGGGACATGAAAACACCTGACACATTTATTCTTAGAATAACAATATCGCTTTAAATCCTAAAGCGGCTCCAGACAGAGCCTGAACATGTAAGTTTCCAAAAACACTAAAAAGTGGCAGCATTCCTTCACTCCCTTTTCTGTCAACAAACATTTGATGGTCTCTCCCTCTCTCTCAGCTTTCTAAAAAGCTTTCTCGGTTGAGATAGATATTGTCCAGGCACTTAATTAAGAGAGCATATGGAATTCAGAGTGTTCCTGCTTGGGGAAGGATTAAACATTTTCTGTCTCTAGTGGTTCAAGTGCCTGGAGACTAGACTGGGAATCGGTGGATTATTTAAGACTCCTTCACTGGGTTGGCTTCATTGAGCTCTGTGGCCAAATCTCAGGAACTCATAGCACAGAGGGGTTAGGCCAGTGCAGGGGAGAGAGCAGAGTGGAGGGCTCAGGTGAACTCACTGCTCACTCGCGAGCCCAAGAGCCAAACTCAGCACTCACAGACGCAGACCACATGGCTGCCTTCTGGACTGTTCTCAAGGTTGGTGGCTAAGCCTTTCATTCCCCTCTCCTTCTCACACACAAAGATACACAGACACATGCGGGAACACACACACACACACATACACACATGTTCTACCTCCCCAGCAAAGGTCCAATGTCAGAAGCCCAGCCTTGGAAACAGGCAGGAAGCCAGCTGGAACCGGTTTGCTGCCACCCGACTTGAGGAGATGAGGCAAACTAGGCAGAAGGAGAGAGCACAAGTCGAGGCCTGTGTTGTAACAGCAGCCGAGTCCTGCCGGCAGCGGATAGGTGAGGGTAAGAGACTCACTCCTTGTCTTCTGGGAATCATGGACAGAGGGTATAGGACCTTGCCAAACACCAGCATAGCTCGAGGAAGAGGGCCCATGAAGGCCACAAACCCAGTGCACCCAAGGGGCCGCTGCCTCACTTCACGTTCGTTGCTTACCAGACCTCAAAATATCTACTCGACCAAAAGTTCTCAGGGGAGTGGAGATGGAGAGCTTGCGCGCTGCCTGAACAGAAGCCGTACCTGCTCTGCATCCTGTCATTTTGGAACAGAAGTGATGGGGAGGGGTTTCTTGTGTAACAACTGAGGCCAGTGACTAGCCTCCAGGGACAATGATTTATGCTGGAAAAATGCCATAAATTTGTAAAATGGCTCACATCAGAGGCCTTCAAATCAGGGGGAGGAGGCTGAGAGCACAACGAAGACTAGGGGTTTTGGTGGAAACACAGAAGGGCCGAGAGAACGCTAATTTATCAATCTGGAAATGCGGGGGCCCTGCAGGACTCAGTGGCTGTCAAGTCAAGCACACGCTCCAGTTAAAACAGTGATTCAGAAGAACCTTCTCTCAGTTCAGCTTGTAAAGACTCACGGAGACAAGGAGCAGAAAAGGGCATTTTGTGGTGCAATCGGGGAAAGAAAATCTATCACATCTAACTCTGCTTCAACCTGTGCTTGTTTTCAATGGATTTAGAAATGAGGGGCATTTGAGAAGCATTGCTGAAACCGGAGAAAACATAACCAGAAATACAATAACTGCCAGTGTGCCACACAGACATTAGGCTAATAGGGTAATCACAGAATTGGCCGCCTCCTGCAGCCCTCTGAACGACCACATGAGATAGCAACTGTCATTAGGCCCATTTTATATGCAGGGAGACTGGTGCTTGGATGTCGGAATACTCCCCCAAACGAATTCGTTCCCAGTGTCCAGCCAGCCAGGGTTTCATCAGCTTTCCCTGTGTTGTGGCTAAAATGACGTAGGCTTGTGTCTCCTTCCACGAGAAGCCTTCCCCTTTTCTGTGTCACACTGCCACATTCTTTGTGTCAAACACCCCAACCCTGCTATTGCAGCTCCTCTTTGATGGTGCATTACACCATCCACCACGTTCGTTATGCCCTCAGCTGTCTAGACGCTGAAATCACGTGGTATCAGCCCATTCGCTCTGCCTTGAACCCTCTGCAATCTCAGGTACCCATTGCTAAGCTCATACTCCGGTGGACATCATTGCATTAATTTGTAGCTGTCACTTAATGACGTGAGAAGGTATTTGTGATTGCTGGGAATGGAACTGGTTGGGAAACTGCTTGCCCACTGTGCCTCGAGGTCCGAATTTGATGAGCAGCATCGAAATCATAGTCTTTTTAAAACTATTGATTTATTAGGTATATAGTGTTCTGCCTGCATGCCAGCAGAGAGCACCAGATCCCATTATAGATGGTTGCTGGGAATTGAACTCAGGACCTCTGGAAGAGCAGCCAGTGCTCTTAACCTCTTAACCTCTGAGCCATCTCTCCAGCCTGATGCCCAGCATTGAATAAGTTAGATGGTAGTTCATGCCTGGAATCCCAGCAGTCAGCAGCTGGATACAGCAGGGTACAGGTCATAGTCACCCTCAGCTACATAACAAATCTGAGGCCAGCCTGAGCTACATTGACCCTGCATCAATAGTAATGAAGGCCTTTTACAAACCAGTTAATTCATCTGGAGATTATGATCTACTCGTCTTGGTGAGAAAGGTTTCAAACTTAAGTGTTTATAGCTCAGGGTATTTTTTTCCAGTATCGTGTATTAAATCTAGATTCGCCTTGAATGGACATCAAGCACTCTACCACTGAGCTACATCCTCAACTCACACTATCAACAGACATGAATGCAGCAATGTATAATGAGTGGCCCGTATGTAATGGAATATCCATTTTATAAATTATTTCTTTGCCAACCTCTGCTTAATCAACCACGGCTTACTCACAGTTAATGGCCACATCTACTTTCTCTAAGAGGAAGCAATGATTTGATAAATGAAGATTGATTGAGCTGCACTATCTCCAGAGATAACCTATTTATCATCATCAATGACCCTGGAACTATAAGCATTTCAAAATCATTTACAGGAATGAAATCCATCATTCACAAAACAAATGGCAGGTGTGTCAAGGCTGTGAGGAGGTCTTTGCTGTTCAGCACTTCCCCTCTCCTGCCTGCCTGTTCTCAGTGTAGTCCATATCTCCAGGATCTTTGGTAATCTTCCGTCACAGTGAGCTCACAAAGAGAACTCTCCGTGCTGTCTTCAGGAGACCTGTGACAACTCTTGGCCGCTGAGCTCTTTCAAATTTCAAATCAAAGATCAAAACTAAGTTTGTTTTACCTTGCTTAAAACAATTTCTTCAGAGACACTGTTAGTGAAGTGGGCAGATGTGCCCACATGGGCATCTGAAGCTTGCTTGGAAGAGATGTAATCTACGCATTTCTAATGCGGCCACTTCTGCTTCTTGTGTACTTTAAAAACACTGCTGCCGTGGGCATTCTGAAGGGAGTGTATGTCCAGGGGGCTGTACCACATTTGCTCATCAGTCTTACCCCTCCCATGGGTCTACATTGGTTGATTTTTTTAAGCGTTAAAATAATGCAAATACTTTATTTAACAGTTGCAGGTTGTCCCCTGGGTTCAGTGGTGGATTTGGAGGACCCAGCAAGATCAGCACAACTTCCTGGCCTCTCTTTCTGACTCCAATAAAGTGAGCACACCGCCCTGTTGATAGAGCAGCTGGTGCCATCCATACATTCCACACGCACAGGCACGCACTGTCCCCGCGATCCCGTCCTGCCCAGCACTTTGGTTTCCCTAGCCAGCTAGATAGGGTGCACGCAGCTCATGTCCATGATGGCGGCAACCTGGTGGAGAGGTTCTTGGCTGATCTTTTTAAGTGTTAGCCTCATACTCGCCTCCAATGTTACTCTCTGTGTAGCTCATTCCCTACCTAACAAATCACGGCATCTAGATTGTCTCTGAAAACGTATATCGAATTTGATATCAAAGAGTCTTGGGAGATGGCTCAGATCTTCCTGCACAAGAATGAGGACCCAAGTGTAGGTGCCCTGCTGGCTGCGGTAGCTGAGCCTGTAAGTCCAACAGCTCACGTGGTGGAAGGTGGGTCATGGAAAGAGGAGATCTCCGGATTTTGTTAGTTCAATGAGATCCCCTGTCTCGAAAGAAAGAAAGAAAGAAAGAAAGAAAGAAAGAAAGAAAGAAAGAAAGAAAGGAAGGAAGGAAGGAAGGAAGGAAGGAAGGAAGGAAGGAAGGAAGGAAGGAAGGAAGGAAGGAAAGCAATTAGGGAAAACACAACATCAACTTCAGGTCTCTACACTTGCACATGTAAATCCATCTACACCTACAGTATACAGTAGACACACGCACAAACACACAAGACAGCACACATCTTCAATCTCCAAAGACGTGGCAGGTTTGGCCCACTGAAGTGAGTGTGCATGCGTCTCAGACTAGACTTCTCCTAAAGAAGCATACAAAATGGAAATCCAATTTCGTCCCTCACTAAGATATTCCACACGTCATGTTCCTTCCCTGCTACAGACAGAAACTGTGCCCTTTAAAAAAAAAAGTCGAGGGTGGCATGAGGAAAGCTGTGAAAGAACAGCTAATCCTAGGGAAAATACCTCTGTCAGCACACCTCGGGGTCAGCGCTCTCTTAATTACTCACTGCCAACTGTCGAATTGTGAATGGCCTATCAGTGCTGTGTGTTGAAGGTCTCTGTAGAGCTCTGTAGTTCAAGGCTGTCCCTGGCTTGCCATGCTCTAAACTTTAAGAGCAAAGAAAAGCAGCAAATCTCTGTTTAAAAACAGAACAACAAAACCTTGAAAAAGATTGCCACACCCATGCATCCCAGGAAAGGGGTATATGAGGAATGTTAGCTCAGTGGAGCTCTGAGGTTAGAAGTCGCAATGAAAAAACTTCCTCGGCAGCAGGAAGGTATTCATCATGTTATATAAGTTATAAACATTATAAAACAGATAAAACATAGTCCAAAAAAGCAATAAGCAAGTCTTCTGGAACTAAGTTGATGCTGCAAAACTCTAGATTATAAATCATGTTTACACAAGACGAAGCTTGAAAGAAGTTAAACTGTTCCGAGAAGAGAAGCATATTAAACTGTGCATTCCATCATAGACTAACGGGAATGTAGATCTCTGGATTATGGATTTGGCTACCCATGAATACATCAAGTGACTCGAGAACGGTGCATGATCCTAGTCTGTGCAAACTCTTTTGTAAA
This sequence comes from Meriones unguiculatus, assembly GCF_030254825.1. Lineage (NCBI taxonomy): Eukaryota > Metazoa > Chordata > Mammalia > Rodentia > Muridae > Meriones > Meriones unguiculatus. Next base: position 76,525,670 of record NC_083354.1, on the reverse strand, counting down.
CAGTGTCCAGTGTTAGGCTCCGTGAACCAGAGCTGGCGCTGTGGCCTGTATAGAAATTGCCCAGCCAGGACTCCCAGGGACCAAGAAACTAGTATAATGGCACATGCAGGAAAGCAGTGGAGAGGACCACAGCCTTGTCATAAGGTGCAGCTGCCAGCCGTAGTGCTGAGAGGAGATTGGGGACTGACTTCATGAGAGGAGCCAGAAATGTAGGACTTTCATGTAAAAAAAAAAAAATTAAACTACATTTTAAACATACTGAACTAACTCAAACATTAAAACACTACATGAAGAAAGCAATCGGAGCACATCTCTTAGACAGAGCTGGAGTTTATTCTATCAATATGGGATCCCTTTCTCAACCTCTGAGACATGACTGTGAAATAATTAATGCTCCTCTTGTGATGAGGGTGGTGTGGGAAACTCCCATCATTTTCCCTGAGAAGGCAGCAATACTATTTTCAGGTCTCCTGACATTGCATCATGTGATAGGATGGGCGGTGCTTCCTGCCCTGCAAAAGATAGGTCTAAATTCTATTCCATGGAACCCGAGGCTGGAACTTTAATTTAAAAAAAATGGTCTGGGTGTAATTAAATCAAAGGCTTTTTGTATGAGATCACCCTGGATTACCTAGGTAGCCTTTACAGAAGACACACAGAGGGTGGGCTGAAGAATATGGGAACGCTTGGACACTGGACAGAGTCTCAAGCCATAGTCCACCCCAAAGCACCAGAAGCTAGAGGAAAAGCAAAGGGCAGAATTCTTCCTGGAGCCCTCAGAGGGAGCACAGTCCTGAGGATGCTGTCGCTTTGTCCTTCTGGCTCGCCAAACTGTGATGAGGTCACCATGCAGGCAAGTATGGGATAGTTTGAAAGAGATAAACAAGGAACCCACACCAGGCACAAGCAGTAGAGGCAATTCCACCAAGAGCCCAAGATGGCCTTGGATGATACTCAGTGTGACTCACCAGTCCTAAACCGTAGATGATGTGACATTCCGGTCCGGAGCCAAGCATCTCTGCAGTTTGATCTGACAGCGATAGACCAGCTATGTTCAGAGGCCATGTACTGTCAGCTTACAGACATGCCTTTCTCCTGGCTCCATTGCCTCAAAAAAAGGGACATTCCAAGCTCAGCTAGAACATGGATAGACAAAGAACTTCAAAACACCACCAGTGGGTTTCATGAGGATGGGTGTTAATAGCATAATTCCTGTGGACAAGTTAATAAAAGGAAAGTTACAGGGCAATTTTGAATGTTTTCAGAGATTTAAGTTTTGTTTGTTTGTTTTTTAATGTGAACTATGTTGAAACCACAATGGTTCCTCATCTTGTTGCTCTAGCTTTGAATAAATGGAGAAGCCTCTCAGCTCTCATACTGCAACACCACAGATCATTTCAACATGAAGAACTGCCATGGTTCCTAAGCTGGTCCTGGAGAGCTAGGAAAGAACTGGGGTGTGGGCAGCCAGAATGCCCAACCAGCCAAATTTGAGGTAGTCTCATGTCAGAGAAACTCAGAAAGCTACGGGACTTTACATAGGCTTGCAAGGAGAATGGTGGGCTGTGACCCTTATTGGAGAGGATTGCAGATGTTTGGCGCATTCCAGATGGAGGATTTGTGATACCCAATAAAGAAGGAATCAGCGCTAACATCTAACCAGCAGGAAACTTCTTAATTTCAAATCCTGTGCTTAACTCTAAAACACTGCCTCTTCTTACTCTTGGAGAAGCTGCTGGTCTCTTCATAAGCGAAACTGAACTTCTCAAATTGCATTTTACAGAAGTCTCCTACCTTGTGAACAGTTTGTAATAGGGCAGTTATTAACATCTAGTTTGTTCACTGGCAACAAAGAGACTAGGGTAGGGAGGGCTTGCTGTACAGATGCTAGCCACAGTGACTGATGGAAAAGGTGGCTCTATGCAATGCATCAGCCGCAGAAGAGAAACGTAAGGAAGAAGGCTGAATTGAAGTTTTTAAGCTAGTGTCAAATCATGACAGAAACCATCTTCATAACCACCTCAAGAGAACTTATAAAACGATTCCATACTTCAAAATATGAAATGTAACACGGCAGATTTTATGGATCTGATGTGTCTGGGAAGGAAGGGCATGACCTCAGAAGCTTTGGGACCTGGCACCATAAGCCTTACAGGGCCACATGAATCCTCATGGCTCAGAAGAAAGTGTTCAAAGTTCCTCTATAAAGCACTTTGGTGTCCTTGGTCAGGGGTGCTTCTGCTTACCTCCCATGGTGTGGTTTCCTGCGTGTACAGAGGGCTTGACAGTCCTTGTGACATATGAGATAAAGCGCTCTTTCCACCGAATTTTCCTCTGGTGATTTTCCAACCAGCTTTGAAACTACCATGCACTGTATTTTCGAGTAAATGAAGTAAATGTGTCTAGCTTTGGCGATGGTGTTATTTGCTGTTGTTTAGTGTTAGAAGTGATTTGAGGGATGTGCCCACGTGTCTGGGGCTTGGAGGGGTGATGTGTTTCACTTCCCTGCCTTTGAGTTCCTACTTAGCACGTGTCTGTTCAGCTCCCCTCATCTCTCTGGGTCTTGTCAGTTTGCTACCAGGTGTTGGGAAGTATACAGGCAGGTATTTCTGGGGTAAGTTATTAGTCATTGTGGGACCTCAGGGTCGGGGGAGGGAATCAGTGAAGTTCATTATCTTTGGGCTCTGTAAGGTTGGGGTGTTTATCTGTTGTTCACTTCTCTCCATTGTCAATGAAATGCTTTGCCGGTGCACTCATATCTTAAAAGCAGAATGAATGCACCAATGTGTTCCTACATGCATACAGTACCTTGTCTGAATTAACTCTTGACACAGCAGATACTTGACCCCTCAGCTCTCACTCGTGTGCTTTCCCCACAGCCTCTTCAGGGCCTTTGTTTGGCAGAATTCTGCAAAAGGCGCGCTGTCTGCTACTGGAACTGTTGGGCTCCTGGTGTGTCAGTATTGATTTGTTTCTAGTGGTCGCTTGTCCTAAACTGTGAGTAGCAAACAAGTAGTTTTGTAACAAAAGTGTTGTGTAGTGCGTGTTGTACGTAAAATTTGGAGGAAAGACCTAATTCAGCAATAACAATACTCCCCACTGCCCCCCCAAAAGCCAGTTATCAGCAATTGTTCAAATTTGTGTGACACTGATGTCACTTCTGTTTCATGGCCCTTTAAACTGCTGTTGCCCCCAAATCTTCTTTTATTAGGAATCCATTTACTGCCTGGCCTTTTCTGACAAGATTTTTTTTTCTTTTCTTTTCTTTTCTTTTCTTTTCTCTTCTCTTCTCTTCTCTTCTTTTCTTTTCTTTTCTTTTCTCGTTTGAGCAGTTTCTAAACAAAACTCTATGATTCAAGAGAAAAATGGGCAACAAAGCAGATTGGTGCCCAGTAAAGGAGAATTGAGGATGGTTCAAGAATGATGAGGACCTAAAGCAAGATCATGGGATTGGGGCAGGGTGGATAACCAGTGAATTTGGTGGGATTAGATGTTCTGATTGTATACAGGGTACAAAAAGAGGGGAGGAAGGAGTGAAAATGACCTCAGGATCCTGGTTACTAGGTGGATGGTAATGGCCTAGGACAAAGAACATGCTGGGGCAGGGGGGAATGAAAACTGAAACTTAGCTATTTTAGAGTTGGTGAGACACTGAGGCAGGTGGCCACTGGGGCTAACTACCTAGATACAGAGACAAGGCTGTGCTCTGGAGGGGACCCGTGCTGAAGCTGAAGGAAAACTGTAGTCAAAGCAAGAGCACGGAGAAGAATCCTGGTGGCCTCCGGCTCACTCCACACCTGCTGGTGTTGTCTCCAGTGGAGGCTGAGAACCCCCACAGAGCCAGAACGCTGCCTGCTGCAGTACCATGGAATGACAACCCACTTCCCACTAGATTCAGGCATATTTTCACAAGCCCCATAATAGACCCTCCAGCCTTCCAGAATCAAAAGTTTGCCTGATTCAAGACACACACACACCCCTCAAAAAAAACATCTAAAAGTCGTGACCCAGATAATGCTTATGTAACAAGTACTGGTAAAATAAAATTTTAAAAAAGTTTTTTTCTTGGAAGTCCTATATCAGACCTCCTATTGAAAGACATCACTTAAAATTCCCTATCTTTAATCAAATGATCAAAGTTCCTTCCAATAAGAAAAGACGCAATGTAAATAAGGAGTAAGATGAAACTCTCTTCATTTCATCAATTACTAGACCAGATTATAAAGAATATAACCTGGAAATACAGTCTGTAAAAGAAACAAGTAATAGCGGAGTTGGGAATCTATAAGCAGGCTAAATCCTCACAACCTGGACCATCCCATTCCTCCCCAGTGATACCATCTCCTTCCTGGTGTTTCTTACCAGGGATAAAGAAATTTGAAAAGGACTATGGCAATTTCAGTGTTTTCTCTTGCATTTTCTTTTTCCAGATGACTCTTTCTCCTCCTCCTCCTCCTCCTCCTCTTTCTTCTTCTTGGTTTTTTCTCTGTGTAGCCCTGGCTGTGCTGGACTCTCTTTGAAAACCAGGCTAGCCTCGAACTCACAGAGATTCACCTGCCTCCTGAGTACTGAGCCTAAAGGCATGTGCCACCACTACCCAGATTGACTAATATTCCATTATTGTCTTATTACAAATGAAAATGATGTAGATTCTCATCAGAAAACACAGATAGCAGAATGACAAAATAAAATTCCTGAACATTCATAGTTTCCACACGCAAAGATGGTTTATGTAAACACTTCACAGAATAGCTTTCATTCATTCTGGACAGAGATAAAAATTACAGACATAGTAATATATTGTAGTTATCAATATTGATACAGTGTTACGGTTTGAATATAAAATGTTTCACACTAGTTCTTGTATTTGAGCACTTCACGCCCAGCTGGTTACCCCGATTTAAGAACCTGTGGAAACTTTTGGAAATAAGCCCTAGCTAGAATGCTCTAGGCCATAAGGGGAGGGCTTGAGGGTTATTGGCCAACTCTGTTTCTGCTAGAAATCTCTACTTCTGAAGCTGGTGACATGCAGAGACCCATGCACAAGATTCCACCACCATGAAGGATGCTGCTCTTCACCCTTTCTTTCTCCCCTTAATATTCATCAGTGTCTCTCCTGAGCAGAGAGCTAAAATAAAACTGTCATCCTTGGAATTGCTTTTATCAGATATTTTACTCATTAAAAAGCAAAAGAAGCTAATGTGCTTGTAGATAAATACAGACTCGGTTAAATTTATACACAACTGCCGGCCTAGCTACTACAAACTACTACAGAAACTGTTAAGAATGAAAATTTTATTTTATTAGGTGGAAGAGCCTGTACTGATGCATGATCTGTCTTTTGCAAATGAAGACCTAGCATGCTTCATAACAAATCCTTACCCACTTAGGGTTGAAATCCCCACTGGGTGTTACCCACCAGCCTCTCCTCACTGTGGTTCTCCAGTGAGCCATTCCTCTGTGGGTATCCCAGTCCAGGAAGACCTCAGATTTTCCTACCACAAAGAACTGGCTGCTCCTTGTGTTTGGGCGAAGGGAACAAGGTCTGCTAATGTCATGCCAGTACATTCAGGCAGCCACTGTGATTTCCTTTTACCCTCTTGGACTCAGGCATGACCTGCAACACCATTCCCAGTGGCAAGCATCCTTCCCAAAATGGAACCAGTTGGGGTCTTGGATGAAATGACAAAAATACTACTATCAACAGATCATAGTCGAAATTGTTATTTATACAGCTCAAGGCATGAGAACCAACCAATCCTTGAAGCAACTCTGGGGCAAATACTGCTGTTATCCCAGTTTACTCATCACGAACTCTAGGCTTAATAAGATATCTGCAGTTTGACTCACGCCAATGGTTACCTGACTCCTGACTGAGAATCCGGCTGTACCGCCTCTGTGTCAGAGGATTTCTTGGGGGTGAGGGGGAGCAGTTAGGAAACTCCAATGGCATGACTCTAGGCCCTAAATTCTTCTTTCCCAAGGTTTCAGTTCTTTCTAGTTGAGAAAGAACTATTAGCTCAGGAGACAACGTTGAGCAAGCAGATTCGAAGCCTGTCTACCACTCATAAGCATGTGTCCATCACAGAAGCTGCTGAGTCGGGCTTTATAAACTCAAAATTACACCATTCTCCCCAGGATGGCTTAGATGTTTGGCTCCATTTGATAACTACTTGGGCTCTGTATATCTAATATTGTGAGTGTTCCTCTTCAAGGTACTGAAAATTGCATTCACAGAGGTCTGGCTTGGCCTTCCCTATCCTGAGCATTCCTTCCCTCTAGGGAAGAATTGACAATTACACAGAAAGACTCTGGATCAGACACACCTGTAAATTTAGTTTAATGTTGCCGACACAGACTGTTTCACAGCAAAGGGCTTCCTATTCCTAAAGATAATTCTTCTTTGTTAAATATCTACCGAAGTTCATTCTTAATAATGTTTCTGATATCCTTCCTTCTCTCCTATCAGGGGATTATTGACGAACTGAGATTAGGCCCCACTGTTCCATGTTTGGGTAAATGTGGATGTTGTTCTCTTGAACCCTGGTTTGATAAGTACTAACAGGAAATTTTAAAAATACTAAATAAGGAATACAAATCTTGGGTCACTCTGCAATGCAGTATCCAAACTGGAGTCTGAAAGCATGTAGCATGTAGCACAGATATGTTACAAGTGTTCTTACCACTTGCCCCAAATCTACATACTAATGATTTCACAAAGAAGATTTATGTGATTCAATTATGAGGGTAGATGTTGGGAGACAATTATCTAAGCCACGGCATTGGAGAGGAGGGTGGAAAAGCACAGGTTACAGGTGACAGGTGGAATCGCCATTTTTCTCTACCTTATATGATCCTGTGGAAGTGGCTTCAGCAACACAGAAAGATTAAACACTGGTCGGGAGAGAAACAGCTCTTTCATTGTAGCTGATAATGAGGTGGGGGTGGGAAGGAGATAAGAATGCCATAAATGGAGTCCTTCTGTTTCGGATATATCATAGCAGGTAGTTTCTGCTGTTCCTGCGAATCAGGGCCAGGACTGAGTGCAAGGGAAGCTTAAGGGAGTGGGAAAGCCCTTCCAGATGGAGGATAAGATGAGAGATGGGCAGATTTTTAAGTGATACATATTACCAAAAGAACAGGGTGGGGTTGGAGGGTCCTAATTGCTTAGGGGCAACAGTGGATAGTTAAGCAACACATTGAAACTAGCAATAACCAGGCCGGTTCCAGGCTGGAGAGTGGGGAGGCAGGTGCAGCAGAAAGACAATAGATAATGATGGATTCATTCCCAGTTTGGATAAGAAAAGAACAAAAGCCACAACTAAGGATTATCAGTCAGGAAAGAGGGCAAGATTGAGGGCCTAGTATACTGAAAAGAAAAACTTGAGTTATAAGCACAGTGGGAATATGGACAGAAGAGAGCAGAAAGAATAAAAGTTGATGAGCAATTGATAAATTATAGCTGAATGTATTGGAGAAGATGAAGCTTCAGTTATTAAAACTCAAAGTGAACCTACCAATGAAATTGGCAGACCAAAGGGAAAGAACATGAGGAAATAAATAAGAAATAAACTCATCTGGAAATGAGTTTATTTCTTAAAATATTTATTTATTTGTTTGTTTGTTTGTTTGTTTACTTATTTATTTATTATGTACACAGTGTTCTGCCTGCAGGCCAGGAGAAGGCACCAATCTCACTGCAGATGGTTGTAAGCCACCATGTGGTTGCTGGGAATTGAACTCAGGACCTCTGGAAGATCAACCAGTGCTCTTAACTTATGAGCCATCTCTCCAGGCCTAGAACTGAGTTTATTGAAAGATCATATTACTGGAATCAAAAATACCTATGATGATGCCAATGGCTCTTTTTTCTTGGTAATATCCTGTTCTTATTTTGATGGTATAGGTCAATTTCAATGCTATCAGAACATGAAAAAAGAAAAACAAATAAATATGTAGACAGAAACCTGAATGTCATCATTGAATACAGAAAATGGCCAAATCTATATGGCCAGCCTAACTTCATCATGTTATGACAATGAGTACCTGTGTATTCTGTGTGCTCTTCCTAGCTATCCATTTCTTGAAGGGAAGTCTGTGACTTACTGTCTGGGTATCCTATCACCAATGCTCACACAGTATCTTGGATCAATAACTGTGTTAAGTAGTCCCATTACATCCTCAGATGCCCATATTCTGTTTGTTACAAAAGCTGCTACTGATGTTTGGATGTCCATACAATTATTATACAGTGCTGTTTCAATCTCCTTGCATAGCTAGAATGTTTGGGTTGCTTGAGATACAAGGTTTAGATGATATTAGAGACAGAGACAAATATCCTATAAGGTCCAAACTTCCTCCTTCAGTGCAGGTCCCAGAACACAAGATATGGCAATAAGCCCTACATTAGAGAGCTGGCTTTCCACCTTACAAATAATATATTTTGACCACTAAACAGTAAATAAGACAGGAGCCAGGCTCACGTTAGATCAAGAACTTATCTATGCACCTTTAGCCCTCCACATATACCCAGAATCCCATCAGCCCTTTCACATTAAGGTTAATTTACTCCATATTTTTATTCTTCTGAAGGCAAGCACTTGGATTAATTCATAAATGATTTACCTCCTAGTTGGGAGATACTATATTGTAGGATAATCTGTTCCGAATGCTGGTGATTTCCAATCCAGAAATGAGAAGTAATGTGGTTTTGATAGCATTCCACTGACTATTCCTAGCCAATCTCCGAAATTGTTGAAGGGTTGGGAACACTTCCACTCAGCGAAGGGACATCATGACAAAAAGGCAAACTTGTAAACACTGGAAGGGCAGGCCCGAGCTGGACCAGGCCAGGCCATCTTCCCCTTGGTGAGCTCTCAGTTTGGAACAGAGAGGGCAGTACCTGGCTAGGGGCAAGGATTGGAGCATACATCAAGACTGAGGGTTTGACAATACATATTTTTTGGTGACCATCTGGGGGTTAAATTAACATATTTAAAGTCCAAAAGGGAATAGAAATTCATTACCAGAATGGGAGAGGTCATTTTTTTCCTGGATCACTCCCAACCAGAAAATTGAGAACAGGATTTGTTGCAGTAAAAACCCAAAGGGATTGTTTTTCCTTCAAGAAAGCCAACAGATGTTTTTGTTCTTTGTAGAGCCAACTCTCGCTTAACCAGCACTTGGACACTTCAATTTTTGGTTATTTTGCCTTTTTCTTTCCGGTGCCTGAGAAATTTTTTATTTCTTTAGACTATCTACCCTGTCTGATCAGAACAAATGATGTTTACTTCCTGTTTATCAACTTTTCCTGAGTTTCTTCTCGCCTTCTTTTCCTTTTTTCACGATATTCTCTTTATTTCCTTCGTGCCAGCATGTAGATGAATCCTTAGAGTTTCGCATTCTCCTCCCCTCTCTCCAGTGCCAGATCACTGCCAAGCACCCCTCTTCAGTGGTCCAATGAGGAATTATGTAAAATAAGGCAACTTTAAGTGCTAGATGGCATGGTCCTATAAATAATGGAAGTCCTAAATCACTTAATCATTTTAATAAAATAAATGATTTATTTTCTAACTTAAAGCACTTAAATATAAATATGTACTTTGTAACTTTTAATTTATTTTTTTATTAATTACAATTTATTCACTTTGTATCCCAGCTGTGGCCCCCTCCCTCATCTCCTCCCAATCCCACCCTCCCTCCCTCTTCTCCTCCTATGCCCCTCCCCGTCCACTGATAGGGGAGGTCCTCCTCCCCTTCCATCTAACCCTATCCTATCAGGTCTCATCAGGACTGGCTGCATCATCTTCCTCTGTTGCCTGTAAGGCTGCTCCCCCCTCAGGGGAAGGTGATCAAAGAGCCAGCCACTGAGTTCATGTCAGAGACAGTCCCTGTACCCCTTACTAGAGAACCCACTTGGATACTGAGCTGCCTATTGGCTACATCTGCACAGGGGTTCTAGGTTATCTGCATGCATGGTCCTTGTTTGGAGTATTGGTCTCTGTAGGCCCTCCCTGAGCCCAGGTTTTTTGGCTCTGTTGGTCTCCTTCTGGAGTTTCTGTTCCCTCCAGGTCTTTCTATCTCCCCCTTCTTCCATACAATTCAAAATCTGGCTGTGAGTCTCAGTATCTCCTTCCATATCCTGGGTAGAATCTTTCAAAGGCCCCCTGTGGAAGGCTTCTGTCCTGTTCCCTGTCTTCTCCTACTTCAGATGTCTATCTTGCTTGCCCTCATGAATGATTAAGCCTCTTTCCTAGTGTCCTCCTTGTTGTTACAAGTTGACTTTTCCATGTGGCTATGGATCTCAGGAATCTCCTAATTTACAAGCTTTCAAAATGATGAAGACAGTGACATCAAATGAGAAAGAAATTTGGAATGAATACAAAAGAAGGAAAGGTGTATGACCATGTCTGCATTTGACTACGAGCTAACACTGATTTGATACAGCTTCGAGATGTGAAGGAGTGTGGGCTTCATATGACCCAGAGCACGGATAATTAGGAGTACTATATAGATAGAACTGAGCCCAAGATTGCAGGGTAATAGCACAGAGTCAGCAGTGAGAGGTAGGAAAAATTCAAACATTCCACAAGGTGACCCTTTTGTTGTGCCACTGGGGAAACGGCTGGTTTTGTTTCTGTCTCCTTTGACAGCTTCCCCCAAAAATTGATGATTGGGTTGAATGAAGACGATGAAGACAAGGGCAACTGAATAAATTTGCTTAAAATAAACCCAGCCATAAACATCCAGGGACTATTTCTTAATTTATTTGTTTGCTTTTTGTTGTTGTTGTGGTGTTGTTTTGTTATTTGTTTGTTTGTTTGTTTGTTATTCCAGACAGGCTCTCTCTGTAGCATTGGCTGTCCTAGAACACATTCTGAAGGCCAGACTGGCCCTGAACTCAGAGATTTGTCTCTGGGGTGCGAGATTAAAGGCCTGTGCCACCATGCCCGGCCCTGTTTGATTATTTACCTGTCACTGATAGCAAACATCGGTTGTAGATTTGCTCGGCTCATAAGGCGCTTTATTTTATTTAGTTACCTGACTTAATCTTCACCACACTTCATAACAACATCATTATTCTAATTTTGCGCAGGAGGAAGTCAGTTCTTAAAAGGATCAGGTAATTTGCCCAAGGCTAAACAAATGGGAGAAACAGAAGAGAAAGCATGCGCACTGGCTATGTCTGGAACTCTTAGCTCCTGCCCGGTTACAGAAAAAGGCACAAAGTATGCTTTCACCACATTAATTTTTTTTTCCTGAAAAATTAAGATCTTTAGCCAGCGTCAGCAGCATGCCCTAGATCCTGTAAATACTTAGTGGAGAAGCCAAAACTACATCCTGTGTTTCATAGCCCCCACCGCTATGACACTGGGCCTTGTGTTTAGTTCCCCTGTCTTTTCCTTAGAAGTCACCCAGTTTGCCTAAATATCTCAAAAGTCCAATCTAGGCAAATAGCTTTGCACTGACAGCTTCTGCTGCCATCTCATACAAGTGCCATCTCATACATGTTCATCCACTTTCTATAACTCTCCAAAAGGCCCAACTTTATAACCCAACAGTGAAAGAATGAGAGAAACCAGGCAACCAGCCACCACAGAGCAAAGCTTCTAACCTTGTCTTTTTAAACTCTGTTGGCTCTTCCCTGAGGACTTCTTTATCTATGCATGGATCTATGTTTGTTTGTTTGGTTGGTTTGGTTTAGTTTGGTTTGGTTTCTGGTGTTTGATTTTCCCTTTTTCTAAAAATCTCCTCTAGTGGAACAATACAGACTGGCCCTTTGTCCCTCTCTTCTGTCTGGTGCCACAAGCCCCCAAGTACTTTCTTAGTATGAGTAAACTCTGCTCTGACGCCCTACACAAAACACCTAACCTGCTCCAACACTTACCCTACAGGCCTTGCCACCTTCCTACCTCCCTTGCCTTTTCCCCCTTTCCACAAAAGCAGAGTGAGGATTCCAAGATATGAACCTAGACAGAAAAGCTACCACATCCCAAGCTCACCGTATCTTACACCCAGTTTCGTTTTCTCTAGAGATATCGAGTTTTCAGAGAACTCACTTCACCTAAATGCTTTTTTGAAATGACCTGATCATAAATAGACCAGACTTTAATGTTTAAAACTATAGAATAAAACAAAACAAAGCAACAACGTCTTATGTCTCAGAAATTGGAGACATTTTCTACCTAATAAAACAAAGGAGAAATCCAATCAGAAATCAAGAATGAGGGCGATAACTCATGCAGGGCTGACAGAAAATTAATATTACATTGTTAAAAGGAAAACTTCGAGACAGCCACTTCAACAGAGTTTCTTGGAGTATTAAAAACCCTGAATAAGGCAGCATTTAGAATGACGGAAGCACAGAGAGGTCCAGATTGCAATGTGAACAGCAGGCTTTGAGACACAATGAAGAGAACTACACTGCATGAGTGAGTGCAGCTCACCATTGGCTTGATTTGGTGTCATCTAGTGAAAGCCTTAAGACAGAAGATAGTTGGTTGTATCCTAGTAGATTTGTTTGCATGCATAGGAACCCAAAACATTAAAGCCTAATGTCCACACAATTAATTAATTTGATATGATAAATAGGAAACAAAGAGCTGCTTCAGAAGCTTATGAAATGAGCTGCCAAAGAAACCCAAGCAAAATTATAAAAGTATCACTTAATTAATTATAGACTAAAACTATGATAAAAACCAAGAAGTAAATCCAAGAAGAAACTCAACAGAAGAGGAAAACCACCAGCTAATCTTATCAACAACAAACTAAAGTAGGCAAAAGTAGTTCACAGGGACAAATGAAAGGGAAATAATCAGACCTTCAAAGTAAATACAAATAATAGTAAAATAAAGGTTAAAAAAAAAAAAAAGGACCGTAGGTCAAATGTGGTCCTTCAGAACAGATTCCAGAAGAAATGGTAAAAACCCAATAGATTGATTTCCCAAACAGAATTGTAGATACCTGCTAAAGAATTATTTCCTAAAACATCTTCTTTTACATTTCTGAGACCTTTTGGGTCCCATTGAGATGAGTATTTTTCTATTAATGAACTATTGAAAGTACCTTTCCACAATTGGTTAGTATAAAATCTAACCATGTAATATAATCTTGGCCTAATATTGTTTTTTATTCAGGAAGTCATGACTGAAATGATCTCAAAGTCGTACAGAGGGAATTGAGATTAGCTGAATAATGATGTGGGTGGAGGGGGAAATCTAATCAATGTCTTATCAATGCTATATGAAAGTATTTATACCAGGGATCAAATATTGTAAAAGTTCATAAAAATACTAAAAAGATAGAATGTTTATATAACATTGAAGCATAAAATAATTCTAAGTATTAAATAAATCTAGAAACTATACTTAAAATTGAAAATTAGAACATAAAAGTCAATTTTCTATATTAAAAAATACCACCAACAAAAAAATAGAAAAATTATTAATCAGGTAAAATATTTAACAAAGGGCTCCCTTCCATAATACTTAGTTATTAAAAACCTATTTTCTAAAATCAAGTTATGCATTTGAAACCTTCAAAGACACTTCCCTTAACAAATGAAATCGGCTTTTAAACACTTAGGAAATCCTTAGTCTCATTCATCATAGCCATGCAAATTTGACTATCATGCATACTGTCTTAACAGCACAGAGGTTGTGAGTGTATAGAGATATAACCACTCTGAAATGTATTTTGGTAGGCATCCCATAACCTCTTAGGATAGCAATGTGCAAAATAACAGTAATAATAATAACAAAAAGGGAAATACACCGATCTTAACATAGCAATTTTAATTAAATTGTATATTCACTTTATATCCTGATCATAGCCCCCTCCCTCCTCTCATTCTTGTTCCACCCTCCCATACTCCTCCTCCAACTATTCCTCAGAAAAGGGGATCCCCCTCTATCCACCCACCCACCCCAGCTCATCAAATCACAGCAGGACTGAGAGCATCCTCTTCCCCTGAGGTCTGGAGAGGCAGCCTTGCCAGGGGGAAGTGATCAAAAACCAGGCAAGAGTCCATGTCAGAAACAGCCTCCACTCTCCTTACTTGGGAATCCGCATGAAGCCTGAGGTGCCTATTGGCTACATCTGTGTAGGGGCTGAGGTCCAGTCCATGTATGGTTCTTAGTTGGTGCTTCAGCCCCTCTGGGCCCTGCTTAGTTGGCTCTGTTGGTTTTCTTGTAGAGTTCCTGTCTCCTCCAGGTCCTCCTATTCTTCCCCCCACTTTTCCACAAGACTCCTTACATTTCCCCACAATGCTTGGATGTGAGTGTCAGCATCTGTTTCAATCCAATGCTGGGTAGAGTTTCTCAGAGGTCAGGTATGCTAGGCTCCTGTCTGCAAGCATAGCAGAGTATCGTGATGCCACCAACACACACCATCTTCCGAGGCCTAATCACCACCCTCCTTTCTTTCTGTGCTCCCTCTCCTACCTTGTTCCCTCTCTTCAGCCACTTCCGCTGTCTATTCTACTTCCCCTTCTAGTTGAGATTTAAGCCTCCTCCCTTGGGTCTTCCTTGTTACTCTGCACACAGCTGAAGTCCAAGTGGATCAAAGACCTCAACACAAAACCAGATACATTAAATCTATTAGAAGAGAAAGTGTGAAAGAGCCTTGAACTCATCAGCACAGGAGGCAACTTCCTGAACAGAACACCAACAGGTCAGGCTCTAAGATCAACAACTGATAAATGGGACCTTTTGAAACTTCTTTTAAGGCTAAGGACACTGTCAATAGAACAAAAAGGCAGACTACAGATTGGGAAAAGATCTTCACCAGTCCTACATCCAACAAAGGGCTAACATCCAAAATATTAAAACTCAAGAAATTAAACACAAACAAACAAAATAATCCAATTAAAAATGGGTACAGAGCTGAACAGACAATTCTCAACAGAGGAATCTCAAATAGCAGAGAGGAAATGCTCAATGTCTTTAGCTATCAGGGAAATGTGATCAAAGTGACTCTGAGATTCCATCTTACACCTGTCAGAATGGCTAAGATAAAAAAAAAAACTCAAGTGACAGCACATGCTGGTGAGGATGTGGAGAAAGGGGACACTTTCTGCTGGCAAAAATGTGGAGAAAGGGGAACACTCCTCCATTGCTTGTTGGGAGTGCAAACTTGTACAACCACTTAGGAAATCAATCTGGCACTTACTCAGAAAATTGGGTTAGCTCTACCACAAGACTCAGCTATACCATTCCTGGGCATATACCCAAAAGATGCCCCACCATACAATAAGAACATTTGCTCAACTATGTTCATATAGCTTTATTCATAATAGCCAGAATCTGAAAACAACCTAGATGTCCCTCAACCAAAGAATGGATAAAGAAACTGTGTGGTATATTTACACAATGGAATACTACTCAGCTATTAAAAACAAGGAAATCATGAAATTGTAGGCAAATGGATGGAACTAGAAGAGATCATCCTGAGTGAGGTAACCCAAACCCAGAAAGACACACATGCTATGTGCTCACTTATAAGCAGATTTTAGCAAGATAGTACAGAATAAACATACTACAACTCACAGATCCAAAGAAAATAAGTAACATAGCAATAGATTTTTATTTTCTTTAAGACAGAGTTTCACTATGTAACAGTCCTGGCTGTCCTGAAAGTTGCTTTGTAGACCGGGCTGGCCTTGCACTCAGAAAAATATCTGCCTGACTGTGCCTACAGAGTGCTGGGATTAAAGGCATACACCATCACAGACAACTTTTGAACAAAGCAATTCTACATTTATAGAAAAAGTCAAACATAAAATCAGTATTAATAGTTGATAGTAGTAGAAAATTAGTGAAAATAATCTAAGTGTCTACCATTGGGAAAGTAGTTAAATACAACATGAAGTTCTCAAATGTGAAACACCATGTGGACATTGAAAAACAGCAAGGTAGTTGGTTGTTAAGTTAAACCAGTACAGATAGAACTGACATATTACATAACATGATTGGGGGGATGAAATAACAGTGACTTTTGTTAATTACATTCAATAAGGAAAGTTTTCTACCTCTGGAAAAAACAATAGAAACTTTTTTGATCACTCAATAAACACACAATTTTATATCACTTTAGATCACCAGTGAAATCCCAATTAAGATGTTTAAATGTACAGTTCTATGTCAGAGTTAACAGTGGCAACTTAGAGTCCCTAATGTCTTCTCTGCTCAGGGAAGGTGTTGGCGTGGCTTTTCCTGAGGAAATGTGAACCAGCATTTGCTCTCCACAGATGAAAAAAAAAGTATTTCATCAAACTCCAGCTTGGTGAACCACTACATTTGTTGGGATTCCTCACAGGCGCATGGGAAATTGATACTTTGGAGAACATGAACAATTGGTTCAAAAACAGCTTCATGGATGAAACATCCTACCCCATCATGGCTGACAATTCAAAAAAGTTTTATCACTGTAGTTCTCTGTACAATATAATCTACAATTATATCTAACAAAATTAGTGAGGAGGTTTTCATAAAACTGTCAAATTTTACTAATAATATCCATTAAATTAATAAGAATTACTAAATGTGCCTTTATGTAGGAGTAAACAGGTGAACCAAAAAAATAAAAGTACAAGGAAAATTATGAAAACCTTAGGCTTCTGAGCTCACTATCTGATAAAAGTGAACCTGGAATCATAGATGGTAATGTGTTATTTAGAAAGTGATGTCCAAAAAGCAGACCATTCATTTGGAGAAGTATATTTATCCCTAAACTAAGTTTAAATTAAAATTTTAGATGAAATAAATAAAGATACAACAGAGGTGAATTATTCTTACTGCCGACATGTCAGTGGTGAACATAAGTTACATGAAAAATAATCGATGATCTGATAACACAGTGGAGAAACTCACTACTAAAGAGAATTATCCAGCAAAACATGGAAACTGAATACATTTTCCAAGACAAAGGAAGTGTTTTTCTAGCAGGTAATTGCTTCTGTGGTCCTATCCCTAAACCATCCTTCTTCATCAAGGAGATTTGGAGCCTGTCACGTGTTTATCTAGTTTTGGCTGAGGCCAATAGTCCATTGTCCACAATGACATTTGAGACAGGTCTGTTAAAAAACTTTCATTGTAAACCTTAATGCAGCCAGTGCCAGCCAACTGTTGTATGTGCTCTAACTGACTTATTCTTTGCATTCCCAGGTTAAACTTTTCTAAATCCAATTTTAGAGTACTTTTATCCAGAAAGTTTAGAAAAGATGAAAAGTTTAGAAAAGATTGTGTTACTTTAAAACAGAGAAAAATGAGCTGAAACTGGGCTGGAAGTTTCTTTCCTGTTGGATAATCCTCACTACGCCAAAAGGTGCTGTGCAGGCTGCAGAATGAAATTGTTCTTGGCACCGTTATTTAGTTGTGAACCCAAGTGCAGCAATACCCACCAATCAGGGAAGGGAAGGGCCCCGGTGCAGTAATGGCAAGTCTGTTATGGGAGTGACCAATTCAGCGCTTTCTACTTGAATTGAGCGCCACTCTAAGGGAGGGAAGCCACTTCTAAAATTGTGAACCCAGTTAGAAGCCTGGGGCTGGGAAGGTCCTGGGGAAGCTGCTGCTGTCACTTTGTGAAATAGCCATGAGAGTCTCATCAATTTGCCTTCTAAATAGCTATGTTTACACCCATAGATTTGTGCTGCCGACAACTTCGCTGCGTTTTGAAGTATTCAGACTTAACAGCAGAGACTCATCACTGGTCAAAGAATGAGAATGAAGGATTGTTAAATCCCAATCGTAAATGAGATACCTATATCATCGCTTCCAAAACTCAGGGAACATTAAAAAAGAAGGGGCAGAAAGAAGGTAAAAGCCAGGAGAGATGGGGTCGAGGAACATTGACTTCTGAATGCAGTTGTTGGCCTTTACCTGTTGAATGTCTGTGCAAGCACACAATGATTTTTAATTAATTAGTTAGTTAGTTAGTTAATTGGCTGTTGTACATTCAGAAACCTTTTGTTTTTCCTGTAGTTTGTGACCCGCATCTTTAATTAGGTGACCCACCTTTGGCTTACAATCCCAGTTTTAAAAACTGGTACTATGCAATATTTTCATTTAGAGCATGGACCTTAACAGATTGATAAAATTGGTTTCAACCACTGGGCTGTGAAACCTAGGAAACAGAGTTTCCCACTGCCTTCCTTGCAGAGCAGAGAAGCGGGCCAGTGAGGTGCCCTAGCTCCAGCAATGAGTGACACGTGATTAACTGCTATCACTTCCATCATCTTCCACACCATTATTATTAACTAACATCTGCTCTGTTGTCAGTTTTCTTCTTTTAATGCGATTCCCAGGATAGCTGCTAAACTTACTCTTCATTTTTACCTTGGACAATGGTACATCAAATGTCTAAAATTGAAAAAAAAAAAAAAGTTTCCCATCAGGTCATTGAATTTTCCATCTAAAGAACCTTGTAAATCTGAGTCAAGGAAGAAAGGAAAGGCAAGATGATAATGAGGAAAGCCCTTCCCACTGAACCTCCTTGTAGCTCAAGGTCTTGAAAAGCCCGTTGATGGAATGCCACCCCTGTGTCACAGCTAAAAATGTAACATAAATGTTTTTGCCAGTTAGCTTTATGCTACAGATGTTTTTTTAAAGACTTCCTGTTGAAACAGCCAATCCACTCCTGAATTAAAAAAAAAAAAAAGAACTTTTGGCAGTCCTCAAAGTGTCAACTAATTAGATCCAAATTGCAGCTGAGTGTTTTGAAATGTATGCATCACCCACGTGAATAACTGAGAGAATTTATTAGAAATGGGATTTCCGTGGCTGTGAAAGGACACGAATGTCACGGGAATAAACCGACTTGCTCACATTTGTAAAGCGCTCGCGAGAGCTCCCCTCCCGAGGGACAGGATAAAATGGCATGAATGATGGGTTTCCCCGACAGTGCGCTCGGAAAAGGCCCTAGCTCACGAGGCAGAAAACCACGAGCAGGATGCGTTCTGCTCCCGTTTCTGCTCCCAACTTTGTGATGCATCCCAGTTTGCTTTTGTGTGTGTGCGTAAATTAGTCCCTCGTCCTGTGAGATTTAGCCTTCCTAAGAATTACTTTTAAACCTGAGTTGCGAGGCCTGTGAGATGGCTAGGTGTGCGGTCAAGTGCCTTCCACCAAGACCGATGGCTTGAATTTGATTCCCAGAACCCACATAGTGGGAGGTGACAGCCGACTCCCGCAAGCTGTCCTCTGACCCTCACGTGCACACTGTGGCACGCACGCACACGCACATGCACACTCAAAGATAAATGAAATGTAATTTTCTTATTGAAATACCAAACAACTGAGTGTGACTACAGAGATGCTGTCGCATGGAAGCAGCCATCGTATCCATAGTTAAACATGGGCTCACAGGGCAGCTTGACGCCTAAGCTGCTCCCACAACGGTGTCTAGAGGGATCACTTAGACTTAACATTTGGGATTTCCTTCTGCTTTGTTATGAGATCGTGACTAAGAAGACAGCTTGACTCGCTATTCTGCGTGATCTCCAGTCTTAGCCTGAAAGGGAGCTGTTTAGATTTGTTGAGCTGATTCTACTGTCACGTTTTGAGGGGCTTTTGTATGTCTCCTATCATGCCATGGTTTCATCACCTATTTAGTACTGACTGATTCGAGCGCAGGGCTTTTCCCTGCTTGCAGGGGTATGCAGCGGCATCTCTTGTCTTCTGTTCATTAAATTCCCATGCTCTCAACCCATTGCAACAACCAGTAATGTCTACAGGTAATTGCCAGCAGTTCCTAGAAGGGAGCGTGGGCAATATTCTCCTCCATTTGAGAACCACTGCATATGTTGTATGTATTTCAATAAATACATGTATTTCAAAACGGTGAGAAGAAGCGGGGCTAGAGAGATGGCTCAGCAGTTAGGAACACACACTGCTCTTGCAGAGGACCTGAGTTCAGTTCTTACAACCAGTGTCAGGTAGTCAGGACTGTCCAGCTGTGGGGAATGTGAAACGCTCCTTGGGAACCTACATTCGCTCGTATGTGCACATTCCCTCAAAGACAGACAGACATAATTTCTTAAAAAATGAAAAACTACAAAATAGCAAGAAGAGTAGCAACATTGCCTTTAATCTTTAACATCAAATGACAGAAAACTGACAGATTCTCAAATATGCTTCTGTCTTTCAGTCCATATGTACAGTTTTGCTCAATACATATGAAAAAAAATTCTACAGTAATAGGTAAAGTGAAACTGGAGTAGAGTACTGGCCTTTTAAACAGTTATGTATATTTTTTAATACCATCACCAAACTCACCCTTTAGTAGTTTTTAAAATATTGCTTTGTCAAATTCAAATTATTTTGTCTACTTTGTTGTTTTCTGTTTTGTTTTCCCCATATTCATGCTTTGGTCATTGAAAAATATTAGTTTATCAAAGTTTGCTGTTCTTTCAAAGCCTGACACATTCTATCAATTGAATTACCATTTTAATATAAAAACTCACAATTATTAGCATCATCACCAATCTCATGAGTGATGCCTTTCATCCCCCAGAATGTGGTCAAGCTCATGGCAATGGATGGGAACCTTATAAAGCTCTTATCCCACTAGTTGATTGTTGGCAAAAGGGACAGGCTCACTCCTTTTATCTTTTGAGAAAATTTCTAATTAGCACTTAAGGATAAATGACCATAATTTGTCCTGCAGTCATTCAAGTAAAAGAATGTATTGCGAGAATGGTTTATTTACCTTGTACCTTCTCCAGTTAAACATACTTTCTTCAAGTCAGCCACATTCCTCAGAACATAGCAGAAGCATTTTTTTTTTTCATGTATGCTTCCCATTTTGCCACACAGAATTTTCTGTGCCTTGTGCACTTTAAATGGAGTTGAGGCTTAGGAGATGCTGCAAACATTCTCACGTGGAGCTCGTGTTTTTCTCACTGCAAATCCTGGTGTTAACGAGTGTTGTATCTGTTGCCTTCAGTGCCTGCCGTCATCTTGCTTTGTCTAAGCCTCTAACTCCCTTGGTACAAATGTCAGCATGATAGAAAGAGGAAGAGTAATGGCTTGGCATCATTACAAATTCTAACTCCAGCCTCGGGGACCCATGGGGTATGCCTTGAGAGAACTATCTGTCTGTGCAGATCCTCACACCGCACACAGTTGGAATAACATAAAAGTTGCCTTCTGGTAGATTTGCGCTTTGCAGGCCCACTTCAGCAAACTAGGCAAGGATATCCCAGGAAGGGCACGTAGCTTCTTAGGGACAACCCCCCACTCCCATCAAAACTGCTACAAGATATGGTTATCCCTTTCACAAGACCCTCAGAAGTAAGAAGTGTCTCCAAAGTGTCTTCATTTCTACTAGAAAATTGATTTTGTGAACTGTCTTTTTATCTTTTTTTTCAACCATTTCCACAGTTACCCTAGACATTCCTGGAAAAATGAGTTTCAGAACCTGTGTGTCAGCACTTCTGGGATTTGTACCAAACGTGGCTTTCCCTCCGACCCCTTTAAACCATGGATCCTAATTCCAATGGATTTGGTAAAGAAGTATGCATTCAGTCAGCTGCCAGGGTGGAGCTTTTCACACATTAGGCACTCGATAAATATCTGTTGACTATAACATTTAACTGATTTAATCCCTTATATAATCTTGATAGGTTTATGATCTTACATATGGCTCTCTCTTCATGCATCTACACTGAAGAGGGGCTATTCTTTAGCCCGTAGGCATTTAGAGGTAAAAGAAAGACTTTCTGTAGAAGGAAGAAAAGGTAAGGACACTGTTTGCTTCTGAAGGATAAATCTGCTCCCAGGGTTGTCCCAGGGTAGCTGGCACTCTGACTACCCCTCTATCTGTCCAGCTGCTGAAGGAGTCTCTCCAAGACAGATGATGCATCAAGACCAAATGTAACGGTAAAAGCCTTTAAAATTCCCTGTAAAAACAGATGGACCTTGTATCCAGAAAGACCTGACAACCCTCAGCTAAGGTACACAGGAGAAAATGGAAGATAGTATTCAACAAGGGAAAAGAAACAACGAGAGTCCACAAGATTTCCCAAGATAGGATTGGATTCCTGAGATAGCAATGCTTCGGCAAATCATTGTGGACCCAGAAGACGGATAACAGATGGAAAACAGAACATAGAAACTTCAGATGGATTTGGTAATATAGAGTGATGTTCTAGGAACTCAATTACAGTTAAGATGACTTACAGTTGAGTGCAAAAGAAGCAGTTCACATGGCAAAGTACTGTCCTTGTATGAAGATTAAAAGCCATCAATTTTTATTTTTCATTGAAGTGATTTGAGACAAAGCATGTATGAAACTTTGTTTATAATTTCGTATGGTTTATAATGAAGAATAATTAATCCCCTCTGTCCAGTTAATCAGGAAATAAAACGCAGCCACGGTGCTTTGTGGCTTAGCACAAGGCAACATTTAAACGACCCTGTGACTGGCATCACTACACATTGATGTAGCCAAAAAGCTGGAAATGTTTATGTTGGGAGGGTAGAGTCAGAGAAACTGCAAATGTGGCATCATTTAGGGCTGGCAGCCATAAGAGCTAAGTCCTCGTCTAGCAGAGAAAGTCAGTCTAAGTCAAGAAGTTAAATTCTGTGTGTGTGCTTCAGAAAGCGGAAGTTAGAGCTGGAAGTTCCTCCAGGTAGCAGACGTTAAAATGGGCACACTTAGAGGAGAGTGACTGTGGAGTTTCACTATATCGCTCCTGGGAAAAATGTACACTTAAAGTTTCACGCACAAGTTATATTAATAAAGTTAAAATAGCTAGTGGCTTTCGGTCTTCATCCAAGGACCACACCCTGTCACCATCCCATCTCTAAAACAAACAAACAAGAACCTGTCAAAGATGTTTCACGTTGCGTGGACAGGGGTCTGACTGCAAAACCGGACTTTTCGCCTGAGTGTTTCTGGTAAGCCACACTATTTGCACTGTCTCTGAGGACACAGCCCTGACTCTCTGTGGCTCTTCTCTTATCAGAATGTACCTGCCGTGCATCATTTCTCCTCAGAATTCTGCCCTTATGTTTCTGCTGAATTCAATATCATGTCTAACTTTCACACAAATCTGTCTTCTGCGTCTTTTGCCAGGCTGACCTATTCCTTGATTTGGCCAAATTAAATTCTCTTCCTCCCTAACTCACCAGCCTTTGGCTATCAAATTTCTGCTAAGAGTTCAAATCCCATTTCTGTATGGAAACTGCTCTTGACTCTTTGGGTAGAAGTGACCGGTTCTATTCAATACCTTGTGTTTTAATGGTCTTTCAGCTTCTTGAGAAATAGACCGTGTTACTTCCATTTTCTCATTGCCCTGTAAAACAGCAACGCCTGACAGAAACAACCCAAGAAAAGAGAGGTTTATTTTGGCTCACAGTTTCAAAGGGGGCAGTCCATTAGGGTGGTGGTGGGAGAGGTGGATCGCAGACTTCACCACAGCAGGAGTGCATGAGAGCGGCTCCTTGAATCTTGGGAGACAAAATGCAGAGAACTTGGCCAGAAATAAGGCCTGCCCATAACCCTCAGGCTACACTCCTAGTGTCTTATATAGACCAGCTAGGCCAAAGTACATCCCAAAGGTTCCAAAGCCTCCCAAAATAGTACCACCACTAGCGACCAAGTGTTCAAACACATGATCCTGTGGGGAACATTTTATGTTTGAATCATGACAGATGGAAAATGTGGCATCATCTGCATGCAGATCATAGAATAAAACAAACATCCAAAAGTTTACCTCCTCCCAACAAAAGCAACACAGCATCACTTTCCAAAACTGCATCTTTCCATTCCCACTCCTCAGTGAACTGCTGCTGTCTGTGATTTTGTTTTCTTTCTCTTATGATTTTTTTTAATCATCTCTAGATGTATCACTAAACAATGTATTTGTTCTGCCTTGAATTTTATATAAATGTAATCTACCTTGTCAGGTTTTGGTTTTCCTTCTGTCACTGTTTTTGAGACTTGGCTATGTTGATGAACATAACTGTTATTAATTATTTGTCATCATACAGTGTCCAATAGTCTGAGCATCCTATGAGTTATTTAGTTTCCTACTGTGCCATGAGAGGTGTTATTAATATTTTATGGTGATTTGTATCAGTATATATTTCCCTATATTATATGCATCTCAGGGAGTGTGTGTGTGTGTGTGTGTGTGTGTGTGTGTGTGGTATGTCTGTGTGTATTTAAGATCTCCCTAGAACATGGTACAGTTCTTGGACCAGTATCTTGACAAGTAATAATACATTCTCAACTCTAACTTCGGACCTATTCACTCAGGACCTCTCAGAGTAAGGGCCGGCAGTTTCTGTTTCAAACATTCTTCCTATGACTCTAATGCACACTTGGATATTTTCAAATCTAATGTGTTGATAAGCTTGTTAGTTCTGCCAGAATGTTCTCTTCATATTTACTCCATATATACTGAAGCTGTATCATTGCATTGTTTAAATTAGAACTGTGACATTTTTCTGGTGAAGTAATGTTTTTGCAAAGATATAGTGACAATTTGTTTCTAGTAACGCTGTTAAAACAGCTCTAGTTCAGTTTCTTATGTCACTTACCATCATCTAATTTTCTATCCTGACTTCTAATCTTGCTCTGTACTCAAGTTTTTGTCAAATGTAACTCTTCTAAAACAGCATATCACTTTTTTTTTTGTCTTCCAAGACAAAGATTCTCTGTGTAGCCTTGACTATCTTGGACTCATTTTGTAAGCCAGTCTGGCCTCGAACTCACAGAGATCCAACTGCTTCTGCCTCCCTGAATGCCGGGATTACAGGTGTGTGCCACCATTACAGTCTTGTAATTGATGGGTTTTGTCCTGCTACATTCTTTATTATTTATTCAAAATCACTTCTACATTTCATATTCTATTGACTCAGATTTCTCTTTTTTTAATTTTTCTTTTATCTTGTTTCTTCCTTAGAGATTTATGTTTCCCTTTCTCCATGTTTCCTTTTGTTTGTTTTAGAGTTTTAGTTTTTAGCCTAGGCATCATAACATGTGATTTGTTTTTAAAAGTCTAAATGTATTTGACACTTGCACTATGAAGAATGAGAAATGTTCATTTTGAATGTTAAGTGACACTCCTGACATGCCTTTTTAATCAATAACTTTTATGTTTAATTGTTCTAACTTGGACATTTATTATTGTATTATTTTATTCATTGTTCATTTTTAGATACCAGGCATTTTTTTTAATTCCTTGTTAGGATATTTCTTTGAAAATCAGATCTTCTGAGGTCTGTTTCCTTTTTCACAAAATTTGTCACATAGAAGTTTGCTTAGTGAAGATTTGGATGTGGGAAATAATTTGGTTCTTTTTATTTTTAAAGTGGCATTTTGCTGTATAAACAAGTCTATGATGAGAAGTGTGGGAGGGTTGTTGTTTTGTTTTGTTTTTCATCTCTATAAATTTTAAAACCATATTCCTGGGTACTGAGGATATAGCTCGGTCACTGCGCGCTTGCCATGCATGCATGAGCCCCATGTCCTGTGTCCACCACCGCAGAGAAAGAAAGAGAGCAATGTCCTACTGCTGTCTCGCTTTCGTGTGGCTGCTGAAAACTCAGCTGTCAGCTTGTCTTACCTTTGCTGGACTCCTTTCGTTCTGAGCACCCGCTCTGTTTGTTTTGTTGCTAAGCTTCTAGGTTTCTATTTTCAGTTAATGTGCCCAAAAGTGTGTTGGGAGGCCTGAATCTAAGAATCTGTCTTTTAATAAAGGTAACAATTCAATTTGACATATTCCATATTATTTTGACTATTTTTTAAAACTCAATCACTTTTTTTTTTCAAATACTGTTTCTCCTTTATTCTTTCTATTGTCTTTTCTGCCAATTATGGTGACACAAGGTTGTCTTATCCCATCTCAATATCTCTTTATTTATTTTATATTTTTATTCCTTTTTAACAATTTATATATTTTTAAAGACTATTTTTTTCAGCCATACTTTGATAAACCTAGAATCCCTGCATTTGTGGGCCTTTATCTATAATTGTTGGGTTTTGTTTTTCTTTTTAATTTATTTTTGGTGTACTGTTTTTTTCCATATAATTGTATTTACATTTTGTTGATATGGCAAGGAATGAAAGAGGGAAGGAAGGAGGAAGGAAAGAGAGAGAGAGAAGGAGAGAGAATATACATGGGCTCCAGATGTCCCATGAAACTTTACATGTACAAATTTATATGTGGTCTGGGCTTAAAGAGGGTTTGTATTTGCTTCTGCCAGGCATTTGAGGGCAATACAGCTTAAGCCTCCTTAAAACAGTGATTCTCAACTTGTGGGTAGCAACCTTCTTGGGGCTGCATATCAGATATTGTATATATCAGATATTTACATTATGATTCATAACAGTAGCAAAATTATAGTTAGGGAGGTTGAGAACCACTGCCTTAAATAGTATAGATAATGGCGATGATGGTGGCCAAACTATGCGGTTAGAAATTATCATAGGAAATATTTTAAAGAACATTCCATCCTTATCTTTCACTTGTGTTTCCCTGCCTCCATTCAATAGCATGCCTTAACAAAAGCAATCTCTGCCTTCTGATATCACTTTGAACTGGTAACTATTAAATGACATAAATAAGCTAAAGAAAATCTAAAGACTGGTTGATTATAATATCGGGTTATTAATGAAACTTTGCTAGCATCTGGGTGTTTGCTTTTCAAGTAAGTTTTGGAGCATTGCCTGAGGTGACGATAGCTGAATGAATTGATTTCAGAATGTTTAGGCTCAAAGCATGGGCAAGGAAAACACAAAAGTTCCGACTCCACATTAAATATTTACACAGCAGTTAAGATCCAAAGATGTAGGAACTTGAAAACGTGGGTGTACTTGCCTATGTGGGCGCACACAGAATGGAGTTAGCAATTCTCTGCAAAAGAGACAATAAGGCTTCGAAATATGCTGAACAAAAATCACCCATGTGCCTTCCACTTGAAAATAGGAGGGGCAGGCTTAATGCTAGCCTGTATATGCAAAAGAAATATCACGGAGGGGCACTCAGGAAGCTGAAAGCACAAGCCACCTTTGGAGACGGGGACAGGGTAATGGGCAGCAGGGATGGGGATTTTCCCATGTATACCTTTTTGAATCTCTTGAGTTCTTAGCCATGAAAACATAGTATCTTTTCACGTGGGTGGAAATGCAATAGATAGATATGAAGAGAGTAAGGGAGTGAGCGACTCCCCACTCCCCCTGGCTGCTGCATGGACCTCTGTGCCTTCCTTTCCTTGTCTGTAAAATGGGTGAACAATATTTGCTCGCTGGGACTTGGGAATTGAGATCACAATTGCAATGAAATTGGCCACATAGTAAATACATTGTTTTTATTGGAAGCTTTTTGATCTTGGAAGCTCGCCTTTATCTGTAACTGGATTTTTGCCAGGGGTCTCCTGCTTATCTCCTGGGGCGGGGGAGGGGTTATTCTGCAGGATTTTAAGGCTCTTGTGCTCTAAGTTTCTATATTTATAAAAATATGAAGAACACCATCATAATTCAGTCATCGTGCTGGTTATTTACTGGCATTAGGTAATTGCTCTTAATTACTTAAGTATGCTAATGGTATTGTTTCATCTAAATGAGTCTTTCTAGTTTATAAATGTATACCAAACTATTTATGAACAAAAATGTATTAGACTTGCTTCAAAATAGTAAAGGGAGAAAAGCATAGGAGAGTGCATGAAACAGAAGTGACCTTGAGTTGACAATGGTCATAACTGAGCAGTGGGTATAAGGGGCTCATTGTACAATTCTCCTCCTTTGTGTATTATTGTGTTTTTTCCTGATTAATAGTATTTTGGATTTCTTTTTCCAAGGGACGGTGGTTAGGTAAGAATAAGCCATTTCCTTAGGTTGCCTCAATTACACAATCCTGGACTGCAGGCCCCAGCTGAAGAGCCAGTGGTGTGGTCACGGCTGGAGTCTCATCAGTATTTTTATTGGCCTTAGATGAATGAGCAGGAACAAAGACTTAGGCAAGGAAGTGGATTTAACTGATACATATGAGGAAAATAATTCTTTTTGTAAGAGTTTTCCTAATTAAAATCTCAAGGTTTTGATGTCTGTAGAGACACTAGCCCCCACAGGTTACAGAAACTCCAAGTTCTGACACCTGACATTCATGGCTCTCAGCCAGGAGCCAACCAAACTCTGAATGATAGTGGGAGAGTCTTTCTGTTGTTAAATATCAGCAGCCATTTTGCCCATATTCTAAGCTTCAGCTTTGAACACCATTTAAATAGCATCGAGAAAGGCAGGTGCTTTCTTCCATCTTTGCAAATGTCTTTCTTCTGATCAATTATCTCTTCATCTTTTAACCTGAAAGAACCGACCGTGAGCTATCAGTTATGTGTGTGCCATCAGTACTATTAGAGCTGCACAGACTTAGAAGCAGAGCCTAAAAAAGTTTCCTTCTCCGCCCCCCCCAACCCGTTCCCACCTCTGTCTCCATGGAGATGAGGTCAGGGGTTACAGGGAGCTCCTCAGAGAGCCAGCAGCTGAGAATGAGAAAATTCACTTAGGGAGCTCAGCTGAAAGCTATAAACTCCTCTACAAAGACCAGCTGAGTGTGTTGGCCTCAGCATCTGGGATGCTTTGCACACTGATAAATAGGGGGCTTTTTGTTTTTGTCTTTTGGGGTGTAACAGGGGGAGAGGGGGTGCAACTGAGCAGAAATCAGGTTTGTCTTCACAACCAAGCTTACTCTGTCAATTAATGGAGAAATAATGTGCAAATACAGAAAAACCTTAAGAGGGAGTTTTCTGTTGAACACCTTGAAATAATAGTATGCATGGGAAACTAAGCTGCTCTCACTGGTTTAACCTCTGTTCTCTCTGGCCATGTCACACACTTGAAGAAAAATACATACGAACATCTTCATTGCATAATGTCAGTTATAGATGATTTCATCTGATGGGACATCATTGTAAAGCATTTCAAAATTACTGGTTAAAAAAAAAAACAATCTGAAGATACAGGCAGTTGGTCCCTCTTCTTAAAATGTTCCACGAGTTAAAGCATAGTTTACTGTGGCTCTTTGTTTTTCTTGAACTGTTGCCACTGTCATGATTTTTTTTTTTTTTTTTTTTACTTTTAAATATTTACTTTAGGACTAGGAATGTAGCTTAGCCCAGGATGCGTGAGTCTCTGAGATCTCTCCCTACCATTGTAAAAGACGATGAGGGGAGCCGGAAGAGAGAGGGAGGAAAAGGAGATAATGAATTTACTTTCTATGGCCTGAGAAGATTAACCACTCAAATATGTCAAAGGCTTTATTGTCTTTATCTATGCTACCGTCTTACTCATTAACAGTTAGGCAGTTATTGAAGCCGTATAAAATGTAAATTTAAGTTTGAGAAAGCCCAAGAAAGTCCTTATAAAAGAAACCCGTGTTTCCCTGTTTACTATACTTTTTTTTTTTTTTTTTTTTGCCTCACATCTTTAAAGCTCATAGCTTGTAAAGTCAGCATTATTCCCAAGTACGTTTACAAAATGCCATCACTTCTCTCACACTAAATAAGTAGTTGTGACTTTTAATCACCAGCCACACGGGTGCTCTGGGTCTTCCAGAGTGTAGTTTCAGCAACCATCAGGACCACAGGATCTCTTTGCCCTTCGCTTTGGTGGTGGCTTCCCCTGCCAGTCTCTCCTTTGTCACGCAGCCCTTTCTCACGTCTGTGCTGAGCCCTCTCTGTCCTGGGCTGAGCTCTTATTCCACTTCCCTCTGCTCTCAGAAGTGAAACTGAACATGGTGTTCCCAAGCTGCCCAGCACACATGCTTCGGGATGCTGCCAAGTTCACAGCTGACCAATTGGCCTACTTTAGAGAACGTGCGTTTATAAAATTTACAACCTTTATTTCCACTACCCATCCTCAGCCTCGTACCCACGAGCGCAATAAAGACTGTGTCAAATGTACTGATAAATCAAGATCCCTTTGGTTTTGTTGCAACAAAAATGGGCTACAGTTCTTTTCCCCTTCCATGGCTTGCAGCCCTGCTGTTCACTCCCAAGTAAATGGAAAACATTGGTTTGATGTGGTGCATAAAGCCATTTGGAAGCAGCTGCCTCTGGATTCATAACTCATTTCTAAAGAAATGATATGCTTTTCAATCGGAGGCTTCTTTTAATTTCTTTCCAGAAACAGACTCGGGCAAACTGGCTTTCTTCCCGTTTAGAAGGCAAGGCTTGTGCCTGCCTTTTCCACTGAGGTCTGATTGGCAGGTTTGGTAGGTGTTAAGTACTTTGAGCACTTTTGATTGGCTTTTCAGTGGATTCGGGGCTAAGTGAGAGTGAGAATTTAATAGAGTTGTTTTGGTTTTGCTTTTTTTAAAAGAAGGTAAAGAAAAGGATTGCCCCTGGAGCCAGCGATTTCTTATATTATTTATCTGGTCCAATTCATCAAAATGTATTTTCTGTTAAGGGCACACCCAGATTTTTATAAAGCTGGTAAAACATAGCACCTTTATTATGAGAAAGAATATAAAATTAAGTTCAAGAGCGAATATATATTTTAAAATAAATAGAGAAGTCACAACTTCTTAAAATAATAAAAAGCATTCAGGAAGTGGTATAGATAATGCCATTGGAATTAACTAATAACCATTGTTCCTTATATTAGAGTTTGCCTGTCAGACTCGCTTCTAACTTTTTTGTAATTTTTCTCATCTGTACCTTCACGACAAGGACTTTATAATGCTTTTCCGTGTAGTGAGGAGATGATTTTTTTTTTCTTTTCTTCTGGCATAGTAGATGGAAATATGGGTTTTTGTTATTGGTGAATTAGAAAAGGTTATTTGCTTCAGAGCTCACTAGTCATGGCTGAAACACTCTCCTGCCCCAGGGTGCTTCCTTAGAAAAGTCCCTTTGATCTCTCCTACTTAATCTGAAAAATTTAAGCTCTATTAAAAAAAAAAAAGACAAAGATTTTATCTGCCTGTTTTACCACTGAATGCTCATTATTTGGACAAGTAAGAAGTCTTCTTCTGAATGTGTCTCTGTTTGAGGAGGGGGGTCACAATTAATTAACAATGTCTTTGTTTTCCAGGGTTGAAGCAGGATGGCAGGCTGGAAGCCACTAGCTGTTGCTACTTCATGTCTTCGTCCACTCTGGAGATACTTGCTCTTACTTCACCCAAGCCCCGCCCCGTTGGGGGAGGACTATAAAGCAGAGTTTAGCACTGGGTCATTCTCAGTCACTTGGCTTTCATGCTCCATTACTGCCCAAATAGTCAAATGTGAAGGCTTTTATCCTGGGATTCCTCTAGTTGAACTGCAGTGCCTGGACTTTTTCGATGTCGAAAAGGTTTTGACCCCTTTTTAAACTAAAGTTGGCGATATGAAGAGGAAAATCTTGAAAATATAAACATGTTTTCTTGCTTTTGGAAGATGCTGAGATGCTTCTTTTTTGACCCACAAGGAAAAAGTAACATACTCAGCATGGTCAGTGTGGGGGTTATTTGAGGTGTCCCCGTTTAATTAGTCTGCAAAGCACAATATTGCCATCCACACATTCAAATCTTAGATACTATCCTGTGTGAACACCCATGCACTCGCAGGCACATACACACACAAAACACACACAAATAAAATGTAACAAAACAAAGTCCTCCTTCTTTAAAATACGAGTCTTAGTCCATTTGGACTGATATTTTTAAAAACCATCATAGATGGAGTGACATATAGATAGAATTGTGTCTTGCAGTTCTAAAAAATTGCAACTAGAGAGTCTGAAACAAAGATATTGATAGATTTAGGTTCTGATTAGGGCCGTTTTTCCTTGTCCACAGAGGAAATATCATTGTGTCCGATTTTGGTCTCTTTTTGTGAGCACTTTATGTTACAGGGTTTCTCTGTGTAACCCTGGCTGTTCTGGACTCACTCTGTAGACCAGGCTGGTCTTGAACTCACAGAGATCTGCCTGCCTCTGCCTCCTTGAGCGCTGTGATTATAGGTATGCACCACCACACTCGGCTTAGTGGGGTGATTTTTAACCTATGCATTGTAGGGGAACGTAAGCATTCAAACAGTGGCAATGAATTTTGGGATTTTTCTTGTCTGCTGTTTTTCTTTGCTCCATCATCTCCCATTCTAACAACATGATACCTGGGATTTTGGTCTTGGTAACATTTCTTAACCCTCTATGTTCTGGTAAGGCAAACATGGAACCTGGGACAGTCAAAACCATTTTCTAGGAGGAACTTGACACTGGCATGTGCTGAGCACCAAGTGGGAGCCTGAAGAACACACCGCAGCAGCTC
This sequence comes from Meriones unguiculatus, assembly GCF_030254825.1. NCBI lineage: Eukaryota > Metazoa > Chordata > Mammalia > Rodentia > Muridae > Meriones > Meriones unguiculatus. Next base: position 76,493,428 of record NC_083354.1, on the reverse strand, counting down.
AGGCGCATTAGCTCTGAAGCTCTGTGTACACAGGACTACTAAAAGCAGCGCTTCTGCCCCCTTGTCATCTTGTTCGGCCAGCACATGACCGAGAGACCACTGCTCCACATAAAGCCCTCTTCTCAGGGGTGTTTGCTGATAAATGAAACACACCGTGGAGAGGATGATGGAATTCCGCGAAGACAAGTAGAGTAACAGTGTAACCAGTTAAAACAAAAGTCAGAAAGATTCAGCATGATTTCCATCTCAGCGCTCTACAGGTCAGAAGTGTGGCGTGAGCAGGTGCTGTGCTTAGGAGCTCAGTGTTGAAGCTAAGGGGTCAGCATGCTGAACTTGCCTCTGCAACTGAGATCGCATTCCAAGGTCCCGTGATGCAATAGATTCAGTTCCTCAGGATTGTGTGCTTCTTGCTAGGTGCCGGGCATCGAGTATTCTAGAAGTTGCTTGCTTGTCCTATGGACCTCCCCATAGAGGTGCATGGCATAGAGGCCCAAGCAAATAGAGGGTATCTGCCTTGCACACAATCCCTCTCACATGTTAAACCCCTTCTGAAATCTCCTCTTTTCAATTAGGCCAGTCTCACCAAGGGTGATCCCATATTAACGTCCACTGATTTGGGCGTCTGGATTACATGTATATAACGACACATGACAATGGCTGCGTGACAGTCACAGAAGCAATGGTTCATTGTGTCACTGGCAGAACTCATGCTTGGTGGGTGGGGAATGTATCATTGAAGTCATCTTGAAATTCTGCTTGCTGCACATAGCAGGGGCTATCACCACCCATAGGAAATGATATGTTAAAAGAGCCATGAGTGTTCAGAAAAGAGCCCAAGGCAACTGTGTCTAGGGGGGATAGTTTGTTTCAAACAGTGGTTCCCACTCTCCCTAAAGCTTAAGCTCTTTAAAGCCTCATGTTGTTGGGATGCCCAACTATGTTGCTACTTCATAACTGTAATTTTGCTACTGTTATGCATTGTAATGTAAATTTCTGCCAGACATGCAGGATAACTGATATGTGACCCCTGTGAAAGGGTCATTTGATGCTCCCCAATGGAGTTGCAACTCACAGGTTGAGAACCATTGGTTTAAGAAAGAGGTGAAGTCTGAGCTAATTATAGAAATGGGAGGCTTGAGTACCTACCACGAAGTTTTGTTTTATTTCTACCGTGTGCCCAAAGTCTTTGAGTCATAGAGCAGTCCACTTCTGGGGACCCCTACCCTAATCACTAAGGAACCAAGCATGGTCATAGATTCCTAGGTAATGATTAAGAACTATCTAGAACCTGAAATAGTGACTCTCTACTGTAATGCCCAGTTTGGACACTTGGCGCAGAAGGATTACCATGAGTCTGAGGCCAGAATGAGACCTTGTCTCAAAACAAAAGAGAAAGCCAGGTAGAGTGGCACACACCTTTAATCTCAGCACTCGGAAGGCAGAGGCAGGCATATCTCTGTGAGTACAAGGCCAGCATGATCTACATAGTGAGTTCCAGAACAACTAGATTACATTGTGAGACCCTGCTTCAAAATCAGCACCTCTCTGGATAGACGATTTTATTCAAGCAATATGCGCTCTCTGGCTGTTAAGGGTGACAAAAATGTTGTCTCTGCCTTGCTGAGTAGCAGTGAGAAAGCATTTGGTTCCTTCCAGTGGTAGCCAATGGGTGACCTTGATGGGATCCAAACATTAATCCAAGAGTCTGGGACCCAGAACAGAGAGGAACAGAGATGAAGGAATTCCCGAGCTACCATGCTGCCCTCTCAGAGACAGCCTCCCATGAAGCTTGCATTCTTTTGGCAAATCTTCTTTAAAACCTTATTAGGTTGAACTTTCAAAGCTTTGCATCTCATTGCCTCTATGTATACATACCAAAAGGAGCAATTATCACTAGGAAGTGTCTACAAAAGAGAAAGTGGTCCCTTCAGCCCTAACAACCTCTGCTTCAGAGTCAGGAAAAAAGGTGGAGATGATATGTGAGAGTCACATGGCATCTGTCCTGATGTCAGGACTGCGGACTCCACGTCACCGTTAGGAAGGGAGGATGACAGGAAACAGCACTGTAACTGAGATGGTTGGCCAGCCAGCCACTGTGTAAGAGGCACTAACTACCCTTGGTGCTTTACATGTATCACTTAGCGGATCCCTATAAACCCCTCAGATGGCCTATTCTAACCGTGGTGAATGTGCATGCTGAAGCTGAGAGTGGACAATTCAGTTGGCCAAAGTTACGGCCCACGTTTCAAGAAGGCTTCATCCTCAGTCCAGCAGCCATCCCCAACCCTTTCCATCTCAAAAGCAGGATCCCAAAGTAGGCCCATTATCACCAACACCAGAGACTAACAGCAGTGCAGGTAAGGAAATGAAGACCTAAGAGTAACCCAGAAGCAGTAAACCCTTGTGTGTGGGTGTGGGTGGAGGGGCGGGGGACAGGAAGGTGGGAGGGACGAAGCCACTCTTGCCGCTGCTCTAGCAGCTTCATTTTGTCGCCATGTTTCCACTCAAAATCTCTTGAGTGCTGGAGCAGGGTCTCTTCTGATCTCCTTTTCTAGCAGATAGAGTTGAGGCCAAAGAGATCACATGACTGTTTCTTTTAAAAAATTATTTATTAATTATGTATGTAATGTTCTGTCTGCATGTAGGCCAGCATGACAGAAGAGGGCGCTAAATCTCATTAGCGATGGTTGGGAGCCACCATATGGTTTGCTGGGAATTGACCAGCTCAGGACCTTTGGAAGGACAGCCAATGCTCTTCACCTCTGAGCCGTCTCTCCAGCGCCCACGTGACTATTTCTAAAGCCACGGAGCTGAATGCAAGATGTAAATTGGAACCAGAGCCTGTCAATCGTCATTAAAGGTGTCATTAAAGGTGTTAATTTCTCTACCTGTTAAATGTGAGGCAATAGTAGCATCTGTCGTGTATAGAAATCATGTAAATCGGCAGTGGGAACACGGTGAGTGAGGCTGCTACACACTGCTGGCCACACTCACTTCATGCTCTGCAGTACTGACTCTCTGTCCATCCAGCGCCATCTTGAATGCCCCCTGGATGTCTTTTTCCACCATTGTTGCCTCCAGTGGACGCTCAACTACAGTCTGTCAGCAATCTGCTCTAGACTTTCAACTACTTTGCCATAAAGTAATAGGGAAGATAAAAATGAGGGCCCTAATTTCCAACTTAATCTGTGTAATTGATTTGTGTTGGTCTTCTTTAGGCTTTCCTCATCGGGTAGAAAACGGGGAAGAGAGAGGAGGTTTCCATGTCTTTCTTCATCCTTCCTCCCATTGTTGAAATTTGCTACCAGAAAGGGTCTGAGGCAGTCAGTCCATGGTGATTTACAGACAGGGCTTAATGGATGACATCTGCTTTTCAGAGCATTTGATGTTCCACCAGTGTCGACGCCCATGCTACACTCTCTAATGTTGGGATCCGGTGTCAGTCAAGAGTGGCTGTGTCTGTTGGCCTTGGTTCTGCTGGTGTGGGACCGGGAGGAGGAAAGGAGGGAAAACCTGGATCCTTTCCCATGTTCATGTTCTGCCCTCTGGAATCTCACCAGGTAGTGAAGAGGAAAGAGAGGGCATTAGATTCTTCTTAGGACTTTATGAGGCAGCCTGGAGTAGAAACTGCTTTCACTTGAACCAACAGGTAGGATAGAAGACACACCACATAGAACCAAGGTCTTTATCAAGGACAGAAGAGTGGGGTTCAAAAAAGCAGCATAAGGCGGAGTGACCTGTGAACAACCTCAGAATGGAGAAAACCCAGAGGACACACACTCAGTGTTTGCTTACATGCTGCCCTGTCGGGCCATGGGTGGAGGCAGATTCAGAGCACCAAGATAGCTGACATGCTCTACATTATTTCCCACTCTTGCTAGTCTCAGAACTGGTTGGTACACCTGCTAAAAAGGTTGAAGGATAGAGCTGGTGGAGGCAACAGCCAATGTCACCAAGAGTTCCTTGAATATAGCAGCAATATGACTTCTGTCAGGTCAAATCACTGTCTGGCTGCAGTGACTTCCTCCTCGTGGTATTTTGTGGTAAACGGAGGGAGAAAAGAATCCTCAGAAACTGGATGTCCAGGTATAGTGGTTCCTATACTGGGAGTCTTCGATTAGGAGCAGAGGGTTGAGTAGAGGAGTAGGGTATGGCAGGGGAAGCAGGGCGGCAGCATTTGCCTTCTTAGGATTTCACAAATCACTGCAAAATTTCTTACAGAGCAAGCACTCCACATAGGTTTCACCGACACATCTTCACACACAGGCTGGCCTCTGGCTTTCCCAATGTGTATAGAAGCAGTGGAGTGATATAAACTGGCTTTGACAATACAACTCCAAAAGGACAATATGCTCTCTCTGCTTAAACTCTATAGCCCCTCTGCTGACACTACCCTGCTGTAGCCTTTAGCATATCAGAAGCCATTTTGCCTCCAAGTCTCCATTTTGATCATAAGCTGAAATTAAGTTCAAGTTCTCAAGCCTATGTGCCTAAGACCATGATACAATTCAATAGTTCAATACTTGCTTAGAATAAAACAATAGATGATAAATGCATGTTCTACTAGAATTAAGACTGTAACATCCTGCTATGTTCCTTTTTCCAGGAATCTTAAATCCCGGCCAATCAGCTTAAAGTGCTTTTTCTAGCTACCTAGATACAATAGACTTGGAACAAAATCGATTCTGTTTGGCTAGTCAAAATCATGTAATGTTGCCTCCTGTCCCCACTTCCTATACCTGGTTACTGTTATTCATATGAAAAAAACTGCCTTAGAAACAGACCAGCATCATAATCTGGTTCCCAAATCCAGGCTGTGGCCCTGGATTTGTTCAGTGTCCAATAAACATCCATCAGTCTGAGTCTGGTGTCCAACTGGTCAGTGTGCGACTATTCCTGAACCCATAACTTGCAAAGGCTACAGGTTGTTGACTGTAATTTGAAGACTAGAAGTAGAGATAGGAGGTTGATAAACATAAGTGGTATTAAGTGAATCATTTTGAAAAGAATGTGTCACTGGGAGAAGTCAGAATATTATGAGAGTGATGCACACCCCTACTAGAATGCTATAATGTATGGACAGAATGATGCTACAGAGAAACCTAACAAACTCTGTTTCAGCCAGAAGGTCATGCTCAACATTTACAGTCATAAATCATGTTTGACCATCAACCTGCCCATAATGTGATGTGAAAAGCTGTTATTGTACCTCTGTGGTCTTCCTCCCCCAAATCTACTACATCTGTTCTAATCGAGGGGGGAAGAATCAGACAAATTCCAGTAGGGGCATCCTCTTACCTCTAACAAAATCAGTTACCAGGACTCCTTAAAACTGTCAAGATTAGTGAAACTGGAAAGTCTTCTGAATTCTTAGAGCCCAACACTAGCTAACAAATAAATGTAACATGGGGTTCTACAGGAAACACAGGTGGAGGGAGCAAGGTGGCTCACAGCTGCATTGCCAGCATAGGAGACAGAGCCAAGAGGATCACCAAGAGTTCTAAGCCAACTGAGGCTGCAAAGGTGAGTTCCAGGCTAGCCTAATCTACAGAATGACGCCTACTCAGCAGAATGAGGCCCAATCTTAAACCAACCCACCACCAAATGAAAACAACAACAACAACAAAACCATAAGGAAATCTGAATAAACTATTCTCTACCTCCAGTTAGTGTATCAATATGATATTTAAATTATAACAAATACAGGTGACTACTGTACCTTAAGGATATTAAGAATAAGGAATCAGAAAGACAGTTTGCAAGAGCTCTTTGTATTATTTTCTTTTTCTCTAAAGAGCAAACTGTTGTAAAAATCTTTTCCTAATCTTTGTAAGTGTGCTATTATTTGGAATAGGATCACATGACCTATTTCCAGTGAAGCTTTTTGTACAAGCTCACAAACCCAGGCTGAGAAATATTTACTGGGAGAGGAGTTTTGTGTGTGTGTGTGTGTGTGTGTTTTTTTTCCACATGCATCATTTTCCAGAATTGTAATGTAATTTTCTGTCATGAAAAGAGTAGACAATGCGCTGTCTGAATCATACTTATCTGTGTTCCCACAGTCAGGTTACCTGCCCGGGTCCTAGCCACCTCGTGGCTTCGAAGTGGACTCCCATAGAAAGTGACTGTTATTTTATATTTTTTCCTACTGAGACTGGGTTTCTGTCTTTAGCATTTATAAGCTGTGTAAAAGGGTTGGACAGATTAACCTCTCTGAAGCTCTATTTTCCCTTTTGTTAGAAAGAAAAAGAACAACCAAACTTTGAAGGGATTGTAAGCAGAGGAAACAAGAACAAATTCAGTGCCTGGCACATAAAAGTTCTCAAAAAATGGTATTTGATAACAAACAGAGTTACAATTCCCAATCAGGAGAAGATAACCCCCTTTGGTCCTCAGGAAGCATGGCTCACAGCCCTTTCCTCAGCATGTTTCCTAATTTAACTGCATGAAGCATCTAGAAGGCACTGTGCCAGCAGCGGCCTCTGGTTTGTATCTAAGCGAGTCTCGGTCGTTAAGCAAAGTCAGGGTCTTTGTCATCGTTTTCATCATCACTGGCCAAGCAGAAAAAGGCCAAGCCACAGGGTACATCTCTGCCAGCCAATTCTCTCTGTTCTTGAAACAGAACTGCAATTAATAATAATAATAATAATAATAATAATAATAATAATAATAATAACAAAACAACCCAGGACAGTTAGTTAGTGTCAGACCCCGGGCCCAGGCTGGGGAGCGGGTGGGAGGGCTTCTTTCTCTACTTGTTCCTCAACACCTGTCACGGAGACGGGATGCAGGCCCGGCGGCCGCTTCCTCCTGCCCCCGCCGCCCGACGGACCCTCGGCTCCCGGCAACGCGCCCGCGGCCCACGCCGACTAGAAAGCGCCCATTGAGCGCCTGCAGCTGCCGGTGCTGCTTGCCCAAAAACTAAATAAAGGCCCGACTGCAGCTCCAGCGAAGAAGACACTACTGTGTTCTTCCCAGCCCAGTCACGGCTATAAAGCATTAAACGCAAACTGCTGATTGTTAACGCTGCTTCTGTTTACACCCCGAATCTTGAATCACAATGGGGTGGCTCTGGGGCTGCCAGGGCCAGCCAGGGCCGGCTTTATCCTGAACGCTACAGCCTGTTCCCTGACTGGCCACACAGAAGAGAAGCTGAGTAAATAGCATAGCGTTCTTTTTTTTATAGTTTGCTCATGGAGACCTCAGTGGGATTTTGTTCCCAATGGGACTGAAGCGGTGTGCTGCAGAAGCCTTACTGTATTCAGGGATTTGTAAGGCCTCCCAAAGGATGGAACCCACGCTGTATGAAATGAAGTAGATGCGAGTGAATGAAAGGATGCTGGGGTCCTCTTAAAGAAGGGCGGAGAAGAGAGAGGAGTGGATGACGGGAAGTGGGGTTCACTGGCTGAGCTCGCTGACGGACAGCTGCGACATTTATCCATCCCTAGCACCAGTCATGGCCATATGCCTTTAAAATCCAGCAGACGCTTTCTACTCGTGATTTTAAACGATTTTCACTTGAAAATATTACAGTGTAAACGGCCCTTTGCACTCTGCCTTTCCAAGTAACAATCTGTAACGCAGCGTTTCGTTATAGTGTTGAAGGTTTTTAGTTTTATCATCATGTTGACACTTTATTACCATTGTTTTCTGGTCAAAAAACACGCTAGTGAATGAAGTAAATGAGAAAGTGCAGGCAAAAACATAATAAAGTTCACACCATTGAATTAGGATGTGTCTATATTTTAATGCATTTTTTATGTATTTATTTTATTTTTCGAGACAAAGTTTCTCTGTGTAGCCTTGGCTGTCCTGGACCCGCTTTGTAGACCAGGCTGGCCTGCAACTAACCGCGATCCTTTCTGAGTGCTGAGATTACAGGTGTGCGCCACCGCGCCCCGCTTGCAATTATTTTCAATCTTTATATACGCACAGGAAAAAGTTAATTATTATTATTATTATTATTATTATTATTATTATTATTTTAGTATCATGCTCTTCTGGTTTCTGGTGACCAATACATATGCCATTAGTGTCCTTAAAACAGTGATTCATAATGAGTAGAGTTTTGCTTCGCAATTGGAGAAAGAAAAAAAACCTTTCAGAATGGGGTTTTGGTTACACCAAGATGTACTTAAAACCTAGAACGAGCTACTCATGGCTAGCAACTTCAGGAACGTTATTCACACTTGAAATGCACCACTGTCTTCATAATAATTGCAGAAACATAGCTGGTCTCTGCACAGTATGTGGAAAAGTACAAATAAATGGTAAAATGACACCTTCTCACCTGCAGAGGGAAATGAGACAGAATGAAAAGGAGCACGGGGCACAGTTTGGCCGTAAGACAAAGCTGGGAACCGGTTCACACAGGCGCACGCTGACTGCTGGCGTCCTGCGTGAGCTGACATAAGTCTTTATTCCATAGTGAAGAATCTTCAAATCAAAATGCAGAAAGATCCACTGAAAATCACAAAGGGGCAGATCTTGGAAGGGACATTAGACAAGATGTGGGCAGAAGGGCCTGGGACAGTGCATCTGGTGGGGACCGATCACCTGTTCCTGCAGAGCTGGGCACTGCCTGTGAAGGGAGAACAAAGGGTCTGCAGTTCCCGGTGACCCCCTGGGTAGGGGGCTCGCTGTCCAATGGGAAGATAGGATATGCACAAGTCATCTGAGCGCAGCGCTGGGTTGCATGAATGGAGGGAATTGAAGGGCTAATGAATGGGAGACCAGCAGAGGGGACACACAATTCACAGGAAGAAGATCTCCCACCAGAGAGAATGTTGGAGCAAAGGGAGAAGACTGAGGCCTTGCCAACAGGGAGAGTTTTCACAGCTGTGTTAGAAATGCAACTGTAGTTGAAAAGTGTCCTTTCTTCATAGCCAAGTTAGGACCCAGTATTAACACTCTTAGAGGCAGACGCGCCTTCCTTTACTGTCATAGAGAAATTTTCCAAAAGAGTTTGCAAAGGATGAACCTAGAATATTCTAAATAAGAGGGGAACCCCCGTGTCCCTGTGGTAACATCCCTTTTTCTTGTATGGATTTTACATCCCACCTGTACTTCATGTGATCCTGAAATAAGTGTTTCCCCACTTCTCCCATGAATTGCTTTCAAACCCACAAGGATCTTGCATGAGTTTCGTGCTTACCCACCCCCGTATCCACACATGCACATGCATAGGCATTTGCTTGCTGACAGAGTGAATATTCCATGCAGAAGGCAAAGTGCAGACCAGTGACACACAGGCAAATGTGGCCAGGGTGAATGAAGCAAATTATTAATTTTCCGAAAAGCAAATTTAATTTTAATTAAATTCGAAAGCTTACATATTTGCAAAGATGGGTTAGTATTTAATTCTCAGACTTTTTGTCTTAAAATCAGTTTGCTTCCTTTTTAAATCTATCCAGTGACTCTGAAGGTCAGGCAGCAACCTAATTCTAGCTCTTCAAATAAGGAAGCCAAAACAAAGAGACAAGGCTAGATGTTCTCATGGTAGGACCTTCCGTTGTCACCTCTTACAGCAGATACTGTCTCAGTGACTGGAGCCCGCATCAGCCATGAAGCTGTCATCCTTTTTTGTTTGATTTCTCAAGACAAGTTTTCTCTGTGTGGCCCTGGCTGTCTTGGACTCAATTTGTAGAACAGACTGGCCTCAAACACACAAAAAAAAAGTCTGCCTGCTTCAGCACACCCGACTCCCCACCTCATTCACCCCTCCCCCACCCCACCCTGAGTGCTGGTTTTGGCCTCCAGCCAAAACTGTCATTCTAAGGGGCTGGCTCATGCTCCACCCCCACTTGATTGAGAACCCTAGACTCTTGATGACTTTGAAGACATCTGTGTTAAGATTTTTTTTTAAACGACAGACAGGAAGTATCTATGAATTGATAATGGAAAGATCATTTGCCACACAATGGCGCGCCAGGGTAGGAGGCAGGAGCCCGTTCTTATCTCCAAGTAGCTTTCCTCTGCTCACTAGACCAGAATGTGTCTCACCGTGGTTACAGTAAATACTCAGGGTGACTTTTTTTTTCCCAACCAAAAACAGCTGTCCAGTCATCCTGAAGCACACCAATAATTTGAACTTAAAAATTAACTGTAATTTAAGGGTTTTTTTTTCCATGATTAAGTTGAAGTTTTTTCCCTAATATTCATATCTCATGAATCTATTTCTAGTTTGAAGAAACTTAAACCATGTTTCAAACTTACATTTTTAAAGTTTTAGAACGTAGCATAATTCTATGTTTGGAAATTTTAGGCCAACTGAATAATTTTTTTTCTATCTATATGTATATTTTCATCTATCTGTATATCTTATCTATATTTATCATTTCTGAAGTGGGCTGTACTCAGTAAAAATCTCATGACAATGTGTTGCAATAGTGTCTTTAATTCTGGGATCTTTTAAGAACAATATTGAGGGGCTGAAGAGGTTAAAAAGCACTGTCTGCTCTTCCAGAGGACCCATGTTCAATTCCCAGCCCCCACATGGCAGCTCACAACTGTCTATAATTCCAGTTCCAAAGGATCTGACACCCTCACACGGACACACAAACAAAACACTAGTGTACATAAAATAAGAGTAACTAAATAAATCATTAAAACAGAATAATATTGGTGAAGACATTGTTATAGTCACTGTTAATACAGAATTAATAATCCCCAAACTAGCAGCTTAGGCCTGTTCTTTCGTTCTGTTCCCAGCAGTACGGTTGAGAATTCAAGAAGGCCTCCCTAGGCAGGTCTCTCCCGGGACCTTCAATACAGGTGTGGTCAATGGTATCTGGGCCCCCTGCCCGGATGAGTCATGCGCTGGCAGTGATGGCCTGTTCGTTGTTGCCTGCTAACACCAGCATAGGAGAATACGCAGAACAAGGCAGAACTCTGTCTGAACAGCCTCAAATACCTCAGTGGCTGCTCTCACTTGCCAATAACATTGGCTATCTCTTGGTGGGAGGAGTAACAGAGTCTTTGAAGCCGTGGTGGGTTTTCGTTTTGTTGTTTCCTTTAAAAGGAACAAAAATTTGGAGCCTAGTTTCTTAAATGAGACTGTTGGGGGATGGGCATGTGCACTGTGTATTCAGATGGTGATTTCTGTGCGGGGGGGGGGGGGAGATCTGGTTGCAGTCCGGAGGTGGGCGTTGTCATTTCTACGAAGAATCTCCTGTATCAGTGTTGTGTAAACAATGCTCCCCAATTATCTCCGATTGGTTAACAAAAAGACTAACAGCCAATGAGTGGGCAGAGAGGACAGGAGGCCGGACTTCTGCCCAGTCAGGGAGTCTCAGGTGGAGAGCTAGGGAGAGAAGGAGAAAGGGAGAAGGTCACCAGGAGAAGTTTGTCATAAGGACCGAGAGATACAGCAGAGGTCCAAGGACAGATGGAGATAGCAGGAAAAGGGCACACGGCTGAGCTGTAGCCAGACCCGCATAGCTGGGTTAGAGTAGATGAATATCTGCCCAGTTATATGCTTTAAAGCTTGTTGAATAAATCTAATAGGTCTCTGTGGCAATAACTTGGAAGCTAGGGCAGGTATTAGAAATACTATACTTCTAATACTATATTTCAACACTAGACTCTGGATCTTCTTCAAGCCCCCACGTGTTTGTGAGGTTTTTGCTTCCAGAATTTAGCACGGGGCTGCTGTGAACCAAGTAAACCAAAGGCCTACAGCCGAAAATCCCAAACATCAAAGCAATCAGTCAGGCTTATGCTGACAACACCACCCTCCAGAGATAACCCAAATACCGCAGGTTGCTTGAGTCTACAGAATCTTCCAATCCAGCTCTCCCCCTTCTCCCTCCCAGGGCACAGTTGAGGTTACTTCACCAAGCTAAGTGGCAAAGACAGGATCATTGATACCCTAAATCTAGTCATTGTGTCTTGTCCATTCCAGAGCACTGTTTTATCAGTTATTGTTTGAGGGTTTGGCTTTATCAGAATTCAGAGGGAGCCAGGAGCGGGTGACGCATACCTTTGATCCCAGCACTTGGGAGGCAGAGGTAGAGGCAGAGGCAGGAGGATCTCTGGGTTCGAGGCCAGCCTGGTCTAGAGAATGAGTTCCAGGACATCCAGGGCTACACATTCTCAAAAAACTAAAAGCAAGCAAACAAACAAACAAACAAAAACTCAAAAAAACAAAACAAGACAAAAACACCTCAGGGGGACTGACTTCAGCAGTTTAAATCATTCTTATCCAAGAGGATAAGGTAAGGATTAGAGGATAAGGTAAGGCTTCTGCCAGTCTGCTGAGCACAGCAGGAACTTTATTCTCCCTGACCTTTCTGGCCATGAGGAAGATAAGAAAAGGTCCCAGAAGTCTCACCAGGAGGCCTTGGGACTCTGCGTTGATCTCTTCAGATATGGGTCTTAAAAGAAACGAACTTCTTGGGGTTTTTTTCTTCATGCTTCCCAGTAAAATCTTTCAGTCTATGGGTCTGGGAGCAAGCCACGTCTGAAGGGCTTCCTGTGGTTTCCACATGGTCTGTGAGGCAGTGCAGATGTCACAGAGCCTTGCTGGAACGTGGTCAGTGTTAGACTGTACTTCAGGCAGTGTCCATGGCTTGGAACTGTGAGTTAGAGCATCAGCCTGGCTTCCTGGTGTGAGGAAAGCTGAGTGACCAGTCCCATCCCAGAGATGCAGCTTTGCAAAGAAGAGTGGGCTTGATAAAGAGCCCTTGCAGTGGCTAACAGGCGGGAACAAGTCTTGCTTTCTCTGGCTTAAGGTTTGCCTATCTTCCCTGAGCAGAAGGATTTTTGCTTCCATGTGTACTGTGGCCATAATCAGGTGATTCGTGTTCATGATGTTCAGCATTTATCTAAAATGCTTTAAGTCCTCAATAGAAAGAAAAAATTATTAACATTTGGCCTCCTGAACTCACTAATGTGGCACAACCCCACCCTAAGCTCCTTGTACTAACTACTAGGGTTCTCCAGAGAAGCAGAATAAACCGTGTGTGTGTGTGTGTGTGTGTATGTGCGTGTGTGTGTGTGTGTGTGTGTGTGTGTGTGTGTGCAGATGCAAAGAGACTTGTTGCAAAGAATAGGCTGGTATTGTGGGAAGCCGACAAAGCTCAGAGGAGTGAGCATGCTAGAGCCTCAGGAGGCCAGACAGAGTAGCTCTAGGCAAATGCCAGGAAGACCTGAGATCCAGGGTGATGGGTACCCTGAAGAGCGTGAGCATGAAGACATGAAACAAAAGCAAAGCAGACAGCTGTAGGCGGTGAGAGGGAAGGAACCGTCTTCCCTGTAGTAGCCAGCCTCTTTATTCTGGGCTGCTGCAATCGGGTTGCGTCTCGCTCACATAGAGAAAATGATGTATGACCGAGTCTACTGACTTGAGTATTCACTTCATCCACAAACACCCGCCTTTCCAAATTAATGTTTGACTCTCTGGGAAATGTCTCACACGGTAGGTTCGATACAGTTAACTGCCACACAGTAGAAGGTTAATAGAAGTCTCTGCTAAATCTCTATGATCGTAACAGGAATCTGCTTACTCTGATCTAATAAGCATGTATAATAGATATAATGGTCTTCCTGTTTGCTGCATGCCCACAGCACTTTGATTTTGGACATGTAACTAAAGCCTAGAACAGCCCATGTATGTTTGATCTTTATTGTCATCTTGAATGCATTTAGAATCATGAGGAGACACATCTGTGGTATGTCTATGTGGATGTTTCCAAGATATTTAACTGAGGAGGGAAGACCCACTGTAATTGCGGACTACACCATCCCGGGGCCTGGGGTCCCAGACAATAAAAAGGGGGAAAACAAAGGTTGTCTCCTGCAGCTTTAACAGCAGCACCCACTCTTCTCACTTGGTGCTGGAGTCTGGCATTGCCCTCAGCGGCCGCTTTGTCAAGCTCAGCTGCTGGTATGACAAGGAATTTGGCTAAAGCAACAGGACCTGGACCTCATGGTCCCCACAGCGTCTGAGAGTTAAGAAAGCCAGCATCTTCCACCCCAGTAAGAGGAACAGGAGAAAAGGCCCTCCCTGCACCAATAAACTGAGATTCTCTCCTTACAGTTTCCACCCCAGAACACTAAAAGGGGAGGGGCCTATGGAGTCCTACTTGGTTGACTACCATTAATAAATTTCACTGTTCCTCCCTAAAAATTAAAGCAGATAAAAACAACTTCTCTTTGCTTCATGACAGCAGATGAATGTCTTCCTCCCTTTCCTGCCATCACTGATTTCCTGATCATGATGGACTGTTGTACCTTCCGTAGATTGCTTTTGGCAAGTATTTTATCTGAAAAGAAACCAATACCCCTTCTTTATCCCTGTCCTGAGAAATGTGATCGGTGATAATGACTGTCTGGGGGAGAAGATGTTCTATGTATCATGATCAATTCTGACCAGCAAAGGAAGACTCATACAAGCCCTTGTCTGTATAACAGAAGATTCTAGGCTTGCAGGGGTGGGTAACAAGGAGTCATGGGGTGGAGACTAAAACAAGGCTTCACAGGCAGTCTCAGACTGAGGCATTTAGGTGCCAGGTGTTGGAAAACAAATCATGCCTCAGTTATGATCTTTCTAACTTCAGGAATCAGAAACAGTCTTCACCTGATTCACATACCAGGGGCTCTTTCTCACCTGATGGTGGCAAGTCTGGCTTGCTCTGTAAGGTTAAGAGTATGCAGTTGCCAGAGCACCAACCCATACCCACCAGAACGAGAGTGAAAGTGAGGACAGTGACAGGTTACATGCAAAGTAGAATTAAAACACAATGGTGGAAGAGGGGGGTTGGTGCTTATTTTGAAAGTGCTTATTTTGAAAGAATTTTTTTATATTTATAACTCCGTTCCACAGGGATTTTATATAATCGAATGCACATGCTGTGAAATGGGTGCTGTTGTCGTAATCTATACAATCTAATGTATACACTGTGAGGTGGGGACTGTTATAATTTCTATAATCTAATGTGTACATGGTGAGATGTAAATGTTATTGTAATCTATATAATCTAATGCACATGCTATGAGGTGAGGCTATTATAATACATATAGTCTAATATGTATCTTTGGGAGGTGGGGATTGTTATTGTAATCTATGTAATCTATACAATCTAATGCACACATTGTGGCATGGGAACTGGTATCATCTGAATGCTTCAGGTTGAAAGGAGAAGCGTGCCTGCAAGGCAGAAGAGGGCACCAGATCTCATTATAGATGGTTGTGAGCCACCATGTGTTTGACTGGGAATAGAACTCAGGACATTTGGAAGAACAGCCAGTGCTCCTAACCTCTGAGCCATCTCTCCAGCCCCTAGGATTAACTTTATTAGATCCTGTATGCAGAGAGCTCATGGATTAAAGGTGTGGGTGTTAGGGCTGAGTGAACCACAGCATAATCATCTGTTACAATAAACAGAAAATTCTTGGATTAAAGGTGTGTGTTAGGGCTCAACCAAACCAAAAAATAAACAGGGTTTTACAGTGCACAATTTTGGGGTTCACAATGGGTTCAAATATCCTGCAACACTCCCAACCTTGGTATTTGGGCCTGTTTTCCTAGGGCCCTTCATTCTTCACTCCAGCAGAGTACATTATTCTATTGGCCACACAGTCCAACTCTGTAACTACTCAGTCCAAAGTTCTAGAAATGAGAGGAAGAGGCACGGTGTGCAGTTGTTTTGAATTTTCCAGGTAAGATTACAGCAAAGCAACAGGTGAAGCTCTTTGGCCTCCTGAACAGCGCCCCTCAGAGCTGTCTAAAGAATTCGGAACATACTTTGGAAGACAGATGGTACCACCAAGTTTACACTTAAAAAAAAATCAACCTGGGCACTGAGGTGCATGACTGTAACCCCAGCACTCAGGGAGGCAGAGCAGGCAGATATCTGTATGTTTGAGAGTAGCCTGGTCTACAGGACAGCCAAGGCTACAGAGAGAAACCCTGTCTTGAAAACACAAAACAAAACAACAAAATCCTTAGGCTGGAACTGCAGAGATGATGGGAATGTTGAAGATCCAGGGGTATCAGAAAAGATGCTAAGTTGGTGACAAGCAAGCCATGAGAATTTGGGCTTTGGCAGTAGTGATGCTGATATATAGAACATGTTTCAGTAGCTTCTAGGTCAAACTCCTGAGAACAATACTGTAGTAGTCAGTTTCCTGGGGAGTGGCCAAAGTATCCATGACCAGCTGAGCGGTGCTGGCACACACCTTTAATCCCAGCACTTGAGAGGTAGAGGCGTTCGGATAGCTGAATTTGAGGATAGCATGGTCCACAAAGTGAATCTGAGGATGGCTAGGGCCACACAGAGAAACCCTGTCTTGGGGAGGGGCTCGGGCTGGGGGGCACAATGACCTAAAGCACCCTAAGAAAGAGTTTATTTGGGCTTTATAGTTCCAGAGGGCAAGAGTCCGTTACAGCAGGGAGACATGGTATGGTGGCAGAATCTGTGAGCTGATCACATGCCATCCATCCAAACACAGGAAGAAGAGAGAATGAACAAGAAGTAGGGTGAGGCTATAAACTCCTAAAGCCTGTCCCTATTGACATGCAACCTCCACAAGACTCCAGCTTCTAAAGGCACCCTAATCTCTGTTGAGAGTACCACCCAAGGGGTGAATGGTTTTGCTGTGTTACATACTCTATCCCTGACAGAATAACAGAGATACATATAGGGCAGTGTACAATGAACTAAAACTGTCCAAATATGTATAATTGATTGACTATTTAACAGAAAGTTTACCAATACAGTTCTTACTGAGCAAATTTTTATATATATATATATATATATATTTAAATCATATGGCATATATGAAATATATATATATGCCATATGATTTAAATGAAAATAACCCCGGGAATGCTTGTAATTTTATAAACTATTTCCATTTTTTAAATTATTATCATGGCATCTAATGTTTCTAAAAATGTCATATGAATGCCAATAGAGTGGTATTTATATGACTTGGACTATGAAGTTAGAACTGATGCTTTCATCAAAGCAAAATACTCATTCTGAAATTATGCTGATTTAAAATATCATTTGCATATCTATAGACAGAGAATTATGTAACAAACTCCAGCTCTTTTGATTCTCATTTGACAAGCATGAAGACCCCTCAAAGTCCCAAAAGAAACAGCAGACACTGGATTTCAGTGTATTTGGGAAAATCTAGACAACAGGTCTATGGATGCTGGTGTGGATCCTGCATTCTTTGAGGCTCCAAGATAAAATGAAGGCTGTGTGTGTTCTGTGTGATGAAAATGGTCACAAAAGAAAGAAAGAAAGAAAGAAAGAAAGAAAGAAAGGAAGGAAGGAAGGAAGGAAGGAAGGAAGGAAGGAAGGAAGAAAGAAAGAAAGAAAGAAAGAAAGAAAGAAAGAAAGAAAGAAAGAAAGAAGGAAAGAAAGAAAGAGCTTGTGGGTTGTTTTATGGACAGCATTGGGAAAACAGCAGGACATAGTTGAGCCAGCATTTCCTGCTGGCTTCCAGGATGTGACTCTGGGAAGGACAAGAAGGCAGATTCCCTATTTCAGGTGTTATTGATCTATTGACTTATGGACGTTGCCCCAAGGAATCCACAGCCATTAGGAGGGAACACAATAATGGCCAAAAACATGTGGAAAAGAATCCACCACTGATGGTCTGTAGGCAACCTACATTAGTGCAATAGACAGTAGGAGTGAGTGTTCACACAGGCTTGAATGGTCCTGCCAATGGCTGGCTGAAACAAGCGGTAGTTGGCCTCAATGCCCAGCACCCTGTAAGGAACAGAGGTTGAAGTCTCTTCTTTTAGCCTTCCTGTATTTATTTTTTAACTTCATCCTTTTGCTGGGTGCTACCTAACATTTCTCCAAGTCTTACTTTCTGAATTGAAAGGGGATGAATTTCACCTCAAAGGGGTCATTGACAATTCCCTGTGAAATATAACAGGTTTGGAGTGGCATCTTCTCCCATAGGGTAACTTAGGGCCAGTATTTTTCCCCCTTCCTCATATTAATCTTAATGGTGAAGAATTAGATAGATGATAAACAGTCCTCAGTTCTTAAACTATTGATCTACATAACATGAAGCCAGCAGGATGGATCAACAGATAAAGAGAGTTATCTTCTAGCCTGATAACCTGATACACCTCTTCCCCCACCCCAACCAAGAAGGTAGGTAGATAGATAGATAGATAGATAGATAGATAGATAGATAGATAGATGAATGTAAAAAAAATAGAGGGAAAAACTACACCCAGTTGTATTTGTACCTTTGGAAATTGACAGAGGGAGAGTCTAAATTACTGCAGAGTCCATGAGCTTTCGGGAAAGACCCACACATCAGTCTTGAGCAATGGTGTCCATTGCAATGGTTGTGCTGCTGCATTCAGTTCTTTGATGGCAGCATGAAAGCAGCATCAGCTTAGGCCAGATCTGGAAGGGCAGGTAAGTGGTACAGCACTTGCCTCCCCTGAGGGTCTGAATTTGATGCCAGAATGGCAAACAATAAAGAGCAGGTATGGGCCTGAGTCACTCTCTGTGGTGTAGGATGCAGCAGGCTGGCCAGAGCTCAAAGCTGAACTCTCTTTCTTTTCTGTAAAATGAGAAGATGGCACTGTAGCCCCCTCACAGGACACTTGTGGAGATGAAATGAATTAATATATGCAAAGCATTCCTCTGTTGAGAAACTTTCTACTTGAGAGCGCAGATACAATCAAACCTTCTTACTACAACAAGTGAATTCCTCAAACTTAACGCTTGGCGATCATGTCACAATACTCCTCTGACTCCATGACACAGGGCCTCACAGCCTTTGGCAAAGTACCCTCCTAGAAAGCCAAACTGCTTCTGAATCCCTTCCAAGAAAGAATGAGGGAGAAAAACAAAAACACAGTGAAGTCCCCTCTGCCACTGCTAACCACCAGTTGGGAAGAGCACTCATCTTATGCTTTTACCGTTAGTAACACCAGCTTTCCAGCATGATACAGAGCTTGCAAATGAACGAGGAGGATGTGGGCGTGCAGTTGAATGATCTCGGCTGTATGATAGAACGGGGGAACAAGGGTGTGTGCAAACATCCAAGGTCACACACATGTTTGTGGACAATGGCTGTGTATTCTCTTCTCATTTCAAATTCAGTACCTAAAGGAAAGGGAGGGAACCTGCAGCTTCTTTGCACAGAAAGAATTTTGTAGCATTTCAAGTCTGGGTAAAGTTTTTCTTTGGATTGCATCATTGGCTCTATTGTTTCTGGTGTTTTTCTTGTGGCACGGCGCCTGGATTTTGTACACAATTATTAATCTTTTACAAGGGCATTGTTGACATTTCTTGTAATCATTTATTTGAGTCACAGAGCTCTTCTTTGGTAAGTTGATGGTGACTGCTATATTCACCAAGTGTTGCCAGGCATTAGCTGATCCATCATGGTACCCTAAGGCCAGAGTCCAAACAGCCAGGTTGGGGGCTAGAATGTCCTTCAGCTCTTGACATGGTTCTGCCACTAGTCAGCTCTACGACTCGGAGCAGAGAGGCAGTTGCCAAACTTTTTTTTAGAGTGCCATTTCCTCACCTGAAACATCAGAGTCAAACTAGCAGCATATGACACCTGTTCATTATACGAAGATGGGGTAAAACCGTGTGACGCTCTCTGAGAACTCTCCCAGAGTCCCCTCCCCGTTTGTGCAGACAGTAGATTAGTGAATTATGGTCTTAGGTGAAAGTGGCTAGATGTGGCAGATTACAGATACAGAACCAAGGACCAAACTGGGCAACAGGTGGTGTGGTCTTCGAGCGGGAAGCAGAGGTTCTGTTCTTTCATGTACATCCCTGGCACCAAGGCCCAAGGATGTAACCTTCCTGAGTCTGTTATGCCATCTTCAAAAAGAAAATCATCATCTATTTTCTGCCTATGATATAGGTCCAGCACATCAAATAAAACAATTTTTGTAAAAGCCTCTTCGGGAACTAAACATTAAAATCTGACGTGAAAGCCATCACAAATAGAGATCCCCAAAGTCAGAAAGCTAATAAATTGCCCCTTTAAACACTGCAGCGGTTTAAAAAAATCAGCATCTCATGAACTATTCTAATTACTGTTAGTCACACCTTCGAAACACACTCCATTCATGACTACAGAAAGAAAAACCCTGTTGGCATCAGGATGTATTCCCCCAGTGAGGTTTCTGAGCGACGGAAGATTCTGATGCTGTTGGAGAAATGGTGCTGTCAAAACAGCCTCACCTGACCAAAAGTGTTTTCTTAAAGTGCACATGACAGCAGGACCCGAGAAAAGGCTATGTGATTGGGGCTGCTTGGGGGAGGCTGATGGTCATGCGTTTCCTGCATGCTGTGTGAACACCCCCAACTAGGTTGGGTCAGCAGTCGCAACAGCTTTGGGTCCCATCCAACGGAGGAAACAAAGACGGGAGTTTCTTTTAGAAAATTCTCTGAGCAGCGACATTGTCCAACACAGTTTCTTTGATAAAGGGTTCATTATCTATCCGTGTGACTTTGCTCTTGGTTTTTATGCTGGCAGTGCCAACGAGAGCATATTTAAGCAAATCCTTTTTACCCCGACAGCTGTAGCAGCACCCTGACATTGTGTGCCAACGCTCCAGGCTCCGGTGCGGAATACAATCAACCATGGGCTAAATTTCCAATTAGCTGAATCACCCAGGAACGTAATTTATTAGCTTGCTTTTCACTGTGTTCACCTTCCCTGTCACTTTTCTAACGCAAGCTCATTTTCAGATTAAAAAGCAGAGAGAATGCCTTGGAATTGCTTCTGGAATTCGGCTGGCATACTCCTTGTGGTCTTGAAGTGTTGCTTGGGTCAAAATAAGGCCACTCTAGAATGGGAAAAAAAAAATGACTTCCAAGAAAAGAAATCAGTTTAGTAATTAATCCACAAATGAACCATTCTGAGATACAGTCTGGGAATGGTGGTAGGAAAACTCCTGCATCATCGAGTGTGAAATAATCACTTTAGTCTCCAAGAGGTGGAACTGAAATCTAATGCTACATCAAGAAGCCCAAAAGGTAGGAATATTCCAATTTTTTGTGAAAAAGGTTTTAATTAAAGTGAGGCATCTCTGTGCCATCCCCGTGATTGGAAGGGGAGGAACAGGAACACATTCTTCTTTTTCAGACAATCCACAGACTATGGTTCTGAGCACACTCCACCCAGCACTTGGGTGATTTCAACAGGAGTTTTTATAGTCAGGAGGAAATATCCAACAGCAATCTCCACCACCATGACAGCAGCCTTTCAACCCAGCCATGGCAGGGCATACCTGTAATTCCATTCCTCCGGAGTCTGAGGCAGGAAGGCAGCTAGTCTCAGGCCAGCCTGGGCTACATACGTAGTGAGACCGTTTATAGAACAGCAGTGTTTCAGGAAATCATTCTGCTTCTTGGTTTCCTTCAGATCAGGAAGGGATTAAGGTGAACAGGTTTTCGGGTTGCTGGGCAGGCTGGGCACTGACAGAGCACATCCTATCAAAGGGGACGTCAGTGATGGTCAGTGAATATCCATTACAGCAACTTTATGGAAGACATTAGAAAACTCCCCTTGTTTTAAGTGAAGTCAATTAATCATCACAACTTCTGGCCGAATTTAGAATGCTTTGGGGAAAAATATCTCTTCCTTTTTTCTTATATCTTTATGATGGGCATACTTGGCATAACAAACTGCACATATTTAAAGTGTAAAATTTAGTGAATTTTGACAGACACTTGAGGCCAAGAATCTACCAGTATAATAAGACAATGAACATAGCCACAATGCCCCCAAATTTCTGCATGCCTTTGCTTAGACTATCCATTTCTTCACACCTACGTCATCCCAGCAGACTAGCAAGCAATCATTAATCACGGGTTAGCTTGTATTCTCTGATATTTCCAACAGATTTAACCAAGCCCTTTGTTGACCATTTACTTTGGACCATTTTTTCTTCTCTACATCATAATTTGAAATTGATCCATATTGTGTATCAATAATTTATTACTTTCTTCTCTTCTTCCTTTCTTTTTTTCATCTTCTCCTCTTCTGTCTCCTTCTTCTTTTCCTCATCCTTCTCCTTCTTTTTTTCCCGACATGTAGTATTCCACTATGAGAGAATAGTAGTTTGTTTACTCATTCACCTGTTTGCTGCTGTTAGCAAAGCAAATAAAGCTTGTGTGAATATTTACAAATCTTCTCGTGGGCCTGTGCTTTCATTTCTCTTGACCAAATACTTAGGAGAGAAACAGCTTGATCTTACTATAGATGCCCATTTAACTTAAGTAAACTACTTAACTATTTTCTTGACTGGTCCATTCCATATCATCTCTGCCAATGTAATGGAATTACACTTGACTCATATTCTTGTCCATACTCATACAGTCAATCTTTATAATTTTAGCCATTCTACTAGGTACATAGGTGCTATCTCATCATATATTCTTTTTTTAATCCAAAAATTATATGTTGATAACTTAGAAAATGCAAAATAGCACTTCTTAAATAAATATGGTCCTCAGTTATAAAATAATGTTATTAGGTTTAAAATCGATACAATAGAAAATATTTTGTCTACAATAAGGGTACAATACAGTAATATCCATTATGCTCTTAGCCTTATGTAGCCATCACCACTGTTTGCTTCAAATGAAAACATCTACACTCATTAAGCCCTTCTCTGCTCCTGCTCTGAAACCTCTGTTCCTCTCTACAGATTTTCATGTTCTGGGCGTCTCCTGTCAATGGAATGATACTTTTGTGTCTCTTTTTTTTTTCCATCTTACTAGGCACGATGTTTTAAAAAATTCATCTGTGCTCAGCAAGTTCGCTGAAAAATATTTCATCGTATATATATATATATATTTATAGATATATGAACATATGCACGTGCTTTCTGTGTTATATGGTGATATTTAACTCCTCATGTGGTGATGAATATTTGGATGGTCTCCAGCTTTAAAATATTGCTGAATACAGTTTCTGTGAACATGATGTATAAGTGTTTGGTGGACATTTGTGGTTTTTTAATTTTCATTTTCCTTGCATTTTTATATGTGAGTTGTTTTCCTATCCATATATTTTCTTTGTTGAAATTTTGTTCAAAAATCTTTTGACCACTTTTCAAAACTGTAATGTTTATTATTCACTTGTGAAAGTTTTTAATGTCTTTTTACCAAGTTTATGCTTTCATTTTTATAGTATTATCATTTGAAGAGAAAATTTTTGAATTTTGATAAAGTCCAACTATTTTCTTGAACTTTTATGCAATTCAATTTTTTTCATTCTAATATTTTAGAAAACTTTTCCAAGATTTTCCAAAACTTTGAGACGTTTTATTGCTTTAGCTGATGATCCATTTCAAGTCACGTTTATGTGCTGAGGGGTAAGGTCAAGGCTCTCTTTCATTGTACATAATGTCCCACAAGTCCCATGCCCACAGGTGGGTTACATTATGTGTGGAGTGATGCTGTGTTAGTCCCTCTGTTCTGTCCTCAAATCTGGCTCTGCTTTACCAGCCGCTCAGACATGCTGTCTGAACAGCACTTACACTGTAACGTTTTAACAATCGCAGATAGAGGAAGGCAGCAGCGAGTCTTCAGTCCCTCTCTTCCGACCCCTCACAGTAAGTGTACCAGATATTTTATCATCTGACAAAGCTATAAAAAGAGAAAATGTTCCTGATTTTTCAAAAACAAAACAAAACAACCCAAAAAAACCCAAAACAAAACAAAACAAAATAAAAGCATAAAATTTACTTGTTTTCTATTTTATTTACTTAACCAGTCTTAGAGCTTTAAAGTCTACCTTCTTATGGAAGACGGCTTTAAGAGAAGATATCAAACAAAATTTAATTGAAATGCTCACCAAATGGTCACTTCCATCTCATAGCTGTGGAGTCAGTCACAAACCGTGACAGCACTTCGGTCCACGAAGCCCTGGATTCAATTCCCAATATTGTGTACGTACATGTGAGTGCATGCTCACGCTCACGGGCACTCACAAAAGCCAAGGGCCTCCAGAGCACACGCCATCATCAGAGTCTGTAGGCATCCAACCATGCACTCATTCATTCTCCAGGGTACAGTGGGAGGCCCCCTCTTTCAGAGTTTCATATGTAATAGCTTGTATGAGCTCAATACAACTGAAGGAGAATTATAGAAGTTCTCTCTTTTTGAATTCCTACTCTGACATTAAGCATCCTGGCCAGTATTTTTTTTTTCCAGATTTCTGTATAATATGTATTTAACCTAGATAGTCATAATAGTTGAAGATATTGAGATAAGTAAAAACACAGCTTGGATTCAACTCAAGTACTTCTCAGCTATTGGGTAGAAAAGGGAGGAAAGAAAAACAATAGTCGGAAGACTACAGTATTTGGTCCCAAGGTCATAAACCATGGTCTTCACCAGCCACCAACTCTGAGTCAGGTGCCCACAATGCCCATGGCACTGAAGAGCGGAGGATGTGAAATACATGCGATTCAGAGCAGCTTCGGGACAACCTGAACACCCTTGCCATAACTTATTTTCAATTCGCCAAGTGGTGACCATCACACTCTTGGTCTAACCCCCATTAAAAAACAAAAACAAAAACAAAAAGCAAACCAACAACTTTAAAAAAAATGCTTATTTAATTGCTACCATCAGGAAATTTACCATAAACGCAGATTTCCAGCTTCTTCCCGACAACTGGAAGATGTGGAAAACCTGGGCTTACAGTCTAGGTGGCGACTATCAGCTGCTCCTCAGCACCAGCTGCTCTTCATGAAGTCAGATGTTTCCATTCCTGTCTCCATTGCTGAAGATACATTTCCTGCCTGGATTCTCTGAGGTAGTACTTCTTAAAGGCTGGCTTCACCTCGCTGTCATGTGAAGAGACTTAGAAATAATTGATACTCATGGCTTACCTCTAGCCATTTTATATAATCCATCTCAGGGATACAGACCAGAGCCTGGGATTTTGATAAACTCCCCCGGCAATCTTGTTGTGTGATCAGAATTGAAGGCCACTTAGATATATCATTGAACCTTCACATGTATCACCAGGCAATCGTGTTGAACTGTAGCCTGTGAGCCAGTAGGTCTAGGATAAGACCTGGTAATCTGCATTTCTAGCATGCTCTTAATTCTATCTGTGCAGCTGTTGAGTAGGACTCCGGAACAGTGGTATTCATTTTGTTTGGCTTGTGTTTGGAACCCTAAAATATACACTTGGGTTTCAAGCCCGGTGGAAGCATATCCCGACATCACGGTTACTATAGTTAGTTTAGATGGCCAAGGACTGCATCCTACTGCATCCTTTTTGTTTTTGTGATGGAGGATATTGTCTCAATTTGTTTTAGCCACTCAAACTCTTTCTCTATAATGTAGGTCCTTGATTGACTCTGATTTCCAAGCCACCTTTGCTGCTCTGCATTGTAAGTGACACTCCTGTATCCCTGTTAGAAATTTCACATTTTCTATCATTTTTATACACTAACCAATGCCAACAATTTGACAAGTACTGGTTGAACTGTGAGTGCTGATTAGGTGTTTTCATTTTGTTTTGGTTTTGTCAATTTGACACAAGGTAGAGTCTTTGGGGGAAGAGGAAATCTCAATTGAGAATTTTGTTTTCTTTTCTTTCTTTTTCTTTTTCTTTTCTTTTCTTTTCTTTTCTTTTTTCTTTTCTTTCTTTTCTTTCTTTCTTTTGATTATGTTGGCCAGTGAGCAAGTCTGTGGGACATTTTCTTGATTAATGATTGATGTGGAAGGGAGCAGTGCACTGTGGGTGATGTCACTCCTGGGGCGGTGGTACTGGATTGTATAGAAAAGAAAGTTGAAGGATCCAAATGGAGCAAGAAACAAGCAATTCCTCCACGACCTCTGCTTTAGGTCCTGCATAGACTTTCCTTTATGATGGGCTGTAGGCTGTACAATGAAATAAGCCCTTTCTTCCTAAAGTTTCTTTTGTTGGTGTCTTTAGCCCATCAACAGGAAGCTAACTAGAACACTGTGACTTTGTGACATCTCAACATTTTATGGAGGTGGGTTTCAGTATGTCCCAGAAGGCCCAGGGCCATCATTCTCAAACCCCAGTATGCACCAAATGGCACAGAGAGTTTTCTAAAACAGCTTTTTTTTTTTTTTTTTTAACTCCAAGACCCCATCCAATGCCATCCACCTTAATCCTTCTCATCTGGTCTCCCTTACATCCACAACCCCATTGCACTTGCTTGTATTCTTCATCTGGGCCTCTTCACGCCATTATTGGAGTCCTTCCTTTTGGCCCACAGGGTTTTTTTCTCCACCCTAACCCATCATGGTGTCTTCCTTCCTCCTTTCTTCTTGTCCATCTGTGTCCCATGATTCTCCTGTCCTCTCTAAGCCAGGGACCCCATTCTGCCCTGCCCAGGTATAGGCCGCTTAATCAATCAATCAGGTTTGTCTTAGGCAGTTTTACAAAACAAAGATAGGTGTAACCAGAATTTGAGGGCCAGTAACATGCCTCTAACAGTTTTAAAGTTGAATAGAATCCTGTGGTGGAGTCTTTTCAAGACTCTACTGAGCACAAAAGATAACTAGAAAAGTTTGTATTTTCAGTTTCTTCACAGGTGAGAATAACATTTGTGAATGTTTCATTACTTTAGTCAACTTAGTTTGGATTAGAAGGACTTTTCCCACAGTCTTTCTATCACACATCATTACCTTCTACCAGGAGGCTCTTTATTTTACATATAAAGGTTTCTTATTGCTGTGATAAAATATTCTGACCAAAGCAACCAAAGGGAGAAAGGGGGAGGGGTTAACTTATAGTTCAAGTTAGTCCATCACCGTGGTTAAGACAAGGCCACAGGAACTTGAATTAGTTGGTCACATTTGCTTTTTACATTCATACAGCACAGGATTTCCTGCTCAGGGAATGGTTCTACTCATAATTCAGATAGATCTCCACACACAAAAGAACATAATCAATGTGTAGAGAGATTTTACATAGACTAGGCTGGTGTGAACTTGAGACGCTATGACCTCAGTCTCAAACTGCTGCTGTTGGTCATCACATCCCACAGGCTAGGTGAATTCTTAAATGTGATGCAGGTGCTAGCCTGTTTTTGTCTTCCACAGACACCAGGAGTAACAGAAATATTAGTGCCTGAACGGTGTACCGAGTTCTCTGTTCTGTTAGAATGTGAGCACCTTTAAATGCGATTGCATTTGCTAAGCATAAACTGTGAGTTTCATTTTTTTTCCTCTCTGCTTCCAACACTCACAGTAACACACTATCAAATTTAGGAACGATAAAAGACTAGTTGGTTAAGAAAGGGTACTATTCTTGCCAGCAAACTGGAGAACTGCAAAAGGGAACTTTAGGGCAAGAAGGGTGGCCGCAGGTCCCTGACCTGCAAAATAAGCCATATTCTGGGAGCAAAATTTCAAAAGTTCAAGAGTTCTGGAACGTTTATATGAGGACAAAACACGGCCTGACATCTTTTCTTATCTCGGGAAGCCATGAGCCAACATCACTTTTTTTTTTTTGAGCAGCTTCAGCAGCGGTTTCTACTCCAAGGATCTGCATTTTTACATTTAAAGAAATCAAGTGAACAGAATTCGTTTGCGCTTCTCCAGTCCATCGGAAGCATCGGAAGGCGGTGGGCTAGATGAATGACCTACATAGACCCAGCTTGTGAGGACGATCAGAGATCCTTCGCACGCGCACTGGTCACACAACTCTCCCTTTCCCCTAGGTCCTGCCTGGCTCCCGGTGGCGACCGTGCCAGGCTTTTGCAGGCGGCCGCGTGCACTCATTGCTCTGGCTCCCCCTTTCACCCCTCCTTCACCCCGGGAGTGCCACGCCGGGTGGCGCGGTTTTTCTGACCACTAGGGAAGCTGTGCAGGCCAGGCTGAGGAATTACAGGGCCTCCCCGCTTTTGGCGAGCCCCGGCCCTTGCATCCTCCTGACTCCGGCCACTGTGCTGAAGCTCTAGCCGGTCCGGTAGAGGCAGGGTCTAGCAGGGAGCAAACCCGGCTCCAGGGAGGCCTGAACTCATCTTCCACCTCCGAGTCCCCATTTTCACTCCCTGCTTCGGTCCCGGGAGCCGCCCCGCGGGCGAGGCAGCCCCAGGCGCGCGGAGCTAGAGCGCTCCGCAGCGGAGGGCGCGCGCCGTCCAGTCGCCCGGGGCATTCCCGTGCCGGGGGGCGGAGGCGAGGGCAGCGGCGGGGCGGGGTAGGGTCGGCAGCACGGCCGGCTGCGCCTGGAACCCGGTAGCCCGCCCGGAGACTGGCAGAGGCGGAGGGCGCGGCCCAGACGCCGGGGGGCGGGGGCGGGAGCGCTGATTGGTGCGTACCTGGGGGCGGGCCCCGGAGGCGGGGCCCGGGGCGGGGCCGGCGCCAGGCGCTGGAGCGGCGGGCGCACGGCGAGGAGTAGCGAGCAGCTGGAGCCGAGTTGGAGGAAGCAGCGGCCGGGGCGAGGACGGCTGTGCAGCCGGGGAGCCGAGACAGCGAAGCGCCGGCGGGTCGCAGCTGGATCGCAGGCGCCTGGGAGCTGGGAAGCCGGAGAGGCCGCTGAAGCCCGGGCTGGGCAGAGGAAGGAAGCGAGCCGCCCCGGAGGTAGGCGGCGGCGGGTCCCGGTGTGCCCGGGAGGGGGAGGCGGCGCGAACGCGCTCGGCCGCCGCTCTTCCTGTCACCGGCAGCCACTTCTGCTGCCGAGCTACTCGAGGGGGAAGCGAGCCGGCTTGCCAGCCCGGTCGCCAGCATCTCCCGGCCGCTGGGACGCCTTCCCGGGCCGGTGGCCAGCCTGCGTGGTCACGGCCACCTCCCGCGGTCGTTTCCTCGGTTGCTACCCCGCTCGGGCTCCGCTCGTCCCCGGGAGCGTTCGGTCCCGGAGTTGCCCGCGGTGGCCGGCTCCCCTCCTCCTCCGTCACCTCACGCGTCCGAGGGTCCCCTCACGCCCTGCAGCCTCCCGCAGCCGGGAGCGTGCGAGGAGGGCGCCCGGATCGCTGCCTTCGCGTTGGCGCGCCGTCCTCTCCAGGCCCCGGCGACAGCCACCGGGGCCGCCGGCCGGGCCGGGCCACGGTGGTCCCCGGAGCTCGCCCCCAACCCCCGCCCTCCGAAGTTTGCCTCCCTCCCCTTCCGGGGTGGGGGAAGTGCGCCTCGGGGCGGCCGGTGTCTGGGGCTCTGGCTCGGCGTCTGGCGCCCGCCGGGGTTTGGGTAGGTTGCCGGAGGCATAATGAGTAGGGGATCCTGGCACCGCCCGGAAATCCAGCTTTTTCCGAACGCGGGGCGACCCTGGAGGGACCTGCCCAGCGGTATCTGCCGGCGGGGGAGGACCGGCCCGCGTGCAAGCTGGAGCCAAAAGATCTGGGGGAATTGTCTGCAAGCCACTTCCTTCCCAAAGGCAGAAACTGCTGGGCAGATCACGAGACAAAGAGAATAGAAACGATCTGGCCAGGCACGCATGTACAGAAATGCATTTTGGTAACCGGCTTTCGCGCACAATAACGCAAGGGTGCGAGCGCAGTGGCTGTGACATGTTGAACGCTGTGTGCCGGCACCGGTTCCAGGGGAATTCTGCTCCCGGGCGCTGGCAACACCGGAAAGGTCTCACCTCCACTGTTAATTCTTGAAGGAGCTGCAGGCTCTATTGCTGTGGTGGTGTGAATTTTCGCTTTACTGAGGGGTTTCACGATTTCAGGACTTACACATTTTCCCCCTCTTTCTTTTCCTGTCCTTTTCCTCTTTGTCATCTAGTGTGAAATAGGAAAGGATGAAGCAGTTCCGGGTTTTGAGTGTAGCGTGAGATTGTCATTTCAGTGAGATCGAGTTTCAAGTTTTAGGTGGTAGGATTACTCACAAAGCTGATTGACCTAGGTTCCTTGTGCAATCATTTCTTAATAATTCATTAGCTTGTGGTACGTGTTGGGCACCTTAGCGGTGGTAAGTTATGAGCTAGGAAAGCTTGGAGTAGGCAGGTGGCTTACTTCTGCCACAGATAGCAGATTAATAGATTTCTAAAGTAGAAACCACTAGGACCTCAGGGCCTTCTGCATAGGTGAGGTGCCCATACAAAGAACCTACAGAGTTTTTGTTTTGTTTTTTTAAACAGTTGCACTCACCGTTTTTTTTTTTTATATAAAACACTAATGGCAAAGCATTTTCTTAAGCACACAAGTTTCTTAAACTTTGAGAAACAGGTGTTTTTGGCTTATTCCAAAGGACATGATCCTGGTTTTTCTTGCACCTCTTGTGGTTCAAAGTCAGGCTTCTATGTGAAAGAGCGGGGGTGGAAGCCCCTTGCTCTGCAGGAGTGCTCGCTGCAGTGTCACTCGCTGCTGGCTGCTTTTCCTCCATGTGCCTGTTGCAGGCCACACTCCTCTTCCACAGCACCCTGTCAGCTTTTATGATTTAAAGAAAGTTGGACGTAACTGATACTGGCCCTCAGACAGTTGTGGGAGTTTACTTTTAACTTTTCATCTTGCACTGGGACCTGTTCCTAGTTGCATAACAGAACTCTGCCATGTGCACATTGTTATCTGCTGTTTTATTTGCATTTTTTATGATAGCTTTCTGCTTTTTCACATCTGTGATGTGCTGTAGTCATGTGAAAAAGTATTTTACTGCTCACTGATTCTATTTTTTTTTTTTTTTGTCTTTAATACAGTTCTAGTAAAAAGTTGGTCTGGGGAAACTGAAGAGTTAACCACATTACAGAGTTATGTATTTTGGCTGCTGATAGTGGGTGGTGTTCACGTATCTTTAGGAAATGTTAATTATTTCTAAGCTGATATACTTTTGCCCCTGTTTTACTTTTATTACTGTATATTAATTCTATACAAAAGTGGGTTCCTTGGGACTTTTCTGTACATGATGTAACATATTTTGTTCAAATTCGCTCCCCCATTACTCTTTCTTGTCCCTCTTCCCCTCTCAAGCTAATCTCTCAAAAGGCTTTGAATATTAAGTACAAGTTTATTCAACTTACACAAACCTTGTACCATTAAAAGTGTTGCCTGTTCCTTTCAACTTTCCCCATGGACACCATGGAACTTTAAGTTTGGTGTGTTGATTGAAATTTCCTTTCTGCTCTCCTTTCTCCTAAATAGTTCAGTGAAGTGTTGTAAAAGTCATTCACTTTGAAAAATTATCCACATACTTGTTAAAAAACAGGAACAATTCTGGTCCAGTTTCTATTGTGTTTTTGCAAAATGTGTTTTATTGGATAAAGAGATAGTGAAAGAGCCAACCAGAAAAAAAAAAAAAGTGGTTTTATGGTTAAGTAGTGCAAAGCAAGCTGAGCTTTTAATTCTCTCGTGAATAAGGGTGAGTAAGGAGTACACACACAGAAGGAACTGGCCCCTAACTGTCAGTCTGTCATGCATGTTAGACAGGCCAAGCACAGAGCTCATTGCATGGTGGAAGGCTCTGCTAGCTGGAGGAGGAAATGAAGGGAACTAGAAAGTCACCTGTCAGTAGAAGGGATTATCAGCTGCATGTGTGTGTGTATGTCCTCACATTGGAGGCACCTCCTGTAGTCCACACTGGCCTTGAACTTTCAGTGAAGCAGAACTTGACTTTGAACTCTTGAGCCTATTACCTCTGTCTCCCAAGTCCTGGGATTACAAACTTGTGCTACCAAACCGAACTGTCTGCTTTGTTTTTTACTTGAAAAGACAGTGTAAATTGTACCTTTTTATTTTTTGAAACATCAGTTGTGATTAGCTTTTAAAGCACTCATATTATTTATTGCATTTTTTTAAAGTGTCATTTGTCTCTTCCCTAATCAATTTTTTTGTCATTGTTTTTCCAATATTCTTATTGAAATCACTTGCCTAAAGTAATGGGAATTAAGGCCGTTTTCTTTTTTTGTACACTAAGCCAAATGAACTGAAAAATACTTATAGCTTGTCTGTTTGGTTTATGCTCATCTCCCCACCCACCCACCCCCTTTTTCTGGTAAAATTTGGAATGAGTATAGTACACGATTAACTGAAGAAAAAAGAAGATTAAAAACATCGTTGGAGATTTTGTTCTGTCACCATTGTTTTCCTTAAAGTAAATCAAACATAGACCCATGAGCACCTGTAGTCAAAATATCTCCCAGGTTAATGATCACCTGGGAGAGAATTGAAATCATGGGAGCCTGGCCAAAGGGTTGGGAGGCTCCACCAGTGGGCGTTGTGCGTTGTTTGAGGCAAGCTGTCTGGCCAGCGGTTCATCCCCTCCCACCCCCCCTTGCTTTCATCCTGGACTGCTCTGTGGTTGTGAGGACTGAGCCTGTCCCATGAGGACCCAGCTGCCTTCATTCTCTGGGGCATTGCATGACTATGCTCAGTTTTTCCTCTTGGAGAGCAGGCCACGGAGCAGCCCTGAAACCCAATTTGAAAACAGTGTCACGCCTCCCACTTTGTGCCCTGTCCCCAAGCATATTCATGGCCCCCTCCCATGTAACACCCCCTGACCTCTACTGAGACGCCTTCCACCTTGGGTCTGGAGACTTACTTGGGCCAAGTCCACAGGCAGGCTCTATCTGACTCTATTTACAGCAGAGTTTTATTTTAGGTAGCTTCAGGCTTCTTTTAGAACTGCTTGTAGCATTGAAAGGCAGGGCAGGAGAAAATTTCTGGCACCTGTCTGTTTCTGTTTTAAATCTGCATTGTGTAAATGGCGGTGACATTCAATGCAGCCCTTTTGTGACTAAGAACAGTTACAAGAATGCCATAACTGCAGTTGACGGTCACTTCAGGCATGCTCTGTAACAGTGCTTGTGTTCTCATCTGCAAAATGGGGCTGATAATTAAGCTAGAGCAGTTACAGGGTCTATGTACAACTCCAAGCACTGTGCCTGGCACACAGGGAGCACTGAGTCTGGGTTAATTATATTAAGCTTGTGCTGAGAAGTGTGGTGCTACATGCTTTTGTGAGTATAATTGCCTTTAATCCTCATAATGACCTAGTGAGGGGTCGGTCTCTTCTCCCATCGGCCTCGTGGGTGATGACATGATGATGGGGGAGGGTTCAGCAACTTGCCCAGTTGCACAGCTGCGCATGGAGCAGGGCAATCGCTGTTGGCTACAGCTCAGACGTCACCCTTGCTGCCATCAATCCTAAGGACTGCCATTTTTTCACAAGAAGAGGTACTTCAGGGCAGCTCCCTCAGTTCACTCCCCCATGCCCACCTTGTCAAGCCTTCTCTACTGTAGAGGTAGCAGGCACACTGGCCTCATAGCCTCTTCTTGGTGGGGGGAAGGGGTCTCTTCCTTAGCAAATAAATAACATGACCCTTTGTCCTAGTCCCCTTTGTGCCGTGACCCTCTCAGTCTAGAAGGGCTGCTGGGGATGGGCTGGGGTAGCTCTATCCTCTCCTCAGGGACACCCAGTGCTCTAACTGCTTTGCAGTCCTGTCTCTTTACTGTGCCACCTGGGTGTGTATACTTTCTCTGCCCCTACAGGGCTTGCAGGCAGGAATTACAGCCTCCACACCCTTCTTACCCACATTAGCTACCCAGTTTCCAGTGTGGCAGCAGGCAGCACCTTTTGTTTAGCTTGTTGGTTTGGAAATGAATTGAGATATTAGGTGACTATAACATGAGGCTGAATTTGAGCCCCCCTTCCCAGCCTACTTTAGTTGAGGTCACTCATTCCCCTCACTTTATGTACAAACACATGGTATTTTACTAGGGTCTTAAGTCAGTTTAATAGTTCGTAACTTCCAAGATTTTTGAATGGTAGGCAGATTTTCAAGTAATGATTCTTGTTTTTCAAAAGACTCTGTAAGCTGAGGTGGGACTCAGAGCTAGCACAGTAAGGAGGAAAGGATTACACATGGTGTAGGCTGCCCATCCAGAGTCCTCCTTGTCCTGACTATAGACACTTTAGGTGCTGCCACCCAGTGTCATACTGCTGATTTCATAATAGGATGGCAGCACATTAGTAGACACATATCGTCTTGATTTTTTAAAAAAATGCAGTTTGAAGATAGCCATTGTTTCTGGCTCCCATCAGCTTTCCTAAATCCTGTCCTTTATGAAAGGAGACTAGAGTAAGTCAGCAACACTGGAAGGCCTTTGAGAGGGTTTGTTTGGCTCTCTCCCATCATGCCTGCAGGTTAGAAGGCTAAACTTAAACAAACAAACAGACAAAATCTATTTTCAAGCCATTGAACAGTAAGCAGTCATGGATTTCTATTTGTCAAGCACCAGAAACAGTTTTATTTGGGCAAATGAGAATTGCTTGATTTGTTAGCAGAAAAAGAAAATTTGCTTCCAGTGAGTGGGACTGTAGACAGCTAGGAAAAGGGCTGAAAGACTGGAGCAAAATAATTCCCCTTAAGGAAATTGTGGTCAGCGGCTGTATAAATATAAGTTTTGTAACTTCTTCACAGAATTCCTTTATGGCTTTTTGGGAGTGTATGGTATCCTGTTCATGTATTAGCTTAGAGCTTATATTATAAAATTGCCTGGGTGATGTGAAAATAATAGTGTGTTGATGGTCACTGTCGTCCACATATAAAATAACCTTTACTCTGTGAATCTGGGTGAGGAAAGGTCACTGGGCAGGTGTCTGTGTCTAAAGGGAACGGGAGGCAGCATCTGGTGAAAGGGGGAAACATCTGTAATCGACCTCAGGAGGGTCACACAGGCACATCCCAGCGTTTCAGGCTGCTGGGTGTTCTGCAGTCCTGGGGACAATTTGAGGAAGAGCTTGCTAGTCCTCTAGATGTGACAGTTTTCATGACTCTTGTTGATGGATGCTTCACTCATCTCCCCAGGGGGGAGCTAAGTTGTTAGAAATTGTGCAATGAGAAGCCCCAGAAGACTGGCATAGGGCAGAGAGGCCAAGAGGGACACAGGTGGCAGGAGCTAAATGTGCGGGACAGAGAAGGGCAGGATTCCAGAAGCGATGTGCTCACGATCCTTTTATTCACTAACTTATGGACTTCTTTGGCAAGGCTGCATTTTAATGAAGTCGCTTTGGAGACGCACATTTGCACGGTTGAGGTGTTGGGTCCTGTACTTGGCGGGCCTGCTACCCAGTTATAACGGCTTCTTTTTGTGCAGGTGTGTGAGGGCCAGGCACACTTACCTGTGTGGCTGCTGTGAAGGCAGATCCACAGAGTTCTCACGGGTGCGGGGGACAAGCCAGAGTAGGCAGAACACTGCACTGTGACACTGCTGCCCTGCATAAGCTGCCCAGGACATCTCTTCTCAAGGAGTCCAGAAGTAAGTTCTGTACGCTAAAAGTGAGTTAAACATGGGGGCTCCACATACAGGGTGGATCTGAGTTCAGCTTCTACCCCAGGTGCTGAGCATAGTCATGCCCCAGATGCTACTTCCTCTTGGCAAGGGAGAATGTCTGTAGGGCCGTGGTTATCTTGAGGTTAATGGGTTAAAGAGAGACGGCTCCCATCGTGTACCACGTGATGGCTGTGATAACAGTGCCTCATTTAAATGGGTAGACAGGCCAGAGAAAGTGTGCAGAGTGCATTAGAGTTGCTTGGTTCCTCTGCTCAGCAAAGCTCTCTCTGAACCTTGTCACCACAAGATCAAGTCCCCACCTAGACAAATGACTCGTCTGCTCTCCCTCTCTTTTTACAACATTGCTTTTAAACCACTTCACTGACATTGAGTCATTGCCGGCCTTGCCTGCTAGCCTTAACCGTCTGCACTGATCTTCCTGGCCAAGTTTGGGGAAGACAGGCTTGCTCTATTTGCTCATAAGACAGTTGGGGTTCCGTTATCAGACTTAGACCCAGAGCTCTGCAGAGTTGTTAAGATTCTCCTGACACCGGCAGGCGGAGAGCATTTGTTTGCAGAAGCCACCAGGCCTCAGCAGGTAGGGTGGGGGTTGCTTTCTTCAGAATCTAGCCTCCCACAATTACCAGACTGCTCCCAAGTGTGGACTTAGCTCCAGGCACACTCGGGCTTAGAAAGCCCTGAATAGGCAGGGGCGGTTTCTGAGTTGCTGGTGTAGGGTTTGCCTAGCTGTCTTGTTGTGTCTGGGACTAGGGCTTGTTTCATGGTTGGGGGCAGGGAGGGGTACTGGAGGCACTTCATTTCCTGTTCTACTGAGGATCCCACCAAACTGGTCCTCTGAGTGGTTGAAATTGAGGAAGTGCTAGCCACCAGCTGGCAGAAAGATCTACCCAGGCTACCGACCTAGGACTTTCCCCCTCCCCCGAAAAGACATACATTGCCAGGAAAAGCTAACAAAAATTTCAGGGCAGATTTGAAGGAATTAAATTATTCTTAGGCATATTGCCTGGTTTCCCAGCATTTAGGGATATGTAAATTTTCATGTTCTTTGGAGTTCTGTGTCTCTTTTGTACAGAGCACATTAGTACAAAAAAAAAATGAGATTTGCTAGTTCTACATTTTTGTGTGAATTTATGCAATGAATATTTAATTTGATTCTGGATCTTTCAAAAGGAGAGGCCTTCTTCAAACGTAATATAGCTTATTTTTCTCATACGCTCCACTGGCTGCATTAATTTTTTTTCTCTGATGCTTGAAATGCAAAGTAGAGTACTATCCCAAATTAATATTCTTGCTACACAAAGATTTCCAGTGTTTGTTTTTACTTCCTTTGAATATGCAGCCCTCCTTAGAGTGTTATTGTATAAAGCTAAGAGGCTTTAGTCATGTGAAGAATACTTTACACTTCTGAATGCCAACATAACAATTAATCTGTGATCAGATTTTGCCTCTTAAGATGCCTACACTGAAGTGTGCCTGGAATATTCAGCTGCTGAAGTGTTTTACTCTCTAAACTTAAAAAAGTCCCCCTGACACAGCGCCCTGAAATCCTGTGGCTGTTTCTGTGTTGCTTTGTTGTGTAGTTGGTGAACTGAAACCTTAGGATTTAGTCTCTGCAGTAACGGTAACACTGAGAACTGTGGATCCGCATTAAAAGCTGTCCCGTTAACCATCCATGATGACGAAAGTCCTTTTAACTTTGCCCCTCCAATTGCTCTGCTCTAAATATGCTTGTTAGTTTAAAAAAAAATTTTTTTTTTTCCTTTTGTTGCCAAGCCTGTTTCACTAATACTTCTGTAACATAAGCATGGCTACTTTCTTTCCTCTCTTAAATCAAGAAAGGAAATCTAGTTGCTAGCCTCATTCCTGGCCTGCAGTCTGGGATGTCAGAACGTCACTGATGGTTCCTGGATGAGCAGAGGCCTGAATGATAAAGCTTTGATGCAGTCTTCCCTGTGTGGGGTTTCTGCAAGGCTTTGACCTGGGGATCCGCTGTGCCTGCCTGATCTTGCTCAGTCCTTTTCTAGGGCTTGCTTTCTACGTCAACCTTTCCTTCCCTGATTGACTGAACCACAGTGCTTTTGTTCTTGCAGATCTCCCCCCCACTTACAAAACCTGGGGTGTATCCCTGATTGCAGCAGTGGGTGCCTACATCCCATGAGCCCATCAGGTTTCTTGGCTTCCCTTTGCCCAGTATTGGTATGGAATTCTCAACCCCGTAGATTAAGCACTTGCTCCTCTTGCTTCCTCCCGTGGGCATTTTTCACTATCCATGTATTATCCCTTATACTGTACACTACTTCAGTTTGTGCCCTTATGAACCTGCTGCTGCCTCTCTGGTCTCTGTGCTCACCTTTCTCAGTAGCCCTCACCTCTGTTCTCTCCCTGTGCCAGTCTCTCCTGGCCATTGAAGCCAGACCGGCGATCCTGGAGTGTAGCTTTCATCCTGTGGTCGATTCTCTACCTCACCCATGTAGTGCTCACGGCTGAGGGCTTAATGACTGTTGGTGTGCACTTCAGATGGCTCTCTTGTCACCCCAGGCCAGGTTCACTGGTCCCTCTCTGTCTTCTGATGGATGAGACTGCCTGTGCTTCCTTCTGTGATATGACATTTGCTTGGACTTGTCTGTACCCAGGATCATGCCACACATTCCATTCTGGCTGCAGATTCCTGCAATTTGATAATTTGATGTGGTCTCTCGCCCCCCCCCCCCACCACTTGAGCCCCATGGCATTTTGTGTCAGTGTCTGTTATGGCATCTACCTAGTGTTTTGGTTCTTTGTGTACCAGTCTTATCTCCGGAACATTGCGACATGTTAGCACCTCTACTCCTGTCCCGCCCGGTGTTCTTAGAAGGCAGGGACTGTCTCACTAATCGTGGTTTCGTGTACTGTGTCAAGCGGTAGCACACTGGCCTGTGTCTGTCATCTGCCAAATTGATTAAGTACTTGTTGAATGGAAGTAGAAATTCAAATCCACACAGATGGCAAAGTGTGATGTTCATTTTTAAGCCTTGTTTCTTGCTTTGCTAGGTGAAGCCGGGAGTGGAGTGTGGCAGTAAAATCAGACGACAGATGGACAGTGTGACGAGAACGTCAGAGAGGATTGGGCCTCGCTGTGGGAGTCAGCCTGGAGTCAAGGTGTTGACAAGTTGCTGAAAAGGACACCGGGGAGGGCTGTGCACGCAGAGGGAGTAGAGCCCTGTCTTCAGTCGCACCATTGATGGAGGACAGATGGACAGCCGGATGGCCAGTCACCTCTCTTAAACCTTTGGATAGTGGTCCTTTGTCCTCTGCTGGACACCTGTTGGGGATTTTAGCCCATTCTCTGAACTCGTTTTCCCTCAAAACGTAAGCTTGGGCTGCAGTGTGCAAGCAGGCTCCTCGTCCACAGAGCGACACAGCTGCAAACATGAGTGCTGAGGGGTACCAGTACAGAGCGCTGTACGACTACAAGAAGGAGAGAGAAGAAGACATTGACCTGCACCTGGGGGACATTCTGACCGTGAATAAAGGGTCCTTAGTGGCACTTGGATTCAGTGAGGGACAGGAAGCCCGGCCTGAGGAGATTGGCTGGTTAAATGGCTATAATGAAACCACCGGGGAGAGGGGAGACTTTCCAGGAACTTACGTTGAATATATTGGAAGAAAAAGAATTTCACCCCCCACTCCTAAGCCACGTCCCCCTCGACCTCTTCCTGTTGCACCAGGTTCTTCAAAAACTGAAGCAGACACTGAGCAGCAAGCTCAGCATGGTGAGTGGTTGGTTATTTAGTGACCTTTTGATCTGTTTTACTTTTTTCTTATTTTTTTAAATTGGTAATACCTTAGATTTGAGCTAGGATGTTAAGCTTTGAGCAGAAATCATCTTGGCAAGTTAACCTGAACTGATACGTAGTGTATAACCGTTTGTTCCATCTTTACATGGCTAGTTGTTTGCTTTTGTGTGGTTGGGAGTTTGTATAAATTGGGAGATGGTGTCCAGGAGCCTGTTCTGTGAATATCATTAAACACTTATTACAGTGGCCATTAAATTAACACATACACCTCATTCTTAAGATTATTATTGCTTTGGGAAAGCAAAGGTTAATTCTAATGTAAGTATATTTAATGTTGATGTGGTTTGCATGGGAAAATGTAGAGTCTTAAAGTAACCACAGTACTAAGCAGAGAAGAAACCATTGTTT
This sequence comes from Meriones unguiculatus, assembly GCF_030254825.1. Classification (NCBI taxonomy): domain Eukaryota; kingdom Metazoa; phylum Chordata; class Mammalia; order Rodentia; family Muridae; genus Meriones; species Meriones unguiculatus. Next base: position 76,454,062 of record NC_083354.1, on the reverse strand, counting down.
TTTTAACCCAGAATCTGCCTTTTGGTTTCCTCTCTAGGCTTGGAGTTAGCTAAAAGGACAGGGGCTTCTGGTCCTTTTCTGGCAGTGCCGTTTCGGTGGCAGTGCCCATAGTCTGCTTGGCCCTCGTGAGAAGAAACTCAGGTTCACTGGGTGTTCCTCTTAAATGGAAGCCACTTCCGTCCCCAGTCCACGTGCTGGAGATGGCCCACGCTTGGGCTTGAGTGCAGCTGTTTCTCAGTAGATTTTTTTTCTATTTAGTTCCTTACTGCAGCGAGCTTCATGTTCGGCGTTGGTGCTGTTTTGTTTCTCACTAGTGAATCTTCGGGACTTTTGGGGGGGAGTTATGTAGTCCTTCCCCCAACTCCCCTCAGAGACTTAGAAAGGAATAACTAGGCACATGAAACAAATGGGGTTGCTGAGCTTACGTACTGAGCAGACCTGAAAGGGCGCACAGGAGGGCCCAGGAAGGAATTCTGATAACACCTGTTGGGCTTTCCCAGATGAAGAAGGAAGAAAGAATGAAGAGGCGGATTTCCAGGGTGAGAGCTGCCTTTTAGCTCTAGGCAACAGGATGGAGAATGTCGTGTAAAAGGACAAACCTGAGGTATCTCTGAAGGGAACCTCTTTGTCGCGTTGGACTCGAAAGGGATACTTTGAGATACTATATTTAATCATGACAAATAATGTAATTTTTAAAATTTCACTAAATTAAGAAACAACTTTTTTTTTGCAAGTAAATCAAAAAAGCTTGAATGTGTGCATGTGTTTCTAGGCACATACAGTTTCCTAAGCATCGTGTTTCTTCCATATTACGTTTTACCAGAATGAAGATAAGTCTTTTCTCCTTCTCCTCCTCCTCGTCCTTCTTCTTTTTTTTTTCTTCATCAAAAAACATGTTTCCTGACCAGACTTCTCTCTTTTTTATTGAGAGATTTCCTTATTTTTATTTTAGGTTTATGTGTGTGTTCCTGACTCTGTCTATGTGCACGTTTCTGGCTGTATTACGTGCACTGTGGCATGCAGGTGCTCATGGATGTCAGTAGAGGGCATCAGATCCCCGGAACTGGAATTATATGAAGTTGTAAGCTACCGTGAGGGTGTTGGGAAGAACAAGTGCTGTTAACTGCTGAGCTCTCTCTCTGGTCCCCTGACTTCTTATGTATTTTTTAAGTTAGAAGCAGTTAAGTAGGTTTATTTAAGAAGAAAAATGACTTCATTGCACTCAAAATATAAAGGGTTGCAGAACCATAAAAAAAAAATAGCTCAGTTGAATTAGAGATGATTCATGCGGTGGAGTTGAGGGTGCCAGGTCATAATTACTGACAAAAAGACTTTGTGAAAGTAGCTTCTAAACAAAAATGCATTTGATAACTGTCATCCGGGGTAAGTTTATTCAGCTGTCATACCCAGTCAAGGGACAAGACTTATTGGAAAAGGACTTTCCTTTTTGTAAGATGTTGCACATTTATTGTGCTTTACTTTCTCTTGTCAGCGCTGAATTTTTTCACAGCCTTTTTTTCTTTTGATATGTTGAAAAGAGAAAAAATAATTAGTAAGATTGAAGAAGAGACTCATAATGTGGATGGAAATATTAGAAAGAATGGGCCTGAATATGAATGAGAAATTCAGAATAGCTGACAGGTTGGGAAGGGGGTCAGCAGGAGGGCATTGTACTAAACATTCACTAGATACGCCAGAAACATTAGACTCATATTCTCATTTAAATATGATTCATGTGACGTTCAAGGCCAGCAGATGCACCTTTCTTTTGCCCAAGTAAATATTCATTTCCAAAGCCTTTGTAGTGGAAGATTGTACGCTGGCAAGAAAAGAGTTCTTTTTCTCCTCTTACACAGTAACTTCTTCAGTCTTACCTTTCCTCCCTTTGCATTCTTTTGAGTTCTCTGGTTGTCTTGTCATTTATAAGGCCAGTTTTCAAGCCCTAAGAACTGTGTGCATTTCTCTCCTTTGGGCATATGCACACCAGACCTCTTGTTGATGGACGGTGATATAGATAGAGGAAGCTTGGACCAGTGCATGCCAACCTTGTTTCTTTTATTCTGTTGATTCTCCTTAACCCCAACCATCCCTTCGTCTCTTCCTTAAGTGTGAGAGGAGGACTTGAACGCCCAAAGTAGACTCTTTATTCAGTAGAAACTACCTTTTTCTTTCCTTGTACTGCATGCATTTCAAAAGAGGACTACTTTGTGTTAGGATGAAATAACGAGCATTTGCATGAGGACAAGCACACACAGTTATGTAGCTAAGCCAGTGAGTGCCATGTAAATGTAAATGCAAAACTACCACAAAACGCAACCTACGTGAACACCCGATTAAGCAACTCCTCTCGAGAAAATGTACCTTCTGCCAACACCTTTTGCATGCAGCTGTCTAGAGCACTCTGGCCTGTGCATTGGGTGAGTTTATTTCTTGAATGATCTTGGCCTAGCGACATCACATTCATTCAGTAAACACAGACGGGTCCCTATTTTGTGTCAGAAAGCAACACAGAAGATGAAATGAAGACATCTTCCCTTCTTTCCCCTCATGGCTGTGCTCTGTTCTCTCGATTCCAAAAGTTCTTTCCTACATCCCTGCTTGCCTATCATCCGTGCCCCTCCCCCCACCTCCTCGCTCCTCTCCCCACCCCTTCTCACCGAAGCTGGCCGCGCTGCAACCTGCCCCAAGGCTTTTTGACTTTCAGGGGCTGAGCTCTAAAAGAGGAGGGGTCTAGGTCCCCTGTGATCCACCTACAGTGCAGTAGTGAGTTAAGGCTTGTGTTGGAGCTCGTATCCAGCTACATCGCATGCCTCGGAAATGAGCCACTTGCCCCACGTCTCCCAAGCCTGCGTGGCTCAGCCTGCTGCTGGTCACCATGCCTTGTTTGCTCTTTGCTTCATTTACCCCCGAGGCACCCTGTGGCTTTGGCCTTCAACATTGCTTGCTGTGTCTCCAGACCGCTTATCTTCCGGCACAGCCCTGGGGACAGTTCGTTCTGCTGCTGAGAAAGTGGGCGAAGCTGATAGGGAGTAGAAGGTGTGTCCTATCAGCAGGTGACCTGGGCACAGATTTTATAGTACTTGTAGTGGCCTTCTTTTACCCACTCAAGCTCTTTTCTGGCTTTCTCTTTACATGGGGCTATAGTGATCAAAATGAGGCTCCTGTTTTACTTCACCTTCTTGTAAGTAGTGCTCACTTGAGCAGCTTTGGAGACCAGTTTTTTTTTTTTTTTCCTTTGCTGGAGGGTATAAGGTGTCTCTTTCGCACTGAGGCGTATACATCAGTGATCTTGCCCTCTGCCTTAACTGTTGGGTACAGGCATTCTGCCCTGCATACCTTACTTTATGAGGGGTCCCCTGGACCCTCCTATACAAGGAAATGAGGATTTAGGGATGAGGACTACAAATACATTCTTCTTGTGCAGAAGTTGACTTGGCTGTTCTCAGCGGCTTGAACACATACTTTGCGATCCTCCAGCTGAAGTTCGGCATTCGCTGGATATTTAGTCTTGGGAGTTCCTACCGAAAGAGTTTGTGTAAAGCAGTAAAATCTGCCAACCTGAGGGGCCACTTGGGCACCTGAGTTTACATAAGCCTCAGGTATGCACCATGACCCTGAGGACTCCTGACAGCTGGTCCCAGCTGGTTTCACATGTAAAACAAAAAGCAGACATTGGCTTGGACTGTTTTACATTTTGATCAAAATCCCTTCTAAACACAAGAAGAGTCTGCATTCTGTGTTTGTTTTCATGGTTTCCCCAGGCGTGTTATCTTTCCATTTTTCACACTCTAGCCTCTTAGTGTCCCTGCATGCCTGCTACTCCTCTGTCTGGAGAGCGAGGCTGCAATAAATCACAGAAATCGATGACACTGGGCCGAGGTTGCGGAAAGTAGAGACCTGATCCCGAATTACACACCTTGGCGGGGTGCCATGGTCGCAATGCCTGACTCTGCTGGCAGGAGGCAGGGAGGCCTTCCTGTTTGTGTGACTGATGCTTCAGAACATACCTTTCTCAGCCTAGTCCACCTTCTCTCCTTTCAAGCCAGGCCTTGCCAGGAAGCTAGGGGACTGTCTCAGGCATCTGACTTGGGGTGCTGTTCACCTGTTCTGCATTCTGTAACCATGGTGCACTGTGGAGAGAGCAGGGCAGGGCAAGGTACAGGACTGTTGATGAGAGGGCCCTTGAGCCTCCCCTCTCTGCTTCTAGATTGCCAGAAAAGCTTGAATTTTACCTTCTGTGTTTTTCCTAGGAAATGAAATATATTTCTGAAAGATCATCAGTGCAACTGGTTAATCACAATTTTTTGTGTTGTTAATCACTTTTTTTTTTGTTATTATTTTAGTGGTCATGGTGATAGTACTGAGAATCAAACCCAGGACCTCATGCATGTGAGGCGAGTACTATGTACCTAGTCCACATATGTAGGTTTTGTTTTGTTTGTTTGTTTGTTTTTGAGATACAGTCTCACCATGTAACTGGCTGGCTTTGAACTAGCCAAGTAGATGAGGCTTGCTTTGAAGTCACAGGGATCTGCCTTCCTCTCCCTCTGGAGTGCTGGGACTAAAAGCACTTATCACCACTCCTTGTTACAAATGCAATTCTTGATTTTGATAAAATGAGATGACCCTAACCACTTTTCTTGTGATCACAGAATGTATTACTTATAAATTATTACATAGTGTGATATAGCACCCCCTTCCATGAGAAAGTAAACATTTAACTAACAGTTAATATTCTTGATTTGTTAAAATATTTTTCTTGTTAATTTAAAATGTAATCATTCCCCCCCCCCACCATCCCACCCCAGAAATGTTTGCTAGGAAGGAAAAGAATCTTGAAGAACATATTTGCATATCCATATCCATTTGTAAAGGAAATCCGGAAGAAGAGAAAGGACGCTCCCTTTACTCCCTTTTCCAAGAGGCCTCCCGCCCCCTTCTGAAGTCAGAGTTGGTTAGTTAGGATCTGACAGGCAGAGCCTGCGGGCAGCTTAGTCAGGGCTGCCCCAGGCTTTCACAGCCCAGAGAAGAGACACACCTCCTTCTGCTGGCTAGTCCTCGCAGGAAGGACAAGAGCTTCTTTACCCTGGAACTGTGTGTGAGCAGTAAAGTCATCTGCCTGGATGATGGGGCCTGTGTCCTTCAAAATCAGTGGCTGAGGCAGGCTGCTTGGGGTCTCTCTCGTTCTTTGTAGATTTATTTCTATTGTTCTATTATGGACATAGTTATGTGGGTTAGCGCCAGTGACATTGAGTTTCCCTGCAGGTGGACTTCCAGGTGGTTGTGAGCTGTCTGACATGCGTCCTGGGAACCGAACTCCAGTCCTGAAAGAGCAGTACATGCACTTAACCATTGAGTTAAGCCCCACATTTTTTTTCCGTAAGTGAAATGCAGTAGGTCTCTCTAACCCCTGGCTTTGCTTCTCTTGGCTACACTAGGTCAACTGGGATCTGAAAATACTATGTACAACTAGACATTTGAGTGAGAAAAAGGCAGCAACCATATTCCATGATTTTTACTACAGTATATTGTGATTGTTACAGATTTATTAGTCGGTTATGCGCTATGCTCTTATCACAGGTGTGTATAGGAAGAAAATGGCATATATTGAGATTGCTACCATTTGTGCATTTAGGTGTCCACTAAGGGCCCTGGAACTACTATATTCCTACTTAGGCTGTGTTATATTTTTGTGCTTAGTTTTTTATTTTTTGTTTTTTGTTTTTTGCTGTGGTGGTGGTGGTGTGTGTATAAAATGTGTGAAGGGTCACAAGCCTTACCTACTGAGTGTGGATGAAGCTCTCCCACTTCTAATTCAATTTATTTAAGCCAAAGGCACCTATTTTCTTCACTAATGTGAGAATTAATGTTAATGTCCTAAGTTTTCTTTGTCAAAGAGCTTAAACCCCATAGACTATTCCACCTTTAGTTTAGTTGACAGTGGAGTTTTTGATAAGTTTGTTGTCTAGTTTGGTTTCTAGGTGATGTGTATGTCTTTGTCCAAAAGGGATTAGTAAACATGTCTTCAGAATATTCATACTTGAGAAAAATAAACATTAGGAATTTTGAAAGTCAACAACAAATGGTGCCTTACATCTGCTAAGTTACATCCCCAAGGAGAAAATTTTGTACCTGTGGCAAATTCGCATGCCAAGTGTGTCACATCATTTGCATATTCATGTTTTAGTTAGTAGGGAACAAACAGAAAGTAAATGTTAGCAGTGCAGCTGGCTGTTGCTTGTATGTGTATTTTTTCTTGCTAACAGATTGCTACAGGAAAGGATGTAAAATGGACAGAAGACTGAGAGGGGGGTAGGAGGATAACATGGCCATGATAGGTGGACACACCGAACAGGATTTGCTTCATAAGCTGTACTTAATGCTTTCATGTCTTAGTTTAATTTCTCAAAGCAATCTTCAGGTTTTAATAGGAATTCAAGTAGAGACCAAAAAGATGAAGTAGAAATTGCTTTCCTTCTAGTAACTTAGATACAGTTGCCCTCAATTTAATAAAATAATTTCAGAACTCTTTATAAAGTATTTTTATGTATCATTTTTATATACTGTATCCTTGTATCCTTATTCTACTACTGTGGCAGTAAAAACATTGTTAAGGAACACTCTTGTAACTAAAAGTGAAATGCAGTGTACATTGTTAAAATGCAACTTTGTAGCTGAAAGAAAAACAAGTAGCAGAACTCTGTACTTAATTATGTTTGCAGAACTTTCTCCCTGTGGCTTTATGCTGTCTGAAGAGCCTGGGTGTCATTTTTAGGAATACTTTCTCTGGACTATTTTTGCTTGGGGGTGTTGGCAATCTATTTGTATTCAGCAATCCTATCTGTTTTCAGCTAGTGGCCTGCATTGTGCACGGCTTAGATTATTCAAACTGTCACAATTGATGCATATTGAAGTTAGTATAGAAAATTATCTGTAATTTGTTGATCACATCTAATCTCTAGGACAGGAAGGGATACCGGCATACTTGAATTGTAAATTCTTTCTGATATGCTATTTGGCTCAGAAACTGTGCCTTGCTCCCCAAATATTCCTTAACCGCTTCAATACCAGAGCACATTAACTATAAAATGAAAAGTTCAGTACTGGCTTTTCTGATGTGAGGCTGCCTCTGAATTTCTACCGCTAAGAATTGTTGGGGAACTAACTCCCCCATACCACAAGGATAAGTTCTATTCCCAAAGAGAAAATAGAGATAATTTATGTAGAGGAGTGATTTAGAATAGCTGGGGAGGACTCACAGTATCTCATCACAAATCTGCTTGGAAGCTGCTCTCTGGGGAGTATATGAATCATTGCTAATGAAGTGTCTAATTGGAACTTTTTTTTGCCAATCTATATGCACGATCTTAAGATGTTTCACCAGTGTATAGCAATTGCTGTACACTTATTGGTGGGCACTTGGCAGCTGCTGACCTCGCCATTGGCTCATGACTTTTCAGGGTTCCTGTGCTGGGGTACAGGAGCAAATGACATGTATCCGTGGATTCTTGTCTCATCCTTTGCAGCCTCTGGATTCATCCTTGTCTTTAGGGATTGTTTAATGGAGGTTTGGATTCAGTTCTCTGGCATAAGTAAAGGATGGTGGTTATAATATGTTCCTTTCTTTTGGATTATGAAGCTTTGCTTAGTTAGACTTCACATCTGCAGAAGAGGTAACACATTTGCATATTATGAGGCAGGATTGTGTCATGAAGCCAGTTCCTGTCTTGTGTGGTCATCCTCCTGGTCTAGCTTTCTGCTCAACAGGAAAACACCTAATACTGGTCTCAGCACAAGAGACAAGTGACCCAACAAAGTGACGCTGTCTTAACTTGTTTTGATAAAATGCAATTTTCAAAACTTCTTAAAGCTGCAAAGGGGGGAATATTTTTCGATATTAGGTATTATCATAAGATGTGGACTCTTAAACTCTTGTGAAATTCTTAAACTATTGTGACCTCAGAGAATACTGCTAAGTTTAATTTGACTGTAGTTTTAAAAAATGAATATTTCTTTTTGTTTTCTGGTGCTGGGACGCAAACTCAGAGCCTTGTGCATGGTAAGCAAACACTCTAACACTGTGCTATACCCCAAGCTTTTGATGTATATTTTAATGAAACTTAAGAATGTTGCTTCTACACCAAACAGTTCATCTGGATTTTTTCTGTCTTGCTTATTTCTATTCTAACTATAGACACAGAGTTGGTCATTTGTGTCATTGTTAATCTTGTTTTGTATGGTTATTTATAGTTTTTAAATATAACACTTAAAAACTCTATATTGTATATTGTGTATAATTTTAAAGCATTCTGTATCAGTAACAACCTTTGCTAGGTTATTTGAAAGGTAATCAAAATGAATGTGGGTTTTTTTTTTTAAATTTTTTTTAGAGAAATTTATTTAAAGAGGCCAGAACACTGACTTTATCTAGTTCCAAAGAATGAGATGGAAAAAATATGTTTAGGACATATCAAAGTATGTATAACGATTATTGTCCCATACAACCTCATAAATGTGTTTGCTGAAAATCTTTTAGTTTTCAGTCGAACCTTAAAATTCTGCAGACGTAAGTGTCTACCAGGCCTCCTGCTAGCCATTTTTCATCTGCTACTCTCTTACCCTACAAAGGTAGGTTCTTATAACCATTTTGAAGTAAAGCGTAAGCTCATATTATTGCGTGACAATTCTTTGGAAAGAAAGGGAACTCCCTAGCCAAGGAAACTTTTCCGAGCGGAGAGCCTTGTCATGGCGACACCCGCAGCGTGGGTCTGGACTTGCACTCCTCCGAAGTTATGGGCAGCTGAAGTCTGCTTTGCGAATGACCTTCATATATATCTATTGTGTCTAGTAAGTTACAGTTGTCATTCCATTCATACAGCTGCAAAATAAGCCACCTTCATGTCGCATACGACTTGCAGCAGTTCCTTATGTCTGATAAGTACAGCAAAGGTCTGTCTTATAAAGAGATGGATGAGACTTCAAAAGGAAGACCATGTTTTTGGTATATGCCTCAACATATACACCTCCTCCCCCAGGATATAGGTACAAGTTATATAGTCTTATAAACATAACCCACACCCCCGCCTATGTTAATTATGAAGAAGCTAAATGCTGCCTCACTTGCTTCTGAGTTTCAGTTTTTCATATTTGGGGCTCATGTCCTTTCAATTAGAACGAAACACAGGCTGGGTCCTGCCCTGCTTCAAAGCCAAAATCCTGAGGACATGCAGCCTAAGAGCTGTGTGTTTTGGCATGTGAAGACCGGCTGCTTGGAGTCTGTACCTACAAGAACTCTCACGTTGACTCAGATGAATCCGGAGCCTTGTTCCCTGAGTTATGTGAAGGTTAGCAGTAAATGCCGCTTTAGAGGACTGAGTAAATTACTAAATCCCTGTGAGCGTCAAACTTCATTTCTCAGCAGAGGCTGCCGCTGCCAAGTCTGTGATGTAAGCATTGTGCTCCGTTACCTGACTTCCAAGGACTAGGGTGGTGAGGGCATGTGCGGGCACAGGTGAACTTTACTTCTAGGTACTCACCATGACTGTGTGACCGCACACTCCGGCTCTGAAGGGGTGCCAGGAAGACTTCTGAACACTTTAACTCTTCCTTCTTCGCCCTCAATTGAAAACAAGAAACATGTAAAGAGTTCCCTGAGTTTATAAGGCCCTGACTGGTAGCTCTGACCTGGCTTTTTTAGAGCATGGAAGAGAACCTCTCTTCCCACCACAGTCATAAGAGGCAAGAACACAGTCTCCATGATTCCAGGAATCGGATCCGCTTGGAAAGCTTGCCTGTTGTAGACCCAGTTTTAAAAACACAGTAGAGTAAGGTTTGACTGCCTAAAGGTAGCCAGGAAGATCCTGTCTCTGGGTCTTCCCTAGGGCCGTTTCTCTCCTCCTCCTTACCTCTCCAACTGTATCTTTCTGTTCAGACAGAGATAATAATTCAGAAAACAACCAAGACCTTGTTGTAGTGGCTCAGACCGGTAATCCCAGTGCTCAGAAAACTGAGGTGCAAGGATTCCAAGTTTATGGCCAACCTAGATTACATAATGAGATACTGCCCGAAAAACAAACAAACAAACAAATCCCCTATAATAATCTGGGAGGAGTGGGGAAGGGCGTGTAGGAAGCAGAGCTCTCTGGGTGGCTCAGAAAGACACTAGTTAACTGAAGTTTTGTACATTCTAGACTTTCGGTCTCTCAGGGCCTCAGCTAGCCAGACTACCACCAGGAAAGGGTTTTGTTTGTTTGTTTGTTTTGTTTTTTCCTTTCAGATTAGCCAAACTACATTGAAATGAAAACCCGTTTGGGCACTACCTGGGAACTGTTGGTTTCACTCCGTCGTCTGACATTAGGCTTGAAACCAGCAAGCTGCCCAGCCGGTGGAGAGGATGGGCTAACAGCATGTCTCCATGAGCTCTTATTCATTGGTAGACAGAAAAAGCCCTGCCAAGCCTACAGAAAACTGTTGGTTTGTACACACAGTGGGTTGGAAGGCAAGAGAGTCGTCTAGAAGCAAGTGTTTCAAGCTCGCCCCCTCAGGATAAACGGAAAGCAGCTGGTTGGCTAGGAGCTGAGGAGACAACGGTGAGCCGAAAGGAGAATTATTACAGAAACTAAAAGCATACTAGTCATAGCCAGCAAAAAGTAGAATGGACACTGCTAAACATAAGGTCTGTATGGAGTGGGGTACAAGAAGAAAGATCTTTCAGATTCCAGAGAGTAAGGCTGAATGGAGTAAGGGGGAAGATACCTAGAGATGTGGTGTGAGAACTTTCAAGTGTTGGTACAGAAACTCAGTTCAGGTAAAACAGCTGAAACAGCTTCGGGCCCAAGTGCAGACCCGAATGTGTTCTCCCTTGCTCAAATGATGTCACTGTAAAGCCACCTCTCGATACGGTTTAGACAAATTGTTAGATTATAAGGATAATGGTAAAATTCTTTGCCAAAATACATAACAAGGTGTTTGTTACCAAGCAACAAAATTACCCTCCATCTCTAGCAGTCAGTGCTGAAAGCTGCTCAGTTTTGGGAACATTGTTATGTGACTAGGGCATAAGCTGCCTCCTTATACTTTATATTGGCTGCATTTGCTTGAAAAGAACACATTAGACCTTTCATGTCACTTGGGGTTGGGGCTTAAAAGCTATATTTTCATCCTTAAGATCACAATTACAGAGAGTATATAGTAAAAGTAATTTTGATTAATTTAAAAATTAGTTGTTCAGACATATACATGGTACGTCTTCCAAATTCCTAGAACTACCATGATCTGACAAAAGTATATAAATGTGGATGGAAAATGCTTACGCTTCGTAGAAACTTTAAAGAAATATATGTATGCATCTGTGTGTTCACACACATAAATCTAAAGCTAGATTCACACCTATCTTTGCACATCGCACACCTTTCAGGGACACTGCTAAAACTAGTGTGTTAGCTAGTTACTTCTCATGACAACTCTATGATGGCGGCCTTTTCCATACACCTGTTGTAAAGCCAAAGTATAGTTAAATGATGTCCCCAAGTCACACAGCTGGTAGGAAAGCTGAGGTTTGACCTCACAGTTCTTTCAAGCAGATATACCATGCTAACAAGGGCTGGTGGATAGTCATGTTATACTGTGTGACTCATCCACTCCTGTTCAGTCAGGGTGTGTCCTGGAGCCAAAGACAGATGACCCCTCCATGGCTTTCCAGTGACCTCTGGTCTGCCAAGACAAAAGGAACTAAACAATGTAGATGTTTCCTGTCTCAGGAAATAGACTCAAGAAAAACTAATGTATGAAGCAGACATGAGAGTCCTTCTTCCTTACATCAGAAACACCAGTCGGCAACTAGGAAGAGGCGGCCGCTTTTTAAGACAGTTTATTCATTGCTTCTGCACGTTGGCAAGGCCTGCTGCTGTTACTGTGTGTGTTTTAATGTGTGTGTTATTTGGAGGCCGGGGACAACCTCAGGGGTAATCCTAGGATGGTCATCGATCTCCATTGGCACGGGGTCTCTCCGGTTAGGCTAGGCTGGCTGGTCATCTTCCTGTCTCTGCCTCGCCAGGACTGCGGTTACAGGTGTGAGCCACCACGGCCACCATTTTCATGTGGATTCTGGGATCAAACTCATGACTTTGTCCTTAAAAGGCCAGTACTTCAGTGATTGTGCCTGTCCCCCTCAGCCCAACCCCTGTGGATTTTATAAGATTGATAAAAATATTAACTTAAATTAACCTCCACTTGACTGTTATATACCACATTTATATATGTCACATACATAAAACATAAACTGGTGTTCATATACAAATTATTATATACTTATATATAATATATATGAAATTATATTTATATAAATAGCTACACTAGCATAGCGTATAAGGTCACAGGAAAAGCTTTGCTGAGTTAATTATACAAATATGTTTTTCTAATGGAGCTACTTGCTGTTTCAGGCAGGCTGTAACTTGCTACTTTACCGGCCTTCATTGTTTGGAGTTTTATGGACAGTTACATTGCAACTGTCACTTGTGGTCTAATCTTCCCCTTAAGGGAAATTTGAGAAACACTGTCAGCTTTTTTGAGTAGAGGAAGTTTAAACATATTGGCGCTGAAACCTCATAATTGTTTAGCTTAAACTCCCATTCTTGTCAGACCACGTCTCTCCAGCCCATCTGTGGCTGGAATCAGCTAACTTTGGCTCTCTTGAAGGAAAAGTTTCACAAAGTGCAAAAATGTTTATTCTTCTTTCCTTTGCCAGATCTGGGTCTGTGCAGCAGATCTGAGACCTGGTTGCCTCTCACAGTTCGGTCAAATAACTGAGTCCTCATCAGTCCACAGTTTTTAGTTGTTTAACTGCTTTTGGCTATTTCTAACTTAATTCTAAAACCTAGATAATACTTCCGGATTTTTTTTTTCCTCCTGAGACAGGGTTTCTTTTTTGCAGTCCTGAAACTCACTTTGTAAACCAGGCTGACCTTGAACTCATAGAGACTCTTGCTTCTCCCTCTAGAGTGCTGGGATTAAAGGTGTGTACTACCACTGCCTTTTTTTTTTTTCCAAGGAAAACATTCTTTCCCCTCCTTTTTCCCTCGCTTTTTGTACTTCCCACCTGGCTCCTTCCTTTTTTCCTTTTCTACCTTTCTTGTACTTGGTGAGTCTCGCTGTGAGATGCAGGTGCCTTTCACACACCTCATGAAAGGATGGGTCAGTTTCACAACCATCTTTCAAAATGTACAACTGCTGTCTCGTCTCACCTCTCAGGCAGCCTTACTTCTCTCCTTTTCCAGCACACACTGAAACTCCGGCTGTGGTTTTTTACTTAGATGATATCATACCCCTTGATTTAGTGGGTCCCCGAGGGACCATCTTTTATCAGTATCAGATGCTGTTTTCAGTTCACACGCAGAAGTATTGTGAATTTTACATCTTGTACAATTTACATTTACAATTTGTAGTTTTTCGAGTTTGCTCTCACATTTTCCATGAAATTTCCTAAGAGAAGGAAGTGGGAAGTCTAGTTGATAGTGATTGTAAACTCTTTTGACAAGAGGGTAAAAATGTTTTGTTTAGAGAGGATGAAAACAGCTAATATTTAGCAGCTCCAGTAAAGGTGAAGCAGTATCTAAGGAATGCTCTCAACCTGACCCTGGACCTTTCATCTATGGGCACACACATGGGTTTTCGATTTTCTTGAAAGGTTGCATTTGTGACTTTTATTTCCATTTTCGTTTTCTGTTCATGATCCTAGGTTCCATGTTCTCATTTTTATACACACACGTAAGAGGAAATGTCCTGCTCTGATACACGTGGCTGTTTGTACGTTCGCAGAGATCGTTGGCGTGTATGCGAGGTGCGGACACTGTGCGCCGCGCTCTACTGTAACTCCCTAGTCCTGTTTGCAGGCTGAGGCTCAGGAGAGGAAAAGAAGCTGGTCCAGGCTCCACACAGCTGCCGGAACGGCAGTCTGCACAGCAGACGTGCTCTAGGATATGTGCTTCTCAGCGCCACACACAACCTTCAAGGCGCCAGGTGGAGGAAAGGGCCTTCCAGACAGTCATATTGATGCATTAAATAAGAAAAAGTACTGTCTTAAATGCAGTTTCAGTTTTTGGCAATCTTTGCCTACCCTCCTTTTAATCTCAAAGCAATTTACAAATACCTCAGATGTGTTTAGTCACAGGCTGGACTGATAATGCCCTGTTTGTGTCAAATCATGTACTGGAAGCTTATAGTACATGGGACCCACAGGAGATAATTTGTATACACATCTCTTTTTAGAATTTATTTTGATTAAGTTTTAATCGTACCGGGTTACACAAGGCTATTTTCACGTATGTATGTATGTAATGTACATGAAACACACCACCCCCCGCCGCCTCTCCACATGCTTATTTTTATGAGACATCCTCCTCTTTCAGAGTTTCTAAGATTTTGCAGGTTAAAGCAGTGGCCCCATTTATTTAGCAAAGGTGCTATTAGTTCATTGTTAGTTTTGAACCTGGATTTGAAATCCTTAATAGCCATCCCTGCCTAAAAGAGCATTTGTGCCTTATCTGATCGGTTGGTTAAGTTCAGCCTTTGCTAACAGAAAGAAGAGTTGCGAGCACTCGGGTCAGGATGCGAATGTTTTTCATTAGGCTTTAAATTGGGGTCTTGCTCAGACAACATAGTGGTCAGACTTGGGTCCACATTTTGGGCCTAATTTACGAAGGCAAAAGTTGTAGGTGTTGGGTGGTTCCGTGAGGTTATCGAGGTGGATGCGATGTTTATCTTTGAAGTGCTGTTTCTAGGGGACACCAGGGCAAGGAGAGTGCAGGTCTCTTATTTTGTAGCATTCCAGTGCTTTTTCACGATGGGCTCAGCAGACTGAGTTGATATACTGCAGTCCCCAGACATATTGTTCCGTCCTCCTTAGGAGTCAGTTACGGGATCCGGCACACCCTCACTCTCTGTGGTAGGAAGTGCATTAAGCCCAGGCTTGCCCACAAAGGCAAGTGAGAGCTGAGCATTTCCCACTGTGGAAGGTCCTTCCGAATTCAACATCATTGGGCTCAGCCCTCAGTGTCTGGGTAAAAGGTAATGCGTCCATCCAGGGAAAGCCCCTGGTTTTGCAAAGAAAACTGGACTTTCGTGGGAAGAAATTTGCTGATTCTACCTCAAAGGGTCACATTTTTTATTAATGTTTCACATGACTCATCATAAATTACAGTGCTTCTAGATAGAGAAAGAACCCTTCCTCTTTCTACCTTCCCCAGACACTGCATAATGGAAAATGCAAGTTTTTACAGAAAGGCGGCTTCTTCTTCTACTTTTTTTTTTTCTATAAACTAAACAAAATGTCAGTATCTGATGAGACTTGCTTCCTGCCAGAATTCCCACTGGTCTACTGTCACAGTTTCCACAAAGGGCCAAGATGAAGGAGGGACGCCCATTTTGAACCCTTTGCTTCTGCATTGTGGGAAAGCTACATGCCTGCCTCCGGAGGGGGAGACCTGCGAAGTTCTAGACCTCAGCAACAGGCATGTAAAACCTACTGGGCTCTAACTGCTGAAGGAGAACGCTGGTCAAGACGAGGCTTGTTCCGCTGCTGTGATCAGACACATAAAACTTTGCAAGGTTTTGTTGTGCATTTCCTGTTAAAAAAAAAAAAAAAAAAATTCCCTTTCCTATGAAGTCCCAGGAGATGAGAAGATTTTCCTCAGAGAAAATTCAGCTCTGGGAAGAGCCATCCAGAGAGGTCATAACCTAAAATATTCTTCAAGGGAAGTTGGGCAGTGAGTTAGAAGAGTTCTGCAGTGGGTGACTGTCATATGAGCCCTTGCTCCCTGGAGCCTCAGCCTTCGTCAGATGTGTGACAAGTGTCTGATGAAGTCTCAGGAGAAAATAAAAATTAAAAACAAAAACAAACAAAAAAGCAACATGAAATTGGGGGAAAAGTCATGGAAGGGAGTAAAGGGAGGGAATAGTGAGGTGGACTTGACCAATGCATACACATGTATAAATATTTAAAAAAATATTTCTTTTCCTGGCGTAGGGTGGAAGTAGCCTGGCTCAGTAGGAGTTTGCACCAGTAGTTATATTTTTCCCAAATGACTGCTGGAGAAAATAAATGTAGTCTAGCCATCTTCAGAGGTTGGGGAAGAAGGGAAAGCTCCTCTCACAGCAAGACGGGCCTCAGCCCCAGCCTTCTGCAGGCACTGAATTGATTTTGCTGACTTAGGATCAGGTGCAGGTCATCTTTGGCACCCAGAGTGGACAGTCTGCTTATTGTTGCCCAATCATGTGACAAAGGACTGTTTGACTGAAAGTATATAAAATGGTTCTTAGCTGGTAAGTGGTGGCGTGGGCCTTTAATCCCAGCACTTGGGAGGCAGAGGCAGGTGGATCTCTCAGTTTGAGGCCAGCCTGGTCTACAGAGTGAAGTACAAGACAGCCAGGGCTACACAGAGAAACCCTGTCTCGAAAATCAATAACCACCACCACAACAAAACCCAAACAATAATAAACAAACAAACAAACAAATTAAATTAAATTAAATGGTTCCTTAAGTTTCACGGACAGTTGAATAACTTTGGTTTCCTTTCTTTACCCATGTGCACTCCTGCTCCTCTGGGATCAAGCATTAGGTATTCTGGTCTCTTACAGGGAGAAGATTAAACAGCTGTACTTTAAAATTAAACCATTGATTTGGAATGTTCTGTGGCTGCATTAATTATATTCTCTGTTGAGATGAAGTTCCTGTGGGCTTGACAGATACATAAAAGTGACAATATATGCTTATCAAGGGGAAATAAAAATTCTGTTAACCACAATCCTTAGTGGTGTCTTTAGTTTTCTGTTTATATTAAAAACCTTTTAAAATTGAAATGATTTAACTTGGTTTTCTTTTTCTGGTTACCTAGAAGAAAAAAAAAATCAGAAGCATGAGTGTATTTACATGGAGACAGGACTGAGTGATGGAAAATTTTGTTTTCTTTCAGTAGGATTTAGCAGAAAGCATGTGTTGAAAGTCTCTTACCTAAATGGGTCATAATTAAAGACGTTGGGGCTTATTTATTTTAATTAGAAATATTAAGCTCACTCAGTGGCCTTTATGGAAAATTTTTTTCTAATTGCATATTTTTATTTTACGTCAAGTAATAAATTTTTGTGGGTACAAAAAAGACTTTTAGCTCTAACCACAGTCATAACTCACACAAAATATATTAATGTTGTGTTGATTAGCTAACTAACTGCTTTTGGAGAGTTAACCGGTCAGCCTTATTGTTGATTTTTTTTTTTAATTTTTTTTAGTTTTCCAGTAATAGTGACAAGGCTCTAGAAAAAAAAAATGTACTTGTTTATGCTTTTCAGATCAATACAAATTAGTAGAACCAGAGGTAAAAGGAGTAGCTTTTACCGTGTTTTCTTTAAAATTCTGTCAGATTCTATTGCATTATATCTCCCATGGGTTTTATAGAGCATTTCTGAGAAATCTAAAGAGGCAACTTTCTCAGCCTCTCTCCATTCTTTGCACAAGGGGCAGAGCAGAAGAACGAACTCCCTCACAGTTCGTTGTGGGATTAAAGCAGGCATCCAAGTCCCTTGCTTCTGCAGTCTGCAGGGTGAAATGCTGCATCCCAGCATTATCAAAGGACTCGGTGCACAGCACGGGACAGGCCTTGTTACCTGTCTTGTTTTCTAGCCGAAAAGAATCTGATTGCAGAAAAAAGCAGCTCTGATTACTTGAGTACATTGGCAAATGTACCCACAGTTACAGCGAGTGTCTTTTGCAGTTCTTTAGTACAGTGAAAATCAACACATTCAGCAGTAGTGATAGTTTTCTGGGGCATTTGGGAATCTGAATAAATATACTTTAGAAAAAAAAAGACAAGAAAACTGGTCTGGTTTTGCATTATTTGATATGTGTGGGTCCTTGAGGTCGGGGGGGGGGGGGAAGGTACATGGGCTGAAGACTGGTTTCTGCTGTTGCAGCGTCACCGTTCAGCCACTGTCCTTTCTCTCCATGTCCCCTCCTGTTGCTCTTGCTTATGTGGTGTCCATCCTTGGCCAACTGTCTTATCTTAGCTACTATGAATTATCTGCTGCATGACCTGAAGATGGTAACACACTAACCTGGACTTTCTCATCTATAAAACAGAATTGAGGGCAAGGAGTGAGGCGCGATGCAGCTCTCACGGTCGCACCCTAAGCCCCAGAGGACACAAGTATGTAAAGCTCACTGTTTGACGATAATAGTCAAAACAGAAAGGACACACACTGGACACAAACACACACAAAATGTGTCTTAGATTTAAATGATATGCTTAAACCCGACGAAAATGAAAGGAATTGAAATTGCCTAGCCACAGGAAATAAAGGCCAGGGGCCAGTTTAAACAGTTGAAAACTACACGGAGCAGTGGTTCTTTGGAAAGAGTGGACTCTTCCTTCCTCTCTTCTCTGATGTTCAGAGAAGAAATGAAATCAAATGGCCAAAGAATAACCCCTGTTCCACCAGCTCACTTGGTTTTCAGTGGAAGGAGGACAGAACCATCTGTGTTTTGTGGCAAATTGAGTTTTCTCCACAGCTATGTGCGTGCTTCCCCAGACACAGGCATGCTTGGAACTGTTTAGTCTTTTGATGCAGAATTCTCATTCGAATTTATAAGTCTTGTTGCTTGAAAGATGCTCTTCAGCAGTCTCTCCTGTGTGTGTTCCTTTGTCATCCTCACTGGTGACTAGGTTTTTTCCTTTGTTTTCTAAGACTGGTCTTTCCTTATAGTCCTAGGGGACTAGTACTTACTATATAGCCTTAGCCGACCTTAAACTCATGATGATCCTCCTGCCTCAGCTTTTCTAGAGCTAGGATTGTAGGTATATACAGTCATGCCCAACTGTTTGTACCACTTAGGTGTAAACCATTCCGAGGGTCATTGGCCTGCTGTACAGAGTTGTGTAGACTCCACACTATCTTCAGAGGGCATAAAACTGGCAAAATCATGTTCAGAACCGCAGGTCTCTTCTGCTTTGTCCATTTAGTGTTCTTCTTTTTGAGGAAAACCTTTGTTTTCAGAACTCCATTTTTATTTACAAAATCAGAATTACAGTAGCAAAATAACTAAAAAATATTTTGTTTTAACGATTATTAATTGTGAAAAAAGAAAAAGAAAAAAAGTGCAGGGCCTTGGTTGGAGGGAGGAGATACCTGCTCTGAATCTGATTCGTTTGCCCAATAGAGGTTGCCATCTATTGGTAAAAAGAGAGAAGTAAAATGAAAAGGAACTGGCCCAGGCTCCAGGTGGTGCAGAGCGTTGGGGTGGAGGGTGAGGGAGTGGGATCCTTTCGGTGAGGCTCTCGACTAAAATCTTTGGAAAGGTACCATCCCATTAGGAACCTAAAGCTCAGGATTTAGATTTGTCATAGCCACTCTCTATAAGTCATGATATGTATTTAAGAAGGGCTTTCGTAGCTCTTTTAGATGCATATTTCTTGAGACCACCAGAATTCCATTTTAATGGAATATTAAATAGAGTTTTAATTAGACAAGTTGGTGGCCGAGATTTTGAAACTGTGGTTGGTTTGGGCTTTCTTTCAATCCAGTCTTTGGAATCTGGGATTTCCTGCCCAGCTGACATGGGCTCTGTGGAGTGGGCAGCTGGGATCTGGTTAATTTGACCATGGGCCACACTTAAAGACCATTGGATTAAGTAGTGGCATCTATTCACAGTTGTATATTTGACAAAAAGAAAAAAAAAGGTTTTCTTGAACATTCTCAAGCAATTGCAATCAGGGAAAAGAGTTCGTTTATTGATTTATATATAGCCAGTGATTAAGATAGCTTGAACTTAAATAGAAAGCACCAATATAACAGTTTTTATTATTAATAATATATCATTTTAAATTGACTTCACATTGCTAATATCTGAAAATAAATCTTATAAATTCTGAAAGTTAAATTGTCTACATATTAACGCATTACATGCTCGCTCTCTCTCTCTCTCTCTCTCTCTCTCTCTCTCTCTCTCTCTCTCTCTCTGTGTGTGTGTGTGTTGGGTAATACCCTACCAAACTATGAATAAGGCTCACATTCTAACTTTGTGGCTTAGTTTCTTCATTACGTGCCTGCTCATATTTGGAATTTTAAGCTTTTTTAAAGGCTGTGTACTGCTCAAACAATCATTTGATGCCCTTGTTTTGGGTAGTCCATGTTCAGTTAATTAGTTCATGTGCCTTCTCCTGTAAACTAAGTACGCTGACAGCTAAAGAGAGCTGTGGTACAAGAGAAACGAGGAAACCCATATGTTATTTGCTTCCATTTTTACATAGCACACCTATATATGTGTGAAACAAATATATAAACTGTTACAAAGTAACATACTGATGAATTGAAATGAGCAGAGCATAATACAAGCAAGAAGCAAGCAGAAGAATGGTTGGAGTGAGGCCATGTAGAAAGCGAGATGTTTTTGAAGGAAGTGAGACATATTTGTATTTTCCAGCAGATGCCGATAAATGTCAGTGTTAGGCTTACCCTGGGCAGCTTAGTGTGATTTGAGAAGAGGAGACAGAAAAGAAAGGGCAACGTTGTAGAAATTGTCAAGAAACTCAAGGCACGAACATTTCATGTAGGCAAGCTGAAATGCATTGTTGCAGTTGGGCTGTGTAATTTCCTTCTGAAAAGGCCCG
This sequence comes from Meriones unguiculatus, assembly GCF_030254825.1. NCBI lineage: Eukaryota > Metazoa > Chordata > Mammalia > Rodentia > Muridae > Meriones > Meriones unguiculatus. The sequence goes on along the minus strand of NC_083354.1, from coordinate 76,433,408 downwards.
CCCATTTACCAGTAATGATACCTTTCTTTCTCTTCTATTTTTGTCCCTTCCTTTAGGAAAAGGAATATATGCTTACTCGTTATTTAAAATTCAAAGTCATTTTCCTGTTCTGGTTGCTTTTGTTCCTACCATTTAAGAAGAATTGAATTAGATACATGTGAAACTTTCAGTGTCTCTGTCAAGTCTACATTCCTCAATTATCCTGATATGTATCCCGTTTTAAAACTTTCTCCCCTCCTGTCTGTCAGATCTGTATCGTGGTACCCCTTCTTGGTCTTTCTCTTTTGGATTCATAAATGCAGATATACTGGGCTTTAAAATTCTGCCTGGACAGATTATCCACCCTGGCACTAAGTGGCCCTGTCATAAAATTCAGGATTGAAGCTTACACTATTGACTTTAAATTCAGTTTCACTTTTAAGTAATATTGGACTGGATGGTTGGACATCATAACTAAGCTGTTTCTCCAGAAGACATAGTTTAACCCAACAAGCCCTTCTAGGAATTCTGTTGCAACTGGTACCTTGTACTCCTGGGCTACCATTATAAATGATTTAACCTCCTATAAAGCTGCATTTTAATAGGTGTTTATAGGCCTCACTTCCCAAGTATTTCAAGGGCTCTTTGAATGAAAACTGCTGGGGAAAGAAAGGTAACAGCAGCGTCTTCTCAAACAGTTGTATGAAAATTCCCACATAAAAGAGAGTTGATGGCGCTTTGGTAGGGGACAAATGAACTGAAATGGCCACACTCCATCTCCTGCCATTGACCTTCAGTTGGTCCCAAGATAACTGGAGAGAATTCCCTGGGTACTCCTCGTTACACATATGCCTGCTCAGATGAAGCTCTTTTAGATGCTATGTATTGCTCAGATAATCGCTTGATGCCCTTGTTTTGGGAAGTACATGTGCAGTTCATTAGTGTGTTATGTGTGTATTCTGTGCCAGGGCCTGGCCGGGGTGCCTTGAACAAAGCTTGTGACCTAATGGAGAAAGGTGGAATGCATGCCACCCAGCCTGGCTAGTGGTGACCCTTCAGACTGGAGCTGGGTTGGAGGCATTTGTGTTTGGGTGGCATGCCTTCCTTGGTCTCTCATGTGTTCCTCCCAGTGGCTGCATGTTTCTTTCCGGGGCCAGAGAGCTGGGGTTTGATACCCCTTTTTCAGATAGTTGGGATGGGATCTAAACCTCAGTCATAGGCGCCATGGGATAAGGTAGTGGAGACCCTTGCATTGTTGGCTTGCCACTGCCACCCCTCCTGTCCCTTGTGTTTGGCTAGATTTGTCAGATACTTGCCTGTGATGGCAGTGGCAGAGAAAGGACTTGACTATTTCTATTGCTCTTTACATAGCTATATACAAAATGGAACCTCCCCTCAGTGTGTTAGGTTTCTATGTTCATGGGCTAAAATGTATGTCACCCATAATGTCACTGGTCTGCCCATCTGCAGTCATCAAAAGTCCCTTTGGTGGAGTGGACTTTGGCACGCCAGCCTGCAGCCCTAACCTTCAGATATATAACATTTCTAGGGGAGTGCGTGTTTCAGCTCTTACACTTCCTTACGAGTGAGTTTGGGAAATACTGGAGACTTCCTGTGGTGACTGTCAGCCTGTGAGAAGAGCCTGCTTTGGCAACATGGCCTCACCTTGCCTCACCTCCCATTCCCGAGAGCAGCCCTTAGGAGTGTGAGATTCCAAAACTGGGCTTATCAACATGACCGACTCCCTTGGAAGAAACTGTCTTTGTGACCTCCCTAAAGGTCCTCAACCCAACACTGTGTACACACTACATTAATCCTATGTTCCATTCAGCATGGCTGCCAAAACACGGTCTGAACAAGGGTGACACCAAAAGACATTTTTGTTTTGACAGGATTTTGCTGTGTAGCCCAGGCTGGCCTTGGACTTGAGACCTTCCTGCTTGTGCCTCCTGCGTGCTGGGGTTGCAGGCTCTATCACCATTCATATTTGTTGTTGCTGCCAACTGTATTCTGGAAGACAGATAATACAATGATTGTGCCCACAAGTATTGCCTTTGTTACCATGGAAGTAAAACTTCTAGTGTGAAAATCTTAGCACTGGGAAGACAGAAGCAAGAGGATTTTGAGGCCAACCTGCTCTACACAATGAGTTAACCTGAACTATAAGATAGTTTTTCAAGATGGGTATGATGGTGCAAATTTTCAGGCTTAGTACTCGGGAAACCAAAGCAAGGAAGACAGCCAAGACTTCAGGGGTAGCCTGGAGTACAAATTGAGACCCTCTTTCGAAAGAAAGGATGGAAGAAAGAATGGAAGGAAGGAAGGAAAGGAAGGAAGGAAGGAAGGAAGGAAGGAAGGAAGGAAGGAAGGAAGAAAGAAAGAAAGAAAGAAAGAAAGAAAGAAAGAAAGAAAGAAAGAAAGAAAGAAAGAAAGGAAGGAAAGTGAAGAAGAGGGGGAAAAAGAACGCTAGAATACATTTTGAAATAGCAGTGTCATACTGTATGAGTGACATTGTACTTTGGATAAAAATTTACAAAACACTTTGGATAGCCTGTTGTGCCGAAGGCCACTCGGGTTCTCAGCTTAAATGAAGTAAACACCGTTTCTGAAAATCTATTGGCTTTTCAGAGATCTGGTTATACTTAGGTAGTCATTTTTATAGTGCATATGTCTATAATCCCTGTGGCCCATGTCCCCTTAAGTTATCACTTGCTAGGATGCAGTGAGGATTCTGAAGCAGACCTGGAGGTGTATTGTAATCCCAGCGGCTTGGAGGATTGAGGCAGGAGAACCACAAGTCTAAGGCCTGCCTGGGCTCTGGAGCAAGTCTGAGACCTGGTTTCAGAATAAGTAGATCAATACAGAGGGAGGGTAACTAACGCAGATGGTTTAGTGGTTATCGTGCTGTGATAAAACACCTTGACCAAAGGCAGCTTGGTGAGGAAAGGGTTTATCCAGGAAAGTCAACACAGGAGCTCCAGGCAGAAACCTGGACGCAGGAGCTGCTGCAGAGGCAATAGGAGTGCTGCGTCCTGGCTTGCTCCCCATGGCCTGCTCAGCCTACTCTCTTAGAGCACTCAGGGAAGAACCGCCCACAGTGAGCTGAGCCCTCCCTTAGCAATCATCAGTCAAAAACGCACCACAGGCTTGCCCACAGGCCAGTCTGAAAGGGGCATTTTCTTACCTGAGGTTCTTTTTTCCAAAATGGGCTAATTGAAAGAAAACTAGTGAGCACAGTTATGGAGTGTTTCCTAGCATGCAGGAAGCTCGGGGTTAATCCTAGTACCACCAAAAATCCAAAACTGAGGCTCTGAGCACTTGTGGGCCATTCGTGGGCCAAGCTGCCTGCGGGTGGGGGACTGGATGAATCAGCCAGTGACTCCTGACACTGGACACAGACACAGAGGGTAGGAAGCAGCTTTGGGGACTCAAATTACAACTTCTGTACTTTCTTACAATTTTCCCAGCCTGTTCGTTCTTTTTCGTTTTTAGACTTTGTGTGGTTTAAAAGTCTTTCTAGATGCCCAGAGCAAGGTACGTAGTAGCCTACATCCTGAGATTGGGGAGTTGGGGGGAGGATGGACGGTGGGAGTGGAGATTGAAACTGCAGCCCCAGATTAGGAGTCTCTGGAGCTATGACCCTGGTTTGGGGCGGGTGCAGCCTTGGCTGTGGGCAGCAGTGACCCTGGATGGTTTCTGCCACCATCTTGTGATGTAGCCAGGGTAGAAGTGGCCTGGTTTTATCAGCAGCAGTGAGGAAGATTTCAATACTTAGTAAGTATACTTTCAACTCTTAGGATTAAGGTGTTCATCTGCCAAATATTGGAGCAGCCGGCCTCCCATGTCTTCTTCGAAGCATTGGTGCTGGATAGAAGCCTTGCAAGTTTGTTCTTGGGTCTCTTCTCTGCCATTTAGTCAAGGGCTATCTTCTAGACCCTCTGGGCCACCTTTCTCAACCTGAGGATCAGATGAATTACAGGCTCAATTTCAGGCAGAGTTGAGCTTGCATCCAATGGCAGCGAGGACCTACATGTGTCTTTCATTATCCTGTTGCCCCAGGAGATGCTGTTTAAGTTGGCAAATGTCCTCACTGAAAGCAAAGCTTGTCACTGAGATTACTAAACTGCCCTTCTCCCCGACCCCCAAAGGATCAAATGCTAAGGAAAGGAATGAGATGTGTAGCATTGAAAAGTTTCCCAGAAAAAGAGGGAAAAAATAGTTTGTTTACTGGGCTCAGGGTGTCAGTATCTCAAGAGCAAACTTCAGAAGTGTGTGTGTGTGTGTGTGTGTGTGTATGTGTATGTGTCGCCTGCCTTCTTGCCTGCCTGCAGATGTGTACATGTGTGTGTCATGTGCTGCCTGAATTTCTAACTCCTAGAAATTGGTTTAAAGTTCTAGTCTGTTTTGTCTTCAGATCCATACTTTGATAGTAAATTTCAAGAAACATATTGAAAATCAGAGATTTGTGATATCTATGTCAGAGGTCCCCAATCTTTCTTTGCAGAGGATAATCTTCTTGGTAATTTTTTAATTTTTATTTTTTAAACTTCCTTTGGGGCCTTGGGGCCAGGCATGTTGTAGAAAAGACTGAGTAACTAGCTCAAGCTCACTGAGCAGTTTTGGTAAATAAAACCCCACTGCCATCCAGTGGTGGTTGGCTACACAGCACAAGAACTGAAAACTAGATCTGTTTTTTTCTCCCAAGGCTTGTACCTCTGCTGCTCAGTTTTGTAATTTTTTTCTCCCATATGGTACCTGCACTCTCTCCCAATGCTAGGAATGGAACCCAGAAGCTCACCCATGCTTGGCTAGCACCTTGCCACTGAGATAGCTTCTCATCTCCTGCAAACGGTATCTGACAAGAAAATTTGAGTCTCAGTCAGGCTTAAGGAACTCAGAGAGAGTAAGCATGACTCTCTTTACTTTGTCCCATCTTTATAGCAGTAGTCCTTGCTATCTGTCAACCCATCCTACTCCCCGAGTTAGTCAGAAAGAGCATTTTCTTCTTGGATGTTTCTGTTACTTTGGCTTAGGGATTAATGCTCAGTGGTGTGTCTGCTTGCCAGACTGACTTTAAAGCTAGCTTCACATCTCCCTTTGAATTTGTACTTTGAGCTGTGGTTGACCAATATCCTAGCCTGGTTCATGACACTTAGCCTGCATTTCAGTAGAGGGTTTATGCGTCCCATAGGATCGAAGCTGGACTCGGAGAAGAAGTCAGCTAGCAAATGGAATTATTTTGCCTTGTGAAAAGTTCCAGCCTTTTAAAACTGGGCTCTGAGAAATTAAAAGAAGACGACGAAGAAGGAAAAAAAAAAGAAAATATTCTTGGGAAGAAACGGGGTTTGTGAGTACTTGGCTAAAAAGTTTAGGAAAGGAAAGACCATTTCCTCTGGCCTCAGGAGCACATTCAATGTGAAATATGACTGTTTTTAAAAGAGCCCAGTTTAAATTTATTTTGGAGTTATTTATTTGACTTGAAAAATAAATGGATCCAATGCTTATAAAAAATGTTCAGAATCCTATTTAAAATAAAGTAATATTTTGTTAAGTTAGACAAGGTGCTCCCAGCATGTGCTATTAATTAAAAGCAGCTGGGGCTTGTAGAAGTGTTTGCGAGTCCCTACCATGCGCAGAGCTATTGGGACCTAGTGCACATGTTTGCCTTACTGGGGTTCTTTATGGTAGCTGGAACACCTACCTCTCAGTGGATTCATCTTCTCTCAGCCTTTGCCCGAAGTAGGTGGGACATTTGCTCTCTGGAAGGAATGGCTGAGACAGAAACATCTAAGCTCTTGTGGCCACTCCAAGAAAGTGTCATTCTGTACCCATATGGATCACAGTGTCAGGTTTTGCACGGTTATAAACTTCGTTTTGATTTTATTTTGTGTGTGGTATTTGTATGTGTTTCGTGTGTATGCACATATTCATGCAGGTCTGTGTGTGTGGAGGCCAGAGGTCAATGCCAAATGTCTTCCTCAATCACTTTCTACCTTTTGAAAACAGTAGTTATCTATCTATCTATCTATCTATCTATCTATCTATCTATCTATCTATCTATCTATCTATCTTTCTATCTTTCTATCTTTCTATCTGTCATCTATCTAATGTGTATAATGTGTGTAATAAGTGTTTGCCTGCATGTACTTCTATGTACCACATGCATTCCTGGCATCCGTGGAGCCAGAAGAGGGTGTCTGGTCCCCTGGAACTGCAGTTATGGGCAGTTGTTAGTTGCCACGTGGGTGCTGGTAACTGAACCTGGGTCCTCTGTCAGAGCAGCTGGTGCTACCAACCACTGGGCCACTCTCCAGCCCCACCACCCGATTTTTTGTGATAGAAACTCTTTCTCTCTCTCTTGCTGAAGCTCATCGATTTGGCCAGGGTAGCTGGCCAATGAACTCCAAGGATCCATGTGCCTCTGCCTTTGAGGTGCCAGGATTACAGACAGGTTCTTTCAGGATTTTAATGTGGGTGTTGGGGATGCAAGCTTAAGTCCTATTGCTTGTGTAAGAAACATTTCGTTGACAAAGCCATCTTCCAAGTCATGTTTACAGGATCTCAAGAGATGATGCAGTGTTGGCCATTTGGTCATCAGTATGGTCAGTAAATAGGAATGCAGACATTTGAAAGAGATATAAATCAGTGCCAATTTTTGTCACAGTAAACTTCTGGGGACCCCTGTGATGAGGTGCAGTTACCCAAATAAAGCTCATCCAGGAGAGATTCCCAAGAAAGCAGTAATTCTTCATTTATGTAAACTCTCTAGTGTCTCATTGCTCTGTATGCTTGCTTCCTCTTCTGCCGACTTCTCCTATGAGTTAGACTAGAAAGTTTACTGAAAAGAATTTGGAGTCGTGGATTTCAGACTGGAAAAGGACGGTAGGTAGGGGTTCTCCACCTGCCGCCTACACTTTCCTTCTAAAAGAAAAAAAAATTAAATTTCAGGAGGAAGAGATGATGTAACCCTGAGATGTTTTTTTCCCAAGGGGGCAGGGGCATCATCAAGGTCCAAAGCCTTTCAGTCCAAAGGCTATTTAACAAAGGCTCCATTTGAGTGAAAATTTCAGTTAAAAAAAAATGGCCTGTCAAGATCTTAAGGCTAGCCTTGAGAAATATCAGTTTGATATGTAAATCATGGTTAGTCTTGGGTCGATCTTCGTGGACTGAGAAGTGTCTTGGTTTCCAGGTGTAACTTAGGTTTTACTGTAATTCAGGAGGAAGTGCCATTACTAATTTTTTAGACCCATAATTGTATTTTTTTTTGTTTTATTTTAGGTCTTAAATTTTATGGACTATAGAGGTGCATATTACCTCAGTTGCCTTTTATTTTTATTTTTTCTTTTTCTTCTTCTTCTTTCACGAGGCAAACAAAACAGTATCTTAAATTAAATCAGAGTTTCCTGAGGTTCTGGAATCTTATTCCTAAATTTTCCACTGGGTGACCTCCAAGGCCTTCTCTTGCCCGTGTCCCCAGTTGACATGAGTCAGGCCCTGACTCCAGGGATGGCTTCAGTGTGGCTCTGAGGCAGCGTTTCTGGGGACAGAAACTTTGAGGAGAATAAATCTAGAAAGGCCTGGAACACATTTAGCCATTTGGGTTGGTATAGAGCCTTTTAGTGCTTCTGAGATTTCTAAGTAGATGATGAAATTTAACACTGTCTGATTTTCTAAAATTACCAGAGAAACTCCTAACCCTGAGTGTTAGGGGACTCGTTCAGTCCCCTTGAATATGTTGTCAACAATTTTCTAACGCCACACATGTGGAAAAGTCACTTGTAGCAGAAAAGCGGAAATAAGTGTGTTTGGAAATAAATGCTAAAGTCAGGGCTTTCTCAAAGACTCGGTGTTCATTCTTGACCACCGATATTGGAATAATTTGATTACAGCTTCCAACTCAGTCCCATTGTCTGCTTCTGCAAAGGAGCAAAGAATATCGCTTGTTAGCTGCTGCTTAGTGACTCGTAGGGACGAAGAGTTAATGGAACTCCGCCCTGCAAAAATAATCCCTGGGGACCATGAGGCCAAGACTAATGATGAGGTTGAGGAAAACGCATAAGTGTGCTTGAAGTGGGCTGTGTCTTCATCTCAGCCTCCCTGGCTGATTACACAGCATTCTCTGAGCTTCCCTGGTTTACAGTGGTGAGAAGGGCGGGTAGCGGGGTGGGGATTCCACTGTGCTTCACCTAAAGGGAGGAAGTCAGGGTGAAAGTGAAACACATCAGCTGACAGTAATGATCTGCTGATGTCTGCACAGGGACCTGTGGTCGCTCACAGCTATTGTAAGGAGATTCTAGTTCTTCCATCACCTCTTGGAGTACTAGGCTATGCAAATTAGACAGCAGGAACTTCATGGCCCCACTTGTCTGTATTTCCTTGAGTTCGCAATTCTGTTATTTGCAGTGGTGACTGATTGGGCCTTTGATCACCAGAAGCCATAGAGGCTTTGCAGAGTCAGTAAGTAAGGATCTTTGGGGTATGGTTTTATTATTTCTCTGAAGCACCTGATTTCAGGGAGTGAGACCCTGAATTTGTAAAGGCAGACTCACAGAAGTCTTTAAAAACAAGTATCTGATCCAAAATAGCAGTGTTCAAAGTAACAGATTTCCCCAACTAGATGTTTCTTTCTTCTTTAATGGAATTGGTTTGAATTTGCTTGTTAGCATAGTGTTTTCTCTACCCCACTCTGTCTTTTCTTTAGTTATTTAATTTTCATGTGAATATTTCGTAATGCCTTACATGCTACATCCTTTTTCGACTTGCTTATTTTATTTCTGTGGTGGCAAAGCTGATTCAGGTCAAGGGAGTATGATTGTGTATCTTGATCTCCAGTGCTAAACCCATTGTGTGGAACCTGTTGATAATTTTAATTAGACTTTCCCAATGATATTCATCAGTGAGTAGTTGTTTTCAGGGAAGACTGTTCTTCACATCTTTGCAATGAGAAGAATTTGGCTTGATATTCTGTGAATAATTGACCATGTCCTGGTGTCCTGTCCATGTCCATTTTATATTTCCTGCGTCAGTGTGATATATTTTTCTTTCAGTCAGTCAAAGAGGGAGGCTTTTGTGTGAGCAAAGGCCAGAGAGTACCTGGAGCCTTGCACTTTCTCATAGAATGTGGAGAATGTTAATAAGAGAGAGACAGGGGAGAAGGGAGAGAGAAAGAGAATATAAATGAATGAATACTACGAAGGAAGGGAAACATTGGCAAGTTAAGAAAAGGGCTTGAGAGAGGAAGGGCAGCTGATCAATAAACACAGACTCAAGTTCTTTAGTTTCCTGGCCTGGTCTTACTGAATGGCAGTGCATTCATGTGGATGTTTGAGGTTGGGTGATTTGTAGAGTTTGGCGAGCTGTTACTTTGGGACCTGTCTTGCAGTCTAGAGCATCCTCATCTCTGGCCACTGTAGTGAGAAGTCAGAAGTACTTTATAGAGGCTTCTTGACCATTACTATGCTAGGTGCCACAGAGAGTTAGATTGCTGGGTGGTATGGTCTGAGGTTGTAGCAGGTCCAGATCAACACCACATCTGGACTTGCCCTACTCTCTGTTTTCTTGAGTTAAAGGAACATGTAATGAAATTGGGTACTTAGAGAAATACAGGAGGATGACATGTGGAGCCGTGAAAGTTCCCTCAAACTTAGTAACAAAAAGATGGCGGACACTACAGAGTAACCATGAAGTTGACCCCTTGGTTTAATGCAGATGGCAGCCAGCTGGAACATTTTAGGGTGTAAAATACTTTGAATGTATTATCCTCTGCTGATGTATTTATACATATGTTGCTTGCAAAATAATATCCTCCCTCTGTTAGATAATTTTTGCAGAGTACATTAACATTTCCAATCAACCATTTATTGTATAGCTTTTGAAAAAACAAATTTAAATCCAGAACTGTCATTACTGAAGGAGACCTCAAGCCTCCACTGTCTGGTCCCTGTTACGTGTTAGCTGCTTATTTCGGCACTCAATGCATGCAGCGTCTGTTACCCAGGAAGTGACATTTCCAAGGGAGAGACCCCTGTAGAAATATAACTTCCTGTTCTTTTTTCTTGCTGCTTTTTCTGAATAATCTTTTTTGTTTTATTTTGTTTTGTTTTAATTTGGTGTCTTTTGGTAACTTATAATATGTGGTCTAAGATGAGGACTGTCTGCACCTCTAGTTTCTGCTAACTACCCCCACACCACCCCTTCCTGCCTCAGGCCCCAACACTTTACACTCCGAAAGAACAAAAGCCACTCATTTGTTTAAAGGAAACTCTCTTCTCTGCCCAAACTATTAATGGATATTTGGACAAGGAGACTCATTGTTTCTCGTAAGTGTTAGTTCTGAGTTGAAGTGTCATGGGCTGTGTATTTAGAGTCAGGTTTTAGGAGAGAACATCAGGTGGTACAGCCACAACATGCAAGAAGACAGCATTGCAGCATAAAGAGCTACTGCATGGCTCTGCTGTTCTCTGTCACCACCATTTCTAACAGAACTGTGCAGCTTAGACTTAAGATGGTAACCGCCACCCTTCAAAAATAGTTCCATATCTTTTTAAGAATGACGCCATTAACCTGAATGGTCTACAAAGACTGAATTCATGCCGACTATAGTATACAACTATATAAGACCATATACAACATTATAAGACCATCCCTCTTTTTTTTTAACCCATATTTGCCTTTTTATTTAAATTTATTTTTAAAATTTATTTACTTTACATCCTGATCTTAGCCCTCTCCCTTATCTCATCCCCATCCTTCCCTCTCTCCCTCCTTCTTTTTTTCTATTCCCCTCCCCTCCTCAGAAAGAGGAGCCCTCCTCCCCTATCAACTAACTCCAGCCTATCAAGTCTCACCAGGACAGGCTGCATCCTCTTCCTCTGTGGCCCGGCAAGACAAGCCAGGCATGGGAAGTGAACGAGAAACAGGCAACAGAGTCCGTGTCAAGGACAGGGCCTGCTCCCCTTACTAGGGAACCTACTCACCTTATTAGGGAACCCACATGGAGACTGAGCTGGCTATTGGCTACATCTGAGCAAGGGGCCAGGTCCTTTCTATGCCTGGTCTTGGTTGTGTATCAGACTCTACAGGCTCCCCTGGCCCAGATTTGTTACCTCTGTTTGTCTCCTTGTGGAGCTCCTGTTTATTAGACCATCTTATCAGGAAGAAACATAGTTCAGTAAGGTGCCTGCCTCTGCCTCTAATATTGGTAGATATTTCTACCTCTACCTCTTTTATATTATAACATCTGTTCATTTGTCTTTTAGCCAATATGGGACATGTTAATGACCCCTAATTTTATAAATGAAATTATTGCAGCTCATATTGTCCAGATGTGAGCATAAGCAGACCGTGGGCCTTCTGACTTAATGGCTAAGCGATGCCAGCCTTTCCCTGGTAATTGAACCTTTTGTCATCTGCAGTCAGCAGACGATGGTCTCGAAGCAGGAGGCACACAGTCAAACTTCCTGACTGATGTAGTATTCCAGCAGGTTCTTTATGTCAAATGCCGTAGGTGCTCCCAGCTCTGCTCAGTTCAGTGCAGATGACTTCCCGAGAGGGCTGAGCTGTACTCAGTGGTTATGTGCCATCAGTGAAAGTGTACCTTCTTTTTTGACCCTCCTGGAACCCTACAGTATAGTTCCTCATTTGTTTGTCTTAATAATTCTCATTTTAAAATAAATGCATCTCCCCAGATAACCAAAGCCACACCGAGGAAGACTGGAAGACGACTTGAACGAGCATTGCTAGCCAGGCGTGGTGGCGTACGGCTTTAATCCCAGCACTCAGGGAGGCAGAGGCAGGCAGATCACTGTGAGTTTAAGCCAGCCTGGTCTACAAAGTGAGTCCAGGACAGCTGAGGCTACACAGAGAAACCCTGTCTTGAAAACCAAAACAAACAAACAAACAAACAACAAAAAAGAAGGAAGGAAGGAAGGAAGGAAGGAAGGAAGGAAGGAAGGAAGGAAGGAAGGAAGGAAGGAAGAGAGTAGACTCCTACTCCAGAGTCCACCAGCCTCATGTCCCAGCCACATTGAACTGTTGGTAGGTCCCTGCTCTATAGTCTGTAGAATTTGTGGTTAATTCTTTATATCTGTTATATGTTGAGGTGGTCGTATTTTACATATGTAAGAGTAAGTAAAAGATTAATGTAGCTGCCAGAAAACATACCTGTTTCTATTCAGAGCCCCTGTTGCGAGACCCTGTGACTCCTTTCTGTCCTGGTCAGTAGTCTGCCTGGTTGCCGTGTCATGGCCTCTAGCTGATCCCTTCTCAGATCTGGCTTTTCCCCTCCAAAGTGAATGGTCAGCTGGCACGGGACAGACTGTGTTATACAAGCTGCTCTCAAAAGTGAACAGGGGTCAATATCACCGTGATGGAGCCTGTTCCACCCAGCGAGCCAGCAGTGAGATGGGCTATACATTTTGGGGCCTTTTCTTAGAAAAAGAAGAGTATGTTCTGTAAAAGCCAGGCCAGTCAAGGAGCAGTTTTCAACTTCCGTAGTCTGTTCTTTGGCCACAGAACCATTCCTAATGTTGCCATCTGGCTCTGGACAGTCTATTTTGGAAGCACATGGGGAGTCCTTTGAATTGTTGGCTCTGACTGATCCAGTTGAATGAGGCCGAACAAATTCCTTAACTTGTGTGGGTCGGCAGTCTCCCCCTTCTTCATAAAGATGGGGATTATGATAAAGCCTTCCTCACAGTGTTGTGGAAGATTGTATGTGGAAATGTCAGTAAGACCGCTCAAGCACAGGATGGAGCACATATAAATGTATCACAACGTTGGCCACGACTATTGTCATCTTCTTTCAGAGCCTGGCAGGACTGTATGTGCGGTGGTCAGAAACCCAAAACCATCAAAGGAGATCACTTTGACAAGTAATCCAGAAATGCCGAACAGAGAGGACAGGAGAGAGAAATCAAAGATAAAGTAGAAAGAGAAGCTCTCTTGGAGCCTTGCCCTCTGCTGTATCAAGCACTCATCAGGGGCCCTCGGTGCCCACACCTAATCTCTGGGGTTCTTTTCCAGGTTGCTGTCATGGCTCCCTGAAGTACCCTTAGTGTGCAGTGTGGTTTCCAGGGCCGAGACTGTTTCCTTCCCTCCCTCACTAGATGGGCTCATGCTACTCCCACCCAGTTCCTCGTTCTTCCCAGCCCCACCAAATCAGCACTCATAGAAGCCCCACTGCAGCCACAGTCTCTGATTTGTAGCAGTCACCACTCTGGGATTCACTTAAGACCATGTGTGGCCTGTCGTCTTCCACGAGGTCCATGTTTGGAAGTCACCAGAATTCCTCACATATACTACATATACTGGCAGGGTGAAAATGTATACCTAATTTGCAAATACCGCTTTGAGCCCCACACCCTGGGTTCAGATGACAGGTTATTGCATCCAGATGATGTGTCTGTAATTGCTACTACCCTCTCAATTTCTACTGTCCTGCACACGCATTTGAAGCAAACTGTTCGTGCTGCTGACGCCAGTCGTCCCTGTGAGCTCCTCACATTGTTGCCGGAGCTGTGGTAGCATGGCAGCAGAGGACACGGGGCTCCTTTTTATTTACTTATATTTATTCATTTCAATATATTTTAAATACTTTATTCACTCTTGTAGCCCCCTGTCTCGTCTCCTCTGGGTCCCACTGTCCCTTCCTTTCCTCCTCCCTCCCTCACAGTTACTTTTTAGATTTACATGAAACATGTAAACTTAATAATTTTGTATTTAGCTATGGTTGTTTCCTCCCTAAATCCTAGAGTGTAAGAAATAGAAGCAGTTTAATATGGCTGACCATATTAATCCTTGACCATTTCACTCCACTGCACAATGAGGAGGAGAGAAGCTGGATGTTTACCCCCAAAGTTACCTGGCTCTCACTGCCCACCGAGAAACACATTCTTCACCTTTTGCCTTTTGGGATTTATTTCCCTTTTTCTTTTTGGGATATAGTGACAGTTGTGTCTAGAAAGGGATCCAGTCATTCTTTAAACACACACACACACACACACACAGAGAGAGAGAGAGAGAGAGAGAGAGAGAGAGAGAGAGAGAGAGAGACCCACATGTCACAGAGAGGGTGCAGCTGTTTTTTGACCCCTTTCTGGTTTCTCTTAACAGTTCGTAAGTGGCCTCAATGTCTTTAAAAAGCTGTTGCAGAAGCAACCAACAGGAGGAGCCCTAATGCAGTTGTGTGGTGCTTTCTTGTCACTTCCCCCTTTAACAGAGTTGCCCAAGCACTCTTGGAGCCAATTGAAAACATCTGTTGTTTTATTTATAGCTACAATTTCTAAGAAGCATATTCTATAGCAGTTGAAAAAGGGGTTGACAGCTCATAATTCATAAAGTTACTGAGGCTAATCTGATAGAACAAAATGTACAAAACTCCTTCCCATGGTGCAGGCGCTATCACTTCCTGTTCAGCCCCACAGAGAAGTGGTGGCTGAAAGGGGGCTGGGGGAGGAGAGTGTAGAGAGGGTCCTTTCTGAGATGCTAATGGCAGAGGAGAGCACCTGGCTGTGGCTGTGAGAGCGGTGCCTTCCTCTCTGCCCCTCCACTACACTGAGTCACTGGTACTTTTCATTAACAACATCCCAGGTATTTCCATTTATAGAAAAATCAACATTTCCCCACCATTCCCACTTGCAGCCAGGAAGTTTCAGCTGTGTCCTGTATGCGGGACACCGTATTTCCACTAAGAGCTAAGGTGTTGATTAAAAACCCTGACGGGTCACTTCCTGTTCGGGAGTCAGGCTTCTTTTCCTTTAGCAGTTAGCTCCTTTACATTGACCTGGCCCCTTCACCCACATAGACCTTTAAGAAATTATTAGGATGTGTGCACTCCTCAAAGGTCACCTCCCTGTTTGTTAGCTTATTCTGAGAATCTTTGGTGCAAGGTCAGATGTAATCAATATATACTTAATTTTTTGCTTCAATTCAATCTACAGTGCCTCCTGGTATTGCAGTTAAGGAAAAAAAAAAAAAAGCAAGAATTAGAACTGTTTCCAACTGGAGGTGTTTTTAAGAGACTGTATTGATAAAGTCCATCTTTAGCTTCAGTGGACTCATTCAGTATTCTTAAAATCATAACCAGAAAAATTCTGTTTGCTTCTTTAGTGAAGAGGTGGATAAATCTTTGCTCATTTATTTGATGAACATGGCATTAGCCCACCGGAATTAATTGCCTGTAACAGAGGTAGTAAAGGCATATGGCTTGATTTGTTTCAACCATGATCTTTTATGCCATTAAGGCTGTGTTTACTTTTATCTCAAGATCATTTGCATTTATTATATAGAGATAGCATAGTTTTCTGCCTGTGAGTTTTTAAAAACATTTTGTTAATGAAGAAGTCTGACTGTTACAAACTTATTTTCTCATTTTATAGAGAATTTTCCATTCAATGTTTTTGCCCATTTTTTTTCTTGCCCATTCGACAGGCAATTCATCTTTCTCTTGTTCTTCCTCCTCTGCTATTCTAGTCACTGTATTATTATATTTTTCATTTTATTATTTATTTTTCCATGTATGGATATTTTGCCTGTATGTATGACTGTGTGTACCACAGTCATACACTGCCTTCAGAGGCCAGGAGAAGTCATTGGATCCCCCGGGATTGGAGTTATAGCCATTGTGAACTGTCATATGGGTACTGGTAATTCAACCTGAGTCCCCTGGCGGAGCAGCTAATGCTCTTAACCTCCAAGCCATCTCTCCACTTCCTAAGGCACTATATTCTTTTTTTTAAAAAATTTATTTCTTTATTTATTACAATTTATTCACTTTGTATCCCAGCTGTAGCCTCCTCCATCTCCTCCCAGTCCCACCCACCCTCCCTCTTCTTCCCCTATGCCCCTTCTCTAGTCCACTGAAAAGGGAGGATTTCCTTCTCCTTCCATCTGACCCTAGCCTATCAGGTCTCATCAGGCTGGCTGCATCATCTTCCTCTGTGGCCTGGCAAGGCTGCTCCCCAGGGGGGGAGCTGATCAAAGAGCCTGCCACTGAGTGCATGTCAGAGACAGCCCCTGCCCCCTCCCCCCCCCCACTAGGAAACCCATTTGGAAACTGAGCAGGAGATCTAGGTCCTTTCCATGCATGGTCCTTGGTTGAAGTATCGGTTTCTGCAGAAAACCCTCTTGACCCAGATTTTTTTTGGCTCTTGTTCTCCTTGTGGAGTTCCTGCTCCCTCCGGGTCTTTTCTATTTTCTTCTTCCATATGGATTCCTGCACTCTGCCCAAAGTTTGGCTATGAGTCTCAGCATCTGCTTTGATACCCTGCTGAGCAGAGTCTTTCAGAGGCCCTCTGTGGAAGGCTCCTGTCCTGTTCCCTCGAGCCTCTTCCCTCTGGCCCTCCTTGTTGTTAGCTTCTTTAGGACTATAGATTTTAGATTTTAGTATGTTTATCCGATATTATATGGCCAATATCTATTTACAAGTGAGTATAAGTCACTATATTCTCTACTGGATCTTTCCCCCACCTGATGATTCACAAAGAGTCCTTCATATTTTGCCAAATATGATAAGTTGGCCAGTTTATTTTTAGCTGAATAAACCCAATGACATTCTTGAGGAAGAATGTGCTTAGTTTAGCCTAATGAGAAAAATATTTAATAAATGCTGTCCTGAAAATATTTAGCCTGGCTGAGTGCGCTGGCAAGAGCTCAGGCCTGATAAAGGAGAAGCAATGGTGAGAAGCTGGCCCACCACTCCAAGCCCAATTTGAACAAACATGCTTCTTGTCACCAAAGGCCTGTACATGTTGCCAGGATCATTTACATCAGGCTCATGCAAAGTTCTTTTGCAGCCTCTGCTGTTGGCTGTGCAACCTCCAGAGTGCACAAAGTGGGCCTCCCAGGAAAGCGAGCTGGCTCCATTCAAATCAGTCTGTCATTTACTGCTGTACTGACTTAGGGCAAATCACTTCCTTTTGGAAAAAAAAACTTTTTACTTCACTTATCTGTGAAATGGGGACAATTATGCCGCCTCCAAGACTCTTCGGGTCCTTGAGAGAAAGTCAAGCAGCTTCTCATGCTGCTTGGAAGCCAGCTGCGTAATTAGTAGTCATTGGCCTCTACTGCTTCCCCAATGCCCCCTTTCTCCCTGCCACCCCTCCAAACCACACATCAAGTCTAAGGAGCCTTGCCCTTGGCTAGAGCTTGCCTTGGGACCTCAGTAAAGTTATGACTCAAGTCATTCTCACATGGTGGTACACAGAGGTAGCAAGCAACAAGGCTCTCTGCTCCCTCATATCCACTGATATAACAAGTTAGCTAGGACATCAGACCTAAACACTGCCACAGTGAGACTTTCCACTCCATCAGCACCATCCGCCCAACACAAGCTGGGGAGCTTTGCCTGAAGTCCACTGTAAAACCAACCTTTGAAACCAAAAGTTTGTAAGCAACAGTTAGCAGTCTCTTTCTCTTTCTACAGTTGGAACACTCATCTTCAATTCTTGCTCCTTGACAGTCTGGCCTGATGTCTTGCAGCATGGGTATCACCTGTGAGCTTGTGGGAAATGCAAACTCCCAGGCCCTCTGTCACACACACTTGCTCAAATGGGAATTATTGGTATTGCACGTGAGAGCTTGGACGGTGCCCCCTATATCACTGTCAGAAACGTTCTAGCACACAGAGGTGTTTACTAAATACTTAGAGTTTGCAAGTGTCACTGACTTTCTAGACAAAGGAAGTTTTTTTCACTTCAGGTATGGTTGCTGATACATGAGCTCAGATTACCATAGAACCCTAGTAAGTTGTGGCAACTTTGTGAGGACCTCTTCCTGGCTTGTACGTGGCCTCCTTTCATGGATCCTCCCTGGGATAGGGTGAGAGCACTAATTACATCATGGAGGACCCACCCCGGTGACCTCAGCTGAACTCTAACCTTCCAGTGAGCAGCATCACTTGAGGGGGGTGGAGTTCAGTGTGGTTGTACCTCAGAGGGCTCCAGCATGTGAATTATGGGGAACAAAATATAGTCCATGGCAACTAATTTGTGCCCCTTGCCTTGACATGCATGAAAAAATAATTATAGATAACATTTACGGCAAAATATTAATTGTAGGGTCTAGGTGGAGCATAGCTGGGCCTTTGCTGACCAATTCGTTGGAATTTTCAGTATATTTCTAAGCATCAGAGAAAAGCCCTGGCTCCCTGGACTTACTAGGATGGGATTTGGTGGGTTTTTTTGTTTGTTTGTTTTGTTTTGTTGTTGTTGTTGTTGTTGTTTTTCCCTCTCTGATTTCTCTCCAGGCTTTCTTAAAACTCTCAGCATTGTTCAGGTGGACCACTTTGCCTCTTTGGCAGTCCTTCCTTGGCCAGGCAGCATCTGCTTCTGCTTGGTCAGGGGCTTGCCAGCCTAGATCAGACATCCTTCTGGCCTATAGTTGTCACCATGATAACTCTCTGTCCCATCCATTTCCTTTAATTGCATTTGAGGCTTCCCAAATTACATCTTATGATCTGGCTTCATTGTAACGTTTGTAACATGTCTTATAAGTTTGACTATGAAGTTTATCATCAAATTTATGTGGGGGAGACATGAGCATTGTGGCCCATCTAGGCCTGCCAGGTGCCCCTCCCTCCCTCCATCTGCTATGAATAGGGGCTCCCATTGCTTCACTGTGACTCATGTTGACTATGTGTACATCAAAATAGCGTGAGAGCAGAGGAGAATACATTTACTGTTTAACTTGGGGAATATATCCACGGATGCTGCTGTCAAAGTCGCTTTATTTGAACCCACCAGGAAATACTATGGCCATTTGCCTTATGGGATTATCACATGTCTTCTGTGTGATGTGACACTCTTACTGCAGTTACCACTGAAATTTGGGCACTTTGAAAGGAAATTTTGGGAGACACCATAGGTTTCTTTTCCAAGCCAGGAACTGATAGACAAAAAACTAACCCAAGCTGAGCACATGTGCGCTACTTACGAGCTTATGACATTGATCAAATGACTTAATTTCTCTACATCTGTTTTCTTGCCTTTAAATCAAGAATAATAAAGACTAGACATGTCTGAGCTGCTGTGAAAAAGAAATAAGCGCATGTGTGTAATAATAGTGTGGGGACATGGCTTCTAGCTGGTGTCATTAACAGTCCTTCAGTCACTCATTCAACTGAGAGCCCAGTGCCCGCCGTGTGTGGGAAATGTGACTTTTCTTTTTTCTCTCCCCCATTTCTACCTCCCCATTCTTTCCTTTATGGGTTATCTGAGTCATGCTTCAAATGAAATCTTTCTAAGCCAACAGACCAAAAGAGCAACTTCCTTATAAATCATTGGCCTCTGAAATTCCTTGGACTCAACTATAAATTATTTTCTTGCTAGGAAATGTGGGGGCTGGTCAGGTGCCCACCTTCTTTCCCATTTGCCTCCTGCTCAGCATTTTAATTTGCTGTGCGCGGTAAGTTGTCATCTTTACATCAGATCCCAATTTAGGTGATAAGGATCACAATTAATTAGCCTGCCTGTCAAAGATTAAGTGTAACCTTGCGCTTCAGTGTTCTGAAGTCACTCTGTGGCAAAGCTGTGTGCCTGCTTCTACTTCAGAAGACCTTTGCCTGCTGTTTGTTTCTGATGCCCATCTGTTGTCCAGAAATTAAAACTAAGTGGGTGGAGTCTGCCCTTCTTCCCTTGCCTTCTGACTTGTGGAAAAAAAAAGATAAGAGGGGAGATGAACTTTGAGAAGAACCAAGGAGGGTGATATATATGCAAGGACTGTGGACTTCAAGTTAAATCTGTTAGCAGTTTTGAACATTTCCACGTTAGTAGTTACTTCTGAAAATACTGTGGTTATGCCTGAAGATTTACTTTCATACCAACTCCCATTTTCCATTGCCCATACTTTTATTTTCCTTCTCCTCCAAAGAAGACCCTATTTTGTTTCTGGAAGCTTAATATAATTTATTACACAATCATTCCAAAACAGATTAGTATTGTGGTCCTTACTGGGAGAAAGTATGATAAGGTAAAATTAATAATATTTGAGTTGACCTCTGAAAAGATGCTGAGCACCATTTATAGAGCGAGTGGCAAAATGTTACTGTACTCTCTCAGATACGCTTCAAGCTTCTCTCCTTTAAGAAACATCAAGGAAACTCTCGATATTACAGGTAGTTCTGGTCTTAAATTTTGTCATCATAAATGAATATTCAAAATTAATATTCTGTTAATGGGACTAGAGAGATAGCTCTGTAGTTAAAGAGTACTGGCTGCTCCTGCAGAGGACCTGGGTTCAGTGCCCAGCACCCACAAGGCAGCTCACAACTACAATTCCATGGGATTCAGTGCCCTCTTCTGGTCTCTTTCGGCACCTTGCACACATGTGGTGCATACACAGACATGCAGACAGACATTAACATGTAAAAACAAAGCCATTTAAATCTATTAATCATAGTAATTCCATGTAGTCAATAATTCTAGTACTAATGGTTGTCTTTCTACACCCTGGGTACTTGTCCACTAAGGATATAGTGTTCACTAATCCTTACCAACTTGTATAATTACTCCCATTCTACAGATGGGGGAAAACCAAAAAACCTCAGGTACAAATTAATGAGCTTGTCCAAGACTACTGTCAGTAAGTGTTACCGCAAGGATGGAAACCCATGTTTCTTTGTGCTTTTAACCATGCCAGCACTACTGATGAAACCAGTGTGTACCAAAATTAACAAACTCATGCTTTATTTTTACTTTGTTTTTGTTTTTTAGTCTTACTGTCTTGCCCAAAGAGCGCAGCAGCTTTTGATGTGGCTTGCAGCCGGCAGGGCTTAAGAAGTTTGAAGTTCAGGGTACTAGCTGTTATAGGTAGACAGTATGAACGTGCTTGCAGAGTTTGTTTAAGAAAAGAATTGGGGTTGCTTTGATTTGTGTCCACTATTTTTTTTTTTTTTCCTTTTCAAGTCACAAGAGAAGATTGTTTCAGTCAGAAATAAAGCCGGGATTCAGCAAGTCAGTAGACAATTTAACATCTTGATTTAATATTGATCCCTATTTGCATATATCCTTTTCTTTCCTGTGTATTTCATGTTACAGTTTGAGTGGTAACGAGCCGTTTTTCACACACTTCCAAGCTGCTTCCATTAGGAATGAAATTCTTGGCTCCGGCAGTCCCGGCGTTTTGATGTTTCCGCTTAAACTTTCCACTTGGTCCTGCCAGGCACTAACTTTAAAATGTCTTTTTCTTTTCTTTTCTCCTTTAATGGAGCACTTCTCCAAAAGGTGCAGCTGTGTGTTGGTTTCGGCTTGCACTTGGTAGCGGTGTTGGCATCACCTAGAGCACAGAATGCCCCTGTCTCCCACACACTGCCACTGCCCGGGAGTGTTGGGGCTTGCCCGCCTTACTTGTTTGGGATGGGCTTCAGTTTGGAGAGGTTCTCTTCTGTTCTGTGTGATTGGCTGTCACCAGGGCCTGCAGAAAGAGCAGACAGAAAACCAGCCTCCAATGTAGCATGAGTAATTTCTTCTATGACCTGGGACTCCTGGTTCATCGAGACCTTGTGCGTGTGGAAGGCTGACCGAGTCTGCCTTTCCTTAGAAATTATACGTGGTTTAGATTTGCCCCTCTCAGACCTTTTGGCTGTTCACTGTTTTTTGTTTTGTTTTGTTTTGTTTTTTTCTTGCACAACACTGACTTCTGATGAAAAATGATTTGGCTAAGTGTGAAACTGGGCTTGGATGTGGCAGGAAATCTACAGACACTTCCCAGATGCTTGAGAGCAACTGTGGCTCTACAGACCTTTAGACAATGCATTACAGCAGGCTTCCGAACCCAAGTCCATTTCAAGTTCAAAATATCTGGAAAATTGCATCAAATGGATTTATATGTAAAATGTAGAAGTTCATGCTGTTAATTTGTGTTTTACTTGACAGCCCCAACCTGTATGTTCTTTGTGTATGGTTGTTTGTTTGTTTGTTTTTAATTTTTTTTGGTACCGTTATGTTTTATCAGACTGTGATTTGATGCTTCATCACAGACTAATCAGAGAACAGCTTACCACGCTGAGTCATTCTCAGTAATCACTGCTGCCTGCTGGAACCTCGTATGATGCCATCTAATAGCAGAAATATAGGTCTTGCATATTTAATAGAATTTAACAATAGTTGGGTTTAGGGTTGTTGTAGAAAGTAATGCTTGTTTTAGTAATTCTTGTTTAAGAACTCTAGTGACAATCCCACTGTCTACAGCGGGTGACGGAGACTTCCATAGGACTGCCCGTGTTGCCCACACCTCAACATTTCAGAGAGGAAGTGCACAGAGTGAGAGACCTTATACAAGATATAGGAAATCCTAGAATTGTTGTTTTCGTCATCTTACCTTGTAAATCTTGCCCTTCAAAGTTCCTATCGCAAGGTTTTGGTCAGCTGTTGGGATTCATGCCTTTGTGCAACAAAGCTGCTTCGGTAGTAAAAAACTTACTCAGACAGGAGAACTCGTGCTTCCTACTGTACATGTACAGTGGCTTGAAAGGGCCAGTGTTCTCACAGAGATTTGGTGGCCATCACGGTGGTTTTCCTCTAACAGCAGCGTCATCGAAACAGAAGACACTTTGTAGCTCAGGATAGCCACAGACCGACAGAAACGTCTTCCAGGAGGAAATTCAGGAAAGACAAAGGAAAACGAGGCACTGTTTTTTTTTTTTTAGTGTATTTTTTTTTGTTTGTTTTCCCTCCAGCAGAAGTAGAGAGAGATGGAAACTCCTGTATGTGCAGCACTTGCCGAAGCAGCAACTGTTGGGTGCATATTTCAAACACAGTTACGTGAAAATTTTAATTATCATTTAATTTAGTTTTCATATTTGCCTGCAGAAATGATTGTGTTGATAAGATTTTAGAATGAGATAAACTTTATTAAGCAATTTGGATCTCAGTGCCAGTGATTTTTTTTTTTTTTTTTTTTTTTTTCATTAAAAATTCTTGAAGGGAAGGGGCGAGGATCCGTTGAGTTAGCTGTATGACTGCAGTGGGGTATGTGTGCTCTGTATTTACTGCTTAACCTTGGGCTTTTGCACTGGAGGCTGTGCTGAGGCTTTTGAGCAGGAAGACGTGGTACGGACTTCTGATTGACGGCACTTCTTTACCTTCAGTTTCCCCTCCTAGCATGTGTGGGCATGGATGGCATGACCTTCATTTTGCTCTGTGTAGAAGGGAAGGTATTTGTGGCAGAGGATACTGTTGTAAGCTGAGACTCTACAGCCACGGGAAGTGGTTTATAGTTTATCAAAGGAAATGAAATGGTGTGTCCTTCGCTGCTGCTGGGGTGTGTGTGTGTGTGTGGTGTTTGCTGTCTTCTAGCCAGGGTCTTGCTGTGTAGCCCTGGCTAGCGTTTAACTAGTGGCTTTCCTGCTGTACCCTCCCAAGTGCTGGATTACAGGCCTATGCTCTCACATCAGCATTGATCCCAGGTTCTTAGAATGGGTTTAGTTAGAACGTTTCTTAACATCCCATCCATCTTACACTAATTACACCACAAAAACCTCACTGAAACCTAATTATGGCCATTTAGTGTTTCTTGGCATATGGGAACTGTCTGTTTTAGATAAGATTTGTTATGGATCATAAACATCTGAATATATAGATTGCTGACAGACAAATTACTCCTGAAGATGTTTTCATTAAGAGTCACAACCTTATATTGGAGTTTGAAATTTTGAGGTGAAATATTTAGCTCCCTCTTCTGGCACAGTTTTGAAAAATACTTTTACTTCATCTCCCTCCCCTTTTCTTGAGTAAGAATATGGCTATCAATGTAGCGTTGTCAGGGGAAGTAGTCTGATTGTCATTCTGTTGGATATTTTTGTATTGTTACAACTGGTAAAACGTACACATAGCATATGAAGACACAGCTTCTGAGAGCACCACATTTCTTGGTTAAGAGCACTTGTTGCTCTTACAGAGCATCCAGGTTTAGTTCCCTGCACCCACACAGCGACTCACAAACATCTATATCTCCAGGTCTAGGGAATCTGATGCGTTTTTCTTTCCTCCAAAGTGCCAGGCACACACATGGTGCATATACAGCACACACATAAAACCTAAAAGCTTTCTTAAAGTGTCTCATTTCCTACTCATACGAACACACTCATGCACGTGTGCGCGCACACACACACACACACACACACACACACTTTTGGCAAAGGTTTTGACCGCATTTGGGTGGCCAGCGGTCATTTGTGTTGGCTTGCCGGGATAGAACTCACTGCAAGGGTACAAAAGAATGCCCAACTGCTAGGGTTTGGCTGTTTCGGTTATGTGCCATAGTAACAAACTTTCTCATGATTTTCTCTAGTGTTGCCTGCCTGAGCAACAGTCCTTTCATGATAACCTGGAAGCCAGACTTGAGCTGAGATTTCCTGGGCTCCCATGATTGTACTCTTAAATATCAGTGTGCCCAGGATTCGGGGGTGAAGAGAGTTGTACTCAGAAGCATCCCTCCTCCTCCCTGAACAAGCAAGCTCCAGTCTAGCCTGGAGCTCCTCTCCCTAGTCCCAGCCTTAGGGACCCGAGGTGCCCTAAGGCAGGGCAGTCTGTTCTAGGAAAGATGTCCCATGCAAGAACGTCGAAAGCCTATTGTTAGGGGATCCTGGGATAGTCTTGGTCGTCGCTTGGGGAATGCTCCACGGAGAGCAACAGGCATGTCGCTGAGGCCCCACCAGTGTGCGGTGCGGTATGGGAATCCCGAAGCTCCACTCGGAGTTTGCTGTGGTCGGGAGTAATTGATTTACTCGTATTTAAATATTCTTCATTGTGGGCAAATGCACTTGGCTGCCTCACATGAAATCTAACGTTGGCAATTTCTTTTTCTTTTTTCAGCTTTGGTCCTTCCTGATCTGGCCGAGCAGTTTGCACCCCCTGACGTTGCCCCACCCCTCCTCATCAAGCTCCTGGAAGCCATCGAGAAGAAAGGTAACCAGACTGCTAGAGAGAGCCGGCGTTTTAGACCTTGATTTCATGGTTGTCCTAATTTATGTGTGTCTCTGAGCCATGCATTATCTATGAACGTCTGACTAATGGCTGTGAAGAGAGGCAATGCTAACCGCACTAGGTGTGTGGGTCTCTGTGCCTGGCCGATAATTTCTTACTCTAGATGAGTGAATGGTTCTCAGCCTTGTTAATGCTGTGATCCTTTAATACGGTTCCTCCTGTTGTGATGACCCCCAACTGTAGCATTATTTTCATTGCTACTTCACAACTATAAGTTTGCTGCTGTTATGAATCATAATGCAAATATCTGTGCTTTCCAATGGTCTTAGGCAACCCCAGTGAAACGGTTGTTTGACTCCTCCAAAGGGGTCGTATCGTGACCTACGGGTTGGAAACTGCTGCTGATATGTAGTTACCATGTAGGAGCTATTCAGTTTTTTATAATTTAGCAAACATGATTAACCTGCTTTTTAATGATCCACTGGATTTGCCAAAATTATTGACATACCAGATAAAATTAATTGTTGGGGTTGGCTTCCAAGAGTATTTACTACACATCTAGAATAGATACCGGATGGAAATTGGAACGTCTCTCTGGCAGAAGGCTCACAGGTTCTCCAGAGAGCTGTGTTTTGCACACACAGTCTGTTTTGTGTCCTAGGACTGGAATGTTCGACTCTATACAGAACACAGAGCTCCAGCAACCCTGCAGAATTACGACAGCTTCTTGATTGTGGTGAGTCTCACGGGACCGGAAATGGGGATAAAGTTTCTGATGATGCACCCCCAACCCCATCCCCACCACACTGCGAGTCTCGGGGGAATTCTCAAATCATGCACAGGAATTCTTCTGCCCTGTTACTTTAGCAGTCCACGCCTTCACTGCGCGGCTCCTCTCAAGTTTTCACACACACAAACCCCTGCATCCTGCAGGTGTTACAGAGACAATTTTTTTTTTTTTGCATTTGTCTGACTCTATATCTCTGTCATTGTACCTCAGCCTTGACGTTGGTCACAGCTCATTCATTTGGGTCAGCTAAAAAGATTCTAAGTAGGTGTCATTTGACCAGCATCTCCTGGTACCCTCTTAATCCTTCTCCTCCTCTCTTTCTCTCCCACCTGGCTTGCCTGCTTTCTGGCTCACCTGCTTACTTTTTCATGGTATATATACGTAATATGACATTGGCTGTTTTATTTGATGGCATAAGGGTAACCCCACTCTCTGCACAGAAAAAGTACTGGGTTAGCATATTAGCCCTTCTGTGATCTGAATATCCCCACTGTGGTTAATCTCATGACGACTAACATGACATCATTGAATGTGGAGTTGGGAAAAACTGAAAACATCTGGTCTCCTGAACCAGCAGCAGCCACACCATTACTTAAGAGACACCAGTTCATTCTGCCAAATGGTGGCTTCACATGGCTTCCTTCTTCTTTTTCCGTACAGGGAAAAGTAGTCCAGCTTATCCCAGGAAGCTTTCTTCTCATGCCAACTTCTAGAATTTCCCAAGTTCTTCATCGTATTCTCTTTCTTTCTTTTTGTTTTTGTAGCTTTCTACCTCATATCATTTACCTAAATCTGTGTATTTAAAGGAAAGGGTTGCAGTTGTTGTTGTTGTTCTGGACAAGGCTCCCGCAGAAGTATGCTCACGTGGGAATACCCATGTGACCCTCACAAAGTAGCCGTTTGAAGTGGGAAGAAACTTAAGGATTAGGCAATTTAGGGAATTCCTACAAAAGATATTTCTTAGAGGAAAAAGCCAGACTAGATGCTTATCAGTAAGCACTTTCGCTTGAAGCAAACCCAACCAAGTGTCTGAACTCCAGTTCCCGTGTGCCCTGAACTCAGCCGAGCATACATGCAGCACACACAGGGCAGCGTCCTTCCCATGCTTCTGTGTGTGCCCCATGCTTCCACTGGCCGGGATATGGGAAGCTAACTGGCAGGAAAGTCAAGAGTGAGAGGCTTTTCTGTGTTTCTCCCAGCCTTCCCAGGGTGTTAAGGAAACACTGAATTTTGTTCTCTGCCAATTGAAATAGAGTTATATGTTTTGGTTACCAAAAAAAAAAGAACACACTAAAAGTCACAGGAAATGTGAAGACACCAGAAACTGTTGATAGTATGAAAAGTTGTGGTTAAAGTTTTAATGTGACCAATACAAACTAATCCACGTTAGCTTTGGAAAAAGTTTTTTTTGTTCTTTTTCTTTCTTCACACCACTCATGATGGCGTAAACCACCAAGATTCACTCACGTCAATAATGTATTTTGACAGGCAGCTTTCCTTCCCCATTGACATCAAAACCCACACAGAGAAAACTGGTACACTTTTATTGCCAAAAGCAAGCAAACACTATCCAAACTTGGGAGAGCATCTGCAGAGAGTGTCTCCATGCTGCAGACTTTTCTTCCTCCCTTCCTTCCTTCCTTCCTTCCTTCCTTCCTTCCTTCCTTCCTTCCTTCCTTCCTTCCTTCCTTTTTTCTATTTATTTATTTATGTATTTTTTTATTGACTAGGTTTCTCTGTATAGCCTTGGCTGTCCTAGACTCCCTTTGTAGAGCAAGCTGCCCTTGAACTCACAGTGATCCACCTGCCTCTGCCTCTGCCTCTGCCTCTGCCTCCGCCTCTGCCTCCTTGAGTGCTGGGATTACAAGTATAGACCACCATGCCCGGCTTGTAGACTTTTCAATACATCAGGCTATTATCATATCCTGGGGGAGGCCTCAGTTTCGCCTGGCAAATTCTAGCTTCAAATAACCTTGTAAGTTTGTAAGCAGAGGTGGGCAGTAGCCTGCTTTGCTTTTCCTACTTCCTACAGCATCTCATGTTAATTTACTGCTGACGTTAGTGACTCTGTCTCCAGTTAAGAAAGCCTCATTAAACAAATTCCTTTAACATGATTTGGTGGCCGGGTGACAAAGCTTATGATTTCTGTTCAGATTATTCTGATTTTCCCTGCCCTCTTTTCACCTTCCTCATTTCTTTTCTAACTTATTTATTTATTTATTTATTTATTTATTTATTTATTTTTTGCTTTGCTTTGCTTTGTTTTCCCCTCTTATTTGAATTTCAATGGTTTAAATTTTCTCCTGATGCCTTTTGGTTTCCCTTGACCTGAATCAGGCTTTCTCAACCCAGTGCTCTTGATGTATTCTGCTGAATTGAAGTGGAGGAGTGTCATGTTCATTGCCATATCCCTGGCCAGTAGCATCTCCCTCCACCCCCCAAGTCACGACAGTCAAGAATGTCTCCAAATAGTGCCAGACGAATCCTATTCTACCCCATGCCCCTGGGAACCACTACACCAGATAGAGATGAGCTGGTGGCTGGCTCGGGGGTGGGACTTCCCAGGGAACTGGAGCAGGGAAGTGCTGAAGGAACTGCTTGCCATCGGTAGAGTGGTGAAAAGTGAAGTGCAGAGAACGCCACCTCTTCTCGCTGAAGACAGCCATTGGTGGCTAAGAGCTGCCAGGTAGTGGTAATACAGAAAAGGAGTCTCATATTGCACAAGTCAGAAACCTCAGGGCACGTGAGAAGTCACATCACCAAAACGTAATAAAGAAAACCAAGTACGCTCTGTCGATGACACTTGATTTTGACACATGGTGAGTTTATCCCAAGAACAGTGTGATGTAATTTCATTCGGACACTGTGAAAACTGTGGACTACACTCCCTGGCTTCTTAAGGGCTCTGGGATGAGCACCAGCCCAAGCGCTCCAGACTTTAACCACTTGCCAAAGTTTCTGTGTTGGCTGATGAGGAAGGCAGGAAGTGTGTGTGTGTTGGGGGTGGGGTTGGCTTAGGGGGAGGCACAGTCTGTTCTTGAGGCTCCTTAAGTGTGACGTGAGATACGTAAAAGATACAGCCTGCTAGCCAGGTGCCCTGGTGCTCCTCAGTCAGCCCTGCCCGAGCACCAGAGGGATCGTGCCCAAGAGAGGGGACATGTGACTCAAGCACCTTGAGGTCTACATAGATTGCCAAGAGGTGTAGTGTGCTATTTTCAGGATAAGCACATTCAATGATGCTAGTTTTCAAGGCAAAGAGGCATGAAATGAGGTATACAAGGGCTGACTAGAGGGGCCTGAAACTTTGACTATTCTTTGGAGTTCTGCAGTGATCCCCATATAATCTTAATTGACACTATATAATTTCAGAAATAATTACTTGGTTTCAGGCTAGACCATCTATGCAGAGGCCCTTTATGGCCTGCACACACTGGTTAGAATGTACTGCGTGCCTGCTTACCTCTTTAGGAGACTGAGGCGGTACAGTGTTTTATCTTCTCATCCTTTAACCTTTATAGTTTTTCCTTGACTTTACATATGTTTATTTTACACAAGGCTGGTGTTCTAAGCATGTGAAACTGTGGTATGATGATCACTTGCATCTGGCTTCTTACTGGGACAAGTTTCCTGCTCCATAGAAACATGATGATTGAATTATGGAACACTTTGACATGAATGTTCCCATGATCACTCCTCAGCATATACATCTTTAGGATAGTTGTATCCATTTACTCACACATACACACACCCACACACACACCTATACATAAATGCATACACACATACATTAGTATATCTTTGGGATGAATTGCATAAAATGATGGTTGAGCTTCATTATAAATAAAATTAAATAATTTTTGCTTTTAAATTGTTACGAGATAATTTCCAGAAAATTTTGGAATGGCCCTTGACATATAATTCTGTCACTTTGCATCATGCATTCATGCAAAGCAGCATCCCAGCATTGACAAGTTTTTAAATAAAAGCTATTGTTTACTTCTGAAAGCATTGAAGGTATGCTCTGTCTTGCAGCATCAAATACTCAGCTAAGATTTACTTCTGTATAAGGACAAACAAGGAAATCTGTCTCATTAGTATGCAAATTAGCCTTCACCCTTAATCAATGTTAAAATCATATGTGTACTTAGGAATTCTTTTAAAATAAACTGCTTTATAATTTCATAAAGTGGTTGCTTTGTGTGCCTATTTTACATACTTATGTATTTCAGGTCATATAAAACTTTCCTGGGTACCAAGAGATCATGAACAGGCAAAGTTTTTGGTTTTGTTTTTTTAATCGAATGGGGAAAGTTTAAGGAGCCCTGCTTTACACTATCATCGTTAGTTCAGGATAGCCTCAATCTATCCTATCCTTGTGTTAGAAACATCTTAACCTTGACTTTGGTATTTTCTCATATCCTAGATACCACCTAATCCAGGCACACACTGAGTTATATAGCTTTCATCTTCCTTCCTTTCTTCCTTCTTTCCTTCCTTCCTTCCTTCCTTTCTCTCTCTTTCTTCCTTTCCTTCTTCCTTTCTTTCCCTTTTTCCTTTTCCCCTTTCACCTTTCTCCTTCCCTTTCTCTTTCCCTTTCCCTTTTCCTTTTCCTTTCCCTTTTCCTTTCCCTTTCCCTTTCCTTTCCTTTTTCTTAGAAGGTCCTGGAGGAGGGGTAGAGGCCACCTGCAAGCCTGTGGGCAGAGAGGAAAAGAAAGGAGGTACCTAGGACAGAGATAGAGAAAAAGAGAGGGGGAAGGGAGGGAGAGAGAAGGCAGAAACACAGAACTTGGGTGATAGTTTCTTTATATTATCTTGCTGTTTATATCTCTTTGGCAGCAGAACCATCAGGGCCACAACTGAAGAGAGTAAAAAAAAAAAAAACAAAGCAATGTCAGCCCACCTTCTGAACACACTGTTCCCCAGATAACTGTACTCATGTCTCTTGGCATTGTCAAATGCCTCTCCTTTCAGGATGCCCCCGTCATTCTTGTTCTTGGTGCCTCTGCTTTCTATTGGACCTCAGTTCCTTTCCCATCTCCAGGACTGAGCTTCTGATTACTGTTAGCCCTTTACTGAATGGCTTGACCTTCTTTCTAGCTGATGGATTTATTAGAGAAATCTGTTCCTCTTCTCTTCTGAGCTAGTTGAATGCCTACAGGCTAGATAATAACAGCATTAGGGAAAGCATTCTGAGCCTGTTCAGATTGCTATATATGTAATCTTGAAATTGATTGCTAAAATTCGGTAGTATCTTGATATTTAGTTGATCACTCTGTTGAGGTTAAAATTTTTGCAGCATTTATCAGTTTAGATTTGATAAAAACCTGGGAGTTTTCATTTCTCATCTTCCTGTTGTGTTTTGATGAAACACTGGCCATATAGCTAGCCATCTCCAGGTCAGTCAGGGCAGAACAGCTTCCGAAAACTGAATGAAATGTGTTTCTCACATAGCCACAGAGGCTGGAAATCCAAGATGAGGAAGGTGTAGGGCCATTTGCTTTATTTGAGGCCTCTTTTTTGGCTTTCCAGCAGCTGCCTCTCAGTGTGTATTCACATGGCCTTTCCTTTGTTCATGTATCTTTGGTGTCTCTGTGTATCTTGGTGTCTTTGTCTTTTCTTATAATGACACTAGTTACGGTAGATTCAGGGTGTATTCTAACAACCTTTTAAACCTACACCCTTTCCAGGATCCCTCTCCAAACAGTGTTTCTGTATGGAGCACTGGGGAAGATAGTAACTTCTCAATAGCAGTGACAGTACTTTTTGTTGCCCTAAAAACTATGGTACTAGCACAACAGCTAAAGGCTGGGAGTGCTGAATGCTGGACATTGCTTGAGACAGAACTACGTGAAGAAAAACTGTTCTGTCCAAAATTCGGGAGCGAGCCCCATGAGAAACAGTAATCACGCCATGGCTTCTGTTTTCCTTAGGTTGCTTCCTTCCCTGTGTTTTAAGTCCCACACTTGGAAAATTGGCCCAACAGAAGTATGAATGCCTGAACTATTTTTTAAATTGTTCTCTCCTAGATGCCGCCTCAGTGGACTTGGAAATGATTGATGTACAAGTTTTAGCAGATGCTTTCAAACGCTATCTCTCGGACTTACCAAATCCTGTCATTCCAGTAGCTGTTTACAATGAAATGATGTCTTTTGCCCAAGGTTGGTTTTCTCTTTCCACTCCTCTCTGAATGGGATACTAAGATGTAGATAATGCTCGACCCTTTGTGGAGTGCTGTGTTGAAGTAGAAGGCACTGGGAAGATAATCAGCTGCCCCCCACACCACCACAGATACCTTCCTTTACCACAGCATCAGATAGAAGAGACCCAGATTGGTGTTTGCATAGAAGCCTGCCCATGTGTTAAACTGGCCAGTTGTTAACTTTTCATCACTGTCTGCAAAGATCAGCGCAGCTGTGGAGGTCTTGACCATCCAATTCCTAGTGCCAGACTTAGAGACCCAGGGCTAGAACAGGAAGAGTCTTGCCCTCTTCCCTGAACACCCAGTGCAAAATGCATTGAGGGTGGAGATCACTCAGCACGAGGAGCCAAGGCTCTGTTCCGTGCTTTGGGGACAGGAAACTGTGGTTCGTGACCTTCAAAGTTTAACCTGTGATACTTATCTGATGCTCTGAGGAAGTAGCCAATCATGCTTGGTGCTGCTTGGTGGAGGCCAGGCTTCTGAGAGCACACCCTGAACAGTTTGTGGTTTTTTTTTTTTTTTTAAGCAAGAGTTTCTTGTATTTCATTCGACCTGAGCTCTTTACTTTCTCACAATGCATTTCTTATTAAGAAGAACAAATGTCCTGGGTACCTATCCTGAAGATATCCCTATATGAGCTTCCTGTGTCACTAAGGGAGTGAGAAGAAATAGTTTAAGTGTTGGCTTGTTGGCACCTACATAGCCTTACTCTGTTTCCTGTTTTTTTTTTTTTCTTTTTCACTTCACTTCACTTGTAGAAGTACAAAGCTCTGAAGACTACATCCAGCTGTTGAAGAAACTCCTTAGGTCGCCTAATATACCTCATCAGTATTGGCTTACTCTTCAGTATTTGCTTAAGCATTTCTTCAAGCTCTCTCAAGCCTCAAGCAAAAATCTTCTGAATGCGAAAGTCCTCTCTGAAATTTTCAGCCCTCTGCTTTTCAGATTCCCAGCAGTCAGGTAAGCACAGGATGAAAAGAAGGTTTGGGGCTATGGGAGAGTGCTGGGTGGCCCTAAAATGATAGGTATTTAAGGGCACCTAAAATACTGGATCACAGATACGTGCTTTCTGTGGACTTACCTCACACACATCGACTGGATGTAGATGAATGAAAACAGTATTGTTTCTAGGGATGATGGTTCTCACAAAGCCCTCTTTGTTGCAGCTTGGATAATAATGAACACCTCGTAAAAGTGATAGAGAATTTCATCTCAACTGAATTGAATGAAAGACAGCCAGCACCAGGTAAGGCTTTGCAACATTTGTCATTCACTTATGGGTCAGCTTTTGGGGGCCTTGAAAACCCTGGTTTCTGGCTCTTTGGAATTAACCCAGGTCTCTGGTACAATTGCAGTCTACATATTAAATTAATATGTTAATTTATGGTTCATGGAAAAGTCACAGTGATGGTCAATGTGAAATGTCAGATGTCAGGTTGTACAGGTTTTAAGCTATCTTGGTTTTAGTGGTTTTTGTTTGTTTGTTTAATTTAACTTACTAACTTGATAAAAGGTCTCACCATGTAGTTCAGGCTAGCCCAGAACTCACTCTGTAGTAGAGATTGGCCTTAACCTCTTAAGCCTCTTAGACTACAGGCTGCTGAATAAATTTATGGAGCCCATTTTAGCTGTTGACATTTTGTTGATGTTGTTGTTTTTCTAATACTTACAAAGTAGGGGCAATTTACAATTACTATGTAAAGTTTAAAGTATTTTGGAATGTGTGTTTTGGAAGTGACTATGCCGAGAAATGTCTGTCAAAAATAAACATTTTCAATCATATAGGCAGTACGTAAGCCAGCTGCCTGTCTGAATGCAGGTGGGTCTTCAGCTAGCCATTTAACAGAGCAGGAAGTATAGACTCACCTGCAACAGCAGCTTTTTGTTGAGAGAGTTCAAACAAGCTGCCATCTAGTAGAAGCTAGCTTGCAGCGATGGTCATTTAGACAACCGGTCAGCCCTTAGCAGGTGAACTGCAGGTTCAGGGCCAAGAGGGAGGTTTGCCTGTACTCCTCACTTAGGCCCAGGAGCCCTGCTTCAGCTGTTTGTGGTGGTAACTATGCAGATTAGCGTGGCGGTGTGAGCAGCCACTGGGACAGAGCATCGTGCCTTTCTGCCAGTCATGGCCAGCTGTGGTTCTTTGTATCTGGATGAGACGGTTTGAGAGAGGCTAGGACTTGGGCTCAAAACCCACTCTGAAGTGATTAGATACAGGTAAGCAGGACTTGAGAAGGGTGTGTGTGGACAGGCCCCATATATGGTACCGCGAGGGGGAAAAATCATAAATGAGGCAAGCATGGTATATTCCAAAGGTTCCAAACCACAGAAAAACAGCATTTAACAAGGGTTCCCACAGCTATAGACAGGGTGCACTGAGGAACCTGAGCATACCTGGGACTTGAGGCCAAGGGTAGCAGGAAGGTTTTTCTCTCATATGATGCTGGATTTACTGGAATATGGATTCAGGAGGCCTGGGTTATGCTCAGGAGCTGCTTTTGACCCTAATGGGGAAGAATGAGAGTGGGGCATGGAGCCATAGCGACTGCCTACCCCGAGACTAACCACACAGGCTAGGAAGGAAGAGGGCCACCAAGAATAGGCAGGCCCTGAGCCAAAGGGCTGAGCTGCAACTGCTCACTTCCTCCTGCCTGGCATTGAGCTGCATGTGGGAGAGAAGGCACAGCTGAGCTTTGTTTGCCCTGAAGGGCTTGGGGTGGGGTGGGGGGAGAAGGGAGGCAGAGGAGGAATCAGTCCTCATGGTTTTCTCAGACACTCCCTGGCCTCTCATCGGGGCAGACCCATGAAAGCCCAAAGCCAGACAGGACTTTTACAGATGAATTGATTACTAAGGGCTTATTTGTCTGGGTGGATGGGGGGTGTGTGTTTGTCACCACCAGAGTTTAATATAAATGGAGTAAATGTCTTTTATAAGACTGACTTATAAAAGCAAGCATGTATCATCATCAACCATTTTTATAATATGGCCCGATACACAGAAAAGCACTGCAGTGCTCCTCATAGGAGTTGGTATACTAATTTCAAAGGAGGATTAGTTCCGTCAGCTCTGCTGAGCAATGGCAGAGATTTGAACATACTGGATTGTCCCAATATTTGTGCAGCCTCTTCAAGAAAAGAAAAGAGAAAGAATTAAACCCAAGTAATTCTCAAGCTTTATCTGAGCCATTTTCACGCCATGTCCTTTTCAGTCATTCTGAGCATTGTATAGGCCTCTTGGGATCAAATAGATGCTTCATTGTCTCCCACTTGTGAACACATTTCACTCTTTGCTAGAAGAGGGTAGAGGAAGGTGTCTTCATCCTGAAAAGCTCCAGTGCTGTGACTGGCAGGGCATTCCTGGAGAAAGAAATGACCTCTTCACCACAGTGGGACTGCAGTGCCTTCCCAGAGGCCTGCATCGCCAGCCCAGCATGCAAGAGTCCCCAAGGGCTTTGGAAGCTCAGCTTCAGTACATCGCAAATGAATGCTCATAAATCAGTCTCTTAGAGAAACTGCTGCTCTGAACAGAAGAAGTCTTTGAAGGAGCCAGAAGTGAGGACTACAAGGAAGTGTTTGTTGTGGGGGCAGATTGGCATCTTCTCTGGGCCTTCACCAGGTAGTATTTGGAGTGATAAGCCTGATGTCTGAGGCAAAATATCAGCTCAAATAAGGCCTATTAAGACGCAGTGTCTAAATAGCTGGGTGTGCACTTCTCCCAAGACAGACAGAGCTTTAGAGGTGCAGTGGGTGACTTTTTTAGGGTAATTGAGTAGATAAGTTCATGGAAGAATTCACTGTGAAAAGGACCTTAAAAAACAGGTCCTGTTTTAACTGGAGAAAAGGAAAATAGCGTTTTGATTTGCAGGTCGCCAGCAAATCATCTCTGGTGAGTGCTTGCTGTTGCAGCTGTGCTCCTAGGGTTGCATGCACTCACTCTAGGACATTTGTATCTCACGGTCTCTTAATGTGTGTTACCACACTGGCCCACCAGGCACTGACACAAGGCCACGTTTTAAGGGACAGTGTTATAAGGCACCACTGGGGCCCTGAAGAAACACAGATGGGAGGTTTGCTCTCTGCTACCTGGCCAGTGCACACTGCACCTGTCTGCCCAGGAGCTGCCTTTGGGGGATGAGGCTCCGTCAGGTGTACGGAGGAACGAAGGCTGGGCCTATCTGCCAGGGCTGTTAGGATTCCATGAGCTGGGTGGCTGGGTGGGTGGAGTGGCCTGGAAGCGAGTGCCACTCCCCTTGTCCCCTTGCCAGTGTGCCTTTGCACGGTGCACAGAATGTACAACTGTACACAGTGTTCCCAGTGTCGCCTACTTCATCCGTGTCCCAGCAGGTGCCAGTGTGCTTTCTATGCAGGCTAAAATGGCCCGTTCACAGTGTGTGTGTTCTTCAGTGGCCTGTGCCCTTATCTTTAACTGGTGTGTGTGTCTGTCTGCGTGTGTGCGTGTGCACGTGTGTGTGCGTGCGTTAGTTTAATTGGTTCAGCTACATTTCTAAACGGCAAAGACAAAGGCTATTCCTCATTTTGATCCATTCCAATTAGAGATCTGGGCGCAGCCTATTAATTTTCCACATACGTACATACACTGATAAGCTTTTTGGTTTTCAAAGAATCTTAGAGAAAGGACTCATCTCGAGCATCCAGCAGCCCTTTGAGGTAAAGATTCCTTGCTTCTATGGAAGGAGGCACAGATGTGGACAGGTGATGCAGAGAGTATTTTTTTCTGAGCTCTGCTGTTAGCTCACCATTCTCTCTGTTCTGAGAAGTCCTCATTCTGTTTAAAGCCAAGCAGCAGGTTTTCTGGAATCCTTCCGCTGCTCAGACTTGGGGAGCTAAGTTGATCTCTACAGGGCAACTGCAGTAGGAACAGGCTGAGCAAACACAGGGTGCCACTGAATACCACCCATGTTATGGATTTCATGGATGTATTCAGAAATATTAACGTAGCATAATTGAGGTCTAATATTGCACCCGCAAGCCTGGAGGAGGAAACAAGTGACTCTTTCTCCCTCTGCCCTCCCACACCTGTCAAGCTTAATTTTTAACCTACGGGGCATTGCAAAACATTCCTACCAAAGAGCTTAATTCATGCATCTTGTTTTAAACTCAAGGGGCTGGGTTTTGAGCTGAGACGTAAGCAAACTCTAGGACAGAGGGAAATAACTTTCGGCGTTTTACTTTTCTCTGATTTTTTTTTTTTTTAATTTTTTCCCATTGGGGATTACAATGTGGTCTGACATGAGAGAGTTGTTTCAGAGGTCAGGAATGAAGTTTTGAAAAAGATGCATGTCCTGAGAGGGGTAGAGGTGAATAGAGGAGAGCCTGTGTCCATCTCACTAAACCCAGCAAGTTTTACTCAAGATGGCCAAGAGCCTTGTGAGCACCACCCGCTCTGTGCTCGTGCTAGAAGACAGTTTACTCTTTCAAGGCACAGCCTTCTCGGTCTCTGAAGGGACAGGATGGGGGCGGTGCAGGTCATCACATCATGGGAAAGAGTTCCTCTCTCTGCTAGACAGTGGGCGCGCCTTTGCAGAAAGCCTGCAGCCTGCGTCTGGTATTTTGCGTATCTAAACCTGGGTTTGTTTATTAACTAAAAAGGATGTTTTTCCGTAGTGTGGGTTCACTGAGATCACCACACGTGGAGTCCTAGATTGGCCTCATGCTGGACGGGCCTGCTTTCTAAGTTGTCTTACGTTGAAATTATGAAGGAACCCTAGGTGATTTTGATTCATTCAGTTTCTGCTGATTTCTGTTCATTCCTAGCGGTGCACACAAGCCTCTGAGAAGCAAGCTTCCAGGTCTCCAGTGATGGCTCACCGGAAGAGGGCTTGTTCAGAGCAGGAAACGCGTCACAGTACATGTTAATGACCATGAGACTTTCATGGCTAGGTGAAATCTGCTCAAGAGTAGAGTCATGGCTTGACTTTGTCTCTGAAACGAGTTGCACAAAACCCTCAGGAAAGGGATGCTAGGTGGCTTGAAGCAGTTGCATGGGCATGTTGTCGTGATGGGTCTCCGTGGTGACCCTGAGAAAGCACAAGTTTTATTAAAGGGGCTTATGTTAAGCCAAGTGGAAATTACTTCCTAGATATTGTGGCACCCGTGACTTTGGTTTATTAGTGAATTATACATATCCAGTAGTATATTTTTAATTATGTTAATTAGTTTGGGGCAGCATTTTGGATACAGAGGGTGAAATTGGAAGTTGATGGCTTTCTCTTAAGCAGGTGTGATTTACTCGATTCGGCCAGCAGAGGTCTCCCTCCTTAAACTAATAACATGAATCTTACCAGTGGGGAAAGATTCTGCTCCCACTTGCAGTAACATGATATAGCCTCCATAGTGGATGATTGTACCTACGGTGAGGATTTGTTCGAAACAAGGTGTTCATGGCTATTTGAAGGCGTTTCTGGAGTACACTGCTTTACAGTAGATACTTTTGTCCTGAGACAAAATAGACTGTCAGATTTACATTTTAATTCTCTAGAAGGTTCTGTGGTGCATCTGGACAGGTTTGCTGAAAAAGCCAGTGTGTCCAATGTTTCTTCCAGAGAGGCTCTTTTTAAAGCAGGACAAGGCATGAAAAGAAGAAGGCAGCTTTGTTTTTCTTGAGCCAAAAAAAAAAAAAAAAAAAAAGAAAAGAAAAGAAAAGAAAACAAGAAATCCAGAGTTTTGTTATAGGTATGTTTTGGTGGTGGTGTTTTGTTTTGTTTTTTTTTTTCCCCCAATGTGGCCTAAAAGAAAGTAAACTCGATTTCTTGTCAGTTTTTGTTTTCCATGACCAAGGAAAGCCAAGTGCAGGGGCGGGGAATGGAGTCTAGGACCAAAAGTCTGAAGGCTGAGTTCTTTTTGTGTAGGGTTTTCTTCCCCTATAGTATGAAGGAATTGCCAGAGGTCATCTCCAAGGTACTGGCATGTTTTGAGGCTTGGGTTTATTTTTTTGTTTGTTTGTTTGTTTGTTTAATTTATACTTCAGATGGTTTAAGTGGGGGGCTTCTGTGCTCCTGCGATGGGAACGTTTGCTAAGAAAAGACTGGAATTCTTTTCTGGCTAGCCAACAATCCTAAACCTAGTTAGCTGCAGCTTTCTCAAATAAAGGACTAGAATCCGAGGGGACGGAAGATAT